>NC_062276.1:18700293-20063405 GCF_916048215.2 Malus sylvestris
CGCATAACTATGCTCCTATCAGATAGGTGTATGGGACGGCTAGGGTGGTTTTGGGTCAGAAAATATGGTGAATGGTGAAGGATAGGTGCGGCAGAGAGAGTGGTGATGTTTCTGGCGTGAATGGGACTGAATGGAGATATTCTTGGGTATTTGAATGATGTAGAATAGATGGAGGATGTATGGAAGTGTTTAGGGTTGATGGGTGGTGCGGCTAGGGTGGTTTTGTGGCAGAAATTTGGGTGAATGGTGAAGGAATGGGGCTGTTGAAGATGGAGAATGGTTTCTGGCGTGAAGGATTATTTTCTGGATGAATGGCTATGTTTGTGGCTGCACAAACATGTTTATTTAAAGGGATTAGGAAATTAAAAACCCTAGGCTAATTAGGTAATCAGAAATTAAGTCTAAGGATTCTAGAATTAGGAAATAAATCAGAAAATTAAAGGAAAGGGCAAGGGAAATTCGGCTAGGGTTTAAAACACAAAAGGAAGGTGTTTTAAAGCATAAACCAAAAGGCATGCGACGATAAGCAAAAGTACCAAAGGGGCATGTGAAAGTTGTCTTTTCTTGGTCATCCGGCGCTATGACAATCTGATTATATCCAGAATAACCATCAAGGAAACAATAAAAAGAATGACCGGCTAACCTTTCAAGCATTTGATCAATGAACGGCAAAGGGAAGTGGTCCTTCCTTGTGGTGGCGTTGAGCTTCCTATAATCAATGCACACTCGCCAACCTGTTTGGATACGGGTTGGCACAAGCTCATTCTCGGCATTCTTCACCACGGTCACTCCGGACTTCTTTGGAACACATTGCACCGGTGACACCCAACGACTATCAGAGATCGGATAAATCACTCCACAATCAAGAAGTTTGATAATCTCCTTTTTCACAACTTCCATCATTGGAGGGTTGAGATGGCGCTGAGCCTCTCGAGTTGGTTTAGCCCCCTCCTCTAGAAGTATGCGATGCATGCACGTAGTTGGGCTAATTCCCCTAATATCGGCCAAAGTCCACCCAATGGCCGTCTTGTGCTCTTTCAACACTCGGATCAACTTCTCCTCCTCTATGGCCGTGAGTGATGAAGAGACAATGACGGGCAATGTCTCGTTGTCTCCCAGAAAAACGTACTTTAAATGATCGGGTAACGGTTTAAGCTCAAGTACGGGTGCCTGAATCACTGAGGGTAACATCTTATTAGTGGAAACTGGAATTGAAATTGGGTTAGAAGGCTTACCATGGTGTTGAGGGAGTGACTCAAGGGCAGCCACTATCTCGGCCTCATCCTCACTTCTAGGCACGGCAACACCATTTTTGTGCCCAATTCCTTGTGCAATTGTCGTTTCAAGTGTATCCCTCTCCAAACAATCGAGGAAATCCTACGCCAAATCATCAATTATATCAATAGAAAAGCAAGAATGATCGTCCTTAGGAAATTTAATACTTTCAGAAAGATTAAAATCAATGACTTCCCCATCAAATTCCATCGTTAAAGTTCCTTTAAACACATCTATCTTGGTGCGGGCTGTTTTCATGAAGGGCCTCCCTAATAGAATCGGCAATGGGGTAGAATGGGGTGAGTCCTCCATGTCAAGCACGTAAAAGTCCGCTGGAAAAATCAAATTACCAACCTGCACCAAAACATCTTCCAAAACACCCTTTGGGTATGCATTAGAACGATCGGCTAATTGAATTATCACACCATCATTTTTAAGCTCACCTAAGTTCATAGATGCATAAATCGAGTATGGCATGACATTAATCGAAGCCCCTAAGTCTAACATGCATTGTTCAAACTTAGTATTACCAATAACGCACGGAATTGTAAAACTACCCGGATCTTTGCATTTAGGGGGTAATTTCCTTTGTAACACAGCAGAGACGTTTTCACTTACCTGGACCACCTCTTTGTTCGAAATCCTTCTTCTTGTTGTACAAAGTTCTTTTAAGAACTTAGCATACCTTGGAACTTGTTAAATCGCATCAAGGAGCGGGATATTGACTTGAACTTTCCGAAAGGTCTCTAGAATGTCCTTCTCGGCTTCTTCCTTCTTTGATTGCCTAAACCTACCAGGAAAGGGCACATTCAGTCGAATAGAACTAGAAAAAGTCGAATTTGGACTTACCTTGGTGGTTGAGGACGATTTAGGAGGGTTAAAGGGTGGCGGCAAGGATTGGTCATCCTTGGCCGTGGCTTTTGCTCTTTGTGCCTCCTCTTGCATCAACTTGTCCTCCTCGTCTTGACTTGATTTGGATGTATTTGAGTCCGCTCCAACCTGTTTTCCACTTCTCAACATGATGGCCTTAGCGGTTTCAAATCCTCCCTTCGGGTTCACAACGGTTGAACTAGGCAATCTGCCTTGTTCTCTAATTTGCCCCATAAACTCTGCAATTTGACCCATTTGCTTCTGCAAGTTGTCCACCCGTTTGTTTTGGATTTGTCTCTCCTTATTTTGAGTTTGTACTTCATGCGTCAACGTAGTAAGTAACTTAACAACTTGATCATTATCCAAAGACGTACCTGAGGTTGGTGGGGCGGTTTGCACTTGGTTTTGATTGGGGACGAATGGCTTTGTATAAAAGCCCGGTGGTTGCTGCCTAAATCCTCCTTGTTGTTGGGGTTGTTGAGGATCCCGCCATTTGAAATTCGGATGGTCCCTCCACCCCGGATTGTAGGAATTAGAGTATGGATCATGGCGTGGTTGATTTTGGTTCCCAAAACCCACGGCATTGGCAGATTCCCAACCCCCATTCTCAATCAATTGAGGGCATTGATCGTTGGCATGTCCTTGCATAGAACACACGCCACACACACTTGGTCCATGAATCTTCATTCCCTCGGCCAACTGAGAAACAATAGAAGTAAGGTTAGCTAATTGGGATTGAATCTCGGGCATAGAACTTACCTCATTCACTTGTGGCCGTGGGGGGTCCCTTTGTCCAACACCTTCGTATTGTTGTGCATTATGTGCTCGGTTGGCAATTAGAACTTTTGCAGCCCCCGGAGTCTTATCCACCAACGCTCCTCCAGCCGAGGCATCAAGCATTTGGCGTTCCATGGGAAGGAGTCCTTCGTAGAAGTATTGAATGAGTAGCTCCTCCTTCATTTGATGCTGTGGACAAGAAGCAACAAGTGATTTAAAACGTTCGTAATAAGAAGGAAACGATTCACCTTGATTTTGTTGGATGCCACTAATCCGTTTCCTCAAGAGAATGACTCTTGAAGTTAGGAAAAACTTCTCCAAGAAAGCTCTTTTCATACTATCCCAAGATGTAACCGTTCCGGGTGCTAACTCGTAAAGCCAATCTTTCGCCTTTTCCAAAAGTGAGAATGGAAAGGCCTTCATCATCAGAATACTCCCATCAACATTGATGGGTGTCATGCTCGAACAAACAACCTCGAACTCCTTGAGATGCTTGTTGGGATCTTCCATGGAAAGCCCATGGTATTTCGGAATGTGGTGCAACAAGCTTGACTTCAACTCAAATTCGTCGGTCTTGCCTTGGGCAGCCGCGGGGTATTGAATGCATAATGGTGCGGCATTGGTCAACCCCGAGGCCAAAAGCTCTTTAATGGTCCGATTGTCCGCGGCCATAACTTCTTCTTCCTCTTCTTCAAACTCAGATTCGGCCTCTGAACTTGAACTAGGTTCACTAGGTTTGGGATGCCTCCTCTTTCTTCTCAAATCATGTTCAAAATCGTCGTTGAAATCCAAGATGTGTATATGCACAGTTTGAGAACTCCGCGTCATGCACTAGTACCTAAACCAAGAAAACAAAACAAAATAGGAAAACTAGGTAAATTATACTAAAGACACACGACAAAACACAAGGGATTAGCAATTTTGCTAATCCCCGGCAACGGCGCCAAAATTTGATGTGAAAATTAACTTGACACACAAATTAAACCCTATGGATGACAATTGTAGTATATGAGCAAATAGGGATCGTTCTAACCGGGGATTAACTAGGGATGCTAATCAATGTAAAACTGACTCAAGAACATAAAAATATAATGTAGAACACTAAACTAGACTCAATTAATGCAAAACTAGGGTTTAAAACACCTAAACAAACTAAAAACTCAAAACAGCAACTAGAAGGCTCAAAACTGCCTAAAAACCACTTTCTGGGCAGTTTTGAGCACCTACACTACTTTGGACGAATTTGGACTATGACTTGACTCAAAACACTTAGAAACACAACTAAATGGATTTCTAACTAATCTAACACTTTAAAATAGATGGGGGAATGATTTTGACGAAATTAAAACTTTAAAACTCAAACTTTAAAAACAAATGTAAAGCAAAACAGATTGTGATTAAATAGAATGGTGAGAAGCTAGTTAGAGGGTTCCTTATCCACACATGAACATATGCATACAACTCAATCTCCAATTACTCTTTCAACAAATCATGAATGACAATGCCCCAAATTAACTAGATTGCACCAATTAATTCTCAGATTTCCCTAGATTCATTGAATTGAATGGAATACGCATTACAACCAAATTATTCTTATCAAGGACCCTAACTATGGAATACGCATGATAGAGACACATATCAAAGATCATTAAGTTCAATGGACATCATAAGCATTGACGAGGCATTCATAACTATGGGATACGCATGTTACTCTTGCCTAGGATTTACTTAACACAATCGTGACTAGCGACTTTCACTACTTATGAATATAAGTTAATAACGATTAGGTGAAATTCCCTTATACCCTAGCATCAAGTTTAAGCATGCAAATTAAGTGTCGACCCTCAACCCACATACATAAACAAGTTATCAATCAAATAGATAAGTAAATCACATTCACAATTTCTGAAATCATAATTGGAAGAAATCAAATCATATAAAACATATGTCCATGGCTTCAAATTCACCTCTAACTAAAAAGAAATTAGTTCCACATGTCTAACATAATTGAAAGGCAAGTTAAATTAAACATGAAAACAGAAACAAAGAAAGAAAGAACTCCAAACACTCCACTAATGGCAGATTGCATGTGCAAGGCTTCTCCTTCCTTTGGACTGCACGGCACTCCTTCTTTCTCCGCCTTTAGTGGCTGCACAAGGTGGATGAATGGTTATGGAAGGATGTAGGAATGGTTTGGGGAAGAGGATGGTGCGGCAAGGTTGAATTTGGGCAGAAAGTTGGGAGTTTGGGGATGGAAGGCTGCGGCAAGGTGGGAAATAGGGTTTTGGACGAATTTCTGAATATGGAGAGGGTGTTTTTTTCGGCCAAGGGAGGTAAAACACATATATATAGGCAGCCAAACCCTAAAGAAATCAGGTTAGACAAATGGGCTAGGGTTTAGGTGCGGCTAGGGTTAGGAAATCCACCAAAAACTAGGGTTTCTAGAACATTAGGTGCGGCATGGGCTTAGGGTAAGTAATCAGATTTTTTTCATGTGAACAAGGCCTAGGTGCGGCTGATTAAGTGGGCTAGGGTTAGGGTTAGGTGCGGCATAGGTCCAAGAGGCAAAGATGGGTCATCCAAAAGCCCAAAGCCAAGAATAGAAACTCTCGAAAATGGAAACCTCCAAGAATAGAAACTTCCAACTTTAGAAACTTTAGTTGCCAATTCCGACTTCTTTGTTCTTTACTTTCATTTCTTCATTTCTTAAGCTCCCTCGACCTTCAAACTCGTCCATTCCTTGTTCCAAGCATGTAATTTTCAATCCAAGCTCACTTTTGCTCTAAAATGCTCCATTTTGCCATCTTTTATGTCATATGCCCTTTGAACCTGAAAACACATGAAAGTAGCTCAAAAGACTACTTTAACTAAGAAAACATAACGAAAATGCATAAGAACTAGCTAACTAAGGCGCATAAATATGCTCCTATCAAATTCCCCCACACTTAGCTTTTGCTAGTCCTCGAGCAAAACAAAGAAACAAAAGAAAAACAAAACAAAACAAAACAAACAAAAACAACCTAAACCTTCCAACGTTTGCCTCAGGGATTTCCAATGCTCATGACATATTAAAAATCATCATTCCCACAGATTTTAGCCATCTTTACACTTAAGCACACACTTAATCATAGTTACCACGTACTAGTTCGCATTTAACCAAGTAAAACATGATTTTGAATGTAGTAACATGCCTTAGAGAATTTGCTCAAATCCTCACTAGATATGCACTCAATTTTCACACAGATTTTCTGACTACACACCCTATACTAGTTATATGTGAGAAGATTAATGTAAATATGAAAACGAATGCTCACATATGTTATAACAAGGAAAGCTTTTTCTGAATTTAATAAGCATGTATATGATCTCATGAAAGGAATGCTACTACTTAGACGCGAGAACTAGTGACACCATATGCTCATACCAATCCCAAACTCCACAAATTGAAATACACAACACTCAAGATAGAAGTTAAGGGTTGTAACGGGGCTTGGGGGATTGGCTAACAAAGAAAGGTGAAGGGTAACAAACGTTCTTAAAACAATAGTAAGTAAAGCAATGAAATTGACACTTAGAATTCACTTTTGAATGCAAAAATCAACTTTTAAACTCAACGGGGAAATTCATGCAACACTTGGGATCAAATTCAATGTTTTGGACCCTTTCTTCAACAACCAACACCTTAGAGCTCATTTTCATGTTCTTCCAACTCTTTTTCACACTTTTCACAATTTTTTTTTCTTTTTTTTTTTTTTCTTTTTTTTTTTCTACGAATTTTTTTTTTTCTTTTCTAACCCATGCCTCATTTAAAACTTTGGCACACAATACACAAGGCTCACTTTCCCCCACACTTGTTTTCTGCACACCCTTGATCAAAAGGAATTCATTTTAAGTCATGCTTACTATGCTTTAAGAACAAGGGTATGGATGGTCCTAATCTAGGCTAGGTAAGGATAACGTGGGTTAACAAACAATATAGGCTAAACAAGGCTCAACGGGGCTAAAACCTACAAAAACAAATGTATGGAATGAAGGCTTTTTGGCTATGGTGGTAACTACTAAACAACTTCATCTTGAATACGTGTTATGCAATTCAATGAAATGTTTTGAATGAAATTGGCATGAGTTCTAGCATTTGGAACTAAAGTGATGAAACGCCTTCTAAGTAATAACCAAGCAAAGAATAGTGAGATCATGCAACGACTTTAGACAACAAGAATGCACAGATTTTAACTCTCCAAATAATGTTTAGGCTCAAGTCTCACAAGGTTGTAGCGTTAGTTTGAGTTCCTTCCTTCAAACATGTTACAAAAACTAATTTTTTTCTTTATGATTACATGTGAATTCATAAGTTATAACCACAACCAAGCATAAACCAAGAATAAATCAAACTTTCATCCATGTTTATAACTCTCTTTAACCGAATCCTCATCATTGTGTTGGAAGGTACCCTAAGACACAAACAAACACACAAAAACAACTCTTTCTGGGTTTTTTAAAACAATTTTTCAAATTTTTATGGTATTTTCGGATTTTTGAATCAAAACACATTAAAACACACCAAAACAGCTTAAAAACACCTAAAAACAGCAAGAAACAACATTGGGAAGTATGAGTGAGAAAACCCTACGAATTTGCATCAAAACACTTTGGTTACCCCCCCACACTTAAACCAAACATTGTCCTCAATGTTTCAAGCATAGACTCACACAAAAACACATAAACAAAACAAACAAACACTAAACAAACTAAACATGGCAGAAACGAAATAAACAACAAAGAGAAGGGTTTAGGAACGCAAATCTGGAATTGGAGTGCTCTCTAGGTCTTCCTTTGTCGAATGCATGGGTTGCCTCCCAAGAAACGCTTGCTTTAACGTCTTCCAGCTGGACGGTACCTCCGTTTAAGCTGGACTAGGTGCAACGGCATGGAGGGGTACCTCCTCCACGACATGCTCCTCAAACATCTCGTAATAGGGCTTCAATCGATGCCCGTTCACCTTGAATTCTTGATGCGTCCTTGCACTCTTGATTTGCACTGCACCATGAGGGAAAACATTAGTGACAATAAAAGGACCAACCCATTTGGAACGCAACTTACCCGGAAACAACCGAAGGCGAGAATTGAACAACAACACTTTCTGCCCAATAGAGAACGTCTTGGCACGAATCATCTTGTCATGGAATGCCTTCGTTTTCTCCTTGTAAATCCGGGCATTCTCATATGCTTCATTTCGGATTTCCTCAAGCTTACACAATTGGAGCTTCCTATGTAAACCTGCGGCATCAAGGTCCATGTTAAACGTTTTGACGGCCCAGTGTGCACGATGCTCTAACTCGACGGGAAGATGGCATGACTTCCCATAGATGAGCCGAAAAGGTGACTCCCAATGGGGGTTTTGTAGGCAGTGCGATACGCCCACAATGCATCGTTTAAGCGCAAACTCCAATCCTTCCTTGTAGGCCCCACGGTCTTCTTAATAATTTGCTTGATTTCCCTATTCGAAACCTCGGCTTGCCTGCTCGTTTGAGGATGATAAGGTGTGGCCACCTTATGCGTGACATTGTATTTCTTGAGCAACGCCTCGATGGTTCGATTACAAAAATGGGAACCTCCATCACTGATGAGCACGCGTGGCATTCCGAACCTTGCAAAAATGTTTGTTTTCACAAAATCTGCAACCACTCGAGAATCATTAGTTCGGGTGGCTTTTGCTTCCACCCACTTCGACACATAATCCACAGCAAGTAATATATAAAGAAATCCATGTGACGAAGGAAAGGGACCCATAAAATCAATACCCCAAACATCAAATATTTCAACACTAAAAATGGGGGTTTGCGGCATTTGTTGTTTAGGACCTATATTGCCCGTTCTTTGGCATCTATCACAAGACATGCAAAATGTTCTAGCATCCCTAAAGATGGTAGGCCAATAGAAACCACATTCTAATACCTTAAGTGCTGTTCTATTAGTGCCAAAGTGTCCCCCACAAGCATAAGTGTGACAAAATGTTAGAATAGCATTAAACTCAGAATCGTGCACACACCTACGTATAACTTGGTCAGGGCAATATTTCCATAAATACGGGTCATCCCACACATAAAACCGTGCCTCTTTCTTCAATTTATCTCCTTGGTGTTTAAGTAATTCACTAGGAACATGTTTAGACACCAAATAATTCACCAAATCAGCATACCACGGTTCACTTACCTTGACGGACATCAGTTGCTCATTTGGGAATGTCTCCATGATAGGTACGGCATCCTCCTCATGCACCATACGGCTCAAGTGGTCAGCCACCACGTTTTCACTTCCCTTCTTGTCCCGGATTTCGATATCGAACTCTTGGAGAAGAAGCATCCAACGAATAAGTCGTGGTTTGGCCTCCTTCTTGGTGAACAAATACTTCAACGCTGCATGGTCAGTGTAAATAATAACTTTAGTACCAAGCAAATAAGAACGGAATTTATCTAAAGCAAATACAACAGCTAGAAGTTCTTTTTCAGTGGTGGAATAATTCAATTGTGCATCATTTAAAGTCCGAGAGGCATAATAGATAGCATGCGGCCTCTTGTCCTTCCTTTGCCCCAAAACAGCTCCTAATGCATAATCGGAAGCGTCGCACATAAGCTCAAAAGGAAGGCTCCAATCCGGTGGAACTATGATAGGGGCCGAAGTTAGCATGTCCTTTAGGTGATTGAACGCCTTCTCACACTCCTTGTTGAAGTCAAACGCCACATCTTTCTGGAGGAGACGGCAAAGAGGGTTTGAGATCTTGGAGAAGTCCTTGATAAATCGCCTATAAAATCCTGCATGACCAAGAAACGAACGAACCTCTCGAACCGAAGTAGGAGAGGGTAAGTAGCGTACAAGATCTATTTTCGATTTATCCACTTCAATTCCTCTTTCTGAAACAATATGCCCTAAAACTATGCCTTGTCTAACCATAAAGTGACATTTTTCCCAATTAAGCACAAGGTTAGTTTCTACACATCGTTTCAAAATTAGTGTGAGATTTTCCAAACAACCATCAAATGAATCACCAAACACACTGAAATCATCCATAAATACCTCAATAATTTTTTCCACAAAATCTGAAAAGATACTTACCTTACACCTTTGAAATGTGGCCGGAGCATTGCATAAACCAAAAGGCATGCGACGATAAGCAAAAGTACCAAAGGGGCATGTGAAAGTTGTCTTTTCTTGGTCATCCGGCGCTATGACAATCTGATTATATCCAGAATAACCATCAAGGAAACAATAAAAAGAATGACCGGCTAACCTTTCAAGCATTTGATCAATGAACGGCAAAGGGAAGTGGTCCTTCCTTGTGGTGGCGTTGAGCTTCCTATAATCAATGCACACTCGCCAACCTGTTTGGATACGGGTTGGCACAAGCTCATTCTCGGCATTCTTCACCACGGTCACTCCGGACTTCTTTGGAACACATTGCACCGGTGACACCCAACGACTATCAGAGATCGGATAAATCACTCCACAATCAAGAAGTTTGATAATCTCCTTTTTCACAACTTCCATCATTGGAGGGTTGAGACGGCGCTGAGCCTCTCGAGTTGGTTTAGCCCCCTCCTCTAGAAGTATGCGATGCATGCACGTAGTTGGGCTAATTCCCCTAATATCGGCCAAAGTCCACCCAATGGCCGTCTTGTGCTCTTTCAACACTCGGATCAACTTCTCCTCCTCTATGGCCGTGAGTGATGAAGAGACAATGACGGGCAATGTCTCGTTGTCTCCCAGAAAAACGTACTTTAAATGATCGGGTAACGGTTTAAGCTCAAGTACGGGTGCCTGAATCACTGAGGGTAACATCTTATTAGTGGAAACTGGAATTGAAATTGGGTTAGAAGGCTTACCATGGTGTTGAGGGAGTGACTCAAGGGCAGCCACTATCTCGGCCTCATCCTCACTTCTAGGCACGGCAACACCATTTTTGTGCCCAATTCCTTGTGCAATTGTCGTTTCAAGTGTATCCCTCTCCAAACAATCGAGGAAATCCTACGCCAAATCATCAATTATATCAATAGAAAAGCAAGAATGATCGTCCTTAGGAAATTTAATACTTTCAGAAAGATTAAAATCAATGACTTCCCCATCAAATTCCATCGTTAAAGTTCCTTTAAACACATCTATCTTGGTGCGGGCTGTTTTCATGAAGGGCCTCCCTAATAGAATCGGCAATGGGGTAGAATGGGGTGAGTCCTCCATGTCAAGCACGTAAAAGTCCGCTGGAAAAATCAAATTACCAACCTGCACCAAAACATCTTCCAAAACACCCTTTGGGTATGCATTAGAACGATCGGCTAATTGAATTATCACACCATCATTTTTAAGCTCACCTAAGTTCATAGATGCATAAATCGAGTATGGCATGACATTAATCGAAGCCCCTAAGTCTAACATGCATTGTTCAAACTTAGTATTACCAATAACGCACGGAATTGTAAAACTACCCGGATCTTTGCATTTAGGGGGTAATTTCCTTTGTAACACAGCAGAGACGTTTTCACTTACCTGGACCACCTCTTTGTTCGAAATCCTTCTTCTTGTTGTACAAAGTTCTTTTAAGAACTTAGCATACCTTGGAACTTGTTTAATCGCATCAAGGAGCGGGATATTGACTTGAACTTTCCGAAAGGTCTCTAGAATGTCCTTCTCGGCTTCTTCCTTCTTTGATTGCCTAAACCTACCAGGAAAGGGCACATTCAGTCGAATAGAACTAGAAAAAGTCGAATTTGGACTTACCTTGGTGGTTGAGGACGATTTAGGAGGGTTAAAGGGTGGCGGCAAGGATTGGTCATCCTTGGCCGTGGCTTTTGCTCTTTGTGCCTCCTCTTGCATCAACTTGTCCTCCTCGTCTTGACTTGATTTGGATGTATTTGAGTCCGCTCCAACCTGTTTTCCACTTCTCAACATGATGGCCTTAGCGGTTTCAAATCCTCCCTTCGGGTTCACAACGGTTGAACTAGGCAATCTGCCTTGTTCTCTAATTTGCCCCATAAACTCTGCAATTTGACCCATTTGCTTCTGCAAGTTGTCCACCCGTTTGTTTTGGATTTGTCTCTCCTTATTTTGAGTTTGTACTTCATGCGTCAACGTAGTAAGTAACTTAACAACTTGATCATTATCCAAAGACGTACCTGAGGTTGGTGGGGCGGTTTGCACTTGGTTTTGATTGGGGACGAATGGCTTTGTATAAAAGCCCGGTGGTTGCTGCCTAAATCCTCCTTGTTGTTGGGGTTGTTGAGGATCCCGCCATTTGAAATTCGGATGGTCCCTCCACCCCGGATTGTAGGAATTAGAGTATGGATCATGGCGTGGTTGATTTTGGTTCCCAAAACCCACGGCATTGGCAGATTCCCAACCCCCATTCTCAATCAATTGAGGGCATTGATCGTTGGCATGTCCTTGCATAGAACACACGCCACACACACTTGGTCCATGAATCTTCATTCCCTCGGCCAACTGAGAAACAATAGAAGTAAGGTTAGCTAATTGGGATTGAATCTCGGGCATAGAACTTACCTCATTCACTTGTGGCCGTGGGGGGTCCCTTTGTCCAACACCTTCGTATTGTTGTGCATTATGTGCTCGGTTGGCAATTAGAACTTTTGCAGCCCCCGGAGTCTTATCCACCAACGCTCCTCCAGCCGAGGCATCAAGCATTTGGCGTTCCATGGGAAGGAGTCCTTCGTAGAAGTATTGAATGAGTAGCTCCTCCTTCATTTGATGCTGTGGACAAGAAGCAACAAGTGATTTAAAACGTTCGTAATAAGAAGGAAACGATTCACCTTGATTTTGTTGGATGCCACTAATCCGTTTCCTCAAGAGAATGACTCTTGAAGTTAGGAAAAACTTCTCCAAGAAAGCTCTTTTCATACTATCCCAAGATGTAACCGTTCCGGGTGCTAACTCGTAAAGCCAATCTTTCGCCTTTTCCAAAAGTGAGAATGGAAAGGCCTTCATCATCAGAATACTCCCATCAACATTGATGGGTGTCATGCTCGAACAAACAACCTCGAACTCCTTGAGATGCTTGTTGGGATCTTCCATGGAAAGCCCATGGTATTTCGGAATGTGGTGCAACAAGCTTGACTTCAACTCAAATTCGTCGGTCTTGCCTTGGGCAGCCGCGGGGTATTGAATGCATAATGGTGCGGCATTGGTCAACCCCGAGGCCAAAAGCTCTTTAATGGTCCGATTGTCCGCGGCCATAACTTCTTCTTCTTCTTCTTCAAACTCAGATTCGGCCTCTGAACTTGAACTAGGTTCACTAGGTTTGGGATGCCTCCTCTTTCTTCTCAAATCATGTTCAAAATCGTCGTTGAAATCCAAGATGTGTATATGCACAGTTTGAGAACTCCGCGTCATGCACTAGTACCTAAACCAAGAAAACAAAACAAAATAGGAAAACTAGGTAAATTATACTAAAGACACACGACAAAACACAAGGGATTAGCAATTTTGCTAATCCCCGGCAACGGCGCCAAAATTTGATGTGAAAATTAACTTGACACACAAATTAAACCCTATGGATGACAATTGTAGTATATGAGCAAATAGGGATCGTTCTAACCGGGGATTAACTAGGGATGCTAATCAATGTAAAACTGACTCAAGAACATAAAAATATAATGTAGAACACTAAACTAGACTCAATTAATGCAAAACTAGGGTTTAAAACACCTAAACAAACTAAAAACTCAAAACAGCAACTAGAAGGCTCAAAACTGCCTAAAAACCACTTTCTGGGCAGTTTTGAGCACCTACACTACTTTGGACGAATTTGGACTATGACTTGACTCAAAACACTTAGAAACACAACTAAATGGATTTCTAACTAATCTAACACTTTAAAATAGATGGGGGAATGATTTTGACGAAATTAAAACTTTAAAACTCAAACTTTAAAAACAAATGTAAAGCAAAACAGATTGTGATTAAATAGAATGGTGAGAAGCTAGTTAGAGGGTTCCTTATCCACACATGAACATATGCATACAACTCAATCTCCAATTACTCTTTCAACAAATCATGAATGACAATGCCCCAAATTAACTAGATTGCACCAATTAATTCTCAGATTTCCCTAGATTCATTGAATTGAATGGAATACGCATTACAACCAAATTATTCTTATCAAGGACCCTAACTATGGAATACGCATGATAGAGACACATATCAAAGATCATTAAGTTCAATGGACATCATAAGCATTGACGAGGCATTCATAACTATGGGATACGCATGTTACTCTTGCCTAGGATTTACTTAACACAATCGTGACTAGCGACTTTCACTACTTATGAATATAAGTTAATAACGATTAGGTGAAATTCCCTTATACCCTAGCATCAAGTTTAAGCATGCAAATTAAGTGTCGACCCTCAACCCACATACATAAACAAGTTATCAATCAAATAGATAAGTAAATCACATTCACAATTTCTGAAATCATAATTGGAAGAAATCAAATCATATAAAACATATGTCCATGGCTTCAAATTCACCTCTAACTAAAAAGAAATTAGTTCCACATGTCTAACATAATTGAAAGGCAAGTTAAATTAAACATGAAAACAGAAACAAAGAAAGAAAGAACTCCAAACACTCCACTAATGGCAGATTGCATGTGCAAGGCTTCTCCTTCCTTTGGACTGCACGGCACTCCTTCTTTCTCCGCCTTTAGTGGCTGCACAAGGTGGATGAATGGTTATGGAAGGATGTAGGAATGGTTTGGGGAAGAGGATGGTGCGGCAAGGTTGAATTTGGGCAGAAAGTTGGGAGTTTGGGGATGGAAGGCTGCGGCAAGGTGGGAAATAGGGTTTTGGACGAATTTCTGAATATGGAGAGGGTGTTTTTTTCGGCCAAGGGAGGTAAAACACATATATATAGGCAGCCAAACCCTAAAGAAATCAGGTTAGACAAATGGGCTAGGGTTTAGGTGCGGCTAGGGTTAGGAAATCCACCAAAAACTAGGGTTTCTAGAACATTAGGTGCGGCATGGGCTTAGGGTAAGTAATCAGATTTTTTTCATGTGAACAAGGCCTAGGTGCGGCTGATTAAGTGGGCTAGGGTTAGGGTTAGGTGCGGCATAGGTCCAAGAGGCAAAGATGGGTCATCCAAAAGCCCAAAGCCAAGAATAGAAACTCTCGAAAATGGAAACCTCCAAGAATAGAAACTTCCAACTTTAGAAACTTTAGTTGCCAATTCCGACTTCTTTGTTCTTTACTTTCATTTCTTCATTTCTTAAGCTCCCTCGACCTTCAAACTCGTCCATTCCTTGTTCCAAGCATGTAATTTTCAATCCAAGCTCACTTTTGCTCTAAAATGCTCCATTTTGCCATCTTTTATGTCATATGCCCTTTGAACCTGAAAACACATGAAAGTAGCTCAAAAGACTACTTTAACTAAGAAAACATAACGAAAATGCATAAGAACTAGCTAACTAAGGTGCATAAATATGCTCCTATCACCCACACCTTGCCGCAACCCTTCTCCACAACCATACACCATTCTACACCTCCATACACCATCCATACACCTTGCCGCACCACCATACTATCCTAACTCCCTTCCCCACAACCATTCTATCCTAACTCCATACACCATCCTTCGTTGATTAGGAATCCTTCGTCGATTAGGAATCCTCCTTCATGTAAGCACTTTCCTACTTCAACTAGGAAACCTTGTTCAAGTAGGAATCATCATCTTCAAGTCTTCAAATTCGTCCAAACCTTGGCTCCAATTATGTGATAATCATTCCAAGCCCAATTTTGCTCCAAAATGCTCCAAAATGCATCTTCTTGCATCCTTTGGCCTTAAAACCTGAAAACACATAAAACTAGCTTAAAAGACTACTTTAACTAAGAAAACACCATGGAAATGCATAAGAACTAGCTAACTAAGGCGCATAAATATGCTCCTATCATTTGTTAAGTTAATTTTCGCATCAGAAATAACAACATAAATGCACAAGAACAAGCTAACTAAGTCGCATAAATATGCTCCTATCAATAATGTTTCCTCTTTTGAGCTTATTCCTTATCTTCTTTGTCTTGAATTTAATTTCTTCATCTTCTTATCAGATTCCTAGCCTTTTGAACTCCAAATTCGTCCATCCATCTTAGCCCATACATATGATATCCATTTAGTGCCCAAAACTGCTTCAAAATGCACTTTCTTGCCAACTTTGTCATTTGGACCTACAAACACTATAATAACAACAAACTAACTATAAAAGTGCAAGAAAACGAGCTAACTAAGTTGCATAAATATACTCCTATTGATAGGAGCATATTTATGCGACTTAATTAGCTTGTTTCCTTGCATGTACGTTGCTAGTACTTAGTAATTTTAGTATTTTAAGCTATTTTCGTGCAATTTCAGGTTTTAAGGACAAAGTATGCAAACATGTGCATTTTGGAGCCTTTTGGAGCAGTTTTGGGCATGGAATGGATAGCTTATGCTTGGAGCAAGGTGGATGGACGAAATTGAAGATCAAAGGAGGCTAGGAATGAATAATGAAATGAAGAAATGAAAATGAAGAACAAAGAGTTCAGAATTGGAAACCACAGTTTCTATTCTTGGAGGTTTCGATTTTTGAAAGTTTCTATTCTTGGCTTGGAAGTTTCCTAATCCTTCCTCACCTATGTTCCAGCCACAAAAAGGTTTCAAAACATGTTAGGTTGCCTAATTACATGTTTCTAGAAGTCCTAGAACTTGCCCTAGATATTGCCGCACCATCCCTTTAATTTCTAGTTCTTGGTTGCACAAGACACAACCTTTCTTTCCTATTTTCTACACCTAAACCACATTCCTGTTTTGTTCCATCCCTTGCCGCACAAGGGAGAGATTCTCCTTCCTATTTTATGTCCTAAAACATATTTCATTTTCCCTAAAACCCTATGCCGCACCCTACATCTTTTTTTACCTGTTTTGTGCTTCAAAACACATTCCTAAATCTGTCCTACAATTTCTGCCGAATTTCCCTTTCCTTTTCTCTTTAATTCCTGCACCTTTCTTGCCTATTTTCTGACCCAAAATCACATTCATTTTCCTACATAAATCCTTCCCTAAAACCACTTCAAATTCGTAGCCCTTCCTTCCCCTCTAAATAAAGGCCCTTGCTGACCATTCTAAGCATTCCATCCTTCACCATAACCTACCTACATCCATCCACCACCACAATTCACCACAAATCATCACCAAACACCCACTTGTGTGCCACAGCAAGAAGGAAGAAGGAAGGACCCTTGGATGTCCAAGCTTCATTGTTGGTGCATTCTAGGTGTAATTCGTTTTATGATTTCAATGTGTAATTTCTTTTCTTTTCGTTTTTCTATGAACATGAGTGGCTAAACCCCTATTGGTTAAGGGTGATTTCAAAGCCATGACTATGTGTGCAATTTGATTTGATAAATTCCAATTATGAATTCTTGAATCGTGAATGCAATTGGTTTAACTATTTGATTAATAACTTATTTGTGTTTGTTAATTAGGGGTCGACACTTGATTGGCATGCATAAATCTGATGCTAGAGTATAAGGATGTTTCACATAATCGTTACAAACTTATGTTCATACGTAGTGAAGGTTGCTAGTCACAATCGCATTAAGTTCAATTCCTAGCATGAGTGACATGATGTCATAGTTGCAAGTGCTTTGTCATTGCTTATGGTTTTCATTGAACGTAATGATCTTTGATCGTATCTCTAATATGATGTCATGTAGGGGACCTTTGAAGAATGCTTTGGGTTGTCGAATGATGCCATCCAATCCAATAATACAAGGAAAATCTGAGAGTTAGCTAGTGATGTCATGGTTAATTTGGGGCAATGTTGTTCATAATTCTATGAAGGAATAACTGGAAATTGAGTCGTTTGCATACGTGTCATGTGTGGAGAAAGAGCCTCTAACTAATCCATCATCCATTTAAACTCCCAATTCGTTTTACAATCTGTTTTAATTACAACGTTTTGTCTTGTTTTCAATTTCGTCAAAACCAAATCCCCCTTTATTTTGAAGTGTTAGATTAGTTAGAAATCAATTTAGTTAGTGTTTTTAAGTGTTTTGATTCAAGTTATAACCCAAATTCGTCCAAGTTTGTGTTAGAGTTCAAAACTGCCCAGAAAGTGTTTTTAAGGCAGTTTTGAGTGTTTTTGTGCTGTTTTGAGTGTTTTGGTTTGTTTTAGTGTTTTAGAGTTTAGTTTTGCATTCTTTGAGTCTAGTTTAGTGTTTTAAACTTTGTTTTACGTATTTGAGTCAGTTTAGAGTGTTTAGCAATCCCTCCTAATCCCCGGTTTAGGAACGATCCCTACTTATCCATACTACAATTGTCAACAAGAGGGTTTAATTTGTGTGCTTATATATTTCGCATCAAATTTTGGCGCCGTTGCCGGGGATTAGCAACTTTGCTAATCCCCCGTTTTTTCTTTTTGTTTATTTTTTGTGTCTTTTGTTTTAGTTACTGACTTTGTTTCTTTTCATGTCTTTTGTTTTTAGTTTCTTATTTGCTTTTGTTTTGTTTATTTTAATTTTGATATTTGATTTAGTTATCTTTCTTTGATTTAAGGTACTAGAGAAGTAGGACATGGATTTTGCTAGCATTCAAGCTCAATTGGCAAATCTTACTTCTCAATTGTCGCAATATGCCGAAAGGACCACAATGCAAAGTGTCCCTATATTTGGTGCGTCTTATAGGCAAGGATATCAAGCTAATCAATGTCCACAAAGAGATTGGAGTGATCATTCAACTTCTATGTGGTGGGAATCTCAACGAGCTCAACACGAAGGATATTGGCAGCCATATGAGGAGTTCTATTCAAGACCTATGCAATATGCTCAATCAAACTCCGGTTCGTCAATAGATTATAATCAAATTCTTAATGAATTAAATTCTTTGGTGTAGGGCTCACAAAATCAAGCCAAGGAGGCTCAACAAGATGCATATTGGCAGCCATATGAGAAGTTCTACACCACGCTTATGCAGCCACCACAACCTCCCCCATAATTTTCCCAAACAAATTCAGGTACGTCTTTGGATAATGATATGTTTAGTAAGTTACTCACCTCTTTGAACCAGGAAGTAGAAAATCAAAACAAAGAGATGCAAAATCAAGCCAAGAAGACGGGCGAATTGGAGAAGCATATTGGGCAGATTATGGAGTTCATGGCGCAAATTCAAGAGCAAAGTGAACTCTCCAACTCAACTATTGAAAATTCGAAGCACGATTTTGCAATTGTTGAGGCTATCACTTTGGGAAGTGAAACGGAGGATGAAGCTGTCCCTAAACCATCCAAACATAGCCCGAAAGTGGATGAATTGCTGCTGCAAGAAGAAGAGGAGGATGACGATATGGGCAGTTTAGAAGAACTCTTGCCACAAGCCCCTCAAGTCCCTAGGCCGTCCAACTTAGGTGAGGTGGTTCCTAATTCAATTCATTCTAACATTATTCCATCAAATGTGCCTTTTCCTCACAGATTTTTGATTCCCAAGAAAGAAGAGAGTGAAAAAGACATTGTGGAAGCCCTTCCCAAGGTGCAAAGTGATATCCAAATTCTTGGTACAGCAAACCAAGTTTCAGATTGTGTTGAATTGTTTGAAGAACTTTGTACATCAAAAAGAAGGATTCAAGAAAAATAAGTGGCTGGAGAATGTCAAGAATTCATAAAAAATGACGTATTTGAAACAACAAAGCCCAAAGAAGTTGAGTTTGATGACACGGGACAAATCGCAACCATCGTAGTAAATCTGGCCAAATTCAAAGTCCTTGAAACGTTCAAAGAAGTGGTGTTCGTCCTTGAGTTCTTATCGGAGCAAAAAGGTAAGACATTTTCTCCAATTTCAAATGCGTTTTTTACTAACATGTTGATTTTGATGATTCAAGCACCCACGTTAGAATTTAAATCCTTGCCAGATCATTTAAAATATCACCGTCCATTCAAAGATCAATTCCATGCCATGGCCACCAATCAAGTTTAATTGGAGGTCTTCGTCCAGCTGCAAGACGTTAAAGTAAGTGCTTCTTGGGAGGCAACCCATGCATTCAACTTAGGAACGATGGAACTTTCATTCCACACTCAGATTTGCGTTCCTAAACCCTTATCTTTGCTGCCTTTATTTTATCAAGCTTAGTTGTTTGTTAGTTTGTTTGTTTGCTTTCTGTGAGTTTATGCTTAAAACATTGAGGACAATGTTTGATTTAAGTGTGGGGGGATAACAAAGTATTTTTTATGCAAATTCGTGGGTTTTATTACCTATCCCCTCTAAAGTTGTTTCTCACTGTTTTTAAGTGTTTTTAGTGCATTTTGAGCTGTTTTGGTGTGTGTTGAAGTAAAAATCCGAAAATTTGATAAAAATTTGAAAAATTGTTTTGAAAAAGCCAAAAAGAGTTGTTTTTGAATCGTTTTTGTGTGTTTGTGTCTTAGGGTACCTTCCAACACAATCATGAGGATTTGGTTTTTAATTGCATGACTGTTAAAGAAAGTTATAAACATGGATGGAAGTTTGATATGCTCTTTGGTTTATGCTTGGTTGTAGTTATAGTTTACGAATTCACATGTAATCACAAAAGGAAAAAATCAGTTTTTGTAACATGCTTGAAGGAAGGAACTCAAACTAACGCTACATCCTTGTGGACTTGAGCCTAAACGTTATTTGGAGAGTTATTAATCTGTGCATTCTTGTTTTCTAAAGTCGTTGCATGATCTCATCATTCTTTGCTTGGTTGCTACTTAGAATGCGTTTCATCATTATAGATCCAAATACTAGAACTCATGCCCGTTCCATTCAAAGCATGATATTGAGTGCATAACACATATTCAAGATGAAGTTGTTTAGTTACCACCAAAGCCACAAAGCCTATCCCTTTTGTCATATGTTTTGTAGGTTTAACCCCCTTTGAGCATTCGTTAGCCTATTTTCTTTGTTAACCACATTATCCCTACCTAGCCTAGATTAGGACTGTCCACACCCTTGTTCTTAAAGAATAGTGAAGCATGACTTAGAGGGAATTCCTTCTGATTTTTGCAGAAAAACAAGTGTGGGGGAAGGGTTTTCAAAGTGTGTTTTGTGTGCCAAAAGAAAGAAAAGGCCATAAAAAAAAGGAAAAAAAAATTCGTGGAAAAAGAAAAAGAAAAAGAAAAGTTTTGGAGGAGGGGTCTAAAACATCTCGAGAGGCTCAGCGCCGTCTCAACCTGATGTGAAAATTATGTTGACACTCAAATTAACCCTCTTTTTATCAATTGTAGCAAAGTATGTAAGTAGGGATCGTTCTAAACCGGGGATTAGGAGGGATTGCAAAATCACTTGAAAACTGACTCAAATACTTAAAAACAAGTTTAAAACACTAAAATAGACTCAAAGAATGCAAAACTAAACTTTAAAACACCAAAACAAACCAAAAGACTCAAAACAGCCCAAAAACACTCAAAACTGGCTTAAAACCACAATCTGGGCAGTTTTGAACACTAGACTCAATCTTGGACGAAAATTGGTTTTATCTTGACCTAAGACACTTAAAAACATAAACTAAAGTGATTTCTAACTACTATGACTCAACTAAGTAAATGAGGATTGATTTTGGACGAATTTAACTTTTAAAACAAAAACTTTAAAAACAAACTTTAATGAAAACGATTTTGATGAAATAGAATGGGGAAAGGCTAGTTAGAGGGTTCCTTCTCCACACATGAAACCTATGCATACGACTCGATCTCCAATTATTCTTTCAACGAACCATGAATGACAATGCCCCAAATTAAATAGATTGACCAATTAACTAGATTGACCAATTAACTCTCAGATTTCCCTAGATTCATTGAATTGAATGGGATACGCATTACAACCAAATTATTCTTATCAAGGACCCTAACTATGGAATACGCATGATAGAGACACATATCAAAGATCATTAAGTTCAATGGAAATCATAAGCATTGACGAGGCATTCATAACTATGGGATACGCATGTTACTCTTGCCTAGGATTTACTTAACACAATCGTGACTAGCGACTTTTACTACTTATGAATATAAGTTAATAACGATTAGGTGAAATTCCCTTATACTCTAGCATCAAATTCATGCATGCAACCTAAGTGTCGACCCTCAATCAACATACATAAACATGTTATCAATCAAATAGATAAGTAAACCACATTCACGATTCATGAAATCATAATTGGAAGAAATCAAGTCATATAAAACATATGATCATGGCTTTGAATTCCCCTCTAACTATAAAGAAATTAGTTCCTCATGTTCGCAAATACACAAAGACAAATAAATTTAAACATTGACATAAAGATAGAAAACACCTAGAAACGCTCCACAATCCAAGCTCCTTGAATGGCATGCACGGCTCCAAGTTGTCTTCCTTCTTCTCCTTGCAAACTCACGGCACAAGAGGTATGAATGGTGAATGGTGTAGTGAAAATCTGGTAGAGGGTGGTGAATGAATAGGTGCGGCAAGGCCTTGTATTTATAGGCTGAAAATTCACATTCCTAGGTAGCAAAGGACAAGGTTTTAAAGGCCTAAATTGCATAGGATAATAACATCCAATCCTATAAGGAAAATAAGTCAAAAACCCAAAGGGATTGGGAGATAATGTGCAGCAGAAAGAGTGTGAAAAGATAAGGCTTCTAGAAACCAAAAATCCCAAGGGAAATAGGAATTAGGTGCGGCAAGGATCTAGGGTTCTAGAAGGATAATGCAAGGCAGATTTTTAGGCTTCTAGAAAGGTTCTTAGGTGTCATCTTGATAGGATAAGATAAGGTCATCTAGAAATCCCATTTTAAGCATCCTAATCTAATTAGAAACCCTCCTAAGAGGACGTTCTATGAAAAACATAAGCATTGACGAAGCATTTGTTACTATGAATTGCATGAAACTTATGCTAAGAATTCATTCAACGCGATCGTTTTCAAGCGACCTTCACTACTTGTGATTATAAGATTGTAACTATTAGGTGAAACTCCCTCATAATCTAGCATCATATTCATGCATGAAAACTAAGCGTGCACTCTCAATCAACATACACAAATAAGTCATCAATCAAATAGATGAACGAATTGAATCCATAACTTATGTAATAACAACTGAATGTAATCAAATCATATTGCAAGCATATACATGGTTTCGAATTACCCCCCAACTAAGGGGGTTTAGTTCTTCATACTCACAACACAAAGTTTATTGAATTGAAGCATCGAAGACATAAGAAAGATTACACCTAAAACGCCCAAGAATTCCACTTTGAATTTCTGACTTCAAGCTCCTCTTTCTTCTTCTCCTTGCTGCGGCAGAGAGGGTTTAGGGTGATTTTGGATGTGATTTTGGTTCTAGAAGGGAGTTAGGATGGTATGGTGGTGCGGCAAGGGGTATGAATGGTGTATGGAGGTGTAGGATGGTGGCTAGAGGTGTGGACTGGTTGCGGCAAGGAGTGGGGAGTGGCTGGTTTGTATGGAGGAGTGGCGGCTAGGGGTTCTAAGGGTGATGATGGCTGCGGCAAGGTGAGGAAATAAGGTTGGATGAATTTCTGAATTGTGTAGAGGGTGGATATTCGGCCAAAGGAGTAAAACACATATATATAGGCACCTAAAACCCTAATGAAATCAGATTGAAACAATGGGCTAGGGTTAAGGTTTGTAAAATAAGGCTTCTAGGATGGAAAGGTGCGGCATGGGCTTAGGGTAAACAATCAGATTTTTGCATGTGAACAAGGCCTAGGTGCGGCTGATTAAGTGGCTAGGGTTAGGGTTTAGGTGCGACATAGGTCCAAGAAGTAAGGATGGGTCGTCCAAAAGCCCAAAGCCGAGAATAGAAACTCACGAAAATGGAAACCTCCAAGAATAGAAACTTCCAACTTTAGAAACTTTGGTTGCCAATTCCAAATTAGGAAAGATCAACCCAAAATGGAAACTTTTAGGCTTAGCTTTCCTACTTGAAGTAGGAAACCTCAAATCTTCAACTCTTCAATTCCATCCCAACCTTGTGTTCCAAGCATGTCCTTTTCAATCCAAGCTCATATTTTGCTCCAAAAGCTCCAACTTGCATCATTTCATGTAATATGTCCTTTAAACCTGAAAACACATGAAAGTAGCTTAAAAGACTACTTTAACGAAGAAAACATAACAAAGATGCATAAGAACTAGCTAACTAAGGCGCATAAATATGCTCCTATCACCCACACCTTGCCGCAACCCTTCTCCACAACCATACACCATTCTACACCTCCATACACCATCCATACACCTTGCCGCACCACCATACTATCCTAACTCCCTTCCAAACCCAAAATCACATCCAAAAATCCCCTAAACCCTCTCTGCCGCAGCAAGGAGAAGAAGAAAGAGGAGCTTGACGTGCAGTATTCAAAGTGGAATTGTTGGGCGTTTTAGGTGTAATCTTTCTTATGTCTTCGATGTTTCAATTCAATAAACTTTGTGTTGTGAGTATGAGGAACTAAACCCCCTTAGTTGGGGGGTAATTCGAAACCATGTACATGCTTGCAATATGATTTGATTACATTCAGTTGTTATTTCATGAGTTGTGGATTCAATTCGTTCATCTATTTGATTGATAACTTATTTGTTTATGTTGATTGAGAGTGCACGCTTAGTTTTCATGCATGAATATGATGCTAGATTATGAGGGAGTTTCACCTAATAGTTACAATCTTATAATCACAAGTAGTGAAGATCGCTTGAAAACAATCGTGTTGAATGAATTCTTGGCATAAGTTTCATGCAATTCATAGTAACAAATGCTTCGTCAATGCTTATGTTTTTCATAGAACGTAATGATTCTTGCTTGTATCTCTATTATGCAATTCATGTAGGGAACTTGTAGGGAATGTTTTGGGTTGTCGTATGCAATCATCCAACTTAATAACTTGTGGAAAAACTGAGGGTTAACTAGTGCAATTCACGGTTAATTTGGGGCGTTGAGTATTCATAATTCATTGGAAGAACAACTGATAATCGTTTTGTTTGCAAGTGTGACATGTGTGGAGAAGAACCTCCCAACTAGCCTTTTATCCATCCTTTTATTAAAAAACGTTCTACAATCTGTTTAGTTTAAAGTTTCTGTTTTGTTTTCAATTTTCGTCCAAAACAAATCCCCCTTTATTTTGAAGTCTTAGATTAGTTAGAAAGTGTTTTGATTTGTGTTTCTAAGTGTTTTGATTCAAGTTTTCACTCAAATTCGTCCAAGTTCTTGTTAGGTTCTCAAAACTGCCCAGAAAGTGGTTTTTAGGCAGTTTTGAGTCATTAGGTTGCTGTTTTGAGTTTTAGGTTTGTTTAAGTGTTTTAACCTTTAGTTTTGCATTCTTTGAGTCTAGTTTAGTGGTTTAAACTTTGTTTTTGAGTTTTTAAGTCAATTTCCAAGTGTTTAGCAATCCCTCCTAATCCCCGGTCTAGAACGATCCCTACTTACATCTCTACTACAATTTGACAAAAGAGGGTTTAATTTGTGTGCTTATCTATTTCGCATCACAACACAATGATGAGGATTTGGTTTTTAATTGCATGACTGTTAAAGAAAGTTACAAACATGGGTGGAAGTTTGATATGCTCTTTGGTTAATACTTGGTTGTAGTTGTCATTAACGAATTCACATGTAATCACAAAGAAAAAAAATCAGTTTTTGTAACATGCTTGAAGGAAGGAACTCAAACAAATGCTACAACCCTGAGAAACCTGAGCCTAAACTTTGTTTGGAGAGTTATTAATCTGTGATTTCTTGTTTTCTAAAGTCGTTGCATGATCTCATTGTTTTGTTTGCTTGGTTGCTACTTAGAATGCTTTTTCATCATTTTAGTTCCAAATACTAGAACTCATGCCCGTTTCATTCAAAGCTTACAATTGAGTGCATAACATATAACAAGATGAAGTTGTTTAGTAGTTACCACCAGAGCCAAAAAGCCTTAATCCCTTGCATATGTTTTGTAGGTTTAAGCTCTTTGAGCCTTGTTTAGCCTATTTTCTTTGTTAGCCCGCATTATCCCTACCTAGCCTAGAATAGGACTATCCATACCTTTGTTCTTAAAGTATAGTGGAGCATGACTTAGAGGGAATTCCTTTTGAGCAACATTATTGTAGAAAACAAGTGTGGGGGAAGGTTATTTCCAAAAAAAAAAAAACAAAAAAAAAAGGTGAAAAAGAAAAGAAAAAGAAAGGAAAAGAGTTCAAAATAAGTGAGAATGAACTCACAAGTATTGGTTGTTGAAGAAATGGTCCAACAGTTTGAATTCGGCCCTAAGTGTTTTGTGAATCTTTCCCTTGTGTTACAACCCTTAGACTTCAATCTTGATGGTTGTGTGTTTCAATCTGTGGAGTTTCAAATTGGTATGAGCATATGGAATCTCTGGTTCTCGCTTCTAAGTAGTAGCATTTCGTTCATGAGATCATATATATATACATATATTAATAACTCTAGAAATTGTCTTCCTTGTTTAAAACATATGTGAGTACTAGTCTACATGTTTACATCAATCTTCTCACATATACTTAGTGTAGGGAGTGTAGTCAGAAAATTTGTGTGAAAATAGAGAGCATATCCGGTGAGGAATTGAGGGAATTCTCCAAGGCATGTTAATCCATTCAAAATGTTGTTTTAATTGATTAAATGTGAGCTAGTGAATGGTGACTATGATTAAGTGTGTGCTCGAGGGTAAGGATGGCTAAAATCTATGTGAGTAGTGACTTTTAATGTGTCATGTTTCATTGGAAATCTCTGAGGTGAATGTTGGAAGGTTTAGCTTATGTTTTGTTTGTTTTATTTTGCTCAAGGACTAGCAAAAGCTAAGCGTGGGGGAATTTGATAGGAGCATATTTATGCGACTTAGTTAGCTTGTTTTCTTGCATTTATTGTTAGTTCCTAGTTATTTTACTATTTTAAGCTATTTTCGTGTGTTTGTAGGTCCAAAGGGCTAAAGAAGCAAAAAAGTGCAATTTGGAGCATTTTGGAGCAGTTTTGGGCATGGAATGGATAACACATGCTTGGAGCAAGGTGGATGGATGAATTTGAAGTTCAAAAGAGGTTAGGAATGTGCTGAAGAGATGAAGGAAATAAATTCAAAATAAGGAAGACAAGGAAGCTCAGCAAGAAAGAAGGAATGTTAACCAAGTTACCTTATTTTGTCCTAATTGTGGATGCAAATTTTCTCCTCTTCGATCTTGGACAATTTTGCACCTACAAAACAACTAGCACCTTAATTTAAGGCCAAAAGCCTCACGCGCCCACGATGAATGGGGGGGGCTTTGGCCGAAGAACCTCCGATGCCAAAGTTAGAATTTAGAGAGAAAGAGTGTTTAGAGAATTTTGGGATTTTTGCCAAAGTGTTGGAATTAGCTTTTTGGTGAGAATGGGAGTATATTTATAGGGATAGGAGGTGGCTAGGGTTTTTAGGTTTAATTAGCCAATTTATTTGGCTATTAAACATAAAATGAATGTTTTGGTGGTTTTTTGTATAATTGGCTAATAAAAAGGAAGAAATGGTGGGAAAAGGTAGAAAAAAGGTAATGGATTAGGTTTTTCAATGGGATAGCCGGCCCTCTTGTGTTTTTAGGTTTGAGTGGATGTTTCAAATTGACAATTAAGGGATTGATTAGGTAATTAATCCCTTAATTAGTCAATTATTATGATTTTATGAAATATGAAAGGAATAAGTATATTATTTAGCTAATTGATTAGCTAAATAATGAAATGGGAAATATATGAATAAATTAGGTTTTAAGTTGATACCTATTTTGGGCACTTTTGACTTGGTTGAAAAAATGATTCTCTACTGCTCGCGTGTAGGAAACCCGGTATGCCTCGAGGGTATTTTTGTCCTCTTTTGTCCAAAAGTCCACGTGTCGCCTAGTGAATATTTTTGGCTCCACACTAATCCTTTCCTAATCCATTACCACCACGGTTTCATCTGCAAAAGATGATCCATAATTATTTTAGGACACTTAAATAATGATTCTAGAAGGCCTAAACCCATTCCTATAGGGTGCCGCACCACCTTTCCTTTTCCTTTTCCCTTGCCGTGCAAGGCAAAGACCTTTCCTTTTTGTTTTCCTGCCGCATATCCCTTTCCCTTTCTCTCTTGGATTCTGACGTTTAATTACCCTTTTTCTTTGAGGATTTGGTGTACAAATCTGTCTCCAAAATTATGTAGGGTTTGAACTCTCTTTGCCTACATATATTAAACCTTGCCGCACCATTCATACATCCCATCCTTCATCATCGATTCACTACTATTCATCGTTCATCACCCATTCACCAAACACAATACACATCACTCAAACCTTCACCCACACCTTGTGCTGCAGCAAAGAAGAAGAAAGAGGACCCTTAGACGTGCTTGCCATTCAAGCTTGGATTGTTGGAACGTTTTTAGGTGTAATCCATCTTTTGTTTCCAATGTTTAATTTAAGTTATCTTTGTTTTGCGAACATGAGGAGCAATACTCATTTTAGCTAGAGGAGAATTCAAAGCCATGAACATATTTATAATATGAATTGATTACTTCCAGTTGTGATTTCATAAATAGTGAATGCAATTTACTTAACTGTTTGATTCAGAACTTATTCTTGTTTCATTAATAGTGAATTGATTACTTAGTTTGCATGCATGAATTTGATGCTAGAATATAAGGGAGTTTCACCTAATCGTTATGAACTTATATTCATAAGTAGTGGAGGTTGCTAGTCACAATCGTGTTACGTAAACAGGAGTATCATGCTATTCATAGTTATGAATGCCTTGTCAATGCTTATGATTTTCACAAAGCGTAATGATCTTTGATTGTATCTCTATTATGCTGCTCATGTAAGGAACTATTGAAGAATAATTTGGTTGCCGATGCGTTATGCATCCAATTCAATGACTTAAAGAAAATCTAAGGGTTAATTAGTGCTGTTCACGGTTAATTTGGGGCGTTGAGGTTCATGGTTTATTGGAAAAGCAATTGGAAATAGATTTGTATGCAAGAACGTCATGTGTGGAGAAGGACCCTCTAGCTAGCCAATCACCCATAATTTCCCCCAATTTCTTGCCAAACTTGTATAAGTCTTTAATCTACTTATCTTTACTTTAAATTTGTCAAAAACCCAATCCCCTTTACTTTGTTGTGTCAAATTAGTTAGAATATGTCCAAACTTGTGTTTTAAGTGTTTTGAGTCAAGTTAAAATCAATTTTCGTCCAAATCACCCTTTAGTGTCTAGTTTGAGTCTATTTGATTATTTTGTGTTGTTTTGAGTCTCTTTAGTTTGTTTTGAGTTCTTTGAGTCTAGTGAAGTGTTTTCAAGCCTAGTTTTGTGTTTTTTAAGTCAATTTTAAGTAGATTAGCAATCCCTTCTAATCCCCGGCCTAGAACGATCCCTACTTACATCTTTACTAAATTTGTCAATAAGAGAGTATAATTTGAGTGCTAGTTTATATCACATCAGGCTCTTTTATTCTATGATTAGGGATTTTTAACTTGATTTATTATTACATATGGAGATTTTTTTTTATTAAGTTCTTCTAATTGATTTTTATATTTCAGTATTTTTCCTTTTGCTATGAACTTGCAGGATGAAATTATTTTTTTGGGATGCTTCTGTTTTTCTAGTGTATACAATATCCTAACTACTAATTTAACACTTGTACTGTACTATCGTATTTTTGTAGAGAACAAAAACTATTAAATACACTTTTGTTTTGATCTGTTACCAAGTTTTGTTGTTCAGCTGGATATTTCTTTGGTATATGGCAATGGCCAAGTCTTCTTTGTGGCTAACTGTTCTTGTCTTCACCTATTAGAACGGAATTGGTTTTTCATTAGAAAGCTTGAATGGCATGAAAAAACTGATAGATTACGCCACTGAAATTAATGAGAGGCCTTTGCTTGCGCAAGCATTGGAAACAGGCAACTTTGACCCCTATATTTCCTAGTTACTTTTGTTAATGGAAAGATTACATTTCTGATTACAGAAATGTAAAGGTACGGATATGCCATACCCGTTCCACCTTATAGTGTGTTGTCCATAACCTTTGGTCTCAACTCAAGTATAGACTAAGTTCTAGCTTTCTCTTTTATATTTATATTGCTCTAGTCTTGTACAATCTCAAGATGATTGAATAAACTGCAAACATTAACAAAAGCTCCAACTTCAATAACTTTCTCAACTTTACCAAATACTATAATGGGAAAAATGCATTCTCATTTCTCATCACCCCCTGGAAAACACATAAGATTTGTTTTCCTTTCCATTCCATGAACCAACGGAGCTTTAGACCTCCTTATGGGAGGTTTGAATTCTAACCCCCTCAATGTTTAGTTATTGGTTTGGTAACCCAAGTAGACAGACAGTTCAAAGGCTGAACCAACCTAGTCATGTAAGATTTTGTGGCTGGTTACTTCAGATTTTCCGTTTCATTGATCCTTGTACATGTTCAGGTTGTTAGTACGCCTAAGAAACGTAATAATTCCAATTTGACTGTGAGCTGATGTTCCTTTTTTAACCGATCCATGTAAACATTGTTTTTTGCAAATGCCATTTCATTCTTAATATTTGATTGAAATCGGGTGGTTCAAGCTTTGGAAGGAAATCTTTCTCCAGATGAGTTAAATGAGGGAATTATACCATGTCACATTACGATATTCAGTTATGGAAGCTTAGAGTACAACACTAGTGAGTACAAGGGCGTGGATTTGGATACTCTTCTCGACATGTCCACTGATGAGCTCGTCAAGCTCTTCCTTGCCATAGCTCGCAGAAGGTAATAAACAAATTCCTCGATTTGGTTTCTTGGTTTTATTTTTGGTGGATTTATGAATTGGGTTTGAATTGGATTGAGTGGATGTTAGAATATGGGATAAATTACATAAAACTATCTCTGTGGAGCCAAAAATAATCACAAGGCGACACATGGATTTTTGGGTGAAGATGACAAATTTACCCTCGAGGCATACCGAGTCTCCTACACGCGAGCAGTGGAGAATGATCCATCAACCTAATCAGGAGTACCCAAAATAGGTAACAAGTTCAAATTTGTCTCATTCATCCTCATTCCATAACCTCCAAAAACCTCCTAAAACATTTCTTTTATTATGATAATTAGCCAATTAATATATTTATACCTAATTAATATATTAATTGCTAATTGAATCACCAAATAACACCCCAAAACACACTTAAGGTTGGCCACACCCCATTCCCTATATATATGACCCTATTTCTTCCAAAAAGCTAAGTTCCATACTCTTGCAAAACTCCAAAACTCTCTAAATACTTTTCTCTCTAAATTGTAACTTTGGCATCGGAGGTTCTTCGGCCAAAGCCCCCCCCATTTCATCATGGGCGCTTGAGGCTCTTGGCCTTCACCCGAAGGTGTTAATTGTTTTGTAGGTGCAATTTTGTCCAAGAAGAAGAAGGCGGAAATTTGCATCCACAAATTGGTGCTTTCATTGAGAGTTGAAATCCATATTCGTATAAGACTCTCGCATAAAAAGGTTTTTACTCTATTTTCTAGTCCATTTGAATATTTTTCATATGTTCTTATTATTAGAATTTTTTATTTGCAAAGGTTCTTTGATAAAACGTATAAGAAAAATATAATGGCTAGAAATTTAGAAAATTCCATAAGTGAAAATTCCAATACTCAAGAAATGGGATCGTGGAGATCCATGAGGCAAATTGGGATCATAAGCAGAGTGGCACCACCACTACAAGGTTCCACCATTGCCCAAGCCATGCCATCCAAGCTTGCACGGGCCCGAGCCCAAGCATCGTATTCACATGCACCACGTATTGAGTAGCCTACTCCCGTGACCTAACCTAATCCCGCGACCCAGCCTACTTCCGTAATCCAGCCTGCTCCTGCATCCCTACCTGCTTCTGTGCCCCAGCCTGCTCCTGCGACCTAGCCTGCTCCTATAGCCCTGCCTCCCATGGTTTCCCAAGCAGCTCAAGTTGGCCCGAGAATATCTCAACTATCCGGAGCAACCATCGTGCGGGAACCCTACCTCCCATGGTTTCTTAAGCAGCTTAAGTTGGCTCGAGAATATCTCAACTATTCGGAGCAACCATCGAGCCGGGGGCATTTTCACCATATTTCTTCGTGGATTTGACATTTCCCAATTCAAATCTTGCACCAAGAGTCTACCAAACTTCCACTGCTCAAGGAGGCACATTCCTTCCAAGCTCTTCCAATCCAAATGGCGAACAACACTTGTCTCGACAAGTCATAGAGTTGACGAGCGCCCTTGCATAACAGACAACCTTGGTGAATCAACTCTTGCAACGCACCAAGATCCAATGTTCCCCAGACGAGGTGTCCTGAAGTAGGACAAAGGCAGACGAACCTCTCCACCAGTATCTTGGTAAACAGCCCATTAACCAGTCACGCTCCAAGCGTTCTGGCAGTTTACGCTCCCGCCTGGGTCCTTGGGATAGCGTATACTCTCATCTTAGCACACAGAGGAGCGTGCATTCCCAATCAAGCTCATGGACGAGCATACGTTCACGGTTGAGGACACACTCTGACTATCAATATAGACAACCTTCCAGATGAAATGTTCATTCACAACTAGGCTCGTAAGGAGCATTCTCCACCTCACATCGAAGTAGGCAGCACGGTAGACGGAGAGAAGCAGTCACTCAATCTGACTCAAGTTCAACCGGCAGCCTGCAAACGGCATGTCCGCCTACCAAGTACATGCCACATGCGCCGCAGCTGCGACATTGATGAGTCGAGCATAAGGAAGAGCGACCTAAACCCATAGGTCATGATTAGAGGCAGCTGAAAGTTCTACTGCCCCAGCAGAGGCAAATTCAAGAAGAAGTTAAGAGACTCATAACTGAATGATTGCAAAATTTCCAACATAACGAGGCTGCTGACGATGCGCTTCGACGAGATATGACCAACATAAGCATGTCACCATTCACGAATGAAATCGAACGGACAGATCCACCTCGCGGGTTCACTATGCCTCACTTCATTCCGTACAAGGGAGACGAAGATCCAGATCGACATCTCAAGTACTACCGCAGTACCATGATCCTCTACGGGAACAACAATGCGCTTATGTGCAAAAAAAATTTCCACAACTCTACAAGGCGAGGCGCTAGATTGGTTTCACACTCTGCCGTCACAGTTGATCCAAAGTTTTAACAAACTTTCCTTTGTTTTCACTAAGGAGTATTCGTCTAACCGCTCAATCAAAATGAGATCCGACCATCTCTTCAGCATCGTAAAAGACCCTTGGGAGACAATTCGTAATTATGTCAAGAGATTCAAAACGGAGAAGGCCAAGATTGTTGGTTGCAATGAAGACATATCAATGGCAACATTCACCGAACATCCTTTATTTGGAAAACTGATCATAGGAGAAGAACTGACCCTAGCAGCTTTGTACGCTTTAGTAGAAAAACATGCACTATGGGATGAGGCCAAGCAGTCTAACAAAGATGAGTCGGAAGAGAAGCACATGGAACGTTCCCTAACCAAAGAAGACTTAGCGCCTGAAACATTCACCAAATTCACAGTTCCAATCGGCCAAATTCTCCGCAAGCTCAAGAACGAACCTTGGTTCGAACTGCCACAACCCATGAAAGGCAATCTTACCAAGCTGGATCATACAAAGAATTGCGCATTTCATCAAGGACCAGGCCACACTACCAACGGCTGCCTGAAGTGGAAGCAGTATCTTAAGAAGCTTACAAATGAGGGCCAATGCGACGAGTATCTTAACAAGTCAACAAAAAGGCCTACACAAGCAGGGGAAGTCTCTATCACCCCTTAAACCTCGTTTGGGTTTTTTTTCCAAATAAGTTTGAATTCTCAAGCAGCTCGACGAAAAATGTTTCACAAGCCAATGATTATCTAGTTTGTTATGTAGTTTCTGCCTTCCAGCACAATTGATTTATTTCTTTATTCTCAATGAAGATTCAAGAAGTTATTCACAAGCATGGCTCAACTGCTGTCCACAACGACTGCTAAAAAATCATACGAATTCACTTTCCAGTACGAGAAGATAAACTAATTGCTCTCCAGTGCGAGAGGGTAAACCAATTCCCTGACACCCATATGGGTTTGCTCTCCAGTGCGAGAAGATAAACTAATTGCTCTCCAGTGCGAAAGGGTAAACCAATTCCCTGACACCCATATGGGTTTGCTCTCCAGCGCGAGAGGGTAAATTAATTGCTCTCCAATGCGAGAGAGTGACTAATTGCTCTCTAGTGTGAGAGGGTAAACTAATTGCTTTCCAGTGCGAAAGGGGTAAACTAATTACTCTCCAGTGCGAAAGGGTAAACTAATTCCCTGACACCCATCTAGGTAAGCTCTCCAGTGCGAGAAGGCCACATAGTTTAAAAGATCAAATGCTTAAAGATCAACTAGGCAGCAAATGGTCAGGGGCAGCAGCCACTTTTGCACTTAACAGTTCACTCATCTGACACTTTATCTTCAGCAACTCCGATCTTGGTAGCTTTATCCTTGACTGGTCCATCTACGGCAACTGAAAAATCAAACTCAAGCAGTTTCCTCATTTTTGGCAAGCAGCCCAGACATGGCAGCCTAAACCGTTACCCATGCCACGCCATTTGCTCGGTCCATGCCGAGCTAATCCTTAGCTTCAATTAAGCCGAGCAGCACAAGCAATGGCCCCTGTCACACCACCTTCTTGGCCCATGACAAGCCGATTCCTAACCCCTACCAGCTGATGCGCCACACCACCCTGATGGCTGCCCAATGGCAGTACCTCTCAAGAAGAAGACAAGAAAAAATTAAATTTTTCTTACGTTGGTGCGACACAGAGAAGACGAAGAAATCAACGAAAGACGGTTTTTTGCATGGGCAAGATGTAGAAGATTACTAGAGGAAGGGGAACAAATATCCTCTAAGCTCTCTCTCTTGTAGGGTAGAATAAATCGCTCTCCAAAGTTGATTTAATAACCCACTTAAGGTAGGCTTAAATAGGCTTTGAGAGAAATTTATTTCCCTTTCCTAGAATGACCTAATTTTCTATTAAAGAAGGAATCTACATAAAAATAGGAAGCAGTCATGCGTTTCCTAAAGCAAGAAGATCTCTACACCTGCTGCCCTTTCCTATGAGCAGCCCTGCAGGTGTGGGGGCATTTGTGGAGCCAAAAATAATCATAAGGCGACACGTGGACTTTTGGGTGAAGATGACAAATTTACCCTCGTGGCATACCGAGTCCCCTACACGCGAGCAGTGGAGAATCATCCATCAACCAAATCAAGAGTTCCCAAAATAGGTAACAAGTTCAAATTTGTCTCATCCATCCTCATTCCATAACCTCTAAAAACCTCCCAAAACATTTCTTTTATTATGATAATTAGCCAATTAATATATTTATACCTAATTAATATATTAATTGCTAATTGAATCACCAAATAACATCCCAAAACACACTTAAAAGCCGGCCACACCCCATTCCCTATATATATTACCCTATTTCTTCTAAAAAGCTAAGTTCCATACTCTTGCAAAACTCCCAAAAACTCTCCAAATACTTTTCTCTCTAAATTCTAACTTTGGCTTCGGAGGTTATTCGGCCAAAGCCCCCTATTCATCATGGGCGCGTGCGGCTCTTGGCCTTGACCCGTGATGTGAAAATTAACTTCACACACAAATTAAACCCTATGGATGACAATTGTAGTATATGAGCAAATAGGGATCGTTCTAACCGGGGATTAACTAGGGATGCTAATCAATGTAAAACTGACTCAAGAACATAAAAATATAATGTAGAACACTAAACTAGACTCAATTAATGCAAAACTAGGGTTTAAAACACCTAAACAAACTAAAAACTCAAAACAGCAACTAGAAGGCTCAAAACTGCCTAAAAACCACTTTCTGGGCAGTTTTGAGCACCTACACTACTTTGGACGAATTTGGACTATGACTTGACTCAAAACACTTAGAAACACAACTAAATGGATTTCTAACTAATCTAACACTTTAAAATAGATGGGGGAATGATTTTGACGAAATTAAAACTTTAAAACTCAAACTTTAAAAACAAATGTAAAGCAAAACAGATTGTGATTAAATAGAATGGTGAGAAGCTAGTTAGAGGGTTCCTTATCCACACATGAGCATATGCATACAACTCAATCTCCAATTACTCTTTCAACAAATCATGAATGACAATGCCCCAAATTAACTAGATTGCACCAATTAATTCTCAGATTTCCCTAGATTCATTGAATTGAATGGAATACGCATTACAACCAAATTATTCTTATCAAGGACCCTAACTATGGAATACGCATGATAGAGACACATATCAAAGATCATTAAGTTCAATGGACATCATAAGCATTGACGAGGCATTCATAACTATGGGATACGCATGTTACTCTTGCCTAGGATTTACTTAACACAATCGTGACTAGCGACTTTCACTACTTATGAATATAAGTTAATAACGATTAGGTGAAATTCCCTTATACCCTAGCATCAAGTTTAAGCATGCAAATTAAGTGTCGACCCTCAACCCACATACATAAACAAGTTATCAATCAAATAGATAAGTAAATCACATTCACAATTTCTGAAATCATAATTGGAAGAAATCAAATCATATAACACATATGTCCATGGCTTCAAATTCACCTCTAACTAAAAAGAAATTAGTTCCACATGTTTAACATAATTGAAAAGCAAGTTAAATTAAACATGAAAACAGAAACAAAGAAAGAAAGAACTCCAAACACTCCACTAATGGCAGATTGCATGTGCAAGGCTTCTCCTTCCTTTGGACTGCACGGCACTCCTTCTTTCTCCTCCTTTAGTGGCTGCACAAGGTGGTGATGGTGGTGGGAAGGCACGGCTATGGTGGATGAATGGTTATTTGAATGGAAGGTTGCGGCAAGGTTGAATTTGGGCAGAAAGTTGGGAGTTTGGGGATGGAAGGCTGCGGCAAGGTGGGAAATAGGGTTTTGGACGAATTTCTGAATATGGAGAGGGTGGTAGGTTCGGCCAAGAGGTTTAAGAGAGTATATATAGGCACTTAAAAACCCTAGCAATCAGATTAGGGTTTCTAGAAACCCAAATCCACCAGAAAATAGGTTAAAACAATCAGAATTTGCAAGGGAAAAGGCCTAGGGTTCGGCTGGTTTAGTGGGCTAGGGTTTAGGCTTCTAGAATGCCTTGCAAGGCAAGGAAATCAGAAATTTTAAAGGCCTAGGTGCGGCAAATTAGTGGGCTAGGGTTTGGGTTTGTAGATAGGGCTTCTAGAAAGCCCAAAACCAAGAATAGAAACTCTCGAAAACGGAAACCTCCAAGAATAGAAACTTCCAACTTTAGAAACTTTGGTTTCTAATTCTGAATTCTTTGTTCTTCACATTCATTTCTTCATTTCTTAAGCTCCTTTGCCCTTCAACTCGTCCATTCCTTGTGCTCCAAGCATGTACTTTCCAATCTAAGCTCCATTTTGCTCCAAAATGCTCCATTTTGCCATCTTTTATGTCATATGCCCTTTGAACCTGAAAACACATGAAAGTAGCTCAAAAGACTACTTTAACTAAGAAAACATAACGAAAATGCATAAGAACTAGCTAACTAAGGCGCATAAATATGCTCCTATCAACCCGAAAGTGTTAATTGTTTTGTAGGTGCAATTTTGTACAAGAAGAAGCCGGAAATTTGCATACACAACCTTAACTATTGGGCCAACCACAGTTTCATACCCCATCTTTAAAACATTTCAATGTCATACCTTATCTTATGAATTTGTTGCAATGTCATACCTCCGTCAGTTTGTTTGTCAATTCTTCATTTAAATGCTGACGTGGCTTGAGGCGGGGTCCACTCTCTGGGCCAACCGGATTAAAAAATAATTAAATATTAAAAAAATAAAAAATAAAATTGATGTGATAAAAACTAACACACAAATTAAACCCTATTAAGATAGTTGTAGTACGCGTAAGTAGGGATCGTTCTAGGCTGGGATTAGTTAGGGATGCTAATCAACACAAATTAAACTTAAAAACTAAAAACTAGACACTAAAACAGAAAACTAAACTCCAACTACTCAAAATAGATTAAACTGACTCAAAACACACAAACTAAGTTAAATTGACTGAAAACCAAAACTAGAATGTAATGAAAATTGAACTCAAAAGACTCAAAACAATGAAAAACAACCAATCTGGACAGATTCTAACCTAAGGACACGAAATAGAAAGGGGGTTTGGTTTTTGAAGAATTTAAGACTAAAAGCAAACAAATTTAAAGACTCTAAATACTTTGGACGAAATTGGCGATTTAAAGGGTGAATGACTAGTTAGAGGGTCCTTCTCCACATATGACACACATGCATACAAATCGATTGCCATTTATTCTTTCGATAAACCATGAATGACAATACCCCAAATTAATTGTGAGAAGCACAAATTAACTTTCAGATTTTCCTAAATTCATTGAATTGGACTCAGCGACCAACCAAATTATTCTTATCAAGTTCCCCATATGAACAGCATGATAGAGATACATATCAAAGATCATTAAGTTCTATGAAAACCATAAGTATTGATAAGGCATTCGTAACTATGAACTTAATGATATTCCTGCCAAGAATTTACTTAACACAATCATGACTAGTGACTTTTACTACTTGTGAATATAAGTTCATAATGATTAGGTGAAATTCCCTTATATCTTAGCATCAAATTAATGCATTCAAACTAAGTAGACCTCCTTAATCAACATACAAGAACAAGTTATCAATCAAACAGATAAGTAAATTGCATTCATGATTTATGAAATCATAACTGGATGTAATCAATTCATATCACATATATGTTCATGGCTTTGAATTCTCCTCTAACTAAAACGAAATTAGTTCCACATGTTCATCATAATTGAAAACTAAATTAAACTAAACATTGGACTAAAACTAAGGATAGAAAGAACCCAAAAACGCTCCAGCACTCCAATGGCAAATTTGGCACAATCCTTGGCTGCAGGGGCACGGCATAAGTCCTCTTTCTCCTTGCAAGCACGACACACTATTAATTTTGCTTCTTTGAATTTCTCTCTAAAACCCTCTCTCTGAAATCTCCCCCAAAGCTTTGGTTACCCCCCCACACTTAAACCAAACATTGTCCTCAATGTTTTAAGCATAGACTCACACAAAAACACATAAACAAACAAACAAACACTAACAACCGAACATGGCAGAAACGAAATAAACAACAAAGAGAAGGGTTTAGGAACGCAAATCTGGAATTGGAGTGCTCGCTAGGTCTTCCTTTGTCGAATGCATGGGTTGCCTCCCAAGAAGCGCTTGCTTTAACGTCTTCCAGCCAGACGATACCTCCGTTTAAGCTTGACTATGTGCCACGGCATGGAGGGGTACCTCCTCCACGACATGCTCCTCAAACATCTCGTAATAGGGCTTCAATCGATGCCCATTCACTTTGAATTCTTGTTGCGTCCTTGCACTCTTGATTTGTACTGCACCATGAGGGAAAACATTAGTGACAATAAAAGGACCAACCCATTTGGAACGCAACTTACCCGGAAACAACCGAAGGCGAGAATTGAACAACAACACTTTCTGCCCAATATAGAACGTCTTGGCACGAATTATCTTGTCATGGAATGCCTTCGTCTTCTCCTTGTAAATCCGGGCATTCTCATATGCTTCATTTCGGATTTCCTCAAGCTCACACAATTGGAGCTTCCTATGTAAACCTGCGGCATCAAGGTCCATGTTAAACGTTTTGACGGCCCAGTGTGCACGATGCTCTAACTCGACGGGAAGATGGCATGGCTTCCCATAGATGAGCCGAAAAGGTGACATCCCAATGGGGGTTTTGTAGGCAGTGCGATACGCCCACAATGCATCGTTTAAGCGCAAACTCCAATCCTTCCTCGTAGGCCCCACGGTCTTCTCAAGAATTTGCTTGATTTCCCTATTCGAAACCTCGGCTTGCCCGCTCGTTTGAGGATGATAAGGTGTGGCCACCTTATGCGTGACATTGTATTTCTTGAGCAACGCCTCGATGGTTCGATTACAAAAATGGGAACCTCCATCACTGATGAGCACGCGTGGCATTCCGAACCTTGCAAAAATGTTAGTTTTCACAAAATCTGCAACCACTCGAGAATCATTAGTTCGGGTGGCTTTTGCTTCCACCCACTTCGACACATAATCCACAGCAAGTAATATATAAAGAAATCCATGTGACGAAGGAAAGGGACCCATAAAATCAATACCCCAAACATCAAATATTTCAACACTAAAAATGGGGGTTTGCGGCATTTGTTGTTTAGGACCTATATTGCCCGTTCTTTGGCATCTATCACAAGACATGCAAAATGTTCTAGCATCCCTAAAGATGGTAGGCCAATAGAAACCACATTCTAATACCTTAAGTGCTGTTCTATTAGTGCCAAAGTGTCCCCCACAAGCATAAGTGTGACAAAATGTTAGAATAGCATTAAACTCAGAATCGTGCACACACCTACGTATAACTTGATCAGGGCAATATTTCCATAAATACGGGTCATCCCACACATAAAACCGTGCCTCTTTCTTCAATTTATCACCTTGGTGTTTAAGTAATTCACTAGGAACATGTTTAGACACCAAATAATTCACCAAATCAGCATACCACGGTTCACTTACCTTGACGGACATCAGTTGCTCATCTGGGAATGTCTCCATGATAGGTACGGCATCCTCCTCATGTACCATACGGCTCAAGTGGTCAGCCACCACGTTTTCACTTCCCTTCTTGTCCCGGATTTCGATATCGAACTCTTGGAGAAGAAGCATCCAACGAATGAGTCGTGGTTTGGCCTCCTTCTTGGTGAACAAATACTTCAATGCTGCATGGTCAGTATAAATAATAACTTTAGTACCAAGCAAATAAGAACGGAATTTATCTAAAGCAAATACAACAGCTAGAAGTTCTTTTTCAGTGGTGGAATAATTCAATTGTGCATCATTTAAAGTCCGAGAGGCATAATAGATAGCATGCGGCCTCTTGTCCTTCCTTTGCCCCAAAACAGCTCCTAATGCATAATCGGAAGCGTCGCACATAGCGTACAAGATCTATTTTCGATTTATCCACTTCAATTCCTCTTTCTGAAACAATATGCCCTAGAACTATGCCTTGTCTAACCATAAAATGACATTTTTCCCAATTAAGCACTAGGTTAGTTTCTACACATCGTTTCAAAATTAGTGTGAGATTTTCCAAACATCCATCAAATGAATCACCAAACACACTGAAATCATCCATAAATACCTCAATAATCTTTTCCACAAAATCTGAAAAGATACTCACCATACACCTTTGAAATGTGGCCGGAGCATTGCATAACCCAAAAGGCATGCGACGATAAGCAAAAGTACCAAAGGGGCATGTGAAAGTTGTCTTTTCTTGGTCATCCGGCGCTATGACAATCTGATTATATCCAGAATAACCATCAAGGAAACAATAAAAAGAATGACCGGCTAACCTTTCAAGCATTTGATCAATGAATGGCAAAGGGAAGTGGTCCTTCCTTGTGGTGGCGTTGAGCTTCCTATAATCAATGCACACTCGCCAACCTGTTTGGATACGGGTTGGCACAAGCTCATTCTCGGCATTCTTCACCACGGTCACTCCGGACTTCTTTGGAACACATTGCACCGGTGACACCCAACGACTATCAGAGATCGGATAAATCACTCCACAATCAAGAAGTTTGATAATCTCCTTTTTCACAACTTCCATCATTGGAGGGTTGAGACGGCGCTGAGCCTCTCGAGTTGGTTTAGCCCCCTCCTCTAGAAGTATGCGATGCATGCACGTAGTTGGGCTAATTCCCCTAATATCGGCCAAAGTCCACCCAATGGCCGTCTTGTGCTCTTTCAACACTCGGATCAACTTCTCCTCCTCTAGGGCCGTGAGTGATGAGGAGACAATGACGGGCAATGTCTCGTTGTCTCCCAGAAAGACGTACTTTAAATGATCGGGTAACGGTTTAAGCTCAAGTACGGGTGCCTGAATCACTGAGGGTAACATCTTATTAGTGGAAACTGGAATTGAAATTGGGTTAGAAGGCTTACCATGGTGTTGAGGGAGTGACTCAAGGGCAGCCACTATCTCGGCCTCATCCTCACTTCTAGGCACGGCAACACCATTTTTGTGCCCAATTCCTTGTGCAATTGTCGTTTCAAGTGTATCCCTCTCCAAACAATCGAGAAAATCCTGCGCCAAATCATCAATTATATCAATAGAAAAGCAAGAATGATCGTCCTTAGGAAATTTAATACTTTCAGAAAGATTAAAATCAATGACTTCCCCATCAAATTCCATCGTTAAAGTTCCTTTAAAAACATCTATCTTGGTGCGGGCTGTTTTCATGAAGGGCCTCCCTAATAGAATCGGCAATGGGGTAGAATGGGGTGAATCCTCCATGTCAAGCACGTAAAAGTCCGCTGGAAAAATCAAATTACCAACCTGCACCAAAACATCTTCCAAAACACCCTTTGGGTATGCATTAGAACGATCGGCTAATTGAATTATCACACCATCATTTTTAAGCTCACCTAAGTTCATAGATGCATAAATCGAGTATGGCATGACATTAATCGAAGCCCCTAAGTCTAACATGCATTGTTCAAACTTAGTATTACCAATAACGCACGGAATTGTAAAACTACCCGGATCTTTGCATTTAGGGGGTAATTTCCTTTGTAACACAGCAGAGACGTTTTCACTTACTTGGACCACCTCTTTGTTCGCAATCCTTCTCCTTGTTGTACAAAGTTCTTTTAAGAACTTAGCATACCTCGGGACTTGCTTAATCGCATCAAGGAGCGGGATATTGACTTGAACTTTCCGAAAGGTCTCTAGAATATCCTTCTCGGCTTCTTCCTTCTTTGATTGCCTAAACCTGCCAGGAAAGGGCACATTCAGTGGAATAGAACTAGAAAAAGTCGAATTTGGACTTACCTTGGTGGTTGAGGACGATTTAGGAGGGTTAGAGGGTGGCGGCAAGGATTGGTCATCCTTGGCCGTGGCTTTTGCTCTTTGTGCCTCCTCGTGCATCAACTTGTCCTCCTCGTCTTGACTTGATTTGGATGTATTTGAGTCCGCTCCAACCTGTTTACCACTTCTCAACATGATGGCCTTAGCGGTTTCAAATCCTCCCTTCGGGTTCACAACAGTTGAACTAGGCAATCTGCCTTGTTCTCTAATTTGCCCCATAAACTCTGCAATTTGACCCATTTGCTTCTCCAAGTTGTCCACCCGTTTGTCTTGGATTTGTCTCTCCTTATTTTGAGTTTGTACTTCCTGCGTCAAAGTAGTAAGTAACTTAACAACTTGATCATTATTCAAAGACGTACCTGAGGTTGGTGGGGCGGTTTGCACTTGGTTTTGATTGGGGACGAATGGCTTTGTATAAAAGGCCGGTGGTTGCTGCCTAAATCCTCCTTGTTGTTGGGGTTGTTGAGGATCCCGCCATTTGAAATTCGGATGGTCCCTCCACCCCGGATTGTAGGTATTAGAGTATGGATCGTGGCGTGGTTGATTTTGGTTCCCAAAACCCACGGCATTGGCAGATTCCCAACCCCCATTCTCAATCAACTGAGGGCATTGATCATTGGCATGTCCTTGCATCGAGCACACGCCACACACACTTGGTCCATGAATCTTCATTCCCTCGGCTAACTGAGAAACAATAGAAGTAAGGTTAGCTAATTGGGATTGAATCTCGGGCATAGAACTTACCTCATTCACTTGTGGTCGTGGGGGGTCCCTTTGTCCAACACCTTCGTATTGTTGTGCATTATGTGCTCGGTTGGCAATTAGAACTTTTGCAGCCCCCGGAGTCTTATCCACCAACGCTCCTCCCGCCGAGGCATCAAGCATTTGGCGTTCCATAGGAAGGAGTCCTTCGTAGAAGTATTGAATGAGTAGCTCCTCCTTCATTTGATGCTGTGGACAAGAAGCAACAAGTGATTTAAAACGTTCATAATAAGAAGGAAACGATTCACCTGGGTTTTGTTGGATGCCACTAATCCGTTTCCTCAAGAGAATGACTCTTGAAGTTGGGAAAAACTTCTCCAAGAACGCTCTTTTCATACTATCCCAAGATGTAACCGTTCCGGGTGCTAACTCGTAAAGCCAATCTTTCGCCTTTTCCAAAAGTGAGAATGGAAAGGCCTTCATCATCAGAATACTCCCGTCAACATTGATGGGTGTCATGCTCGAACAAATAACCTCGAACTCCTTGAGATGCTTGTTGGGATCTTCCATGGAAAGCCCATGGTATTTCGGAATGTGGTGCAACAAGCTTGACTTCAACTCAAATTCGTCGGTCTTGCCTTGGGCAGCCGCGGGGTATTGAATGCATAATGGTGCGGCATTGGTCAACCCCGAGGCCGAAAGCTCTTTGATGGTCCGATTATCCGCGGCCATAACTTCTTCTTCCTCTTCTTCAAACTCAGATTCGGCCTCTGAACTTGAACTAGGTTCACTAGGTTCGGGATGCCTCCTCTTTCTTCTCAAATCACGTTCAAAATCGTCGTTAAAGTCCAAGATGTTTGCATGCACAGTTTGAGAACTCCGCGTCATGCACTAGTACCTACACCAAGAAAACAAAACAAAATCAGAAAACTAGGTAAATTAAATCAAGACACACGGCAACAACACAAGGGATTAGCAATTTTGCTAATCCCCGGCAACGGCGCCAAAATTTGATGTGAAAATTAACTTGACACACAAATTAAACCCTATGGATGACAATTGTAGTATATGAGCAAATAGGGATCGTTCTAACCGGGGATTAACTAGGGATGCTAATCAATGTAAAACTGACTCAAGAACATAAAAATATAATGTAGAACACTAAACTAGACTCAATTAATGCAAAACTAGGGTTTAAAACACCTAAACAAACTAAAAACTCAAAACAGCAACTAGAAGGCTCAAAACTGCCTAAAAACCACTTTCTGGGCAGTTTTGAGCACCTACACTACTTTGGACGAATTTGGACTATGACTTGACTCAAAACACTTAGAAACACAACTAAATGGATTTCTAACTAATCTAACACTTTAAAATAGATGGGGGAATGATTTTGACGAAATTAAAACTTTAAAACTCAAACTTTAAAAACAAATGTAAAGCAAAACAGATTGTGATTAAATAGAATGGTGAGAAGCTAGTTAGAGGGTTCCTTATCCACACATGAGCATATGCATACAACTCAATCTCCAATTACTCTTTCAACAAATCATGAATGACAATGCCCCAAATTAACTAGATTGCACCAATTAATTCTCAGATTTCCCTAGATTCATTGAATTGAATGGAATACGCATTACAACCAAATTATTCTTATCAAGGACCCTAACTATGGAATACGCATGATAGAGACACATATCAAAGATCATTAAGTTCAATGGACATCATAAGCATTGACGAGGCATTCATAACTATGGGATACGCATGTTACTCTTGCCTAGGATTTACTTAACACAATCGTGACTAGCGACTTTCACTACTTATGAATATAAGTTAATAACGATTAGGTGAAATTCCCTTATACCCTAGCATCAAGTTTAAGCATGCAAATTAAGTGTCGACCCTCAACCCACATACATAAACAAGTTATCAATCAAATAGATAAGTAAATCACATTCACAATTTCTGAAATCATAATTGGAAGAAATCAAATCATATAACACATATGTCCATGGCTTCAAATTCACCTCTAACTAAAAAGAAATTAGTTCCACATGTTTAACATAATTGAAAAGCAAGTTAAATTAAACATGAAAACAGAAACAAAGAAAGAAAGAACTCCAAACACTCCACTAATGGCAGATTGCATGTGCAAGGCTTCTCCTTCCTTTGGACTGCACGGCACTCCTTCTTTCTCCTCCTTTAGTGGCTGCACAAGGTGGTGATGGTGGTGGGAAGGCACGGCTATGGTGGATGAATGGTTATTTGAATGGAAGGTTGCGGCAAGGTTGAATTTGGGCAGAAAGTTGGGAGTTTGGGGATGGAAGGCTGCGGCAAGGTGGGAAATAGGGTTTTGGACGAATTTCTGAATATGGAGAGGGTGGTAGGTTCGGCCAAGAGGTTTAAGAGAGTATATATAGGCACTTAAAAACCCTAGCAATCAGATTAGGGTTTCTAGAAACCCAAATCCACCAGAAAATAGGTTAAAACAATCAGAATTTGCAAGGGAAAAGGCCTAGGGTTCGGCTGGTTTAGTGGGCTAGGGTTTAGGCTTCTAGAATGCCTTGCAAGGCAAGGAAATCAGAAATTTTAAAGGCCTAGGTGCGGCAAATTAGTGGGCTAGGGTTTGGGTTTGTAGATAGGGCTTCTAGAAAGCCCAAAACCAAGAATAGAAACTCTCGAAAACGGAAACCTCCAAGAATAGAAACTTCCAACTTTAGAAACTTTGGTTTCTAATTCTGAATTCTTTGTTCTTCACATTCATTTCTTCATTTCTTAAGCTCCTTTGCCCTTCAACTCGTCCATTCCTTGTGCTCCAAGCATGTACTTTCCAATCTAAGCTCCATTTTGCTCCAAAATGCTCCATTTTGCCATCTTTTATGTCATATGCCCTTTGAACCTGAAAACACATGAAAGTAGCTCAAAAGACTACTTTAACTAAGAAAACATAACGAAAATGCATAAGAACTAGCTAACTAAGGCGCATAAATATGCTCCTATCAACCCGAAAGTGTTAATTGTTTTGTAGGTGCAATTTTGTACAAGAAGAAGCCGGAAATTTGCATACACAACCTTAACTATTGGGCCAACCACAGTTTCATACCCCATCTTTAAAACATTTCAATGTCATACCTTATCTTATGAATTTGTTGCAATGTCATACCTCCGTCAGTTTGTTTGTCAATTCTTCATTTAAATGCTGACGTGGCTTGAGGCGGGGTCCACTCTCTGGGCCAACCGGATTAAAAAATAATTAAATATTAAAAAAATAAAAAATAAAATTGATGTGATAAAAACTAACACACAAATTAAACCCTATTAAGATAGTTGTAGTACGCGTAAGTAGGGATCGTTCTAGGCTGGGATTAGTTAGGGATGCTAATCAACACAAATTAAACTTAAAAACTAAAAACTAGACACTAAAACAGAAAACTAAACTCCAACTACTCAAAATAGATTAAACTGACTCAAAACACACAAACTAAGTTAAATTGACTGAAAACCAAAACTAGAATGTAATGAAAATTGAACTCAAAAGACTCAAAACAATGAAAAACAACCAATCTGGACAGATTCTAACCTAAGGACACGAAATAGAAAGGGGGTTTGGTTTTTGAAGAATTTAAGACTAAAAGCAAACAAATTTAAAGACTCTAAATACTTTGGACGAAATTGGCGATTTAAAGGGTGAATGACTAGTTAGAGGGTCCTTCTCCACATATGACACACATGCATACAAATCGATTGCCATTTATTCTTTCGATAAACCATGAATGACAATACCCCAAATTAATTGTGAGAAGCACAAATTAACTTTCAGATTTTCCTAAATTCATTGAATTGGACTCAGCGACCAACCAAATTATTCTTATCAAGTTCCCCATATGAACAGCATGATAGAGATACATATCAAAGATCATTAAGTTCTATGAAAACCATAAGTATTGATAAGGCATTCGTAACTATGAACTTAATGATATTCCTGCCAAGAATTTACTTAACACAATCATGACTAGTGACTTTTACTACTTGTGAATATAAGTTCATAATGATTAGGTGAAATTCCCTTATATCTTAGCATCAAATTAATGCATTCAAACTAAGTAGACCTCCTTAATCAACATACAAGAACAAGTTATCAATCAAACAGATAAGTAAATTGCATTCATGATTTATGAAATCATAACTGGATGTAATCAATTCATATCACATATATGTTCATGGCTTTGAATTCTCCTCTAACTAAAACGAAATTAGTTCCACATGTTCATCATAATTGAAAACTAAATTAAACTAAACATTGGACTAAAACTAAGGATAGAAAGAACCCAAAAACGCTCCAGCACTCCAATGGCAAATTTGGCACAATCCTTGGCTGCAGGGGCACGGCATAAGTCCTCTTTCTCCTTGCAAGCACGACACACTATTAATTTTGCTTCTTTGAATTTCTCTCTAAAACCCTCTCTCTGAAATCTCCCCCAAAGCTGTGGCAAAAATAGGTTTATATAGGGTAGGGCACGACAAACTTCTAGAAGAGAAGGGATTAAATTCATCAGATTTCTAGGGGAAAAGGGATCAGGTTATTTGCATTGTTTTAGGGCTTCTAGAATTAGATATTTGGTATTCTAATGTGATAAGGAGTCCCCATTGCAGCTGGAATTAAGGCAGGATAGGATTAGGATAGAAAAAGATAAGATAAAGTTAATTTGGATAATGTTGGATAAGATAAGGTTGGTTAAGATAATGTTCCTTCCTTTTAGCTGATTCCTTATCTTCCAAGTCTTGATTTTATTTCCTTCATCTCTTCAGCATATTCCTAGCCTCTTGAACTTCAAAAACGTCCATCCACCTTGCTTCATGCATGTGTTATCCATTCTTGGCCCAAAATTGTTCCAAAATGCTCCAATTTGCACTTTCTTGCCAACTTTGGCATTTGAACCTAAAAACACACAAAAATAGCTTAAAACACTCTAATAAGCAGAAAATAGCTATGTAAATGCAAGAAAACAAACTAACTAAGTGGCATAAATATGCTCCTATAAAAAATTATTTAAATATTTTAATTTAAAAAAGGTGGGACCCATCCCCTGCAAACCCATCACCCCACCTCTTATTTCCAGTTCACCCAGACATTGAACTCACCCATCTTCGGTCACCCCAATTTCTCCTCTGCCACCTCTTCGACTCCCCCTCCCTCATTTCCTCTTCGTCCATCCGTTCCACCAGATCTTTAATTCTCACAAGCTCGAACCTGACCCGATCCCCCTTGCCTTCTTCTTCACAACCACCTCCCTTGCTCGTCATCATTTACTCCAACATTTCCCACTCTTTCTCTCTTCTCTTTCCTCTGTAAACCCTAAAAAGCAAACCCCCAAACTCTCCCTCTCTTCACTTTTTCTTTTTACAGAAAGCCAGTAGAGGCCATGAAAGAACCAGACTGCCAATCTCTCCATCGGTAAGCTCCGCACCCAAAGCGACGTCAACTCGATCCTAGCCTGCTGATGCGAAAATTTTCTTAGCACACAAATTAAACCCTCTTGTTGTCAAATTGTAGTATAAATGCAAGTAGGGATCGTTCTAAACTGGAGATTTGGAGGGCATGCTAAAACCTCTAAACTGACTTAAAAACATATAGACAAAGTTAAAAACACTAAACTAGACTCAAAGAACTTAAAACAAACTCAAAGGACTCAAAACAAGCTAAAAACGCTCAAATCTGCCTAAAAACACAAATCAAAACAGATTTTCACTAATAAAACACTTTAAAGTAAAGGGGGTTTTGGTTTTGACGAATTTGAAAACAAAACAAGTAAATTAAAGAACTAATGAAATCTGCACGAATTTGAGTAAATTGAACGGATGGAAGGCTAGCTAGGAGGTTCTTCTCCACACATGACATACTTGCACATAAACCAATTTTCAGTTGTTCTTTCGATCAATCATGAAACTCAACACCCCAGGTTAGTTAAGTCCGCTTAAATTAACCTTCAAGTTCTCCTTAAGATATTGAATTGGATGGGAAAGCGCATACAACAATTCAAGCATTCTTCAAAAGTTCTTTACGTGAACAGCACAATAAAGATACAATCAAAGATCCTTAAGCATTATGAAAACTATAAGTATTGACGAGGCATTCGTTACTATGATGAGCATGAAACTCCTGCCAAGAATTTATTTAGCGCGATCGTTGATGTGAACATTATGTTGACACACAAATTAAACCCTATTTGTGACAATTGTAGTAATGATGTAAGTAGGGATCATTCTAACCGGGGATTAACTAGGGGCACTAATCACTTGAAAACTGAACTAGAAACGCAAAAACAAAGTTTAAGACACTAGATTAGACTCAAAGAATGCAAAACTAACGTTTAAAATACTAAAACAAACCAAAAACTCAAAACAGCAACTAAAAGACTCAAAACTGCCTTAAAAACACTTTCTGGGCAGTTTTGAACACAAAGCACCAAATTGGACGAATTTGGGTTTTAACTTGTACCAAAACACTTAAAAACATAAACCAACACACTTTCTAACTAATCTAGGACTTCAAAATAAATGGGGATTTGATTTGGACGAAAATAAACTAAATGGACAGATTGTAAAGAAAACAGATTGTAAGACAAAATTGTGATGAATCAATGGATGATGGAATAGCTAAGGGGTTCTTCTCCACACATGAAATATATGCAATCTAAATCGATTTCCAGTTATCAATTTAACAAGTTATGAACCTCGACACTCCAAGTTAATTAGGTCCGCTTAAATTAACCTTCAGATTTCCCTAGAATCATTGAATTGGATGAATATGCATCGCAAACAAATTATTCCTAACAAGTTCTCTATATGAACAACATGATAAAGATACAAGTTAGAATCATTACGTTCTTGGAAATCATAAGCATCGACAAGGCATTCGTAACTACGAAAAGCATGATACTCTTGCCAGGAATCTACTTAACACGATCGTGACTAGCGACCTTCACTACTTGCGAATATAAATTCATAACGATTAGGTGAAACAAACTTATATCCTAGCACCAAATTCAAGCATGCAAATTAAGCGTGCACTCTCAATCAACATACAAGAATAAGTTCTAAATCAAACGGTTAAGCGAATTGTATTCACGACTTATGCAACGATAACTGGAAGTAATCAACTTATTTCACATATATAATCATGGTTTTGAATCCACCCTTAGCCAAAACGAATTTAGCCAATCATACTTAAAGCAAAACAAAGATTACATGAATTAGACATTGAAATATAAGATAGAAAACACCTAAAATCGTTCAACAACTCAGATTGAAAAGCCAAACAATTGTAGAGAATCTGTCCCCTTTGTTGCTTGCGGCAGATTGTATGGTGATGCTTCTTGGATTGTTTTGATGACGTAGAATGGAATTTGGGGGGTGTAGAGGCACGGCTAGGGGGGTTTGGGGTCAGAAACTATGGAGTTTTGTGAAGGATAGGTGCGGTTAGGGATGGTGGATGAATTCTGGCGTGAATGGAGTTGTATGGATGTGTGTGGAATGTTTTGTGGCTGCAACAAGGAGGTTTATTTAAAGGAAAACAGAAATTAAAACCCTAGGTTGATTAGGAAATCAGAAATTAAGTCTAAGGATTCTAGAATTAGGAAATAAATCAGAAAATTAAAGGAAAGGGCAAGGGAAATTCGGCTAGGGTTTAAAACACAAAAGGAAGGTGTTTTAAAGCATAAAAACAGGAAATAAGGAAGAGGAAATGCAAAGGGGGTGCGGCAAGGGTTCAAAAGGGTTCTACGCTTTTGTTTTGTGTCCTAGAATGCTTAGAAAGTCTTCATAATTGCTGGAACTTTTAGGGACAATTAGGAAAAATCAAACCAAAGTAGGAAACCTTGGCTTAACTTTCCTACTTCAAGTAGGAATCCTTGTTGGAGGAGGAATCCTTGTTCTTCTAGGAATCCTCATGTGATTAGGAATCCATCTTCAATTAGGAATCCTTCGTCGATTAGGAATCCTCAATCATGTAAGCACTTTCCTACTTCAACTAGGAAACCTAGTTCAAGTAGGAATCATCATCTTCAAGTCTTCAAATTCGTCCAAACCTTGGCTCCAATTATGTGATAATCATTCCAAGCCCAATTTTGCTCCAAAAAGCTCCAAAATGCATCTTCTTGCATCCTTTGGCCTTAAAACCTGAAAACACATAAAACTAGCTTAAAAGACTACTTTAACTAAGAAAACACCATGGAAATGCATAAGAACTAGCTAACTAAGGCGCATAAATATGCTCCTATCAATCGTTTATAAGCGACCTCCACTACTTGTGAATATAAGTTTGTAACTATTAGGTGAAACTCCCTTATACTCTAGCATCATATTCATGCATGCAAACTAAGTGTGCACTCTTAATAAACATACATGACTAAGTTATCAATTAAGTAGTTAAACAAATTGAATTCACAACTTATGAAATCACAACTGAAGGTAATCAAATCATATTGCAAGCATGAACATGGTTTCGAATTCCCCCTAGCTAAGGGGGGTTTAGCTCCTCAAGATAGGAGCATATTTATGCGCCTTAGTTAGCTAGTTCTTGTGCATTTATGTTGTGTTTTTTAGTTAAGTTAGTCTTTTAAGCCATTTTTATGTGTTTTCAGGTTTTAAGGACAAAGTGTGCAAAGAGATGCAATTTGGAGCATTTTGGAGCAAAATTGAGCTAGAATGGAGTTCATGCATGTGGAGCACAAAGAATGGACGAATTTGAAGGATTGAAGAGGCTAGGAATGTGTTTCAAAGTTGAAGAAATAAAGACTTGAAGATTTCCTAGTTGAAGATGGATTCCTAGAAGAATGAGATTCCTACTCAAACAAGGTTTCCTAATTGAAGTAGGAAAGTTAAACCTAAGTGGCCTTAAGTTCCAGCAACAAAGAAGTAATCCAAGTCAAAGAAGGAAAAGGAATCCAAGAAGAAGAAAGATTGACCAAGACAAGCTTTCCTAATCCTAATGCATAAAGATTTCAGCTACAAAAGGGATTTCTTTTCCTATTTGGAGACTTAAAACCTGATTTCTAGAAGCCTTATCCCTTCCTACAAAGGTGCCACACCTTATCCCTTGTTTTTCTAGAAATCAGCCACAAAACAACCTTTCTAGAAGGCCTTATCCCTTGTCCTACAAAAGTGACGCCCTAAACCTTTCTAGAACTTCTAGAAACCTGATTATTCCTTTCCCCCTTGGTTTCTAAAAGCCTTAGCCATTTCCTTCAAGGATTGTGTGTTATTATCGTATACAAATTAGGCCTTTAAATCCTTCTCCTTTGCTACATAGGGGCTGCGAATTTCAGCCTATAAATACCATCCTTTGCTGCACCATTTAGTCACCATTGATAGGAGCATATTTATGCGCCCTAGTTTAGCTTGTTCTTGTGCATTTATAGTGTTTTTCCTTAGTAAAGTAGTCTTTTAAGCTAGTTTTATGTGTTTTCAGGTTCTAAGGGCAAAGTATGCAAAATGATGCATTTTGGAGCCTTTTGGAGCAATTTAGAGCTTGGAATGGACATCATATGCTTGGAGCCAAGAGGATGGACGAAATTGAAGATTTGAAGATGATGTTTCCTACTTGAAAAAGGTTTCCTAGTCGAAGTAGGAAAGCGCCTAATTAAAAGATGAAATCCTAATCAACAAAGGATTCCTAATTGAAGAAGGATTCCTAATCTACGAGGGATTCCTAGTTGAAGATGGATTCCTAGAAGAATGAAGATTCCTACTCAAACAAGGTTTCCTACTCGAAGTAGGAAAGTTAAATCCAAATGGCATCAAGTTGCAGCTACAAAGAAGATTTCCAAGTCCAAGAAGGAAAAGGTTTCCAAGATGAAGTAGGAGAAGAATTCCAAGTCAAGAGAGGATTGAGACATGTTTTCCTAATGCTAGAAGGACTCCTAAGTGTTGTAGGACACAAATGAGAAGTTTCTAGAAAGTTTCCATCCTTGCCGTGGGTTTCATGCAATTCCAATCAGTTTTGGGGCTTTCTAGAAGCCCTATCCTTAATCCCTACTTTGGTGCCGCACCCTAGCTTCTAGATACCCTAATTCCTTGCCTTGCAAGGCATTCTAGAAACCTTATCACCTTATCCCATTGCTGCCGCACCCTTATCCCTTTTCCTTGAAAAATCTGATTGTTTAGACCTATTTCCTTGTGGATTTGGGTTATCCAAGTCCATATCTAATTACCCCAGGGTTTTAAGTGCCTATATATACTCATATTAACCCCTAAATCAGATCACCACTCACCACAATTCACAATTCACTCCAGAAATTCGTCCAACCCTCTCCACACTCTTGCCGCACCCACCAAGCACCATCCCCATCCCTTAAACACTACTACATTCCTCCATAACCATGCATCCATACACCTAAGGCCCTAAACCTGTCCCTAGACCCTTTGCCGCACCAAGGAGGAGGAGAAGGAAGCTCGAAAGTTCATGCAATTCAAGTTCACGCCGCTGGAATTTCTAGGTGTTTCTTTTCCTTTGATTTCAATGTTTAAATTCAATTCTCTTTGTTTTGTGCGTATGAGGAACTAAACCCCCCCTTGGCTAGGGGGGGATTCGAAATACATGTTTATGCTTGTGATATGATTTGATTACTTCTAATTGCGTTTCATAAGTTATGAATTCAATTTACTTATTTACGTGAATTACATTGATTTGTGTGTGTTGGTTGAGAGTGCACGCTTAATTATCATGCATAAATTGAATGCTAGGATATAAGGAAATTTCACCTAATCGTTATGGAATTATATTCACAAGTAGTAAAGGTTGATGATCTCAATCGCGTTAAGTAAATTCTTGGCATAAGTTTCATGCAATCATAGTAACAAGTGCTTCGTCAATGCTTATGGTTTTCATAGAACTTAATGATTCTTGCTTGTATCTCTATTATGCAATCATGTAGGGGACTTGTGGGGAATGTTTTGGGTTGTCGTATGCAATCATCCAATTCAATAACGTTAGGAAAATCTGAAGGTTAATTTAAGCGGACCTAATTAACTTGGGGCATTGAGAATTCATGGTTTATTGAAAAGCAATTGGAAATCGTTTTGTATGCAAGTATAACATGTGTGGAGATGAACCCCTTAGCTAGCCTTCCATTCACCCATTTAAATCAAATTCGTTTTTACAATCTGTTCTAATTTACAAAGTTTGTTTTGTTTTTAAATTCGTCCAAAACCAATCCCCCTTTGTTTTAAAGTGTCAAAATTAGTTAGTAAGTGTTTAATTTGTGTTTTTAAGTGTCTTAGGTCAAGTTAAAACCAATATTCGTCCAATTTTGTGTCTAGTGTTCAAAACTGCCCAGATTGTGTTTTTAAGGTAGTTTTGAGTGTTTTGGGGCTGTTTTGAGTGTTTTGGTTTGTTTTGGTGTTTTAAAGTTTAGTTTTGCATTCTTTGATTCTAGTTCAGTATTTTAAACTTGTTTTTACGTATTTGAGTCAATTCCAAGTGATTTTGCAATCCCTCCTAATCCCCGGTCTAGAACGATCCCTACTTACATATATTGCTACAATTGATAAAAAGAGGGTTTAATTTGAGTGCTAGTTAATTTTCACATCAAATTTTGGCGCCGTTGCCGGGGATTAGCAACTTTGCTAATCCCTTGGATTGTTATTTTCGTTTTTCTTATTAGATCAGATTCTTATGTTATTTTGTTTCTTGTTTTAGGTACTTGTTTATGACTCGGAGTTCTAATCCGGTTCACGAACATATTTTAGACTTTGACGACGATTTTGAGCGTGAGTTGAGATGAAAGAGGAAGAACCCGGAAGCTAGTGAATCAAGTGCAAGTTCCGAGTCCGTTTCTGAAATTGAAGAGGAAGTGGAAGACATGGCAGCGGACAACCGAACGATCAAGGAGCTTACCGCTTCGGGATTGGATAATGCCGCACCTCTATGTATCCAATACCCTAGGGCGGCTCAGGACAAAACTGCCGAGTTCGAATTGAAGTCAAGCTTGTTACATCACATTCCGAAGTACCATGGGCTGTCCATGGAAGATCCAAACAAGCACTTGAAGGAGTTTGAAGTCGTTTGCTCAAGCATGACTCCGGTAAACGTGGACGGGAGTATATTGAAGATGAAGGCTTTCCCCTTTTCTCTTATGGAAAAGGCGAAAGATTGGTTATATGAATTAGCTCCCGGAACAGTCACATCTTAGGAGAGCATGAAACGAGCTTTCTTAAAGAAGTTTTTTCCAACCTCTCGAGTCATTCTCCTACGAAAAAGGATAAGTGGAATTCAACAAGAAGAAGGTGAGTCTTTTCCTACATATTATGAACGTTTTAAATCTCTTGTTGCTTCTTGACCACAGCATCAAATGAAGGAGGAGCTACTTCTACAATACTTCTACGAGGGACTTCTACCAATCGAACGACAAATGCTAGATGCCTCGGCGGGAGAAGCATTGGTGGACAAGACCCCCACGGCAGCAAAGACCTTGATTGCAAATCGAGCATTGAACGCTCAACAATACGAAGGTGTTGGACAAAGAGGCACTCCACGGCAACACCAAGTGAATGAGGTAAGTGCCATAACCGAACTTCAAAATCAAATGGCTAACCTTACTACTTTGCTTTCCTAGGTTGTGGAAGGGCCAAAAGTTCAAAATGTAAGTGCGTGTGGCGTATGTTCCATGCAAGGACACCCTAAAGACAAATGCCCACAATTGATCGAGAACGGAGGGTGGGAGACCCTCAATGCCGTTGGTTTTGGGCAGCAATACCAACAAAGGAATGATCCCTTTTCTAACACCTACAATCCCGGTTGGCGTGATCATCCAAATTTCAAATGGCGAGAACCCCAAGAAGGCCAACAACAAAGCACATTTAGGCAACAACCCCCGGGTTTCTATCAAAAGCCATTTGCACCAACTCAACCCCAAGCACAACCCACCCAAAAATCAGGTTCGTCTATTGATAATGATCAAATTTTTAATTTACTAACTTCTATGGCGCAGGGAATGAAAAATAGGGACAAAAAGGTGGACAAGTTGGAGAAACAAGTAGGGCAAATTACCGAGTTCATGGGGCAATTTCGAGAGCAAGGCAGGTTGCCTAGCTCAACCATTGCAAATCCGAAAGGAGGCTTTGAATCTGCCAAGGCAATCATGTTAAGAAGTGGGAAACAAGTAGGAACAGCCCCACCACCATCCAAATCAGCCCCAAACAAGGTGGAAGAAGTAATAATTGAAGAGGAGGAACAGGGGTTGGCCACGGCAAGGAAAGAGGTTCCTTTGCCGCAAGTCTCCATGGCTCCTAAGCCATGCAATCTGCCAAATAAAGGTACAACCGTGTCCAATTCCATTCCTACTAATGATTTCCCTTTGAATGTCCCATTTCCTAGTAGGTTCAAGCAAACAAAGAAAGAAGAAGCTGAAAAGGACATTCTAGAGACGTTCCGGAAAGTGCAAGTCAATATACCTCTCCTTGACGCAATTAAGCAAGTGCCAAGGTACGCCAAGTTTTTTAAGGAACTCTGTACAACAAGAAGGAGAATTTCGAACAAAGAGGTTGTCCAGGTAAGTGAGAATGTTTCCGCGGTTTTGCAAAGAAAATTACCCCCTAAATGCAAAGATCCGGGTAGTTTTACAATTCCATGTGTTATAGGCAATACCAAATTTGAACATGCTATGTTAGATCTAGGAGCCTCAATTAACGTCATGCCATACTCAATTTATGCATCAATGAACTTAGGAGAACTTAAAAACGATGGTGTTATAATTCAATTAGCCGATCGTTCTAATGCATATCCGAAAGGAGTTTTGGAGGATGTTTTGGTGCAGGTGGATAACTTGATCTTTCCAGCGGATTTCTATGTTTTAGAGATGGAGGACTCACCAAATGTCACACCATTGCCGATTTTACTTGGGAGGCCTTTCATGAAAACAGCCCGCACCAAGATTGATGTGTTCAAGGGGACGTTAACAATGGAATTCGATGGGGAGATTATTAACTTTAACATTTCTGAAGCTATGAAATTTCCTAAAGACGATCATTCTTGCTTTTCTATTGACGTATTGGATGAATTGGCGCGGGATTATCTTGACATGTTGGATGACGATCCCCTCGAAACAACAATTGCACAAGGAATTGGAATGACACCCAATCTTGCCGTACCTAAGGATGAACATGCCGAGCTTGTGGCTGCCTTGGAATCATTGCCACAACATAATGGTACGCTTCTAAATCCAATTCCAATTCCCGTTTCCACTAATACGTTGTTACCTTCTGTGATTCAGGCCCCCGTTCTTGAGCTTAAACCATTGCCGGATCATTTAAAGTATGTATTTCTGGGAGATGAAGAGACGTTGCCCATCATTGTCTCTTCATCACTCACGGCATTAGAGGAGGAAAAATTGATTCGGGTGTTGAAAGAACACAAAACAGCCATTGGATGGACATTGGCCGATATTAAGGGGATTAGCCCTACAACATGCATGCATCGCATATTTCTTGAGGAGGGGGCCAAACAAACTCGAGAGGCTCAACGCCGACTCAACCCTCCAATGATGGGAGTTGCGAAAAAAGAGATTATAAAGCTTCTCGATTGTGGAGTGATTTATCCAATCTCGGATAGCCGTTGGGTCTCACCGGTACAGGTTGTTCCAAAGAAGTCAGGAATCACTGTGGTGAAGAATGCAGAGGATGAGCTTGTACCAACCCGTATCCAAACAGGTTGGAGAGTGTGCATTGACTATAGGAAGCTCAACAACACCACAAGGAAGGACCACTTTCCATTGCCATTCATTGACCAAATGCTTGAAAGGTTAGCCGGTCATTCTTTTTATTGTTTTCTTGACGGTTATTCGGGATATAATCAAATTGTCATAGCTCCGGAAGACCAAGAAAAGACCACATTCACGTGCCTATTTGGTACTTTTGCTTACCGCCGCATGCTAGTCGGTTTATGCAATGCACCGGCCACGTTCCAACGATGCATGGTAAGTATTTTTTCAGATTTTATTGAGAAGATTATTGAGGTATTCATGGATGATTTTAGTGTCTTTGGCGATTCGTTTGATGGTTGCTTGGAAAATCTCACATTAATCTTAAAACGATGCATGGAAACTAACCTTGTTTTAAATTGGGAAAAGTGTCACTTTATGGTAAAACAAGGCATAGTTTTAGGGCATATTGTTTCTGCAAGGGGAATTGAGGTTGATAAATCGAAAATAGATCTTGTACGCTACTTACCCTCTCCGACTTCGGTTAGAGAGGTTCGTTCGTTTCTGGGACATGCAGGATTTTATAGGCGATTCATCAAGGATTTTTCAAGGATTTCCACACCCCTTTGCCGACTTCTCCAAAAGGAGGTGCCCTTCGAGTACAACGAGGAGTGTGAAAAGGCGTTCAAACACCTTAAAGAGATGCTAACTTCGGCCCCCATCATTCGGCCACCAGATTGGAGCATTTGATGTGAAATAGATAAGCACACAAATTAAACCCTCTTTTTGTCAAATTGTAGCAAAGATGTAAGTAGGGATCGTTTTAAACCGGGGATTAGGAGGGATTGCTAAACACTTGGAAACTGACTTAAAACTCAAAAACAAAGTTTAAAAACACTAACTTAGACTCAAAGAATGCAAAAGTAAAGGTTAAAACACTTAAACAAACCTAAAACTCAAAACAGCAACTAGAAGGCTCAAAACTGCCTAAAAACCACTTTCTGGGCAGTTTTGAGCACCTACACTAATTTGGACGAAATTTGATGAAAACTTGAATCAAAATACTTAGAAACACAAATCAAAACACTTTCTAACTAATCTAAGACTTCAAATTAAAGGGGGATTTGTTTTGGACGAAAATTTAACACAAAACAGAAACTTGAAACTAAACAGATTGTAAAAACGATTTTGGTGAAATAGATGGATAAAAGGCTAGTTAGGGTTAGGTGCGGCATAGGTCCAAGAGGCAAAGATGGGTCATCCAAAAGCCCAAAGCCGAGAATAAAAACTCTCGAAATTGGAAACCTCCAAGAATAGAAACTTCCAACTTTAGAAACTTTGGTTGCCAATTCCGATTTAGGAAAGATCAACCCAAAATGGAAACTTTTAGGCTTAGCTTTCCTACTTCAAGTAGGAAACCTCAAATCTCGAACTCTTCAATTTCAACCCAACCTTGTGTTCCAAGCATGTCCTTTTCATTCCAAGCTCACTTTTTGCTCCAAAAGCTCCAAATTGCATCATTTCATGTAATATGTCCTTTAAACCTGAAAACACATGAAAGTAGCTTAAAAGACTACTTTAACGAAGAAAACATAACAAAGATGCATAAGAACTAGCTAACTAAGGCGCATAAATATGCTCCTATCAGCATTCCCTTCGAGCTTATGTGCGATGCATCCGATTATGCTCTAGGCACTGTTTTGGGACAAAGAAAGGACAAACAGCCACACGTCATATATTATGCCTCTCGGACCTTGAACGATGCTCAATTGAACTACTCCACAACGGAAAAAGAACTCCTTGCCGTTGTTTTTGCTTTAGATAAGTTTCGTTCTTATTTACTTGGTACTAAAGTAATAATTTACACTGATCATGCAGCGTTGAAGTACTTGCTCACGAAGAAGGAGGCCAAATCAAGGCTTATTCGATTGATGCTTCTTCTCCAAGAGTTCGATATCAAAATCCGAGACAAGAAAGGCAGTGAGAACGTTGTGGCTGATCACTTGAGCCGTTTGGTGCATGAAGAAGATGTCGTCCCTATTCCAGAGACATTCCCGGATGAGCAATTGATGTCCATAAAGGTTAGTGAGCCTTGGTATGCCGATTTAGTGAACTTTTTAGTGTCAAAACGTATTCCAAGTGAATTCACTAGGCACCAACGTGATAAACTTAGGCATGATGCACGGTTTTATATGTGGGATGATCCGTACTTATGGAAATTTTGCCCCGATCAGATTATACGTCGTTGTGTGCACGATTCTGAATGTCATTCAATTTTGAGTTTTTGTCATACATATGCATGTGGAGGGCACTTTGGCACACAACGCACAACCCTCAAGGTGTTACAATGTGGTTTCTATTGGCCGAGTATTTTTAAAGATGCTAGAACTTTTTGCTTAACATGTGATAAATGCCAACGAATGGGTGGTATTAGTGCAAGGGACCGAATGCCGCAGGTTTCTATCCTAAATGTTGAAATTTTTTATGTTTGGGGTATTGATTTTATGGGTCCCTTCCCTTCATCGTATGGTTTCATGTATATTTTGCTTGCGGTTGATTATGTGTCGAAATGGGTGGAAGCCAAGGCCACCCGGACTAATGATTCTAAAGTGGTTGCAGATTTTATTAGAACTAACATTTTTGCAAGGTTCGGAATGCCACGAGTGATCATTAGTGATGGAGGGTCACACTTTTGCAATCGGACCATTGAAGCGTTATTGAGGAAATACAGTGTCACCCATAAGGTTTCTACACCGTACCATCCTCAAACGAATGGCCAAGCCGAGGTTTCCAACCCAGAGATCAAGCAAATACTTGAGAAGACCGTTGGGCCAACACGGAAGGATTGGAGCTTACGGTTAGATGATGCACTTTGGGCGTATCGTACGGCGTACAAAACCCCCATTGGGATGTCCCCCTTCCGACTTGTCTATGGCAAGGCGTGCCATCTTCCCGTTGAATTGGAGCACAAAGCACTTTGGGCCATCAAGAAGTTTAACATGAACCTCGATGAAGCGGGAAGTCAAAGGAGATTGCAATTGAATGAGCTTGATGAGATACGGCACGAGGCGTACGATAATGCAAGCATTTACAAGCAAAAGACCAAAGCTTTCCATGACAACATGATCCGTGGGAAATCATTATCAATTGGGCAGAAAGTGCTATTGTTCAATTCCCGTTTACATTTGTTTCCCGTCCAAATCCAAAGCTTGAAAACGGGACAAGAATTCAAGGTGAACCGGCATCGTTTGAAGCCCTATTATGACACCTTTGTGGAGCATGCCGTGGATGACATGCCCTTGGATGCCGTGGGCCCTAGTAAGGAGTGAATGAGGTCTTCGTCCGGCTGTACGACGTTAAAACAAGCGCTACTTGGGTGGCAACCCATGCATTCAACAAAGGAGGACATAGAGAGCATTCCAATTCCAAATTTGCGTCCTAAACTCTTCTCTTTGTTGTTAAATTCGTTTCTGCTATGTTAGGTTGTTTAGATGTTGTTTTGTTTGTTTGTTTGTTATTTGTGTGAGTCTATGCTTGAAACATTGAGGACAATGTTTGATTTAAGTGTGGGGGGGTAACCAAAGTGTTTTGATGCAAATTCGTAGGGTTTTGTCACCTATAATTTCAAATGTTGTTTCTTGCTGTTTTTAAGCCTTTTTAAGCTGTTTTGGTGTGTTTTGAGTCAAAAATCCGAAAATCCCCTAAAAATTTGAAAAATTTGTTTTAAAAACCCAAAAAGAGTCATTTTTGTGTGTTTGTTTGTGTCTTAGGGTACCTTCCAACACAATGATGAGGATTCGGTTTGTAATTGCATGATGGTTAAAGAGAGTTATAAACATGGATAAAAGTTTGATTTACTCTTTGGTTTATGCTTGGTTGTGGTTATAACTTATGAATTCACATGTAATCATAAAGTAAAAATCCGTTTTTGTAACATGCTTGAAGGAAGTAACTCAAACTAACGCTACAACCTTGTGAGACTTGAGCCTAAACGTTTATTTGGAGAGTTAAAATCTGTGCATTCTTTGGTTTCTAAAGTCGTTGCATGATCTCATTATTCTTTGCTTGGTTGCTACTTAGAAGGCGTTTCATCACTTAGAACCAAACACTAGAACTCATGCCCATTTCATTCAAAACATGTCATTGATTTGCATAACACATATTCAAGATTAAGTTATGTAGTGTCCACCATAGCCCAAAAGCCGCATATCCCTATTCCATTATGTTTTGTAGGTATTAACCCCGTTGAGCCTCGTTTAGCCTATTTTCCTTGTTAACCACATTAGCCTTACCTAGCCTAGATTAGGACCATCCACACCCTTGTTCTTAAAACATAGTAAAGCATAACGCAAAATGAATTCCTTTTGATCAATGTGTGCGGGAAACAAGTGTGGGGGAAGGATTAGTGATATGGGGATGTGCCAAAGTCTTGAAGGAGGCACGGCAAAGAAGAGAAAAAAATGAGAAAAGAAAGAAAAAAAAATTCGTGAAAAATAGAAAAAAAAAAAAGAAAAGTTGTGAAAAACATGCAAAATAGTTGAAAGGCATGTGAAAAAGAGTTCCAAAGTGTTGTTTGTTGAAGAAAGGGTCCAAAGAGTTGCATTCGGCCCTAATTGATTGTTTGAGTCTTCCCTTCTGTTTTGAAATTGATTTCGGCATGCTAAAGTGAATTCTAAGTTTCGATTTCCATACTTTGCTTACTATTGTTTTAAAGAACGTTTGTTTTCCATATCCGTTTTTGTTAGCCAATACCTTAAGCCCCGTTACAACCCTTGACTTTAATCTTGAGTGTTGAATATTTCAATTTGTGGAGTTTGAAATTGGTTTGAGCATATGGTGTCATTGGTTCTCGCATCTAAGTAGTAGCATTCCATTCATGAGATCATATTTATAAACATGTTTTGAGTTACAAAGTTTTTGTTTTGTTTTAAATTTCGTCAAAACCAATTCCCCCTTTCCTTTGAAGTGTTAGATTAGTTAAAATCTGTTTTGGTGTGTGTGTTTTAAGTGTCTTGAGTCAAGTTAAAACCAATTTTCGTCCAAATAACTCCTTAGAGTCAGTTTTGAGTCTACTTGGTTGTTTTGTGCTGTTTTGAGTCTTTTAAGTTTGTTTGGAGTCTTGTGAGTCTTGTTAAGTGTTTTTGATGTGATATTAACTAGCACTCAAATTAAATCCTCTTTTTATCAATTGTAGCAATGTATGTAAGTAGGGATCGTTCTAGATCGGGGATTAGGAGGGATTGCAAAATCACTTGGAATTGACTCAGAAACGTAAAAACAAGTTTAAAACACTAAAATAAACTCAATGAATGCAAAATTAAACTTTAAAACATCAAAACAAACAAAAAGACTCAAAACAGCACCAAAACACTCAAAACTGCCTTAAAACCACTTTCTGGGCAGTTTTGAACTCTAAACAAGATTTTGACGAAAATAGGTTTTAACTTGACTCAAAACACTTAAAAACACAAACTAACACACTCTCTAACTAATTTGACACTTGAAAACAAAGGGGGATTTGGTTTTTACGAAATTGAAAACAAAACATAAACTTGTAAATCAAAACAGATTTTAAAACGAATTTGATTGAATTGAATGGATAGAAAGCTAGCTAAGGGGTTCATCTCCACACATGTTATACTTGCATTCAAAACGATTTCCAATTGCTTTTCAATAACCCATGAATTCTCAACACCCCAAGTTAATTAGGTCCGCTTAAATTAACCTTCAGATTTTCCTAACGTTATTGAATTGGATGATTGCATACGACAACCCAAAGCATTCCCCACAAGTCCCCTACATGATTGCATAATAGAGATACAAGCAAGAATCATTAAGTTCTATGAAAACCATAAGCATTGACGAGGCACTCGTAACTATGAATTGCATGAAACTTATGCCAAGAATTTACTTAACACGATTGTGATCAACAACCTTTACTACTTGTGAATATAAGTTCATAACGATTAGGTGAAATTCCCTTATATCCTAGCATCAAATTCATGCATGCAAACTAAGTGTCGACCCTCAATCAACATACAAGAATAAGTTTTAGTTCACATAGATAAGCAAATTGAAATCACAACTTATGAAACGCAATTAGAAGTAATCAAATCATATAGCAAGCATAAACATGGTTTCGAATCCCCCCCTAGCCAAGGGGGGTTTAGTTCCTCATACTCGCAAAGCAAAGATACATAAATTTAGAAATTAAAACCCAAAGAAAGAAAACACCTAGAAGGCTCCAACTTGGCAGCAAGATCATCAATGATTTCCCTTTCCTCCTTGCTGCGGCAGAGAAGTTTAGAACAGGTTTTGGGTAGTATTTAGGGTGTAGAATGGATGGGGAAGGGTAGGGAAAGGTTTAGGGTTGATGGGGGTACGGCTAGGGATGATTTTTGGGCAGAATTTTGGGATTATGGTGATGGGAAGGTGCGGCAGAATGCAAGAGCAGATTTCTGGCGTGAATGATTGTGTATGAGAGGTGGTGATCTGATCTAGGGGTTATAATGAGTATATATAGGCATCCAAAACCCTAGGGTAATCAGATTAGGGTTTCTAGAAGCCCAAATCCACCAGAAATTAGGTTAAAACAATCAGATTTTTAGTGGGAATAAGGCCTAAGGTGCGGCTAGGGTTAGGGTTTAGAGATGGGCCTTCTAGAATGCCTTGCAAGGCAAGGAAATCAGATATTCTAGAGGCCTAGGTGCGGCTAGGGTTAGGGTCCACAAGGAATTAGGGTTTAGGTCATCTAAAAGCCCAAAACCAAGAATAGAAACTCTCGAAAATGGAAACCTCCAAGAATAGAAACTTCCAACTTTAGAAACTTTGGTTTCCAAATCTGAATTCTTTGTTCTTCACTTTCATTTCTTCATTTCTTAAGCTCCTTTGACCTTCAAACTCGTCCATTCCTTGTGCTCCATTAGCATACACTCCATTCTAGCTCAATTTTGCTCTAAAATGCTCCATTTTGCACTTCTTTGCATACTTCGTCTCTAAACCTGAAATTGCACAAAAATGACTTTAAACACTAAAATAACTAAAGAAAAACAACATAAATGCTTAAGAACAAGCCAACTAAGTCGCATAAATATGCTCCTATCAGTTTTTAAGTTTATTTTTGTGTTTTTAAGTCAGTTTCAATTAGATTAGCAATCCCTCCTAATCCCCGGTCCAGAACGATCCCTACTTATACATATACTACAATTGTCAAAAGAGGGTTTAATTTGTGTGTTAGAATATTTCGCACCACCTCATACTCACAAAGCAAAGATAAACAAATTTAGACATTGAAAACAAAGAATGAAAACACCTAAAAACGCTCCAACAATCCAACTTGAATGGCAAGCACGTCCAAGGGTCCTCCTTCTTCTCTTTGTTGCGGCACAAGGTGTCGTTTGATGGATGAGTGGTAAATTATGGTGGTGGATGGATATAGGTGAGTTATGGTGAAGGGTGGATGGGTGGATTGTGTTCTATCTGGTTTTCTTCCCCATTGTTATGGTGAAGGGTGGATGTATTTATAGGCTAGGGAGAGGACCACCATCTAATTAAGGTGGTAGTGATGAGTGTTGTGGTAATTAGTGGATGTAATGGGTGTGGTGGATGGATGTTTCGTAATGAGTGGATGTAATGGGTGTAGTGGATGAGTGTTTGTGGTAATGAGTGGATGTAATAGGTGTAGTTTTGGTAATGAGTGGATGTAATGGGTGTAGTGGATGGATGTTTGGTAATGAGTGGATGTAATGGGTGTAGTGGATGAGTGTTTGGTAATGAGCGCATGTAATGGGTGTAGTGGATGGATGTTTGGTAATGAGTGGATGTAATGGGTGTAGTGGATGAGTGTTTGTGGTAATGAGTGTAGTGGATGAGTGTTTGTGGCAATGAGTGGATGTAATAGGTGTAGTTTTGGTAATGAGTGGATGTAATGGGTGTAGTGGATGAGTGTTTGTAGTTGTAGGTCAACACACTTGCACACACACACATGCTAATTTCTGGCCTTCTAATCTTCAAAAACGTCCATCCTCATGTCTCCATGCTTGCACTATCCAATCTTGGCCCAAAAATTCTCGAAAGTGCTCCAAATAGCACTTTGTTGCCAACTTTGTTATTTGAACCTACAGATACACGAAAATAGCTTAAAGTACTAAAATAACTAGAATTAAACTAAGTAAATGCCAAGAAACAAGCTCACTAAGTTGCATAAATATACTCCTATCAAATTCCCCCACACTTAGCTTTTGCTAGTCCTTGAGCAAAACAAAAGAAACAAAACGAAACAAAAAAAACAAAACACAACCTAACCTTCCAACATTTGCCTCAGGGATTTCCAATGCTCATGACATGTTAAAAATCATCATTCCCACAGAGTTTGGTTATTTTCACACTTGAGCACAAACTTAATCACAGTCACTACTTACTAGTTCACAATTAACCAATTAAAACAATGTTTTGAATGTAGTAACATGCCTTAGAGAATTTGCTCAATTCCTTACAAGATACTCTCTATTTTCACACACATTTTCTGACTACACACCCTACACTAGTATATGTGAGAAGATTAATGTAAACACGAAAGACTAGGACTCACATATGTTATAACAAAGAAAGCAATTTTTTGGAGTTATTAAGCATGTTTAGATATGATCTCATGAATGGAATGCTACTACTTAGATGCGAGAACCAGTGACACCATATGCTCATACCAATTTCGAACTCCATAAATTGAAACACACAACACTCAAGATTGAAGTCAAGGGTTGTAACAGGGCTTGGGGGTAATGGCTAATAAAGAAAGGATAGGAATAACAAACATTCTTAAAGCGATAGCAAGCAAAGCAATGAAATAGACACTTGGAATTCACTTTAGAATGCAGAATCAACTTTTAAATACAAAGGGAAGATTCATGCAACATTCAGGGCCGAATTCAATGTTTTGGACTTCTGCAATATATTGATAAAAAAGGAGTTCATTTTAAGTCATGCTTTACTATGCTTCAAGAACAAGGGTATGGATGGTCCTAAAACTAGGCTAGGTAAGGATAGTGTGGATTAACAAAAAACATAGGCTTAACAAGGCTCAATGGGGTTAAACTTAAACACATAATGAAATAGGGGCATGACAATTTGGCTTTGGTGGTCACTACACAACTTCATCTTGAAAATGTGTTATGCAAATCAATAGCATGCTTTGAATGAAATAGGCATAAGTTCTAACATTTGGAACTAAATGATGAAACGCCTTCTAAGTAGCAACCAAGCTAAGAATAATGAGATCATGCAACGACTTTAGAAAACAATGATGCACAGATTATTAACTCTCCAAATAAACGTGTAGGCTCAAGTCTCACAAGGTTGTAGTGTACATTTGAGTTCCTTCTTTCAAGCATGTTACAAAACTGATTTTTCCTTTATGATTGCATGTGAATTCATAAATTATAACCACAACCAAGCATACACCAAAGAGTAAATCAAATTTTCATCCATGTTTATAACTCTCTTTAACAGTCATGTAATTAAAAACCAAATCCTCATCATTGTGTTGGAAGGTACCCTAAGACACAAATAAACATACAAAAACAACTCTTTTTGGGTTTTTCAAAACAATTTTCAAATTTTTATGAGATTTTTGGATTTTTATGTCAAAACACACTGAAACACTCCAAAACAGCTTAAAAACACTTAAAACAGCAAGGAACAACACTAGAAGTAATGGGTGATAAACTCCTATGAATTTCATGCAAAACAATGGTTACCCCCCCCCCCCACACTTAAATCAAACATTGTCCTCAATGTTTCAAGCACAAACTCACACAAAAAACAAGCAAACAAAAAAACAACGAAAAAACATGACAAGTATGGCAAAGTAAAAACCAGACATAGTAGAGTTTAAGAACTCAAATCTGGTTTTGGAGATAGATGATCTTGTTGTCTTTCCACAACTTTGATCTCGAACTGGTTTGGAATTTTGAGCGAGGAATATGAGAGTTCCTTGGTTTCAATTCAGACTCCTTCTGCTGGGTTGATTTGATTGTGCAGTCTGCATTCTTCTCTGCTTGTTTCTTCTGCACAGCAGGCAAGCACGAGATAGAGGTGTTGGTCTATTTCTTTCTTCAATCTTTCCAAGTGCCCACCTCTTGCTTTCTTTCTCCTTGTCCCTAGTTGATGATGAATTGGCAAATTGTCTCCACATGCTTCGAGGTATCATTTTCACTTCCCTTATCTGTTCCCTAGGCAGATGTGGTAGACGAAGAGGAAGCATAAAATGATGAAGATGAGTACTCGAGAGCAAGGCTAGGTAAGCAATCAAGAAGGGGTTCCAGGCAGTCGGTTCCAGATCGGAAGATTGATACCAAGTGCTGGCTAATTGCTCTCTTTCTCCTTGTCCCAAAACAACGACAAGGATAAGGACAGGGAGAAAGCATGATATGAGATACTCTTGCTTTCAACCTTCATGATATGAAATACTTTTGCTTTGGATGAGTTGTTTGCAGAGGTACCTCAAGGAATAAGGAACACTGAGTGACTCGAGAGGGTTTGTTGGAAAGGCATTCTTGGAGAAGAAGAAGGGTTATGTATGTCTGCCTTGCAATGGAGGGTGAAGGGTGACATTTATAGGAATTAATAACCGGTAGTATTCTTTCACTCTTGTCAGCAACCGTTGGATGATTTAATAGTAAACTTCACGTGCTTTCTACTTCACAAGAGATCTTCGACAGATTGCCTGTAATTTTCGCAAGGCTGAATGTGCATGTGACAGGCGCTGACACATCTGGAAAAGCAAATGCCTCTTCGATATCTGGAATCGACGCTTCGACAAACTGCCCGTGATTTCCGCAAAGCTGACTCTGCATGTGACAGGTGCTGACACGTTTGGAAAAGCAGATGCCTCTCCGATATCTAGAATCGGCGCTTCGACAAACTGCCCGTGATTTCTGCAAAGCCGACTCTGCATGTGATAGATGCTGACACGTCTGGAAAAGCAGATGCCTCTCCGATATCTGAGTTTGCCTCTTCGATCTCTGAAATCCTATCGAGTGCAGAGGTTGCATGTGACAAGTGCGGACAAATCTGGAAAAGAAGTTTGGCCGTGGTTTCTGAGCAAGCCCAGCTGTTAAGAAAGCTAGCGCCTCTTCGATTTTTGAGGTGGCCTCTTCGATTTCTAAGCTCGCCTCTTCGATCTTTGAAATCCCGTCGAGTGCTGATTTTTATAGAGGTACGCATGACGTTCAAAGCACACTTGAATTTCTGCCTGTAGAAACTCCCTTCTTGTACTTCTATGATCTTGACTGGTCCGACTTCTTCTTTCTTTAACACCTCTGAAAATGTATGGCCCTTCCAACCGTCATTTTAACTTGAACCTTGGTGAAGAGGCAGTCCCGCCTTCTCCAGACAACATATGGCGCCCATCCTTTATATCCCCTACTGGTCCCCTTACTGTTGGGGATTTGGTGATGAAGAATGATATGACAGCTGCGGTGGTGGCCAGGAACCTTGTCACTCCCAAAGATAACAGACTACTTGCCAAACGGTCTGATGAGTTGGCTGTTAAGGATTCTCTGGCTCTCAGTGTGCAGTATGCAGGTTCTGTGTCTAATATCGCCCAACGCCTCCTTGCTAGAACTCGTCAAGTTGAATCATTGGCGGCTGAAGTGATGAGTCTCAAACAGGAGATTAGGGGGCTCAAGCATGAGAACAAATAGTTGCACAGGCTTGCACATAATTATGCTACAAACATGAAGAGGAAGATTGACCAGATGCAGGAATCTGATGGTCAGATTTTACTTGATCATCAGAGGTTTGTAGGTTTGTTCCAATAGCATTTGCCTTCGTCTTCTAGGGTTGTACCGCGTAATGAAGCTCCAAATGATCAACCTCCGATGCTTCCTTCTTTTGGGGCTCCGCCGATTGCTGAGGCTCCGCCGACTACTGAAGCTCCGTCGACTACTGAGACTTCTCCTAAGCAGCCTTTGTAAAGGCTCCCTCTTGTAGCTTTTTTCTGCTTAATGTTCCTTTTTTTTATGAAAATGAATGTAAAAATACCTTGCCTAACTGTCAGTGTTTTAAAAATAAACCCACACCAAAAACAATTAAACAAACAACAAATAAAAATGATAATCATGGAAAAATAAAACTACAGAAAAGGGAAAGTTTTTAGAAACGCAAAACTGATTGTGGAACGATTCAAAAATCTTCCTTATTTGAATACATGGGTTGCCTCCCAAGAAACGCTTGCTTTAACGTTTTCCAGCCGGACGAAACTTCCTTCTAAACTTGGATGGGGCCCATAGCATGGAATTGATCCTTGAATGGATGGTGATACTTTACGTGATCCAGCAATGGTTTAAATTCTAGTGTAGGTGCCTGAATCATCAAAATTAGCAAGTTAGTATATAATAAAATCGAAGTTGGAGAAGATGACTTACTTGCTTGCTCCAACACAAACTCAATTACGAACACCACATCTTTGAAGGTTGCAGGGATATGGGACTTGGCCAGATTTGGTGTTTTGAGTGTTATGACTTGTCCCGTGTCATAAAATCCAACTTTTTTGGGAATTTTCGTCTCAAGTGTATCTTCTTTGATGAATTCTAGACATTCCCCATCCACTTCTTGCTCTTGATTCGTTGGAAAGGTTTCGAAGATGCCTTTCTCACCCTCTTCTTCCTTGGATTGCATAATCCTGCAAGGAATAAGGACATTTGGTGAATCGAGGTCAGGACAAATTGAATTTAGGCTTACCTTGGTTGTAGTAGACGGCATAGATGGCATATGGGGTTGCGGCAAATGTGGTTCTTCCCTTGCCATGGCCTTGTTATTCTCCTCTTCTTCGAGCAGCAGCTGTTCATCCATGTTTTGGCTTGGTTTGGATGTCTTGGGTTCACCTCCAACCTTCATAGCACTTCCCAAAGTGATAGCATCATGGATTTCAAAATCTTCCTTCAAATTTTCAATAGCTGAGTTGGAGAGTTTACTTTGCTCTTGAATTTGTGCCATGAACTCCATAATTTGCCTAATTTGCTTCTCCAATTCACCCGTCTTCTTGGCTTGATTTTGCATCTCTTTGTTTCCATTTTCTACTTCCTGGTTCAAAGAGGTGAGTAACTTATTAAACATATCATTATCCAAAGACGTACCTAAATTGAATTGGGCAGATTGTTGTGGTGGCTGCATAGGTCTTGAATAAAACTACTCTTCTTGCTGCCAATACCTATCTTGTTGGAATTGTTGAGGTTCTCCCCACATGTAATCTGAATAATCTTTCCAATTCGAATTGTAAGCGTTGGAAAACATGTTGTCACATGATTGGCTATGGCCTTGATAAGCCCAAGCTTCTTCATTCGCAGCGAATTGAGAACATTGATGAGTTGGATATCCTTGCCCATAGGACACACCATATGTAGGGACATTTTGCACTGTGGTCCTTTCAGGATATTGTGACAATTGAGAAATAAGTTTCGCCAATTGAGCTTGAATGGTAGCAAAATCCATGTCTTACTTCTCTAGTACCTGAAATCAAGGAAACAAAATTAAATCATTTATCAAAAGTAAAACAAAAAAAAAAAAACACAAACAGAAACAAAGTCAATAACTAAAAACAAAAGACATGAAAATATACAAAAAGAAATAACAAGGGATTAGCAAAGTTGCTAATCCCCGGCAACGGCGCCAAAAATTTGATGCGAAAATTTTCTTAACACACAAATTAAACTCTCTTGTTGTAAAATTGTAGTATAAATGCAAGTAGGGATCGTTCTAAACCGGGGATTAGGAGGGCTTGCTAAAACCTCTAAACTGACTTAAAAACATATAAACAAAGTTAAAAACACTAAACTAGACTCAAAGAACTTAAAACAAACTCAAAGGACTCAAAACAAGCTAAAAACGCTTAAATCTGCCTAAAAACACAAACTGGGTAGATTTGGACTCTAACACACTTTTGGGACACCTAAAAACACAAATCAAAACAGATTTTGACTAATAAAACACTTTAAAGTAAAGGGGGTTTTGGTTTTGACGAATTTGAAAACAAAACAAGTAAATTAAAGAACTAATGAAATCTGCACGAATTTGAGTAAATTGAATGGATGGAAGGCTAGCTAGAAGGTTCTTCTCCACACATGACATACTTGCACAGAAACCAATTTTCAGTTGTTCTTTCGATCAATCATGAAACTCAACACCCCAGGTTAATTAAGTCCGCTTAAATTTACCTTCAAGTTCTCCTTAAGTTATTGAATTGGATGGGAAAGCGCATACAACAATTCAAGAATTCTTCAAAAGTTCTTTACGTGAACAGCATAATAAAGATACAATCAAAGATCATTAAGCATTATGAAAACTATAAGTATTGACGAGGCATTCGTTACTATGATGAGCATGAAACTCCTGCCAAGAATTTATTTAACGCGATCGTTTATAAGCGACCTCCACTACTTGTGAATATAAGTTTGTAACTATTAGGTGAAACTCCCTTATACTCTAGCATCATATTCATGCATGCAAACTAAGTGTGCACTCTTAATAAACATACACGAATAAGTTATCAATCAAGCAGTTAAACAAATTGAATTCACAACTTATGAAATCACAACTGAAGGTAATCAAATCATATTGCAAGCATGAACATGGTTTCGAATTCCCCCCTAGCTAAGGGGGGTTTAGTTCCTCATACTCATAAAGCAAAGATAAACAAATTTAGACATTGAAAACAAAAGAATGAAAACACCTAAAAACGCTCCAACAATCCAACTTGAATGGCAAGCACGTCCAAGGGTCCTCCTTCTTCTCTTTGTTGCGGCACAAGGTGTCATTTGATGGATGAGTGGTAAATTATGGTGGTGGATGGATATAGGTGAGTTATGGTGAAGGGTGGATGGGTGGATTGTGTTCTATCTGGTTTTCTTCCCCCTTGTTATGGTGAAGGGTGGATGTATTTATAGGCTAGGGAGAGGACCACCATCTAATTAAGGTGGTAGTGATGAGTGTTGTGGTAATGAGTGGATGTAATGGGTGCGGTGGATGGATGTTTGGTAATTAGTGGATGTAATGGGTGTAGTGGATGAGTGTTTGTGGTAATGAGTGGATGGATGTAATGGGTGTAGTGGATGAGTGTTTGTGGTAATGAGTGGATGTAATGAGTGTAGTGGATGAGTGTTTGTGGTAATGAGTGGATGTAATAGGTGTAGTTTTGGTAATGAGTGGATGTAATAGGTGTAGTTTTGGTAATGAGTGGATGTAATGGGTGTAGTGGATGAGTGTTTGTGGTAATGAGTGGATGTAAAGGGTGTAGTGGATGAGTGTTTGTGGTAATGAGTGGATGTAATAGGTGTAGTTTTGGTAATGAGTGGATGTAATGGGTGTAGTGGATGAATGTTTGGTAATGAGTGGATGTAATGGGTGTAGTGGATGAGTGTTTGTAATTGTAGGTCAACACACTTACACATACACACATGCTGATTTCTAACATTCTAATCTTCAAAAACGTCCATCCTCATGTCTCCATGCTTGCACTATCCAATCTTGGCCCAAAAATGCTCGAAAGTGCTCCAAATAGCACTTTGTTGCCAACTTTGTTATTTGAACCTACAGACACACGAAAATAGCTTAAAGTACTAAAATAACTAGAATTAAACTAAGTAAATGCCAAGAAACAAGCTCACTAAGTTGCATAAATATACTCCTATCACCTGCCTCGACCGCCACATCGCCGACGCCTAAAAGGCTTGTTTGTCACTTCAAGCTCTTAGTTTTTTGAAGGAGAACGTGAGGGCAATTGGGTCTAGAGGTGGGGTTTCGTCGCTCTTGGACATTTGTCAAGGCTGCATGCCCAGCTTGCAGGCTTCGGCAGTGAGTGTGCTGAGAAATTTGGCTGGGTTTGCTGAGAAATAAAAAAAATTTGGGTTTTTTTGGTTTCAAAATTTGTTTATTTATAGGGGAGTAGGATGAGTGGCAGGGGAGGGTTGGGGGGGGATGTTGGTGTAGGTGGGTTCTGGGTTTGAAGTGGTTCTGGTATTGGGTTGGGGGAAAGTAGGAGCAGGGAAATTTTTTGATGGGGATAAGGGGTGGGGTGATGGGTTTGTAGGGGATAGGTCCGACCTTTTTTAATAAATGATTTTATTTTTTATTTTTTTAATATTTAATTAATTTTTTAATCCAATTGGGCCAAGGAGTGGGCCCCGCCTCAATCCACGTCAACATTTAACGGAAGAATTGACAAACAAATTGATGAAGGTATGACATTGAAACAAATTCGTAAGATCAGGTATGACATTGAAACTGTGGTTGGCCCAACAGTTAAGGTAGTTTTATGTAATTTACCCTAGAATATGTAATGTAGTGTGTGGGCTATAGTATTAGAATACTTAAAGTATGTACTATGCTAGCTTTGTAGTTGGTTTTGGATTTCAGCAAATTGTGAAACATCAGAATTATTAAACTATGCATATAGTTTTACTTTCCTTACATTTTTTAAACTCTTTGGATTTATGAGCATCCTCTGATCTTAGGGTAGTACAAGAAAAATTGAAGAATGTATTGGAGGTGTGTTTAATTTTCGCTTAAACTACTCACTTGCATTATTTATGGTATAGATTGGTGGTTACTATGCTCACACCTTAAGCTAAAATTATGCAAGGCTCTTCATTACAGCTTATGTTTATTTTTTTATTTTCATTGTTGGGCTTTCTTACCAATAGATGATTATATTGTGCTTGATATAAGTTGTCTTTTCTTTTTGGCAGAATAAAGATAATAATTGTGGATCAATGTTCGTAGCACTACATTCGAACTCCTCAATAGTTGGTTAAAGTGGATATGGAAAACTAGCATTATAAGATAGACATATCATAGGATTGTAACAAATACTTTTAAATTTTTTACATTGATTTTTTTTGTGTATGTAGCTGAATATATGATTTGATTAGTATAAAACAATTCTTTCAATAAAAATTGACATTGAAAATATTATTAATTCTAAAAAAAAAATGTATTTGTATCCTTTTAATTTTGTCGACGAAGTTGGATCATCGCAAATGTATAATTCCAACGACTCTTGACCATCTGATAGGAGCATATTTATGCGCCTTAGTTAGCTAGTTCTTATGCATCTTTGTTATGTTTTCTTCGTTAAAGTAGTCTTTTAAGCTACTTTCATGTGTTTTCAGGTTTAAAGGACATATTACATGAAATGATGCAATTTGGAGCTTTTGGAGCAAAATGTGAGATTGGATTAAAAAGGACATGCTTGGAACACAAGGTTGGGATGGAATTGAAGAGTTGAAGATTTGAGGTTTCCTACTTGAAGTAGGAAAGCTAAGCCTAAAAGTTTCCATTTTGGGTCGATCTTTCCTAAATCGGAATTGGCAACCAAAGTTTCTAAAAGTTGGAAGTTTCTATTCTTGGAGGTTTCCATTTTCGAGAGTTTCTATTCTTGGCGTTGGGCTTTTAGATGACCTAAACCCAAATTTCCTTGTGGACCTTCAACCCATGCCGAACCCTAGGGCCTAATCATCTAAAATCTGCCATGTTAAACCCTAGTCCATTCCTCCTAAACCCAAGCCGCACCTTTCCACCTAGAAGCCCTATTTTACAAACCCTAAACCCTAGTCCACTTAAGTGCCGCACCTAACCCTAGCCCATTATTAAAAATCTGATTTCATTAGGGTTTCTAAGTGCCTATATATACCACCCTTACACCCTAGCCGCACGGTCTCTCCCTCTCCATATTCAGAAATTCGTCAAAACCCTATTCCCCACTTTGCCGCAGCCTTCATCCATTCCAGCCACCATTCTCCACCTCTATACACCATCCTACACCTCCATACACCACCCACACACCTTGCCGCACCCCCATACCATCCTAATTCCCTTCCTACATCAAAAATCACATCCAAAAACCCCCAAAACCATCTCTGCCGCAGCAAGGAGAAGAAGAAAGAGGAGCTTTCTGTGCAGATTTCAAAGTGGACTTCTTTGGCATTTTAGGTGTAATCTTTCTTATGTCTTCGATGTTTCAATTCAATAAACTTTGTGTTGTGAGTATGAGGAACTAAACCCCCTTAGTTGGGGGGTGATTCGAAACCATGTACATGCTTGCAATTTGATTCGATTACATTCAGTTGTTATTTCATGAGTTATGGATTCAATTCGTTCATCTATTTGATTGATAACTTATTTGTGTATGTTGATTGAGAGTGCACGCTTAGTTTTCATGCATGAATATGATGCTAGATTATGAGGGAGTTTCACCTAATAGTTACAATCTTATAATCACAAGTAGAGAAGATCGATTGAAAACGATCGCGTTGAATGAATTCTTAGCATAAGTTTCATGCAATTCATAGTAACAAATGCTTCGTCAATGCTTATGTTTTTCATAGAACGTAATGATTCTTGCTTGTATCTCTATTATGCAATTCATGTAGGGAACTTGTAGGGAATGTTTTGGGTTGTCGTATGCAATCATCCAACTTAATAACTTGTGGAAAAACTGAGGGTTAATTAGTGCAATTCACGGTTAACTTGGGGCGTTGAGTATTCATAATTTATCGGAAGAACAACTGAAAATCGTTTTGTTTGCAAGTGTGACATGTGTGGAGAAGAACCTCCTAACTAGCCTTTTATCCATCTATTTCACCAAAATCGTTTTTACAATCTGTTTAGTTTCAAGTTTCTGTTTTGTTTTCAATTTTAGTCCAAAACAATTCCCCCTTTAATTTGAAGTCTTAGATTAGTTAGAAAGTGTTTTGATTTGTGTTTCTAAGTATTTTGATTCAAGTTTTCATCAAATTCCGTCCAAATTAGTGTAGGTGCTCAAAACTGCCCAGAAAGTGGTTTTTAGGCAGTTTTGAGCCTTCTAGTTGCTGTTTTAAGTTTTAGGTTTGTTTAAGTGTTTTAACTTTTAGTTTTGCATTCTTTGAGTCTAGTTTAGTGTTTTTAACTTTGTTTTTGAGTGTTTAAGTCAGTTTCCAAGCGTTTAGCAATCCCTCCTAATCCCCGGTCTAGAACGATCCCTACTTACATCTTTGCTACAATTTGACAAAAAGAGGGTTTAATTTGTGTGCTTATCTATTTCGCATCACCATCACAAATATGTTTGTGTGCGTATTTTCGATAATTCTTAATTGTTGGTAATGGTAATTGCGACAAGTATGCGCTCTTATAAATAACATTTTATTGTTGGAAAAACATTTTTCGACACAATATTTTGGTTGTAAGAAAAGTATCACACAAAAAAATTGATGTTGTTTAGAAAGTATATTCGACAGTCATACAAGTATTTGCGACGGTCAGACAAGGTCCTAAAATTTGGGTTTGACCTTTAAGCATCGGATATGGTCATATTCTACAAAACGAAAAATCTTTTGGGGGAAATTGAGCATTCTCATGTCTATTTAAAGAATAACGCTAGAGAGACCATCTATTTAGACCATGTGCACATTGTTAGCTTGCTGACTCACCTTCTTCTGTTCAACTCGCTCTATGTACCCTTAACAATGCTTCCTCACTGCAATTTCAAGTTACAACTTAATTAATTAATTAAGATTAGCAAGTGACAAGGAGGAGGATGAAATTTGTATGAGACTTTCCCATTATTTTCTCAACTTTTAGAATTTTAACACTCGAGGGGCGTTCAAGCATTGATTGAAGGATCTCGAGGGCTTAGTTGTCCAATTTTTTCGTTGTAACGCAAGAGTAATGCTAAACAACCATCTCTGTCCCACTAGTTTAATTATCTTTGGATCTTGAATTAACAATAAATAAATAAATAAAAGAAGGAGAAAAGATAAAAAGGTCATTTTATTGACTCATTTCTTAAATCACAAAGAAGAATGCCTAACTATCACCCTCGATTTAAAAAAATAAATAAAAAAATGAAGAAAAAAAACATTAGGAAGACATAAGTAATTCTGTGTTTGTCACTACAAACCTGTGTTGATGATCACCGTTAATATCGACCACCTCCCCATTATTTCTGTCATGATCATCACCACAACCCATCTGATCAAGGAACGGCTTCAAATCCTCACATCCATTGGCAATCCCATTCATCCCACCACCACATTGCTTGATATCCAAGGAAGACATAGAATCCTGCATGGCCCATATGCTCACATCTTCATGCAAATGTTGATGATGTGGATGTGCATGTGGGCCCCCATTATTATTGTCACTATTGTTGTTGCTATTGGCGTTGTTTTGAACAAACACATAAGGCAGTTGTTGTTGTTGTTCTTGCGGTTGTTCTTGCTGCAGTGCAACTGCATGGTGAGGAGGCTGAGGTTGTTGAATGTAATGGAAATGCCCCATTGGGTTGCCGCACAAGCTCAAAGGATCCCCGTTAATCAATAGATCGCACATGTTTTGATCTCCGATTTCCGGCATTTGAATAGGGTTTTGATGCTGTTGTTGATGAACTTGTTGTGCCTGAGCTCTGCATATGGCTAGCTGGTGAAGAATAATGTCGAGCTCAGCCTTGTTGTACTCGATCAAGTGCTGCATCTCGCGAATGATTCTGTAACAACCGCCAACGGGATCGTTGGCGCGAACGTCAGACTGGAAGATGATGGTGCGCATGGCCTCATCCTTGTCGGGCTGGTCAAGGTGTTTGATGATTTTCGTGATGTTGCTGACGCCAAAGAGCTTGTGAGCGTTGAGGAACTGGCGCTGGCGGTCGTGGGGGAAGTAAGGGGCTAGAATGCAGTCGGGGGCGCACTTTCTGCGCTGGTATTTGCACGCAGCGCAAGCCTGCGTGTTGCCGTTGCCTTTTGTTGACGGTGTTGTGGTTGTCGTCGAAATGTGATGAGTGTGGTTATGGCTATGGCTACTACTACTCATGATAAATTTCTTTTCTTTTTCGGGGGGTTGATGCGTTGTTGGTGCTGTTGGAATGGGATGCGTTTCCGGCGGGGGTGGTAGAGGCTGTTTTTTTTCTTGACGAGGCTTTTTTTTCTGGGGAGTGGGGAGGGGGGTTCCCTTATTTTCTCAATGGAAGTGAGGAGGAAAGGGGGAATGAGGGATGGGGAGAGATAAGAGGGACAGAGAGGCAGATATCTTAACGGTTTCTGTTGGGGAATTTTTGGTTAATAAAATGTGATTAGTTTAGGGTGGTGTAAGATTAGGTGGTTTGTCTTAATTTGATTATTAGCCAAAAATAGAAAGAGGATGCTTTGTCTGTTTTTGGGTAAAGCCAAATGAACATTACACTATGAAATAATATTAATTTCCTTAAAAAATATAATTAACAGCATCGAGGTATCTAAAATACTATTAGACGTTACACTCGGTGTTACCCAGTTGTGACTGTATTGTATACACATTGCTGGACACAAGAGCTTCTCCATGCGTGGTGCATGTTAGATTCAAAGCTTAAGCCATCTCCAACGGAGAGTTCTACAAGTCCAAAAGCCAAAAAATGGCTTGATTTGCCCAAAAACTCATCTCCAACCGTTGACTAGGCTATAATTTTATGGAGCTCACCAAACCACATTTGGCCAAAAGGGCATTAGTATAGTCAAATGTAGCCCCCCACTTAGTCCTTTTTTTGGACCCAGCACCTCAATTGCATAATTGATTCAAATTCAACAATTAGATTTAAAAACATCGAACGATAATTTTATTAAATTAACTAATAAATTTATAGTATAAACTTAAAACTAATAAATTATTGAGAGACTATATTTAGTTCCTTCGGTTGAAGATGACATATGATTATGGCATGATACTGTTTATTTAAAAATAATTTCTTATAGAGCTATAATTCTCAACGGGACTATATTTAGCCTTTTCGGTTAGAGATGGTCTTAGAGAAGTGTGTTTTGGACTCGGGTCCAGGTCTTTGGTCCGATGATCAAAGTAGCCAACTCGAGGGACATTATAATCAGCTCTAGTTCGACAGGTTCAGAAAAGTGTGAGGTTGCATAAAGCAATTTTAGAGCCAGAGCCAGTACATAAAAACAGCGGCAGGAGATTCAATATCTTACGAAGGAACACAAGTGTAAAGTAAATCTCCATCTCATTCCAAGAAATTGCTAGATGATACAAAGAGAATAAATGACTACGGTTCAGCAACTAAAAACAGATACAGAAATTGAAAGCTTGTCGACCAACTATCCAAAGCTTGTCGACCCTTCCTCTTGAATTTCAGCAGTTGTGCATATCTCAATTGCAAGAAGATCTGAATTCAAAATTCAAAATGACGGTGAGAAGCCGTTCCATAATTCTTGGGACATTGTAAGTTATACACACGCAGTTTTTTGTTCTGATTTTCGGAGACAAGGTTTGATGTCAAAAACAAAAAAGTGCACACGTAGTTTCTTAATCGATAATTCAGAAACAGCAAGGAGCCGAAAGCAAAGAAATTTTCTTTATACAAGCTCTAATCTTAATAAAGGAAGGGAAGACAGTCTTACGATTCACAAACAGCTGAGGTTCAGAGCTGAGGAGGTCTTCAACAGACCTTCTGTACTGTGTAATCAGGTCCCTGGAATTCAATTCGACAACGAGAACAAAAGCAAAGTGTCATAAAATTGAATCAAGAAACCAACATATTTACTTAGTATTAAATACAACCAATAGAGCACTAGAGTGTACACACTTCCTCTGATGCAACGATTGCTCACTTTCTTCCAACTTCTGCTTCTGTCTGTTACGATTGTGATTAGTCTGATCGCAATTAGTAGTTTTCTAGTACTTCTATTAGTAATAATCTCGTTGTTTAGTATTTTAGCCAGCTGGCAATTGTCGTAGTGGAAACATATATGTAATCAAATTGGTGGGGTTGTCCTCCAACCATGAATTAGAAAATCATTATCAATATAACAAAAAGAAAACAACTCTCTCTCTCCTTCCGTCTCTATCATCCTCCATAGTTGTTTGGCAACTTGCAGGTTGAGAACAGGGGTGCTGAGCATCGATACTTATAACTGGTATCATCCTCTAGATCCTGCGACTCCCTCTTGTATGCCCCGCCACACCAACAATTCTCGGATGTCGACCTTGGAATCGTGCATCTCTGCTGTGGAAACTGTTTTGGAAGCTCTTCCTCAACAGATCCAAGCTGCTTCGGACGCCCGCCTCACCTCCTTGGAGACGAAGTTCTCCCTCCTCTTGGAGCATCTGCATCGAGATCCTGGCGCTCGTGGTGGCGAGGGTTCTTCTGTAGCTCCCAATCCTCCAGATCCCGATCCGTTGCACCCTACTGACGACGGCGACTGCCGTTATCTGGAGACTCCGCGATTTCCTCGTCGTGACTCTTTTGACGGCGGTTTCACTCCGCGCCCTCAGTGGCCGCATCGTTTGGACTTTCCCCATTTCACCGACGGCGACGATCCTTCCGCTTGGATCTACAAAGATAAGCAGTATTTTGCTTATTATCACACTCCAGAAAATCAGAAGGTACTGACTGCTTCTTTTCATTTTGAGAATGAATCGCTGCAATGGTTCCGATGGCATGATTGCATCTGTTCCACTTCCACTTGGCATGAGTTCACCACCGCACTGTGCCAAGAATTTGGCTCGTCGGATTTCGAGGACTGTACCGAATCCTTGTTCAAGCTCAAACAAACAGGTAATCTTAAAGACTACATACTCGAATTCCGGCGTCTCGCTAATCGTACTACTGATGTTGGCCCAATTCTGTTGAAGAGTTGTTTTATTGGTGGATTAAAGCGAGAATTAAAGTATGATGTTAAGTTGCTGCAACCTATTTCGGTGCATGATGCCATTGCTCTAGCCGTGCAAATTGAGGCTAAGCTCCTGGATCTAAAAAATGTCACCCCTAAACCTGTTCCTTCGGCCAGACCCAACCTTCTCCCTCCTCCCAACCCGGGACGGAACCGAGTCCCTGCTTTGCCTTATAAAAAATTAACCCCTGAGGAGGTGCAGCGAAAACGAGACCGGGGTGAGTGTTGGTTTTGTATTGACAAGTGGGATAAAGGACACAAATGTGCTCATAAACAGCTTCTTATGTTAGATATAATTTCTGATGATGAATGTGGAGATGATGAACCAACTGATCTTCCTGTAGAGTTACAAAGCATGGCATTGAGTGAGTGTGCCTTTTATGGCACTAGTGCCAAAACTTCGGTTCAAACTATGAAGGTGGAAGGGTTGGTCAAGAATCATACTGTTAAAATACTGTTAGATTCTGGAAGCACCCATAATTTCATTGACTCTAGATTAATCAAGCAATTGGGGTGTTCTGTTCATCCAACAAAGCCCTTCGAGGTGATGATTGCTGATGGGGGTAGAGTGAAAAGTCAAGGTTGCTGTAGACAGATGCAGTTGACAGTGGGCCAATATAATTGCTACAGTGATCTGTTTGTTTTACCTCTTGGGGGTTATGATGTTGTCTTAGGGGTCCAATGGCTAGCCACAGTAAGTCCAGTCCTGTGGGATTTTCAAAATCTGACTATGGAGTTTCAAGTGGGATGCCAGCAATTTAAATTGACTCATTGTGCACCTTCACAGTCTCCCATACAAGATATTTCGTTGCATCACATCAGTAAAGGGTGCTCCACTTCCAACTTGGGATTATTATTATATTCTTTGGAGGTTGAAACAAGTGACACATCTGAGCTCACTTTTTTCCTAATACAATGAACTGCACACGGTTTTGAACAAATTTGAGGTGGTTTTTACTATTCCTTCCACATTACCTCCCTCACGGACCCACGACCATAGGATTCCATTGCTTCCAGGAGCAAAACCCCCTAATATCTGGCCTTATCATTATGGACCTCTACAAAAAGCTGAAATCGAAAAAGCAGTCTTGGAATTGCTGCACTCGGGTTTTATCAGACCTAGCCGAAGTCCTTTTTCCTTTCCCGTTTTATTGGTTAAGAAGAAGGAAGGCACTTGGAGATTATGTATGGATTACAGGGAGCTGAATAGCATCACTATCAAAGATAAATATCCTATCCCACTCATAGATGACCTGTTGGATGAGCTATTTGGGGCTAGGTACTTCTCCAAACTGGATTTAAGATCGGGTTATCATCAAATCCGAATGCATGGGGAGGATGTGGAGAAAACTGCCTTCAAGACCCATGAGGGCCACTATGAATTTTTGGTGATGCCATTTGGCCTTACCAATGCACCAGCAAGTTTTCAAAGCTTGATGAATGACATTTTTAAACCTTATCTCAGGAAATTTATATTGGTATTTTTTGATGACATATTAGTTTACAGTAAAAACTAGGAGGAGCACCTATCTCATTTGCACCAGACTTTGGAATTGTTGATGCAGCACCAATTATATGTCAAGAAGTCTAAATGCTCTTTTGGTCAGCCATAAGTTGAATACTTGGGTCACATAGTTTCATGTGATGGAGTGGTAGCTGATCCCACTAAGATCCAAGCCATTTTGAATTGGCCAGTCCCTAGGAATGTGAAGGAGCTGAGGGGTTTTTTGGGGTTGACAGGTTATTACAGAAAGATTGTACAAAACTATGGCAAGATATGTCAGCCTCTGTACCAACTCACAAAAAAAGATGGGTTCATATGGTCTGAGGCAGCAGAGTTAGCTTTTCAAGAATTAAAAAGGGTCATGACATCTCCTAAGGTGTTAGCCCTACCTAATTTCTCAATTCCATTTGTTATTGAATGTGATGCTTCTGCAAATGGAATAGGCGCTGTCCTGCAGCAACAGGGAAAACCCATTGCTTTCTCCATCAAGACTTTGGGCCCCAAGAATCAGGCTCTATCCACTTATGAAAGAGAACTCATAGCTGTGGTGCATGCTATTAAAAAGTGGCAAAATTACCTCCAGGGGCAACATTTCATCATCAAAACAGATCACAATAGTTTGAAATATTTTTTAAATCAAAGAGCCACTACTCCATTCTAGGAAAGTGGGTTTCAAAGCTATTGAGATATGATTATTAGATCCAATATAAACAAGGTGTGGAAAACGTGGTAGTTGATGCCCTCTCAATGGTACCTAATGTCTAGACATTACCAACAAACCAAATTGAAGAGTTAGTGGAACGTGTCACTATCACATACCCTTATTTTGGATGGTTGGATGACTTGAGGAGACAATTGGAAAAAGATGAGTGGGTAAAACAAAAGATGGAGGAATTAAGGGCAGCCACACACGCCAACTCACTTATTTCCGATTTATCAAAGTTCCACATTGATAATGGTTTTATAAAGTACAAAGCTAGGATTGTGATTGGACCTAATTCAACTTGGAGACAAAAGATCTTTGAAGAGCATCATTGCACTCCTATGCCCGGTCATGAAGGAGTCCAAAAAACCTACCATAGATTGAAAAGAAGTTTTTATTGGGTAGGAATGAAAAAAGATATTAAGTCATGGGTAGCTGAGTGCAAGGTGTGCCAACATAATAAGTATGAGACCTTGTCACCACTAGGTCTGCTTCAGCCACTTCCAATACCTGAAAATGTTTGGAGGGACATTAGCATGGATTTTATTTGTGGCTTACCCAACTGCAAGGGAAATTCTGTTATTTTCGTGGTCGTGGACAGATTATCAAAATATGCTCACTTCATTCCTCTTGGTCACCCTTATACTGCAATTATGGTAGCTCAAGCATTTGTAGAGCATGTTTTCAAGCTGCATGGCATGCCAGCAACCATAGTAAGTGATAGAGACATTGTATTCCTCAGTGCTTTTTGGAAAGAATTTTTCAAATTGAGTGGGTCTAAGCTGTGTATGAGTTCAGGATACCACCCTCAGAGTGATGGCCAAATTGAGGTGGTTAACTGGTGCTTGGAGACCTATCTTAGGTGCTTCACAAGTTGTCAACCCAAAAAGTGGCTTTATTGGCTTCCATGGGCAGAATGGAGTTATAGTTCTTCAGTTCATAGTTCATCCAAATTATCTCCTTTCGAAGTTGTTTATAGGTATCCCCCTCCACATATTGCTTCTTATGAAAAAGGCACTGCAAAACTGGATATAATTGAGCAAGGATTGTTAGCAAGGGATAATCTTTTCTCTATGCTCAAGACTGAAGGGAAATCTTTGAGATTCATGTATGGGATTTGATAGGAGCATATTTATGCGCCTTAGTTTAGCTTGTTCTTGTGCATTTATAGTGTTTTTCCTTAGTAAAGTAGTCTTTTAAGCTAGTTTTATGTGTTTTCAGGTTCTAAGGGCAAAGTATGCAAAAGGATGCATTTTGGAGCCTGGGATTTCTAAATGACTAGCATGCATATACAATTCAAAATTTATATACATGAGCAACGGAAGCATTTATCAAATAATATCAAAGCAATAGTCATGCAAATCCCCTTCAAGGTTCATAGGTTTATATATAATGCATCAAAAACATTTTTAGAGAACCAAGAACAAAGTGAAGGTTTAGTCTTATACCTCTTGATCTAGATTTAAGACCAAGGATGGACCACCTCCAAGCCCTTTGCTCCTTGAAATCCTTGAGCCTAGCCTCCCTCCTTGCCTCCTCCACTTTGAAAGAATGAGTACTCCTAGGTTCTCTTCAAGTTTCCAAAGTTGAAAACCTCTAAAGATCCTCACCCACTAGTGTAGTGAGAAGGATGAAGGAATAACCAAAAGGTGAAAGATGTGTTAGTAAAATCACCCCAAGGTGGCCGGCCTTTGATGTGTTTTAGAGAGATATTTCTTTTGCCTCTTTGTTGTTTTAAACACACAAAAACCCTAATGAACAATATCTCTATAAAGTTCCTTATATAGACAAAAGAAACCTAGTCAACAACTTGACTAAATATCTCACCCTTTCCACCTAAAGTGGCCGGCCCTCTTTGTGTTGTTTGGGCTTTGGGCTTTCATTTATTTCAAGTCATCCAATGCTTGAATAAAAGCCCAATGAGTTTAGGCCCAATGGGCCCAATTAAACCCGAACGTTTCTTTAAGCCCAAAACGATCTTTATCGCTTTTATGATTTCTTTAGACTTTCTAAATTAATCACAACACTTAATTAATCCAATTAATTGTTTCCATCATCCATTAATTACTCACTACAATAGTGTATTGGTGAACAATCTTTTAGGTTCTAATTAGCAAGGCAGTGAGGTGATTGGGACCAATCCAATTGATTATATTTAATCCAATCCCTTAGTGAATTAAAACTTCCTTTTAATTCACCTTTCTTCTTTGATGACTACATTTAATCATCTAGAAGAACTCACAAGCTATGAGTGACATCTAACCATATGTCATAGCTACCCAAGCTAATGTAAAAGTTTATTCGGAGAACCTATTCAGTTGGAATTACAATGTAATTCAATCCTTCTCTAAAACAATACTCTCAATCACATTACTAAGGTATGGATATATTATGTCAAACCCCTAATGTGATTATTCCTTCTTATATGATTCATTTGAGTCGTATAGGAATGCTTTCCTTTATTACGCTCGATACTTCTGATGCAAATAATATAAGCACACAAATTAAACCCTCTTTTGACAATTGTAGCAAAGTATGTAAGTAGGGATCGTTCTAAACCGGGGATTAGGAGGGCTTGCTAAAACCTCTAAACTGACTCAAAAACAAAAAGAAACAAAGTTAAAAATGTAAACAAAAGATTTTAAAACAAGAAAGTAAAAGGGGGATTTGAGTTTGGTGAAGTTGAAAGTAAAAACGAATAAACTAAAAACTTAAATAGATTTTAAACAATTTTGGGTTGAATGGATAATGGAAGGCTAGCTAAGGGGTTCTTCTCCACACATGTCTTGCTTGCATACAAAATGATTTCCAATTGCATTTCAATAACTTATTAATTCTCAACGCCCCAAATTAACCATGAATTGCATAAATTAATTCTCAGATTTCCCTAGGTTCATTGAATTGAATGGAAATCATAAGCATTGACGAGGCATTCATAACTATGGAATACGCATGTTACTCTTGCCAAGGATTTACTTAACACAATCGTGACTAGCGACTTTTACTACTTATGAATATAAGTTCATAACGATTAGGTGAAATTCCCTTATACTCTAGCATCATATTTATGCATGCAAACTAAGTATGCATCCCTAATCAACATACATAAACATGTTATCAGTCAAATAGATAAGTAAATCGAATTCATAACTTATGAAACGCAATTAAAAGTAATCAAATCATATTGCAAGCATTAACATGGTTTCGAATCCCCCCCTAGCCAAGGGGGGTTTAGTTCCTCATTATTACAAAACAAAGATAAACAAATTTAAACATTGGAAAACAAAGGGAAGAAAGCACCTAAACGTTCCAACGATCCATGTTGGATAGCAAGCGCGTCCAAGGACTTTTCTCCTTCTCCTTGCCGCAACAACAAGGTTGGAATGATGTTGAAGGGTTGGTTATTTGGAGGAATGGATGGGAAGGGGTTTAGATATGTAGGAGAGGCAAGGAAAGGCTTGGAGAATGGTTAATTTCTAGATGAATTGAATGAGGTTGCTGCATGGTATTTATAGGGAGAGGATGGACTTGTTTAAGCACAAATTTCTGGTGGAATGGGTAGGTAAACTCACGGCAATGGTGGAGAATTGTTGTTGGGGTAGGTTTTGAGTCATCCACTCACATGTCATGGTGAGTTAAGCATTGCATCATCCACTCACATGTCATGGTGAGTTAAGCATTGCATCATCCACTCAAATTTCTGGTTGCTTTGAAGTAAAAGCCACGGCATTGAGGTTTTTGAGTGAAGTTTTGGCCAATCCTTCTAGAAACCTATCCCTTTTTGCACTTTGTATTTGTTTCACCACATTTTTAGCATGTTCCTAGCCTCATTTGACTTCAAATTCGTCCATCCTCATGTCTCCATGTTTGCACCATCCAATCTTGGCCCAAAAATGCTCCAAAATGCTCCAAAATGCATCTTTTTGCATCCTTGGCCCATAGAACCTACAAACACACAAAAATGGCTTAAACTACTAACATAACTAAGAACTAAGAACATAAATGCACGAAAACAAACATACTAAGTCGCATAAATATGCTCCTATCAACTTCGGCCGAAGATTCCCGAATCATATCTTAGAGTATTCTTCCTCTCTTATCGAAGATTAGAGATCCCTTGTTGCGCATACACTTGCCTTCATGACTAAGTGGCTTAACCCTAATCATGCCGTGGACACCCGCGGATGGGATGACTTTGACATAATCAAAGATTAAGTACTTACCCACAAGACAACGACGATGCCTCAGGTCAAAGGACTACTTACATTATTCCAACCATTAGAGTTACTTGCTTGACATGTGAGTAGACCTCCATGCAAGTACTCTCGTTCAATTGTGTTCAGTGAACTCATTCCCTTAATGAGCACCTACATACTTGTCTTAGTGTCACAACACGAATGGGATGAGACTTTCCATCCTTCCATTTGAAGCAGACACAGTAACCGGTCTAAGCATTGTCAGTATCCCTCCAACAATCCAATGACCAGGAACCTTTTGGACATTATGGTTATGTGAAGAAGGTCTCTGTAGTCTAACATCATTAGATTACTTCTTCAATCGATCCATCGTCCATGGATACACTATTTAAGACATATATCATTTATTGAGATAGTCCTAATTCGTGTCTTTGCCATTTGATGTATAAGAATCATCTATACATCCATTCATTTGTCCTGAAAGGTTACTTCCAAAGATTGACTTTTAGGGCATATTTCCAACAAAGACTAATCTATTGGTGGCTCAAAATAGGATGAAAGCTCAAGCTAATAAGCATAGAAGGGAAAAAGAGTTTGAAGTTGGAGACTTGGTTTATTTGAAATTGGTACCTTACCAGTTGCAATCGTTGGTTGCACATGCTTTTCATAAATTACATCCCAGGTTTTATGGCCCTTATGAAGTTCTGGAGAGAATTGGGAGTGTAGCCTACAAACTCAAACTTCTTACAGATTCCAAAATACATCCTGTCTTCCATGTTAGCTGTTTAAAGAAGCATTTGGGTCCAGGGGTTAGTCCTCTAACAACACTACCAGTGGTAACAGAAGATGGGTTGCAGTCTCGGGAACCAATGTCAATTCTGCAACGGCGAGTTTACAGAAAAGGTAATGGAGCGGGAGTGCAACTACTCATTCATTGGAAGGGCAGCAAGGAAGAAGATGCTACATGGGAGGATTATGATGAGTTGGCTAAGAAATTCCCAGATTTTTCTCTGTGAATACAACCTTGTGGACAAGGTTTATCTGAAGGAGTGGGCAATGTTACGATTGTGATTGTGATTAGTCTGATCGCAATTAGTAGTTTACTAGTACTTCTATTAGTAATAATCTAGTTGTTTAGTATTCTAGCCAGCTGGCAATTGTCGTAGTGGAAACATATATGTAATCAAATTGGTGGGGTTGTCCTCCAACCATGAATTAAAAAATCGTTATCAATATAACAAAAAGAAAACAACTCTCTCTCTCCTTCCGTCTCTATCGTCCTCCATAGTTGTTTGGCAACTTGCAGGTTGAGAACAGGGGTGCTGAGCATCGGTACTTATCACTGTCCCTCAACCGTCTACAACCAAAAGCCACACAAATCTTAAACATTCCACTCCAATACTAAGAAAATGCTATATTGTAATACAGTGTGGGTGTGGCATGTTCTGCTACCAAACTATTACTCCAAATCATCGACCATATTTAAATTCGCGAACCAAATGGAATGACAACATAACATGCGGGAGACCTTAATCAAGACCACACTCCACATAAACTCTCACATTAAACAATGTCATCCAACGCATCCCCCATTGATTATCCTGCAACAAACATCAAAATAACTCAATTACCAAAGCCTTGATGCTGATCGATCCGGATATGGAGTTGAGCAGCTGCTGGCACTTCTCAAAGTGGTTGTTCAAATCGCTAACCAATCCGAATTCAGAACCCATTACACAATTCAAATTCATAAACCTTCAAAATAACAACTTTAACAAAAAAACATTCGAAAACCCCCAATTACAAATAATACCAATGCATCAGACTGCAGATCCCTGGTTCCATTCTCGATCTTGTCCGCTAATTTCTCCACCAACTGCATTATATAAAGCAAACCCAACAAAATTAAGCATAAATTCAAACCAATATGCATTTTTGATTGTATACATATACACACACACAGATGTATATAAATGTGTAGAAGTTAGGGTTTTTGAGTTTGGGTACATGGAAGAGATGGAAATATGAGGCGAGCGACTGGTGATGCTGCTTCTGTTGATGTTGCTGTTGTTGTTGTTGCTGCTGCTGCTGCTGTTGCTGAAGAAGAAGACGCTGCTATGATTGTTTAATTAATGTGATGTTTTGAATTGAGATACATGTTAATGAATGTTAAGCTGGCAACTGCAAAAGTTGTATGTTGATGGTCTTAGAACATGAGAATATTTTCTGCAACTGCAATTTGGTTATTGGTTCAAGGACGCGGGGTGCCCCTGATTTTTCAGGGTAAGAAGGGGTAGAGAAAATGGCTCGAGCCAATGTTTAAGTACTAGGCGCCATGGCGCGGAAGTAACCCATGTCATACTGCCAGAAAAAGCTCGATATAGCTGTTTTCGAATTAAAACTAGCTAAAAAATTGTTGAAAGAATTGCCCTCCATTTAAAAACAAAGTTTTATCAGGCAGCATCGGTGTGGTGTTGCCTAATCTCTGATAGCTGCCAATGGTCCAGCACTATTATACATTGTAATGCTTGATCATCTTCATTTATAATTTCCTGGTGTGAAATGCACAATTTTCAAGTTTACGAGAGTTGGTTTTTGGCCCAATAAAAAGAGTCTAATATCGATGGAAATTGCAGGTAACGGCATAAGATAGATACGGCAGTAAAACCAACAGTTGCCTTGAGAGCCATGTTAGTGGGAGGGATAGCGGCATTTGCCAAAGTAGCCGGTGCAGCGAAGGCTGCAGGTGGTGCCAAGGTGGGTGCAGCGGCAGCTGCCATGACAGCAGCAGCCACTGCAGCTGTAGGAACAAGACAAGACGACACGAACAAGTAAGCCGAATGAGTTTTTCTTTTGATGTAATCTGTAATTTATGTAGCGTTAGTGTTGGCTGTCCCGGTGTGTCCCAGGAGCAAATTTGCTACATTTGAGTTGTTACTTTTGAATGTAAGTTAATGTTGAAACACTTGAAATAAATGACATGATTTTTTATTTAATCCCTTGTTTTTCCGCATACACTCTGTTAACTATCATCAACGAAACGTGGTGGAAGATTTTTCTTCAGGACCACCATTTCGAAATGGAGACAAACAGTGGAAGTCCGGTTATGTTTTCAGACACGATCGTCTCATATTTACGTAGTGGCACTAAAGCTGATGCACACAAACTCCGGGTTTGGGGACTCTAACTCAGATATGACCTGTGCAATTGTAAAACATAAACAAGTGGATGTTCAAGCAGCAAGCACTCAAAACGAATATAAGAAACGAAATGTTTTTCCGTTGCAACCACCGAAAACAAAAGAATATAACTCAGTTCAAATTAACTTTCGGCATCTCATACCACAACATTCTTCCCATGTCTGTCCCTTTTAACTGCAAAAATGCAACATATTTCAAATCTCGAGTAAAAGAATTCATCTTCTGTTATCAAGAACACAGGACCAGCCAAAATCTTCCCATGTTGAAATTGTTAATAGTCACAATTCCTTTACCCCTGCCACTCAATGATATGAATGTATCTTTGATTTCGTCTTCTTTGCCGACAGAGAAATCTCCAGCAAAGAATGCTGATTCTTTCGAATCAGTCCCTGAAAAGGAAAGCCAAACTACGAGTCACTGCTCAGGTTTCGGACGTTCAAACTACCACTAGAAATATTCATATACAACGAACAAGAATAACAGACTGCCATTCAAATCCATATATTTGAAATCAAAAGCACGTGGGACAACATTCGATCATTGTAGATCGAATGACATTGGCAGATAAATGTAATGCCTGCATAAACCTCATCACGAAATGGAGAAAACAGTTGCTCATTGCAACTGAGTACTGACTTTACCTTCCTGTCAAAGATATATGGTCCATAATTTAGACGGCCCATGTTTTCAACCTATAACAACAGAATATATCAAATTAGGGGGGGAAATGTGATGAGGCAAATTCGACGTTAAGAAATGAAAGTAAGGATGAACAGAAAAACAAATAGACGACATTCAAGTACCAACACAAACAAGCTGATGTTAGAAAGACCTTTCGTATTAGACAGGGTTAGAGGTTGATTTTTTACCATCTTTCAAACGTGCCAACGTATGTTGGTCTTCCATAACCATCTTCAGACGAGCACATTACAAAAACTTGAGCTCTGTTGAAAGTTGAAATGTGAGGAGCAATTTGTCCCACATCAGTGAGGGACAAGCCTTGCTGGTGGCTTAGATGGTCTTGGGCTACTCCCCATATTGCCAATTGGTTTTATGGTGGAACCCCAATTTCATCAAGCTCTCTAATATATAGACGAGTGGCTTGGAATCTGAACAAATGAGAGGTAATACACTTTGTGTTCCCCTGGAAAAGGAGAAGATAAATTTCTAAGAGTAATGAACAGGAAGCTACTTCATAGAGTAAGGGAAGGTTACACTTTTTGTATGGATACAGTGCTTCCACCATCGTTGTCTTTTGCAGAGCATACTCTGTTGCGTATAACATAAATCCGAACATCTGAAAATAAGAAGCATTCATCTCAGCGTAATAATTATATCGCTTGATCACCATGAGCAATTGTAAGCACTCATCTCAGCGTAATAATTATACTCGTCCGAACCAGTATTTGCCCCATTATAAAATTCAAAGTTTGATCCCCCATTTGCCATCTGCAAATTTGAAATCTAAAGTTAACAAGCTTTGCCATAAAGCTTTACATGAAACTAGGAAAATTACGACTTTTAGGACATACATAAAGCACTGTAGAACCATTTCTTTCCAAAATCTTTTCCAAGGCAGCTGCTTTAAAATCAGCATCAGTCTCTGGATTCTTCTCTCCCCAGTGTGTAAGCCAACCTGTCTAAAACTCTCGGATGCAAACATTATGAACATTTGACTGCTGCCAACAGAATTATTAATGACCAACAGAAACTTACAAAGAAAGTGGTGGTGATTTTCCCAAGGCATTGAACTCCTTTTGCATCTCAAATATAGGCCAAGGATCATCACCAGCAGTGAAGTCAACAGCTACAACATAAATATTAGCTCAATTACCGTTTCTTTTGATTTCATTATTTGTTTATCTTGGTAAGAACCAATCAAGACCATTGCCTACTTGAACATCAAAGCACGATACCTTTTAACCAAAACTTACATTCACTAGGCTAGATCAGTTTGGAAATCTGGGGTGCATGCTAACTAGTACAGAAAAGATAATCCAAAACGAAAAACATACCAATTTAAGGAAAACGGGATCTGATGATCTTAGTCTGGGAGCTGGATTGATGGCAAATAACCAAGGATGGGAACCTCCCAAATCCCACCCTGCAATATAAGCATATTCACAATATTTATTATCACCATTATTGTTAACACCAAAATTATTGGCAACTAAAAGATTAACGATTGAAAAACAATAGTAACTGAGATATCCGAATAATTTGCAATATGTTTATGCCTGCTAGTAGGGTTTAGGGATAAATTAAAGGCCAATTGAAGCATGTCATTTAGGTTCACTAGCAGGGCAACATGGGGCAGAAAGCCACTTAACAACAGGTAGATATCCGAGATCCGTACAGACAGCACTGACCTGCACATACATACATATGGTCCAGGTCGAAGCATATGATAGGAACATATTTATAAGACTTAGTTAGCTTGTTTTCTTGCATTTTCATAGCGAGTTTGTGTTTATTATAATGATTTAAGCTATTTTCGTATGTTTGTAGGTCTAATTGGCAAAGTTGGCAAGAAAATGCATTTTGAAGCATTTTAGAGCATTTTTGGGCTGAATTGGATTGCATGCATGTGAAGCACAAGGAATGGACGTTTTTGAAGATCAAATGAAGCAAGGAATGTGCTAAAGAGATGGAGAAATTAATTCAAGACTTGGAAGATGAATAATCCGCTACAAGGGGACCTAAAACCCTTCTAGAAGGCCTATATCTTCCCTTATACATGTGCTGCACCCACCTTTCTAGAAGCCCTAGAAAGGTGGCCCCCCAAACCCTACTAGAAGTTCCAATTTCTGCCACAAAACATGTTCTTTCTAGAAGCCTACAAAAGTGGCGCCTCAACCCCTTTTAGAAACCCTAAAAATCTGCTAGAAACCCTAGTTATTTTCCCCCATGGATTGGGCCAAGCCTTGTGCCGCAAAACCCTAGCCTTTTCCCATCAGAATTTGTGAAAACCCTAGCCTATAAATATATGTTTTCAGCCACAATTTCATATTACCACCCCCATATAATTCTAAAACACATTCAGCCGTAATTTTGGAGATGAAGGAGCTTTACCATCGCTTCCATTGGAGAATGAGGACCTTGTGCGCAAGTCACCTGCAACCATTGGAGTTCTAAGAGTTCTTTCTTCCCTCATTTTAGTTTCAATGTTTATTTCAATTTGCTTTTCAATTGTTATGAACATGTGTAACTAATTTTTTCATAGTTAGAGGTGAATTCAAAGCCATGGACATATGTTTATGTTGACCCTAAAAAACTACCAAGCCTACATGGCGCACAGGCCGAGTAATCTATAAGCTAACTACGTCCTTCGGTGAATGCAGGGCGTGCTAACTCGTCGGCAGAACTCGGTCGAGGAGTAAATTTGTTGATGTTGTGTTGGGTGTGCGGCTGACTTCTGCATCTTGCAATTACGGCTGAGGAAGAAACACGTCTCGGCCTCTTGGGTCCTTGAACCTGAAGACAAGGCTACTATTCTTACGAAGTTCACGAATCGCCATCGTCGGATTCGGTCACAGTGATGGTATTCGTCAGAGTAAACTCATGCCGAATCGACACTAAAGTGTAAGGGCACAAATACTCAAAGCAGATATGAGTCTTAATAGTGAACGTGGTTCGGCCATCTGAATGCCGAACTCCAAATCCTACTTGAGAATATCCAATCATAAAATCATAAAATAACTCGGCGTGCAATGCGTCAAGCTCAGTAAGCTGTAACACCTCACTTCGCCGAGAAGGCTAATGAGATGACCTCAATCAATAAGGATTCGGAAACCCTTCTCGACCGAGACTTGGATAGGTAACCAGCCGTCCTCGCCGTAGTGCTGTTGATGCCAACGGAAGATGTTGCGAGATCGGCTGATTCTACGGCGACAGAGCTATCTATGTTGACTGAAGATATCACCGGTTGCTTTCAAATTGCTATTAATGCCAACGGAAGATGTGTCAGCGAAAAGAGAAAATAAAAATCTCAAGTGGTTGAGAGAGTTTGCGCATGGCAGTTGTGTGTTGAATTAGAGAGAGTTGAACGATACATAACCTCCTCTATTTATAGCACCGGATACCTTCTAGGTCGAGTTAACACCCTACTCGGATTAGGATTTCTTCTTCTAATCAAACACCATCTCGAGTATTCCTACTCCCATCAGGATTTTGAACCTATTCTTTCATTGAGCCGGATTCACTTCCGGGTTATTAATCTCGCCGAGACTTCGTTTTGCGTCAGGATTCGACTCGTCCTGCAGTACTGGGCCGAGAATGACTCTACACTCGGCCCAAACTAATATTTTTGGCCCAAACATTACCCCCTCGCTTTTGAGGTCTTTGGCCTAAATCCTCTGGTCGAGCTCCGACCGTGAAGAAGCGAAACTAATACTCAAAATCCAAATACTCTATTTCTGAGGTGCATTTATTGAGCACGATTGCACGATCTTAATCCTGCTAACCAATACACCACGTGGCATCCTTTCACACGGCTAATCCCTAATGATGACGTTTAAAGCGTGCGGTTCCCTGAACCGTCATACCATCATGACCTTGTTGTTGAGCACAAACATGTTACCTTGATCCACGAACCATTCACCATTGTGTAGGCGCCAAAACATCTTTCACCATAAATCTCGCTGCCACACGGAATTGTGCGCCCCCCAAAACACGAAACCCTTGGTCTTTTTAACTAGATTATCTGAATGTTCATAATGATTAGCGAATTCTTCAGTCAATTTTACCCTTCGTTTTGAATTTCGAACGATTGCCCTTCCTTCCATAATTCTATAAATACCGAAACTCTCTCATTTGCACTTTACGCTTTCGAGCTCTCTGAAATTTCTTGCCCTTATTCTCCAGTGAATCCCTTTCTTCCAGATCTTCGTCTTCAAACCCCCCAACCCAGAAAATTCCTCTCGTGTCGCATCTTCAACCCACATACAATGGCCTCTTTCATCTCCAAGCTTTCCAAGGAATATGACCAATGCCAGAAAATTATTGATCAAAGTTCAATCAAAACCATCCGTTTTGAAAGTGACATGAGCACCCCTCATCAAATCTTGGGCCCTCTCTTCAAAGCGGCAGTACCACTAACCATCATCGGACTTCTCAATGAGCACTGCCTATCACCCTTGCTGCAAGGGTTTGAATGGTCGAAGTGGGACCTGGCAAGGCCTCAAAGTTCATGGCATTCGACCACTACAACCTGGGTGGCTTGGGTCGTACAAATGGAAAAACTCTTTGGTGAACAATGGAAAGCCCTAGGCATCTACGACGTCATTCACCTTTCATCCATGGAAATCATCCTGGACAAGGAGCTCCTTTTAGCCGCCCTGTGCTTTTGGTGTTCGGCTACCAACACCATGGTCCTCCTTCTCGGCCCCATTGGTCCTACCATTCTTGACATTATTGCCATCTTGGGGACTTCTCCAACTAGGATTCCAATCGACGCCGCCCTCTCTGGGTACTCGTCGAACCTTGACTTGAATGCGCTTTTCGACAAACGGGCCTTGAGACGCTGAGCAGTGCAGGCCAAGCACCCTCGAAAGAAGAGGTTCACAAACTTCACAAGAACTTCTTCAACTATAACACCCTTTATCTCCATTTTGCCGGCCGAGGAGAAGAGGCTCTGCGAGAAGGGGAACACGAGGCTTTCCTCTTCTATTGGTACAACAAATGAAGGGAAATAATGAGATTTATTTGGGATTTCTAGTGACTAGCATGCATATACAATTCAAAATTTATATACATAAGCAACGGAAGCATGTTATCACATAATATCAAAGCTATAGTCATGCAAATCCCCTTCAAGAAGCATATGTTTATATAAGATGCATCAAAACATTTTATTGAAGAACAAAGTGTAGGAGTAGATTTATACCTCTTGATCTAGACTTGAGACCAAGGATAGACCACCTTCAAGCCCTTTGTTGTTGGAACTCCTTGAGCCTAGCCTCCGTCTTTGCTTCCTCCACTTTGCTAGAATGAGTGCTCCTTGGTTCTCCTTTAGTCTCCAAGATTGAAGACCTCTAAAGATTCACACCCACTAGTGTAGTGAGATGGATGGAGGAATAACCAAAGGGAGATAAGATGATTAGCTAAGTCTCCCCTTTGGTGGCCGACCGATTGTGTTTAAGAGAGAGAGATATGCTTTCTCCTTTTGTTAAATCAACACACAAAAAACCCTAATGAAACTTTTCACTATAAAGTTCCTTTTATAGCATAAAGAAACAAGTCAACAACTTGACTTTCTCTCTCCCTCTCTTTGGCCGGCCCTTTGTGTTTTTTGTTTTGGGCTTTGGGCTTTTATCATTTCAAGTCATCCTATGCTTGAATAAAAGCCTAATGGGTTTAGGCTCAATGGGCCTAAATAAACCCGAACTTTCTTTAAGCCCAAAACGATCTTTTATTGCTTTTATGATTTCTTTAGACTTACTAATTAATCACAACACTTAATTAATCCAATTAATTATTTCCATTATCCATTAGTTGTCTCACTACAAGAGTGTATCGGTGTACAATCATTTTAGGTTCCAATTAGCAAGGCAGTGAGATGATTGGCACCAATCCAATTGATTATATTTAATCCAATCACTTAGTGAATTAAAACTTACTTTTAATTCTCCTTTTTCTTTGACGACTACTTATTTAATCATCTAGAAGAACTCACAAGCCATGAGTGACATCTAACCATATATCATGGCTACCCAAGCTAATATAGAATTTGTTCGGAGAACCTATTCAGTTGGAATTACAATGTAATTCGATCCTTCTCTAAAACAATACTCTCAATCACACTATTAGGGTATGAATATATTATGTCAAACCCCTAATGTGATTATTCCATGTTATATGATTCAATTGAGTCGTATAGGAACGCTTTCCTTTATTACGCTCGATACTTCGGCCGAAGATTCCCGAATCATATCTTAGAGTATTCAACCTCTCATAACGAGGATTAGAGATCCCTTGTTGCGCATTCACTTGCCTTCGTGGCTAAGTGGCTTAACCCCAACTATGCATTGGACACCCGCGGATGGAGTGACTTTGACATAATCAAAGATCAAGGACTAACCACAAGACAACTATGATGCCTCAGGTCAAAGGACTACTTATATTATTCCAACCATTAGAGTTACTTGCTTGACATGTGAGTAGACCTCCATGCAAGTACTCTCGTTCGATTGTGTTCAGTGAACTCATTCCCTTAATGAGCACCTACATACCTGTCTTAGTGTCACTACACGAATGGGATGAGACTTTCCATCCTTCCAATTGAAGGGGACATAATATGTATTGGTCTATGCATTGTCAGTATCCCTCTGACAATCCTTATGACCAGGAACCTTTTGGACATGATGGTTATGAGAAGAAGGTCTCTGTAGTTTAACATCATTATATTGCTTTTTCCATCGATCCATTGTCCATGGATTCACTATTTAGGACATATATCGTTAATTGAGATAGTCCTAATTAGTATCTTTGCCTTTGGATGTATAAGAGTCATCTATACACACATTCATTGTCCTGAAAGGTTTCTTCCAAAGATTGACTTTCAGGGCATATCTCCAACAATAAATTTATTTGTTGTACCAAATCCAATAAATATATGGTCGAGAACATGCCAATGGCCAAAGCCCTAGTTAGCGGTCACATTCTGGCACTCAGCCCGGCCATTCTCGTCCATCTTCTATGCTGCTTGGCCGAAATGACCCTAGATAAGGTCGACCCGTACCAGAATGGTCCTTTCTGGGACTTCCAACTCTGGTTGCAGGTGTATTTCGCCCCTCTTCGGCCAACGATCGCTGATTTCACGCCTACGGAAGTGCTCGGCCAACACCCCCCACCAAGCTGAAGAGGTGTTCAGATACTTCTTCGCTCTCGACGATCTTTCTAATGACGAGTTCTTAATTTGTCGTCGTCGAGAATACCCTTTATCGATTAGGCTTCCTACATCCTTGTGGGGCGCGGATGAAGATGCTGACCTTCGTCAATCCTGGGGTCTTTCATGCTTGCCCGCGACTTGCCTCTCGGCTGTGAGGGTCACCGAGCGGGTTAGGAAGTGTATAATCCCAACTTCCCCGCTCAACAGCTTGGCTACCTCCAAGGTTGCCCAGTCCCCCTTCTCTCATCGCGGTCCGTCCTAAGCCGTGGACGCGAACCTGGTTCTTTAGAGAAAGAATGTGATGACACCAAAAATGAGTTCCAAGAGCGATGCCAAAAATTCCACCTTCGATCGGCCTCTCCAGAATCTCTTAGCACCGATACCTTCGGCGATTGGTGGGAAGAATACACTCATAGCTTCTTCAGCGCACCAGTTGAAGATGTCATTAACAAGATCTTCTGCGATCATCCCCACAAGGCTCCTGCTCCCCAACCTAAAGAGGCTACCCATGGTATATAGGTTCCTTTACATATTTGGATATATATATATATATATATATCCTTACTGTTATTGACTTGGCTTTCAATTCTCAGGCAGATGAGCGTCGAAGAAGGTAAAAGCGGTGGCTGCAATTGCAGCCAGGAAAAAGGTAATCCCCTCTTTCAGGCTGAGCAAACGACCCCGACAGGAGACTGAGACGGCCGCCGCAATCCCTCGTCATACAAAACGCGTCAAGAAATTGACAAACAAAGAGTAACGAGAAATTCACGTCATCTCTAGCCAAACGTCGGGAACAGCCACTCCCAATGTTTCTCCTTCCACCCCAGCTGTAAGCATCCCAATGGTCGTGCAGCCGGTTGTGAAAAGTCAGTCTCCCAAAGCTCGTCCTGACCCTCCAGTCGTGATCGAGCTAAGGACTACTCCATTGGTCGAGTTATCTGTAGTTTCGGGGTCGACCGCTGCACTTGTCGTGGAAGAGGTGGCCCCCCTGGTCGAGAGAACTCTCCCTAAAAATCCAAAACACACGACAGTCGTTCTAGAAGAGAGCGACATGAGAGATGAGATTCCGCTGGCGGGTCACCTTCAACTACGTAATCAACCTCCCCTTGCGTCTGAGGCAGTTGTCCAAGCTGGCCCTTCTGCGGCCGACCGTGGCAAACGACCTGTCGTAGAACCAGAGGAGAGCGATGGGAGCGATGAGATTCCGCTGGTGGGTTGCCCTCAACCCTGCAATCAACCTCCCCCTGCGTTCGAGGCAGCTGTCCAAATCGGCCATTCTGCAGCCGATCATGGCGAACGACCTACCATAGAGCCAAAAGGATGGCGGAAACGCCCGTTCATCCGCAGGACCATGACTTCAACATTCCTCCCCAAGAAGCCACTTCGGCTTTCGTAAGTAACCCTACCGCTTTCCTTGGTTATTTTTCTGTCTTAGAGCTCTAAACCAGGAAAATATTAAATGTCAGGTGCCTGCCCACTCTTTTCATCGAAAATTCTACGCGCCGAAGGGTGTTATCTATATTTCTTGGCTGCCTTAGTGGCCATCGAACGTAGATAACCTCTATCGGCCGCGTGAACTGAGAAGCAGTCTAAGACACTGGGCTAGGCCCTTAAGTTATTTAGGTTCGAGCAACGAACCTGAAGATATGGCCAAAGTTTCCTCTCGGCAGGTTTAAAACAAAACCTTCTCGCTATCTTTTTCGTGATGTCCTTGAGCTTAAACTGATTTTTGTGTGCAGCCTTCATGGGAAGTCGAGTTCAAAGCTCTCTTGTCAAGCAATACCGGAATGGCTAGTCCTTAGGCCACAACAACTGAACCTGCTGATTCAACTGCTCTGGCTCGGTTACAAGAAGTCTTGTCCCTCTCAGCGTCGCAAGTCCTTAAGCATAAAGGTCTTGATTTGTTGGGTGCATGCCTAAACGATCTCGGAGCCGATGGTCAAATGAGCACCGAGGCTATCGTTCAGGCATCGTCCACCTTGGGGCGCGTTCGGGAAACCTTTAGTGTCCTCGAGAACGCTCTGAGGGATGAACAAGATCTAAAAGCGACCGTGGCCGTCCAAGACGCTCTACGGTCGAAGATCGATGCCTTAAAGGCTAAAGGAGAAGCCTTGGCCGACCTCGATCGTCAAATAGCCGAATTGGCAAAATGAAGGTCGGCTATAGCTTCTGAGCTTGCGAAGGACTTTTGATGCGTAAAATAACTAAACACACAAATTAAACCCTCTTTTGTCAAATTGTAGTAAAGATGTAAGTAGGGATCGTTCTAAACCGAGGATTAGGAGGGATTGCTAAACTCTTGAAAACTAACTCAATAATGTAAAAACAAAGTTTAAAACACTAAACTAGACTCAAAGAATGTAAAATTAAAAGTTAAAACACCAAAACAAAGCAAAGGAACCAAAACAGCAAATAAACACTCAAAACTGCCTTAGAAGCACAATCCGGGCAGTTTTGAGTACTAACACAAATTTGGACGAATATATGTTATAACTTGACTCAAAACACTTAAAAACACAAATCAAAACACTTTCTAACTAATCTAAGACTTCAAAATAAAGGGGGATTTGTTTTGGACGAAAATTGAAAACAAAACAGAAACTTTAAAACAAAACAGATTGTAAAACCTTTCGGATGAAAAGGATGGATAAAAGGCTAGTTAGGAGGTTCTTCTCCACACATGACACACTTGCAAACAAAACGATTTTCAGTTGTTCTTCCAATAAATTATGAAACTCAACACCCCAAGTTAATTAGATACGCTTAAATTAACCTTCAAGTTCTCCTTAAGTTAATGAATTGGATGGGAAAGCGCATACAACAATTCAAAGCATTCCTCAAAGGTTCCTTACGTGATGAGCACAATAAAGATACAATCAAGAATCATGAAGCACAATGAGAACTATAAGTGTTGACGAGGCATTCGTTACTATGATGAGCATGAAACTCGTGCCAAGAATTCATTCAACGCGATCGTTTTCAAGCGACCTTCACTACTTGTGATTATAAGATTGTAACTATTAGGTGAAACTCCCTCATAATCTAGCATCATATTCATGCATGAAAACTAAGCGTGCACTCTCAATCAACATACACAAATAAGTTATCAATCAAGTAGATGAACGAATTGAATCCAAAACTTATGAAATAACAACTGAATGTAATCAAATCATATTGCAAGCATGTACATGGTTTCGAATCACCCCCCAACTAAGGGGGTTTAGTTCCTCGTACTCACAACACAAAGTTTATTGAATTGAAACATTGAAAACATAAGAAAGATTACACCTAAAAGTTCCAGCAATCTGCAATAGACTAGCAAGCACATTCAAGAGCACTCCTTCTTCCTTCTTGCTGCGGCACAAGGTATGGAGATGGTTTGGATGGGTTTTGGATGATGGAGAATGGTGGGAAGGTGTCTAGGATGGGTGTATGGCACGCTAGGAAGGTTTGGGGTCAGAAAATATGGATTTGGGTGAAGGTTGGGCACGGCAAAGGTAGGGGAAAGGTTTCTGGCGTGAATGGATGTGAATGGGTGTGTGTAGAATGTTTTGTGGCTGCAACCAGGAGGTTTATTTAAAGGAAAACAGAAATTAAAACCCTAGGTTGATTAGGAAATCAGAAATTAAGTCTAAGGATTCTAGAATTAGGAAATAAAATCAGAAACTTAAAGGAAATAGGCAAGGATATGCGGCAATTACTTAAAACACAAAAGGAATGTGTTTTAAGTCAGATTTTGGGAAAGAAACCCTCCCCCTTGCACGGCAAGGAAGAGGAAAGGATGAGGGAGGTGCGGCTAATGTTTTAAGAAAGGAAACATGTCCTAAAACTAAAGGGAAATAGGTCTACTTGTGCGGCAAGGGTTTGGGAAAGGTCTAAGTGACCTAAAACTGATGGGAAAGAGGATCCCTTGCACGGCAAGGAAGGGGGATTAAGGGAAAGGTGCGGCAAAGGTCCTAGAGTGGTTTAGGGCCTTTGTTTGGTGTCCCAAAGTGCTTAAAAGGTATTCAAAGTGGCTGGAAATTAAGGACATTTAGGAATAGGGAAGGTCAACCAAAATAGGAAACCTTGGCTTAACTTTCCTACTTCAAGTAGGAATCCTTGTTGGAGTAGGAATCCTTGTTCTTCTAGGAATCCTCAAATGAGTAGGAATCCTTCTTCAATTAGGAATCCTTTGTTGATTAGGAATCCTTCTTGTATTAGGAAACCAACTTTCTTCAAGACTTCAATTCATCCATTCCTTTTGCTCCAAAAGGCTCCAATTTGCTTCTTTTTGCACATTTTGGCCTTAGAACCTGAAAACACACAAAAGTGACTTTAAACACTAAAATTGCTAAGTAAACACAACTTAAATGCACGAGAACAAGCCAATTAAGTAGCATAAATATGCTCCTGTCAAATTCCCCCACACTTAGCTTTTGCTAGTCCTCGAGCAAAACAAACAAAAGAAAGGAAACAAAACGAAACAAACTAACCAAAACAAAACCTAAACCTTCCAACATTTGCCTCAGGGATTTCCAATGCACATGACATGTTAAAGATTGTTATCCCCACAGATTTGAGTTCTCTTTACTCATAAGCACATACTTAATTAAAGCCACTACTTACTAGTTCACAAGTAATCAATTAAAACAATGCTTTGAATGTAGTAACATGCCTTAGAGAATTCCCTCAATTCCTTACAAGATATACACTCTATTTCACTCAGATTTTCTAACTCCACACCCTACACTAGTCATATGTGAGAAGATTGATGTAGATATGAAAACGAATGCTCACATATATGTTTCACAAAGAACGCAGTTTCTAGAGTTAAGAAGCATGTTTATATATGATCTCATGAATGAAATGCTACTACTTAGATGCGAGAACCAGTGACACCATATGCTCATACCAAATTCAAACTCCATAAATTGAAACACATAACACTCAAGATAGAAGTTAAGGGTTGTAATGGGCTTGGGGTGTTGGTTAACAAGGAAAGGATAGGGGAAAACAAACGTTCTTCAAGCGATGGTAAGCAAAGCAATGAAATTGAGACTCAGAATTCACTTAAATTGCAGAAATTAACTTTAACACACAAAGGGGAGACTTAAACAACTCCTTAGGGCCGAATTCATTGTTTTGGACCCTCACTTCCACAAACAATACTTTGGAACTCTTTTTCTCAACTTTTCAACTCTTTTTTCATACTTTTCACACTTTTCTTTTTTTTTTCTTCTTTCAATGCCGTGCCTATGGCACACTAATTCACATGAGAACACTTCCCCCACACTTGTTTTCTGCCATACATTAATCAAAAGGAATTCAAATTGAATCATGCTTTGCTATGCTTTAAGAACAAAGGTATGGATGGTCCTAAACTAGGCTAGGTGAGGATAACGTGGGTTAACAAATAATGAAGGCTAACAAGGCTCAACGGGGTTAAACTTAAACATAAAATGATATGGGATATACGGCAATTTGGCTTTGGTGGTGGTAACTACACAACTTCATCTTGAATATGTGTTATGCAAATCAATAACATGCTTTGAATGAAATGGGCATGAGTTCTAGCATTTGGAACTAAATGATGAAACGCCTTCTAAGTCGTAACCAAGCAAAGAATAATGAGATCATGCAACGACTTTAGAAAACAATAATGCATAGATTTTAACTCTCCAAATAAATGTTTAGGCTCAAGTCTCACAAGGTTGTAGCGTTTGTTTGAGTTCCTTCCTTCAAGCATGTTACAAAAACTATTTTTTTTTCTTTTATGATTGCATGTGAATTCATAAGTTATAACCACAACCAAGCATAAACAAAGAGTAAATCAAACTTTCATCCATGTTAATCACTCTCTTTAACAGCCATGTAATTACAAACCGAATCCTCATCATTGTGTTGGAAGGTACCCTAAAACACAAACAAACACACAAAAACAACTCTTTTTGGGTTTTTAAAACAAATTTTTCAAATTTTTATGTGATTTTCGGATTTTTATGTTAACACACACTAAAACACACCAAAACTGCTTAAAAACACTTAAAAACAGCAAGGAACAAGTCTCCAAGTTAAGGGTGATAAAATCCCACGAATTTGCATCTAAAACACTTAGTTACCCCCCCACACTTAAATCAAACATTGTCCTCAATGTTTCAAGCATAAAACCACACTAAACAAAAAGAAACACACAGACAGCAAGTAAATAACAAAACTGGGCAGATTAGAAACAAGCAACAAAGTGAAGGGTTTTAGGAACGCAAATCTGGAATTGGAGTGATTCCTAGGGCTTCCTTTGTTGAATTGCATGGGTTGCCTCCCAAGTAGCGCTTTTTTTAACGTCGTGAAGCCGGACGAAGAACACAATCAGACCCCATTGGAGCCCACGGCATCTAGTGGGATTTCTTCCACAACATGCTCAACAAAGTTCTCGTAGTAGGGCTTCAATCTATGTCCATTCACCTTGAATTCTTGGCCGGTTTTCAAACTTTTTATTTGGACTGCACCATGCACAAAAACATTAATGATAACAAATGGGCCAACCCACTTAGAACGTAACTTACCGGGAAATAGACGAAGACGGGAGTTAAATAGCAACACTTTCTGCCCTATGGAGAATGTTTTGCCTCTAATCATCTTGTCATGGAACACCTTGGTCTTCTCCTTGTAAATCTGGGCATTCTCATAAGCATCATGCCTAATCTCCTCAAGCTCATTCAATTGAAGCTTCCTATGATTTCCAGCCATGTCCACGTCCATATTGAAGGTTTTGACCGACCAATGTGCCTTGTGCTCAAGCTCCACGGGGAGATGGCATGGCTTGCCATACACTAGCCGAAATGTGGACATACCTATGGGTGTCTTGTAGGCCGTTCTATATGCCCACAATGCATCCTCCAAACGCAAGCTCCAATCTTTTCTATTTGGCCCAACGGTCTTCTCCAAGATTTGTTTGATTTCTCGATTGGAAACCTCGGCTTGGCCACTCGTTTGGGGGTGATAAGGTGTGGAAACCTTATGCATCACATTATACTTCCTCAACAATGCCTCAATGGTGCGGTTGCAAAAGTGAGATCCACCATCACTTATAAGCACTCTAGGCATCCCAAATCTAGAGAAAATGTTAGATTTAACGAAATCTGCAACAACTCTAGAATCGTTAGTTCGGGTGGCTTTAGCTTCCACCCACTTCGACACATAATCAACAGCAAGTAATATGTAAGTAAAGCCAAAAGATGTAGGAAAAGGACCCATAAAATCAATACCCCACACATCAAAGATTTCAACAACAAGAATGGGGGTTTGCGGCATTTGGTCCTTTTGGCCCAAATTTCCCGTTCTTTGACATCTATCACACGTCAAGCAAAACGTCCTAGCATCTTTAAACAATGTAGGCCAATAAAAACCACATTCAAGAACCTTATGCGCTGTGCGTTGTGTGCCAAAGTGTCCACCACATGCATATGAATGGCAAAAACTCAAAATGGAATGAAATTCAGATTCAATCACACAACGACGCACAATCTGATCCGAACAGATTTTCCACAAATATGGGTCACCCCACACATAAAACCGTGCCTCCTTTCTAAGTTTATCATGTTGGGCCTTGCTTAGGGTGTTAGGAACTTGCTTAGACACCAAGAAATTGACCAAATCGGCATACCAAGGGGTACTTACCTTAATGGACAGAAGTTGTTCATCCGGAAACGTCTCAGAAATGGGGAGGGACTCTTCTTCACGTACCAATCTGCTTAAGTGGTCAGCCACCACGTTTTCACAACATTTCTTGTCCCTAATTTCAATATCGAACTCTTAAAGTAGGAGCATCCAACGAATGAGCCTTGGTTTAGCCTCCTTTTTGGTGAAAAGATACTTCAAGGTTGCATGGTCAGTGAAAACAATTACTTTAGTACCAATTAGATATGATCTAAATTTATCTAAAGCAAATACAACCGCCAAAAGTTCTTTTTCGGTTGTAGAATAATTCAATTGAGCATCATTTAGAGTGCGTGAAGCATAATAAATAACATGGGAATGTTTATTTTTTCTTTGACCCAAAACAGCCCCAAGTGCATAATCCGAGGCATCACACATCAATTCAAATGGAATGGACCAATCTGGAGGAGTGATGATGGGTGCCGTGGTAAGTAGCTCCTTGAGATGCTTGAATGCCTTCTCACATGCCTCGTTGAACTCAAAAGACACATCCTTTTGGAGGAGGCGGCATAGGGGTTGTGCAATCTTGGAAAAGTCTTTGATAAATCTTCTATAAAATCCTGCATGACCAAGAAACGAACGAACCTCTCTAACCGAAGTAGGAGAGGGTAAGTAACGTACAAGATCTACTTTAGACTTATCAACTTCAATTCCTTTTTCAGAAATTATATGACCCAAAACAATACCTTGTTTAACCATAAAGTGACACTTTTCCCAATTCAACACAAGGTTTGTTTCAACACAACGTTTCAAGATTAAAGTGAGATTATCCAAGCATTTGTCAAATGAATCACCAAACACACTAAAATCATCCATGAATATCTCAATAATCTTTTCAACATAATAAGAAAATATGCTTACCATACACCATTGAAACATGGCAGGAGCATTGCACAAGCCACATGGCATGCGTCGATATGCAAACGTTCCAAAGGGACAAGTAAAAGTGGTATTTTCTTGATCATCCGGGGCAATGACAATTTGGTTATAACCTGAATATCCATCAAGAAAACAATAAAAGGAATGACCTGCTAACCTTTCCAACATTTGGTCTAGAAACGGCAAAGGGAAGTGATCCTTCCTTGTGGTGGCGTTTATCTTCCTATAATCAATGCACACACGCCAACCGGTTTGAATCCTCATGGGTACAAGCTCATTCTCGGCATTTTCCACAACTGTCACTCCGGATTTCTTAGGCACACATTGGATAGGTGAAACCCAACGACTATCGGATATGGGATAGATCACCCCACAATCTAGAAGTTTAATTATCTCATTTTTCACAACTTCCATCATTGGAGGGTTAAGACGGCATTGAGCCTCTCTAGTTGGTTTGGCCCCCTCCTCAAGAAATATGTGATGCATACAAGTCGTAGGGCTTATACCTTTGATATCGGCCAATGTCCAACCTAGGGCAGATTTGAACTCCTTCAAAACTTGAAGCAATTTCTCCTCCTCTTATGCCGTGAGGGAGGAGGAAATGATGGCAGGTAGTGTTTCATTTTCTCCCAAGAAAATGTACTTCAAATGGCTTGGCAAAGGCTTGAGTTCAAGGATAGGTGCCTGAATTATGGATGGAAGCAATTTGTTAGTCGAAATGGGAATGGACTCACGGTTAGTATACTTACCATCAAGCTTAGGTGAGGACTCAAGGGCAGCCACAACTTCAATTAGTTCCTCACTAGGGGGCACGGCAAGAATGTTGTCATTCATGCCGTGGGTTTGCATGAAATCTGCCCCTTTGTTTTTGCCTTCCACGCCTTGTGTAATGACTTTTTCAAGCACATCCTCGTTCAAATCTTGAAGATATCCCTGCGCCAAAGAGTCAACAATATCAATAGAGAAACATGAATGATCTTCACAAGGATATTTAATAGAATCAGAAAGATTGAAGTTAACAACTTCCCCATCAAATTCCATGGACAAAGTTCCATGAAACACATCAATTTTAGTCCGGGCCGTCTTTATGAATGGCCTTCCAAGTAGAATGGGCAGCGAGGGTGCATGATCCGATTCATCCATCTCAAGAACATAGAAATCCACCGGAAAGATCAAATGGTTAACCTGCACCAAAACGTCTTCCAAAACTCCCTTTGGATAGGCATTAGATCTATCGGCCAATTGTATGATAACACCATCATTTTTCAATACTCCTAGGTTCATAGATGCATAAATGGAATATGGCATAACATTTATAGAAGCACCTAAGTCAAGCATGGCAGATTCAAATCTAGTGTTACCAATGACACAAGGAATGGTAAAACTACCCGGATCTTTGCATTTGGGAGGTAATTTGCGTTGCAAGATAGCGGACACATTCTCACCTACCGTTACCACTTCTTTGGTCGAAATCCTCTTCCTAGTGGTGCACAATTCTTTCAAGAACTTAGCATACCTCGGGACTTGCTTGATTGCATCTAACAAAGGTATGTTAACTTGAGCTTTCCTAAAAGTTTCAAGGATATCCTTTTCTGCCTCTTCTTTCTTCGTTTGCATGAACCTACTCGGAAAAGGCACATTTGAAGGGAAAACATTAGTATGAACTGAATGGGACACATTCTTACCCTTATTGGCCGAATTGGACAAATTGGGGGCCTTAGGGACTTGCGGCAAAGGTGGAACCTCCTTTGCCGTGGGCATGCTTGATTCCTCCTCTTCAATTTGCACATTTACATCACTTTTGGGACCTGTTTGTGATGGTGTAGAACCTGCCCCAATCTCTTTTCCACTTCTCAAAAGTATTGCCTTTGCACTTTCGAAACCTCCCTTCGGATTTGGAATGGTGGAACTAGGGAGTTGTCCGGGATCTCGAAACTTACCTATAAACTCGGCAATCTGCCCAATTTGTTTCTCAAGTTGATCCACCCTTTTGTCTTGGTTTTGCATAGCTTTAGCTTGATCTTCCTACCCATTAGACAACTTAGTTAGTATCTTAAGAAGTGCATCATTGTCAAGAGACATACCTGAGGCACTTGGGCCGGATTGGGCTTGATTTTGGGGTGGGCCGTAAGTTTTGGGAAAGAACCCCGGGGGTTGTTGCCTAAAGCCTCCTTGGTTTTGAGGTTGTTGGGGCTCCCTCCACTTGAAATTTGGGTGGTCTCTCCAACCGGGATTGTATGTATTTGAATAAGGATCATTCCTTGGTTGGTTTTAACCTTGAAACCCAATTGCATTGGCGCTTTCCCATCCACCATTTTCAATCAACTGTGGACACTTTTCAGAGACATGTCCTTGGATGGAACATACGCCACATACAATTGGTCCTTGCATCTTCATGCCTTCGGCCATCTGAGACACAATAGAAGTAAGATTAGCCAATTGTGAATGAATGTCAGGAGTCGAACTTACCCCATGGACTTGATGCCGTGGGGGTCCCCTTTGGCCTACTCCTTCGTATTGTTGAGCGTTCAACGCTCGATTAGAGATCAAGATCTTGGCAGCCATGGGTGTTTTGTCCACCAATGCTCCCCCCGCTGAAGCATCAAGCATTTGACGTTCTAGAGGTAGGAGACCCTCGTAGAAGTATTGCAAAAGCAACTCCTCCTTCATCTGATGCTGTGGACAAGAAGCAACAAGTGATTTAAATCATTCATAATATGTAGGAAAAGACTCACCTTCTTCTTGCTGGATGCCGCTTATCTTTTTGTGTAGGAGGATGATGCGAGAAGTTGGAAAGAACTTCTCCAAGAACGCTTTCTTCATACTCTCCCAAGATGTGACAGTGCCAGGAGCTAACTCGTATAACCAATCCTTGGCTTTATCCATCAAAGAGAATGGAAAAGCCTTCATCTTCAAAATACTTCCGTCAACATTGACGGGAGTCATACTAAAGCAAACTACTTCAAATTCTTTCAAATGTTTGTTAGGATCTTCCATGGACAAGCCATGGTATTTAGGAATATGATGAAGCAAACTTGACTTTAATTCAAACTCTTCCATCTTACCTTGGGCAGCCGTGGGGTATTGGATGCACAAGGGTGCGGCATTATCCAATCCCGAGGCCGAGAGCTCTTTGAGTGTACGGTTGTCCACCGCCATGCCTTGATCCTTTTCACCCACTTGTACTGTGGGCTCCTCCTCCTCTTCTAGGACTTCTTCTTCAAGGTCAGGTTCAGGAATTGGCTCTTGTTGATTTCTAGTTCTTCTCAAATTCCTCTCAAAGTCGTCGTCAAAGTCCAAGATGTTCGCATGAACCTTTTGAGAACTTCTAGTCATAAACTAGTACCTAAGAAACAATAGACAAAATAGGTCAGAAACTAAAATAAAATCTGAAGCAAAGTAAAATAAAAGAAACAAAAACAATCCTAGGGATTAGCAAAATTGCTAATCCCCGGCAACGGCGCCAAAAATTTGATGCGTAAAATAACTAAACACACAAATTAAACCCTCTTTTGTCAAATTGTAGTAAAGATGTAAGTAGGGATCGTTCTAAACCGGGGATTAGGAGGGATTGCTAAACTCTTGAAAACTAACTCAATAATGTAAAAACAAAGTTTAAAACACTAAACTAGACTCAAAGAATGTAAAATTAAAAGTTAAAACACCAAAACAAAGCAAAGGAACCAAAACAACAAATAAACACTCAAAACTGCCTTAGAAGCACAATCTGGGCAGTTTTGAGTACTAACACAAATTTGGACGAATATATGTTATAACTTGACTCAAAACACTTAAAAACACAAATCAAAACACTTTCTAACTAATCTAAGACTTCAAAATAAAGGGGGATTTGTTTTGGACGAAAATTGAAAACAAAACAGAAACTTTAAAACAAAACAGATTGTAAAACCTTTCGGATGAAAAGGATGGATAAAAGGCTAGTTAGGAGGTTCTTCTCCACACATGACACACTTGCAAACAAAATGATTTTCAGTTATTCTTCCAATAAATTATGAAACTCAACACCCCAAGTTAATTAGATACGCTTAAATTAACCTTCAAGTTCTCCTTAAGTTAATGAATTGGATGGGAAAACGCATACAACAATTCAAAGCATTCCTCAAAGGTTCCTTACGTGATGAGCACAATAAAGATACAATCAAGAATCATGAAGCACAATGAGAACTATAAGTGTTGACGAGGCATTCGTTACTATGATGAGCATGAAACTCGTGCCAAGAATTCATTCAACGCGATCGTTTTCAAGCGACCTTCACTACTTGTGATTATAAGATTGTAACTATTAGGTGAAACTCCCTCATAATCTAGCATCATATTCATGCATGAAAACTAAGCGTGCACTCTCAATCAACATACACAAATAAGTTATCAATCAAGTAGATGAACGAATTGAATCCACAACTTATGAAATAACAACTGAATGTAATCAAATCATATTGCAAGCATGTACATGGTTTCGAATCACCCCCCAACTAAGGGGGTTTAGTTCCTCATACTCACAACACAAAGTTTATTGAATTGAAACATTGAAAACATAAGAAAGATTACACCTAAAAGTTCCAGCAATCTGCAATAGACTAGCAAGCACATTCAAGAGCACTCCTTCTTCCTTCTTGCTGCGGCACAAGGTATGGAGATGGTTTGGATGGGTTTTGGATGATGGAGAATGGTGGGAAGGTGTCTAGGATGGGTGTATGGCACGCTAGGAAGGTTTGGGGTCAGAAAATATGGATTTGGGTGAAGGTTGGGCACGGCAAAGGTAGGGGAAAGGTTTCTGGCGTGAATGGATGTGAATGGGTGTGTGTAGAATGTTTTGTGGCTGCAACCAGGAGGTTTATTTAAAGGAAAACAGAAATTAAAACCCTAGGTTGATTAGGAAATCAGAAATTAAGTCTAAGGATTCTAGAATTAGGAAATAAAATCAGAAACTTAAAGGAAATAGGCAAGGATATGCGGCAATTACTTAAAACACAAAAGGAATGTGTTTTAAGTCAGATTTTGGGAAAGAAACCCTCCCCCTTGCACGGCAAGGAAGAGGAAAGGATGAGGGAGGTGCGGCTAATGTTTTAAGAAAGGAAACATGTCCTAAAACTAAAGGGAAATAGGTCTACTTGTGCGGCAAGGGTTTGGGAAAGGTCTAAGTGACCTAAAACTGATGGGAAAGAGGATCCCTTGCACGGCAAGGAAGGGGGATTAAGGGAAAGGTGCGGCAAAGGTCCTAGAGTGGTTTAGGGCCTTTGTTTGGTGTCCCAAAGCGCTTGAAAGGTATTCAAAGTGGCTGGAAATTAAGGACATTTAGGAATAGGGAAGGTCAACCAAAATAGGAAACCTTGGCTTAACTTTCCTACTTCAAGTAGGAATCCTTGTTGGAGTAGGAATCCTTGGTCTTCTAGGAATCCTCAAATGAGTAGGAATCCGTCTTCAATTAGGAATCCTTTGTTGATTAGGAATCCTTCTTGGATTAGGAAACCAACTTTCTTCAAGACTTCAATTCATCCATTCCTTTTGCTCCAAAAGGCTCCAATTTGCTTCTTTTTGCACACTTCGGCCTTAGAACCTGAAAACACACAAAAGTGACTTTAAACACCAAAATAGCTAAGTAAACACAACTTAAATGCACGAGAACAAGCCAATTAAGTAGCATAAATATGCTCCTATCAACTTTGAGTCGGGCGGCAAAGATTGTTTAACCGAGTATGCGGTGAGCGTGAAACGAATCGAGCAGTTGAAGATGGACAAGAAGAACCGGCAGGCTGAGGTCATAATGGGCGAGGTGCGGTGGTTGGAGCTGAAGGCCTTTCTTGGCACTCTTCTTCCTTCTTCGCCCTGAATTTATTTAAATGTAAACTGACCGACTTGCTCAATTTGTGTATTCTCTTATCGGTCTTAATGAAATGAATTTCTACTCCCGCATTTCCCATGTGACTGAATAGTACTTCTTTAAAAACTTCCCATTGATTGGTAATCTGTGAACTAAACCGGTCCGATCTCTAAGATGATATGCACTTTTACCGAGAACCTTATGTATGACGAACGACCCTTCCCAATTTGGTGACCATTTACCGAACCTGGGATCTTTAATTCCTACGGGCAACACCGTTTGCCAAACTAACTCTCCCTCACCAAATGTTTTCTGTCGGACCTTTTGGTTATAGGCTCGCTCGGCAATCTGTTTTTGTGCCACCAGTAAGTTATAAGCATCAAGTCGCACTTCTTCTAAATCTTCTAACTCCTGTCTCATGGACTGATTATATTCGGCGCTGAACTTACTACTTTGTTCAATTATTCACAACGAATTTATGCTTAACTCAACTGGTAACATTGCATCGTGTCCGTAGGTTAGTGCATACAGGGTTGTCCCCGTTGCCGATCGGAGCGATGTTCGATATGCCCATAAAACCTCATTCAACTTTAAATGCCACATGCCAGGCCTTTCTTTTATTATTTTCTCGAGAATGCCGATCAACACTTTGTTACTTGCCTCGGCCTGCCCATTTGCTTGTGGATAATACGGTGTAGACTGTTCAAGCCGAATTTTCAAACTTGCAATATATTCTTTAAACCTCTCGGCTGTAAAGATTGTGCCATTGTCAGTTATGATCATTTCTGGTACGCCGATGTGTTCTTCCACAAAGTCGCAAACTTCTTTAGACGTTAGCTAGGCATACGATTTTTCTTCGACCCACTTAGTGAAGTAGTCGGTTGCTACCAGTATCCATGCATGCTTGGCAGCCCCGGAAGATGGTGTGATTTTACCGATTATGTCCATGGCCCATCCTCTAAACGGCCATGGTTTGGTGACCGAATGTAATGATTCGACCAGGACCCTTTGTATAGGACCATGGATCTGACACTGTATGCACCCTCGTGCGAACTTGATACAATCCTTGAGTATTCTTGGCCAAAAATAGACGTGTCGTCGAAACAACCATCACATTTTACGTCTGGACTGATAAGCTCCGCAAACCCCTTCATGGACTTCTGTGATTATTTGAGCACCCTCTTGGGGGCCGAGGCATAGTAGTAATAGACCATCTTCACCTTTTCGATATAACTCGTTTTGATATATGACATAGTTTGTGGCGTGAACTTTTATCTTGAGACTGTGTTTGCCATTGGGATTGTCAAGATACTGCATAATAGGCTTTCTCCAATCATCTGGTATTGCTTCGATAGTGCAAACATCTATATGATCTTGTCGGTCTAACAATGAAGGTAAGGACATGACTCTTGTGCATATCACGTTGTCACGTCAGAGGACTTGCTGGTTAACCAAGGCCGGGTATAACTGTCGTCTGTGTCGGTATTATGAATTCAGGAAATATATTCAAATGTAATACCATCGAAGGATTCGGCCAAATAGCTGGCGACCATGTGATAGGGTGCTAGAGTACAACTCATGCATCGAAAATAACCATTAAGTTGGTTAATCACAAGTTTAGAGTCGCTGAGGATAAAGGAACGGGTCGCCCTCAAGTCATGAAGGATTCCAATGCCGATGATAAGGGCTTCGTATTCGGCCTGGTTATTTGTGCATTCGAAATCCAGCTTAAGCAAAAAATACCAACGATCATGGTTTGGAGATTGAATGACAATTCCAACACCAGCCGAGGATGAAGTACGTGAGCCATCAAAGTACATCATCCAGTAGTTATCACGCGTTTCAACCATGTCGATTTCAACGTCGTTGCCCCTAAAACCATATGAGGAAGGGTGGTGAGCAAGGAAATCAACCAGTGCCTGGCCTTTGACAGCTTTCTAGGGCACGTATTGCAAGCTAAACTCGAACAACGCCATTGTCCACTTCCCAATTCGGCCTTTGACGATTGGTTGGGTGAGCATATAGCGGATGATGTCGGTCTGGGCAATGACTTGGTGATCGATGGGAGCATGTAATGCCTAAGCTTAGAGGCGACGAAAAATACGGCTAGGCAGAGCTTCTCGACGGTGGAATAATTGATCTCTAGTTGATTGAGATTTTGACTTAGATAAAAAATAGCCTGCTCTCGTACAGCGTCGTTGTCTTGCGCAAGGAGGCAGCCGATGGATTCTTCAGCCGCCGAGATATATAGCTTGAGAGGCTTACCGCGCCGGGATGGGACAACGACATGTGGTGTTGTGAGGGAGACTTTGATTTGCATAAACGCCGCCTGATGCTCGTCTTTCCACTCAAATTTATCTGAGTCCTTGAGTTTCAAAAGTGTGGAGAACGCTTTCATTTTACCCGCCGAGTTAGCTATAAATCGGCGGAGAAACTTTATCTTACCAAGTAAAGACTGTAGTTGTTTCTTCGTCTTCAGGGGTGGAGCATTGATGATTGCGCGTGCTTTATTTTCATCCACTTCAATCCCACGGTGATGCACGAGGAAGCCGAGAAAATTACCGGCCGACACACCGAAGGCACATTTGGCAGGATTCATTTTGAGGTTGTGTTGACCCATACAGAGGAAAGCCTGTCGGAGATCATCTAGATGTGCCTGCCGGTGTTTAGATTTGATTACAACATCGTCAATGTAGACTTCGATGATGGTTCCAATTAAATCGTGAAATATGGTGTTCATTGCTCGTTGGTACGTGGCACTGGCATTCTTGAGGCCGAATGGCATGACATCCCATTCGTATGTACTGAGTACCCCCGGGCAGCGAAAAGCAGTCTTCTGCACATCAGCTTCGGCAATGAAAATTTGGTTGTACCCGGCATGTCCATCCATAAAAGATAAGATTGCATGATTCGCCACAGCGTCGATTAACAAATCTGAAATCAACATTGTATACTCATCTTTAGGAGTTGCCAGATTCAGATTTCTAAAGTCGATGCGAATGCGCAATGCACCACTTTTCTTTAAAACAAGAACGATATTAGCCAACCATTCAACATATCGAGCTGTCTGAATGAACCCTGCTTTCAAGAGACGAACTAGTTCATCCTTGATGCTGAGGTGCACTTCGGTCGAGAATCGTCGAGGTGGTTGACGGAAGGGTTCACACCCAGGTTTAATACGTAACTCGTGCTCGATAAAAGTGCGATTTAAGCCAGGCATCTCGTGGTAGCTGCAAGCAAAACAATCTTTGAACTCCTCAAACAGGGCACGAAGTTTGGTTTTCATAGGTCGGGGAAGCAAAGCACTAATAAATAAAGGTCGTGGGTCATCGGCCATCCCAACATTAATTTCTTCCAATGGGTCATTGACTTGGGGCCGATTGTCTTCGAGCTTAGCCGGGGCAGCTTGAATTTTATCAAGAGATAACACAGGACCATTACCTCATTCGGCGATGAACTCTACGAGGTTAACACCTGAATTTGGGTGCTTAGATATAGTATACCAATGAGCCAGCAGTTGTTCCATAGTAGATGATACCGTGGCCCGATGTTTTTCCCGATCGGTGTTAAACATCGGGGTCGGGGATGAAATTAGCTAACCTGAGTCTCGTCGAATCCTGGTGGATAGTTTCGGTGCCAACCTCGATATCTTTCTGAACAGAAATCTAAGTCAGCCGTCCTTCATCATTGAAACCTTGTAGGGTGATGTAGCCAACGTGGTCATCATAATACCGTGCTTGGATCATGTTAACTTCGAAGGGCTGACTATCGGCCGAGTGAATAATGACCGATTTACCGTCCCAAAAAACGAGCACCTGATATAATGATGAAGGAATATAGCTGGTTTGATGAATCTAGTCTCGACCGAGCAGTGCATTATACTCGATCTTGGAGTTGACGATGAAAAAGGCTGTCATGTGATTACGGCCGGCAATGTTTACCGCTAAAGGAAGCAACCCTTTGGTTTGGGATTTGTCTCCTACAAAACTACTCATTGTGATCCCAGAGGGAATAAGTTCGTCATTGGAGCGACGTAATGCCTTCATGACGTTTACAGGCATGATATTGACAGTGGCTCCACAGTCGACAAAAACTTTGGAGACTGGATACCCTTTGATATGGGCCATTACATACAATGGCTTTAAATGATGAAGTTTGGCCGATGATGATTGAGGAAACAATTTGGCCAAAGCTGCCTTGAGGTTGTCATCTTTTGTTATTGACTCGACTTCAACAACAGTTACAAAATCAATGTGACCGGCTTTCTCGGCAACTACGTCGCCATCGAGGAAATTCAGTTGAGATGTGCTCGACTGAAAATTAGCGGGCAAAACATGGACCATACTGGTTTCAATGTTATCCAGGACCGACGGGCCCATCGGGTTACGATCATCCTCTTCAGCCTCTTCTCTTTCCTGGTCACCGACTGCGGCATCTGCTTCCGTCAGAGTTGTACTAAGAGACTCCTCTGCTCCTTCTTCAATGGTTTGTTCCTGCGGTGTCTCTTCGGAAGCCTGTTTGTTCTGTGTAGGTGCCTCAGGTGCGTATGAAATCGGAATTGTGCCTGGGATTGGTGATAGGATACGAGCTTGCTCTTGGTACATTATACGGGCATCCCTGGTGTCAAGATAGGCATCCAATCGTGCGACTCGTGTATTTCATCGACCGTAAGGCCGAAGAGAGAAACGGCCAAAAAAACTTCGAAGTGGTATTGTAAATACTGAAGGTCCTCCAATGAGAAAGGAAGGTCAGCCGCATCGATATCAGTGTATGGGTCGACTTCAAAGCCAAGGACTCGAGCTTCTCGTATATGCTGGAACCCAGCCTTCAATCCTGGGTCTGAGGTCTTCTGAATAATTCGCTCGGCATCCGGGCAAGTTAGTACGAGATCGATTGTATCTTGACATGCTTTCGGCAAACCATATAGATTGTTGGTAAAATGCTTTTTATGAAACTCTCGCATATATTCCAAGGCCTCCCCGAGGAATGGTGGATGTAAATTTAGTCGAATTTTGATCAAAGGTTCTTGTGGGGTTGGCGGGGACAATTGGCTTTCAGCTTCTTACCTGAAATGCTCGAAGCGTGCCTTTATTTCCCCGGGTCGAAGAAAAAGTTTGATCCGTTTATTAGCCTCCTCAAATGTGGTTTCAACATCTCGATTGACCAGCCGTTTCCCTTGAACCAGCTTTGTCATAATAGTTGGGGATGGTCGTTCATCATCATTGGCAACTGTTTCCTTCGGCCGCCATTTAGGGACCGAAGTTTCTTGGGCTGCTCGTTGGCGGGCCATGCAGTCTATTATTTGGTATCGATATTTCTTGGATTTGGACAGTGCAATGTAGATGCCTTTCGAATAGTGATATATATACCAATGCTGATCTCGAGGTTCGGGAGGTTTCAAAGTTTTTTGGCTCTGCGTTGATTCTGAGCTGCTAGAATTGCGTATGTAATAATCTTCGTCATAAAACGGAGCATCAAAATCAAGGCGCCGTCTGACTGAAGGTGTTTCTTCCACCCGTACTTTAGGGCCGAGCCTATAAAAAACCCCTTGATGTTGGCCTACGTTGAGCACCTTTTGTTGTGTTGCGGCTGTAGGTTGTTCCATTATAGCCGGAGATGACTTTTCCTTCGGCTCGGTGTTGACATTTGCTTTACACTTTCTACATAAAACCGCCGACCCACTATCTTTATCAGTGCTGGAATCTGTCATAGGTTTGACAATAGAGAGTCCCGTTAGAGCTGTAGGTGGTTTGAACGAAAAACAGCATTGAAACATGGTCGAGAATTCTGATTCAGAGAGCGTTGCGTTGTAACGACCTCTGCCTTCCCTTTTCCTTTGTCCCTAGGTAGGCGAGCATGTACCAGATTTGAGTTTGCCGTTATCAATCCATCTTTGGACGTTGTCTCAAAACACGACATAATTATTTGTCATATCTTTTCTTGAATTATGGTATTTGCAATATATCTTTCCTTTAAGCTCATCGGCCTTGGGAATGTTATGCCCGGGCCAAAGTTTGATGATCTTTGCTGATAACAATTGATAAAAAATTTCATCGGCCTTTGTAATATCAAAAGTATAAACTTTTGATGTTTTCATTGTTTCTTCAGTGGCCAAGCGGGTTTTGACTTCCTTAGAGTCAATTTGAGTCAGTGCCTTGCAAACGTATGGCTTATCTATTATTATCTCAGCTGCGTCCACGCTGACGCATTCACCTTCAGTCGATGCGTAATTGGTAGTGGGATTTTTGTAGATCATCCCTCGGGATGGAGCTTTCGAGATCTTCTCTTCGCGGAGCAAATAATCATATTGCTCGACATGTTGGGCTAGTTCATACATATCCGAAAGTTTACCCCTAAGAATTTCTTTTTGTATTCTACGTCAAGACCGTTTAGAGCAAGTATGACGAATTCGACTTCGGGGAAAGGTACTCGGCACCAATTCCTGGCAGATTTAAATCTGGTAAGATAATCCATTGGTGACTCATCGGATGCTTGAGCCATCCTTGATAATGACGACACTGACATTTCCATCCCTGGCCGATAAAACTGCTCATGAAATTGCTCGACCAACTCCTCCCAGATCTGGACAGAATTCGGTGGGAGGTTGATATACCAAGCAAATACTAAACCGGTAAGCGAAAAGTTGAAAAGTCGCAGCTTGTGAAAGTCGCTATTGACATCTCCGCATTGCGCGGTGAAACGAGCCACATATTCTAACGAGGATAAGGATGATTCTTCGACAAAAAGGCTAAAATCTGGGATTTTGAAACCTCTAGGGTATTCGAACTGTTCCACATAAGCTGGATACGGATGTATAAATTTAAGGAACTTCGTCCCTTTCTTTATGGCCGAATCGATCATCCGTTGGACCTCGGTCATATCAACAGGTGTTGCTTCCACTCTATGGTCGGATTTGTCTGACCTACTATTTGATCCTCTTCATTTTTCCAAGTTAATTGGTTTAAGCCGAGCAGGGATTGACTCGGTCGGTACAATTGGTAACTGATTATTTCTTGGTGACAAGTGTTGGGCATGATCGAAAGACCTTCCGTCACTGACCTTACTAACCAGTATTTCGAGTAATCTGGTTTGTGCCTTACTGGTATTGCGTATCACGTCATGAAGTTTATCGATTCCTCGACTAAACGTCTGTTCAACCGTCCGAAACTACTTGTCAAGTCATTTTCGAAGAAACGATCTTGTTGGTGGATCAGATCTTTGACCACCATCCTCGTCACAATCCTCTATTATCCCTTCACTGAGAACACAGGTGTTCCTGTTAGGGATTTCTAGATTGCGAAACTGACCGCCAAGATTAACTTCCCTTTCTCGACGAGTCGCGCTTGTGGACTCAGGTGTCATGGCATTAAGGGGATTCTGCGCCTGCGACACACTTTGTCCTATGTTCTGAATTGGCAAATCGGCTGTTGATTTTCCCATAGCTATTTTCTATTTTACCGATCGCGTTTCAATTGGCATGAACTTCATAGTTTAGCACTGGGTCCCACTGGGCGTGCCAAAATGATGACCCTAAAAAACTACCAAGCCTACGTGGCGCGCAGGCCGAGTAATCTATAAGCTAACTACGTTCTTTGGTGAATGCAGCGCGTGCCAACTCGTCGGCCAAACTCGGCTGAAGAGTAAATTTGTTGATGTTGAGTTGGGTGCACGGTTGACTTCTGCGTCTTGCGATTACGACCGAGGAAGGAACACGTCTCGGCCTCTTGGGTCTTCGAACCTGAAGACAAGGCTACTATTCTTACGAAGTTCACGAATCGCCGTCGTTGGATTCGGTCACAGTGATGGTATTCGTCAGAGTAAACTCACGCCGAATCGACACCAAAGTGTAAGGGCATAAATACTCAAAGCAGATATGAGTCTTAATAGTGAACGTGGTTCGGCCGTCTGAATGCCGAACCCTAAATCCTACTTGAGAATATCCAATCATAAAATAACTCGACGTGCCATGCTCCGAGCTAAGTAAGCTGTAACACCTCACTTCGTCGAAAAGGCTAATGAGATGACCTCAATCAATAAAGATTCCAAAACCCTTCTCGACCGAGACTTGGATTGGTAACCAGCCGTCCTCGCCGTAGTGCTGTTGATGCCAACGGAAGGTGTTGCGAGATCGGCTGATTCTGCAGCGACAGAGCTATCTATGCCGACTGAAGATATCACTGGTTGCTTTCACAATGCTGTTGATGCCAACGGAAGATGTGTCAGCGAAAAGAGAAAATAAAAATCTCAAGTGGTTGAGAGAGTTTGCGCAAGGCAGTTTTGTGTTGAATTGGAGAGAGTTGAACGATACACAGCCTCCTCTATTTATAGCACCGGATACCTTCTAGGTCGAGTTAACACCCTACTCGGATTAGGATTTCTTCTTCTAATCAAACACCATCTCGAGTATTCCTACTCCTATCAGGATTTTGAACCTATCATTTCATCGAGCCGGATTCACTTCTGAGTTATTAATCTCGCCGAGACTCCTTATTGCGCCAGGATTCGTCTCGTCCTACAGTACTGGGCCGAGAATGACTCTACACTCGGCCTAATCTAATATTTTGGGCCCACACAGTTTAATATGAATTGATTACTTTCAGTTTTTGTTTCGTAAAACATGAATGTGATTTTCTTATCTATTTGATTGAGAACTTATTCTTGTGTGTTGATTAAGGATGCATACTTAGTTTGCATACATGAATCTGATGCTAAATTATAAGGGACTTTCACCTAATCGTTTGGAACTTATAATTAAAAGTAGTGAAGATTGCTAGTCACAATCATGTTAAGTAGATTCTTGGCTGGAGTATCATGCAGTTCATAGGTACGATAGCCTTGTCAATGCTTATGATTTCCATGGAACTTAATGATTTTTTAATGCATCTCTATCATGCTGTTAATACAGGGAACTTGAGAAGAATAATTTGGTTGAGATGCGTATCCCGTCCAATTCAATGAATTGAGGGAAATCTGAGAGTTAATTTGTGCGTTCACGATTAATTTGGGGCATTGTCATTCATGGTTTAAAGAAACAATACTGGAAATCGATTTATGTTGCATATGTTCATGTGTGGAGAAGGACCCTTTAACTAGCCTATTTCACCATTCAATTCACCTGATTTCATACCTAGTTTGATTTAGTTTTGCAATCTATTCAATTTAATTAATTTCGTCCAAATCAATCCCCCTTTTAATTAAGTGTCTTAGATTAGTTAGAAAAGTGTTTAAATCTATCCAATTTAGTGTTTTGTGTCTTAGTAGTCTTAAATTCGTCCAACTAACTCCCTATAGTTAGTTTTGAGTCAATTTCACTTATTTGTGCTGTTTTGAGTAGTTTAAGTCAGTTTTAAGTCTTAAGTGTTTAGTTTTGTGTTTTTGAGTCATATTTGTGTTGATTAGCAGCCCTAGTTAATCGCCGGTTTAGAATAATCTCTACTCGCTTAATACTACAATTACATGTTTAATAGGGTTTAATTTGAGTGTTAGTTAAATTTCACATCAGCATAACAAGAATACCCAGCTTCTGGGAGAGTTTGAGAAGTGCAACTAAATCCATAATACCGTCAAAATCCAAAGTACCAGCTCTGGGTTCATGTTGATTCCGAGGAGCATAACTTTGAATCGTATTTAATCCCAATGTCTTTGCTCTCAACAACCTATCCTCCCAGTACTGCATTAATAAAATAAAATGTCCCACATCACCATATTAATACAAGAAACCCTTCACTATATATTAATACATGCCAACAGTCTATGATCCACATGCTTTTTCAAATTGAGGTAGTGCATCTATGGAATATGAGCCTACGGATTAGGTTCAACTAGAAATTTCTCCAGTACAAATTCCCCAGTGCAAACTTAAACAACATATGCTCGGAAGACACCCAGGAGTTGGGGACATACTTAAGATTAATGTACACTCAGCTGACGAAACACTTTAAGTCCTTAAGTACTCGGAAAGACCAAAGAAAGGAGAGAAATGCCTTAGGAAGAACCGGGAAATAATGCAAGTCGCCCCCAATGATCTGGAAAGGCTAACTATCTTTCCAGTTTCCAGAACTTGTCCTCTGAAATTTCAAACTTTCTGGCATAATCCCAAGTCTGAAAAACAACCAAACAAAGTTGACACTACTCAATCACTACATGACCAATTGACACTTGCAATTCTTCTACTTTTTGGACAAGAACAAAAAAAAAAAAAAAAAAAAAAAAAATTGACTCAAATTGAGTATACTTGGTAAATTTGGTTCCAACTAGATCACCAATTTGTCAAACACTCGGAAAGTAAAATGCACTTTCCAATTAGGCCAACTTGTGCTTGATTTGTCACTTAGTTCAAAACCACTTTCCTAACAACCAAAAGTTAGTTTTTTTTTTAATTAACTCCTTTTACCGCCGAATCAGGAAGGAAGAAGTGGTTGTAACTTTGAAAAAGATGAAACATAGAAAAGCAGTGGGCCCAGATGATATACCGATCGAATTGTGGAAGGTCTTGGGAGAGACAGGTATAGCATGGCTCACTGACCTTTTCAATAGGATTTTGAAAACGAAGAAGATGTCAAATGAGTGGCGAAAGAGCACTTTGGTGCCTATCTACAAGAATAAGGGCGACGTACAAAATTGCATGAACTATAGGGGTATTAAGCTAATGATTCATACAATGAAGCTCTAGGAGAGAGTCATTGAGCGTAGATTGAGGCAAGAGACAGGGGTTTCGGACAACCAATTCGGGTTCATGCCAGGGCGCTCAACCATGGAGGCAATCTATCTCTTACGAAGATTGATGGAAAGATATAGAGATGGGAAAAAGGATTTACACATGATCTTTATAAAGTTGGAAAAAGCGTATGATAAGGTCCCAAGAGACATTCTTTGGAGGATTCTAGAGAAGAAAGGAGTATGATGGAGCAAAGACTGCCGTAAGAACTCATGAAGGGTAAACCGAAAGCTTCCCCATAACTGTAGGGTTACATCAAGGCTCATCCTTAAGTCCTTACCTTTTTGCATTGGTAATGGATGAGTTAACAGGACATATTCAAGATGATATTCCTTGGTGTATGCTTTTCACAGACGATATAATGTTGATAGATGAAACTCAGGAAGGAGTAAATGCGAAGCATAACCTTTGGAGAAAAGTATTGGAATCTAATGGTCTTCGCCTAAGCCGATCAAAGACAGAATATATGGAGTGCAAGTTCAGTGCAAATAGAGGCCAAAATGAGTTAGGGGTGAGGATTGGAGATCAGGACATACCAAATAGCGATCGTTTTCGTTACCTAGGATCTATCTTGCAAAAGAACGGAGAATTAGATGGACCCCTCAATCATAGAATACAAGCTGGATGGATGAAGTGGAATAGTGCATTCGGCGTGTTGTGTGATCGTCGAATGCCACTGAAGCTCAAGGGAAAATTTTATAGGACGGCAATAAGGCCCGTGATGCTGTATGGCACAAAATGTTGGGCGGTGAAGCATCAACAAGTACATAAAATGGGTGTAGCGGAGATGAGGATGCTTCGTTGGATGTGTGGGCACATGAAAAAGGATAAGATTATGAATGAGGACATCTGAGGTAAAGTAGGAGTAGCCGAAATTGAAGGAAAGATGAGAGAAAACCAGTTACGGTGGTTTGGACATATGCAAAGAAGGCCTACTGACGCTCCGGTTCGAAGATGTGACTACGGGACAGAGTTCAGGGCCGAAGGGGTAGAGGAAGACCTAGGAAAACTTTGGAAGAGACACTAAGAAAAGACTTAGAGTGCTTGGATCTAACGGATGACATGACACAGAATCAAGCGTAATGGCATTCTAGGATTCATATAGCTGACCCCACTTAGTGGGAAAAGACTTTGTTGTTGTTGTTTTTATAATTAACTTAAACAAACGATTGGAAACAATCAGAGCGACCCATAATCAAAACCCTGAATTTATTTTAACTAAATTTTCCAACTTACATGAAAATACAGTGATGTGAAAATTAACTCGACACACAAATTAAACCCTATTGATGACAATTGTAGTAAAAATGTAAGTAGGGATCGTTCTAAACCGGGGATTAACTAGGGATGCTAATCTACACAAATATGACAAAGAAATACTAAATTAAACTTAAAACACTAAACAAGACTTTTATGACTCAAAACTGACTCAAAACAACAAAACTAAGTTAAAAAAGACTTAAAACAGGTTCTAAGGACTATTTAGACGAATTTAATACTCATGGGACTTAAAACACTAAGTTGGACAGATTGAAACACGTTTTTAACTAATCTAAGACACTTAATTGAAAAGGGGATTGATTTGGACGAAATTAATTAAACTAAATAGATTGTAAACTAAAGCAAACTATGTATGAAATCAAGTGAATTGAATGGTGAAATAGGCTAGTTAGAGGGTCCTTCTCCACACATAACATATGCAACATAAACCAATTTCCAGTATTGTTCCTTTAAACCATGAATGACAACACCCCTAGTTAACCGTGACAGCACAAATTAACCATCAGATTTTCCTTATTTCATTGAATTGGACGAGATACACATCACAACTAAATTATCCTTATCAAGTCCCCTAACTATGAAAAGCATGATAGAAAGTATATCAAAGGTCATTAAGTTCTTTGAAAATCATAAGTATTGACGAGACATTCGTAACTATGAAAAGCATGATACTCCTGCCAAGGATTTAACTTAACCCCATTGTGACTAGCAACCTTTACTACTTGTGAATATAAGTTCATAACGATTAGGTGAAACTCCCTTATACTCTAGCATCAAATTTATGCATGCAAACTAAGTATGCATCCTCAATTAACATACATAAACAAGTTTTAATAACTCATATAAGCAAATCACATTCAAGACTTTAGAAACAATAACTGGATGTAATCAATTCATGTAAAGCATATAATCATGGCTTCGAATTCACCTCTAACTAAAAAGAGATTAGTTCTTTATGTCTTTAAAAACATAAAACCAAATTAAAAGCAACATTGAAACAAATCTAAGGATAGAAAGAACCAAGAACGTCCCAGCAGCTCCAATGGCAGATTTTGAACTCTCCCTTGGATTGCAAGCCACGGCACAAGCTTTTCCTTCTCCTTCCTCCACGCAAGTGCACCTTTAAAACTCTCTGAAATCTCTCAATTATATCTGAATGTATGTGGGTGCGTGGGTGAATTGATTTGTGCGGCAGATATGTATATTTATAGGGCAAACTCACGACATAATCCCTAAGGATTAGGATTGAACAATCCTTGAGGAAAAGGACTAGGGTTTGGCAGAAATCCAAAAGGAAAAGGTTAAAGGTTCCAACAAATTCTAAGGCTTCTAGAATAAGGAAAACGCCAGATTTATAGGGTCTTCTAGAAAGGTTGATACGACACCATTTTAGGGGTTCTAGAAGAGCAAGGGTGCGGCATATATGTAGGGAAAGGATAAGCCTTCTAGAATTCAAATATTTAGGTCCTCTTGCAGCTAGATTTAAGTCACAAACTGATTTGGATAAGATAAGATAGGATAAAGCTAGATTAGGCAAGGATAAGATAAGATAAGGTTGGACAAGGTTTTGGATAATGTTCCTTCTTTTGAGCTGATTCCTTATCTTCTTTGTCTTAGATTTATTTTCGTCATCTTTTCAGCACATTCCTAGCTTCTTGAACTTCAATTTCGTCCATCCATCTTGCTCCATTCATTAGCTATCCATTTGGTGCCCAAAACTGCTTCAAATTGCACTTTCTTGCCAACTTTGTCATTTGGACCTACAAACACACGAAAATAGCTTAAAACGCTATAATAAGTAGAAACTAGCTATGAAAATGCAAGAAAACAAGCTAACTAAGTCACATAAATATGCTCCTATCATATAGTAGAAAGATTTGAAAGACATACCCCTTTGGTGCTGGGATGGTGCTGCTGTTGTTAGGGAAAGTGGGAAGAGAGAGGAGGTAGAAGAGCAAAGATAGGGACAAAGATGCCAAACGCCAAGAGAGAGAGAAAGATTAGGAAAAACAGGATGAGTTTTGTGTTTCTCCTCCTCACCATTGTTGACAAGCTGGAGCTAGACACTGAGCTATATTTCTTCTTACTTCATTATGTTTCACTCTACTGTCAAGCATAGCCAATAAATCATTATTGCTATGGATAATTTTTACCTTAATTTTAGCTACGCTCTTTAGAACTCAACTTTGATCTCACTTTGTCTATGAAACTCAAAGTTGTCACTTTACTCCTTGAAACTCGATTTAATATCCAATCAAATGGTGCCACATAAATTGAAAAAAAAAAATTTATTTCAAACATTGTATAACATTTGTTTTTTTTTTTTTTGAACAAATGATATCATCTACATTAAGGGGGAGAGGGTGAGCTTAACCTCACAATGGGTTAGCAATAATATGGTTCAAATTTGTCTTTGACAAGAATCGAACCTAAGGCCTCATTCTTACAAGTGAAGAGAAATACCAGTAAACCATAATACTAAGGTCATCTCCAACCAAGCCAGCCATAGGGTCATAAGCCAAATAATAACCATTTTTGACACAAAACAAACATACAACAACAACAACAACAAAGCCTTTTCCCACTAAGATTACAAAACAAACATAGCATTCTAAAAAATTATTAAGATTACATAAAGATATAAAATATGAAGAGTTACTCTTTATAAATATGATAATTTAATTCAATTAACCAATAAAGTTAAAGAACAAACTTAAAAATAATAAATTATTGAGCCGGCTAAAAAATAGCCCCGTTCAATTGGAGATGGTATATAAATATAGCCTGACAGTGTTCATTATAAAATAATTTTTTGTAGAGCTACAATCTCAACGGGGGCTAAACATAGCCCCTTCGATTCGAGATCGCCTAAGTGGCCATTGTTAATTTCTGTTCGTTGATCTTCTTCAATTCATCCGGTCCAACGGCCGAAAACTAAAAAGGTGTGGGAGAAGTAAAAATGGGTGTGTGGATATCACACCCCATAAAAAAAATAAGGAAACGTAAGAAAATGATGGTTCTTAATGGAGGAGGCTGGTTGATAGGAGCATATTTATGCGCCTTAGTTAGTTAGTTCTTATGCATTTATGTTGTGTTTTCTTAGTTAAGTTAGTCTTTTAAGCTATTTTCATGTGTTTTCAGGTTTTAGAGACAAAGTGAGCAAAAGGATGCAATTTGGAGCATTTTGGAGCAAAATTGGGCTAAAATGGAGTTCATGCACATGAAGCACAATGGATGGACGAATTTGAGGAATTGGTGAAGCTAGGAAGGCGTTTCAAAGTTGAAGAATTGAAGATACAAAGTTTCCTAGTTGAAGAAGGAAATGACTTGAATGAAGGATTCCTAAATGAATTGGGATTCCTAGTCACTAAAGGAGTCCTAATTGAAGATGGATTCCTAGATATATGAAGTTTCCTACTCAAGCAAGGTTTCCTACATGAAGAAGAAGAATTAAAGCCAAAGAATCAGCTCAAGATAAGGAATATTATCCAAAACCTCATCCATAACCTTATCTTAGCTTATCTTATCCAATCAAACCTTATCCTATCCTATCTTATCCTTATCCTAAACTATCCACATTCCAGCCACTTAGGAGGGTTTCTAATTAGATTAGGATGCTTAAAATGGGATTTCTATATGACCTTATCTTATCCTATCAAGATGACACCTAGGAACCTTTCTAGAAGCCTAAAAATCTGCCTTGCATTATCTTCTAGAACCCTAGATCCTTGCCGCACCTAATTCCTATTTCCCTTGGGATTTTTGGTTTCTAGAAGCCTTATCTTTTCACACTCTTTCTGCTGCACATTATCTCCCAATCCCTTTGGGTTTTTGACTTGTTTTCCTTATAGGATTGGATGTTATTATCCTATGCAATTTAGGCCTTTAAAACATTGTCCTTTGCTACCTAGGAATGTGAATTTTCAGCCTATAAATACAAGGCCTTGCGGCACCTATTCATTCACCATCCTCTACCAGATTTTCACTACACCATTCACCATTCATACCTCTTGTGCCGTGAGTTTGCAAGGAGAAGAAGGAAGACAACTTGGAGCCGTGCATGCCATTCAAGGAGCTTGGATTGTGGAGCGTTTCTAGGTGTTTTCTATCTTTATGTCAATGTTTAAATTTATTTGTCTTTGTGTATTTGCGAACATGAGGAACTAATTTCTTTATAGTTAGAGGGGAATTCAAAGCCATGATCATATGTTTTATATGACTTGATTTCTTCCAATTATGATTTCATGAATCGTGAATGTGGTTTACTTATCTATTTGATTGATAACATGTTTATGTATGTTGATTGAGGGTCGACACTTAGTTTGCATGCATGAATTTGATGCTAGAGTATAAGGGAATTTCACCTAATCGTTATTAACTTATATTCATAAGTAGTAAAAGTCGCTAGTCACGATTGTGTTAAGTGAATCCTAGGCAAGAGTAACATGCGTATCCCATAGTTATGAATGCCTCGTCAATGCTTATGATTTCTATTGAACTTAATGATCTTTGATATGTGTCTCTATCATGCGTATTCCATAGTTAGGGTCCTTGATAAGAATAATTTGGTTGTAATGCGTATCCCATTCAATTCAATGAATCTAGGGAAATCTGAGAGTTAATTGGTCAATCTAGTTAATTTGGGGCATTGTCATTCATGGTTCGTTGAAAGAGTAATTGGAGATCAAGTCGTATGCATAGGTTTCATGTGTGGAGAAGGAATCTTATAACTAGCCTTTCCCCATTCTATTTCATCAAAATCGTTTTCATTAAAGTTTGTTTTTAAAGTTTTTGTTTTAAAAGTTAAATTCGTCCAAAATCAATCCCCATTTACTTAGTTGAGTCATAGTAGTTAGAAATCACTTTAGTTTATGTTTTTAAGTGTCTTAGGTCAAGATAAAACCAATTTTCGTCCAAGATTGAGTCTAGTGTTCAAAACTGCCCAGATTGTGGTTTTAAGGCAGTTTTGAGTGTTTTTGGGCTGTTTTGAGTCTTTTGGTTTGTTTTGGTGTTTTAAAGTTTAGTTTTGCATTCTTTGAGTTTAGTTTAGTGTTTTAAACTTGTTTTTACGTATTTGAGTCCGTTTTCAAGTGATTTTGCAATCCCTCCTAATCCCCGGTTTAGAACGATCGCTACTTACATACTTTGCTACAATTGATAAAAAGAGGGTTAATTTGAGTGTCAACATAATTTTCACATCACTGGTGAAGAGAGAAAATATCTCTTCCCCCCCCCCCGCCAATCGTTGTTTATATATTCATCATTTCTTCCTCCATCTTCAGCCACCTTATTATTAGTTTCATTGATTTCATTATTTTTAATGTTCTTAATGGAGGTGAAGTGAAAAGATGATTTTTTTTTTTTTACCATATATTTATTTCGTGGGAAAATCTATTGTCAATTATAAGTTTTGAATGGATGAACTTACTTAAAAATAAAAATAAAAATAAAAATAAGAAAATGACAATGTAAGTGAGATGTCTAAAGTTCGACTCTCATAAATGACAAATTAGATACCCATTTATTATTGTTGATCATTTCGTGGCTTACCCACTTTTTGAGACTTATAGTTGACTCATTTGCCATATAGTACTACAGTCTATTAGTATTCGTTAAGTGATCTTAAGTCCTACTTTTGTAGCTATGAGTTCAATATTAAATTATTATGATATATACACATCACTTGTAGCATGAGATGGTACAAAATGTGTTCTCCCTATCATTTTCTAGAAACTATTGCTCTCCTAGTTAAAGGCCATGTCTTCATTGATGGTTTCTTTTGCGCTTGAAAAAGTTGTACAAGCAAGTTCTCGGCACAGCTTAGAGGTGGCCTCTGTGCAAGCTTTTTAAAGAGGCAAGAAGACTCTTTCGGCAACCCCAAAGGAAGCAAGACAACACCCCAGCCAAAGGCATTGACCTTCTTCAGAAGGATCCCCTCGCAATTTTTCCTTGTTAGTATTCTTTTTTAAAACGATAGCATTAGTCTGTAGACTGTGATGATATAAGAAAGGTGGATCCTTCGGCTTCAGTATGATCACAACTCAAAGCATGAACATACGTAGCCAATTGATGTACATCATTACAACTTCTAGGAAGAACATAAAAGAAAATATGTGAAAAAATTACCAGCTATGGTGATGTAGTATAGCTGGCGGAATGAATTGAAGATTATCGAAATGTGCGAATCGGGCACTAGGAATAAAGCTTTGCATATTTGAGTTTCAGTGTCCAATTTGAGCTCATGATGACCCGCCGTTTCAAAAAGATCAACAATGTGCATCAAACACCATGCAATGCATTGCTTTGATGTATTGTCTTTTTTGGCCAAATTCCATCACAATGCAAAGGTTTTAAGTTTTAAGAACATGTAATTAAGTATTTTGTTATTAATTGTTTAATTCAAATTCAAATTCTATTTGGATTTCTAGAACTCAGGCGTGTTCGGTGGGTTGGATGGATTGGTCTTAAGGATATGATTGGATTAACATGGATTGGTTAGGCTTTGAATGCCAGTCCATTGTTTGGTGAAACACTAAACTAGATGAGACTGGATTGGACTTAACGAAAGTGTGAGTTGAACCCAAAGCCTAAGAATGAGTCGGAGCAGCAAACGGAATAAACGGAAGAGCGTTCGACGACGGAAGACGATACAACGTTTAACCCGAATTCGATTGGCACCTGTTGCTGCAAATTGAACCAGCATTGTACCCTCTGATCTTTCACATGTCGCCGTTTGGAAGCTCGCAATAACCATTTCAATTGCCAAACTTCATCAATAGGAACCAAAAACCATCAAGAAGATGGAGGAAAAAACAATTTCTTGTCAACTGACGAACCCCCACCGACCACCTACTTAAATCAGAGAAAGAGAGAGAGAGAAATCATAAATTTTTGTTATTTCTTCAGTTGATCTGGAAAAATGATGGAGAACGACGGAGAAGGCGTTGCTTCGACTCAACCCACGCCCTCTTCACATGTAACCGGGTTATAAAACTCACTCTCTTTTGAACTCATAACCTATACTAACCTATCATGTCCAAGACACATTTAAAATGGGATAGGATCTTCTCTGGATCCCACCCATCCGGATCCTTCTTTAAAGATGTGGCTCCAATTGTCGTTCTGAAAAACATATTGCATAAAAGTTCCAAGAAAAAAGCACAAAAAAATGAAGAAGAAGAAGAAGAAGAAGAAGAAGAGGGATCTAGAGGATAGGAAGAAGTAAAGCAGGTTTCATCACCTTGTGAATGGTTCGTATGTGATGATGATCAAAGTGGCGCCAGATTCTTTGTCATTCAGGTAAGGAAACCGGTTTTATAATTAACTTATCAGCTCATTTGTTTTCTATATTTGACTTCCGATCTATATGTTTTGCTGGGGTCTAAATCATCAGCATCCTGGCAAGCAAATCTACTTTTTGAACCCATTCAGTTTGAGGTTAATCCCTTCTCCACATTTTCTTTAGTTTTCCTAGACTTTGTATTGACATTGTTTGTATGAGATGATTGAAGAATGCTATTTTGAGTTTTGAGGTATGATGTGGTAAAAACTAACACACAAATTAAACCCTATTAAGATAGTTGTCGTACGCGTAAGTAGGGATTGTTCTAGGCCGGTGATTAGTTAGGGATGCTAATCAATACAAATTAAACTTAAAAACTAAAAACTAGACTCAAACAACTCAAAACTAAGTTAAATTGACTCAAAACAACAACTAGAGGGTGATTTGGACGAAAATTAAACTAAAAAGACTCGGAATACTAAATGAGGGTTGTTTTGACGAATTTAAAGTAAACCTAAGCACTTGCAGAAACAAACTAAAGGTAATACGAAATTAGGGTGAATGAAAGGGGTGAAAGGCTAGCTAGAGGGTCATTCTCCACACATGACACATACGCATACAAATTGATTTCCAGTTATTCTCCCTATAAACCATGAATGACAATGCCCCAAATTAATCGTGAAAAGCACAAATTAACTTTTAGATTTTCCTAAGTTCATTGAATTGGACTCAACGACGCAACCAAATTATTCTTATCAAGTTCCCTACATGAACTGCATAATAGAGATACATATCAAAGATCATTAAGTTCTATGAAAATCATAAGCATTGACAAGGCATTCGTAACTATGAATTGCATGATACTCCTGCCTAGCAACCTCCACTACTTGTAAATATAAATTCATAACTATTAGTTGAAATTCCCTTATATTTTAGCATCAAATCCCTGCATGCAAACTTAGTGTGCACCTTCACACAAGAACAAGTTATCAATCAAACAAATAAGTAAATTGCATTCACGATTCATGAAATCATAACTGGATGTAATCAATTCATATCACACATATGTTCATGGCTTTGAATTCACCTCTAGCTAAAACGAATTTAGTTCCATATGTTCGCCATTAAACAAAGACAATTGAAATTAAACATTGAAAACAAAAGATAGAATACACCTAGAAACGCTCCAGCAATCCAAAGGTCTTGAATGGCAAGCACAGCTCAAAGGGTCTCCTCTCCTTTCTCCTTGCAAGGCTGCGGCACAAGAGGGATTTCTGTGTATGATGGATGTGTGGTACGAAATTGTGGTGAGAAATGGGTGATTGATGAGTGTTGCGGCACAATGTATTTATAGGGAGAAGGGAAGACACGGCAAAGGCTGAGAAGAAGGGGAATTAGGACTCTAAATCAGCAAGGAAAAGAGACACTTCTCATTCAGATTCCAGGGAGGAAAATGAGTGGTCCTTGCGGCATGTGGCATGTTTTTAGGGAATGAGCTTGGCTTCTAGAAACCTGATTTGTAGGTATTTTAATCTGAAAATAAGTTCGCTTTGCAGCTGGAATTTAGGTAGAATAGGATTAGGATAAGGTTAGGATAAGATTAGGATAGGATAAGATAAGATAAGATGGGTTAAGATAATGTTTGGATAAGGTTTTGGACAATGTTCCTTCCTTTTAGCTGATTCCTTATCTTCTTTGTCTTGACTTTATTTTCTTCATCTTTTCAGCATATTCCTAGCCTCTTGAACTTAAAAAACGTCCATCCATTATGCTCCATACGCATGTTCCAAGCCCAAAACTGCTCTAAAATGCTCCAAATTGCACTTTCTTGGCAACTTTGTCATCTGAACCTGAAAACACACGAAAATAACTTAAAACACTATAATAAACAAAAACTAACTCACTAAATGCAAATAAACAAGCTAACAAAATCGCATAAATATGCTCCTATCAAATTCCCCACACTTGGCTTTTGCTAGTCCTCGAGCAAAACATAACCTAAACCTTCCAACGTTTGCCTCAAGGATTTCCAATGAAACATGACATGTTAAAAATCACTACTCCCACATATTTTAGCTATCCTTACCCTCGAAGTCATACTTAATCGCAGTCACCACTCACTAGCTCGCATTTAATCAATTAAAACAATGTTTTGAATGTAGTACCATGTCTTAGAGAATTCACTCAATTCCACACTGGATATACTCTCTCTTTTCACACAGATTTTCTGACTACACTCCGGTATATGTGAGAAGATTGATGTAAACATGTAGACTAGTCACTCACATACGTTTATAATCAAAGAAGGCATTTTCTGGAATTATTAATGCATGTATATGTGATCTCATGAACGGAATGTCACTACTTAGAAGCAAGAACCAGGCATTCCATATGCTAGTACCAATTTCAAACTCCACAAATTGAAACACATAACAACTAACACACAAGTCTAAGGGTTGTAACGGGGCTAGGTATTGGCTAACAATGAAAGGCTAAGGATAAACAAAGGTTCTTAAAGTGATAGTAAGGAAGTAATGAAATCAACACTTAGAATTCAACTTTTGAATGCAGCAACTATTTTTAACCACCCATAGGAGATTCACGAAACACTTAGGGCCGAATTCAAACATTTGGACCCTTTCTTCAACAACCAATACTTGTGAGCTCATTCTCACTTTTTTCATTTTCTCACTTTTTTCTTTCTTTTCTTTTCTCATTTTTTTTTCTCTTTTTTTTTCTCTCACCCTTCTCTTTGGCACACAAAACGTACAACCTCATAGATTTCCAACGAAAACCTTCCCCCACACTTGTTTTTCTGCATAATTTTGCTCAAAAGGAATTCCCTCTAAGTCATGCTCCACTACTGTTTAAGAACAAGGGTATGGATAGTCCTATTCTAGGCTAGGTAGGGATAATGTAGGCTAACAAAGAAAATAGGCTAAATAAGGCTTAACAGGGTTAAACCTAAATACATATGCAAAGGGTTTTTTTGGCTCTGGTTTAACTAAACAACTTCATCTTGTCTTTGCCATGCAATCAATTTTAAGCTTTGAATGAAACAGGCATGAGTTTGATGCGAAAATTAACTTAACATACAAATTAAACCCTCTTGTTGTCAATTGTAGTAAAGAATGTAAGTAGGGATCGTTCTAGGTCGGGGATTAGGAGGGATTGTGAAAACACCTAAAACTGACTTAAAAATGTAGAATTAAGTTTAAAACACCAAACTAGACTCAAAAGATGCAACACAAACTAAAAAGACTCAAAACTAGTTTAAAAGACTCAAAATAGCTTAAAACAATGAATTAGACTCTAAACTGACTCTAGGGATGGGTTTGGACGAAATTAGGTTCTAACTTGACTCAAGACACTTAAAAACACAAATCAAAACAGATTTTGACTAATAAAATACTTTAAAGTAAAGGGGGATTGGATTTTGATGAATTTGAAAACAAAACAAACAGGTTGTAAACTAAAATAGATTTTGGACGAATTTGGGTAAACTATGGATGATGGGCTAGCTAGAGGGTTCTTCTCCACACATGACACACTTACACATAAACCAATTTTCAATTGTTCTTTCGATGAATCATGAAATTCAACACCCCAGGTTAATTAAGTCTGCTTAAATTAACTTTCAAGTTCTCCTTAAGTTATTGAATTGGATGGGAAAAAGTATACAATAATTCAAACATTCTCCAAAATTCTTTTACGTGAACAACACAATAAAGAAACAATCAAAGATCATTAAGCATTATGAAAACTATAAGTATTGACGAGGCATTCATTACTATGATGAGCATGAAACTCCTGCCAAGAATTCATTTAACGCGATCGTTTATAAGCGACCTCCACTACTTGTGAATATAAGTTTGTAACTATTAGGTGAAACTCTCTTATATTCTAGCATCATATTCATGCATGCAACTAAGTGTGCACTCCTAATAAACATACACGAATAAGTTAACAATCAAGCAGCTAAACAAATTGAATTCACAACTTATGAAATCACAACTGAAGGTAATCAATTCATATTGCAAGTATGTTCATGGCTTTGAATTTCCCCCTAGCTAAGGGGGGTTTAGTTACTCATAATTGCAAAAAAATCAAAAAATAACAAAGTAGATATTGAAAGCAAGAACGAAGTACACCAAAAACGCTCCAAAATTTCAAGCTTGCAACGCCAAGGACCTTCGTTTCCACCACCTTGTTGCAGCACAAGTATCTAAGGATGTGTATGGATTTATGGAAAGGTTATGAATGTATTAAGGTTGAATGTAAGGTGCTCACGGCTAGGGAATTGGAATTCTAGTTATGGTGAAGGGTGGATGTATTTATAGGCTAAGGAGAGGATGTACTGGGTGGTGGTAATGAGTGGATGTAGTGGTAGGTGAATGTGTTGGGTGGTTGAAATGAGTGGATGTAGTGGTAGGTGAATGGATGTGTTGGGTGAAATGAGTGGATGTAGTGGTAGGTGAATGTGTTGGGTGGTTGTAATGAGTGGATGTGTTGGGTGAAATGAGTGGATGTAATGGTAGGTGAATGTGTTGGGTGAAATGAGTGTGCTAAAATGGTTATTTATAGGGAGAGGATGATGCACAAACTTCAAATTTCATCCATTCCTTTTGCTCCAAGCATATGATATCCATTCCATGCCCAAAAATGCTCCAAAATGCACTTCTTTGTGATGCGAAATAGATAAGCACACAAATTAAACCCTCTTTTTGTCAAATTGTAGTACAGATGTAAGTAGGGATCGTTCTAGACCGGGGATTAGGAGGGATTGCTAAACACGTGGAAACTGACTTAAAAACTCTAAAACAAGGTTTAAAACACTAAACTAGACTCAAAGAATGCAAAACTAAAGGTTAAAACACTTAAACAAACCTAAAACTCAAAACAGCAACCTAATGACTCAAAACTGCCTAAAAACCACTTTCTGGGCAGTTTTGAGAACCTAACAAGAACTTGGACGAATTTGGGTGAAAACTTGAATCAAAACACTTAGAAACACAAATCAAAACACTTTCTAACTAATCTAAGACTTCAAAATAAAGGGGGATTTGTTTTGGACGAAAATTGAAAACAAAACAGAAACTTTAAAACAAAACAGATTGTAAAACGTTTTTAGATGAAAAGGATGGATAAAAGGCTAGTTAGGAGGTTCTTCTCCACACATGTCACACTTGCAAACAAAACGATTTTCAGTTGTTCTTCCAATAAATTATGAATACTCAACGCCCCAAATTAACCGTGAATTGCACTAATTAACCCTCAGTTTTTCCACAAGTTATTAGGTTGGATGATTGCATACGACAACCCAAAACATTCCCTACAAGTTCCCTACATGAATTGCATAATAGAGATACAAGCACGAATCATTACGTTCTATGAAAAACATAAGCATTGACGAAGCATTTGTTACTATGAATTGCATGAAACTTATGCTAAGAATTCATTCAACGCGATCGTTTTCAAGCGACCTTCACTACTTGTGATTATAAGATTGTAACTATTAGGTGAAACTCCCTCATAATCTAGCATCATATTCATGCATGAAAACTAAGCGTGCACTCTCAATCAACATACACAAATAAATTATCAATCAAATAGATGAACGAATTAAATCCACAACTTATGAAATAACAACTGAATGTAATCAAATCATATTGCAAGCATGTACATGGTTTCGAATTACCCCCCAACTAAGGGGATTTAGTTTCTCATACTCACAACACAAAATTTATTGAATTGAAACATCGAAGACATAAGAAAGATTACACATAAAACGCCCAACAATTCCACTTTGAATTTCTGACTTCAAGCTCCTCTTTCTTCTTCTCCTTGCTGCGGCAGAGAGGGTTTAGGGTGTTTTTGGATGTGATTTTGGTTTTAGAAGGGAGTTAGGATGGTATGGTGGTGCGGCAAGGGGTATGGATGGTGTATGGAGGTGTAGAATGGTGGCTGGAAGGGTAGAATGGTTGCGGCAAGGTGGTATATGGGTGATGGTGGCTGCGGCAAGGTGGGGAAATAAGGTTGGAATAATTTCTGAATTGTGTCTCGAGTTGATCCCTGCGGCAAGGAGTAAAACACATATATATAGGCACCTAAAACCCTAAAGAAATCAGATTAGACCATGGGCTAGGGTTTAGGTGCGGTAAAGGCTTAAAGTCCATCAGAAACATAGGTTAAACAATCAGAAATTTGGTGAGAAAAAGGGCCTAGGGTGCGGCAAGGAGTGGGCTAGGGTTAGGGCTTCTAGAAAGCCTTGCAAGGCAAGGAAATTGGTGTTCTAGAAGGGGAGAGGTGCGGCCCAAACCCTAGGGGAGATAGATTAGGCTTTAACTTGGCAGAAATTAAATGAAAAAGGGCTTAGGGTGCGGCATAGGCTTAGGATCCACAAGGAATTAGGGTTTAGGTCATCTCAAAGCCCAAAGCCAAGAATAGAAACTCACGAAAATGGAAACCTCCAAGAATAGGAACTTCCAACTTTAGAAACTTTGGTTGCCAATTCCGACTTCTTTGTTCTTCACTTTTATTTCTTCATTTCTTAAGCTCCTTTGACCTTCAAACTTGGCCATTCCTCGTGCTCCATTAGCATACACAACATTCCGGCTCAATTTTGCTCCAAAAAGCTCCAAATTGCATCATTTCATGTAATATGTCCTTTAAACCTGAAAACACATGAAAGTAGCTTAAAAGACTACTTTAACGAAGAGAACATAACGAAAATGCATAAAAACTAGCTAACTAAGGCGCATAAATATGCTCCTATCACTTTGCCACATTAACCCTTTGGGCCTTCGAACACACGAAAATAGCTTAAAATACTAAAATAACAATGAACTAACAACATAAATGCCAAGAAACAAGCTAACTAAGTCGCATAAATATGCTCCTATCAAATTCCCCCACACTTAGCTTTTGCTAGTCCTCGAGCAAAACAAAACAAACAAAACAAAACAAAACAAAACCTAGACCTTCCAACAATTGCCTCAAGGATTTTTAATGAAACATGACATGCCAAAGATCATCACTTACATAGATTTAAGCAATCCTTACCCTCGAGCATACTTAATCATAATCAACATTCACTAGTTCACATATAATCAATTAAAACAACATTTTGAATGTAGTAACATGCCTTAGAGAATTCCCTCAATTCCTTACTAGATACTCTCTATTTTCACACACATTTTCTGACTACACACCCTACACTAGTTATATGAGAGAAGATTGATGTAAACATGAAAGACTAGTACTCACATATGTTACAACAAAGAAAACAATTTCTGGAGTTAATAAGCATGTTTAAATATGATCTCATGAATGGAATGCTACTACTTAGATGAGAGAACTAGTGACACCATATGCTCATACGAAATTCAAACTCCACAAATTGAAACACATAACACTCAAGATAGAAGTCAAGGGTTGTAACAGGGCTTGGGAGTAATGGCTAGCAAAGGAAGGATAGGGGTAACAAACATTCTTAAAGCGATATGATAGGAGCATATTTATGCGCCTTAGTTAGCTAGTTCTTATGCATTTTCGTTATGTTTTCTTAGTTAAAGTAGTCTTTTGAGCTACTTTCATGTGTTTTCAGGTTCAAAGGGCATATGACATAAAAGATGGCAAAATGGAGCATTTTAGAGCAAAAGTGAGCTTGGATTGAAAAGTACATGCTTGGAACAAGGAATGGACGAGTTTGAAGGTCGAGGGAGCTTAAGAAATGAAGAAATGAAAGTAAAGAACAAAGAAGTCGGAATTGGCAACTAAAGTTTCTAAGGTTGGAAGTTCCTATTCTTGGAGGTTTCCATTTTCGAGAGTTTCTATTCTTGGCTTTGGGCTTTTGGATGACCCATCTTTGCCTCTTGGACCTATGCCGCACCTAACCCTAACCCTAGCCCACTTAATCAGCCGCACCTAGGCCTTGTTCACATGAAAAAAATCTGATTACTTACCCTAAGCCCATGCCGCACCTAATGTTCTAGAAACCCTAGTTTTTGGTGGATTTCCTAACCCTAGCCGCACCTAAACCCTAGCCCATTTGTCTAACCTGATTTCTTTAGGGTTTGGCTGCCTATATATATGTGTTTTACCTCCCTTGGCCGAAGAACACCCTCTCCATATTCAGAAATTCGTCCAAAACCCTATTTCCCACCTTGCCGCAGCCTTCCATCCCCAAACTCCCAACTTTCTGCCCAAATTCAACCTTGCCGCACCATCCTCTTCCCCAAACCATTCCTACATCCTTCCATAACCATTCATCCACCTTGTGCAGCCACTAAAGGAGGAGAAAGAAGGAGTGCCGTGCAGTCCAAAGGAAGGAGAAGCCTTGCACATGCAATCTGCCATTAGTGGAGTGTTTGGAGTTCTTTCTTTCTTTGTTTCTGTTTTCATGTTTAATTTAAATTGTTGTTCAATTATGTTAGACATGTGGAACTAATTTCTTTTTAGTTAGAGGTGAATTTGAAGCCATGGACATATGTTTTATATGATTTGATTTCTTCCAATTATGATTTCAGAAATTGTGAATGTGATTTACTTATCTATTTGATTGATAACTTGTTTATGTATGTGGGTTGAGGGTCGACACTTAATTTGCATGCTTAAACTTGATGCTAGGGTATAAGGGAATTTCACCTAATCGTTATTAACTTATATTCATAAGTAGTGAAAGTCGCTAGTCACGATTGTGTTAAGTAAATCCTAGGCAAGAGTAACATGCGTATCCCATAGTTATGAATGCCTCGTCAATGCTTATGATGTCCATTGAACTTAATGATCTTTGATATGTGTCTCTATCATGCGTATTCCATAGTTAGGGTCCTTGATAAGAATAATTTGGTTGTAATGCGTATTCCATTCAATTCAATGAATCTAGGGAAATCTGAGAATTAATTGGTGCAATCTAGTTAATTTGGGGCATTGTCATTCATGATTTGTTGAAAGAGTAATTGGAGATTGAGTTGTATGCATATGTTCATGTGTGGATAAGGAACCCTCTAACTAGCTTCTCACCATTCTATTTAATCACAATCTGTTTTGCTTTACATTTGTTTTTAAAGTTTGAGTTTTAAAGTTTTAATTTCGTCAAAATCATTCCCCCATCTATTTTAAAGTGTTAGATTAGTTAGAAATCCATTTAGTTGTGTTTCTAAGTGTTTTGAGTCAAGTCATAGTCCAAATTCGTCCAAAGTAGTGTAGGTGCTCAAAACTGCCCAGAAAGTGGTTTTTAGGCAGTTTTGAGCCTTCTAGTTGCTGTTTTGAGTTTTTAGTTTGTTTAGGTGTTTTAAACCCTAGTTTTGCATTAATTGAGTCTAGTTTAGTGTTCTACATTATATTTTTATGTTCTTGAGTCAGTTTTACATTGATTAGCATCCCTAGTTAATCCCCGGTTAGAACGATCCCTATTTGCTCATATACTACAATTGTCATCCATAGGGTTTAATTTGTGTGTCAAGTTAATTTTCACATCACGATAGCAAGCAAAGCAATGAAATTGACACTTGGAATTCACTTTAGAATGCAAAATCAACTTTTAAATAAAAAGGGAAGATTCATGCAACACTTAGGGCCGAATTCAATGTTTTTGGACCCTTTCTTCAACAAACAACACTTTAAAGCTCTTTTTCACAACTTTTCTTCTTTTCATTCTATTTTCCACGAATTTCTCTTTTTCTTTTTCTTTCCTACCCGTGCCTTATTAAGGACATTGGCACACACACACAACAAGAATCACTTCCCCCACACTTGTTTTCTGCAATACATTAATCAAAAGGAATTAATTTTGAGTCATGCTTCACTATGCTTCAAGAACAAGGGTATGGATGGTTCTAATCTAGGCTAGGTGAGGACAGTGTGGGTTAACAAAGAACATAGGCTACACAAGGCTCAACAAGGTTAAACTTAAACATATAATGAAGTAGGATACATGGCAATTTGGCTTTGGTGGTGGTGACTACACAACTTCATCTTGAATATGTGTTATGCAAATTACTAGCATGCTTTGAATGAATGAAACGCCTTCTAAGTAGTAACCAAGTAAAGAATAATGAGATCATGCAACGACTTTAGAAAACAAGAATGCACAGATTATTACTCTCCAAATAAACGTTTTAGGCTCAAGTCTCACAAGGTTGTAGCGTTAATTTGAGTTCCTTCCTTCAAGCATGTTACAAAACTGATTTTTCTTTTATGATTGCATGTGAATTCATAAATTTAAACCACAACCAAGCATACACCAAAGAGTAAATCAAATTTTCATCCATGTATAACTCTCTTTAACAGTCATGTAATTGAAAATCAAATCTTCATCATTGTGTTGGAAGGTACCCTAAAAGACAAATAAACACACAAAAACAACTCTTTTTGGGTTTTTCAAAACAATTTTTCAAATTTTTATGAGATTTCCAGATTTTTAAGTCAAAACACACTAAAACACTCTAAAACAGCTTAAAAACACTTAAAAACAGCAAGGAACAACACTTAGAAGTAATGGGTGATAAACTCCCACGAATTTCATGCAAAACAACTTGGTTACCCCCCACACTTAAATCGAATACAAGCAAACACAAGCAAACAATCAAACAAACAACGAATACACATGACAAGTATGGCAAAGTAAAAACTAGACAGAGTAGAGTTTAAGAACGCAAATCTGGTTTTGGAGATAGATGATCTTGTTGTCTTTCGACAGCTTTGAGCTCGAACTGGTTCGAAATTCTAAGCGAGAGTTCCTTGGTTTCAAATCAGACTCTTTCTGCTGGGTTGATTTGATTCTGCAGTCTGCATTCTTCTCTGCTTGTTTCTTCTGCACGGCAGGCAGGCACGAAGTAGAGGTGATGGTCTGTTTCTTTCTTCAATCTTTCCAAGTGCCCACCTCTTACTTTCTTTCTCATTGTCCTTAGCTGAGGATGAATTAGCATATTGTCTCCACATGCTTCGAGGTATCATTTTCACTTCCCTTATCTCTTCCCCAAGCAGATGTGGTAGACGGAGAAGAAGCATAAGATGTTAAAGATGAGTACTCGAGAGCAGGGCTAGGTAAGCAATCAGGAAGGGGTTCCAGGCAGTTGGTTCCAGATCAGAAGATTGATACCAAGTGCTGGCTGATTGCTCTCTTTCTCCTTGTCCCGCAGATGAAAACAACGACAAGGAGAAGGACAGGGAGAAAGCATGATATGAGATACTCTTGCTTTCAACCTTCATGATATGAAAAACTTTTGCTTTGGGTGAGTTGTTTGCAGAGGTACCCCAAGGAATAAGGAACACTGAGTTACTCGAGAGGCTTCGTTGGGAAGGCATTCTCGGAGATGATGGAAGGTTATGTATGTCTGCCTTGCTATAGAGGGTGAAGGTCAACATTTATAGGAAATAATAACCGGTACTATTATTTCACTCTTGTCGGCAACCGTTGGATGATTGAACAGTAAACTTCACGTGCTTTCTACTTTACCAGAAATCTTCGACAGATTGCCCGTAATTTTCACAAGGCTGAGTGTGTATGTGATAGATGCTGACATGTCTGGATAAAGTTGATGCCTCTTCGATATCTGGAATCGACGCTTCGACAAACTGCCCGTGATTTCCGTAAAGCTGAGTGTGTATGTGACAGGCGCTGGCACGTCTGGAAAAGCAGATGCCTCTCATATTTTTGACCTTGCCTCTTCGAGTTCTGAGATCGCCTCTTCAAGTTTTGAGCTCCGTCAAGTGCAGAGGTTGCATGTGACAAGTGCGGACAAATCTGGAAAAGAAGATTAGCCCGTGGTTTCTGAGCAAGCCTAGCTTTTGAGAAAGCTAGCGCCTCTTCGATTTTTGAATTGGCCTTTTCGATTTTTGAGCTCGCCTCTTCGATCTCTGAAATCCCGTCGAGTGCTGATTTTTATAGAGGTATGCAGTACGTTTCAAAGCATACTTGAATTTCTGCTTGTAGAAACTCCTATCTTACACTTTTACGATCTTGACTTGTCCGACCTCTTCTTTCTTCAACACCTTTGAAAATGTCTAGCCCTTCCGACCGTCGTTTTGACTTGAACCTTGGTAAAGAGGCATCCATGCCTTCTCCAGACAACATATGGTACCCATCCTTCATATCCCTTACTGGTCATCTTACCGTTGGCGATTCGGTGATGAAGAATGATATGACCGCTGCGGTGGTGGCCCGGAACCTTGTCACTCCCAAAGATAACAGACTACTTTCCAAACGATCTGATGAGTTGGCTGTTAAGGATTCTCTGGCTTTTAGTGTGCAGTGTGCAGTGTGCAGGTTCTGTGTCCAATATGGCCCAATGCCTATTTGCTCGAACCCGTCAAGTTGAATCGTTGGCGGCTGAAGTGATGAGTCTCAAACAGGAGATTAGAGGGCTCAAGCATGAGAATAAATAGTTGCACAAGCTCGCACATAACTATGTAACAAACATGAAGAGGAAGATTGACTAGATGCAGGAATCTGCTGGTCAGATTTTACTTGATCATCAGAGGTTTGTGGGTTTGTTCTAACAACATTTGCCTTCGTCTTCTGGGGCTATACCGCGTCATTAAGCTCCAACTGATCAACCTCCTATGCCTTCTCCTTCTGGGGCTCCGCCGACTGCTGAGGCTCCGCCGACTACTGAGACTTCTCTTAAGCAGCCTTTGTGAAGGCTTCCTCTTGTATTTTCTACTTAATGTTCCTTTTTTCTTTTCATGAAAATGAATGTAAAAATACTTTGCATATTTGTTAATGTTTCAAAAATAAACCCACACCCAAAAATAATTAAACAACAAAAATAAAAATGACAATCATGGCAAAATAAAAATGCAGAAAAGGGAAGGTTTTTAGAAACACAAAACTGATTGTGGAGCGATTCAAAAATCTTCCTTATTTGAATACATGGGTTGCCTCCCAAGAAGCGCTTGCTTTAACATCTTCCAGCCGGACGATACCTCCATTTAAGCTTGAACAGGGCCCACGACATGAAGGGGTACATTCTCCACGACATGTTCCTCAAAGGCTTCATAATAGGGCTTCAAACGATGCCCATTCACCTTGAATTCTTGTTACGTCTTCAAACTTTGTATTTGGACTGCACCATGAGGAAAAACATTAGTAATAACAAAAGGACCAATCCATTTGGAACGCAACTTACCCGGAAACAAACGAAGATTGGAATTGAAGAGTAACACTTTCTGCCCTATAAAGAACGTCTTGCTACGAATCATCTTGTCATGGAATGCCTTCGTCTTCTCCTTGTAAATATGAGCATTCTCATAAGCTTAATTCCTAATTTCCTTAAGCTCATTCAATTGAAGCTTTCTATGAAGACCGGCCGCATCAATGTCCATATTGAAAGTTTTGACGGCCCAATGTGTACGATGCTCTAACTCAACGAGAAGATGACATGGTTTCCCATAGATAAGCCAAAATGGTGACATCCCAATTGGTGTTTCGTAAGTAGTACGATACGCCCACAATGCATCATCTAAGCGTAAGATCCAATCCTTCCTTGTTGGCCCAACAGTCTTCTCTAGAATCTGTTTTATCTCTCGATTTGAAACCTCAGCTTGGCCATTTGTTTGAGGATGGTAAGGTGTAGAAACCTTATGGTTGACATTGTACTTCCTCAACAACACCTCAATGGTCCGATTGTAAAAGTGAGACCTTCCATCACTGATGATTACTCGTGGCATGCCAAACCTTGCAAATATGTTAGTTATAATGAAATCTGCAACCACTTTAGAATCATTAGTCCGGGTGGCTTTTGCTTCCACCCACTTTGACACATAATCAACTACAAGAAAAATATACATGAAACCATTCGAGGAAAGAAAGGGACCCATAAAATCAATACCCCAAATGTCAAAAATTTCAACATTGAGGATGGAAATCTAAGGCATTTGATCCTTTGCACTTATATTTCCTGTTCTTTGAAATTTATCACATGTTAAGCAAAACGTTTTAGCATCCTTAAAGATATTAGGCCAATAGAACCCACATTGTAACACCTTAAGTGCTGTTCTTTGTGTGCCAAAGTGACCACCACATGCATATGTATGACAAAAGCTTAAAATGGAATGAAACTCAGAATCATGCACACATCGACGGACAATCTGATCAGGGCAATATTTCCACAAATATGGATCATCCCATACATAAAACCGTGCATCATTTCTAAGCTTATCATGTTGGTGTCTAGTGAGAATGCTTGGAATTCATTTAGACACCAAAAAGTTAACCAAATCAGCATATCAAGATTCACTTACTTTAATGGACATCAATTGTTCATCAGGAAACGTTTCAGCAATGGGTAGGGACTCCTCATTATGCATCATACGGCTTAGGTGGTCAGCCACCACGTTTTCACTTCCCTTTTTGTCTCGAATCTCAATGTCGAACTCTTGGAGAAGCAATATCCATCGAATTAGCTTTGGCTTGGCCTCCTTCTTGCTCAGCAAATATTTTAAAGCTGCATGATCATTGAAAACAATTACTTTAGTACCAATTAAATATGATCGAAATTTATCTAAAGCAAAGACAACGGCAAGAAGTTCTTTTTCCGTTGTTGAATAGTTTAATTGGGCATCATTCAACGTCCATGACGCATAGTAGATGACATGCGGCCTCTTATCATTCATTTGTCCTAAAACAGCCCCTAAAGCATAATCGGATGCGTCACACATAAGCTCCAAATGAAGGCTCCAATCCGGTGGAACAATAATGGGAGCCGTGGTCAGCAACTCCTTGAGTTGTTTGAAGGATGCCGTGCACTCCTTATTGAAGTCAAACGCCACATCTTTTTGAAGGAGACGGCAAAGAGGTTAGGAAACCTTTGAGAAATCTTTGATAAATCTTCGATAGAAACCTGCATGTCCAAGAAATGAACGAACCTCTCTAACCGAAGTAGGAGAGGGTAAGTGACGTACAAGATCGATCTTTGATTTATCAACCTCCATTCCTTTTTCAGAGATGATATGTCCTAAAACTATGCCTTGTTTAACCATGAAATGACATTTTTCCCAATTGAGAACAAGGTTAGTTTCAACATATCGTTTTAAGATCAAACTAAGATTATTCAAACAACCATCAAATGAATCACCAAAAATGCTGAAATCATCCATAAAAACTTTAATAATTTTCTCAACATAATCAGAAAATATGCTTATCATGCATCTTTGAAATGTAGCAGGTGCATTACATAAACCAAATGGCATGCGACGATAAGCAAATGTACCAAAGGGGCATGTGAAAGTGGTTTTTTCTTGGTCCTCGAGTGTTATGACAATTTGATTATAACCAGAATAACCATCAAGAAAACAATAGAAAGCATAACCCGCTAACCTCTCAAGCATTTGGTTAATGAATGGCAACAGGAAGTGGTCTTTCCTAGTGGTGGCGTTGAGCTTCCTATAATTGATACATACCCTCCAACCTGTTTGGATTCGAGTGGGCACAAGCTCATTTTCAGCATTTGTCACCACAGTTACTCAGGATTTCTTTGGAACACATTGAACGGGCGAAACCCAACGACTATCGGAAATATGATAGATCACTCCACAATCTAAAAGCTTGATTATTTCCTTCTTCACAACTTCCATCATCGGAGGGTTGAGTCGGCGTTGAGCCTCTCGAGATGTTTTAGAACCTTCCTCCGAAAGTATGCGATGCATGCAAATGGTGGGACTGATTCTTTTTATGTCGACCAATGTCCACCCAATTGCTGTTTTGTAGTCCTTTAGCACCCTTACCAACTTTTCCTCCTCTTGTGTTGATAGGAGCATATTTATGCGACTTAATTGGCTTGTTCTCGTGCTTTTACGTTGTGATTCTTTATTTATTTTAGTGTTTAAAGTCACTTTTGTGTGTTTTCAGATTATAAGGCCAAAGTGTGCAAAATGATGTAATTTGGAGCCTTTTGGAGCAAAAGGAATGGATGAATTGAAGACTTGAAGAAATTAGGTTTCCTAATCAACGAAGGATTCCTAATTGAAGATGGATTCCTAATCACACAAGGATTCCTACTCCAACAAGGATTCCTACTTGAAGTAGGAAAGTTAAGCCAAGGTTTCCTATTTTGGTTTGACCTTTCCTAATTCTAAAAGTACTTGTGTTCCAGCCACTTTGAGGACTTCATATGCACTTGAGGACACAAAACAAAGGCCCTAGAACCCTTAGGGACCTTTGCCGCACTTACCCCATATTCCACCTTCCTTGCCGTGCAAGGGATCCACTTCCCCTTCAGTTTTAGGACATCTAACCTGCCCTAAAACCCATGCCACACCTTGTGAGGGATTTCTGACCTTTCCTCTTCCTTGCCGTGCAAGGGAGAGTGATTCTTTCCTATTTTATGAATTAAAACACATTCCTTTTGTGTTTTAATCCCATGCCGCACCTTTTAGCTTATTTCCTTTAAATTTCTGATTTGTTTCCCTAATTCTAGAAGCTTTTGACTTAATTTCTGTTTACCTAAATAACCTAGGGTTTTAATTCCTGAAATCCCTTTATATAAACTTCCTTTTTGCAGCCACAAAAGGACAATTCACTCCCATTCACGCAGAAACCATCCAACCTCCTTTTTCCGTGCCCATCTTTCACCAATCTCCATAATTTCTGACCCTAAATACAATCCATACACTCACCCACTTGTGTGCCGCAGCAAGAAGGAAGAAGAAAGGACCTTTGGATGTCCAAGCTTCATTGTTGGTGCATTCTAGGTGTAATTCTTTTTATGATTTCAATGAGTAATTTTTCTTTTTATTTTGCTATGAACATGAGTGGCTAAACCCCTATTGGTTAGGGGTGATTTCAAAGCCATGACTATGTGTGCAATTTGATTTGATAAATTCCAGTTATGAATTCTTGAATCGTGAATGCAATTGGTTTAACTATTTGATTAATAACTTATTTGTGTTTGTTAATTAGGGGTCGACACTTGATTGGCATGCATAAATCTGATGCTAGAGTATAAGGATGTTTCACATAATCGTTACAAACTTATATTCATATGTAGTGAAGGTTGCTAGTCACAATCGCGTTAAGTTCAATTCCTAGCATGAGTGACATGATGTCATAGTTGCAAGTGCTTTGTCATTGCTTATGGTTTTCATTGAACGTAATGATCTTTGATCGTATCTCTATTATGATGTCATGTAGGGGACCTTTGAAGAATGCTTTGGGTTGTCGAATGATGCCATCCAATCCAATAATACAAGGAAAATCTGAGAGTTAGCTAGTGATGTCACGGTTAATTTGGGGCAATGTCGTTCATAATTCTATGAAGGAATAACTGGAAATCGAGTCATTTGCATACGTGTCATGTGTGGAGAAAGAGCCTCTAACTAATCCATCATCCATTTAAACTACCAATTTGTTTTACAATCTGTTTTAATTACAACGTTTTGTCTTGTTTTCAATTTCGTCAAAACCAAATCCCCCTTTATTTTAAAGTGTTAGATTAGTTAGAAATCCATTTAGTTTGTGTTTTTAAGTGTTTTGATTCAAGTTGTAACCCAATTTCGTCCAAATTTGTGTTTGTGTTCAAAACTGTCCAGAAAGTGTTTTTTAGGCAGTTTTGAGTGTTTGGTTGTTGTTTTGAGTCTTTTGGTTTGTTTTAGTGTTTTAAATTTTAGTTTTGCATTCTTTGAGTCTAGTTTAATGTTTTAAACTTTGTTTTTACGTTTTTAAGTCAGTTTTCAAGTGTTTAGCAATCCTTCTTAATCCCCGGTTTAGAACGATCCCTACTTACATACTTTGCTACAATTGATAAAAAGAGGGTTTAATTTGTGTGCTTATATATTTCGCATCATGTGCCGTGAGTGTGCTTAAGATGATGAGGGCAATGTCTCATCATCGCCCAAAAAAACGTATTTTAAATGGCTTGGCAATGACATAAGTTCAAGTGTAAGTGGCTGCACAACTGAAGGAAGTAACTTATTAGCCAAAACTGAAATGGAAATTGGGTCCAAAAACTTCCCAGATTGTAGTGGCAATGATTCGAGGGCAGACACCATCTCCATCACGTCTTCATTAGGGGGTACGGCAAGGGAAAAATCATTCATGTCGTGGGGGTGCATGGTTACTGCTTCATTGTTTTGAATGTCCATTCCTCGTGAAATGACCTATTCAAGTGCATCGTCGTTCAATTGTTCAAAACAGTCCTGCGCCAAAAAAGCAAATACATCAATAGAAAAACATGAATGGTCCTCACTAGGATACTTGATAGAATCAGAAAGATTGAAATTGATAACTTCCCCATCAAACTCCATCGTCAAAGTTCCATTAAACACATCAATCTTAGTACGGGCAGTTTTCCTGAATGGCCGTCCAAGGAGGATGGGTAATGTAGGGGAGTGGTCTGACTCGTCCATTTCAAGCACGTAGAAATCTGCCGAAAAGATTAAGTGATTGACCTGCATTAAAACATCTTCCAAAACTCCTTTTGGATAGGCATTAGATCTATCGGCCAATTGTATAATCACACCATCCTTTTTCAATTTGCCTAAGTGCATAGATGCATAGATTGAATAAGGCATGACATTTATAGATGCACCTAAGTCTAACATGGCAGATTCAAAACGAGTATTCCCAATTACACAAGGAATGGTAAAACTACTCAGATCCTTGCATTTAGTGGGCAGTTTACGCTGTAAAACAGCTAAGACATTTTTACTTACCTTGACAACCTCCTTGCTCGAAATTCTCTTCCTAGTTGTGCAAAGTTCTTTCAAAAACTTGGCATACCTTGGAACTTGCTTAATTGCATCCAAAAGTGGTATATTGACTTCAACTTTTCTAAACGTTTCCAAAATATCCTTTTCAGCCTTGTCCTTCTTTGATTGCATAAACCTACGAGGAAAGGGTACATTTGGAGGAACAACGTTAGAATTAATCAAAATTGGAACTTTCTTACCTTTGTTGGCTTAATTGGATGGTTTAAGAGCTTTTGGGGCCTGCAGCAAAGATGTTTCCACCCTTGTCGTGGGGGTGCTTTGCTCCTCCTCTTCAATTATCAACTCTTCAACCTCATTGGAACGTGAATTGGACGGTTGGGGATCTGATCCAACTTGATTTCCACTTCGCATACTTATAGCTTTTGCATATTCGAATCCTCCTTTCGGGTCGACAACGGTTGATCTAGGTAACTTACCTTGCTCTCTGAATTGTCCTATAAACTCCGCAATCTGCCCAATTTGCTTCTCCATTTGGTCCACCCTTTTGTCTTGGTTTTGCATTGCTTTGGCTTGATTTTCTTGCCTCTGAGACAAATTGGTGAGTAACTTAAGAAGTGTGTCATTATCTAAAAATGTACCTGAGGTGTTTTGGGCAGGTTGTTATGGGGCTTGTGTTGGTGCGTATTGCTTGGTATAGAAGCTCGGAGGTTACTGCCTAAAGCCTCTTTGTTGTTGGGGTTGTTGGGGCTCCCTCAACTTGAAATTTGGATGGTTTCTCCAACCTGGATTGTACGTATTAGAATATGGATCGTTCCTTGGCTGGTTGTGGCCTTGAAATTCAATTGCATTGGCGCTTTCCCATCCACCATTTTCAATCAATTGAGGGCACTTTTCAAAGGCATGTCCTTGGATAGAACACATACCACATACACTTGGTTCTTTCATCCTTATTCCTTCGGCCATCTGAGACACAATGGAAGTAAGATTAGCTAACTGCGATTGAATGTCGGATGTGGAACTTACCTTATTCACTTGCTGCCGTGGGCTGTCCCTTTGACCAACGCCTTCATATTGTTGAGCATTCAATGCTCGGTTAGCAATTAATGTCTTGGCAGCCATGGGTGTTTTGTCCACCAAAGCTCCTCTCGCTGAGGCGTCTAGCATTTCGTTCAATTGGTAGAAGCCCTTCGTAGAAATATTGAAGAAGAAGCTCATTCTTCATCTGGTGCTGTGGACATGAAGCAACAAGGGTTTTAAAATGCTCATAGTAAGTGGGAAAGGATTCACCTTGGTTTTGCTGAATGCCACTAATCCTTTTGCGTAGTAGAATGACTCGAGAAGTTGGAAAAAACTTCTCCAAAAATGTCCGTTTCATACTCTCCCATGATGTGACAGTTCCGGGGGCTAGGTTATACAACCAATCTTTAGCCTTTTATAAGAGAGAAAAAGGAAAAGCCTTCATTTTCAGAATGCTCCCAACAACATTCACAGTGGTCATGCTCTAGCAAACAACCTCGAACTCCTTCAAGTGTTTATTAGGATCTTCCATGGACATCCCGTGGAACTTATGAATGTGATGCAACAAACTTTAGTTCAATTCGAACTCGTTCGTCTTCCATAGGGTAGCCAGGGGGTATTAGATGCATAAGGGAGCAACATTGTCCAATCCCGAAGCGGAAAGCTCCTTGATTGTTCGATTGTCCGCTGCCATATTGGGATCTTCCTCTTTTTCTTCAAGTTGATGTTCTTCAAACTCAGGTTCAGGAATAGGTGGGTTACGATCTTGCTGATTCCTATTCTTTCTCAAAGTCCTCTCGAAATCGTCGTCAAAGTCCAAGATATGCTCACGAATCGGATCAGAACTCCGAGTCATAAACTAGTACCTAAAACAAGAAAACAAACAAGGTCAGTAACTAACATAAAAACACACGAAAATAAACAAAAAAGAAATAACAAGGGATTAGCAATGTTGCTAATCCCCGGCAACGGCGCCAAAAATTTGATGCGAAAATTAACTTCATACACAAATTAAACCCTCTTGTTGTCAATTGTAGTAAAGAATGTAAGTAGGGATCGTTCTAGGCCGGGGATTAGGAGGGATTACTAAAACACCTGAAACAAACTTTAAAATGTAGAATTAAGTTTAAAACACCAAACTAGACTCAAAAGATGCAATACAAACTAAAAAGACTAAAAACTAGTTTAAAAGACTCAAAACAGCTTAAAACAATGAATTAGACTCTAAACTGACTCTAGGGGTGGGTTTGGACGAAATTATGTTCTAACTTGACTCAAGACACTTAAAAACACAAATCAAAATAGATTTTGACTAATAAAACACTTTAAAGTAAATGGGGATTGGATTTTGACGAATTTGAAAACAAAACAAACAGATTGTAAGCTAAAACAGATTTTGGACAAATTTGGGTAAACTCTGGATGATGGGCTAGCTAGAGGGTTCTTCTCCACACATGATACACTTGCACATAAACCAATTTTCAGTTGTTCTTTCGATGAATCATGAAACTGAACACCCCAGGTTAATTAAGTCTGTTTAAATTAACCTTCAAGTTCTCCTTAAGTTATTGAATTGGATAGGAAAGCGCATACAACAATTCAAGCATTCTTCAAAAGTCCTTTACGTGAACAGCACAATAAAGAAACAATCAAAGATCATTAAGCATTATGAAAACTATAAGTATTGACGAGGCATTCGTTACTATGATGAGCATGAAACTCCTACCAATAATTCATTTAACGCGATCGTTTATAAGCGACCTCCACTACTTGTGAATATAAGTTTGTAACTATTGATGCGAAAATTAACTTAACACACAAATTAAACCCTCTTGTATCAATTGTAGTAAAGAATGTACGTAGGGATCGTTCTGGACCGGGGATTAGGAGGGCTTGCTAATAACCTCTAAACTGACTTAAAAACATAAAATTAAGTTTAAAACACCAAAGTAGACTCAAAAGATGCAATACTGATATGATATTAACTAGCACTCAAATTAACCCTCTTTTTATCAATTGTAGTAAGTATGTAAGTAGGGATCGTTCTAGGCCGGGGATTAGGAGGGATTGCTAAATCACTTGAAAACTGACTCAAAAACGTAAAAACAAAGTTTAAAACACTAAACTAGACTCAAAGAATGTAAAAATATAACTTAAAACACCAAAACAAACCAAAAGACTCAAAATAACACAAAAACACTCAAAACTGCCTTAAAACCACTTTCTGGGCAGTTTTGAACTCTAAACAAGATTCTGACGAAAATAGGTTTTAACTTGACTCAAAACACTTAAAAACACAAACTAGCACACTCTCTAACTAATTTGACACTTGAAAACAAAGGGGGATTTGGTTTTTACGAAATTGAAAACAAAACATAAACTTGTAAATCAAAACAGATTTTAAAACGAATTTGATTGAATTGAATGGATAGAAAGCTAGCTAAGGGGTTCATCTCCACACATGTTATACTTGCATTCAAAACGATTTCCAATTGCTTTTCAATAACCCATGAATTCTCAATGCCCCAAGTTAATTAGGTTCGCTTAAATTAACCTTCAGATTTTCCTAACGTTATTGAATTGGATGATTGCATACGACAACCCAAAGCATTCCCCACAAGTCCCCTACATGATTGCATAATAGAGATACAAGCAAGAATCATTAAGTTCTATGAAAACCATAAGCATTGACGAAGCACTTGTTACTATGATTGCATGAAACTTATGCCAAGAATTTACTTAACGCGATTGAGATCATCAACCTTTACTACTTGTGAATATAAGTCCATAACGATTAGGTGAAATTTCCTTATATCCTAGCATCAAATTCATGCATGCAAATTAAGTGTCGACCCTCAACCAACATACACAAATCAGTTTTAATTCTTGTAGATTAGTAAATTGAATTCACAACTTATGAAACGCAATTAGAAGTAATCAAATCATATAGCAAGCATAAACATGGTTTCGAATCCCCCCTAGCCAAGCGGGGGGTTTAGTTCCTCATACTCGCAAAGCAAAGATATATAAATTTAGAAATTAAAATCCAAAGAAAGAAAACACCTAGAACGCTCCAACTTGGCAGCAAGCGCATCCAAGAATTCTCCTTCCTCCTTGCTACGGCAGAGAAGTTTAGAACAGGTTTTTGGGGTTATTTGTGGTGTAGAATGGATGGGGAATGGTATGGAAAGGTGTAAGGTTGATGGGTGGTGCGGCTAGGGATGATTTTGGGCAGAAAATATGGAATATGGTGGTGGAAAGGTGCGGCAAAGAGAGCCTCTTTGTTTCTGACGTGAATGATGTATATGGGAGGTGATATCTCCGGCCAAAAGGGTTTAATGAGTATATATAGGCACTTCAAAACCCTAGCAATCAGATTAGGGTTTCTAGAAGCCCAAATCCACCAGAAATTAGGTTAAAACAATCAGATTTTTAGTGGGAATAAGGCCTAGGGTTAGGGTTTGGAGATGGGCCTTCTAGAATGCCTTGCAAGGCAAGGAAATCAGATATTCTAGAGGCCTAGGTGCGGCTAGGGTTAGGGTTTACAAGGAATTAGGGTTTAGGTCATCTAAAAGCCCAAAGCCAAGAATAGAAACTCTCGAAAATGGAAACCTCCAAGAATAGAAACTTCCAACTTTAGAAACTTTGGTTTCCAAATCTGAATTCTTTGTTCTTCACTTTCATTTCTTCATTTCTTAAGCTCCTCTGACCTTCAAACTCGTCCATTCCTTGTGCTCCATTAGCATACACTCCATTCCAGCTCAATTTTGCTCTAAAATGCTCCATTTTGGACCTACCTTAGTTGAGTTGGACGACATAGGGTGCTTAGAGGGTTGTGGCAAGGGTCGTTCTTCCTTTGCCATGGCTCTTTCTTCTTGTTTTAGCAACTTTTCGTCCTCCTCTTCGCTTGGTTTGGACGTTTTTGAAATTGTTCCAATCTCTTTGCCACTTTTCAAAGTGATAGCATTAGCGGTTTCAAAACCTCATTTTGGATTAACAATGGTTGAACTAGGAAGTTTTCCTTGTTCTCTAAACTGTCCCATGAATTTCACCATTTGCCCTATTTGATTTTTTAATTCGCCCATCTCCTTAGCTTGATTTTGTAGTCCCTGCGTCAACGAAGTTAGTATTTGAAGAATTTTATCGTTATCCATTAATGAACTTGAATTTGGTTGGGCAGATTGTGGTGGTGCGAATGGCCTTGGAAAGAGCCTCAGAGGTGGCTATCTTATTTCGCCTTATTGTTGAGTTTGTTGAGGCTCCCTCCATTTCATATTTGGGTGATCTCCAGCCTAGATTGTAAGTGTTGGAGTATAGGTCATACTGATTTTGGCCTTGATAACTAATGACATTGGCACTTTCCCATCCCCCATTCTCTATCAATTGAGGGCATTGATCATTGAGATGTCTTTGCATAGCACAGACGCCACAAACACTTGTTCCTTGCCCTTTGGATCCTTCAACAACCTGTGACACAAGAACATTGAGATTAGCCAATTGAGATTGAATTTCGGCCATTGAACTTACTTCATTAACTTGGTGTTGCCGTGGGGGGTCTCTTTGTCCAACTCCTTCATATTGTTGTGCATTCAAGGCTCGATTTGCTATTAGGATCTTTGTTGCAACTGGGGTTTTGTCAACCAAAGCACCACCTGCTGAGGCATCTAGCTTTTGTCTCTCAATTGGAAGTAGTCCATCGTAGAAATATTGAATTAAAAGCTCTGCCTTCATTCGATATTGTGGGCAGGATGCAACTAACGTTTTAAAGCGCTCATAGTACGCTGGAAAGGATTCTTCTTGTTTTTGTTGAATTCCATTAATTTTCTTCCTCAAAAGAACGACTCATGAAGTTGGGAAGAATTTCTCTAAGAATGCTCTCTTTATGCTTTCCCAAGAAGTGACTGTTCCAGGTGCTAATTCATAGAGCCAATCTTTAGCCTTGTCGATAAGAGCAAATGGAAAAGCTTTCATCTTCAAAATATTGCCATCCACGTTGATTGGTGTCGTACTCGAGCACACCACTTCAAATTCCTTCAAGTGCATGTTCGGATCTTCCATGGACAGCCCATGGTATTTGGGAATGTGATGCAGCAAACTAGACTTGAATTCAAACTGATCGGTCTTGACTTGAGCTGCCCTGGGATAGTGAATGCATAAGGGCACGGCATTGTCCAATCCCGAGGCTAAAAGTTCCTTGATTGTTTGATTATCAATAGCCATGTCTTGTTCCTTTTCGAATTCCTCTTCAGTTTCAACTTTAGATTCAGATTCAGAACTAGAACTAGGCGGATTGGGTTCTCGCTGCTTCCTCTTCCTTCTCAAAGTTGGTTCAAAATTGTTGTCAAACTCCAATATATGTGCACAAATAGGTTGAGAACTTCGAGTCATAAACTAGTACCTAAAACAAAGAAAACTATACTAAACTAAATCAGAAACACAAAAAAAAAAAAAAAAACAGAAATAAAGGGAAGATTAGCAATTTTGCTAATCCCCGGCAACGGCTCCAAAATTTGATGTGGTAAAAACTAACACAAAAATTAAACCCTGTTAAGATAGTTGTAGTACGCCTAAGTAGGGATCGTTCTAGGCCGGTGATTAGTTAGGGATGCTAATCAACACAAATTAAACTTAAAAATTGAAAACTAGACTCAAACAACTCAAACCTAAGTTAAATTGACTCAAAACAACAACTAGAGGGTGATTTGGACAAAAATTAAACTAAAGAGACTCTGAATACTAAATGGGGTTGTTTTGATGAATTTAAAGTAAACCTAAGTACTTGCAGAAACAAACTAAAGGTAATACGAACTTAGGGTAAATGAAAGGGGTGAAAGGCTAGCTAGAGGGTCCTTCTCCACACATGGCACATATGCATACAAATCAATTTCTAGTTATTCTTCCTATAAACCATGAATGAGAATGCCCTAAATTAATCGTGAAAAGCATAAATTAACTTTTAGATTTTCCGAAGTTCATTGAATTGGACTCAGTGACGCAACCAAATTATTCTTATCAAGTTCCCTACATGAACTGCATAATAGAAATACATATCAAAGATCATTAAGTTCTATGAAAATCATAAGCATTGACAAGGCATTCGTAACTATGAACTGTATGATACTCCTGCCTAGCAACCTCTAGTACTTGTAAATATAAGTTCATAACTATTAGGTGAAATTCCCTTATATTTTAGCATCAAATCTCTGCATGCAAACTAAGTGTGCACCCTTAATCAAAACACAAGAACAAGTTATCAATCAAACAGATAAGTAAATTGCATTCACGATTCATGAAATCATAACTGGATGTAATCAATTCATATCACACATATGTTCATGGCTTTGAATTCACCTCTAGCTAAAACGAATTTAGTTCCACATGTTCGCCATTAAACAAAGACAATTGAAATTAAACATTGAAAAAAAAAGATAGAATTCACCTAGAAACGCTCTAACAATCCAAAGATCTTGAATTGTAGGCACGGCTCCAAGGGTCTCCTCTCCTTTCTCCTTGCAAGGCTGTGGCACAAGAGGGATTTCTGTGTATGATGGATGTGTGGTGCGAAATTGTGGTGAGAGATGGGTGATTTATGAATGCTGCAGCACAATGTATTTATAGGGAGAAGGGAAAGCACGACAAAGGCTGAGAAGAAGGGGAATTAGGACTCTAAATCAGTAAGGAAAAAGGACACTTGTCATTCAGATTCCAGGGAGGAAAATGAGTGGTCCTTGTGATAGGAAACATAATTTGTAGAAGGGCTAGGCGCGGCATGTTTTTAGGGAATGAGCTTGGCTTCTAGAAACTTGATTTGTAGGTATCCTATTATGAAAATAAGTTCCCTTTGTAGTTGGAATTTAGGTAGAATAGGATTAGGATAAGGTTAGGATAAGATTATGATAGGATAAGATAAGATAAGATTGGTTAAGATAATGTTTGGATAAGGTTTTGGATAATGTTCCTTCCTTTTAGTTGATTCCTTATCTTCTTATTCTTGAGTTTATTTTCTTCATCTCTTCAGCATATTCCTAGCCTCTTGAACTTTAAAAACGTCCATCCATTATGCTCCATACGCATGCTACCCATTCCAAGCCCAAAATTGCTCTAAAATGCTCCAAATTGCACTTTCTTGCTAATTTTGTAATTTGAACATGAAAACACATGAAAATAACTTAAAACACTATAATAAACAGAAACTAACTGACTAAATGCAAAGAAACAAGCTAACAAAGTCGCATAAATATGCTCCTATCAAGGTAAACTAACTTTTAAAATTTGAATTATTAATTCATAATTTAATATAAAATTTTGCAAATGACATAGAATTATATGATAAGTGATGTATAGAATTGTTGTTGTTGATGAATTGAATTCTTGATTAATTGAATTATTTGATTTCATTTCAAACCCAATTTTTTATAATATGTTAGATTATGTGTTAGTGCTTTTATAATATATAATAGATGTTAGTGTTTTTATAATATATAGTATGTGTTGGAATGATAATTGATAGGAAATTTTTGTTATATCATATGTAGGTAATTTTGGCAAACAAATTATCGAAGCCATGTCTTTTAGGAAACAACTCTCTAGTAATATGAAAAGGAAAAAAAAAGCAAAGGATAACGAAATTGCCAAAAGTTTAAGAGGATCTCTTAATAAAAAAATTTCTACAAAGAATGAGTCGGTTGAAAATTTGAGAGAAAATGATGTTGGTGAAGAGTCACAAAATGTTGTTGAGGAGCCTCATGATCATGAAATTGGTGGTAATGTGGAGAAAGATGTTAATGACAAGTCTCATGACCATGAAAATGTGGTGATTTAGAGGAAAATGTTGGTGATGAGTCTCAAGACCATGAAAATGGTGGTGATGTGAATTTAAATGTTGATGATGATCATATTGGTGTAGAGGAAAATATTGAATCTCATTAACCTATTTTCCATTTAAACATTTATGATCCAAGAGTTTGGGATGGTCCTCTAATGCAGAAATGAGAGACTTACTTGTAGAAAAGAGATCATTTCGAGAAACTAATCTCATTTATCCTAGGGACAAACTCATTAGAAAATTTTCCTCACACTATTAGGATCGAAAATTACGAACGAGTGAAATTTATGATAGGAAATGGCTCGTGTACTCAAAAGAGTTGGATAAAGTCTTTTGCTTTTGTCGTAAATTGTTTAAAACAATTGCCTCAACTTCGACTAGGTTCCAACCCTCGTTAATTTTTTTTTTTAAATATATGTTTTTGTATTAAAAAAAGGACACATTTTGAGGTTTCGCATTGGGCACAAAAAACTTAGGACCGCCCTGCCTAGGATTAAGAGGCTTGATAAATAGAACTCTAGAACATATGTTTAGGTGTTAGGTTTGTCATGTTATTATTAATTATCATTCAATAAAATTTGAGGATGGTTTCTCATACATTCTGGTGGATTTCAATTTTCTTATTCTTTAAATTATAGGTGAATGATCTTCTTTTTGTCAAGTTGTGTCATATGGGCTTCATATCCTCAATAACTAATCCTTCATTACCAAGATAATTAATCACTTGTGCACTTCAAATAATACATGACCACGTGTGCACTTCAGATAATTAATCCTTCATTACCAAATTATACATGACCACTTGAGCAAGTATATAAACCTCCACACAAAAAGGGCAGGTGTCGTTAAAACGACGAAAAGAATATATATATATATATATATATATATATATATATATATATATATATATATAAACTAATGAAATGGCTTCAAAATTTTGAATTTAAAAAACATAAAAAAACTAATTAAAAGCACGGGCCCGTTATTACTTGCAAACTTGGGAGTAGGTTAGACATGGCATTCGTGTCGTGTTTTTCGTGTTCGTGTCGTTTTTGTGTCATACCCGATATCTTAACGGGTCGTGTCGTATAACACTCATTAAAGTAAACAGGTAATATGACATGACCTGATATCGAGTAGTTAATATTATCATGTAATACGACCCGACCCATTACCCGTTGAAGAAAATATTTTTAAATCAATAACTAATGAAAATGAAAAACACAATTTGACCCAAAAAAAAAATAGAAAACATAATACTAAATTAGTATATGCATACCACATTGTTACATAAATATTACTCCAAAACATAAAAAAAATAAAAAAAATAAAAAAAAAACATTTGTCTTTCAAGTATTATATACTAAAAAATAAGAGCCTAATGAAAATATATTAGTACATTACTATAAAATACCAAATGTTCACGAATATGCAAAATCAAGAGAGTTGCGTTTCAAGGTTGACGAACCTTACATGTTTATATATGCTTTCTTATTTTTTAGGCTTGTACATTAATGATTATGATTTTTATTTATTTTGAGCTCCCTAAAAATACTATTCATGAGGGTTTGTATGGTTTTAAAATTCAAACGACGTTGTACCCATACTCATAGCATAGAGGATGAGATCATGAGCCTTTGCATGTTTTTTTTCACATTTTTCGCATTTGTAAATTAATTATTATAATTTTTTTCAAATGAAAACTAATGAAACGGGCTTGAAAACTTTAAGTTTTAAAGATAAGGATAAAATAAAGGGTAAAGTAAATAGTACCATGATTGACTTTTTAGTGTAAAAATATGGTTTTTCGTTAAAATGAACAGTACTAAGAGTTTTTCATTAAAATTCCATTTTTTCAATGTATTTGGTATTTTTACTTTTATTTTAATATGTTTTATAATATTTTAATCTCACTCTTTGTCTATAATATACTATTAAAATAAATAAATAAGTAAAACTTAATTTTTTAAATTTATATAGAATAATAATACAATATTTTTTGGTAAAAACATATTTAATATATAATATATACATATACACTATGACTATTGTATTTATAGTAAATTTTTTTTAGTTTAAAAAATTAAAATCATCAAAATAACTTTTTTCTTAACGTGTCAAAACAGGTTACCTACTTGTCACTTTCGTGTAAACTTGTTAAGGACCTGTTATTAACGGGTTTTTATCGTGTGACCCGATAACGATCCAATTAGTTATTGTCACAGCCCATTTGATGTGAGAATTACTTGACACACAAATTAAACCCTCTTTTTGACAATTGTAGCAAAGTATGTAAGTAGGGATCGTTCTAAACCGGGGATTAGGAGGGCTTGCTAAAACCTCTATACTGACTCAAAAACAAAAAGAAACAAAGTTAAAAATGTAAACAAAAGATTTTGAAACAAGAAAGTAAAAGGGGGATTTGAGTTTGGTGAAGTTGAAAGTAAAAACGAATAAACTAAAAACTTAAATAGATTTTAAACAAATTTGGGTTGAATGGATAATGGAAGGCTAGCTAAGGGGTTCTTCTCCACACATGTCTTGCTTGCATACAAAATGATTTCCAATTGCTCTTCGATAAGTTATGAATACTCAACGCCCCAAATTAACCGTGAATTGCACTAATTAACTCTCAGTTTTTCAACAAGTTATTAGATTGGATGATTGCATACGACAACCCAAAACATTCCCTACAAGTTCCCTACATGAATTGCATAATAGAGATACAAGCAAGAATCATTAAGTTCTATGAAAAACATAAGCATTGACGAGGCACTCGTTACTATGATTTGCATGAAACTTATGCCAAGAATTTACTTAACGTGATTGTGACTAGCAACCTTCACTACTTGTGAATATAAGTTCATAACGATTAGGTGAAACTCCCTTATATTCTAGCATCAAATTCATGCATGAAAATTAAGCGTGCACTCTCAACCAACATACACAAATTAGTTTTTATACGAACGGATAAGTAAATTGAATTCACAATTCAAGAAACGCAATTGGAAGTAATCAAATCATATAGCAAGCATAAACATGGTTTTGAATCCCCCCCCTAGCCAAGGGGGGTTTAGTTCCTCATTATTACAAAACAAAGATAAACAAATTTAACCATTGAAAAACAAAGGGAAGAAAGCACCTAAACGTTCCAACGATCCATGTTGGATAGCAAGCGCGTCCAAGGACTTTTCTCCTTCTCCTTGCCGCCACAACAAGGTTGGAATGATGTTGAAGGGTTGGTTATTTGGAGGAATGGATGGGAAGGGGTTTAGATATGTAGGAGAGGCAAGGAAAGGCTTGGAGAATGGTTAATTTCTGGATGATTTGAATGAGGTTGCTGCCATGGTATTTATAGGAAGAGGATGGACATGTTTAATGCAAAAATCTGGTGGAATGAAGTAGGTAAGGCATGGCAAGGTGGAGAATTGTTGGTGAGGGTAGGTTTTGAGTCATCCACTCACATGTCATGGTGAGTTAAGCATTGCATCATCCACTCAAATGTCATGGTGAGTTAAGCATTACATCATCCACTCAAATGTCATAGTGAGATAGGCATTGCATCATCACTAAAAAAATCTGGTGGAAGTAAAACAAAGGGAAGGCCACGGCATTGATGAATTTTATGGGGTATGCATGGTTTTGAGTGAAGTTTTGGCCAATCCTTCTAGAAATTTATCCCTTCTTGCAACTTGTATTTGTTTCACCAGATTTTTAGCATGTTCCTAGCCTCTTTTTTCTTCAAATTCGTCCATCCATCTTGCTCATATCATAAGTAATCCATTCCAAGCTCAAAACTGCTCCAAAATGCACCAAAATGCACTTTCTTGCTACCTTAACCCTTTGGACCTACAAACACATGAAAATGGCTTAAAGTACTAAAATAACTAAGAACTAATAACGTAAATGCAAGAAAACTAGTTAACTAAGTCGCATAAATATGCGTCTATCAAATTCCCCCACACTTAGCTTTTGCTAGTCCTCGAGCAAAATAAAACAAACAAAACATAACCTAACCTTCCAACATTTGCTACAGGGATTTCCAACGATACATAACATGCCAAAGATCATTATTCCCACAGATTTTAGTCATCCCTACTCTTGAGCATATACTTAATCATAGTTACCATTCACTAGCTCACATTTAATCGTTTAAAACAACATTATGGACGCAGTAACATGCCTTAGAGAATCCACTCAATTCCTTACTGGATACACTCTTATTTTCACATAGATTTTATAACTACACTCCCTATACTAAGTATATGTGAGAAGATTGATGTAAACATGGAAACGAACACTCACACATGTTATAAAAGAAGCACTTTTCTGGAATGATTAAGCATTTATAGATATGATCTCATGAATGGAACGCTACTACTTAGATGCGAGAACCAGGGACACCATATGCTCAAACCAATCCCAAACTCCACATATTGAAATACATAACACTCAAGATAGAAGTTAAGGGTTGTAACGGGGCTTGGGGAATGGTTAACAAAGAAAGGATAGGGAAAACAAACGTTCTTCAAGCATTAGTAAGCAAAGTAGTAAAATTGAGACTTAGAATTCACTTAGATTGCAGAAATTAACTTTAAAACACAAGGGGAAGATTTAAACAACTTCTTAGGGCCGAATTCATTGTTTTGGACCCTTATTTCAACAAACAATATTTTGGAACTCTTTTTTTTTTTTTTTTACTCGTGCCTATGGCACACAAACTCACATGATAAACACTTCCCCCACACTTATTTTCTGCCCACATTAATCAAAAGGAATTCAATTTGAATCATGCTTACTATACTTTAAGAACGAGGGTATGGATAGTCCTAATCTAGGCTAGGTGAGGATGATGTGGGTTAACAAAGAAAAGGCTAAACAAGGTTCAATGGAGTTAAACTTAAACACATAATGAAATAGGATACACGACAATTTGGCTTTGGTGGTGGTCACTACACAACTTCATCTTGAATATGTGTTATGCAGATCAATAGCATGCTTTGAATGAAATGGGCATGAGTTCTAGCATTTGGAACTACATGATAAAACGCCTTCTAAGTAGTAACCAATCAAAGAATAATGAGATCATGCAACGACTTTAGAAGACAACAAATGCACAGATTATTAACTCTCCAAAGAACGTTAAAAGCTCAAGTCTCTCAGGGTTGTAGCGTTAGTTTGAGTTTCTTCCTTCAAGCATGTTACAAAAACTAATTTTTCTTTTTACTACATGTGAATTCATGAACTATAATTACAACTAAGCATAAACCAAAGAGCATGTCAAACTTTCATCCATGTTTGTAACTTACATCAACAGTTATGCAATTACAAACCGAATCCTCATTATTGTGTTGGAAGGTATCCTAAGACGCAAACAAACACACAAAAACAACCCTTTTTGGGTTTTTAAAACAAATTTTTCAAATTTTTATGTGATTTTCGGATTTTTACTTCAAAACACACTAAAACACATCAAAACAACTTAAAAACACTTAAAAAAAAAAAAAACAAGGAACAAGTCTTTAAGTTAAGGGTGATAAAATCCCACGAATTTGCATCAAAACACTTTGGTTACCCCCCCACACTTAAATCAAACATTGTCCTCAATGTTTCAAGCATAGACTAACACAAATAACAAACAAACAAACAAAATAGCAACTAAGCAATTTAACATGGCATAAATGAAAACAACAACAAAGAGAAGGGTTTAGGAACGCAAATCTGGAATTTGGAGTGTTCTCTAGGTCTTCCTTTGTTGCATGCATGGGTTGCCTCCCAAGTAGCCCTTGCTTTAACGTCGTACAGCCGGATGAAGAACCCATTCACTCCTCAATGGAGTCCACGGCATGCAAGGGAATGTCATCCACGGTATGCTCCTCAAAGTTCTCGTAGTACGGCTTCAAACGATGCCCGTTCACCTTGAATTCGTGTCCCGTTTTCAAGCTTTGGATTTGGACTGCACCATGAACAAAAACATTAGTAATAACAAAAGGTCCAATCCACTTGGAACGTAACTTACCGGGAAACAAACGTAAACGGGAATTGAACAATAGCACTTTCTGCCCAATTGCGAACGTTTTGCCTCTAATCATCTTATCATGGAACGCCTTGGTCTTTTCCTTGTAAATGCATGCGTTCTCGTATGCCTCGTGCCGTATCTCATCAAGCTCATTCAATTGGAACTTCCGGTGACTTCCCGCTTCATCGAGGTTCATGTTAAACTTCTTGACGGCCCAATGAGCTTTGTGCTCCAACTCAACGGGGAGATGGCACGGTTTGCCATAGACAAGCCGAAAGGGGGACATTCCAATGGGTGTCTTGTACGCTGTACGATACGCCCAAAGTGCATCATCTAACCGTAAACTCCAATCCTTCCTTGTTGGCCCAACGGTCTTCTCTAGGATTTGCTTAATCTCACGGTTGGAAACCTCGGCTTGGCCATTAGTTTGAGGATGATAAGGCGTAGAAACCTTATGATTGACATTGTATTTCCTCAATAACGCCTCAATGGTCTGGTTGCAAAAGTGTGACCCTCCATCACTAATGATCACTCGTGGCATGCCAAACCTTGCAAAAATGTTAGTTCTAATAAAATCTGCAACCACTTTAGAATCATTAGTCCGGGTGGCCTTTGCTTCCACCCACTTTGACACATAATCAACCGCAAGCAAAATATATATAAAACCATACGAAGAAGGAAAGGGACCCATGAAATCAATACCCCAAACATTGAAAATTTCAACATTTAGGATAGAAACCTGCGGCATTTGGTCCCTAGCACCAATGTTACCCATTCGTTGGCATTTATCACATGTTAAGCAAAAAGTTCTAGCATCCTTAAAAATACTAGGCCAATAAAATCCACATTGTAATACCTTAAGGGCAGTTCTTTGTGTGCCAAAGTGCCCACCACATGCATATGTGTGACAAAAACTTAAAATTGAACGAAATTCAGAATCAAGCACACAACGACAAACAATTTGATCCGGGCAAAATTTCCACAAATATGGATCATCCCAAACATAAAACCGTGCATCATGCCTAAGTTTATCACGTTGGTGCCTAGTGTAAGTGCTTGGAATTCGTTTTGTCACCAAAAAGTTCACCAAATCAACATACCAAGGCTCACTAACCTTTATGGACATCAATTGTTCATCGGGGAATGTCTCCAAAATCGGCAAAGCCTCCTCATTATGCACCATTCGGCTCAAGTGGTCAGCCACTATGTTCTCACTTCCCTTCTTGTCACGAATCTCTATGTCAAACTCTTGAAGTAGCAACATCCACCGAATTAGCCGTGGCTTGGCCTCCTTTTTGGTGAGCAAGTACTTCAATGCTGCATGGTCAGTGAAAACAATTATTTTAGTACCAATTAGATATGATCTAACTTATCTAAAGCAAAAACAACGGCAATAAGTTCTTTTTCTGTAGTGGAATAATTCAATTGTGCATCATTCAACGTCCGTGAGGCATAGTAGATGACGTGTGGCTTTTTGTCCTTCCTTTGTCCCAAAACAGCCCCTAAAGCGTAGTCGGACGCATCGCACATAAGCTCGAAAGGTAGGCTCCAATCTGGTGGAACAATGATGGGTGCCGTGGTTAACAACTCCTTGAGTTGATTGAATGATGTCGTGCACTCCTTGGTGAATTCAAACGCCACTTCTTTTTGTAGGAGACGGCAAAGAGGTTGTGCTATCTTCGAAAAATCTTTGATAAACCTACGATAAAATCCTGCATGACCAAGAAACGAACGAACCTCTCTAACCGAAGTCGGAGAGGGTAAGTGACGTACTAGATCTATTTTGGATTTATCCACCTCAATGCCGTTTTCAGAGATAATATGCCCTAAAACTATGCCTTGTTTTACCATAAAGTGACACTTTTCCCAATTTAAAACGAGGTTAGTTTCCATGCATCGTTTTAAGATTAATGTGAGATTTTCCAAGCAACCATCAAACGAATCACCAAAGACACTAAAATCATCCATGAATACCTCAATAATCTTCTCAATAAAATCTGAAAAAATACTTACCATGCATCGTTGGAACGTGGCCGGTGCATTGCATAAACCGAATGGCATGCGGCGGTAAGCAAAAGTACCAAATGGGCATGTGAAGGTGGTCTTTTCTTGGTCTTCCGGAGCTATGACAATTTGATTATATCCCGAATAACCGTCAAGAAAACAATAAAAAGAATGACCGGCTAACCTTTCTAGCATTTGATCGATGAATGGTAGTGGAAAGTGGTCATTCCTTGTGGTGTTGTTGAGCTTCCTATAATCAATGCATACTCTCCAACCTGTTTGAATACGGGTTGGTACAAGCTCGTCCTCGGCATTCTTCACCACAGTGACTCCGGACTTCTTTGGGACAACTTGAACCGGTGAGACCCAACGGCTATCCGAAATTGGATAAATCACCCCACAATCGAGAAGCTTTATAATCTCCTTTTTCACGACTTCCATCATTGGAGGGTTGAGTCGGCGTTGAGCCTCTCGAGTTGGTTTAGCCTCCTCCTCTAGAAAGATGCGATGCATGCACGTTGTAGGGCTAATTCCCTTAATATCGGCCAATGTCCATCCGATGGCTGTTTTGTGCTCTTTCAACACCCGAATCAACTTTTCTTCCTCTAATGCCGTGAGTGATGAAGAGACAATGATGGGCAACGTCTCTTCCTCTCCCAAGAATGCATACTTTAAATGATCCGGCAACGGTTTAAGCTCAAGAACGGGGGCCTGAATCACAGAAGGTAACAACGTATTAGTGGAAACGGGAATTGGAATTGGGTTAGACGGCTTACCATGATGTTTTGGCAATGATTCCAAGGCAGCCACAAGCTCGGCATGTTCATCATTTGGTACGGCCATGTTGGGTTTTGTGCCAAATCCTTGGGCAATTGTCGTTTCGAGTGGATCGTCTTCCAACATATCAAGATAATCCTGCGCCAATTCATCCAATATATCAATAGAAAAATAAGAATGATCATCTTTAGGAAATTTCATAGCTTCAGAAATGTTAAAGTTAATAATCTCCCCATCAAATTCCATTGTCAACGTCCCTTTGAACACATCGATCTTGGTGCGTGCTGTTTTCATGAATGGCCTCCCAAGTAGAATCGGCAATGGGGTGACATTTGGTGAGTCCTCCATCTCTAAAACGTAGAAATCCGCTGGAAATATCAAGTTATCCACCTGCACCAATACATCCTCCAAAACTCCTTTCGGATATGCATTAGAACGATCGGCTAATTGAATTATAACACCATCGTTTTTAAGCTCTCCTAAGTTCATGGATGCATATATTGAGTATGGCATGACATTAATTGAAGCTCCTAGATCTAACATAGCATGTTCAAATTTAGTATTGCCTATAACACATGGAATTGTAAAACTTCCCGGATCTTTGCATTTAGGAGGTAATTTTCTTTGCAAAATAGCGGAAACATTCCCACTTACCTGAACAACCTCTTTGTTTGAAATTCTCTTTCTTGTTGTACATAGTTCCTTCAAAAACTTGGCGTACCTAGGTACTTGCTTAATTGCGTCAAGGAGAGGTATATTGACTTGCAGTTTCTGGAACGTCTCTAGAATGTCCTTTTCAGCTTCTTCTTTCTTTGTTTGCTTGAACCTACTAGGAAAGGGGACATTCAAAGGAAAATCATTAGTTGGAATGGAATTGGACACGGTTGTACCTTTATTTGGCAGATTGGATGGCTTAGGAGCCATGGAGACTTGCGGTAAAGGAACCTCTTTCCTTGCCGTGGCCAACCCTTGTTCCTCCTCTTCAATTATCACTTCCTCCACCTTGTTTGGGGCTGATTTGGATGGTGGTGGGGCTGTTCCAACTTGTTTTCCGCTTCTTAACATGATTGCCTTGGCAGATTCAAAGCCTCCTTTTGGATTTGCAATGGTTGAGCTAGGCAACCTGCCTTGCTCTCGAAACTGCCCCATGAACTCGGCAATTTGCCCTACTTGTTTCTCCAACTCGTCCACCTTTTTGTCCCTATTTTGCATTCCCTGCGCCATAGAAGTTAGTAAATTAAAAATTTGATCATTATCAATAGACGAACCTGATTTTTGGGCAGGTTGCGCTTGGGGTTGAGTTGGTGCAAACGGTTTTTGAGAGAAACCCGGGGGCTGTTGCCTAAATCTGCTTTGTTGTTGGCCTTGTTGGGGTTCTCGCCATTTGAAATTTGGATGATCACGCCAACCGGGATTGTAAGTATTGGAAAAGGGGTCATTCCTTGGTTGGTATTGGTTGCCAAATCCCACGGCATTGAGGGTCTCCCACCCTCCATTTTCTATCAACTGTGGGCACTTGTCCGTAAGGTGGCCTTGCATGGAACACACGCCACAAGCTGCCACGTTTTGCACTTTTGGACCTTCCACTACCTGAGAAAGCAAAGTAGTAAGGTTAGCCATTTGATTTTGAAGTTCGGTTATGGCACTTACCTCATTGACTTGATGTGGTCGTGGGTTACTCCTTTGTCCAACGCCTTCGTATTGTTGAGCATTCAACGCACGGTTGGAAATTAAAGTCTTTGCTGCCGTGGGGGTCTTGTCCACCAAGGCTCCACCCGCCGAGGCATCTAGCATTTGACGTTCGATAGGTAGTAGCCCCTCGTAGAAGTATTGCAAAAGAAGTTCCTCCTTCATCTGATGTTGTGGACAAGAAGCAACAAGAGATTTAAAACGTTCATAATAAGTAGGAAAAGATTCACCTTCCTCTTGTTGAATTCCACTTATCCTTTTCCGTAGGAGGATGACTCGAGAAGTTGGGAAAAACTTCTCCAAGAAGGCCCGTTTCATGCTTTCCCATGATGTGACGGTTCCGGGCGCCAATTCGTACAACCAATCCTTCGCCTTTTGCAAGAGAGAAAAAGGGAAGGCTTTCATCTTCAAAATACTCCCATCGACATTGACGGGGGTCATGCTCGAACACACTACCTCGAATTCTTTCAAGTGTTTGTTAGGATCTTCCATGGACAACCCATGGTACTTCGGAATGTGGTGTAACAAGCTTGACTTCAATTCAAATTCTTCTGTCTTTCCTCGGGCTGCTGCGGGGTATTGGATACATAGAGGCGCGGCATTGTCCAATCCCGAGGCTGAAAGTTCTTTGATTGTTCGATTGTCCACCTCCATGTCTTTTTCTGCCTCCTCCTTTTCTTCAAATTCGGATTCAGAACTAGAACTAGGTGGATTAGGTTATGGTACTTTCCTTTTCCTTCTCAAAGTTCGTTCAAAATTGCCGTCAAACTCCGATATATGTGCACGAACTGGTTGAGAACTACGAGTCATAAACTAGTACCTGAAATAAACAAAATCAAATAAAATTAAAACTAAAATTAAAACACACAAAAAAGAAATAAAAAGAAACAATGGGGATTTAGCAAAGTTGCTAATCCCCGGCAACGGCGCCAAAATTTGATGCGAGAATTACTTGACACACAAATTAAACCCTCTTTTTGACAATTGTAGCAAAGTATGTAAGTATGGATCGTTCTAAACCGGGGATTAGGAGGGCTTGCTAAAACCTCTATACTGACTCAAAAACAAAAAGAAACAAAGTTAAAAATGTAAACAAAAGATTTTAAAACAAGAAAGTAAAAGGGGGATTTGAGTTTGGTGAAGTTGAAAGTAAAAACGAATAAACTAAAAACTTAAATAGATTTTAAACAAATTTGGGTTGAATGGATAATGGAAGGCTAACTAAGGGGTTCTTCTCCACACATGTCTTGCTTGCATACAAAATGATTTCCAATTGCTCTTCGATAAGTTATGAATACTAAACGCCCCAAATTAACCGTGAATTGCACTAATTAACTCTCAGTTTTTCAACAAGTTATTAGATTGGATGATTGCATACGACAACCCAAAACATTCCCTACAAGTTCCCTACATGAATTGCATAATAGAGATACAAGCAAGAATCATTAAGTTCTATGAAAAACATAAGCATTGACGAGGCACTCGTTACTATGATTTGCATGAAACTTATGCCAAGAATTTACTTAACGTGATTGTGACTAGCAACCTTCACTACTTGTGAATATAAGTTCATAACGATTAGGTGAAACTCCCTTATATTCTAGCGTCAAATTCATGCATGAAAATTAAGCGTGCACTCTCAACCAACATACACAAATTAGTTTTTATACGAACGGATAAGTAAATTGAATTCACAATTCAAGAAACACAATTGGAAGTAATCAAATCATATAGCAAGCATAAACATGGTTTTGAATCCCCCCCTAGCCAAGGGGGGTTTAGTTCCTCATTATTACAAAACAAAGATAAACAAATTTAACCATTGAAAAACAAAGGGAAGAAAGCACCTAAACGTTCCAACGATCCATGTTGGATAGCAAGCGCGTCCAAGGACTTTTCTCCTTCTCCTTGCCGCCACAACAAGGTTGGAATGATGTTGAAGGGTTGGTTATTTGGAGGAATGGATGGGAAGGGGTTTAGATATGTAGGAGAGGCAAGGAAAGGCTTGGAGAATGGTTAATTTCTGGATGATTTGAATGAGGTTGCTGCCATGGTATTTATAGGAAGAGGATGGACATGTTTAATGCAAAAATCTGGTGGAATGAAGTAGGTAAGGCATGGCAAGGTGGAGAATTGTTGGTGAGGGTAGGTTTTGAGTCATCCACTCACATGTCATGGTGAGTTAAGCATTGCATCATCCACTCAAATGTCATGGTGAGTTAAGCATTACATCATCCACTCAAATGTCATAGTGAGATAGGCATTGCATCATCACTAAAAAAATCTGGTGGAAGTAAAACAAAGGGAAGGCCACGGCATTGATGAATTTTATGGGGTATGCATGGTTTTGAGTGAAGTTTTGGCCAATCCTTCTAGAAATTTATCCCTTCTTGCAACTTGTATTTGTTTCACCAGATTTTTAGCATGTTCCTAGCCTTTTTTTTCTTCAAATTCGTCCATCCATCTTGCTCATATCATAAGTAATCCATTCCAAGCTCAAAACTGCTCCAAAATGCACCAAAATGCACTTTCTTGCTACCTTAACCCTTTGGACCTACAAACACACGAAAATGGCTTAAAGTACTAAAATAACTAAGAACTAATAACGTAAATGCAAGAAAACTAGTTAACTAAGTCGCATAAATATGCGTCTATCACCATTCCGAATATTTAATTTTTGACGATGTGAAATGACAGTTATACCCTTGGACGTGAGTATTGTGGTGTGTGTTATGCATGTTAAGGGGTTCAAACTTGCATTATTCCTTTATTATTGGACCCAATTAGAACTAAGTGTTCTCCTTAGGTTTGATTGGTGACTTTTGGACCACATACACACACCCACATTTTCTCTCACTCCTTCCCGTACTCTCTTTCTCTCTCACAGACTCTCTCTCTCTTCTCTCTTGTACGGACATCACCCAAAACCATTTGAAATGTAACAGATCAAAGGCCTTTGTGTTCGTGAGAACCATACGAGTTCAAAGGTACTATTTTCAGGTAAGGAAACCTTCGATTTCACGTGGAAACCCTAGCTCCGATTTTGTCACTGTTCATGCATACGTAAATATGTTGGTTTTAGGAAATTTCATGCTCATAGGGAGCTTAAGGAGGTCCTTACGAAGCTTAGAGTACTTCGTTTAAAGAAATTGGACGTCGGGATAGCTAGTTTCGAAGTTGGCCGGTTTTCTCAAATTTCTCCGGTAAGAATTCGTGGGTTACAGGTCCTAAAATAGGTATAATGTTGTTCTACTCATCTCTAGCTTTCCATTGGTGAAAATTTCATAGAAAATGGTGAAGAAACGAAGAAGAATAGTGGTTTCGAAGTTTTACCCATAAATCGGCGAAGTCATCGACGACCAGCGACTCGCCGGAGTAGAAAGGAGCATATTCCGTTAAGGTTAACGGAATATGCTAATGCTGTCAGTTAGAATTAACAGTTATCGTTGGTCTTAACGGAATATTCCTAACGGTAGTTAGAGAATCCGTCAGGATTCCCTGCGTGTGGCCGCGCGTCTTACTGTGCACTCGCCGGGGCGTGGCGGTGCGTGGGTGGATGAAAAATTAATCTAAAAATTTGGGGATGATCCTGAGGTTGTGTAGGTCACTGTGGTATATTCATATACCCATTTTGAGCTATGTATGAGAAGTTATTAGCTAGTTTTGTCTATATGCTCTAAAATAACATTTTTATAGTTAATTCGCATATAGGTGAGACTTATCCCGAGGACGAGCGTATCCAATGGCGACTCGAGGGCTACGACCCTTCGACATACCAGTGAGTGGGCTTTTGGTTTTCAATATATATTATACACTTGATATTTTTCCACAAATATGTGTTTAAATGAAAGTATGCCATAAATGCCTTGCATATAAGTTTATAAATTGTACATGAATTGGTATATGATGCATTATATATAATTGTGGTTCCGTGGACGCTCAGGTAAGCTTGGGTAAGTTATGTTTGGTTATGTGAATCATCGATGATGCGATATGTGATTGAATAATGTTGAGGTCATAAAACTGCACATAGGGTGATTGTGATTTAGCTAGAGTTATGGCATAAGCCTGTTTATTATGTCACCTCCCGCACCAAATGCTCATATTGGATCCAATTTAGGTGCACATTCTTGTCGTACAGACCTTATTTATGGTTCCGACTCGTAGGTGACTAGCGAATTATTGCCCAGCTATTATGTGAGAGTAGTATTGAGCATGATTATTGTAAACACGGAATTTTCCTGAAACAAACGAGACAAGAACATGTGTACAAAATAATATTTGTATTAATGATTTTGGGTTACAATCTCTCTCAAATTTGATCCTCTGATTCGATCTCCGTAAGGTGTTGATTTGTGGATGTGCGATTGATCCAGGGGCCGTGGAGGCTTGTTCTTGGATGAACGGTTGAAAGTTTCTTCAAGGGCCGTTGAGGCATGATCTTGAATGACGGTGATGAACGGATCTTCAAGGGCTTTTGGGCTTGATCTTGAAGAACAGTGATGCACGGATCTTCAAGGCTTTTGGGCTTGATCTTGAAGAATTGTTGATGAACGGATCTTCAAGAGCTTTTGGGGCTTGATCTTGATGAACAGTTGATGAATGGATCTTCAAGGGCTTTTGGGCTTTATCTTGCAAAACGGTTGGATATATGGGGTTTGTTGATGTTGTTGATCCAAAGGGTCGTTGGGGCTTGATCTTAGGATGAACGGATGATGAACGATGAACACTTTCTTCAAGGGGCCATCAGGGCTTGATCTTGAATTGGTGGAAGTTCCTTCAAAGGGCCGTTGGGGCTTGATCTTAAAGGTGGATGATTGTTGATCCAAGGGCCGTCGAGGCTTGATCTTGGAAGAACGATGAACGAAGAACGAAAAGGGCTTTCTTGATTCTTCGAGAACTTGGATGCTTGAGAGCTTTGGAGTTTCAGAGCTTCAGAGCTTCAAGGTTTTGGTGTAATATGAATTGGTTAGGAATTGGTTATGAATTGGTTCTGAATTGGTCCTTCTCAAATGAATGCATTGGCTTCCTATTTATAGAATTTTCCAAGGCCTAATTTTGAATATAATATGCATATGAAATAAATCGTTTCTGTCAGGTGTTGACATGTGTCCTATTTGATGACTTTTCTGATTTATTTTGATTTTTCGTTTACTCACACGCTACGTGTAAAATTTATGTGACACGTGAGCGTTGAAATTGTAACTATTGGTCAACATTTATTTCACCGAAATTTCGATGTCTACAAATGCCCTCACTTCAAGGCGCGTCGTATATATGTGCTTGTCACGTGTAGGAGATGCGTTTTGAAGTCCCTTAATGTAGATGTCGATCCAAGGGCCATCGAGGCTTGATCTTGAATTGGGTTGGAGATTTCTTCAAATGCCGTTGAGGCTTGATCTTGAATTGGGCTGAAAATTTCTTCAAGGGCAGTCGAGGCTTGATCTTGAAGGTTGAAATTGGACTACAAGGAGCTTCATGTGGTAGATGATCTTTGGCTTTGGTAGTGAATGAATTGGCACGTATTTGTTTTTTTGCGCTTGTTGACTTTCCACAACTTTGATCTTGAATTGGGTTGGAGGATTTTCTGGATTCCTCCAATTGTTGACTTTCCTCAGCTTATTCTTGAACTGGATTTGATTCAAGGGTGGTGGACGCTTGATCTTGAATCGAACTTGTGATTTCCTCAAGGGCCGTCGAGGCTTGATCTTGAATTTGGCTGGAAGCTTCTTCAAGGGTCGTTGAGGTTTGATTCTTGAAGGTTGACTCGAACACATGGCCAGCAGGCACAAGGTGAAGATGATGACTTGTTGCTTTGTTCAATGTTTCTAATTCACACCTGAGCAGTTTGGTCAACTGTATGATCTTCAAGATTGATGGGCTTTTTTTCCAGTTGGTGACTTGATCTTTAAGGATTTGATTCAAGAGTGGTGAATCGGCACGTGTAGCCCACAACGCCTAGCGAGTCGACCCAAGAATTTGAGGGTCAAAACGAGTCCTCTACCCAGAGTGATTGCAACCCTGATGATATGAGATACTTTTGATTTTGAAGAAGTAGCGGATGAATCGGCACGTGCTTTGTTATGCTTGTCTCCACATGCTTCAATGTATCATTTTCCCTTGCCTTATCTATTCTTCTGGCAGAATGTGGCATCTTCTCGAGTTCCTCAACTCAGATTTCTTCTGCTGAGTTGACTGTGCAGGGCTGCATTCTTCTCTGCTTGTTTCTTCTGCACGTTTCTCCACATGCTGCAAGGTATGATTTTCACTTGCCTTATCTATTCTCTAGGCAGATGTGGCAGCTTCTTTGGAAGTACATCAGTAGCTGAAGACGAGTACTAGAGAGCAATGCCAGGTAAGCAACCATGCAAAGGTTCCAGGTAGTCGATTCCTTACCTGAGTTTGAGTGGAGGTTCCAGCATATTGCTTTCTTTATCCTTGTCTTTGCAGGTAAGAACAAGGACAAAGGAAATGACAGGGAGAACGCATGATATGAGACACTCTTGCTTTCTTCCTTGGTGATATGAGATACTTTGGCTTTGGTGTCATTTGTTTGTAGAGGTACCCCAAGGAATAAGGAACACTGAGTGACTCGAGAGGGTTTGTTGGAAATGCATTCTCAGAGATGAAGAAAGGTTGAGTATGTCTGCCTTGCTATGGAGGGTGAAGGTGGACAGTTATAGGAAGTTCTTTAATACCTGTAGAGGTACTATTCTTTCACTCGTGTCGACAACCATTGAGTGATCGATCAGTATGGCTTCACGTGCTTTCTTCTTCATTAGAAATCTTCGACAAATTGCCTGTGATTAGCGCAAAGCTGAGTGTGCATGTGACAGATACTGACACGTCTGGAAAAGCAGATGCCTCTTCGAGATTTGAAATCGGTGCTTAGACAAATTGCCCGTGATTTTGATGCGAAAATTAAATTAACACACAAATTTAACCCTCTTTTGACAATTGTAGTATAAGTATATGTAGAGATCGTTCTGGACCGGGGATTAGAAGGGCTTGCTAATAACCTCTAAACTGACTAAAAAAAAAAAAAACTAAACTTAAAAACACTTAACAAGATTCACAAGACTCAAAGCAAACTTAAAATACTCAAAACAACTCAAAACAACCAAATAAACTTAAACTAGACACTAGGAATGACTTTGGACGAAAATGGACTTTTACTTGAATCAAAACACTTAAAAACACAAACTAAAATAGATTTGAAACACTTTGAAACAAGAACTAAAATGGGGGTTTTGATTTGGATGAAGTTGTAAAAAACAAACAAGTATGAAAATCTAGACAGATTGTAAAACGAATGTGAGAAATAAGATGATGGATGGGATAGCTAGAGGCTTTCTCTCCACACATGACATGTATGCAAATAACTTGATTTCCAGTTACTACTTCATTGAATTATGAACGACAATGCTCCAAATTAACCGTGACATCACTAGTTAACTCTCATATTTTCCTTGTTTTATTGGATTGGATGACATCATTCGACAACCCAAAACATTCTTCTAAAGTTCCCTACATGACATCATAATAGAGATACAATCAAAGATCATTACGTTTAATGAAAATCATAAGCATTGAAAAAGCACTTCCAACTATGACATCATGTCACTCATGCTAGGAATTGAACTTAACGCGATCGTTTATAAGTGACCTTCACTACATGTGAATATAAGTTTGTAACGATTATGTGAAACTTCCTTATATTCTAGCAACGGATTTATGCATGCCAATTAAGTGTCGACCCTTAATTAACAAATACAAATAAGTTATCAATCGAATAGTTAAGCCAATTGCATTCACGATTCAAGAGTTCATAACTGGAATTTATCAAATTATATTGCACACATAATCATGGCTTTGAAATCACCCCTAGCCAAGAAGGGTTTAGCCACTCATATTTACAACAAAACGAAAGGAAATGAATTTAAACATTAGAAACAAAAGAAAGAAAACACCTAAACGCTCTAACGATCCAAGTTGGACAGCAAGCACGTCCAAGCACTTATTCCCTTCCTTTGCTACGGCACAAGGTGTTGGTGAGTGTTTGAAGGTTTGTTTGTATGGAGGAATGGATGTGAAGATGAATGGATATGTTTGGATGAAGGTTGTGTTGAAATGGGAGTGAATGATCTAACCAAGTATGAACTAAGCTAAATTTATGTTACACACGCTTCCTTTTATAGAGGAAGTGCATGGCAATGGAGGGAAACATGGAGTGGTGTAGCAATTGAGTGCAATGATGCATGAAATCTGAAATGATGAAGGGAACAAGGAATGGTGTACCAATTGAGTGCAATGATTCCATGTAATGATGTATGAAATCTGAAATGATGGAGGGAAAAAGGAATGGTGTAGCAATTGAGTGCAATGATTCAATGTAATGATGCATGTAGCAATTGAGTGCAATGATTCAATGTAATGATGCATGAATCTAAAATGATGGAGGGAACAAGGAATGGTGTAGCAATTGAGTGCAATGATTCAATGTAATGATGCATGAATCTGAAATAATGAAGGGGACAAGGGTGGTTATGCATGGCATGGGTGGAAAGGTGAGTAAGTGGTGAATCAATAAGTGCAAGGAGGTGAAAGGATATTGTGCACATGGTAGACAAAGGGAGTGTAATGGTGGTGTACTGCAATGATGGAAATGTGAATGGTGGAGTGACACCCCTTTGTGGCTGAGCTCTTTGTCCTTTTTACATTAATTCTTCTTTCTCTTTAACACATTCCTAGCCTCTTTAGTCTTCAATTTCGTCCATCCTCCTTGCTCCATGCATGAGATATTCATTCCAAGCCCAAAACTACTCCAAAATGCACCAAAATACATCTTATTGCTTTATAAGGCCTATGGACCTACAAACACACGAAAATAGCTTAAAATACGTAATTAACTTAGAAATAACAACATAAATGCATGAGAACAAGCTAACTCAGTCGCATAAATATGCTCCTATCAAATTCCCCCACACTTAGCTTTTGCTAGTCCTCGAGCAAAACAAAACAAACGAAACAAACAAAACACAACCTACATCTTCCAACAATTGCCACAGGGATTTTTAATGAAACATGACATGTTAAAAATCATCATTCCCACAGATTTTGGTCATCTTTACACTTGAGCACATACTTAATCATAGTCACCACTTACTAGTTCACAATTAACCAATTAAAACAATGTTTTGAATGTAGTAACATGCCTTAGAGAATTTGCTCAATTCCTTACAAGATACTCTCTATTTTCACACACATTTTCTGACTACACACCCTACACTAGTATATGTGAGAAGATTGATGTAAACACGAAAGACTAGGACTCACATATGTTATAACAAAGAAAGCAATTTTTTGGAGTTATTAAGCATGTTTAGATATGATCTCGTGAATAGAATGCTACTACTTAGATGCGAGAACCAGTGACACCATATGCTCATACCAATTTCGAACTCCACAAATTGAAACACACAACACTCAAGATTGAAGTCAAGGGTTGTAACAGGGCTTGGGGCTAATGGCTAACAAAGAAAGGATAGGAATAACAAACGTTCTTAAAGTGATGGCAAGCAAAGCAATGAAATAGACACTTGGAAATCACTTTAGAATGCAGAATCAACTTTTAAATGCAAAGGGGAATATTCATGCAACACTTAGGGCCAAATTCAATGTTTTGAGTCCTTTTTTAACAAACTTTTTTCTTTTCACTCTTTTTTTTTTCTTTTCTACCCGTGCCTTATTAAGGACTTTGGCACACACACACACACAAGAATCACTTCCCCCACACTTGCTTTCTGAAATACAGTGATAAAAAAGGAGTTCATTTTAAGTCATGCTTTACTATGCTTCAAGAACAAGGGTATGGATGGTCTTAAAACTAGGCTAGGTAAGGATAGTGTGGATTAACAAAGAACATAGCTTAACAAGGCTCAATGGGGTTAAACTTAAACACATAATGAAATAGGGGCCCGACAATTTGGCTTTGGTGGTCACTACACAACTTCATCTTGAATATGTGTTATGCAAATCAATAGCATGCTTTGAATGAAATAGGCATGAGTTCTAGCATTTGGAACTAAATGATGAACCGCCTTCTAAGTAGCAACCAAGCAAAGAATAATGAGATCATGCCACGACTTTAGAAAACAATGATGCAGAGATTATTAACTCTCCAAATAAACGTTTAGGCTCAAGTCTCACAAGGTTGTAGCGTTCATTTGAGTTCCTTCCTTCAAGCATGTTACAAAAACTAATTTTTCCTTTATGATTGCATGTGAATTCATAAATTATAACCACAACCAAGCATACACCAAAGTGTAAATCAAATTTTCATCCATGTTTATAACTCTCTTTAACGGTCATGTAATTAAAAACCAAATCCTCATCATTGTGGTGGAAGGTACCCTAAGACACAAATAAACACACAAAAACAACTCTTTTTGGGTTTTTCAAAACAATTTTTCAAATTTTTATGAGATTTTCGGATTTTTATGTCAAAACACACTAAAACACTCCAAAACAGCTTAAAAACACTTAAAAACAGCAAGGAACAATGTAACATCCCACATCACCCAAGGGAGTGATCCTTAAATATATATTCCCATCCCTACCTAGCACGAGGCATTTTGGGAGCTCACTGGCTTCGGGTTCCAGCAGAACTCTGAAGTTAAGCGAGTACCACGCGAGAGCACTCCCAGGATGGGTGACCAACTGGGAAGTTGCTCGTGAGTTCCCAGAAACAAAACCGTGAAGGCGTGGTCGGGGCCCAAAGTGGACAATATCGTGCTACGGTGGTGGAGCAGGCCCTGGAAGTGGTCCGCCCCGAGCCGGGATGTGACAATTTGGTATCAGAGCCTAACCCTGGCCGTGGTGTGCCGACGAGGACATCGGGCCCCTAAGGGGGGTGGATTGTAACATCCCACATCACCCAGGGGAGTGATCCTTAAATGTATATATTCCTATCCCTACCTAGCACCACGAGTCCTTTTGGGAACTCATTGGCTTCAGGTTCCATCGGAACTCCGAAGTTAAGCGAGTAGCGCGCGAGAGCAATCCCAGGATGGGTGACCCACTGGGAAGTTGCTCGTGTGAGTTCCCAGAAACAAAACCGTGAGGGCGTGGTTGGGGCCCAAAGCGGACAATATCGTGCTACAGTGGTGGAGCGGGCCTGAGAAGTGGTCTGCCCCGGGCCGGGATGTGACAATTGGTATCAGAGCCTAACCCTGGCCGTAGTGTGCCGACGAGGACGTCGGGCCCCTAAGGGCGGTGGATTGTAACATCCCACATCACCTATGGGAGTAATCCTTAAATGTTTATTCCCATCCCTACCTAGCACGAGGCTTTTTGGGAGCTCACTGGCTTCGGGTTCCATCGCAATTCCGAAGTTAAGCGAGTAGTGCGCGAGAGCAATTCCATGATGGGTAACCCACTGGGAAGTTCTCGTGTGAGTTCCCAGAAACAAAACTGTGATGGCGTAGTCGGGGCCCAAAGCGGACAATATTGTGCTACGATGGTAGATTAGGCCCGGGAAGTGGTCCGCCCCGGGCCGGGATATGACAATTGGTATCAGAGCCTAACCCTGGCCGTGGTGTGCCGACGAGGACGTCGGGCCCCTAAGGGGGCTGGATTGTAACATCTCACATCACCTAGGGGAGTGATCCTTAAATGTATATTCCCATCCATACCTAGCACGAGGTCTTTTAGGAGCTCACTGGTTTTGGGTTCCATCGGAACTCCGAAGTTAAGCGAGTAGCGCGCGAAAGCACTCTCAGGATGGGTGACCCACTGGGAAGTTGCTCGTGAGTTCCTAAAAACAAAACCGTGTGGGAATGGTAAGCCCAAAGCGGACAATATCGTGCTACGGTGGTGGAGCAGGCCTTGGAAATGATCTGCTCGGGGTCGGGATGTGACAAACAACACTAGAAGTAATAGGTGATAAACTCCTATGAATTTCATGCAAAACAACTTGGTTACCCCCCCACACTTAAATCAAACATTGTCCTCAATGTTTCAAGCATAAACTCACACAGAAACAAGTAAACAAACAAACAACAAATAAACATGACAAGTATGGCAAAGTAAAAACCAGACAGAGTAGAGTTTAAGAACGCAAATCTGGTTTTGGAGATAGATGATCTTGTTGACTTTCCTCAGCTTTGATCTCGAACTAGTTTGGAATTCTGAGCGAGGAATATCAGAGTTCCTTGGTTTCAAATCAAATTCCTTTTACTGGGTTGATTTGATTCTGCAGTATCCATTCTTCTCTACTTGTTTCTTCTGCACGACAGGCAGGCACGAGGTAGAGGTGATGGTTTATTTCTTTCTTTAATCTTTCCAAGTGCCCACCATTTGCTTTCTTTCTCCTTATCCCTAGCTGAGGACGAATTAGCACATTGTCTCCACATGCTTCGAGATATCATTTCCACTTCCCTTATCTGTTCCCCAGTTAGATGTGGTAGACAAAGAGGAAGCATAAGATGTTGAAGATGAGTACTCGAGAGCAAGGCTAGGTAAGCAATCAGGAAGGGGTTCCAGGCAGTCGGTTCCAGATCCAAAGATTGATACTAAGTGCTGGCTAATTGCTCTTTTTCTCTTTGTCCCGTAGATAAAAACAACGACAAGGAGAAAGACAGGGAGGAAGCATGATATGAGATACTCTTGCTTTTAGCCTTCATGATATGAAATACTTTTGCTTTGGGTGAGTTGTTTGCCAAGGTACCCCAAGGAATAAGGAACATTGAGTGACTCGAGAGGCTTCGTTGGAAAGGCATTCTCAGAGATGAAGAAAGGTTATGTATGTCTGCCTTGCAATAGAGGGTGAAGGTTGACATTTATAGGAATTAATAACCGGTACTATTCTTTCACTCTTGTCAGCAACCGTTGGATGATTTAACAGTAAACTTCACGTGCCTTCTACTTCACAAGAAATCTTCGACAGATTGCCCGTAATTTTCGCAAGGCTGAGTGTGCATGTGATAGGCGCTGACACGTCTGGAAAAGCAAGTGCCTCTTCGATATCTGGAATCGGCGCTTCGACAAACTGCTCGTGATTTCCGCAAAGTTGAGTGTGCATGTGACAGATGCTGACACATCTGGAAAAGTAGATGCCTCTCCGATTTCTAAGCTTGCCTTTTCAAGTTCTGAGCTCGCCTCTTCGAGTTCTGAGCTCCGTCGAGTGCAGAGGTTACATGTGACAAGTGCGGACAAATCTGGAAAAGAAGATTGGCCCGTGGTTTTTGAGCAAGCCCAGATTTTGAGAAAGCTAGCGCCTCTTCGATTTTTGAATTGGCCTCTTTGATTTCTGAGCTTGCCTCTTTGATTTCTGAGCTTGCCTCTTCGATTTCTGAGCTCGCCTCTTCGATCTCTGAAATCTCATCGAGTGCTAATTTTTATAAAGGCGCGCAGTTCGTTTCAAAGCACACTTGAATTTCTGCCTATAGAAACTCCCTTCATTGTACTTCTAAGATCTCAATTTCTTCGACCTCTTCTTTCTTCAACACCTTTGAAAATGTTTGGCCTCTCCGACCGTCGTTTTAACTTGAACCTTGGTCAAGAGGCATCCATGCCTTCTCCAGACAACATATGGCGCCCATCCTTCATATCCCCTACTGGTCTTCTTACCGTTGAGGATTCGGTGATGAAAAATGATATGATCGCTGCGGTGGTGGCCCGGAACCTTGTCACTCCCAAAGATAACAGACTACTTTCCAAACGATCTGATGAATTGGCTGTTAAGGATTTTTTGGCTTTCTGTGTGCGGTGTGCAGGTTCTGTGTCCAATATGGCCCAACGTCTATTTGCTCGAACCCGTCAAGTTGAATCATTGGCGGCTGAAGTGATGAGTCTCAAACAGGAGATTAGAGGGCTCAAGCATAAGAATAAACAGTTGCACAGGCTTGCACACAACTATGCTACAAACATGAAGAGGAAGATTGACCAGATGCAGGAATCTGATGGTCAGATTTTACTTGATCATTAGAGGTTTGTGGGTTTGTTCCAACAACATTTGCCTTCGTCTCCTGGGGCAGTATCGTGTAGTGAAGCTCCAAATGATCAGCCTCCAATACCTCCTCCTTTTGTGGCTCCGCCGACTACTGAGACTTCTCCTAAGCAGCCTTTGTAAAGGCTTTCTCTTGTATTTTTCTGCCTCCTGTTCATATTTTACAAATTTTAATGTAAAAGTAGCTTGCATATCTGTCAATGTTTCAAAAATAAACCCATACAAAAAAACAATTAAACATGCAACAAATAAAAATGACAATCATGGCAAAATAAAAATGCAGAAAAAGGGAAGGTTTTTAGGAACGCAAAACTAATCGTGGAGCAATCCAAAGATCTTCCTTATTTGAATACATGGGTTGCCTTCCAAGAAGCGCTTGCTTTAACGTCTTTCAGCCGGACGATACCTCTTTCTAAGCTTGGATAGGGCCCATAGCATGGAATTGATCCTTGAATGGAAGGTGATACTTGACGTCATCCAATAATGGTTTAAATTCTAGTGTAGGTGCCTGAATCATCAAAATCAGCAAGTTAATATAAAATTAAATCGAAGTTGGAGAAGATGGCTTACTTGCTTACTCCGACACAAACTCAATGACGAACACCACATCTTTGGAGGTTGCAGGGATATGGGACTTGGCCAGATTTGGTGTTTTGAGAGTTATGACTTGTCCCGTGTCATAAAATCCAACTTCTTTGGGATTTTTCATCTCAAGTGTATCTTCTTTGATGAATTCTAGACATTCCCCATCCACTTCTTGCTCTTGATTCTTTGGAAAGGTTTCGAATATGCCTTTCTCACCCTCTTCTTCCTTGGATTGCTTGATCTTGCAAGGAATAAGGAAATTTAGTGAAATGGGATCAAGATGAATTGAATTTAGGCTTACCTTGGTTGTAGTGAATGACATAGAGGGCATATGGGGTTGTGGCAAGGGTGGTTCTTCCCTTGCCGTGGCCTTGTTATTCTCCTCTTCTTCGAGCATCGGTTGTTCATCCATGTTTTGGCTTGGTTTGGATGTCTTGGGTTCACCTCTAACCTCCATAGCACTTCCCAAAGTGATAGCATCATGGATTTCAAAATCTTCCTTCAAATTTTCAATAGTTGAGTTGGAGAGTTCACTTTGCTCTTGAATTTGTGCCGTGAACTCTATAATCTCTCCAAGTTGATTTTTCAATTCGCTCATCTCCTTAGCTTGATTGAGCATTGTTTCATTCTGATTTTGCTGCCCCTGCACCAAAGAGGTTAGTAATTGAAAATTTTGATCACTATCCGTGGACATACTTGAATTTGATTGGAATTGTTGTAGGGGAAGTTGTGGTGGCTGCATAGGTGTTAAATAAAACTCATCAGATTGCTGCCAATATTCATCTTGTTGAGCCTCCTTGGTTTGATTTTGTGATCCCTGCACCAAAGAATTTATTTCATCAAATATTTGATCATAATCTATTGACAAACCTGAATTTGATTGAGCATATTGTATATGAGGTTGTGATGGCTGCATAGGTCTTGAATGGAACTCCTCTTCTTGCTGCCAATATCCATCTTGTTGGAATTGTTGAGGTTCTATCTAACCTGAATAATCTCCCCAATCCCAATTGTAAGCGTTGGAAAACATGTTGTCCCATGATTGGCTATGACCTTGATAACCCCAAGCATCTTCATTCGCAGCGAATTGAGAATATTGCTGAGTTGGATATCCTTGCCCATAGGACACACCACATGTAGGGACACTTTGCATTGTGGTCCTTTCGGCATATTGTGACAATTGAGAAGTAAGTTCCGCCAATTGAGCTTGAATGGTAGCAAAATCCATGTCTTACTTCTCTAGTACCTGAAATTAAGGAAACAAAACTAAATCAAATATCAAAAGTAAAAAAAGAAAAAAACACAAACAGAAACAAAGTCAGTAACTAAAAACAAAAGACACGAAAATAAACAAAAAGAAATAACAAAGGATTAGCAAAGTTACTAATCCCCGGCAACGGCGCCAAAAATTTGATGCGAAAATTAACTTAACACACAAATTTAACCCTCTTTTGACAATTTTAGTATAAGTATAAGTAGGGATCGTTCTGAACCGGGGATTAGGAGGGCTTGCTAATAACCTCTAAACTGACTAAAAAAACATAAAACTAAACTTAAAAACACTTAACAAGATTCACAAGACTCAAAGCAAACTTAAAATACTCAAAACAGCTCAAAACAACCAAATAAACTTAAACTAGACACTAGGAATGACTTTGGACGAAAATGGACTTTTACTTGAATCAAAACACTTAAAAACACAAACTAAAACAGATTTGAAACACTTTGAAACAAGAACTAAAATGGGGGTTTTGATTTGGATGAAGCTGTAACAAACAAACAAGTATGAAAATCTAGACAGATTGTAAAACGAATGTGAGAAATAAGATGATGGATGGGATAGCTAGAGGCTTTTTCTCCACACATGACATGTATGCAAATAACTTGATTTCCAGTTACTACTTCATTGAATTATGAACGACAATGCTCCAAATTAACCGTGACATCACTAGTTATCTCTCAGATTTTCCTTGTTTTATTGGATTGGATGACATCATTCGACAACCCAAAACATTCTTCTAAAGTTCCCTACTGTTGGAAATGTGCCCTAAAACCAATCATATGATGATACTTTACGGACATTTCAAATGTTAAACTAATCTAGTTTAACATATAAAGGGCAAAGATTATTGTTTGAGCCGTCTCATATAAATGTTATATGCTTAAACGATAAAGTCCAAGGAATATGTGATTGGGAGAATGCAATCTAATGAAGTTAGATTAATGAGACCATTCTTTCGTAGACACATCCTAAATGTTCCTGATCATAGGATTACCAATTGGGCATTGACAGTCCGTTAAGATCAGTACGTACTGTGTCTTCTCTCAGGGAGAGTGACTAGTCTCGAGTCATTGGTGTGTGTGACATCAAGACAAGTACGTAGGTGCTCAATAAGAGAATGAGTTCACTGAACGTGATCAACGAAGAGTTCTTATATTCCATGTCACATGAGAACTCATGGTTGGGATAATGCAAAGTAGTCCTTTGACCTGAGGCATCACAGTTGTCTTGTGGTTAAGTCCTTAATCTTTGATTATGTCTAATTCACCCCCTAGGGGTGTCACGGCATCGTTGGGGTTAAGCCACTTAGCTATGGAGACAAGTAAATGCGCAACAAGGGATCTCTAACCTTCAAACAGTTGAGGGAGAATACTCTATGATATGATTTGGAATCTCTGGCCAGAGTATGAATGAGATTGGGGAATGCGTTCCAAATCACATTCAAGGAAATCATATAAGCAAACGATTCACATTGGATAGTAGACATGAGTAAATAAACTATCATACCAAACAATGTGGTCAAGAGTATTAGATTAGAGAAGGACCGTATTGCATTTGTAATCCTGAACTGAATAGGTTCTCTATCCTCTTCTGATTAGCTTGGGTAACCATGACATGCTGCTAGGCGTCAACCATGGTTTGTGGAAGCCCTATACGTGTATAACCACTAAAGGGAGAATTGAAAATTGTTTCAATTCACAATCGATGTAAAATGGTTTTAATCGCCCACTGCCTCGCTAAAAGGAACCTAATGGATCGCACACCATAAAAGGTGGAGATTGAAGATTAAACGGAAATGAGTAAGAATGATTAAATGGTTTAATCATTTATTTATGGCAAGGATTAATTAATATGTTAATTAATCAAACGAATAAGTTCGTTAAAGACTTCGGGATAGTTTTGGACCTTAAGGCCTAATGGGCTTCGAACGTCAAGCCCATTAACTTAAGTTGTATGACAATTTAATGAATAAAGATTCATTAAGGCCCAAAAGCCCAAAACTCCCTAAATGGCCGGCCATATGTGTATGAATTAGGGTTTTGGTTGTTTAGGTCACTTAAAGAAGTGACTATATAAATGACTTTATAGCCAAATATTCATTAATGTGATTAAGGGTTTATTTTGGGTGAAAATGGGTGAGAATTGTCTCTCCATTTTCTCTCTAAAGAGGCCAACACCTTGGAGGGTACATCTAGCAATCCTACTACTCCAAGGTCACTCATTTCTTCTACAATCTAACCTTGGTGAAGAGACTTAGAGGTTCTCAATTTTGGGAACTTGGAGAACCTATTCTTCCATCCAAATCCATGGATCTAAGAAGCAAGGAATGAAGGCCCTATCTCTTTGGGTGATTAGCCTTTGCTTATGCAAAGAGGAATCTACAAAGGTATTAATTTCAACTCACTTTGTTTTGAGTTGATTATTGGTTCACCAATCTACTAGGCTTTGAATTTCATGGTAATGTTTTGTTTTTGAGTGCATGCAAGCATGATTCCGCCTTTTAATTGTTAATTGCATGCTATATGATGTTGCTCAAATGAACATGTTTTTCAAAATAAATCCTTCAAGTGGTATCAGAGCCTAGGTCTAGTAGTTGGTGAATCCTTTTGGGTTTTGTAGTTCATAAGTTTATGATTTAAAAGTTGTAATTGTTACAAGCTTTATTCTTGCTTCTTTGAATGTAAATTTTGTTTGAAAATTTGCCATCTCAAATGTTGTAGATGTAGTTCATATGAGGATGAATATTGGAGCTAAAATTTGGTGCCATGATTTTGGGGATTTTCGGCCAAATCCAAAGGGTGATTTTTTGGGTTCATGTTTGTCTTGTTAAAAATGTTTTAAGGTGACTTTTGGAACCCCTAAGTACCCTAGGATGTTAACACCATTTTGAATGGTGAAAATTTGAGTTTTATGGCTTGAAAACATTCATGGAGCTCTTATGGGTTTTCATGGATGTTCTTCATTGTTCTTGATGTTCTTGCCAAGAACAAAAAGGTTTTGTGTTTTGATTCAAAGTTTTGAATATTTCATAAAGTTTATGTTATATGTTTTTCAAATGATTTATCATGTATTTAAAGTGTTAAATATTTGTATAAATGATGATGGAAACATCAATTATCAAAACATATATTAATTTTATGAAAGTATTTAAAGTGTTAAATATTTGAATAAATGATGATGGAAACATCAATCATCAAAACATATATTAATTTTATGAAAGTATTTAAAGTGTTAAATATTTGTATAAATGATGATGGAAACATCAATCATCAAAACATATATTATTTTTATGAAAGGTGAAAGCACTACTTGATTGTTTTTGACAAAACTAATAAATCAAAACACCCACCACTCATTTTTATCCCTAAAAACCGGCCACCCTAATAAAATAGGGTATTTTTGGGGCTTTTATGCAATTACATAAAGTTTTGATACTTTTGTGTATTTGTACTTTGACCCGAAAGTTTACGTTTTGACGTTAAGGCCTAAAAACGCTAAAGGACAAATTGTTTTGCTCCTTTAATGAAGTTTTTGAATTTATTTAAATTTTGGGTTCTAGTTGTATTTACATGAAGTAGTGACTTTTGTGTTTTTACAAAGTGACCCCAAAAGTTTATGTTTTCGCAATATGGCCCAAAAAGTTGTGGTTATTGCATGATGGCCCAAATAGGATGAGAATTGGATTTTCATTTTGTTTAGCTCCACTTAAATCAATTTTATGGATACAAAAACCAAATGAAAATGTTGCATTCAATTAATTAGTTAAAGCGTTAATTAATTAAAGGATGATTATGAACCTAAGCCTAATATAATTGAGCTATGTGAAAGGCGTTTCAAATTTGTTTGAACCATGGGAATGTGTAGATTAGATTTTGGTTGTAATTTGATTTGATCAAATGTTGTAAAAGGGCATAAGTCCTTCTTTACTTTAAGGTAATTTGTTTTATGCAAATGTTGTAATGAGCATAAGCTCATCCTTTACTTTGAAGTATTTCTTTCTTGCTTTATATGATATGCATGAAAATGAAGTAATTGGGTCCAACGCCCCTAAGACAACACGCCTTAATGTGATTAAACGCGTAACTAAAATCAATCTCCATCCCTAGACCGAGATTCAACACAAGGCTCGTGTTGAATCTAAACAAAGGTTCATAGTCATCCTAAGGCCCTAAGGCAACTATATAGTCCATCAAATGAATGCAAACCTTATGTTAGTAGTAACATATACTCTTGCTTTAAAAACCGTTTTAAAAGCATAGCGGGAGTATTATGTACAACTAAAACAATCATATGGACCAATAGTTGTAATAGGACCAAAATTGTTTTAATAGAGATTAAAATGTATATTGATATGTGATGAGACCTAAAACCCTCAACCAAACCAATATTAAGTTGAAAGCGTGAGAGTGCTTAGAACATTCTTTCGTGGCCTTCCACCATGGTAGTTCCAATCGTTTATGACTTGTACACCGGCTTCACCCTATCATGGGGAAGTACAAAGTGCATGCTTATACTCAGGAGGAGTCTATATACATATGATGAGGTGAGTGTAGGCAACGAGGATAGCTATATATCGTATCATCGTGAGGCTATTCTTGAACCCCTTCACGCACTAAGCATGGTGGGAAGAACTTAACTAAGTGCAATGGAACCAATATCATATCATTGTGAGGTTACATTCTCTAGAGTCCAAATAAGATGGGTACTTGCATTAGTTGCAAATGAGTAAGCGTACTCTCTCATTATTATTAATGCTAGCCAATATCATATCATTGTGAGGTGGGCTTGATAATAGTGAGCCTCCCATAACCTACTAAGAGTTTCATCCAAAACTCTCGAATTCCAATGAGGGATATGGAATTTGCCAAAAATAGTGGGTGATGCTATTTGATTTAAAGACCCGAATCAAATGGCTTAAAATCAATCAATTTATATACGTTATGTATTTGTTTACCAATATATTTGCAAACGCTATCCAACACTTGACAAATAAAAGCCGAACGTTTAGTTTACGGACTTGGTACTACAAAACCATAGATTGTCTTTAATGGCTTGTAAATGTACCTAAGTAGTCTCATCCTCACAATCTTCCTATTGATAATGTATCATTAGAAGAATATGTTAGAAAAGGTCTATCATAAAGAGGACAACACTTTTAATGTCATAATTCTTCAATTACAAATTGTTGTATGAAGAAATAAGAGTTGCTTTGAACAACCCTTAATCAATGCAAACACTTAGTGCTTGTTTCTTTGTTACATGAACAAGGAACTTGAGAAGAAAGCACAAAGGCTTGGACACTTAATGTGCCATGATTCTTCACTTCCAAATGTTGTATGAAGAAATGAGAGTTGCCTTGTACAACTCTTGAAAGTTTGTAATTATGTTTAGAACATAATGGTTGGTTGACAAAAATAGTCCATTAACATGGACTTATGATGATTTTGAATCATTAAGTGTTGAAGTGTTAAACCACTTAACGAGACGGAAACTAGGCAAGGACTTCACCTTTGTTTCCCTATCCTAATGGTTCACTAAGTTTATGGTAAACTATGTAATGAACAATAACCACATACTCTCCAAATTGTTTGATGTGTATAACACAATTGAAAAAGGTTTCAAGAGAGATAGTGGGAGTTTAGGGACCATGACTAATGTAGTCAAAGGTGAAAGTCAAATAAAGAAGATAAATAACTCCAAGGGAACAAACTTTCTTTATGAAAGGATGGACATTGGAAGGGGTATTTGCAAGAAATGTCTTGCAAGTGTCAAGAACACACCTTTCGAAGGTGTTGTAAAATGTTCTTGAAAAGTTCAAAACAGTTGGTTCTTCTACTTGAATGTATGATTCCGTATTAGTAACTATGTTTTACAAATCGTTGTAAAAGTGTGACTAATAAGAAGTAGAAGATATATGAGAGAAGAAAAGGTACTTCACATACGGAACGTGAATAAGATATAGATCTCTGCGAAAGCAGATAGTACTTACTTCCTCATATGAACTACCAAAGAAATTGGATTATAGTAATCTAATTGATTGTCTCTATAGTAGAGATGATATGGTAGTGTTAACTGTTTATAATATAATGATGCTTAAAACCCAAAAGGTTGCAAGGTAGTGACTAATCCCAACTAAATTGTGATACCTCTAAAACATAAGTTACGAGTTGGTGAAACAAGGATGCTTTGGATCGTTAGATCCGGATCCAATACCTTCTTGTTAAAATTGTATAGAGGCGAAATGTTCGAATCTTTATTCTTTTGGAAAGAAGAAAGAATCACAAAAGTTGTTGAGGTTAATTCACTTAGATGTTAGTGGCACTTGTCCTCAACATAATACTACTCATGTTATATGACATTCACCGAAGATCACTCTCGGTTGGACTATAGTTTATTTTGAATAAACACAAGTCCGAATACTTTGCAAAAAGTTTCAAAGAATTCAAGAAATGTAAATAGATGAGTAAGATATCTAAAGTATTTACCTCTTTAGATTTGATCCAAGGAAAGGTAACACTTTAGATGAGTTTCCTTGAATGATATCAAGGAAAATAGCATCATAAGATAATGTATTTCTCCATTAGGAGAAGAACGAACTAAAATAAGATTTAGTTCGTTAGATGTTATCTATTACCCATATATAGGATATATACTTCTAAAACAATATGATTGTCAATTAGAAGATCTTCCAAAATTTTCATAACTCCATAAGATGTAGTTGGAAAGAAAGACAAATCTTAAGCATGTTAAGATTTGAGGTTGTGTGCTAATAAGCAATATTTGTTTGATAACAATCTTGTGGGATATCCTTAAATTAACTTTTGGATATCGCTTCTATAATCCAACTAACAAATGTTGTTTTGTTGGGAAGTTCATTGTAATCCTACAATGTGATTTGCCTAAGAGCAAATGAACGAGAGATAGAACTCAAAGAATGGGTTCTTTGAGAGACAAGGAAGTAATCAACAAATATAACAACCTAGTTCCTATACCTCAAGCTCCAAGGTAGTCAATAAGGATTTATAAACCGTCTCAGTTGAATGGTTTTGAACTTTATGACTATGTCATAGAGTTGCACCTCTTAATTCGAAAGAAGTAAAAATGAAAATCCTTATACACTGAGTGCATATACGATATATACTCAAGGAAATGGTAAAGTACCATTTGACTCGAAATAATGAAACCTTCATAGCTAATTGGTAGCTTAAGGTGACTACAATCAAAGAAAAATGGTTGACTTTGAAGAAACCATCTTTGAGATAGTCTTAGTTTCAATTAATTCGAAGATTGCTAGCTACAACTAAATGGTGATTCAATGTTTGGACATTATTAAGATAGTCTTGATAATATATGTCTAAAACTATGAATCACAAGACATGTAAGTTGTAGAGATCCATCCATCATGGATCTTAGCAAGCTAGTGGGAGCTATTTGCATCTTATGAGAAAAAGATCAAATCGTTTGATTGCTTATAAAGATGTAAATGAATCTTTTGTTTACTAGGTTTACAAAAGATTAGTGGGAGTTAATCATGTTCCTAAAATTTAAAATATATATGATATATTAATTTTGGAAATGAAATGAATTCTTCTTCGTTAAAGTTATGACTTTAAGCATTCTATAAACGATAGAATGTATATGGGAGATATAGTCTATATACATGGGAATGAAATCTATATTGATAGATTTTAGGATATAATTGGATTGTATCAATCCCTAATAATAGACAAGAGATGCTGGGAAGTTTCTCATATGATGATAAACTTCAATCAAATGGACAATTCTAGTAAGACTAAGAAGTTGTTGATTCCCAAAGAAATAATGCGTAAATAGAATCCTTTATGCGTAAGCAGAAAGGTGATTTATGTATTTCATATTGTATGAAAAACATTGATATGAGTTGTACCTAGAACGGTACAAGACGATATCAATACAAGCCCAGGATCAGAACCATGGCAACTGTCAAGTGAGTCCTTAAGTATTTAAGAAATACTAAAGGATAAATTCCTCAAAGATCGAGGAAGAATTAGAGTAACGTAATGGAAGCGTAAATGTATTAGATTATGAATCTAATCCATCATTGGATGTTTCTTCATTATGAATGAAGAGATAAACAAATATCTCTTTATTATGACTAAAGAGATATTTGGATGGAAACATTAAAGTAATGACTTTAGTGTGTTCCATTATGAATGCAAGATATATTGCCATATAGAAGTTTACAACAATGTTGTTTGGATGAGAAAGTTCATTTATGAACTCTCTATTCGGTTCCAACCAGAAAGTGTATGACACTAATGGGGCGATAGCTCAAGCCTGGGAATCAAGGTCTCATCAAGATCCGAACACAAATGAGAGACTGAACCACATGATTGAGAATCATGTATAATGGTGACGTCGTTATTCTCAAGGTTGCTTCTTTGGATAACACATATAGATATCCATTGTCTAGGCCTACTTTTCAGCCATTTATGAAATGACTACAGAAGAGGTATCATCACTGATGACCAATGCTGATTGGCTCTAGTGCAAGTGGGAGATTGTTGGAAATGTGCCCTAAAACCAATCATATGATGATACTTTACGGACATTTCAAATGTTAAACTAATCTAGTTTAACATATAAAGGGCAAAGATTATTGTTTGAGCCGTCTCATATAAATGTTATATGCTTAAACGATAAAGTCCAAGGAATATGTGATTGGGAGAATGCAATCTAATGAAGTTAGATTAATGAGACCATTCTTTCGTAGACACATCCTAAATGTTCCTGATCATAGGATTACCAATTGGGCATTGACAGTCCGTTAAGATCAGTACGTACTGTGTCTTCTCTCAGGGAGAGTGACTAGTCTCGAGTCATTGGTGTGTGTGACATCAAGACAAGTACGTAGGTGCTCAATAAGAGAATGAGTTCACTGAACGTGATCAACGAAGAGTTCTTATATTCCATGTCACATGAGAACTCATGGTTGGGATAATGCAAAGTAGTCCTTTGACCTGAGGCATCACAGTTGTCTTGTGGTTAAGTCCTTAATCTTTGATTATGTCTAATTCACCCCCTAGGGGTGTCACGGCATCGTTGGGGTTAAGCCACTTAGCTATGGAGACAAGTAAATGCGCAACAAGGGATCTCTAACCTTCAAACAGTTGAGGGAGAATACTCTATGATATGATTTGGAATCTCTGGCCAGAGTATGAATGAGATTGGGGAATGCGTTCCAAATCACATTCAAGGAAATCATATAAGCAAACGATTCACATTGGATAGTAGACATGAGTAAATAAACTATCATACCAAACAATGTGGTCAAGAGTATTAGATTAGAGAAGGACCGTATTGCATTTGTAATCCCGAACTGAATAGGTTCTCTATCCTCTTCTGATTAGCTTGGGTAACCATGACATGCTGCTAGGCGTCAACCATGGTTTGTGGAAGCCCTATACGTGTATAACCACTAAAGGGAGAATTGAAAATTGTTTCAATTCACAATCGATGTAAAATGGTTTTAATCGCCCACTGCCTCGCTAAAAGGAACCTAATGGATCGCACACCATAAAAGGTGGAGATTGAAGATTAAACGGAAATGAGTAAGAATGATTAAATGGTTTAATCATTTATTTATGGCAAGGATTAATTAATATGTTAATTAATCAAACGAATAAGTTCGTTAAAGACTTCGGGATAGTTTTGGACCTTAAGGCCCAATGGGCTTCGAACGTCAAGCCCATTAACTTAAGTTGTATGACAATTTAATGAATAAAGATTCATTAAGGCCCAAAAGCCCAAAACTCCCTAAATGGCCGGCCATATGTGTATGAATTAGGGTTTTGGTTGTTTAGGTCACTTAAAGAAGTGACTAAATAAATGACTTTATAGCCAAATATTCATTAATGTGATTAACGGTTTATTTTGGGTGAAAATGGGTGAGAATTGTCTCTCCATTTTCTCTCTAAAGAGGCCAACACCTTGGAGGGTACATCTAGCAATCCTACTACTCCAAGGTCACTCATTTCTTCTACAATCTAACCTTGGTGAAGAGACTTAGAGGTTCTCAATTTTGGGAACTTGGAGAACCTATTCTTCCATCCAAATCCATGGATCTAAGAAGCAAGGAATGAAGGCCCTATCTCTTTGGGTGATTAGCCTTTGCTTATGCAAAGAGGAATCTACAAAGGTATTAATTTCAACTCACTTTGTTTTGAGTTGATTATTGGTTCACCAATCTACTAGGCTTTGAATTTCATGGTAATGTTTTGTTTTTGAGTGCATGCAAGCATGATTCCGCCTTTTAATTGTTAATTGCATGCTATATGATGTTGCTCAAATGAACATGTTTTTCAAAATAAATCCTTCATAACTATCATTTCACAACGTTAAAAATTAAATTTTCGAAACGGGGTGTGACAATCTCCCCTCCTTATAAAATTTTGTCCTCGAAATTACATACAACCACTACATCCACTAATAATTATAAAACAAGTGTGGATACATCTCTCTCATCCGATCCTCTGTCTCCCAAGTAGCTTCTTCCACTGAATGATTTTTCCATAATACTTTCACCAAGCGCACGGTCTTACTCCTTAGTTCATTCTCCTTCCAAACCAAAAGAGTCACAGGTTCCTCATCATAAGTCAAATCCGGATTAATTTCCAAAGGTTGAGGAATCACATGTGAAGGATCTGAAACATAATGTCGAAGCATCGAAACATGAAATACATCATGTACCTTGGACAACTCTGAATGTAACTCAAGCCTGTAAGCAACCTCTGGTGATCATATATGGTCCAATGTACCTAGGACTCAACTTTCCTTTCTTTCCAAATCGTACCACACCTTTCCAAGGTGATAGCTTCAAAAATACCCAATCATCTTCATTATACTTCCAATCGGTGGCATGCTTGTTTGCTAAGCTCTTTTGTCGATCTTAGGCCGTTTTCAGGTTTTAATTACCTGAACATTTTGAGTAGTCTCATCCACAATCTCAAGGCCCACTAAAATTCTTTCACCAACCTCTAACCAACATAAAGGCGTACGACAAGATTTAGCATAAAGTGCCTCAAATGGTGCCATACCAATACTCGAATGATAACTGTTGTTGTAGGCGAACTCCATCAAATCCAAATGATCATGCCAACTATCTCTAAACTGCAGCACTGAAGATCTCAACATATCCTCTAATGTCTGAATAGTCCTCTCAGATTGTCCATTTGTCTGAGGGTGATATGCCGTACTATAAAGCAATCTCGTACCAAGAGCTTCCTGGAATGCTATCCAGAACTTGGAAGTAAATCTAGGATTTCGATCCGAGATAATATTAACTAGCACACCATGGTACTTCACAATTTGTGATAAAAATAACTTAGCTAATCGGCTTAACGAATACTTCTCCCTCGCTGGAATAAAATGTCCTGACTTCGTAAGCCGATCAACTACCACCTAAACGCCATCATATCCATTCTGTGTATGAGGAAGCTTGTACACAAAATCCATAGTAATATTTTCCCATTTCCACTGTGGAACGGGAAGTGGCTGCATCAAACCAAACGGTTTCTTCCTTTCAGCTTTAACCTGTTGGCAAATGGCACACCTACTCACATATTCGGCAATTTCTCTTTTCATACCTGGCCAATAATAAAATGGTCTAATGGTATGATACATCTTAGTGCCTCCTGGATGCATCGCATATGCCAAAATATGTCCTTCATCCAAAATTTCTTTCCTTAACTCTGCATTATTCGGCACATACATTCTGTTTTCCTGCATAAGCATACCATCAGTTTCTTGAATCCTAAAATCTTTCATTTTGCCTTGATTCCTTGCTTGAATTATTTCCTGGGTCTCTTCATCATACATCTGAGCCTCAAGCACACGATCAATTAAGATTGGCCTAACTTGAAAATTAGCAAGCAAGGCTTCTTCTCGATCTTCCACTCCTAACTCCACTCCGATGGACCTCAAATTTGCAAGAAGAGGGACATGACAATCATAGATGGCATTAAGTCTGGCTGGAGTCTTTATACTAAGTGCATTCGCCACTGTATTTGCACAACCAGGATGATACTCAATCGTGCAATCATAGTCACTAAGTAACTCAATCCACCTCCGCTGTCAAAGATTAAGAGCTCTCTAAGTAAACAGATACTGAAGACTCTTATGATCTATAAAGATCTTACATTTCTCACCATAAAGATAATGTCTCCAAATCTTCAAAGAAAAGATGATAGATGCTAACTCCAAATCATGTGTAGGGTAATTCTTCTCATGAGGTTTCAACTGTCTCGAAGCATAAGCAATCACCCAACCATGTTGCATCAATACACAACCCAAACCATTAAGAAAAGCATTACTATAAACCTCATAATTACTGCTATCATCTGGAAGTGCTATTACAGGTGCATGAGTGAGATAATACTTCAACTGCTAAAAACTTTGCTCACACTTATTATCCTTCTCAAACTTAACATCCTTTCGAGTCAACCTCGTCAATGGCAAAGCAATCATTGAAAAATCCTTAACGAACCATCTATAATAGCCTACTAGCCAAGGAAACTCCATACATCGGTGACGGTTCGAGGTTGCTCCTAATTCTCTACAGTTGTCACCTTCTGAGAATCCACTTGAATGCCTTGAGTAGAAATGACATGTCCCAAAAATGCCACTTGATTCAACCAAAATTCACATTTGCTAAACTTAGCATATAGCTGGTGTTCCCTCAAACTGCTCAACCAAAAATGCCACTTGATTCAACCAAAATTCACACTTGAATGCCTAGAGTATACCAGGATATCGTTAATGAAGACAATAATAAACCTGTCCAAATATGGCTGGAATACTCGATTCACCAAATCCATGAAAGCTGCTGGTGCATTAGTTAACCCGAATGGCATAACAAGAAACTCATAATGACCATATTGAGTCCTAAATGCGGTTTTAGGGACATCTTCATTTTTAATCTTCAACTGGCAGTAACCCGACCTCAAGTCAAATCTTAGAAAATACACAAGCACCTCTGAGTTGATCGAATAAATCATCTATACGAGGCAATGGATAACGGTTCTTAATGGTTACCCGATTCAATTGCTTGTAATCAATGCACAGCCTCAAAGTTCCATCTTTCTTCCTCACAAATAAAACTGGAGCTCCCTAAGGTGAAGTACTAGGCTGAATAAAACCTTTATCCATTAATTCTTGCAACTGGACTTTCAATTCCCTTAATTAAGCATGAGCCATTCTACAAGGAGTCAAGGATATAGGATTTGTACCTGGAAGTAGATCAATAACAAACTCCACCTCTCTATCTGGCGGCAATCCAGGCAAATCCTTAGGGCATACATCCGGAAAATATCTTACCACACGAACATGCTCCACATTACAAGGAGCCAAATATCCCGACAACCTTTTGATAACAATTTCTTTGCTTTCATGGGTGAAATAATACCATGCCTCACCCCACCAGGCTCTCCTACAAATGTAACCTCAGGTAATCCAGGACAATGAAATGTGACTGTCTTTCCATAACAATCTATCTTGGCATGATTATAGTGCAACCAATCAGTGCCCAAAATCACATCAAAATCCATATTATCCAACAGCATAAGATTAGCCGGAATAATAACATCATCTACTATCACTGGACATCTTGGATAAACCCGATCCATAAAATATCTATGTCTTTTAGGCATAGAAAACTTTAAATCATATCTTAGAGGTGTAGGATGAGGTTGCATCACTTTAGTAAATGTATGAGAAATAACAGAATGTGTAGCACCACAATCAATCAATACTCTAGCAAAATGACCAAGAATATTTAATGTACCCATGATTAAATCTGGATTGTTCTGGGCATCTTACAGTGACATGTTGTGGATACGCCCCTGATTTTGCTGTCGTCTACCTTGACCTCTGTTGGCATGAACACCACATCCCTACCTATGTTGACCAGACTGCCTCGAGGATCCTGCACTACTAGCAGCAATCTCTCACTGCTGGGGCTGTCCTCCTTGGTACCACTAAGATCCACCGGCTGAATGTGGCTGATAAGACATAGATCCTCCTTGATACTGAGGGTACTCACTTTGATACTGAGGATCCTGATAGTACTAATGTTGTCCTAAGGTGTAAGGAGCGGCGTTGCCCTGATAATGGTAGGCACCTCCTCGTCCAATCTGAGCATAACAACAAGATCCTGAAGTTTGCTGGGTCGGTGCAGGTGGTGGGAAGGAAGGCTGCTGAGGTCTCTGTTGACTGTGAGGGTACTGAGCAGCCCTATGACCCATCTGTCCATAAGTATAACATCCACTGCTGCCTTTCCTACACTCCCCAAAATGCCTAATATTACACCTATGGCATTAAGGAGCACCAGAACCACCAGAACCACCAAAATCTCTCTGCCTCTGGAACCTAGGGTCTCCAGTAAATCTACCACCTCTCATTTGCATATTAGAACTTAATCCTCCGCTAGAAGTGCTGGAATTGCCACCACTCCTCTTAAAGTTCTGGGTCTTGCGAGGTCTTTTAAATGCTTATCCTTTACCCTTATCATTTCGCCTCTAGTTCCCATTCTTTCCTTTCTCATCCTCACTTTCACTGGGCATGTTCTCTAAGTCCTTAATCCACAATAAAACCTCATAAAACTCTTGGTAAGTGGCACAGTAAGTTGATGTCGCTATGGAACGCCATTTCTTCTTAGTACCCAATTTGAAGCAACAAAGCATCTCAACCGGATTAGCAGTAACCTTTGGATCATATCGTGACAAATCAGTAAACATCCTATAATACTCATTAGCTAACATCTTTCCTTGCTTCAAATAAGTAAACTCTTGTTTCCTACGATCAATGTACTCATGAGGAATGAACCTTTTTTCCTAAACAACTCTTTAAATACTCCCCAGTCTGCAATCTCCGCTGGGTCAACTGGTAAGACTCTTGTCTCCACTAGGATGTAGGCTGCTCTCCCAAAAACCAAGTAGTCATCTCGACCCACCTATTAGGAGGAAGATTCCCCTGACTTTGCATCACTAGAAAGGTCTTTTCAATATGATTAAGCCATTTTTCTACCCTCTTATGTCCTTCATTTCCCATGAAGTGATTCAGTTTCAGGTTGTACACAGTCTCAAGAGGTGTCCTCAGGGGAGGACGGAATGCAGTATGAAGGGCAGTTACTATAGCTTCCCCTAATTGAGTAATATCAGGGAAACTAGGCTCAGCTGAGTGACTGGGCTCTCAACGAGGCGGCATAGTTCTGACATAAAATATCACAAGGATTATAATATTCAAGAATTATACAGGACTGCTAAACCTGGCTCTGATACCAAACTGACACACCCCGACCGAAATCAAGGTATGCTGGCCGTCACGTGACAGCGACGTAGCCATGTGCACAGTGCAGAAGCAATAATGATAAGAAATATAAGAATAATTAAAAACCGAACTACTAGAGTGCACTATTAAACAGGAAGTGTTAGGAGTAATATACAAAAGTAAACACTCCTAATCAAAGCTTAGAAAGTCTAGGTGCAGTCCAGTAGGACAAGTACTAGTTATACAGTACCATAAGATTTCCTACAATTATTTAGATATGTCGGAACCACCAAAGTCCTCGCACTCAGCAACTGCAAACTTACCTAAAACCCGGAGGGGCGCAAAACAGAAAATGTGAGTGGGCATAAACAAATGTTTTACAAAACCGTTTCATTTATCAACATATCTAACCCCTCGTTGTAAAACATGTATAATTTTTCCCAAAATCAGAATATAAGCATATCCATAAATATTATGTAAATATAGCAATTCTAATCATGCTTCACATAATCATATTCATATGTATGCTATGCCAAGATATAACAGAGTAAGCAATTCAGGTAAGAATAATCTCATAGAAATATAACATGTTAGCCAGAACTCCTGTGATAATCTGTACGGCTGAATTCATAGCTCAAAATCAATCTAGCCGGAGTCACTATCATGACCTATACGACAATATATTGCACAAGAGTCGGAACCAAAGGAAAAGGTCTATACGACAATAATAGGTGTAATATAATCATGCTCAATACTACTCTCACATAATAGCTGGGCGATAATTCGCTAGTCACCTACGAGTCGGAACCATAAATAAGGTTTGTACGACAAGACTATGCACCTAAATTGGATCCAATATGAGCATATGGTGCAGGAGGTGACATAATAAACAGGCCTGTGTCATAACTCTGGCTAAATTACAATCACCTTAAGTGTAGTTTTATGAGCTCAACATTATTCAATCACATATCACATCATCGATGATTCACATAACCAAACATAACTTACCTGAGCTTACTTGAGCGTCCACAGCACCACAATTATATATAATGCATCATATACCAATTCATGTACAATTTATAAACTTATATGCAAGGCATTTATGGCATACTTTCATTTAAACACATATTTATGGGAAAATATCAAGTATATAATATATACTGAAAACCAAAAGCCCACTAATTGGTATGTTGAAGGGTCGTAGCCCCCGAGTCGCTCTTGGATATGCTCGTCCTTGGGATAAGTCTCACCTATATGCGAATTAACTATAAAAATGTTATTTTAGAGCATATAGACAAAACTAGCTAATAACTTCTCATACATAGCTCAAAATGGGTATATGAATTTACCACAGTGACATACACAACCTCAGGATCATCCCCAAATTTTTAGATTAATTTTTCATCCACCCACGCACCGCTACGCGCTGGTGAGTCCATGGCAAGACGTGCGGTCACGCACAGGGAATCCTGACGGATTCTCTAACTGCAGTTAGGAATATTCCTCAAAATATTCTGTTAAAACCAATGGTAAATGTTAATTCTAATTGACGGCGTTAGCATATTCCGTTAACCATAACGGAATATGCTCATTTCTTCTCCGGCGAGTCACCGGTTGCCGGTGACTTCGTCGGTTTCTAGGTAAAACTTCAATACCACTATTCTTCTTTGTTTCTTCACCATTTTCTAACCATAACGTTATACCTGCTTTAGGACCTGTAAGCCACGAATTCTTGCCGGAGAAATTTGAGAAAATCGGCCAACTTTAAAACAAGCTATCCTGACGTCCAATTTCTTTAAACGAAGTACTCCGAGCTTCATAAGGACCTCCATAAGCTCCCTATGAGCTTGAAATTTCCTGAAACCAACATATTTACGTATGCATGAACAGTGACAAAATAGGAGCTAGGGTTTCCACGTGAAATTGAAGGTTTCCTTACCTAAAAATAGTACCTTTGAACTCGTATGGTCCTCACGAACACAATGGTGATCTCAAAACCTTTGTTTTGTTACGTTTCAAATGATTTTGGGTGATGTCCATACAAAAGAGAAGAGAGAGAGAGTATGTGAGAGAAAGAGAGAGTACGGGAAGGAGAGAGAGAAAAGGTGGGTGTGTGTGTTGATGCAAAAATTATCTTAACACACAAATTAAACCCTCTTGTTGTCAATTGTAGTAAAGAATGTAAGTAGGGATGGTTCTAGGCCGGGGATTAGGAGAGATTGCTAAAACACTTGAAACTGACTTAAAAATGTAAAATTAAGTTTAAAAAACCAAACTAGACTCAAAAGATGCAATACAAACTAAAGACACTCAAGACTGCTTAAAACAATGAATTAGACTCTAAACTAACTCTAGGGATGGTTTTGGACGAAATTAGGTTCTAACTTGACTCAAGACACTTAAAAACACAAATCAAAACATATTTTGACTAATAAAACACTTTAAAGTAAAGGGGGATTTGATTTTGACGAATTTGAAAACAAAACAAACAGATTGTAAACTAAAACATATTTTGGACGAATTTGAGTAAATTGAATGGATGGAAGGTTAGCTAGAGGGTTCTTCTCGACACAAGACACACTTGCACATAAACCAATTTTCAGTTGTTCTTTCGATAAATCAAGAAACTCAACACCCTGGGTTAATTAAGTCGGCTTAAATTAATCTTCAAGTTCTCCTTAAGCTATTGATTTGGATGGGAAAGCGCATACAACAATTCAAGCATTCTTTAAAAGTCCTTTACGTGAACAGCAAAATAAAGATACAATCAAAGATCATTAAGCATTATGAAAACTATAAGTATTGACGAGGCATTCATTACTATGATAAGCATGAAACTCCTGCCAAGAATTCATTTAAGGCGATCGTTTATAAGCGACCTCCACTACTTGTGAATATAAGTTTGTAACTATTAGGTGAAAATCCCTTATACTCTAGCATCATATTCATGCATGCAAACTAAATGTGCACTCTTAATAAACATACACAAATAAGTTATCAAACAAGCAGTTAAACAAATTGAATTCACAACTTATGAAATCACAACTGAAGGTAATCAAATCATATTGCAAGTATGAACATGGTTTCGAATCCCCCCTAGCTAAGGGGGGTTTAGTTCTTCATACTTACAAAGCAAAGATAAACAAATTTAGACATTGAAAACAAAAGAAAAAAAACACCTAAATGCTCCAACCATCCAAGTTGGACAACATGCACGTCCAAGCACTTTCCTTCCCTTCCTTTGCTACGGCACAAGGTGTTGGTGAGTGTTTAAAGGTTTGGTTCTATGGAGGAATGGATGTGAAGATGAATGGATGTGTTTGGATGAAAGTTGTATTGAATTGGGGATGAATTCTCAAGCAAAAACTGAATGTAATGGCTGCCACACACACTTCCTTTTATAGAGGAAATGCACGGCATGGAGGGATGAATGGTGATGTGAGCAATGATTCCAAGGTGAAAGTGAAGTAATGATGCAAAGCATGTGGGGGTGAAATGGAGTGGTGTTGCAGCTATGAATGCAAGTGGGGAACATGAATGATTATGCATATGGTAGATAAAGGAAAGGGAGGTGGAATGGTGCAAAAATGAGTCATATGTGCAAATGGATTCATGATGCACGGCATGGGCAAGGAAAGTGAAGGAGTGGTGCATCAATGAGTGCATGTAGTGGAGGTGAAAGTGAATGAAATCTGATGGGTGAAGGGGATGAAGGATGTGCACCATTTGAGTGCAATGATTAAATGTAATGGTGCATAAAAACAGAAATAATGAAGGGGACAAGGGTGAGTGCTGTGGTAATGAGTGAATATAGTGGTGTATTTTCTGCCCATGCCGTGCCTTTCTTTTGCCCATGTGTATGTGTTTCCTTTGCCCATTTGCACACACATGTTCCTCATCATTTCAACCACAAAATAAACACATTTTCTACCCTCCAACCTGTCCATGCAGTTTGCATGTGTGTGAATGTCATCCTTGCATGTGTATGAGCTGTTTGATGTCTTCTCCCTTTGCATGTGTTTGTGTTGTCACCTTTGCACAAAAAGACCTTCACCTTGCCGTGGTTTGCATGTGTGTGTGCTGTCCATGTTTACCTTTGCATTTGCACACACACATCTTCATCATATCAACCACTAATCCACCTATTTTCTGCCCATGCCAAAGCTGTCCATGTGTGCTTTTCTCTTTGCCTATGTGTGTGTGTTTCCTTGGTTTCATTTGCACACACATATGCTGATTTCCAGCCTTCTAATCTTCAAAAACATCCATCCTCATGTCTCCATGCTTGCACTATCCAATCTTGGCTAAAAAATGCTCCAACATGAACCAAAATGCACTTTCTTGCCAATTTTGTTTTTAGGACCTACAAACACACGAAAATAGCTTAAAAATACATAATTGACTAAGAAATAACAACATAAATGCACAAGAACAAGCTAACTAAGCCGCATAAATATGCTCCTATCAAATTCCCCCACACTTAGCTTTTGCTAGTCCTCGAGCAAAACAACACAAACGAAACAACGAAACATAACCTAAACCTTCCAACATTTGCCTCAGGGATTTTTAATGCACATGACATGTTAAAAATCATCATTCCTATAGATTTTGGTTATCTTCACACTTGAGCACAAACTTAATCACAGTCACTACTTACTAGTTCACAATTAACCAATTAAAACAATGTTTCGAATGTAGTAACATGCCTTTGAGAATTTGCTCAATTCCTTACAAGATACTCTCTATTTTCACACACATTTTCTGACTACACACCCTACACTAGATATATGTGAAAAGATTGATGTAAACATGAAAGATTAGTACTCACACATGTTACAACAAAGAAAGCAATTTCTAGAGTTAATAAGCATGTTTAAATATGATCTCATGAATGGAATGCTACTACTTAGATGCGAGAACCAATGACACCATATGCTCAGACCAAATTAAAACTCCACAAATTGAAACACATAACACTCAAGATAGAAGTCAAGGGTTGTAACGGGACTTGGGAGTAATGGCTAACACAGGAAAGATAGGGGTAACAAACGTTCTTAAAGCGATAGCAAGCAAAGCAATGAAATCGACACTTGGAATTTACTTTAGAATGCAGAATCAACTTTTAAATACAAAGGGAAGATTCATGCAACATTTAGGGCCGAATTCAATGTTTTTGGACCCTTTCATCAACAAATGACACTTTAAAGCTCTTTTTCACAACTTTTCATTCTATTTTTCACGAATTTTTCTTTTTCTTTCCTACCTGTGCCTTATTAAGGATTTTGGCACACACACACAACAAGAATCACTTCCCCCACACTTGTTTTCTGCAATAGTTTAATAAAAAGGAATTCATATTGAGTCATGCTTTACAATGCTTTAAGAACAAGGGTACGGATGGTTCTAATCTAGGCTAGGTGAGGATAGTGTGGGTTAACAAAGAACATGAAGGGAAAACTATGAGATTTCATGTGGGATTTCCAGTGACTAGCATGCATATACAATTCAAAATTTATATACGAAAGCAACGGAAGCATTTCAACATATATTATCAAAGCTTTAGTCATGTAAATCCCCTTCAAGATGCATAGGTTTATGTAAGATGCATCAAAAACAAATTTATATAAGAAAAAAGTTTAGGAGTAGTTTTATACCTCTTGATCTAGATCTTAGACCAAGGATGGACCACCTCCAAGCCCTTTGCTCCTTGAACTCCTTGAACCTAGCCTCCTTCCTTGCCTCCTCCACTTTGTTTAGTATGAGTGCTCCTAGGTTCTCTTCAAGTTTCCAAAATTGAAAACCTCTAAAGATCCTCACCCACTAGTGTAGTGAGAAGGATGAAGGAATAACCAAAGGGGTGAAAAGATGATTAGCTAAATCTCCCTATGGTGGCCGGCCCTTTGAGTGTTAGAGAGATATTTTTCTTTTTCTCTTTTTGTTCTTTTAACACTTCAAAAAACCCTAATGAAACATTTGCTATAAAGTTCCTTTTATAGCCAAAAAGAAACAAGTCAACATTTGACCTTTCTCTCCCTCCTTTGGCCGGCCCCCTTTGTGTTGTTTGGGCTTTGGGCTTTTATTTATTTCAAGTCATCCAATGCTTGAATAAAAGCCCAATGGGTTTAGGCCCAATGGGCCCAATTAAACCCAAACGTTTCTTTAAGCCCAAAACGATCTTATATCGCTTTTATGATTTCTTTAGACTTTCTAATTAATCACAACACTTAATTAATCCAATTAATTATTTCCATCATCCATTAGTTACTCACTACAAGAGTGTATTGGTGAACAATCGTTTTAGGTTCTAATTAGCAAGGCAGTGAGGTGATTGGCACCAATCCAATTGATTATATTTAATCCAATCACTTAGTGAATTAAAACTTACTTTTAATTCACCTTCTTCTTTGACGACTACATTTAATCATTTAGAAGAACTCACAAGCCATGAGTGACATCTAACCATATATCATGGCTACCCAAGCTAATGTAGAAGTTGTTCGGAGAACCTATTCAGTTGGAATTACAATGCAATTCGATCATTCTCTAAAACAATACTCTTAATCACATCACTAGGGTATGGATATATTATGTCAAACCCCTAATGTGGTTATTCCTTCTTATATGATTCAATTGAGTCGTATAGGAATGCTTTCCTTTATTACGCTCGATACTTCGACCGAAGATTCCAGAATTATATCTTAGAGTATTCATCCTCTCTTAACGAGGATTAGAGATTCCTTGTTGCGCATTCACTTGCCTTCATGACTAAGTGGCTTAACCCCGACTATGCCGTGGACACCCGCGAATGGAGTGACTTTGACATAATCAAAGATCAAGGACCTAACCACAAGACAACTATGATGCCTCAGGTCAAATGACTACTTACATTATTCCAACCATTAGAGTTACTTGCTTGACATGTGAGTAGACCTCCATGCAAGTACTCTCGTTCGATTGTGTTCAGTGAACTCATTCCCTTAATGAGCATCTACATACTTGTCTTAATGTCACTACTCGAATGGGATGAGACTTTCCATCCTTCTAATTGAAGCGGACATAGTATGTACCGATCTATGCATTGTCAGTATCCCTCCAACAATCCTATGACCAAGAACCTTTTGGACATGATGGTTATGTGAAGAAGGTTTCTGTAGTCTAACTGCATTAGATTACTTCTTCAATCGATCCATTGTCCATGGATTCACCATTTAGGACATATATCATTTATAGAGATAGTCCTAAATAGTATCTTTGCCATTTGATGTATAAGAGTCATCTAGACATCCATTTATTGTCCTGAAAGGTTTCTTCTAAAGATTGACTTTCAGGGCATATTTCCAACAGAACATAGGCTACACAAGGCTCAACGGGGTTAAACTTAAACATATAATGAAGTAGGATACATGGCAATTTGGCTTTGGTGGTGGTCACTACACAACTTCATCTTGAATATGTGTTATGCAAATCACTAGCATGCTTTGAATGAAATGGGCATGAGTTCTAGCATTTGGAACTAAATGATGAAATGCCTTCTAAGTAGTAACCAAGCAAAGAATAATGAGATCATGCAACGACTTTAGAAAACAAGAATGCACAGATTATTAACTCTCCAAATAAATGTTTTAGGCTCAAGTCTCATAAGGTTGTAGCATTCATTTGAGTTCCTTCCTTCAAGCATGTTACAAAACTGATTTTTCTTGTATGATTGCATGGGAATTCATAAATTTAAACCACAACTAAGCATACACCAAAGAGTAAATCAAATTTTCATCCATGTTTATAACTCTCTTTAACAGTCATGTAATTAAAAACCAAATCCTCATCATTGTGTTGGAAGGTACCCTAAGACACAAACAAACACATAAAAACAACTCTTTTTGGGTTTTTCAAAACAATTTTTCAAATTTTTATGAGATTTTCGGATTTTTACGTCAAAACACACTAAAACACTCCAAAACAGCTTAAAAACACTTAAAACAGCAAGGAACAACACTAGAAGTAATGGGTGACGAACTCCTACGAATTTCATGCAAAACAATGGTTACCACCCCACACTTAGATTGTGACGACCCATCCCTAATTTTCTTATGTAATTTCTCCCCGAGTATGTGTATTGATGATTATACCCTTATTGGCAAGAGACGTGGACTTATTCTTATCGTTTTCCTTTTTATTTCTCGCTATCGCATTTCAATTGTACACGCTAGTACGAGTAGACGTAGATTTTAAAGTGTAAAAATATCTACTTCGAATAGATTTCGATTTCCTTTTACTATAGGAAATCTAAAACCTATCCATTGGATTCCTTTTTACCCCATCCTGTGCACCTCTCTTCATTATTTCACTCTCACATATCCCATCTCTTCTTTATTTTCTGTCCCCCTCTATCAGAAAAGGTTCTCTCTCTCTTCTCTCTTTTTCTCTCCCATATTCTCTCTTCCTCTGCAACGCCATGAACGAACATCAAAGCTTATAGATCGAGCTTGAAACCAACCCCATTTTACTCCTCTCATCCTCACGAACACAACCATACCAACCAAACCAAGAATGGACGAGTTTTGACTCGCCAACTCGGAAGGTCCGAACTCGAACGAGTTGAGTTCGACGTGTTTTCAACCAAGTCATGATGTTTGAGGACTCAGTCAAGCCTCTACGCAACTCCCTAGGGTCTCTAGTCAAGGTTTGAGGAAGCTTTGACATGAAACAACTCGGTTTCGAGAAGTTCAAGTCTGACCCGTGCCTTTTGAGCCAATTTCCGGCCAAACCATAGTAAGTTGGCCGGTCAATCTCTTCGTCTCGCTGAGTACTATAACTTTCCTTTTTGTTTCACCCAATTTCGTTGAGTATTAAAGAAGTTATACTCATTTGAATCTTACCTAGTTTCTGGCGAGTCCGACGGCTTTCAAGGTGTTTTCCTGCCAAACCACGGAGAGTTGGACATCATGCAAGTTACCATTCTCTTCGTCTCTTCGGAACTACAACTTTCGTTTTTCTTTCACTCGATTTTGTTGCGTAACTAGGAAGTTATTAACGTTTAAAGGTTGTTCAGTTTTCTGGCCGAATCCGGCCTTCCCTTCCATTTAACTCCGGCGAGCTGCAACCCAAAACCCTGGGCAGCCCAACCTAACCCTTTATTATTATTTTTATTATTATTTGGTTAATTAAAGGCCTTTGGCCATTACCTTTTGGGCTTTAAGCTCATGCATTTTAAATCTTGAACCTTTTAGTTTAGGCTTTTAGGCCTAAAATCCTTAAGTCCAACCTTTTAATCTAACCCAACCTAATAACCCTTAACCCAAATGAAATATTCCGTTAGGGAATTTTCCATCCATCAGAGAATATTTTGTCTTTCAGGGAATATTCATCCTGTTGACTTTTGTTGACTTTTCGGAAATTTAAGCAGGACCCTTCTTAGGGTAATTCGACGTTCTGAATCCGTTTTTGACATCCGTTTTTCCAAATTCAATTGTTATAGTATAGTTTTATTAATTGTACCTTTATGTGCTTAGGGGCAATTATTAGTGGCGTTTCCATCTTTGCTAGGTTGCATGGCTCATCAGCGGCGAAGTATCTGTGAATGGGCAGTTTGTTTTTATACCTATACATATTATAGTTTCCATGAATGCGTATTTACTTCACTTTTATGCTTATATTGCCAAGTATTCGATATTGTGATATGAAATGTGATAAATGTTGCTATATGGTTGAGATATTATTGTCATGACATTCATACTTGTGAACATGCTCATCTTGCTACACCCGGTGTTAGTACTTGCCCCAGGGCCAAGGCCAGTCCTTCACGTGTATGTTCACATTCGCACCGTTCGCTCACCTTGGATCCAAGTTTAAGTGCCAGTCTTATCGGGTAGATTGCATTAGGCGCTCTGACTTGTATGTGATGTGCTTTTGCACCAGTCTTCACGTGATCGTAATACTAGAGCATATTGATTACACCCAGTTCTGTTCGTGTCAGAAACCATTTGTTTGAACTTGTGTGTGTAGCTTAGATGATGAGCAACCTGCTTATAATTGATTATCACATAATTATATTACCTTGGCATTTGATATATCATGACTTGGCATATTTCTAGTTATATTGCGGTTATATTTGATTACATACTTACGTAGTATGTTTTGAGGAAACTATACTTGTGTTGCAGTGAGGGGTTAGTATATTAAAAAATAAAGGTTTTCGTATAAGTATTGTTTTACTGACCCACTCAAATTGTTTTTCACCCCTCCAGGTTTAGTAGCGGTGTTTACGTGTATACGAGGATTCTGGCAAATCTCAGGAGATGGTTACCTTCAGTGGTGTAACTCTCAATGTATTTACTATACTGTCTTCTACTCTGACATCACGTGTGAATAGGGTTCAAACCCGCTCACCTGCACACTCTCTTGATTAGGCACTTTAGGTTTAAATTTACCAATATCTTCCACATCACTACACTTTATGGCTACGTCACCGTTCAGGTGTCGGCCAACATAACTCGATTTGGAGTCTAGTAAGTGGACATTCTGGGTCGGGGTGTGTCAGTTTGGTATCAGAGCTTAAGTCTGGGCAGTATTGTTTTCATCGCACACGTGATGTAAGCATTCTTGGTTCTTGAACCTAGTTTTTGAATATTGCCACCTCGTTGAGCACGAAAAATGTGTTAACTTTTACTTAAGTTTTGGGCACTTTTGACGACTTATCATCATTTTAGAAAATCGTTTTGGAAATCGCCCTTAGACTTTAAACGACGAATCTTCCTACCAAGGAAGTTTTGTTTTAGGAGAAATGAGTTGCTAGCCCCGCAGTCGGGCTAATGCATTAAGAGTTGAATATCACCAGGGATTTACTAATTGTTTTTGCCAACCCTTCAAATTAGGAAACCAGAAATGGTTTTGTTTCTTTGGTAGCACTTATTAGTTTACCCTCTCTTAGAATGTTGGTGAAGTAGTAGATTCTAGAAATGGTTGAAGCGATAATCTGGTGTTAAAGTAGTAGCAATTGACGGAAGATCATCTGAGGGACAATTTCTTTTTCCACCCTTGGGACTTCCCTAGCAACGCTAGTTCCCAGATTTTCCTTTCAATGTTATACTCATCATTTGGGTGAGTATAAGTTGACGGGTATGAGTTGTCATATCCTAGAAGTAGCAGAACTCCCAAAAGCAATCATCAAATCCTCCTTAAATCAATGAACTACTTCACTTGACCATTTCCTTCCCAATCACCCGAATGGGCTCTAACTCGTAATCAGCCTACAGTGACGCTGCAAATTGACAATGATGTTTGATATCCAGAGACAGTTAACCAGTGTTTGGTGGTATGATTTCTGATACTGGATGCAAGTATTAGTATCTGGGAGTGATACCTTTAAGCCAGAATGCCAGTTCACTGTTTCAGAGTAACGAACAATATTAAATTATCCTAAGCGTGTTAAATTACGGCGCGACTGATAAACTGATTTAAAGTGACTACTTGAACCGAAGAACTAAATCGTGGAAATTTAGGAGCGGAATGAGTTTTGAGGAGGTTATGAAGGCCTTGTAGTACGTGGCGTAGAGAAAAGAAGTAGTATTGTTCAATTTGATGACGTATACTTTTGGCGTCATTTCTCAATTTGCTTCAGAGCCGTCACCAATTAGCGAGGTAAGGCACACCTCGATCCATTCTCTATACTACACCAGTTTTTCCTTGCATCTTTTCGAACCCTTAAGAGAAAAAGACACATAACTTTTATAGAGGGCCCTTGTCGCATAACCAACCAAACACTTTATCTTAGGAACCTCAAACGTATACTCAAAGCAAAAGGTCAAACCCTAGAATCGTACCTAGACTTTAACAATTCAATCGGTTGACGACTAAAACCGTTAGTCCTACTTTGAATTATTGTACTCTCCAATTGACTTTTGGAAACTCAGAATTCTTTCATAGCCGAATGAAATTCAGAGTAGTTTTACCAACGACTCTCTCTCCTCAATTTTAGTGTTTGGGAACACCAACATTCAGTTTATACCATTTCCTCAAGTAACCCTTGTTAGTTGGTATTTTCTTGGAAGACGTGATCTTGGTAAACGACAATCTTTCCTTTTTTTCCAAAAAGGGTTTAGTGGAAGAAGGTTGAAATTCTTGTAAGGTATTGCAAAACCATGATATCTTGATCTTGTCAATTTATCGACAAATTGTTGACGATCTTTTCGGCTACCATGTCTTTCCTCACTTACGACCGAGGAAAGTTAATTTAGGTGGGGTTATTGAAAATGATTAAAGTTTCTGACCACTGAAATGTTGTCTCATCTTACCTTTGTTTTACACCTTTTATTGACTCTGATATTTTCGAAATCCAGTGTGACGTGTCCTTCGAATGTTTAAGCTATGCAGAAACGGCACGACGAAGTATTGCTTCTATTTTCAACGGTTAGAATTGTTCAAAATGAACCATCTTATTCATGACCCTGAGTCAATAATCATCATTTTTAATTGAAAGCTGAATGACACTTCTATATGGAGAAACGTGTACCAAATGTTCATCAACCTCACAATTTCTCGAGTACACTTTCGCTGAGTAAAGGCTAAATTTCTAACAACGACGATGGAAGAACTAGATCAACGTGTGCGATTGCACTATCGTGTATTATCCCGATTGTGCAACGTATTTGCAGCTCCAACAACAAAAGACACATCTACCCTTGAAAGTCTTTAACTTATCCTATCCCATTATAACAAGGATTCATGAGTATTTATTTGACGATACTTACAAGTGATCAAGAATCATTCGAGTGATTGTAATCATTTCATATGTCTGGGTAGAGATAGGAAAATATCGTCATACAATCCTAGTTGATGCGTAAAATAACTAAACACACAAATTAAACCCTCTTGTTGACAATTGTAGTATATGTATAAGTAGGGATCATTCTTAAACCGGGGATTAGGAGAGATTGCTAAACACTCTAAACTGACTCAAATAGATAAAACTAAGCTTTAAAACACTTAACTAGACTCAAAAGACTCAAAACAAACTCAAAAGACTCAAAACAAGCTAAAAACACTCAAAACTGCCTAAAAACACAAACTAGGCAGTTTTGAACTCTAAACACAATTTGGACGAAATTTGGGTTTCTAAAGGCTCAAAACACTTAAAAACACAATCTAAGACAAGTTCTAACTAATATGACTTAACAAAGTAAAGGGGGTTTGGTTTTGGACGAAAATAAGTAAATTAAAACAAGAACAATTTAAACAGATTCTGAAGCAAATTTAGGTGAATTGATGAGATATGGGGTAACTAAAGGGTTCTTCTCCACACATGACACACTTGCATTCAAATTGATTTCCAATTGCTTATCTCAATAAGTCATGAAACTCAATACTCCAAGTTAACTGTGACAACACTTTTTTAACCTTCAAGTTCTCCTTAAGTTAATGAATTGGATGGGAAAGCACATAATCAATTCAAAGCATTCTCTAAAAGTCCCCTACGTGAAAAGCACAATAAAGGTACAATCAAAGATCATTAAGTTTCATGAAAACTATACGCATTGACAAGGCAATTGTAACTATGAAAAGCATGAAACTTTTGCCAAGAATTCACTTAACATGATCGTTTATAAGCGACCTCCACTACTTGCAAATATAAATTTGTAACTATTAAGTGAAACTCCCTTATATTTTAGCTTCAAATCCTTGCATGAAAACTAAGTGTGCACTCTTAATAAACATACAAGAATAAGTTATCAATCAAACGGTTAAGCAAATTGAATTCACAACTTATGAAATAACAACTGAAGGTAATCAATTCATAATGCAAGTATAATCATGGTATTGAATAGCCCCCTAGCCAAGAGGGGCTTAGTTCCTCATGTTCGCAAAACAAAGATACATAAACTTAAACATTGAAAACAAAAGAAAGATTACACCTAGAAACGCTCCAACAATCCAACGTCTTGAATGGCAAGCACGTCCAAGGGTTTCCTTCTTTCTTCTTTGCTGCGACACAAGGGTGTTTGGTGATGATTTGTGGTGAATTGTGGTGGTGGATGGATGTAGGTAGGTTATGGTGAAGGATGGAATGGCTGATTAGAAGAGAAGAGAAGAGAGCCCCCCCCCCCCCGAGTTTGCGGCAAAAAGAGGTTTTATATAGGGCTAGGGAACGGTTTTTATGAGTTTTAGGGAAAGAAATAACTTAGCTATTTTGTCCTATAATTAAAAGTCAGAAATCAATGGAAAATAGGCAAGTAAGGTGCAAGAATTAAAGAGAAAAGGAAGGGAAATTCGGCAAAGATTGTAGGGCAGATTTAGGAATGTGTTTTGAGGCACAAAATAGGTAAGAATCCTATCCCCTTGTATGGCAAGGCTTTAGAACAAAGGGGAATGTAATTTTGGGTCAGAAAATAGGTAAGAAAGAGGGGAAAGGTGCGGCTGGTTGCTTGAATAAAAGGGAATGTGGTTTTAAGATCAGAAAATAGGAAAGAAAGGATGCTTTTGTGCGGCAAGGACTTTAGGGAAGGTTTAGGGCTTCTAGAACAACCAATTAAGTGCCCTAATATGTTTTGGAATCCCTTTGTGGCTGGAACATAGGTGAGGAAAGATTAGGAAACTTCCAAGCCACGAATAGAAACTATCAAGAATGGAAACCTCCAAGAATAGAAACTTCCAACTTTAGAAACTTTGGCTTCCAATTTTGAACACTTCGTTCTTTATTTGTCTTGAATCCAATTCTTCACATCATCATTCAATCCTATGCTCATTTGATCTTCAATTTCGTCCATCTTCTTACCTCCAAGCATATGCAATTCATTTGATGCCCAAAACTGCTCCAAAAGGCTCCAAAATGCACATGTATGCATACTTTGTCCTTAAAACCTGAAATTGCACGAAAATAGCTTAAAATACTAAAATTACTAAGTACTAGCAATGTATGGTGATTATCGATTGATGTGACAAGTCAATTCACATTTTGTTGGTTTAAAAAGACAACATTTTTGCCTCTTGGTGCTGGAAGGTATTCTAGTTAACCTTGGGTATGTGTCTACCCTACTACACTTCGTATTTCCTTGAAGTGGATACACTATCTAGAAGAACCGTTGACGTTGGAAGTGCAGTTGTGACCATTAATTGCTCAATCACCCAGCAAATGCTCTGTTGAATGAATCTTTACCGTGGTGATTAAATATCTCGAAAACTACTATTGTAGTGAGGTTATGCTTTCCAATCCAGTTTTCTCATACCCTAAACTTGATAGACTTGTTTTGATCTTCAAATTCTCGAGTATTCTTCTAGCCTTATTGAAGTAGTTACTTTTCGCTAAATTTGAGAGAACTTCTCTATGAAATTGCTTACTAAGGCGTTGCGGACTACGTTGGTCTGATTACATGGCAGGTACGTCACTGTGGTACCTCATTGAGATGCGTGTTTTACTTTCAAATTTTTGGGAAGCCTTCTTGAAGACCTTGGTAGTACGTTTTGTCATCGACTACATTTCACCCTTGGATTGTCATGGCATGTTGTGTTTATCTGCTCTTTTGCGAAACCATGTTCGTATTAGACATTTATTTATGTTAGAACTGCTTGTAACTATGGTTGCAATTTTTAGTCTTGGTTGTGACATTGTTGAGGCATAGTTTAGAATTTCCTTGCTTAGCACTTGTTGTCAGAGGAGTTTTACGAACAAGTGTTCAATTGTGCAAGTTCACAATATAGAATTATTTTATTGCTGTTGTTACCCAAAGGGGGTAGTGCGTGAGCATGGTAGAGACTTGACTAGACGTTGTTTGTGTAATTCCCAATGGGGGCATATTGGTAATATTGCACCCTCAGGAAATTGTTACTTGCTTATCATGACAACAGTGAGTTGTCGATATCGCGGGCTGCAGACCGTAATATCAAGGACTTATTTGTTAGATTCGTTAAGCAAGTATGTAGATTCTTATACGTTAGTGCTTACTTAGTACTTACTTATGTGTTTGTTGTATTTTACCTATTTATTTCTTGGGCTTGACCCAAGAATATGATGTACTTACTTTTGGAGTACGCGACACGGGAACGTAGTAGAAAAATCATATGTTCAATTTTACTATCAATACAACTACCCTAAACCTTATGTTGTTATATATGTATTTTCGATGGGACGTTAATACGTATAAATATTTTTGACGTTTTGTTTTGTGAAAACTATTGTATTATAGTATTGTACTGAAAAAGGGAGGAAAGTATGAGTTGGAGGCATGAAAAGGAATTAATGCACTCTGAATCGCGACAGAGCGGCATTTTCCCTTTTTATACAACAAGTTTAACTTGATTTCTTCATCACGTACATATATTTCATTCTTCCCTATCTTTGAGTTTTGTATAACAAATGATTTTAAATTTCGGGGACGAAATTTTTATAAGGGGGGTAGATTGTGACGACCCGTCCCTAATTTTCTTATGTAATTTCTCCCCGAGTATGTGTATTGACGATTATACCCTTATTGGCAAGAGACGTGGACTTATTCTTATCGCTTTCCTTTTTATTTCTTGCTATAGCATTTAAATTGTACACGCTAGTACGAGTAGATGTAGATTTTAGTGTAAAAATATCTACTTCGAATAGATTTTGACTTCCTTTTACTGTAGGAAATCTAAAACCTATCCATTGGATTCCTTTTTATCCCATCTTGTGCACCTCTCTTCATTATTTCACTCTCACATATCCCATCTCTTCTTTATTTTCTGTCCCCCTCTATCAGAAAAGGTTCTCTCTCTCTCTTCTCTCTCTTTCTCTCCCGTATTCTCTCTTCCTCTGCAACGCCATGAACGAACATCAAAGCTCATAGATCGAGCTTGAAACAACCCCATTTTACTCCTCTCATCATCACGAACACAACCATACCAACCAAACCAAGAATGGACGAGTTTTGACTCGCCAACTCGGAAGGTCCGAATGTTGGAAATGTGCCCTAAAACCAATCATATGATGATACTTTACGAACATTTCACATGTTAAACTAATCTAGTTTAATATCAAGGGCAAACATTATTGTTTGAGCCGTCTCATATAAATGTTATATGCTTAAATGATAAGTCCAAGGAATATGTGATTGGGAGAATGCAATCTAAAGAAGTTAGATTCATGAGACCATTCTTTCGTAGACACATCCTAAACGTTCCTGATCATAGGATTGCAAATTGGGCATTGACAGTCCGTTAAGATCAGTACGTGCTGTGTATTCTCTCAGGGAGAGTGACTAGTCTCGAGTCATTGGTGTGTGTGACATCAAGAGAAGTACGTAGGTGCTCAATAGAGAATGAGTTCACTGAACACGATCAACGAAGAGTTCTCATATTCATGTCACATGAGAACTCATGGTTGGGATAATGCAAAGTAGTCCTTTAACCTGAGGCATCACTTTTGTCTTGTGGTTAAGTCCTTGATCTTTGATTATGTCAAAGTCACCCCATCCGCGGGTGTCCACGGCATCGTTGGGGTTAAGCCACTTAGCTATGGAGGCAAGTGAATGCGCAACAAGGGATCTCTAACCTTCAAACCGTATGAGGGAGAATACTCTATGATATGATTTAGAACCTCTGGCCAGAGTATGAATGAGATTTAGAAAAGTCGTTCTAAATCACATTCAAGGTAATCATATAAGCACACGAATCACATTGGATAGTAGACATGAATAAACTATCAAACCAAACAATGTGGTCAAGAGTATTGTATTAGAGAAAGACCGTATTGCATTTGTAATCCTAAACTGAATAGGTTCTCTACCTCTTCTGATTAGCTTGGGTAACCATGATATGCTGCTAGGTGTCACTCTTGGTTTGTGGAAGCCCTAAACGTGTATAAACACTAAAGGGAGAATTGAAAGTAAGTTTCAATTCACAATCGATTTTAAAGAGTTTTAATCGCCCACTGCCTCGCTAAAAGGAACCTAATGGATCGTACACCGTGTAAGGTGGAGATTGAAGAAACAATGGAGATGAGTAAGAATAATTAAATGGTTTAATTATTTATGGCAAGGATCAATTAATATGTTAATTAATTCAACGAATAAGTTCGTTAAAGACCTCGGGATAGTTTTGGACCTTAAGGCCCATAGGGCTTCGAACGTCAAGCCCATTGACTTAAGTTGTATGACAACTTAATTCACAAAGGCCCAAAAAGCCCAAACAAAACCCTATGGCCGGCCATTTAGAGGAGGGTAGTGAACTTGCTTTAATTACATGTTTGCCACTCCAATGAATAAAGGTATAAATATGACTTTATAGCCAAAATTCATTTAGGGTTTTCTTTTAGGAAATTGGAGAGAACACAATGCTCTCCTTTCTCTCTAAAGAGGCCGGCCCCCTTGGAGGGTGTATCTAGCAATCCCACTACTCCAAGGTCACTCATTTCTTCATCAATCTTACCTTGGTGTGGATACTTAGAGGTTCTCAATTTTGGGAACTTGGAGAACCATATTCTTCCATCCAAATCCATGGATCTAAGAAGCAAGGAATGAAGGCCCTCTCTTTGGGTGATTAGCCTTTGCTTATGCAAAGAGGAATCTACAAAGGTATAAATTTCAACTCACTTCGTTTTGAGTTGAGTCTTGGTTCACCAATCTACTAGGCTTTGAATTTCATGGGTAATGTTTTGTTTTTGAATGCATGCTAGCATGATTCCGCCTTTTAATTGTTAAATGCATGCTATAGATGTTATTCAAATGAACATGTTTTCTCAAAATAATCCTTCAAGTGGTATCAGAGCCTAGGTCTAGTCGTTGGTGAATCCTTTTGGGTTTTGTGGTTCATAGTTTGTGATTTAAAAGTTGTAATATGTTACAAGCTTTATTCTTGTTTCTTTGAATGTAAATTTTGTTAGAAAATTTGCCATCTCAAATGTTGTAGATGTAGTTCATATGAGCATGAATATTGGAGCTAAAATTTGGTGCCATGCTTTTGGGAATTTTCGGCCAAATCCAAAGGGTGGATTTTTGGGTTCTTGTTTGACTTGTTAAAAGTGTTTTCAAGTAACTTTTGGAACCCCTATGTACCCTAGTTTGGTTATATGTTATTTCCCTAAAGTTTGAATGGTTTTGGGGTAAAAATGTTCATGGAAATTTTTGGGTTTGTTCATGAATGTTCTTCATTGTTCTTGACATTTTTGCCAAGAACAAAAAGGTTTGTGTTTTGATTCAAAGTTTTGATTTATTTCATCAAGTTTATGTTTTATGTTTTTCAAATGATTTAATGTGTTAGATATTTGTTTAAATGGTGTAAGAAATAATGGTGGGTGTGAAAGGAATTCCCTTTCACACACACCACTTGTGCACTTGCATGCTTTATGTCAAAACTCACAAATCAACACACACATCACTCACACTCCTCTCCAAAACCGGCCACCCTACATTATAGGGTACTTTTGGGGCTTTTATGCAATTACATAAAGTTTTGATACTTTTGTGTATTTGCACTTTGGCCCAAAAGTTTACGTTTTTACGTTTAGGTCCAAAAATGCTAAAGGACAAATTGTTTTGATCCTTTAATGAAGTTTTTGCATTATTAAAATTTTGGGTTCTAGTTGTAATTACATGAAGTAGTGGACTTTTGTGTTTTTACAAAGTGACCCCAAAAGTTTTGCAATATAGCCCAAAAGTTGAGGTTAATTGCTTTATAGCCCAAAAAGTTGTGGTTATTGCATGATGGCCCAAATTATGTTGAGAACAAAATTGTTTTGTCTCTTTAAATGAGAATTGGATTTTCATTTCATTTAGCTCCATTTAAATCAATTTTATGGATACAAAAACCAAATGAAAATGTTGCATTCAATTTAATTAGTTAAAGTGTTAATTAATTAAAGGGTGATTATGAACCTAAGCCTACGATAATTGAGTTATGTGAAAGGCCGTTTCAAATTTGTTTGAACCATGGGAATGTGTAGATTAGATTTTGGTTGTAATTTGATTTGATCAAATGTTGTAAAAGAGCATAAGCTCTTCTTTACTTTAAAGTAATTTGATTTATGCAAATGTTGTAATGAGCATAAGCTCACCTTTACTTTGAAGTACTTCTTTCTTGCTTTATTTGATATGCATGAAAATGAAGTAGTTGGGTCCAACGCCCTAAGACAACACGCCTTAATGTGATTAAACGCGTAACTAAAATCAATCACCATCCCTAGACCGAGATTCAACACAAGGCTCGTGTTGAATCTAAACAAAGGTTCATAGTCATCCTAAGGCCTTAAGGCAACTATATAGTCCATCAATGAATGCAAACCTTATGTTAGTAGTATCATATACTCTTGCTTTAAAAACCGTTTTATAAGCATTATGGGAGTATTATATACAACTAAAACAATCAAATGGACCAATAGTTGTAATAGGACCAAAATTGTTTTAATAGAGATTAAAATGTATGTTTATATGTGATGAGACCTAAAACCCTAAACCAAACCATTATTAAGTTGATAAGCGTGAGAGTGCTTTGAACACTCTTTCGTGGCCTTCCACTGTGGTAGGCTCCAATCGTTTATGACTTGTACACTGCCTTCACCCTATCATGGGGGAGTGCAAAGTGCATGCTTATACTCAGGAGGAGTCTATATACATACTTGATGAGGTGAGTGTAGGCAACGAGGATGGCCGACATCGTATCATCGTGAGGCTATTCTTGAACCCCTTCACAAACTAAGCATGGTGGGAATGACTTAACTAAGTGCAATGGAGCCAACATCATATCATTGTGAGGTGACATTCTCTAGAGGCCAAATAAGATGGGTACTTGCATTAGTTGCAAATGAGTACGCGTACTCTCTCATTATTATTAATGCTAGCCAACATCATATCATTGTGAGGTGGGCTTGGTAATAGTGAGCCTCCCATACCCTACTAAGAGTTTCATCCAAAACTCTCGAATTCCAATGAGGGATATGGAATTTGCCAAAAATAATGGGCGGTGCTATTTTGATTTAAAGACCCGAATCAAATGGCTTAAAATCAATCAATTTATATTCGTTATGTATTTGTTTACCAATATATTTGCAAACGCTATCCAACACTTGACAAATAAAAGCCGTAAGCTTTAGTTTCCGGACTTGGTACTACAAAACCATAGATTGTCTTTAATGGCTTGTAAATGTACCTAAGTAGTCTCTTCCTCACAATCTTCCTATTGATAATGTATCATTAGAAGAATATGTTAGAAAAAGTCTATCATAAAGAGGACAACACTTTTAATGTCATAATACTTCAAATACAATTTGTTGTATGAAGAAATAGGAGTTGCTTTGAACAACTCTTAGTCAATGCAAACACTTAGTGCTTGTTTCTTTGTTATATGAACAAAGAACTTGAGAAGAAAGCACAAAGGCATGGACACTTAATGTGCCATGATTCTTCACTTACAATTTGTTGTATGAAGAAATAAGAGTTGCCTTGTACAACTCTTGAAAGTTTGTAATTATGTTTAGAACAGAATGGTTGGTTGACAAAAATAGTCCATTAACATGGACTTATGATGATTTTGAATCATTGAGTGTTGAAGTGATAAACCACTTAACGAGACGGAAACTAGGCAAGGACTCCACCTATGTGTCCCTATCCTAATGGTTCACTAAGTTTATTGTAAACTATGTAGTGAACAATAAACACATGCTCTCCAAAATGTTTGATGTGTATAACACAATTGAAATAAGTTTCAAGAGAGATAGTGGGAGTTTAGGGACCATGATTATTGTAGCCAAAGGAGAAGTCAAATGAAGAAGATAAAATTAACTCCAAGGGAACAAACTTTCTTTATGAGAGGATGGACATTGGAAGGGGTATTTGCAAGAAATGTCTTGCAAATGTCAAGAACACACCTTTCGAAGGTGTTGTAAATTGTTCTTGAATAGTTCAAAACAGTTGGTTCTTCTACTTGAATGCTTGATTCCGTATTAGTAACTATGTTTTACAATCGTTGTAAAAGTGTGGCTAATAAGAAGTAGAAGATTAATGAGAGAAGAGAAAGTACTTCACATTCGAAACGTGAATCAAATGTAGATCTCTGCGAAAGCAGATGGTACTTACTTCCTCATATGAACTACCAAAGAAATTGGAAAAACATAGATTGTCTTTATATTCCAATTTTAAGGAACTAAATTCCGTCACTATGTGAAATGGATAAATGTTTTGTTTGACAAAACATTGTTCTTTATTAATGAATGATTAGATTATTGTAATCTAATTAATTATCTCTATAGTAGAGATGATATGGTAGTGTTAACTGTTTAGAATACAATGATGCTTAAAACCCAAAAGGTTGCAAGATAGTGACTAATCCCAACTAAAGTTGTGATACCTCTAAAAACATAAATTACGAGTTGGTCATAGATGGACGCTTTGGATCGTTAGATCCGGATCCAATACCTTCTTATTAAAATTGTATGGAGGCAAAATGTTCGAATCTTTATTCTTTTGGAAAGAAGAAAGAATTACAAAGTTGTTGAGATTAATTCACTTAGATGTTAGTGGCATTTGTCCACAACATAACACTACTCATGTTGGATGACATTCACCAAAGATTACTCTCGGTTGGACTACAGTTTATTTTGAATAAACACAAGTCCGAATACTTTGCAAAAGGTTTCAAAGAATTCAAGAAATGTAAGTTGATGAGTAAGACGTCTAAAGTATTTACCTCCTTAGATTTGATCCAAGGAAAAGTAACACTTTAGATGAGTTTCCTTGAAAGATGTCAAGGAAAATAGCATCATAAGATAATGAATTTCTCCATTAAGAGAAGAACGAACTCGAATAAGATTTAGTTCGTTGGTTGTTATCTATTACCCATATATAGGATATATACTTCTAAGACAATATGATTGTCAATTAGAAGATCTTCCAAGATTTTCATCACTCCATAAGATGTAGTTGGAAAGAAAGACAAATCTTAATCATGTTAAGATTAAGGGGTTGTGTGCTTATAAGCAATATTTGTTTGAGAATTATCTTATGGATATCCTTAAATTAACCTTTGGATATCACTTCTATAAACCAACTAACAAATATTGTTTTGTTGGGTAGTTCATTATAATCCTACAATATGATTTGTCTAAGATAGAGCAATGAACGAGAGATAGAACTCAAAAAATGGGTTCTTTGAGAGACAAGAAAGTAATCAACAAATATAAACAACCTAGTTCCTATACCAAAAGCTCCAAGGTAGTCGAGAAGGATTTATAAACCGTCTCAGTTGAATGGTTTGAACTTTATGATTATGTCATAGAGTTACACCTCTTAATTCGAAAGAAATAAGAATGAAAATCCTTATGACTACATTGAGTGTATATATGATATATACTCAAGGAAATGGTAAAGTACCATTTGACCCGAAATAATGAAACCTTCATAAGCTAATTGGTAGCTTAAGGTAACTACAATCAAAAGGATGGTTGACTTTGAAGAAACCATTTTTGACATAGTCTTGGTTTCAATTAATTCGAAGATAGCTAGCTACAACTAAATGGTGATTCAATGTTTGGACATAATATGGGTTTCCGAAACCATTATTAAGATAGTCTTGATAATATATGTCTAAAACTATAAATCACAAGACATGTAAGTTGTAGAGATCCATCCATCATGAATCTTAGCAAGCTAGTGGGAGCTATATGCATCTTATGAGAGAAAGATCAAATCGTTTGATTTCTCATAAAGATGTAAATGAATCTTTTGTTTACTAGGTTTACAAAAGGTTAGTGGGAGTTAATCATGTTCCTAAAATTTAAATATATATGATATATTAATTTTGGAAATAAAAAGAATACTTCTTCTTTAAAGTTGTGACTTTAAAACATTATATGAAGATAGAATGTATATGGGAGATATAGTCTATATACATGGGATGGAAATCTATAATGATATATTTCATGATATAATTGGATTATTTCAATCCCTAATAATAGACAATAGATGCTAGGAAGTTTCTCATATGATGATAAACTTCAAATTAGAAGGACAACTCTAGTGAGACTAAGAAGTTGCTCTTCTCAAAGAGAACGTACTCTTTGACTCCCAAAGAAATAATGCGTAAATAGAATCCTTTATGCATATGCATAAAGGGGATTTATGTATTTCATATTGTATGAAAAACATTGATATGAGTTGTACCTAGAACGGTACAAGACGATATCAGTGCAAGCCCAGGATCAGAACCATGGCAACTGTCAAGTGAGTCCTTAAGTATTTAAGAAATACTAAAGGATAGATTCCTCAAAGAATGAGGAAGAATTAGAGTAACGTAAAGGAAGCGTAAATGTATTAGATTATGAATCTAATCCATCATTGGATGTTTCTTCATTATGAATGAAGAGATAATCAGATATCTCTTTATTATGACTAAAGAGATATTTGGATGGAAACATTAAAAGTAATGACTTTAGTGTGTTCCATTATGAATGCAAAATATATTGCCATATAGAAGCTTACAACAATGTTGTTTGGATGGGAAAGTTCATTTATGAACTCTCTATTCGGTTCCAACCAGAAAGTGTATCTAGTGTACTGACACTATGACACTAATGGGGCGATAGCTCAAGCCAGGGAATCAAGGTCTCATCAAGATCCGAACTCATATGAGAGACTGAACCACATGATTGAGAATCATGTATAATGCTGACGTCGTTATTCTAAAGGTTGCTTATATGGATAACATATAGATATCCATTGTCTAGGCCTACTATTCAGCCATTTATGAAATGACTACAGAAGAGGTATCATCACTGATGACTAAGCTGATTGGCTCTAGTGCAAGTGGGAGATTGTTGGAAATGTGCCATAAAACTAATCATATGATGATACTATATAGGTGTGTGTGACATCAAGACAAGTACGTAGGTGCTCAATAGAGAATGAACTCACTGAACACGATCAACGAAGAGTTCTCATTTCATGTCACATGAGAATGAGTATGTGACATCTGAAGGATTTATTTTGTAAAACATGTTCATTTGAGCAACATCATATAGCATGCAATTAACAATTAAAGGCGGAATCATGCTTGTATGCACTCAAAAACAAAACATGACCATGAAATTCAAAGCCTAGTAGATTGGTGAACCAATAATCAACTCAAAACAAAGTGAGTTGAAATTAATACCTTTGTAGATTCCTCTTTGCATAAGCAAAGGCTAATCACCCAAAGAGATAGGGCCTTCATTCCTTGCTTCTTAGATCCATGGATTTGGATGGAAGAATAGGTTTCTCCAAGTTCCCAAAATAGGGAACCTCTAAGTCTCTTCACCAAGGTTTGATTGTAGAAGAAATGAGTGACCTTGGAGTAGTAGGATTGCTAGATGTACCCTCCAAGGTGTTGGCCTCTTTAGAGAGAAAATGGAGAGACAATTCTCACCAATTTTCCCCCAAAATAAACCCTTTTAATCCTTAATGAATATTTGGCTATAAAGTCATTTATATAGTTACTTCTTTAAGTGACCTAAATAACCAAAACCCTAATTCATCACAATATGGCCGGCCATTTAGGGAGTTTTGGGCTTTTGGGCTTTAATGAATCTTTATTCATTAAATTGTCATACAACTTAAGTTAATGGGCTTGACGTTCGAAGCCCATTGGGCCTTAAGGTCCAAAACTATCCCGAAGTCATTTAACGAACTTATTCGTTTGATTAATTAACATATTAATTAATCCTTGCCATAAATAAATGATTAAACCATTTAATCATTCTTACTCATTTCCGTTTAATCTTCAATCTCTACCTTTTATGGTGTGCGATCCTTTAGGTTCCTTTTAACGAGGTAATGGGCGATTAAAACCATTTTACATCGATTATGAATTGAAACTATTTTCAATTCTCCCTTTAGTGATTACACACGTTTAGGGCTTCCACAAACCATGAGTGACACCTAGCAGCATATCATGGTTACCCAAGCTAATCAGAAGAGGATAGAGAACCTATTCAGTTCGGGATTACAAATTCAATACGGTCTTTCTCTAATCTAATACTCTTGACCACATTGTGTGGTATGATAGTTTATTTACTCATGTCTACTATCCAATGTAAATCGTTTGCTTATATGATTTCCTTAAATGTGATTTGGAACGCATTCCCTAATCTCATTCATACTCTGGCCAGAGATTCCAAATCATATCATAGAGTATTCTCCCTCAACTGTTTGAAGGTTAGAGATCCCTTGTTGCGCATTCACTTGTCTCCATAGCTAAGTGGCTTAACCCCAACGATGCCGTGGACACCCCGAGGGGGTGACTTTGACATAATCAAAGATCAAGGACTTAACCACAAGACAACTGTGATGCCTCAGGTCAAAGGACTACTTTGCATTATCCCAACCATGAGTTCTTATGTGACATGGAATATGAGAACTCTTCGTTGATCACGTTCAGTGTACTCATTCTCTATTGAGCACCTACGTACTTGTCTTGATGTCACACACACCAATGACTCGAGACTAATCACTCTCCCTGAGAGAAGACATAGTATGTACCGATCTTTACGGACTGTCAATGCCCAATTGACAATCCTATGATCAGGAACATTTAGGATGTGTCTACGAAAGAATGGTCTCATGAATCTAACTTCATTAGATTACATTTGTTGGAAATGTGCCCTAAAGCCAATCATGTGATGATACTTTACGGACATTTCACATGTTAAACTAATCTAGTTTTACATATAAAGGGCATACATTATTGTTTGAGCCGTCTCATATAAATGTTATATGCTTAAACGATAAAGTCCAAGGAATATGTGATTGGGAGAATGTAATCTAATGAAGTTAGATTCATGAGACCATTCTTTCGTAGACATATCCTAAACGTTCCTGATCATAGGATTGTCAATTGGGCGTTGACAGTCCATTAAGATCAGTACGTACTATGTCTTCTCTCAGGGAGAGTGATTAGTCTCGAGTCATTGGTGTGTGTGACATCAAGACAAGTACGTAGGTGCTCAATAGAGAATGAGTTCACTGAACGTGATCAACGAAGAGTTCTTATATTCCATGTCACATGAGAACTCATGGTTGGGATAATGCAAAGTAGTCCTTTGACCTGAGGCATCACAGTTGTCTTGTGGTTAAGTCCTTGATCTTTGATTATGTCAAAGTCACCCCCTCGGGGTGTCCACGGCATCGTTGGGGTTAACCCACTTAGCTATGGAGACAAGTGAATGCGCAACAAGGGATCTCTAACCTTCAAACAGTTGAGGGAGAATACTCTATGATATGATTTAGAATCTCTGGCCAGAGTATGAATGAGATTAGGGAATGCGTTCCAAATCACATTCAAGGAAATCATATAAGCACACGAATCACATTGGATAGTAGACATGAATAAATAAACTATCATACCAAACAATGTGGTCAAGAGTATTAGATTAGAGAAGGACCGTATTGCATTTGTAATCCCAAACTGAATAGGTTCTCTATCCTCTTCTGATTAGCTTGGGTAACCATGATATGCTGCTAGGTGTCACTCATGGTTTGTGGAAGCCCTAAACGTTTGTAATCACTAAAGGGAGAATTGAAAATAGTTTCAATTCACAATCGATGTAAAATGGTTTTAATCGCCCACTACCTCGCTAAAAGGAACCTAATGGATCGCACACCATAAAAGGTGGAGATTGAAGATTAAACGGAAATGAGTAAGAATGATTAAATGGTTTAATCATTTATTTATGGCAAGGATTAATTAATATGTTAATTAATCAAACGAATAAGTTCGTTAAAGACTTCGGGATAGTTTTGGACCTTAAGGCCCAATGGGCTTCGAACGTCAAGCCCATTAACTTAAGTTGTATGACAATTTAATGAATGAAGATTCATTAAAGCCCAAAAGCCCAAAATCCCCTAAATGGCAAGCCATAGTGTGATGAATTAGGGTTTTGGTTATTTAGGTCACTTAAAGAAGTGACTATATAAATGACTTTATAACTAAATATTCATTAAGTGATTAAGGGTTTATTTTGGGGGAAAATTGGTGAGAATTGTCTCTCCATTTTCTCTCTAAAGAGGCCAACACCTTGGAGGGTACATCTAGCAATCCTACTACTCCAAGGTCACTCATTTCTTCTACAATCAAACCTTGGTGAAGAGACTTAGAGGTTCCCTATTTTGGGAACTTGGAGAAACCTATTCTTCCATCCAAATCCATGGATCTAAGAAGCAAGGAATGAAGGCCCCTATCTCTTTGGGTGATTAGCCTTTGCTTATGCAAAGAGGAATCTACAAAGGTATTAATTTCAACTCACTTTGTTTTGAGTTGATTATTGGTTCACCAATCTACTAGGCTTTGAATTTCATGGGTAATGTTTTGTTTTTGAATGCATACAAGCATGATTCCGCCTTTAATTTGTTAATTGCATGCTATAGATGTTATTCAAATGAACATGTTTTTCAAAATAAATCCTTCAACATTCTCCCAATCACATATTCCTTGGACTTTATCGTTTAAGCATATAACATTTATATGAGACGGCTCAAACAATAATGTATGCCCTTTATATGTAAAACTAGATTAGTTTAACATGTGAAATGTCCGTAAAGTATCATCACATGATTGGCTTTAGGGCACATTTCCAACAATCTCCCACTTGCACTAGAGCCAATCAGCTTGGTCATCTTGATGATACCTCTTCTGTAGTCATTTCATAAATGGCTGAGTAGTAGGCCTAGACAATGGATATCTATATGTTATCCATAGAAGCAACCTTGAGAATAACGACGTCACCATTATACATGATTCTCAATCATGTGGTTCAGTCTCTCATTTGTGTTTGGACCTTGATGAGACCTTGATTCCCAGGCTTGAGCTATCGCCCCATTAGTGTCATACGCTTTCTGGTTGGAACCGAATAGAGAGTTCATAAATGAACTTTCCCATCCAAACAACATTGTTGTAAACTTCTATATGGCAATATATCTTGCATTCATAATGGAACACACTAAAGTCATTACTTTAATGTTTCCATCCAAATATCTCTTTAGTCATAATAAAGAGATATCTGTTTATCTCTTCATTCACAATGAAGAAACATCTAATGATGGATTAGATTCATAATCTAATACATTTACGCTTCCATTACGTTACTCTAATTCTTCCTCGACCTTTGAGGAATTTATCCTTTAGTATTTCTTAAATACTTAAGGACTCACTTGACAGTTGCCATGGTTCTGATCCTGGGCTTGCACTGATATCGTCTTGTACCGTTCTAGGTACAACTCATATCAATGTTTTTCATACAATATGAAATACATAAATCACCTTTCTGCGTATGCATAAAGGATTCAATTTACGCATTATTTCTATGGGAGTCAAAGGGTACGTTCCCTTTTAGAAGGGCAACTTGCTAGTCTCACTAGAATCGTCCTTCTTATTGAAGTTTATCATCATATGAGAAACTTCCTAGCATCCATTGTCTATTATTAGGGATTGATATAATCCAATTATATCATGAAATATATCATTATAGATTTCCATCCCATGTATATAGACTATATCTCCCATATACATTCTATCTTCATATAATGTATTAAAGTCATAACTTTAACGAAGAAGTATTCTTTTCATTTCCAAAATTAATATATCATATATACTTAAATTTTAGGAACTTGATTAACTCCCACTAATCTTTTGTAAAACTCGTAAACAAAAGATTCATTTACATCTTGATGAGAAATCAAACGATTTGATCCTTTTTCCTCATAAAATGCAAATAGCTCCCACTAACTTGCTAAGATCCATGATGGATGGATCTCTACAACTTACATGTCTTGTGATTTATAGTTTTGGACATATATTATCAAGACTATCTTAATAATGGTTTCGGAAACCCATATTATGTCAAAACATTGAATCACCATTTTAGTTGTAGCTAGCAATCTTCGAATTAATTGAAACCAAGCCTATCTCAAAGATGGTTTCTTCAAAGTCAACCATTCTCTTTGATTGTAGTTACCTTAAGCTACCAATTAGCTATGAAGGTTTCATTATTTCGAGTCAAATGGTGCTTTACCATTTCCTTGAGTATATATCGTATATGCACTCAATGTAGTCATAAGGATTTTCATTCTTATCGACTACCTTGGAGCTTGTGGTATAGGAACTAGGTTGTTATATTTGTTGATTACTATCTTGTCTCTCAAAGAACCCATTCTTTGAGTTCTATCTCTCGTTCATTTGCTTTTAGGCAAATCACATTGTAGAATTACAATGAACTACCCAACAAAACAACATTTGTTAGTTGGTTTATAGAAGCGATATCCAAAAGTTATTTTAAGGATATCCTACAAGATTGTTATCAAACAAATATTGCTTATTAGCACACAACCCCAAATCTTTAACATGCTTAAGATTTGTCTTTCTTTTCCAACTACATCTTATGGAGTCATGAAAATATTGGAAGATCTTCTCATTGACAATCATATTGTTTTAGAAGTATATATCCTATATATGGGTAATAGATAACATTTAACGAACTAAATCTTATTCAAGTTCGTTCTTCTCCTAATGGAGAAATACATTATCTTATGATGCTATTTTCCTTGATATCTTTCAAGGAAACTTATCTAAAGTGTTACCTTTCCTTGGATCAAATCTAAGGAGGTAAATACTTTAGATGTCTTACTCATCAACTTACATTACTTGAATTCTTTGAAACATTTTACAAAGTATTCGTACTTGTGTTTATTCAAAATAAACTATAGTCCAACCGAGAGTGATCTTCGGTGAATGTTATTCAACATGAGTAATATTATGTTTGTGGACAAGTGCCACTAACATTTAAGTGAATTAACCTCAACAACTTTGTGATTCTTTCTTCTTTCCAAAAGAATAAAGATTCGAACATTTCGCCTCCATACAATTTTAACAAGAGGGTATTGGATCCGGATCTAACGATCCAAAGCGTCCATCTATGACCAACTCGTAATTTATGTTTTTAGAGGTATCACAACTTTAGTTGGGATTAGTCACTACCTTGCAACCTTTTGGGTTTTAAGCATCATTATTTTCTAAACAGTTAACACTACCATATTATCTCTACTATAGAGACAATTAATTAGATTACCATAATCCAATCATTGATTAATAAAGAACATTGTTTTGTCAAACAAAACATTTATCCATTTCACATAGTGACGGAATTTAGTTCCTTAAAATTGGAATATAAAGACAATCTATGTTTTTCCAATTTCTTTGGTAGTTCATATGAGGAAGTAAGTACCATCTGCTTTCGCAGAGATCTACATTTGATTCACGTTTCCGAATGTGAAGCACCTTTTCTTCACTCATATATCTTCTACTTCTTATTAGTCACTCTTTTACAACGATTGTAAAACATAGTTACTAATACAGAATCAAGCATTCAAGTAGAAGAACCAACTGTTTTGAACTTTTCAAGAACATTTTTCAACACCTTCGAAAGGTGTGTTCTTGACACTTGCAAGACATTTCTTGCAAATACCCCTTCCAATGTCCATCCTTTCATAAAGAAAGTTTGTTCCCTTGGAGTTATTTATCTTCTTTATTTGACTTTCACCTTTGACTACATTAGTCATGGTCCCTAAACTCCCACTATCTCTCTTGAAACCTTTTTCAATTGTGTTATACACATCAAACAATTTTGGAGAGCATGTGGTTTATTGTTCACTACATAGTTTACAATAAACTTAGTGAACCATTAGGATAGGGACACAAAGGTGAAGTCCTTGCCTAGTTTCCGTCTCGTTAAGTGGTTTATCACTTCAACATTCAATGATTCAAAATCATCATAAGTCCATGTTAATGGATTATTTTTGTCAATCAACCATTATGTTCTAAACATAATTACAAACCTTCAAGAGTTGTTCAAGGCAACTCTCATTTCTTCATACAACAAATTGTAAGTGAAGAATTATGGCACATAAAGTGTCCATGCCTTTGTGCTTTCTTCTCAAGTTCTTTGTTCATTTAACAAAGAAACAAGCACTAAGTGTTTGCATTGACTAAGGGTTGTTCAAAGCAACTCCTATTTCTTCATACAACAATTTGTAATTGAAGAATTATGACATTAAAAATGTTGTCCTCTTTATGATAGACCTTTTCTAACATATTCTTCTAATGATACATTATCAATAGGAAGATTGTGAGGATGAGACTACTTAGATACATATGCAATCCATTTAAGACATTCTTTGGGATTGTAGTACCAAGTCCGGAAACTAAAACATTCGGTTTTGTCAAGTGTTGGATAGCGTTTGCAAATATATTGGTAAACAAATACATAACGAATATAGATTGATTGATTTTAAGCCATTTGATTCGGGTCTTTAAATCAAAATAGCACCACCCACTATTTTTGGCAAATTCCATATCCCTCATTGGAATTCGAGAGTTTTGGATGAAACTCTTAGTAGGTTATGGGAGACTCACTATTACCAAGCCCACCTCAGAAGAACTCCATATTGGCTAGCAACGATAATAATGAGAGAGTACGCTTACTCATTTGCAACTAATGCAAGTACCCATCTCGTTTGGCCTCTAGAGAATGATGCCTCAGAAGAACTCCATATTGGCACCATTGCACTTAGTTAAGTCATTCCCACCATGCTAGTTCAAGTAGGGGTTCAAGAATGGCCTCAGAAGAACTCCATATTGGCCACACTCGTTGCCTACCTTTCACTTCATCATATGTTTATAGGCTTCTCCTGAATGTAAGCACATACTTTGCAACCCCAGAACTGGACGAATACGGTGTATGAGTCACAAACGATTGAAGCCTACCACGGTGGAAGGCCACGAAAGAGTGTTCAAAGCACTCTCCGCTTATCAACTTAATAATGGTTTGGTTGAGGGTTTTAGGTCTCATCACATATCAATATACATTTTAATCTCTATTAAAACAATTTTGGTCCTATTACAACTATTGGTCCATATGATTGTTTTAGTTGTACATAATACTCCCACTATGCTTTTAAAACGGTTTTTAAAGCAAGAGTATATGTTACTACTAACATAAGGTTTGCATTCATTTGATGGACTATATAGTTGCCTTAGGGCCTTAGGATGACTATGAACCTTTGTTTAGATTCAACACGAGCCTTGTGTTGAATCTCGGTCTAGGGATGGAGATTGATTTTAGTTACGCGTTTAATCACATTAAGGCGTGTTGTCTTAGGGGCGTTGGACCCAATTACTTCATTTTCATGCATATCATATAAAGCAAGAAAGAAATACTTCAAAGTAAAGGATGAGCTTATGCTCATTACAACATTTGCATAAAACAAATTACCTTAAAGTAAAGAAGGACTTATGCCCTTTTACAACATTTGATCAAATCAAATTACAACCAAAATCTAATCTACACATTCCCATGGTTCAAACAAATTTGAAACGCCTTTGACATAGCTCAATTATATTAGGCTTAGGTTCATAATCTTCCTTTAATTAATTAACACTTTAACTAATTAATTGAATGCAACATTTTCATTTGGTTTTTGTATCCATAAAATTGATTTAAGTGGAGCTAAACAAAATGAAAATCCAATTCTCATTTAAAGAGACAAAACAATTTTGTTCTCATCCTATTTGGGCCATCATGCAATAACCACAACTTTTTGGGCCATATTGCGAAAACATAAACTTTTGGGGTCACTTTGTAAAAACACAAAAGTCACTACTTCATGTAAATACAACTAGAACCCAAAATTTAAATAAATTCAAAACTTCATTAAAGGAGCAAAACAATTTGTCCTTTAGCGTTTTTAGGCCTTAACGTCAAAACGTAAACTTTCGGGTCAAAGTACAAATACACAAAAGTATCAAAACTTTATGTAATTGCATAAAAGCCCCAAAAATACCCTATTTTATTAGGGTGGCCGGTTTTTAGGGATAAAAAGGAGTGGTGGGTGTTTTGATTTATTAGTTTTGTCAAAAACAATCAAGTAGTGCTTTCACCTTTCATAAAAATAATATATGTTTTGATGATTGATATTTCTTTCATCATTTATACAAATATTTAACACTTTAAATACTTTCATAAAAATAATATATGTTTTGATGATTGATGTTTCCATCATCATTTATACAAATATTTAACACTTTAAATACATGATAAATCATTTGAAAAACATATATCATAAACTTTATGAAATAAATCAAAACTTTGAATCAAAACACAAACCTTTGTGTTCTTGGCAAGAACATCAAGAACATATGAAGAACATCCATGAAAACCCATAAGAGCTCCATGAATGTTTTCATGCAATAAAACTCAAATTTTTATCATTCAAAATGAGGCTAACATCCTAGGGTACTTAGGGGTTCCAAAAGTCACCTTAAAACAATTTTAACAAGACAAACATGAACCCAAAAAATCACCCTTTGGATTTGGCCGAAAATCCCCAAAATCATGGCACCAAATTTTAGCTCCAATATTCATCCTCATATGAACTACATCTACAACATTTGAGATGGCAAATTTTCAAACAAAATTTACATTCAAAGAAGCAAGAATAAAGCTTGTAACAATTACAACTTTTAAATCATAAACTTATGAACTACAAAACCCAAAAGGATTCACCAACTACTAGACCTAGGCTCTGATACCACTTGAAGGATTTATTTTGTAAAACATGTTCATTTGAGCAACATCATATAGCATGCAATTAACAATTAAAGACGGAATCATGCTTGTATGCACTCAAAAACAAAACATGACCATGAAATTCAAAGCCTAGTAGATTGGTGAACCAATAATCAACTCAAAACAAAGTGAGTTGAAATTAATACCTTTGTAGATTCCTCTTTGCATAAGCAAAGGCTAATCACCCAAAGAGATAGGGCCTTCATTCCTTGCTTCTTAGATCCATGGATTTGGATGGAAGAATAGGTTTCTCCAAGTTCCCAAAATAGGGAACCTCTAAGTCTCTTCACCAAGGTTTGATTGTAGAAGAAATGAGTGACCTTGGAGTAGTAGGATTGCTAGATGTACCCTCCAAGATGTTGGCCTCTTTAGAGAGAAAATGGAGAGACAATTCTCACCAATTTTCCCCCAAAATAAACCCTTTTAATCCTTAATGAATATTTGGCTATAAAGTCATTTATATAGTTACTTCTTTAAGTGACCTAAATAACCAAAACCCTAATTCATCACAATATGGCCGGCCATTTAGGGAGTTTTGGGCTTTTGGGCTTTAATGAATCTTTATTCATTAAATTGTCATACAACTTAAGTTAATGGGCTTGACGTTCGAAGCCCATTGGGCCTTAAGGTCCAAAACTATCCCGAAGTCATTTAACGAACTTATTCGTTTGATTAATTAACATATTAATTAATCCTTGCCATAAATAAATGATTAAACCATTTAATCATTCTTACTCATTTCCGTTTAATCTTCAATCTCTACCTTTTATGGTGTGCGATCCATTAGGTTCCTTTTAACGAGGTAGTGGGCGATTAAAACCATTTTACATCGATTGTGAATTGAAACTATTTTCAATTCTCCCTTTAGTGATTACACACGTTTAGGGCTTCCACAAACCATGAGTGACACCTAGCAGCATATCATGGTTACCCAAGCTAATCAGAAGAGGATAGAGAACCTATTCAGTTCGGGATTACAAATGCAATACGGTCTTTCTCTAATCTAATACTCTTGACCACATTGTTTGGTATGATAGTTTATTTACACATGTCTACTATCCAATGTAAATCGTTTGCTTATATGATTTCCTTGAATGTGATTTGGAACGCATTCCCTAATCTCATTCATACTCTGGCCAGAGATTCCAAATCATATCATAGAGTATTCTCCCTCAACTGTTTGAAGGTTAGAGATCCCTTGTTGCGCATTCACTTGTCTCCATAGCTAAGTGGCTTAACCCCAACGATGCCGTGGACACCCCGAGGGGGTGACTTTGACATAATCAAAGATCAAGGACTTAACCACAAGACAACTGTGATGCCTCAGGTCAAAGGACTACTTTGCATTATCCCAACCATGAGTTCTTATGTGACATGGAATATGAGAACTCTTCGTTGATCACGTTCAGTGTACTCATTCTCTATTGAGCACCTACGTACTTGTCTTGATGTCACACACACCAATGACTCGAGACTAATCACTCTCCCTGAGAGAAGACATAGTACGTACCGATCTTTACGGACTGTCAATGCCCAATTGACAATCCTATGATCAGGAACATTTAGGATGTGTCTCCAGCGAGCTGCAACCCAAACCCAGGCCCTTCGGGCCGTTCCTGCCAAGCCCAAAACCCTGGGCAGCCCAACCTAACCCTTTATTATTATTTTTATTATTATTTGGTTAATTAAAGGCCTTCGGCCATTTCCTTTTGGGCTTTAAGCTCATGCATTTTAAATCTTAAACCTTTTAGTTTAGGCCTTTAGGCCTAAAATCCTTAAGTCCAACCTATTAATCTAACCCAACCTAATAACCCTTAACCCAAATGAAATATTCTGTTAGGGAATTTTCCATCCATCAGAGAATATTTCGTCTTTCAGGGAATATTCATCTCTCTTTCTCCTTGTCCCACAGATGAAAACAACGACAAGGAGAAGGACAGGGAGAAAGCATGATATGAGATACTCTTGCTTTCAACCTTCATGATATGAAATACTTTTGCTTTGGATGAGTTGTTTGCAGAGGTACCCCAAGGAATAAGGAACACTGAGTGACTCGAGAGGCTTCGTTGGGAAGGCATTCTCGGAGATGACGGAAGGTTATGTATGTCTGCCTTGCTATGGAGGGTGAAGGTCGACATTTATAGGAAATAATAACCGGTACTATTCTTTCACTCTTGTTGGCAACCGTTGGATGATTGAACAGTAAACTTCACGTGCTTTCTACTTCACCAGAAATCTTTGACAGATTGCCTGTGATTTCCGCAAAGCTGAGCATGCATGTGACAGATGCTGACACGTCTAGATAAAGCAAATGCCTCTTCGATGCGCTTCGACAAACTGCCCATGATTTCCACAAAGCTGAGCGTGCATGTGAGAGATACTGACACGTCTGGAAAAGCAGATGGCTCTCTAATTTCTGAGCTTGCCTCTTCGAGTTCTGAGCTCCGTCGAGTGCAGAGGTTGCATGTGACTAGTGCGGACAAATCTGGAATAGAGGATGGCCCGTGGTTTCTGAGCAAGCCTAACTTTTGAGAAAGCTAGTGCCTCTTCGATTTTTGAATTGGCCTCTTTGAATTCTGAGCTCGCCTCTTCGATATCTGAAATCCGTCGAGTGTTGATTTTTATAGAGGTACGCAGTTCATTTCAAAGCACACTTGAATTTGCGCTTGTAGAAACTCCCTTCTTGCACTTCTAATATCTTGACTTGTCCGACCTCTTCTTTCTTCAACACCTTTAAAAATTTTTGGCCCTTCCGACCGTCGTTTTGACTTGAACCTTGGTGAAGAGGCAACAATGCCTTCTTCAGACAACATATGGCGTCCATCCTTCATATCCCTTACTGGTCCTCCTACCGTTAGGGATTCGGTGATGAAGAATGATATGACCGCTGTGGTGGTGGCCCAGAACCTTGTCACTCCCAAAGATAATAGACTGCTTTCCAAACGGTCTGATGAGTTGGCTATTAAGGATTCTCTGGCTCTCAGTTTGCAGTGTGCAGGTTTTGTGTCTAATATGGCCCAACGCCTATTTGCTCGAACCCTTCAAGTGGAATCATTAGTGGCTGAAGTGAAGAGTCTCAAACAGGAGATTAGAGGGCTCAAGCATGAGAATAAATAGTTGCACAAGCTCGCACACAACTATGCCACAAACATGAAGAGGAAAATTGACCAGATGCAGGAATCTGATGGTAAGATTTTACTTGATGATCGGAGGTTTGTGGGTTTGTTCCAACAGTATTTGCCTTCGTCTTTTGAGGCTGTACCGCGTAGTGAAGCTCCAAATGATCAACCTCCGATACCTCATCCTTCTGTGGCTCCGTCGACTGCTGAGGTTCCGCCGACTTTTGAGACTTCTCCCAAACAGCCTTTGTGAAGGTTCCCTCTTGTATTTTTCTGTCTCCTGTTTCTTTTCCACGAATTTTAATGTGAAAATACCTTGCATATCTGTCAATGTCTAAAAAATAAATCCAAACCCAAAAATAATTAAATAAGTAACAAACAAATAAATTAAAAAAAAATATGACAATTAGGCAAAATAAAAATGCAGAAAAGGAAAGGTTTTTAGAAATGCAAAACTGCTTGTGGAGCGAATAAAAAATCTTCCTTATTTGAATACATGGGTTACCTCCTAAGAAGCGCTTGCTTTAACGTCTTCCAGCCGGACGATACCTACATTTAAGCTTAAACAGGGCCCACGCCATGGAAGGGTACATTCTCCACGACTTGCTCCTCAAAGGCCTCATAATAGGGCTTCAAACAATGCCCATTTACCTTGAATTCTTGTTGCGTCTTCAAACTTTGTATTTGGACTGCACCATGAGGAAAAACATTAGTAACCACAAAAGGACCAATCCATTTGGAACGCAACTTACCAGGAAACAAGCGAAGGCGGGAATTATAGACTAACACTTTCTACCCAATGGAGAATGATTTGCCTCGAATCATCTTGTCATGGAAAGCCTTCGTCTTCTCCTTGTAAATTTGGGCGTTTTCATAAGCCTCATGCCTAATCTCTTCAAGTTCATTTAATTGGAGCTTTCTATGAATTCCAGCAGCATCAAGGTCCATGTTGAATGTTTTGACGGCCTAATGCGCCTTGTGCTCCAATTCTACGGGATGATGGCATGGTTTGCCATAGATGAGCCGAAATGGGGACATGCCAAGGGGTGTTTTATATGCCGTGCGATGTGCCCACAACGCATCTTCCAAACGCAAGCTCCAATCCTTCCTTGTTGGCCCAATGGTCTTCTCTAGAATCTGCTTGATCTCCCTATTAGACACCTCGGCTTGCCCACTAGTTTGAGGATGGTAAGGTGTAAAAACCTTATGGTTGACATTGTACTTCCTCAACAACGCCGCAATGGTCCGATTGCAAAAGTGAGACCCTCCATCACTGATGATTACTCGTGGCATTCCAAACCTTGCAAATAGGTTAGTTCTAATGAAATCTGCAACCACTCAAGAATCATTAGTTCGGGTGGCTTTTGCTTCCACCCATTTCGATACATAATCCACAGCAAGTAAGATATAAAGGAAACCATGTGAGGAAGGGAAAAGACCCATAAAATCAATACCCCAAACGTAAAAAATTTCAACATTGAGGATGGAAACCTGCGGCATTTGATCCCTTGCACTTATATTTCTTGTTCTTTGACATTTATCACATGTTAAGAAAAAAAATTCAAGCATCCTTAAAGATACTAGGCCAATAGAACCCACATTGTAACACCTTAAGTGATATTCTTTGTGTGCCAAAGTGACCACCACATGCATATGTATGACAAAAGCTTAAAATGAAATGAAACTCAGAATCATGCACACATCGACGAATAATCTGATTCGGGCAATATTTCCACAAATATGGATCATCCCACACATAAAACAATGCGTCATTTCTAAGCTAATCACGTTGGTGTCTAGTGAGAGTGCTTGGAATTTGTTTAGACACCAAAAAGTTTACCAAATCAGCATACCAAGGTTCATTTACCTTAATGGACATCAATTGTTCATCAGGAAACGTTTCAGCAATGGGTAGGGACTCCTCATTATGCATCATACGGCTTAGGTGGTCAGCCACCACATTTTCACTTCCCTTTTTGTCTTGAATCTCAATGTCGAACTCTTGGAGAAGCAATATCCATCGAATTAGCCTTAGCTTGGCCTCCTTCTTGCTTAGCAAATATTTTAAAGCTGCATGATCAGTGAAAACAATTACTTTAATACCAATTAAATATGATCAAAATTTATCTAAAGCAAAGACAACGACAAGAAGTTCTTTTTCCGTTGTGGAATAGTTTAATTGGGCATCATTCAACGTCTGTGAAGCATAGTAGATGACATGCGGCCTCTTTCCTTCCTTTGTCCTAAAACAGCCCCTAAAGCATAATCAGATGCGTCACACATGAGCTCAAAAGGAAAGCTCCAATCTGGTGGAACAATAATGGGAGCCGTGGTCAGCAACTCCTTGAGTTGTTTGAGGATGCCGTGCACTCCTTATTGAAGTCAAACGCCACATGTTTTTGAAGGAGATGGCAAAGAGGTTGGGAAACCTTTGAGAAATCTTTGATAAATCTTCGATAGAAACTTGCATGTCCAAGAAAAGAACGAACCTCTCTAACCGAAGTAGGAGAGGGTAAGTGACGTACAAGATCGATCTTTGATTTATCAACCTCCATTCCTTTTTCAGAGATGATATGTCCTAAAACTATGCCTTGTTTAACCATGAAATGACATTTTTGCCAATTGAGAACAAGGTTAGTTTCAACACATCGTTTTAAGATCAAACTGAGATTATGCAAACAACCATTAAATGAATCACCAAAAACGCTGAAATCATCCATAAAAACTTCAATAATTTTCTCAACATAATCAGAAAATATGCTCATCATGCATCTTTGAAATGTGGTAGGTGCATTACATAAACCAAATGGCATGCGGCGATAAGCAAATGTACCAAAGGGGCATGTGAAAATGGTTTTTTCTTGGTCCTCAGGTGTTATGACAATTTGATTATAACCAAAATAACCATCAAGAAAACAATAGAAAGCATAACCCGCTAACCTCTCAAGCATTTGATCAATGAATGGCAAAGGGAAGTGGTCCTTCCTAGTGGTGGCATTTAGCTTCCTGTAATCGATACACACCCTCCAACCTGTTTGCATTCAAGTAGGCACAAGCTCATTTTCGGCATTTGTCACCACAGTTACTCCGGATTTCTTTGGTACACATTGAACAGGCAAAACCCAACGACTATCAGAAATAGGATAGATCACTCCACAATCTAAAAGCTTGATTTTTTCCTTCTTCACAACTTCCATCATCGGAGGGTTGAGTCGGCGTTGAGCTTCTTGAGATGATTTAGACCTCTCATCCAAAAGTATGCGATGCATGCAAATGGTGGGACTAATTGCTTTTATGTCGGCCAATGTCCACCCAATTGCTGTTTTGTACTCCCTTAGCACTCTTACCAACTTGTCCTCCTCTTGTGCCATGACTGTGCTTGAGATGATGACGGGCAACGCCTCATCATCGCCCAAGAAAACGTACTTTAAATGGCTTGGCAATGGCTTAAGTTCAAGTGTAGGTGGCTGCACAACTGAAGGAAGTAACTTATTAGTCAAAACTGAAATGGATATTGGGTCCAAAAACTTACCAGATTGTAGTGGCAATGATTCGAGGGCAACCACCATCTCAATTACGTCTTCATTAGGGGGGTATGGCAAAGGAAAAATCATTCATGCCGTGGGGATGTATGGTTACTACTTCATTATTTTGAATGTCCATTCCTCGTGCAATGACCAATTCAAGTGCATTGTCATTCAATTGTTCAAAATGGTCATGCGCCAAAGAAGCAAATACATCAATAGAAAAACATGAGTGATCCTCACTAGGATACTTGATAGAATCAGAAAGATTGAAATTGATAACTTCCCCATCAAATTTCATCGTCAAAGTTCCATTAAACACATCAATCTTAGTACGGGCAGTTTTCATGAATGGCCATCCAAGGAGGATGGGTAATGTAGGGGAGTCGTCCGACTCTTCCATTTCAAGCACGTAGAAATCCGCCGGAAAGATTAAGTGATTAACCTGCACTAAAACATCTCTGATAAGAGCATATTTATGCGACTTAATTGGCTTGTTCTTGTGCATTTACGTTGTGTTTCTTTAGTTATTTTAGTTTTTAAAGTCACTTTTGTGTGTTTTCAGATTCCAAAGCCGAAGTGTGCAAAATGATGTAATTTGGAGCCTTTTGGAGCAAAAGGAATAGATGAATTGAAGACTTGAAGAAATGAGGATTCCTAATTGACGATGGATTCCTAATCACATGAGGATTCCTAATTGAAGATGGATTCCTAATCACATGAGGATTCCTAGAAGAACAAGGATTCCTACTCTAACAAGGATTCCTAATTGAAGTAGGAAAGTTAAGCCAAAGTTTCCTATTTTGGTTTAACCTTTCCTAAGTCTAAAAGCACTTATGTTCCAGCCACTTTGAAGACCTCATACGCACTTTAGGACATAAAACAAAGAATCCTTGCACCATTCAAGGTAGTGCCGCACCTTACATACCATTTCCTTCCCTTTCTTTGCCGTGAGTCCCCTTTCCCTTTCTTTTTAGGACACTATCCCTTTCCCAAACATCCAGCCGCACCACCCTTGCCTTTCCTCTTCCTTGCCGTGCAAGGGAGAGGGTCCTTTCCTGTTTCTTTGCAATTAAAACACATCCCCCTTTGGTTTTAAACCCTAGCCGCACCTCCTAGCCTAATTCCCTTTAGTTTTCTGATTCTATTTCCTATTTAGATAAGTTTTAGACTTAATTTCTGTTTACCTAATTAACCTAGGGTTTTAAATTCCAAAATCCCTTTAAATAAACATCCTTGTGCAGCCACAAAGATCCACCATTCATCCAGAAACTCTCCATTCACGCCAGAAACCATTATCCACCTTCAGCCGCACCATTCTACCACCATTCACCCAAATTTCTGCCACAAATCACCCCTAGCCGCACCACCCATCAACCCTAAACACTTCCATACGTCCCCCATCCATTCTACATCATTCAATAACCCAAAAACCTGCCCATAGTCTCTGTGCCGCAGCAAAGGAGAGGAAGAAGAAGTACTTGAAGATTCTAGCCGTTCAACATCGAATCGTTGGAATATTTAGGTGTTCTCTTTCTTATATTTACAATGTATAAATCTGTTTTCCTTTGTTTTGTGAACATGAGGAACTAAGCCTTTTGGCTAGGGGATTATTCAATACCATGATTATGCTTGCAAGATGAATTGATTACGTCTAATTGTTATTTCATGAATTGAGAATGCAATTTGCTTAACCGTTTGATTGATGACTTATTTTTGTGTGTTAATTAAGGTGGCCAACTTAGTTTTCATGCAGGAATTTGAAGCTAAAACATAAGGAAGTTTCACCTAATAGTTACAACTTTATGTTTGCAAGTAGTGGAGGTCGCTTATAAACGATCGCGTTAAGTGAATTCTTGGCAAACGTTTCATGCTTTTCATAGTAACAATTGCCTCGTCAATGCTTATAGTTTTCATGAAGCTTAATGATCTTTGATTGTATCTTTATTGTGCTTTTCACGTAAGGAACTTTTAGAGAATGTTTTGAGTTGTTGCATGTGCATTCCCATCCAATTCACTAACTTTAGGAAAACTTGAAGGTTAAAAAAGTGCTATCACAGTTAACCTAGGGCGTTGAGATTCATAATTCATTGAAAGAAGCAGTTGGAAATCAAAGTTGAATGCAAGTGTATCATGTGTGGAGAAGAACCCTCTAGTTGATCTATCACCCATCAATTTACTTAACTTTGTCTAAAAATCTGTTTACTTTGTTCTTATTTTGTTTTAATTAATTTCGTCCAAAATCAACCCCACCTTATTTCTTTGAGTCATATTAATTAGAACTTGTCTTAGAATATGTTTTTAGGTGTTTTAGGTCATCAGAAAACCAAAATTCATCCAAGTTGTGTTAGAGTCCCAAAACTGCCCAGAAAGTGGTTTTTAGGCAGTTTTGAGTGTTTGGTTGCTGTTTTGAGTCTCTTAGTTTGTTTTAGTGTTTTAGAGTTTAGTTTTGCATTCTTTGAGTCTGGTTTAGTATTTTAAACTTTGTTTTACAGATTTGAGTCAGTTTAGAGTGTTTTAGCAATCCCTCCTAATCCCCGGTTTAAGAACGATCCCTACTTATCCATACTACAATTGTCAACAAGAGGGTTAATTTGTGTGTTTAGTTATTTTACGCATCAATCTTCCAAAACTCCCTTTGGATAGGCATTAGATCTATTGACCAATTGTATAATCACGCCATCCTTTTTCAATTCGCCTAAGTGCATAGATGCATAGATTGAATAAGGCATGACATTTATAGATGCACCTAAGTCTAACATGGCAGATTCAAACGAGTATTCCTAATTACACAAGGAATGGTAAAACTACCCGGATCCTTGCATTTAGTGGGTAGTTTACGCTGTAAAATAGCTGAGACATTTTCACTTACCTTGACAACCTCCTTGCTTGAAATTCTCTTCCTAGTTGTGCAAAGTTCTTTAAAAAACTTGGCATACCTTGGAACTTGCTTAATTGCATCCAAAAGTGGTATATTGACTTGAACTTTTCTAAACATTTCTGAAATATCCTTTTCAGCCTCTTTCTTCTTTGATTGCATAAACCTACGAGGAAAGGGTACATTTGGAGGAACAACGTTAGAATTAATCAAAATTGGAACTTCCTTACCTTTGTTGGCCGAATTGGATGGTTAAAGAGCTTTTGGGGCCTACGGCAAAGATGTTTCCACCCTTGTCGTAGGGGTGCTTTGCTCATCCTCTTCAATTATCAACTCTTCAACCTCGTTGGAACGTGAATTGGACGATTAGGGATCAGATCCAACTTGTTTTCCACTTCGCAAACTCATGGCTTTTGCAGATTCAAATCCTCCCTTCGGGTTGACAACGGTCGAACTAGGCAACTTACCTTGCTCTCTGAATTGTCCTACAAACTCCGCAATCTGCCCAATTTGCTTCTCCATTTGGTCCACCCTTTTGTCTTGGTTTTGCATTGCTTTGGCTTGATTTTCTTGCCCTTGAGACAAATTAGTGAGTAACTTAAGAAGTGTGTCATTATCTAAAGATGTACCTGAGGTGTTTTGGGCAGGTTGTTGTGGGGCTTGTGTTGGTGCGTATTGCTTGGTATAGAAGCCTGAAGGTTGTTATCTAAAGCCTCCTTGTTGTTGGGACTGTTGGGGCTCCCTCCACTTGAAATTTGGATGGTTTCTCCAACTTGGATTGTACGTATTAGAATATGGATCATTCATTGGCTGGTTGTGGCCTTGAAATTCAATTTCATTGGCGCTTTCCTATCCACCATTTTCAATCAATTGAGGGCACTTTTCAGAGGCATGTCCTTGGATAGAACACACACCACATACACTTGGTTCTTTCATCCTCATTCCTTTGGCCATCTGAGACACAATGGAAGTAAGATTAGCTAACTGCGATTGAATGTCGGATGTGGAACTTACCTCATTCACTTGCTGCCGTGGCATATCTCTTTGACCAACGCCTTCATATTGTTGAGCATTCAATACTCGGTTAGCAATTAAGGTCTTGGCAGCCATGTTTTGTCCACCAAAGCTCCTCCCGCTGAGGCGTCTAGCATTTGGCATTCAATTGGTAGAAGCCTTTCGTAGAAATATTGAAGAAGAAGCTCCTCCTTCATCTGGTGATGTGGACATGAAGCAACAAGGGTTTTAAAACGCTCATAGTAAGTGGGAAAGGATTCACCTTGGTTTTGCTGAATGCCACTAATCCTTTTACGTAGTAGAATGACTCAAGAGGTTGGGAAAAACTTCTCCAAAATTGCCCGTTTCATACTCTCCTATGATGTGACAGTTCTGAGGGCTAGCTCATACAACCAATCTTTAGCCTTTTCTAAGAGAGAAAAGGGAAAAACCTTCATTTTCAGAATGCTCCCATCAACATTCACAGGGGTCATGCTCGAACAAACAACCTTGAACTCCTTCAAGTGTTTATTAGGATATTCCATGGACATCCTATGGAACTTAGGAACGTGATGAAACAAACTTGATTTCAATTCGAACTCGTCCGTCTTCCCTAGGGCAGCCAGGGGGTATTGGATGCATAGGGGAGCGGCATTGTCCAATCCCAAAGTAGAAAGCTCCTTGATTGTTCGATTGTCCGCTGCCATGTTGGGATCTTCCTCTTTTTCTTCAAGTGAATGTTCTTCAAACTCAGGTTCAGGAATAGGTGGGTTACGATCTTGCTGATTCCTATTCCTTCTCAAAGTCCTCTCAAAATCGTCATCAAAGTCCAAGATATGCTCATGAATCGGATGAGAACTTCGAGTCATAAACTAGTACCTAAAACAAGAAAACAAACAAGGTCAGTAACTAATATAAAAACACACGAAAATAAACGAAAAAGAAATAACAAGGGATTAGCAACAACGGCGCCAAAAATTTGATGCGAAAATTATCTTAACACACAAATTAAACCCTCTTGTTGTCAATTGTAGTAAAGAATGTAAGTAGGGATCGTTCTAGGCCGGGGATTAGGAAGGATTGCTAAAACACTTGAAACTGACTTAAAAACGTAAAATTAAGTTTAAAACACCAAACTAGACTCAAAAGATGCAATACAAACTAAAGAGACTCAAAACTAGTTTAAAAGACTCAAAACTGCTTAAAACAATGAATTAGACTCTAAATTGACTCTAAGGATGGTTTTGGACGAAATTAGGTTCTAACTCGACTTAAGACACTTAAAAACACAAATCAAAACAAATTTTGACTAATAAAACACTTTAAAGTAAAGGGGGATTTGATTTTGACGAATTTGGAAACAAAACAAACAGATTGTAAACTAAAATAGATTTTGGACAAATTTGAGTAAATTGAATGGATAGAAGGCTAGCTAGAGGGTTCTTCTCCACACAAGACACACTTAAAAACACAAATCAAAATAGATTTTGACTAATAAAACACTTTAAAGTAAAGGGGGATTTGATTTTGACGAATTTGAAAACAAAACGAACAGATTGTAAACTAAAACAGATTTTGGACGAATTTGAGTAAATTGAATGGATGGAAGGCTAGCTAGAGGGTACTTTTCCACACAAGACACACATGCACATAAACCAATTTTCAGTTGTTCTTTCGATAAATCAAGAAACTCAACACCCCAGGTTAATTAAGTCCGCTTAAATTAACTTTCAAGTTCTCCTTAAGTTATTGAATTGGATGGGAAAGCGCATACAACAATTCAAGCATTCTTTAAAAGTCCTTTACGTGAACAGCACAATAAAGATACAATCGAAGATCATTAAGCATTATGAAAACTATAAGTATTGACGAGGCATTCATTACTATGATAAGCATGAAACTCCTGGCAAGAATTCATTTAACGCGATCGTTTATAAGCGATCTCTACTACTTGTGAATATAAGTTTGTAACTATTAGGTGAAACTCCCTTATACTGTAGCATCATATTCATGCATGCAAACTAAGTGTGCACTCTTAATAAACATACACAAATAAGTTATCAATCAAGCAGTTAAACAAATTGAATTCACAACTTATGAAATCACAACTGAAGGTAATCAAATCATATTGCAATTATGAACATGGTTTCGAATTCCTCCCTTGCTAAGGGGGGTTTAATTCCACATACTTACAAAGCAAAGATAAACAAATGTAGATATTGAAAACAAAAGAAAGAAAACACCTAAACGCTCCAACGATCCAAGTTGGACAGCATGCACGTCCAAGCACTTTCTTTCCCTTCCTTTGTTACGGCATAAGGTGTTGGTGAGTGTTTGAAGGTTTGGTTGTATGGAGGAATGGATGTGTTTGGATGAAAGTTGTATTGAATTGGGGATGAATTCTCAAGCAAAAACTGAATGTAATGGCTCCCACACACACTTCCTTTTGTAGAGGAAGTGCACGGCATGGAGGGATGGATGGTGGTGTGAGCAATGATTCAAAGGTGAAAGTGAAGTAATGATGCAAAACATGGGGGGTGAAATGGAGTGGTGTAGCAGCTATGAATGCAAGTGGGGAACATGAATAATTGTGCACATGGTAGATAAAGGAAAGGGAGGTGGAATGGTGCAGAAATGAGTCATAGGTGCAGGTGGATTCATGATGCACGGCATGGGCAAGGAAAGTGAAGGAGTGGTGCATTAATGAGTGCATGTAGTGGAGGTGAAAGTGAATGAAATCTGATGGGTGAAGGGGACAAGGGATGTGCACCACTTAAGTGCAATGATTAAATGTAATGGTGCATGAAAACAAAAAAATAATGAAGGGGACAAGGGTGAGTGTTGTGGTAATGAATGAATGCAGTGGTGTATTTTATGCCCATGTCGTGCCTTTCCTTTGCCCATGTGTGTGTGTTTCCTTTGCCCATTTGCACACACATGTTCCTTATCATTTCAACCACAAAACAAACACATTTTCTGCCCTCCAACCTGTCCATGCAGTTTGCATGTGTGTGAATGTCATCCTTGCATGTGTGTGAGCTGTTTGATGTCTCCTCCCTTTGCATGTGTTTGTGCTGTCACCTTTGCACAAAAATATCCTCACCTTGCTGTGGTTTGCATGTGTGTGTGTTGTCCATGTTTACCTTTGCATTTGCACACACACATCTTGATCATATCAGCCACTAATCCACCTATTTTCTGCCCATGCCAAGCTGTCCATGTGTGCTTTTCTCTTTGCCCATGTGTGTGTGTTTCCGTGGTTTCATTTGCACACACATATGCTGATTTCCAGCCTTCTAATCTTCAAAAACGTCCATCCTCATGTCTCCATGCTTGCATTATCCAATCTTGGCTAAAAAATGCTCCAACATGCACCAAAATGCACTTTCTTGCCAATTTTGTTATTAGGACCTACAAACACACGAAAATAGCTTAAAAATACATAATTGACTAAGAAATAACAACATAAATGCACAAGAACAAGCTAACTAAGCCGCATAAATATGCTCCTATCATGTGTGTGGTACAAAAGTCACCAATCAAAACTAAGGAGAACACTTAGTTCTAATTGGGTCCAACAATAAAGGAATAATGCAAGTTGGAACCCCTTAACATGCATAACACACACCACACTCAAGTCCAAGGGTATAACTGTTATTTCACATCGTCGAAAATTAAATATTCGGAAGGGGTTGTGACATCCACTATTGGAGTTATGCCCTAAAAGCCAATTTATATATTAACTCCATAATATTAGTTAATAAAAGGGCAAGTTTTATTCATTCAGGAGTTTGCCTTTATACATAGTGATAATATATTATGAATGATGGTACATAGGAGTTAAGGTATGGAAGTAATGTCCTAAACGAGGTTAGGGCAATGAGACTTGTATTCCATAGCCACTTAATCTCTAAATAAAGTTTCTAGCCGTTTGGAAAGTCAACTAGACACTGACTATCTGGAATGGCCGATGTATATTGCATTAAGGTTAGCATGGTCACATGCTACGCATGTTAGACAATGAGACTTGTCTGTTGCACATGTATGAATGTACATGAATGCACAAGAAGGAATTTATCGCCTTCTAGTAATTGTCTAATAGAAAGAGCCCTTGAAGCCACTTGAAATCCATCCAGAAATCTTCAGCTGAAGTACTTGTTGATCAAGTTATGTTTGTAAGAATTGCTTCAACATAGGATGCATCATGGTGATCATAGATTAATACATGTGAATTGACATAAATGCATATTGTGGAGCCAAAAATAATCACAAGGCGACATATGGATCTTTGGATAGAAAAGGACAAAAATACCCTTGAGGCACATCAGAGTTCCTACGCGTGAGTAGTGGGCAATCATCTTTCAACCAAGTCAAAAGTGCCCAAAATAGGTAACAATTCAAAGCCTATTTCATCCATCCTCATCAAATCCTTTCTACAAGGTAATTCCCAAAACATTCCTTTTAAATTATGTTAATTGGCTAATTAATAGATTTATTACCTAATTAATCTATTAATAGCCAATTAAACCACCAATTAAACCCAAAAAACACACATAAGGTCGGTCACCTTCTCTCCCAAAGGGGCTGGCCATGCCTTATAATTTCTACCTCATTTTCCTTTTTTATTAGCTAATCAATTAGGCAAACATTCTATTAATTGACTAATTGATTAGCTAATTATTCCATAACTCCCAAATTAAACACAAATCAAGAACCTAGCCCACAAATGGAGCTAGGGGGCCGGCCCTCTCTCACCCAAAGAGGCCAGCCACTCTCTTATTTAAACCCTTTCATTCTCCTCAAAGTTCACTTCCAATTCTCTAGCAAAATTCTACAAAATTCTCTAAACACTTTCCCTCAAATTTTTAACTTTGGCATCAGAGTTTCTTCGGCCAAAGCCCCCCCATTCATCATGGGTGTGTGAGGCTCTTGGCCTTGACCTAATATGTTATTTGTTTTGTAGGTGCAATTTTGTCCAAGATCAAGGAGGAAGAAGTTTGCATCCACAAATTGGTGCTTTCATTGAGAGTTGAGTCCCCCACTCGTAGAAGACTCTCACATCCAAGGTTTTTCTATTTTCTTGTCCATTTGTAGATTTTTCGTACGTTTTTATTATTAGAATTTTTTATTTGCAAAAATTGTTTGATAAAACGTAAAACAGAAGTACAATAGCTAGAAATTTAGAAAATTCAACAAGTGAAAATTCCAATATTCAAGAGATAGGACCGCAGCGATCCACAAGGCTAAATGTGACAATAAGTGGAGCGGCACCACCACAATGAGTTTCCACCACAGGAACCACATCGGTGGCTACCCTTGGCGAGGTCTATGGTGTCACCACCATGACCCGATCCTTGCCATGTAAGCAAGCCCAAGCCGTGCCATCTAAGGCCCACAGCACCAAAGCCACTGCCCAAGCCATGTCACTCCAAGCCTAACTCGAACCCAATGCGTTGCCAAGCTGAGCTCTAGCCTTGCACCCACGTGTGCCACATACCGAGCAGCCCACTCCCATGGCCCAACCTGCTCCCGCCGAGCAGCCCATCTCGTGGCCCAACCTGCTCCCACAGCCCAGTCTGCTCCTGTGGGCTTCCAAGCAGCCAAAATCGATCAAGATTAGTTCAACCGTCCCGGTTCCAAATTTCTGGACCGACGATCGAATTGGGAGCATTTTCACCATATTTTTTTTACGGTTTTGACATTTCCTAACTCAAATCTCGCACCCGGAGTCTACCACACTTCCCCTACTTAAGGAGACCCATTCGTTCCAAGCTATTCCAACCTAAAAGGAGGACAATACTTGTCTCGACAAGTCATAGAGTTGACGAGCGGCCTTGCACAACAGACGACCTTGGTGAACCAGCTCTTGCAGCACACCAAGATGTAACATGCCCCAAACAAGGTGTTTTGAAGTAGGACAAAAGCAGACAAAGAACCTCTCTAGCGGCATTTCGGCAAACAGCCACTAGACTAGCCACGAACTGAGCGTCCGAGCAGTGTACGTTCCGATTAGGCCCTCAAGATAGCGTATACTCCAGTCCGTGGAAGAGAGTGCACTCTCGACTAGGCCCACAGATGAGTATACTTTCACGGTTGGGGTCACACTTCGATAGTCAACATGAGCAACCTTGCAAGCGAAGTGTTCATTCGCGGTTAAGCCCTCAAAGAGCATTATCCACCTCATTTCGAAGTAGGCAGCATAATGAACGGAGAAAAGTAGTCACTTAATCTAGCTCAAGTTCAACCGGCAGCCTGCGAAGAACTCAGTTACCTGCTAAGAACTCACCACATGCATCACATCTACGACATTGACGAGCAAAACACATAGAAGAGCTCTGCTACCCCAACAAAGACTAATTCAGGAAGAAGTAAAGACACTCTTGACCAAGCGATTGCACAATTTCCAACGAAACGAGGTCACCGATGAGGCATTATGACAAAACATAACCAGCATAAGCAGGTCACCCTTCAATGACGAGATCGAGCAGGTATAGCCTCCACGTGAGTTCAGCATGCCACATTTCACATCTTTCAAAGGGAATGAAGACCCAGAGAGACGCAAGATATTCGCCACCACTCTACAAGAAGAGGCGCAAGATTGGTTCAACACCCTGCCGCCACAATCCATCTGGAGTTTTTACGAACTTTCTTTGGTTTTTACCGAAGAATATTCATCCTATCGCTTGATAAAAAAGAAGTCCAACCATTTGTTCAACGTGAAGAAGAACCTAAAGGAGTCGCTTCGCGACTATGTGAATAGGTTCAAAGCAGAGAAGGCAAGGATAGTCAGATGCAATGACTCGATAGCTAGAGCAGCCTTCCAAAAAAGACTTCCAGCATACCATCTGCTATTCGAAAAATTGATCATAAAAGAAGATCTAACACTGGCAGACTCTTTCGCTTTAGAAGAAAAGCATGCACTTTGGGACGAGGCTTACCAATGCACATTCTACTATCTAAACAGAAAGTAGGGGATGACTTATTCGCATGCTTGACGGTATCTAAAGCACTAATAAGCTCTACCATCATGCCAGAAGAGCTGGGGGCCCGACTACCTGTATTTCACAGTTCAAAAGCTCTCCTCGATGCTATCAAAAAATCAAAAGCTAACTTTGGCGATAGTTGTTGCAATCGGAAACTCAAGTTTTACCTACAAATGCATGCAGTCATCCTCATGATGCACTATTCCGCCCAATCCAGACGTGCGACGATAAAGGCGTAGACCCTAGCGGATGCAAACTTTTCTGACGAGCACAACAACTTGGCCCAAAAAATACGCCAAGGGCAGACGAACACTGGAAGGACATACTAGGAAACAACTTTTGACCTAGTTGTCCCAAAAGATTCTACATATAAGCAACATGTACCGGCAGTTAAGCACCGTTTTTTGCTACGTGTCACACGACCTCAACTAACCCTTGCTCCATAATTCAACTCTAGAGTGGCCCAATACTGGCAATTGAGCATCTCCTGTTGCGTGTAACATGGCCCTAGCTCCACGACTCCCTACTACGTATTCCCGATGCAATAGAGCAGACCAACGGCACCTTGGAGTTAGCCAAACACGCCCTAGCAACGCCTGCTCCACCCGATAGAGTCTTCTAGCATTTACATGTCCACGGCACATCCAACTACAAAGATTCAAGAGCAGGCGTAGTCTTTGTCACCCACACAGTTTGATGTCTGAGCAGGAGGTCACTCTAGGCTTAAAAGCATCCAACAACATAGCAGAATACAAGACCCTACTAGCAGGCCTCCGACTAACAAAAGACTTGGCGTTGAAAAAGCTTGCATTTCATTCTAATTCCCAGCTAATAACTAGCCAGACTGTTTGAGGCGTTTCAAACATACACCTTCACCCTCACCCAGCTAATAACTAGCCAGACTGTTTGAGCCGACTTAGGCTCTGTCCTCGACCACTAACTCAAACGCTCTATTCTGGTAGAGTATCTAGATAAACCAAGCATAGAGGCGAAGCTAGCAGCCAAGGTGTCACAGGTTAGTACAACTCCAAATTGACAAGATTCCATTGTAGACTACCTGGTCAATGGCACATTCCCCATGAAAATATTGGAGTCTAGGAAGCTCCAAATTAAGGTTCTAAGCTTGCATACTACATGTGGAACAACATTCTCATATGAAAATCCTACACTGGACCACATCTCCGCTGCCATGCGCCTCCCGATAACTTGAAGGTTCTAAGCTTAATCCACGAAAGCATTTGTGGAAATCCCTTCAGAGGTCGATCTTTAGCATAGAAGGCTCTTAACGTAGGCTACTACTGGCCTACCATGCACCAAGATACTAAGGAAACCTACAGACGAATCCTTAGCCGGTACTAGCGCTACAAGCTGGTTAGTACTTGCCAACACTACAAGCCGGTACCAGCACTGCCTGCCAACAAGCTACACCCACAGACGAATCCTTAGCTATTCATGTAGTGGGCAATCAACTTGGTAGGACCTATGCCACCTACTACTAGGGGTAGAGGCATCATGATCGTGGCAACTAATATTTCACCAAATGGGTAAAAGTAGTGCCCAAGACGACCACGACTCAGACGGACACAGAGCACTTCATATAGAGGAACATCATTTTCCGATTTAGCATCCCTTAGTCCATTGTGATAAGAGCATAATTATGCGACTTAGTTAGCTTGTTTCTTTGCATTTAGTGAGTTAGTTTCTGTTTATTATAGTGATTTAAGCTATTTTCGTGTGTTTGTAGGTCCAATTGTCAAAAGTGGCAAGAAAAGGCAATTTAGAGCATTTTAGAGTAGTTTTGGACTGGGAATGGATAGCATGCGTATGGAGCATAATGGATGGATGTTTTTGAAGTTTAAAGAGGCTAAAAATGTGCTACAAATCTGGAAGAATTAAATCAAGACTTGGAAGATAAGGAATCAGCAAAAAGGAATGAACATTATCTTAACCAACCTTATTGTAGACATCGAAATTTCGATGAAATAAGTGTTGATCAATAATTAAAATTTCAATGTTCACGTGTCACATAAATTTTACACATAACATGTGACTCAAGGAGAAATCGAGAATCATCAGAAAAGTCATCAAACATAACACGTGTCAACACTTGGCAGAAATGATTTATTTCATCTGATTATTTAAATCCAAAAATCAAGTTTTGGAATTCTATAAATAGGAAGCCAAGGCATTCATTTTGGGACCAATTCATAACCAATTCACATCACACTAAAGTCTTGAAGCCTAGAAACTCTAAAGCTCTCAAGCAAATCCCGAAGAATCAAGTAAGCCCTCTTCGTTTTCGTCAAAATCCTCCTTCAAGATCAAGCCCCAACGACCCTTGAAGAAACTTTCACTAATTCAAGATCAAGCCCCAATGGCCCTCGAAGAAAGTGTTCATCATTCATCATCCGTTTATCCTAAAGATCAAGCCCCGACGGCCTTTTGGATCAACAACATCAAATCTACCCATTACAAAGATAGAATCAGAGGCTAAATTTGTAGAAAAGATTGTAACCCTTAAATCATTAATACAAATATTATTTTGTACACGTGTTCTTGTCTCGTTCATCACAGGAATTCTCGTGTTTACACTTATCTTATCCAACATTATCCAAACTAACCTTATCTTATCATATCCTATCATAATCTTATCCTACCTTAATTCCAGCTGCAAAGGGGAATTATTTTCAGATTGGGATACCTAAAAACCTAGTTCTAGAAGCCACATCCTTTTCCTAAAAATGTGTTGCATAGGCCCCTATCATATCTTCTAGAAACCTACCACAACACCCCATTTCTAGAAGATTTGTGTCGAACTCCCTATCCCTTTCTCCCTAGGAATCTGTCATGCCAAATCCTTCTCCTCTACAACCTTTGTGCCATGCCCTAGCCCTATATATATACCAGTGTTACACCATTCAAAGAAACACACACATAAGAGCCTAAAATCAGAAAAATACACAATTGTACGACTGCTTTGCAAGGAAGGAGGGAGAGAGAGCTTTGTGCCATGCCTGCCATCCAAGGCCATTGGAGTGCTGGAGCGTTTTTGGGTTCTTTCTATCCTTAGTTTTAGTTCAATGTTTAAATTAGATTGTCTTTGTTTAATTGCAAACATGAGGAACTAATTTCGTTTTAGCTAGAGGATAATTCAAAGCCATGAACATATGTGTAATATGAATTGATTACATCCGGTTATGATTTCATAAGTTGTGAATGCAATTTACTTATTTGTTTGATTGATAACTTATTCTTGTGTGTTGATTAAGGATGCATACTTAGTTTGCATGCATGAATTTGATACTAAAATATAAAGGAGTTTCACCTAATAGTTATGAACTTATATTTGCAAGTAGTGGAGGTTGCTAGTCACGATCGTGTTAAGTAAATTCTTGGCATGAGTATCATGCAGTTCATAGTTATGAATGCCTTGTCAATCAATGCTTATGATTTTCATAGAACTTAATGATCTTCGATATGTATCTCTATTATGTAGTTCAAGTAAGGAACTTGATAAGAATAATTTGGTTGCGACACTAAGTCCAATTCAATGAATTTAGGAAAATCTGACGGTTAACTTGGGGCGTTGTCATTCATGGTTTATAGGAAGAATAACTGGAAAACGATTTGTATGCATATGTGTCATGTGTGGAGAAGGCTAGCCATTCACCCATTAAAACACCCGATTTCGTCCAAAGTTGTTTAGAGTCTTTAATTCTGCTTGCTTTTACTTTAAATTCGTCAAAAACCACTTCGCCTTTTATATTTCGTGTCTTTTAGTTAGAATATGTCCAAACTGGTTTTTTTTTAGTGTTTTGAGTCAACATAAGTTAGAATTCGTCCATACATATTGTTTTTAGTCTTTTTAGTTTAATTTTTGTCCAAACTTCCCTTTGGTTCCTGTTTGAATCAATTTAACTTAGTTTGTGTGTTTTAAGTCAGTTTAGCCTATTTTGAGTAGTTTAAGTTTAGTTTTCTATTTTTGAGTCTAGTTTTGTGTTTTTGAGTTAAATTTGTGTAGATTAACAGCCCTCCTAATCCCCGGCCTAGAACGATCCCTACTTACACATACTATAACTATCAAAAGAGAGTTTAATTTGTGTGCTAGTTTATATCACATCACATTGTCACCGACAATGGCCCATAATTCATGGGCAAAGACGTGGCGAAGTTTTTCCAAAAGTATGGCATCAAGTAGCACATGTCCATGCCGAGATATCCTCAAGGCAATAGGTGGGCCAAAGCATCCAACAAGATGATCCTCAACTGCCTCAAGAAATCCCTCGCAAACAAGAAGGGAAAATGGCCTGACGAACTCCCTAAATGTCTATGGGCATATCGCACCACTAAAAGAGGAGTAACCGTTGAGACTTTTTTCTCTTTGGCATTTGGCTTAGAAGCAATCATTCATCCCAATGTCATAAAGCCAAGTATAATCGCTTTACTACTAAGCATTGAGCAGAACAGTAAGAAGATGGCCACAAGCTTAAATCTGGCATAGGAAAAGTGCGAACAGACCATCACCCGCATCGCAACCTACCAACATTAGCACCTTTCCCGTTACAACAAAAGGGCCAAGATCCAGCAGTTCCAACCCGAAGATCTAGTCTTAAGAAAATCCTTCATCACTGCCCACAGAAAAGGCTCCAAAAAGATGGATCTTATCTCGGAAGGTCCGTACAAGATTAGCAGAGTAAGTGAAAAAAGTAATTACACCCTCGCCACCAAGAAACAAAAAAAAGATCAAAAAATAGTGGAGTGCCTACAATCTGAGGAAGAATTACGTGTGACCTCCCACTATATCAAATCCCAAAGACTCAAGCAACTCGATGGGCACCACCTCACAAGCCGATGACTATCTAGTTTTTATGCAGTTCCTACCTTATAGCTAAGTTCTCGTTCGTTTCACTCATTTTTTTAATGAGGAATTCAGAAGTAATCACAACTCAGCTCGGATGCATGCTTACAACAACTGTTCACTCATGCACTTCAAAAGAAGACCGCGACCTTCTTAGGGACTCATCGCAGGATTGCGCCCCCAAGGGGCCAACCATATGTTGGAAATGTGCCCTAAAACCAATCATATGATGATACTTTACGGACATTTCACATGTTAAACTAAAATAGTTTAATATCAAGGGCAAAGATTATTGTTTTAAGCCGTCTCATATAAATGTTATATGCTTAAACGATAAGTCCAAAGAATATGTAATTAGGAGAATGTAATTTAAAGAAGTGAGATTCATGAGACCATTCTCTTTCGTATACTTATCCTAAACGTTCCTGATCATAGGATTGCCAATTGGGCATTGATAGTCCGTTAAGATCAGTACGTGCTATGTCTTCTCTTAGGAAGAGTGGCTAGTCTCGAGTCATTGGTGTGATTGACACCAAGACAAGCATGTAGGTGCTCAATAGAGAATGATTTCACTGAACACGATCAACGATGAGTTCTCATACTCATGTCACATGAGAACTCATGGTTGAGATAATGCAAAGTAGTCCTTTGACCTGAGGCATCATAGTTGTCTTGTGGTTAGGTCCTTGATCTTTGACTATGTCAAAGTCACTCCATCAGAGGGTGTCCACGGCATAGTTGGGGTTAAGCCATTTAGCCATGGAGGCAAGTAAATGCGCAACAAGGGATCTATAACCTTCAAACCGTTTGAGGGAGAATACTCTATGATATGATTAAGAATCTCTGGCCAGAGTATGAATGAGATTTAGGAAGTCGTTCCAAATCACATTCAAGGTAATCATATAAGTAAGAGAATCATATTGGATAGAAGACATGAATAAACTATCAAACCAAACAATGTGGTCAAGAGTATTGTATTAGAGAAATACCGTATTGCATTGTAATCCTAAACTGAATAGGTTCTCCACCTCTTCTGATTAGCTTGGGTAACCATGACATACTGCTAGGTGTCACTCATGGTTTGTGGAAGCCTTAAACGTGTATAATCACTAAAGGGAGAATTGAAAGTAAGTTTCAATTCATAATCGATGTGAAAGAGTTCTAATCGCCCACTGCCTCGCTAAAAGGAACCTAATGGATCGTACACCGTGTAAGGTAGAGATTGAAGAAATAACGGAGATGAGTAAGGATAATTAAATGGTTTAACTATTTATGGCAAAGATTAATTAATATGTTAATTAATCAAACGAATAAAGTTCGTTAAAGACCTCGGGTTAGTTTTGGGCTGCAATGCCCAATGGGATTTGAATGTCAAGCCCATTAACTCAAGTTGTATGACAACTTGAATAAACAAAGGGCTTGAAAGCCCAATAAACCCTTAAGGCCGGCCAAATAGAGGAGGGTAGTGAACTTGCTTTAATTGCAAGTTTGCCACTCCATTGTTAGGTGGTATAAAGGCAACTTTATAGCTATTTCATCTTTAGGGTTTTCTTTTAGGAATGGATGAGAACACAATGCTCTCCATTTCTCTCTAAGAGGCCGGCCCCCCTTGGAGGAGATTAGCTAGCAATCTCTCATCCTCCAAGGTCACTCATCTCTTCTTCAAGTCCCTCCTTGGTGTGGAAAAATTAGAGGTTCTCAATTTTGGGAACTTGGAGAATCCTTTCTACCATCCTCCTCCAAGAAATCGATGGAACTAAGAAGCAAGGAATGAAGGCCCTCTCCTTGGGTGATTAGCCTTTGCTTATGCAAAGAGGAATCAACAAAGGTATAAAATATCTCAACTCACCATGTTCTTGAGTTGAGTCTTAGTTCACCTTTCTACTAGGCTTTGAATTTCATGGGTAATGTTTTGTTTTGAGTGCATACAAGCATGATTCCGCCTTTAAATGTTAATTGCATGCAATAGATGTTGCTCAAATGAACATGTTTTTCCACAAAATTTCCTTCACGTGGTATCAAGAGCCTAGGTCTAGTAGTTGGTGAATCCTTTTGGGTTTTGTAGTTCATAGTCTTTGATTTGAATGTTGTAATTGTTACAAGCTTTATTCTTGCTTCTTTGAATGTAAATTTTGTTAGAAAATTTGCCATCTCAAATGTTGTAGATGTAGTTCATATGAGCATGAATTTTGGAGCTAAAATTTGGTGCCATGTTTTTGGGGAAATTCGGCCAAATCCAAAGGGTGATTTTTTGGGTTCATGTTTGTCTTGTTAAAAGTGTTTTAAAGTGACTTTAGAACCCCTAAGTACCCTAGGATGTTAACCCCATTTTGAGTAGTGAAAATTTGAGTTTTATTGAGTGAAAATGTTCATGGAACTCTTATGGGTTTTCATGGATGTTCTTCATTGTTCTTGATGTTCTTACCAAGAACAAAAAGTTTGGTGTTTTGATTCAAAGTTTTTGGTTGATTTCATAAAGTCTTTATTTTGTGTTGGTTGGTGTGATTTTTTCAAATTTTGAAAAGTGATTGAAATTTGAAAATTTGAAAATTGAAAATGTGTTTGAATTTTTGTATATTGGTACTTCTCTTACACACCAACCCATCACCCACTTGTTCAACTTGCAAGACTTTATGACTTTGCTTTTCATCAAAAATCAACTCACACACCATCACTCACACTACTCCAAAACCGGCCACCCTACAAGTAGGGTACTTTTGGGGATTTTATGCAATTACATAAAGTTTTGATACTTTTGTGTATTTGTAGTTTGACCCAAAAGTTTACGTTTTTACGTAAATGCCCAAAATCACTAAAGGACAAATTGTTTTGTTCCTTTAATGAAGTTTTTGAATTTGTTGAAATTTTTGGGTTCTAGTTGTAATTACATGAAGTAGTGGACTTTTGTGTTTTTACAAAGTGACCTCAAAAGTTTATGTTTTGCAATATAGCCCAAAAAGTTGAGGTTATTGCTTTTCGGCCTAAATTATGTTGAGAACAAAATGGTTTTGTCTCTTTAAATGAGAATTGGATTTTCATTTCATTTAGCTCCATTTAAATCAATTCTATGGATACAAAAACCAAATGACAATGTTGCATTCAAGTTTAATTAGTTAAAGCGTTAATTAATTAAAGGGTGATTATGAACCTAAGCCTACGATAATTGAGCTATGTGAAAGGCCGTCTCAAATTTGTTTGAACCATGGGAATGTGTAGATTAGATTTTGGTTGTAATTTGATATGATCAAATATTGTAAAAGAGCATAAGCTCTTCTTTACTATGAAGTAATTTGTTCAAATGTTGTAAAAGAGCATAAGCTCTTCTTTACTTTGTGAAGGAAAAAATTGTCCTAGCTAAGAACATGTAAGAACATTTGAATACACATGCAAACTATTAACACATTAAAGTAGGCATGCATTCAAAAACAATTCATAAAACCCATGACTTTCAAAGCCTAGTATATGGTGAACCAATAAACTCGTTAACATCATTTAAAGAGAAGGTAAGATTTAGAGTTTCTTTACCCTTGAAGCTCATCCTTGATTACACAAGGGATTCACCCAAGTGGAGGGCCTTCAAGTCACCTCTTTGCTCCTTGGATTTTCCTTGTGATTTTCCTCCTTTTAGTGCTCCTTTGCTCCTTGATAGGAGCATATTTATGCGCCTTAGTTAGTTAGTTCTTATGCATTTATGTTGTGTTTTCTTAGTTAAGTTAGTCTTTTAAGCTATTTTCATGTGTTTTCAGGTTTTAAGGACAAAGTAAGCAAAAGGATGCAATTTGGAGCATTTTGGAGCAAAACTGGGCTAGAATGAAGTTCATGCATGTGAAGCACAAGGGATGGACGAATTTGAGGGATTGAAGAAGCTAGGAATGTCTTTTTGAAGTTGAAGAATTGAAGATACAAAGTTTCCTAGTTGAAGTAGGAAAGGGCTTAAATGTAGGATTCCTAAATGAAGAAGGATTCCTAATCAATGTAGGAGTCCTAATTTAAGATGGATTCCTAGACGTATGAAGTTTTCTACTCAAGCAAGTATTCCTACGTGAAGAAGAAGAGTTAAAGCCAAAGAATCAGCTCAAGTGAAGGAATCTTATCCAAAACCTCATCCATAACCTTATCTTAGCTTATCTTATCCAAACAAACTTATCCTATCCTATCTTATCCTAATCCTAAACTACCCATATTTCAGCTACAAGGGAGGGTTTCTAACTAGATTAGGAGGCTTAAAATCAAATTTCTAGAAGACCTAATCTTGTCCTACAAAGATGGCGCCTAGAACCTTTCTAGAAGCCTAAAAATCTGCCTTGTATTTCTTTCTAGAAACAACCCTTTGTGCCGCATCCTATGTCCTATTTCCCTTGGGATTTCTAGAAGCCTTATCATCTCCTAGCTTTGTGCCGCACCTTATCTCCCATTCCTTTTTGGATTTCTGACTTGTTTTCCTTATAGGATTGTATGTTATTGTCCTATGCATATTAGACCTTTAAAACCTTGTCCTTTGCTACCTAGGAGTTGGGATTTTCAGCCTATAAATACCACCTTATGCCGCACCATTCATTCAACCACTCTCTACCATATTTTCACTACACCATTCACCCAAAAAACCCCTCTTGTGCCGTGAGTTTTGCAAGGAGAAGAAGGAAGAAATCTGGAGCCGTGCATGCCATTCAAGGAGCTTGGATTGTTGGAGCGTTTCTAGGTGTTTTCTATCTTTATGTCAATGTTTAGATTTATTTATCTTTGTTTATTTGCGAACATGAGGAACTAATTTCTTTATAGTTAGAGGGGAATTCAAAGCCATGATCATATGTTTTATATGACTTGATTTCCTCCAGTTATGATTTCATGAATCGTGAATGTGGTTTACTTATCTATTTGATTGATAACATGTTTATGTATGTTAATTAAGGATGCATACTTAGTTCGCATGCATGAATTTGACGCTAGAGTATAAGGGAATTTCACCTAATCGTTATTAACTTATATTCATAAGTAGTAAAAGTCGCTAGTCACGATTGTGTTAAGTAAATCCTTGGCAAGAGTAACATGCGTATTCCATAGTTATGAATGCCTCGTCAATGTTTATGATTTCCATTGAACTTAATGATCTTTGATATGTGTCTCTATCATGCGTATTCCATAGTTAGGGTCCTTGATAAGAATAATTTGGTTGTAATGCGTATTCCATTCAATTCAATGAATCTAGGGAAATCTGAGAATTAATTGGTGCAATCTAGTTAATTTGGGACATTGTCATTCATGGTTTGTTGAAAGAGTAACTGGAAATCGAGTCGTATGCATATGTTTCATGTGTGGAGAAGAAACCCTCTAACTAGCCTTTCACCATTCTATTTCATCAAAATCGTTTTTGTTAAAGTTTGTTTTCAAAGTTTATGTTTTAAATTTCAATTTTCGTCAAAACCAAACCCCTTACTTTTAAGTCTTGTTTTTAGAGTCAAAACTTGTTTCTTTTAAGTCTTTTGAGTCTTTGAAGTCCTATTTTCGTCCAAATCACTTGTTAGGTCTAGAATTGAGTCTTTTTGGTTGTTATTTGCTGTTTTGAGTGTTTTGAGTTAGTTTTGAGTCTATAGAGTCTAGTTTAGTGTTTTTGAGTCTTATTTGTGTTGATTAGCATCCCTAGTTAATCCCCGGTCTAGAACGATCCCTACTTGCATCATTACTACAATTGTCATCAATAGGGTTTAATTTGTGTGTCAACATAATTTTCACATCACTCCTTTGAGGATTTGAGGATTTGTTCTCCAAAAACATCAAAAGCTTGATGTCTCTAAGTCTCCACACCAAGGATGAAGTGTGAAGATGAAATGGATGACTTAGAGAAGAAAAGATTGCTAGCTAAATCCCCTCTAAGTGGCCGGCCTCTTTAGAGAAAATGAGAGAAAGTGTTTCACCTCATTTCACCAAGAAAAACCCTTAAATGAAAATAAAGCTATAAAGTTGCTTTTATACTTTATTACAAGCGAGTGGCAAACTTGTAATTAATCCAAGTTTGCATCATCCACCCTAATGGCCGGCCATATTAATGTTATTGGGCTATATGCCCATTTTGTTTTAGTTGTCATACAACTTAAACATAATAGGCCTTGTGGACCAAAACACTTTTGGCCGCTTAAACCCAAAACCAACATATAAGCCCAATATAATTAATTAACTAATTAATTAACCTTGACCATTCTTCAATTAAACCATTTAATTGCTTATCCATTTCATTTAATTTCTTCACATACATCCTTACTCGGTGTACGATCCATTAGGTTCCAATTAGCGAGGTAGTGGGCGATTGTGAATTGAAACCACATTTCAATTCTCCCTTGATGATTAGTGTTTGCTAATCATTAGGGCTTCCACAAACCATGAGTGACACCTAGCAGTATGTCATGGTTACCCAAGCTAAGTAGAAGTGGTTGGAGAACCTATCCAGTTACAACTACAATGCAATACGGTCTTTCTCTAATACAATACTCTTAATAACATTGTTTAAGTGATAGTTTGTTTCATGTCTACTAACCAATGTGATACTTATCTATATGATTCCCTTGAATATGATTTGGAACAAACTTCCTAAGTCATATTCATATGCTTTGACCAAAGACTTTAGAATCATATCTTAGAGTATTCTCCTTCCACCATGGAAGGTTAGAGATCCCTTGTTGTGCATTCATATGCCTACATGACTAGATAGCTTAACCCCAACAATGCCGTGGACACTCCGATGGAATGCCGTTGACATGATCAAAGATCAAGGACCTAACCATTAGACATCTATGATGCCTCAGGTCAAAAGACTACTTTGCATATTGCAACTTTCGAGTTCTTACATAACATGTATGTTCGAACTCTCTTTTGATCGTTGTTCAGTGTACTCAATTACTTTTTCGAGCACCTATGTGTTTGTCTTAGTGTCCAACACCAAATGACTTGAGACTAGTCATACTCAAGCTTGAGTTGACATAACACATACTAACCTTAGCGGATTGTCAATACCCAATTGGCAATCCTATGGCTAGGAACGTTTTAGGAATGAACATAAGAGAATGGTCTTGATAATCTAACTCACTTAGATCACTTGTCTCTTAGATCAAATACATCCCTAGGATTCCCTTATTGCTTAAACACATGATACAATAAATAGTGATTAACAATAAGCTTTGCCCTTCATTAAACATATAAAAGTTTAATACATTAAGTATTCCAAAAAGCTATTACATCAAATGAGTGGCTTTGTGGGCATACTTCCAACACTTTGAAGTACTCATTTTCTTGTTTTATTTGATATGCATGAAATTGGAGTAGTTGGGTCCAACGCCCAATAGGAAAAACACGCCTTAATATGATTAAAAGCGTAACTAAAATCAATCACAATCCCTAGACCGAGATCCAACACTAGGCTCGTGTTGGATCTAATCAAAGGTTCATAGTCATCCTAAGGCCCTAAGGCAACTATATAGTCCATCAATGAATGCAAACCATATGTTAGTAGTACCATATACTCTTGCTTTAAAAACCGTTTTACAAGTATAGTGGGAGTATTGTATACAACTAAATCAATCACATGGACCAATAGTTGTAATAGGACCAAATTGTTTTAATAAGATTAAAATGCATGCTTATATGTGATGAGACCTAAAACCCTCAACCAAACCATTATTAAGTTGATAAGCGTAAGAGTGCTTTGAACACTCTTTCGTGGCCTTCCACCGTGGTAGGCTCCGATCGTTTGTGACTCGTACACCAACTTCACCCTATTATGGGGGAGTACAAAGTGCGTGCTTACACTCAGGATGAGATCTATATGCATACATAATGTTGTGAAGGTAGGCAACGAGAATGATCAACATCATATCATTGTGAGGCTTCATTCTCTAGAGGCCAAATAAGATGGGTACTTGCAAGAGATGCAAATGAGTAAGCGTACTCTCTCATTATTATTGATGCTAGCCAACATCATATCATTGTGAGGTGGGCTTGGTAATGATGAGTCTCCCATACCCTACTAAGAGTTTCCTCCAAAACTCTCGAATTCCGATGAGGGATATGGAATTTGCCAAAAATAGTGAGTGGTGCTATTTGATTTAAAGACCCGGATCAAATGGCTTAAAATGAATCAATTTATATTCGTTATGTATTTATTTACAAATATATTTGCAAACGCTATCCAAAACTTGACAAAGAAAAAGCCGAAAGCCTTAGTTTCCGGACTTGGTACTACAATCCCATAGATTGTCTATAATGGCTTGTATATGTACCTAAGTAGTCTCATCCTCACAATCTTCCTATTGATAATGTACCATTGGAAGAACATGTTAGATAAGTCTATCATAAAGAGGACAACACTTTTAATGTCATAATTCTTCAATTACAAATTGTTGTATGAAGAAATAAGAGTTGCATTGAACAACCCTTAGCTAACGCAAACATTAGTGCTTGTTTCTTTGTTACATGAACAAGGAACTTGAGAAGTAAGCACAAGGGCATGGACACTTTATGTGCCATGATTCTTCGCTTACAAATTGTTGTTTGAAGAAATGAGAGTTGCCTTGAACAACTCTTGAAAGTTTGTAATTATGTTTAGAACATAATGGTTGGTTGACAAAAATAGTCCATCAACATGGACTTATGATGATTTTGAATCATTGAGTGTTGAAGTGTTACACCACTTCTAGAGACGGAAACTAGGCAAGGACTTCAACTTTGTATCCCTGTCCAAATGGTTTACTAAGTTTATTGTAAACTATATAGTGAACAATAACCACACGCTCTCCAAATCGTTTGAAGTGTATAACACAATTGAAATAAGTTTCAAGAGAGATAGTGGGAGTTTAGGGACCATGACTATTGTAGTTAAAGGAGAAGTCAAATGAAGAAAGGGAAATAACTCGAAGGGAACAAACTTTCTTTATGAAAGGATGGACATTGGAAGGGGTATTTGCAAGTGTCAAGAACACACCTTTCGAAGGTGTTGTAAATTGTTCTTGAAAAGTTCAAAACAGTTGGTTCTTCTACTTGAATGCTTGATTCCGTATTAGTAACTATGTTTTACAATCATTGTAAAAGTGTGGCTAATAAGAAGTAGAAGATTAAAGAGAGAATAGAAAGTACTTCACATTCGGAACGTGAATCAAATGTAGATCTCTGCGAAAGCAGATCGTACTTACTTCCTCATATGAACTACCAAAGAAATTGGAAAAACCAAAGATCGTCTTTACATTCCAATTTTAAGGAACTTAATTCCGTCACTATGAGAGATGGATGAATGCTGTGTTTGACAAAACATTGTTCTTTATTAATGAATGATTAGATTATTGTAATCTAATTGATTATCTCCATAGTAGAGATGATATGGTAGTGTTAACTGTTTAGAATATAACGATGCTTAAAACCCAAAAGGTTGCATGGTAGTGACTAATCCCAACTGAGTTGTGATACCTCTAAAACATAAATTACGAGTTGGTCATAGATGGATGCTTTGGATCATTAGATCCAGATCCAATGCCTTCTTGTTAAAATTGTATAGAGGCAACATGTTTGAATCTTTATTCTTTTGGAAAGGAAGAAAGAATCACAAAGTTGTTGAGGTTAATTCACTTAGATGTTAGTGGCACTTGTCCACAACATAATACTACTCATGTTGTATGACATTCACCGAAGATCGCTCTCGGTTGGACTATCATTTATTTTGAATAAACACAAGGCCGAATACTTTGCAAAAGGTTTCAAAGAATTCAAGAAATGTAAGTTGATGAGTAAGATATCCAAAGTATTTACCTCCTTAGATTTGATCCAAGGAAAGGTAACACTTTTGAACAGTTTCCTTGAAAGATATCAAGGAAAGAAGCATCATAAGATAATGGATTTCTCCATTAAGAGAAGAACGAACTCGAATAAGATTTAGTTCGTTGGATATTATCAATTACCCATATATAGGATATATATACTTCTAAGACAATATGATTGTCAATTAGAAGATCTTCCAAAATTATCATGACTCCATAGGATGTAGTTGGAAAGAAAGACAAATATTAATCATGTTAAGATTAGGGGTTGTGTGCTAATAAGCAATATTTGTATGAGAATTATCTTGTGGATATCCTTAAATTAACCTTTGGATATCACTTCTATAAACCAACTAACAAATGTTGTTTTGTTGGGTAGTTCATTGTAATCCTACAATATGATTTGCCTAAGCGCAAATGAACGAGAGATAGAACTCAAAGAATGGGTTCTTTGAGAGACAAGATGATAATCAACAAATATAACAACCTAGTTCCAACACCACAAGCTCCAAGGTAATCGAGAAGGATTTATAAACTGTCTCAGTTGAATGGTTTGAACTTTATGACTATGTCATAGAGTTACACCTCTTAATTCGAAAGAAATAAGAATGAGAATCCTTATGACTACATTGAGTGTATATACGACATATACTCAAGGAAATGGTAAAGTACCATTTGACCCGAAATAATGAAACCATTATAGCTAATTGGTAGCTTAAGGTGACTATAATCAAAGAGATTGGTTGACTTTGAAGAAACCATCTTTGACGTAGTCTTGGTTTCAATTAATTCGAAGATTGCTAGCTACAACTAAATGGTGATTCAATGTTTGGACATAACATGGGTTTCCGAAACCATTATTAAGATAGTCTTGATAATATATGTCTAAAACTATGAATCACAAGACATGTAAGTTGTAGAGATCCATCCATCATGCATCTTAGCAAGCTAGTGGGAGCTATAAGCGTCTTATGAGAGAAAGATCAAATCAATTGATTTCTCATAAAGATGTAAATGAATATTTTGTTTACTAGGTTTACAAAAGATTAGTGGGAGTTAATCATGTTCCTAAATGTGAATATATATATATATATATACACATATATGATATATTAATTTTGGAAATGAAAAGAATACTTCTTCATTAACATTCTATAAAGATAGAATGGATATGGGAGACATAGTCTATATACATGGGATGGAAATCTACAATGATAGATTTCAAGATATAATTGGATTATATCAATCCCTAATAATAGACAAAAGATGCTAGGAAGTTTCTCATATGATGATAAACTTCAATAAGAAGAACAACTCTAGTGAGACTAGGAGGTAGCTCTTCTCAAAGGGAACGTACCTTTTGACTCACAAAGAAATAATGCATAACTAGAATCCTTTATGCATACGCAGAAAGGTGATTTACGTATTTCATATTGTATGAAAAACGTTGATATGAGTTGTACCAAGATCGGTACAAGACGATATCAATGCAAGCCCAGGATCAGAACCATGGCAACTGTCAAGTGAATCCTTAAGTATTTGAGAAATAATAAAGGATAGATTCCTCAAGAATGAGGAAAAATTAGAGTAACGTAATGGAAGTGTATATGTATTAGATTATGAATCTAATCCATCATTGGATATTTCTTCATTATGAATGAAGAGATAATCAAATATCTTTTTATTATGACTAAAGAGATATTTGGATGGAAACATTAAAAGTAATGACTTTAGTGTGTTCCATTATGCATGCAAAATATATTGCCATAAAGAAGCTTACAACAATGTTGTTTGGATGAGAAAGTTCATTCATGAACTCTCTATTCGGTTCCAACCAGAAAGTGTCTCTAGTGTACCGACACTACGACACTAATGGGGCGATAGCTCAAGCCAGGGAATCAAGGTCTCATCAAGATCCAAACTCAAATGAGAGACTAAACCACATGATTAAGAATCATGTATAATGGTGACGTCGTTATTCTCAAGGTTGCATCTATGGATAACATATAGATATCCATTACCTAGGCCTACTACTCAGCCATTTTTGAAATAACTACAGAAAAGGTATCATCATTGATGACCAAGCTGATTGGCTCTAGTGTAAGTGGGAGATTGTTGGAAATGTGCCCTAAAACCAATCATATGATGATACTTTTGAAGGGAAAATAATGAGATTTATTTGAGATTTCTAGTGACTAGTATGCATATACAATTCAAAATTCATATACATACGCAACGGAAGCATGTTATCCCATAATATCAAAGCTATAGTCATGCAAATCCCCTTCAAGAAGCATAGGTTTATATAAGATGCATCAAAACATTTTATTGAAGAACAAAGTGAAGGTATAGTTTTATACCTCTTGATCTAGACTTGAGACCAAGGATGGACCACCTCCAAGTTCTTTGCTCTTCGAACTCCTTAAGCCTAGCCTCCCTCCTTACCTCCTCCACTTTGTTAGAATGAGTGCTCCTTGGTTCTCCTTTAGTCTCCAAGATTGAAGACCTCTAAAGATCCACACCCACTAGTGTAGTGAGTGAAGGATGATTTTGTGAAAACATGTTCATTTGAATAATATCTATAGCATGCATTTAACAATTAAAAGGCGGAATCATGCTTGCATGCATTCAAAAACAAAACATTACCCATGAAATTCAAAGCCTAGTAGATTGGTGAACCAAGACTCAACTCAAATCAAAGTGAGTTGAGAAATTTATACCTTTGTAGATTCCTCTTTGCATAAGCAAAGGCTAATCACCCAAAGAGAGGGCCTTCATTCCTTGCTTCTTAGATCCATGGATTTGGATGGAAGAATATGGTTCTCCAAGTTCTCAAAATAGAGAACCTCTAAGTCTCCACACCAAGGTAAGATTGATGAAGAAATGAGTGACCTTGGAGTAGTAGGATTGCTAGCTACATCCTCCAAGGGGGCCGGCCTCCTAGAGAGAAAAGGAGAGACATGTTCTCTCCAATTTTCTCCAAAAGAACCCTTAATGAATTTTAGGCTATAAAGTTCTTTATATAGTCACTTCTTTAAATGACCTAAAGAACCAAAAACCCTAATTCAACACACATGGCCGGACACATAAGGGATTTGGGCTTTTGGGCCTTTGTGAATCTTTATTCATTAAATTGTCATACAACTTAAGTCAATGGGCTTGACGTTCGAAGCCCATTGGGCCTTAAGGTCCAAAACTATCCCGAGGTCTTTAACGAACTTATTCGTTTGATTAATTAACATATTAATTAATCCTTGCCATAAATAATTAAACCATTTAATTATTCTTACTCATCTCCATTGTTTCTTCAATCTCCACCTTACATGGTGTACGATCCATTAGGTTCCTTTTAGTGAGGCAGTGGGCGTTTAAAACTCTTTCAAATCGATTGTGAATTGAAACTTACTTTCAATTCTCCCTTTAGTGTTTATACACGTTTAGGGCTTCCACAAAGCAAGAGTGACACCTAGCAGCATATCATGGTTACCCAAGCTAATCAGAAGAGGTGGAGATCCCTTGTTGCGCATTCACTTGCCTCCATGGCTAAGTGGCTTAACCCCAACTATGCCGTGGACACCCTCCTTTTGGAGTGACTTTTGACATAATCAAAGATCAATGACTTAACCACAAGACAACTATGATGCCTCAGGTCAAATGACTACTTTGCATTATCCCAACCATGAGTTCTCATGTGACATGAATATGAGAACTCTTCGTTGATCGTGTTCAGTGAACCCATTCTCTATTGAGCACCTACGTACTTGTCTTGATGTCACACACACCAATGACTCGAGACTAGTCACTCTCCCTGAGAGAAGACACAGCACGTACTGATCTTAACGGACTGTCAATGCCCAATTGGCAATCCTATGATCAGGAACGTTTAGGATGTGTCTACGAAAGAATGGTCTCATGAATCTAACTTCTTTAGATTGCATTCTCCCAATCACATATTCCTTGGACTTATCGTTTAAGCATATAACATTTATATGAGACGGCTCAAACAATAATCTTTGCCCTTGATATTAAACTAGATTAGTTTAACATGTGAAATGTCTGTAAAGTATCATCATATGATTGGTTTTAGGGCCCATTTCCAACAATCTCCCACTTGCACTAGAGCCAATCAGCTTGGTCATCAGTGATGATACCTCTTCTGTAGTCATTTCATAAATGGCTGAATAGTAGGCCTAGACAATGGATATCTATATGTTATCCATATAAGCAGCCTTGAGAATAACGACGTCACCATTATACATGATTCTCAATCATGTGGTTCAGTCTCTTATTTGAGTTCGGACCTTGATGAGACCTTGATTCCCTGGCTTGAGCTATCGCCCCATTAGTGTTATAGTGTCAGTACACTAGATACAATTTCTGGTTGGAACCGAATAGAGAGTTCATAAATGAACTTTCCCATCCAAACAACATTGTTGTAAGCTTCTATATGGCAATATATTTTGCATTCATAATGGAACACACTAAAGTCATTACTTTTAATGTTTCCATCCAAATATCTCTTTAGTCATAATAAAGAGATATCTGATTATCTCTTCCTTCATAATGAAGAAACATCCAATGATGGATTAGATTCATATTCTAATACATTTACGCTTCCTTTACGTTACTCTAATTCTTCCTCATTCTTTGAGGAATCTATCCTTTAGTATTTCTTAAATACTTAAGGACTCACTTGACAGTTGCCATGGTTCTAATCCTGGGCTTGCACTGATATCGTCTTGTACCGTTCTAGGTACAACTCATATCAATGTTTTTCATACAATATGAAATACATAAATCACCTTTATGCGTATGCATAAAGGATTCTATTTACGCATTATTTCTTTGGGAGTCAAAGAGTACGTTCTCTTTGAGAAGAGCAACTTCTTAGTCTCACTAGAGTTGTCCTTCTAATTGAAGTTTATCATCATATGAGAAACTTCCTAGCATCTATTGTCTATTATTAGGGATTGATATAATCCAATTATATCATGAAATATATCATTATAGATTTCCATCCCATGTATATAGACTATATCTCCCATATACATTCTATCTTCATATAATGTTTTAAAGTCATAACTTTAACGAAGTAGTATTCTTTTCATTTCCAAAATTAATATATCAAATATATATATTTAAATTTAGGAATATGATTAACTCCCACTAATCTTTTGTAAACCTAGTAAACAAAAGATTCATTTACATCTTTATGAGAAATCAAACGATTTGATCCTTTTTCTCATAAGATACTCATAGCTCCCACTAGCTTGCTTAGATTCATGATGGATGGATCTCTACAACTTACATGTCTTGTGATTCATAGTTTTAGACATATATTATCAAGACTATCTTAATAATGGTTTCGGAAACCTATATTATGTCCAAACATTGAATCACCATTTAGTTGTAGCTAGCTATCTTCGAATTAATTGAAACCAAGACTACGTCAAAAATGGTTTCTTCAAAGTCAACCATCCTTTTGATTGTAGTTACCTTAAGCTACCAATTAGCTTATGAAGGTTTCATTATTTCGGGTCAAATGGTACTTTACCATTTTCTTGAGTATATATCATATATACACTCAATGTAGTCATAAGGATTTTCATTCTTATTTCTTTCGAATTAAGAGGTGCAACTCTATGACATAGTCATAAAGTTCAAACCATTCAACTGAGACGGTTTATAAATCCTTCTCGACTACCTTGGAGCTTTTGGTATAGGAACTAGGTTGTTTATATTTGTTGATTACTTTCTTGTCTCTCAAAGAACCCATTCTTTGAGTTCTATCTCTCGTTCATTTGCTTTTAGGCAAATCATATTGTAGGATTACAATGAACTACCCAACAAAACAACATTTGTTAATTGGTTTATAGAAGCGATATCCAAAAGTTAATTTAAGGATATCCCACAAGATTGTTATCAAACAAATATTGCTTATTAGCTCACAACCCCAAATCTTAACATGCTCTTTGTCTTTCTTTCCAACTACATCTTATGGAGTCATGAAAAATTTGGAAGATCTTCTAATTGACAATCATATTGTTTTAGAAGTATATATCCTATATATGGGTAATAGATAACATCTAACGAACTAAATCTTATTTAAGTTCGTTCTTCTCCTTATGTAGAAATCTATTATCTTATGATGCTTATTTCCTTGATATCTTTCAAGGAGACTCATCTAAAGTGTTTCTTTTCCTTGGATCAAATCTAAGGAGGTAAATACTTTAGACGTCTTACTCATTAACTTACATTTCTTGACTTCTTTGAAAACATTTGCAAAGTATTCGAACTTGTGTTTATTCAAAATAAACTATAGTCCAACCGAGAGTGATCTTCGGTGAATGCCATATAACATGAGTAGTATTATGTTGTGGACAAGTGCCACCAACATCTAAGTGAATTAACCTCAACAACTTTGTGATTCTTTCTTCTTTCCAAAAGAATAAAGATTCGAACATTTCGCCTCCATACAATTTTAACAAGAGGGTATTGGATCCGGATCTAACGATCCAAAGCGTCCATCTATGACCAACTCGTAATTTATGTTTTTAGAGGTATCACAACTTTAGTTGGGATTAGTCACTACCTTGCAACCTTTTGGGTTTTAAGCATCATTATATTCTAAACAGTTAACACTACCATATCATCTCTACTATAGAGACAATCAATTAGATTACTATAATCCAATCATTGATTAATAAAGAACAATGTTTTGTCAAACAAAACATTCATCCATCTCTACTATAGTGACGGAATTAAATTCCTTAAAATTGGAATGTAAAGACAATCTTTGGTTTTTCCAATTTCTTTGGTAGTTCATATGAGGAAGTAAGTACTATCTGCCTTCGCAGAGATCTATATTTTATTCACGTTCCGAATGTGAAGTACCTTTTCTTCTCTCATATATCTTCTACTTCTTATTAGTCACACTTTTACAACGATTGTAAAACATAGTTACTAATACGGAATCAAGCATTCAAGTAGAAGAACCAACTGTTTTGAACTATTCAAGAACAATTTACAACACCTTCGAAAGGTGTGTTCTTGACACTTGCAAATACCCCTTCCAATGTCCATCCTTTCATAAAGAAAGTTTGTTCCCTTGGAGTTTATTTCGCTTTCTTCATTTGACTTCTCCTTTGACTACAATAGTCATGGTCCCTAAACTCCCACTATCTCTCTTGAAACTTATTTCAATTGTGTTATACACATCAAACGATTTTGGAGAGTATGTGTTTATTGTTCACTATATAGTTTACAATAAACTTAGTGAACCATTAGGATAGGGACATAAAGGTGAAGTCCTTGCCTAGTTTTCGTCTCGTTAAGTGGTTTATCACTTCAACACTCAATGATTCAAAATCATCATAAGTCCATGTTGATGGACTATTTTTGTCAACCAACCATTATGTTCTAAACATAATTACAAACTTTCAAGAGTTGTACAAGGCAACTCTCATTTCTTCATACAACAATTTGTAAGTGAAGAATCATGGCACATTAATTGTCCATGCCTTTGTGCTTTCTTCTAAAGTTCCTTGTTCATGTAACAAAGAAACAAGCACTAATGTTTGCATTGATTAAGGGTTGTTCAAAGCAACTCTTATTTCTTCATACAACAAATTGTAATTGAAGAATTATGACATTAAAAGTGTTGTCCTCTTTATGATAGACTTTATCTAACATGTTCTTCCAATGATACATTATCAATAGGAAGATTGTGAGGATGAGACTACTTAGGTACATCTACAATCCATTTAAGACAATCTTTGGGATTGTTGTACCAAGTCCGGAAACTAAAGCATTCGGCTTTTATTTGTCAAGTGTGGGATAGCGTTTGCAAATATAATGGTAAGTAAATACATAACGAATATAAATTGATTGATTTTAAGCCATTTGATTCGGGTCTTTAAATCAAATAGCACCACCCACTATTTTTGGCAAATTCCATATCCCTCATTGGAATTCGAGAGTTTTGGAGGTAACTCTTAGTAGGGTATAGGAGACTCACTACTACCAAGCCCACCTCACAATGATATTATGTTGGCTAGCATTAATAATAATGAGAGAGTACGCTTACTCATTTGCATCTCTTGCAAGTACCCATCTTATTTGGCCTCTAGAGAATGTCACCTCACAATGATATGATGTTGGCTCCATTGCACTTAGTTAAGTCATTCCCACCATGCTTAGTTCATGAAGGGGTTCAAGAATAGCCTCACAATGATATGATGTTGGCCATCCTCGTTGCCTACACTCACCTCATCAAGTATGTATATAGACTTCTCCTGAGTGTAAGCACGCACTTTGTACTCCCCCATGATAGGGTGAAGCCGGTGTACGAGTCACAAACGATCGGAGCTACCACGGTGGAAGGCCACGAAAGAGTGTTCAAAGCACTCTCACGCTTATCAACTTAATAATGGTTTGGTTGAGGGTTTTAGGTCTCATCACATATAAACATTCATTTTAATCTATATTAAAACAATTTTGGTCCTATTACAACTATTGGTCCATTTAATTGTTTTTAGTTGTATATAATACTCCCACTATGCTTTTAAAATGGTTTTTAAAGCAAGAGTATATGATACTACTAACATAAGGTTTGCATTCATTGATGGACTATATAGTTGCCTTAGGGCCTTAGGATGACTATGAACCGTTGTTTAGATTCAACACGAGCCTAGTGTTGAATCTCGGTCTAGGGATGGTGATTGATTTTAGTTATGCGTTTAATCACATTAAGGCGTGTTGTCTTAGGGGCGTTGGACCCAACTACTTCATTTTCATGCATATCAAATAAAGCAAGAAAGAAGTACTTCAAAGTAAAGGTGAGCTTATGCTCATTACAACATTTGCATAAATCAAATTACTTTAAAGTAAAGAAGAGCTTATGCTCTTTTACAACATTTGATCAAATCAAATTACAACCAAAATCTAATCTACACATTCCCATGGTTCAAACAAATTTGAAACGGCATTTCACATAGCTCAATTATCGTATGCTTAGGTTCATAATCACCCTTTAATTAATTAACACTTTAACTAATTAAATTGAATGCAACATTTTCATTTGGTTTTTGTATCCATAAGATTGATTTAAATGGAGCTAAATGAAATGAAAATCCAATTCTCATTTAAAGAGACAAAACTATTTTGTTCTCATCCTAATTTGGGCCAATATGCAATTACCACAACATTTGGGCTATATTGCAAAAACATAAACTTTTGGGGTCACTTTGTAAAAACACAAAAGTCCACTACTTCATGTAATTACAACTAGAACCCAAAATTTAAACAATGCAAAAACTTCATTAAAGGAGCAAAACAATTTGTCCTTTAGCGTTTTTGGACCTAAACGTAAAAACGTAAACTTTTGGGCCAAAGTGCAAATACACAAAAGTATCAAAACTTTATGTAATTGCATAAAAGCCCCAAAAGTACTCCCATTGAGGGAGTGGCCGGATTTGGAGAGGGAAAGGAGTGATGTGTGTGTTGATTTGTGAGTTTTGACATAAAGCATGCAAGTGGTGCAAGTGGTGTGTGTGAAAGGGAATTAATCCTTTCACACCCACCATTATTTCTACCACCATTTAAACAAATATCTAACACATTAAATCATTTGAAAAACATAAAACATAAACTTTATGAAATAAATCAAAACTTTGAATCAAAACACAAAACTTTTTGTTCTTGGCAAAAATGTCAAGAACAATGAAGAACATTCATGAAAAACCCAAAAATTTCCATGAACATTTTTACTCCAAAAAACACCCCAAAACCATTCAAACTTTAGGGAAATAACATATAACCAAACTAGGGTACATAGGGGTTCCAAAAGTTACTTGAAAACACTTTTAACAAGTCAAACAAGTGTTGGAAATGTGCCCTAAAGCCAATCATATGATGATACTTTACGGACATTTCACATGTTAAACTAATCTAGTTTAACTATAAAGGGCAAAGATTATTGTTTGAGCCGTCTCATATAAATGTTATATGCTTAAACGATAAAGTCCAAGGAATATGTGATTGGGAGAATGTAATCTAATGAAGTTAGATTCATGAGACCATTCTTTCGTAGATACATCCTAAATGTTCCTGATCATAGGATTGCCAATTGGGCATTGACAGTCCGTCAAGATCGGTACGTGCTATGTCTTCTCTCAGGGAGAGTGACTAGTCTCGAGTCATTGGTGTGTGTGACATCAAGACAAGTACGTAGGTGCTCAGTAGAGAATGAGTTCACTGAACGCGATCAACGAAGAGTTCTCATACTCATGTCACATGAGAACTCATGTTTGGGATAATGCAAATTAGTCCTTTGACCTGAGGCATCACAGTTGTCTTGTGGTTAAGTCCTTGATCTTTGATTATGTCAAAGTCACCCCATCGGGGTGTCCACGGCATCGTTGGGGTTAAGCCACTTAGTCATGGAGGCAAGTGAATGCGCAACAAGGGATCTCTAACCTTCAAACCATTTGAGGGAGAATACTCTATGATATGATTTAGAATCTCTGGCCAGAGTATGAATGAGATTTAGAAAAGTCATTCTAAATCACATTCAAGGAAATCATATAAGCACACAAATCACATTGGATAGTAGACATGAATAAATAAACTATCAAACCAAACAATGTGGTCAAGAGTATTAGATTAGAGAAAGACCGTATTGCATTTGTAATCCCAGACTGAATAGGTTTTCTCTACCTCTTCTGATTAGCTTGGGTAACCATGATATGCTGCAAGGTGTCACTCATGGTTTGTGGAAGCCCTAAACATGTGTAATCACTAAAGGGAGAATTGAAAGTAAGTTTCAATTCACAATCGATGTAAAATGGTTTTAATCGCCCACTGCCTCGCTAAAATGAACCTAATGGATCGCACACCGTGTAAGGAGGAGATTGAAGAAACAATGGAGATGAGTAAGAATGATTAAATGGTTTAATCATTTATTTATGGCAAGGATTAATTAATATGTTAATTAATCAAACGAATAAGTTCGTTAAAGACCTCGGGATAGTTTTGGACCTTAAGGCCCAATGGGCTTCGAACGTCAAGCCCATTAACTTAAGTTGTATGACAATTTAATGAATAATGATTCACAAAGACCCAATTAGTCCAAAATATCCTAATGGCCGGCCATATTGTTTAGGGTAGTGAACTTGGACTTATTTACAAGTTTGCCACTCAAATGAATAAAGGTATAAATATGACTTTATAGCCAAAATTCATTAAGGGGTTTTTGTTTTGGAGAAAATTGGTGAGAACTTGTCTCTCCATTTCTCTCTAAAGAGGCCGGCCACCTTGGGGGGTGCATCTTGCAATCCCACTACTCCAAGGTCACTCATTTCTTCTCCAATCTCTCCTTGGTGAAGAGACTTAGAGGTTCTCAATTTTGGGAACTTGGAGAAACCTATTCTTCCATCCAAATCCATAGATTTAAGATGCAAGGAATGAAGGCCCTCTCTTTGGGTGATTAGCCTTTGCTTATGCAAAGAGGAATCTACAAAGGTATAAATTTCAACTCACTTTGTTTTGAGTTGAGTTTTGGTTCACCAATCTACTAGGCTTTGAATTTCATGGTTAATGTTTTGTTTTTTAAGTGCATGCAAGCATGATTCCGCCTTTAATTGTTAATTGCATGCTTATTGATGTTGCTTAAATGAACATGTTTTCACAAAAGAATCCTTCAACAAGAACCCAAAAATCCACCCTTTGGATTTGGCCGAAAATTCCCAAAAACATGGCACCAAATTTTAGCTCCAATATTCCTGCTCATATGAACTACATCTACAACATTTGAGATGGCAAATTTTCTAACAAAATTTACATTCAAAGAAACAAGAATAAAGCTTGTGACATATTACAACTTTTAAATCACAAACTATGAACCACAAAACCCAAAAGGATTCACCAACTACTAGACCTAGGCTCTGATACCACTTGAAGGATGATTTTGTGAAAACATGTTCATTTGAGTAACATCTATAGCATGCATTTAACAATTAAAAGGCGGAATCATGCTTGCATGCATTCAAAAACAAAACATTACCCATGAAATTCAAAGCCTAGTAGATTGGTGAACCAAGACTCAACTCAAATCAAAGTGAGTTGAGAAATTTATACCTTTGTAGATTCCTCTTTGCATAAGCAAAGGCTAATCACCCAAAGAGAGGGCCTTCATTCCTTGCTTCTTAGATCCATGGATTTGGATGGAAGAATATGGTTCTCCAAGTTCTCAAAATAGAGAACCTCTAAGTCTCCACACCAAGGTAAGATTGATGAAGAAATGAGTGACCTTGGAGTAGTAGGATTGCTAGCTACATCCTCCAAGGGGGCCGGCCTCCTAGAGAGAAAAGGAGAGACATGTTCTCTCCAATTTTCTCCAAAAGAACCCTTAATGAATTTTAGGCTATAAAGTTCTTTATATAGTCACTTCTTTAAATGACCTAAAGAACCAAAAACCCTAATTCAACACACATGGCCGGACACATAAGGGATTTGGGCTTTTGGGCCTTTGTGAATCTTTATTCATTAAATTGTCATACAACTTAAGTCAATGGGCTTGACGTTCGAAGCCCATTGGGCCTTAAGGTCCAAAACTATCCCGAGGTCTTTAACGAACTTATTCGTTTGATTAATTAACATATTAATTAATCCTTGCCATAAATAATTAAACCATTTAATTATTCTTACTCATCTCCATTGTTTCTTCAATCTCCACCTTACACGGTGTACGATCCATTAGGTTCCTTTTAGCGAGGCAGTGGGCGATTAAAACTCTTTCAAATCGATTGTGAATTGAAACTTACTTTCAATTCTCCCTTTAGTGTTTATACACGTTTAGGGCTTCCACAAAGCAAGAGTGACACCTAGCAGCATATCATGGTTACCCAAGCTAATCAGAAGAGGTAGAGAACCTATTCAGTTTAGGATTACAAATGCAATACGGTCTTTCTCTAATACAATACTCTTGACCACATTGTTTGGTTTGATAGTTTATTCATGTCTACTATCCAATGTGATTCGTATGCTTATATGATTACCTTGAATGTGATTTGGAACGACTTCCTAAATCTCATTCATACTCTGGCCAGAGATTCTTAATCATATCATAGAGTATTCTCCCCCAAACAGTTTGAAGGTTAGAGATCCCTTGTTGCGCATTCACTTGCCTCCATGGCTAAGTGGCTTAACCCCAACTATGCCGTGGACACCCTCCTTTTGGAGTGACTTTTGACATAATCAAAGATCAATGACTTAACCACAAGACAACTATGATGCCTCAGGTCAAAAGACTACTTTGCATTATCCCAACCATGAGTTCTCATGTGACATGAATATGAGAACTCTTCGTTGATCGTGTTCAGTGAACTCATTCTCTATTGAGCACCTACGTACTTGTCTTGATGTCACACACACCAATGACCCGAGACTAGTCACTCTCCCTAAGAGAAGACACAGCACGTACTGATCTTAACGGACTGTCAATGCCCAATTGGCAATCCTATGATCAGGAACGTTTAGGATGTGTCTACGAAAGAATGATCTCATGAATCTAACTTCTTTATAGTGCATTCTCCCAATCACATATTCCTTGGACTTATCGTTTAAGCATATAACATTTATATGAGACGGCTTAAACAATAATCTTTGCTCTTGATATTAAACTAGATTAGTTTAACATGTGAAATGTCCGTAAAGTATCATCATATGATTGGTTTTAGGGCACATTTCCAACAGTGAGATGGTTGGAGGAATAACCAAAAGGTGAGAAGATGATTAGCTAAACCCCCTTTGGTGGCCGGCCTTGTGTGTGGTTTTTGAGAGAGAGAGGTTTTCTTCTTTTGTGAAAAATCAACACACAAAACCCTAATGAACTTTCCACTATAAAGTTCCTTTTATATCTCAAAGAAAACTAGCCAACCACTTGACTTCCTCTCTCTCCCTTTCCCTCCATTTGGCCGGCCCCTTTAGTGTTGTTTGGGCTTTGGGCTTTTATTATTTCAAGTCATCCTATGCTTAAATAAAAGCCCAATGGGTTTGGGCTTAATGTCCCAAATGAACCCGAACTTTTCTTTAAGCCCAAAACTATCTTTTATCGCTTTTATGATTTCTTTAGACTTTCTAATTAATCACAACACTTAATTAATCCAATTAATTATTTACATCATCCATTAGTTGTCTCACTACAAGAGTGTATCGGTGTACAATCATTTTAGGTTCTAATTAGCAAGGCAGTGAGGTGATTGGCACCAATCCAATTGATTATATTTAATCCAATCACTTAGTGAATTAAAACTTACTTTTAATTCTCCTTCTTCTTTGATGACTACTTATTTAATCATCTAGAAGAACTCACAAGCCATGAGTGACATCTAACCATATATCATGGCTACCCAAGCTAATGTAGAATTTGTTCGGAGAACCTATTCAGTTGGAATTACAATGTAATTTGATCCTTCTCTAAAACAATACTCTCAATCACACTATTAGGGTATGGATATATTATGTCAAACCCCTAATGTGATTATTCCATGTTATATGATTCAATTGAGTTGTATAGGAACGCTTTCCTTCATTACGCTCGATACTTCGGCCGAAGATTCCCGAATCATATCTTAGAGTATTCATCCTCTCATAACGAGGATTAGAGATCCCTTGTTGCACATTTACTTACCTCCATGGCTAAGTGGCTTAACCCCAACTATGCCATGGACACCTGCAAATGGAGTGACTTTGACATAATCAAAGATCAAGGACCTAACCACAAGACAACTATGATGCCTCAAGTCAAAGGACTACTTACATTATTCCAACCATTAGAGTTACTTGCTTGACATGTGAGTAGACCTCCATGCAAGTACTCTCATTCGATTGTGTTCAGTGAACTCATTCCCTTAATGAGCACCTACATGCCTGTCTTAGTGTCACTACACGAATGGGATGAGACTTTCCATCCTTCAAATTGAAGGAGACACAGTATGTACTGGTCTTTGCATTGTCAGTATCCCTCTGACAATCATATGACCAGGAACCTTTTTGGACATGATGGTTACGTGAAGAAGGTCTCTGTAGTCTAACATTATTAGATTACTTCTTACATCGATCCATTGTCCATGGATTCACTATTTATGACATATATCGTTTATTGAGATAGTCCTAATTAGTATCTTTGCCTTTTGATGTATAAGAGTCATCTATACACATATTCATTGTCTTGAAAGGTTTCTTCCAAAGATTGACTTTCAGGGCATATTTCCAACAACTTTACAGACATTTCACATGTTAAATTAATCTAGTTTAATATCAAGGGCAAAGATTATTGTTTTAAGCCGTCTCATATAAATATTATATGCTTAAACGATAAGTCCAAGGAATATGTAATTAGGAGAATGTAATTTAAAGAAGTTAGATTCATGAGACCATTCTCTTTCGTATACATATCCTAAACGTTCCTGATCATAGAATTGCCAATTGGGCATTGACAGTCCGTTAAGATCAGTACGTGTTATGTCTTCTCTTAGGGAGAGTGACTAGTGTCGAGTCATTGGTGTGATTGACACCAAGACAAGCATGTAGGTGCTCAATAGAGAATGAGTCCACTGAACACGATCAACGATGAGTTCTCATACTCATGTCACATGAGAACTCATGGTTGGGATAATGCAAAGTAGTCCTTTGACCTGAGGCATCATAGTTGTCTTGTGGTTAGGTCCTTGATCTTTGACTATGTCAAAGTCACTCCATCAGAGGGTGTCCACGGCATAGTTGGGGTTAAGCCACTTAGCCATGGAGGCAAGTAAATGCGCAACAAGGGATCTCTAACCTTCAAACCGTTTGAGGGACAATACTCTATGATATGATTAAGAATCTCTGGCCAGAGTATGAATGAGATTTAGGAAGTTGTTCCAAATCACATTCAAGGTAATCATATAAGTAAGAGAATCAGATTAGATAGAAGATATGAATAAACTATTAAACCAAACAATGTGGTCAAGAGTATTGTATTAGAGAAAGACCATATTGCATTGTAATCCTAAATTGAATAGGTTCTCCATCTCTTCTGATTAGCTTGGGTAACCATGACATACTTGATAGACGCATATTTATGCGACTTAGTTAACTAGTTTTCTTGCATTTACGTTATTAGTTCTTAGTTATTTTAGTACTTTAAGCCATTTTCGTGTGTTTGTAGGTCCAAAGGGCTAAGGTAGCAAGAAAGTGCATTTTGGTGCATTTTGGAGCAGTTTTGAGCTTGGAATGGATTACATATGATATGAGCAAGATGGATGGACGAATTTGAAGACAAAAGAGGCTAGGAACATGCTAAAAATCTGGTGAAACAAATACAAGTTGCAAGAAGGGATAAATTTCTAGAAGGATTGGCCAAAACTTCACTCAAAACCATGCATACCCCATAAAATTCATCAATGCCGTGGCCTTCCCTTTGTTTTACTTCCACCAGATTTTTTAGTGATGATGCAATGCCTATCTCACTATGACATTTGAGTGGATGATGTAATGCTTAACGAGTGGATGATGCAATGCTTAACTCACCATGACATGTGAGTGGATGACTCAAAACCTACCCTCACCAACAATTCTCCACCTTGCCATGCCTTACCTACTTCATTCCACCAGATTTTTGCATTAAACATGTCCATCCTCTGCCTATAAATACCATGGCAGCAACCTCATTCAAATCATCCAGAAATTAACCATTCTCCAAGCCTTTCCTTGCCTCTCCTACATATCTAAACCCCTTCCCATCCATTCCTCCAAATAACCAACCCTTCAACATCATTCCAACCTTGTTGTGGCGGCAAGGAGAAGGAGAAAAGTCCTTGGACGCGCTTGCTATCCAACATGGATCGTTGGAACGTTTAGGTGCTTTCTTCCCTTTGTTTTTCAATGGTTAAATTTGTTTATCTTTGTTTTGTAATAATGAGGAACTAAACCCCCCTTGGCTAGGGGGGGATTCAAAACCATGTTTATGCTTGCTATATGATTTGATTACTTCCAATTGCGTTTCTTGAATTGTGAATTCAATTTACTTATCCGTTCGTATAAAAACTAATTTGTGTATGTTGGTTGAGAGTGCACGCTTAATTCTCATGCATGAATTTGACGCTAGAATATAAGGGAGTTTCACCTAATCGTTATGAACTTATATTCACAAGTAGTGAAGGTTGCTAGTCACAATCACGTTAAGTAAATTCTTGGCATAAGTTTCATGCAAATCATAGTAACGAGTGCCTCGTCAATGCTTATGTTTTTCATAGAACTTAATGATTCTTGCTTGTATCTCTATTATGCAATTCATGTAGGGAACTTGTAGGGAATGTTTTGGGTTGTCGTATGCAATCATCCAATCTAATAACTTGTTGAAAAACTGAGAGTTAATTAGTGCAATTCACGGTTAATTTGGGGCGTTGAGTATTCATAACTTATCGAAGAGCAATTGGAAATCATTTTGTATGCAAGCAAGACATGTGTGGAGAAGAACCCCTTAGCTAGCCTTCCATTATCCATTCAACCCAAATTTGTTTAAAATCTATTTAAGTTTTTAGTTTATTCGTTTTTACTTTCAACTTCACCAAACTCAAATCCCCCTTTTACTTTCTTGTTTTAAAATCTTTTGTTTACATTTTTAACTTTGTTTCTTTTTGTTTTTGAGTCAGTTTAGAGGTTTTAGCAAGCCCTCCTAATCCCCGGTTTAGAACGATCCCTACTTACATACTTTGCTACAATTGTCAAAAAGAGGGTTTAATTTGAGTGTGCTTATATTATTCGCATCAATACTGCTAGGTGTCACTCATGGTTTTTGGAAGCCCTAAACGTGTATAATCACTAAAGGGAGAATTGAAAGTAAGTTTCAATTCACAACCAATTTGAAAGAGTTCTAATTGCCCACTGCCTCGCTAAAAGGAACCTAATGGATCGTACACCGTGTAGGGTAGAGATTGAAGAAATAATGGAGATGAGTAAGGATAATTAAATGGTTTAATTATTTATTTCAAGGATTAATTCATATGTTAATTAATCAAACGAATAAAGTTCATTAAAGACCTCGGGTTAGTTTTGGGCCGCAAGGCCCAATGGGATTTGAATGTCAACCCCATTAACTCAAGTTCTATGACAACTTGAATAACAAACGGCTTGAAAGCCCAATAAACCCTTAAGGCCGGCCAAATAGAGGAGGGTAGTGAACTTGCTTTAATTGCAAGTTTGCCACTCCATTGTGAGATGGTATAAAGGCAACTTTATAGCCATTTCATCTTTAGGGTTTTCTTTTAGGAAAGGATGAGAACACAATGCTCTCCCTTTCTCTCTAAGAGGCCGGCCCGCCTTGGAGGAGATTAGCTAGCAATCTCTCATCCTCTAAGGTCACTCATCTCTTCTTCAAGTCCCTCCTTGGTGTGGAAAAATTAGAGGTTCTGAACTTTGGGAACTTGGAGAATCCTTTCTACCATCCTCCTCCAAGAAATCGATGGAACAAAGAAGCAAGGAATGAAGGCCCTCTCCTTGGGTGATTAGCCTTTGCTTATGCAAAGAGGAATCAACAAAGGTATAAAATATCTCAACTCACTATGTTCTTGAGTTTAGTCTTGGTTCATCTTTCTACTAGACTTTGAATTTCATAGGTAATGTTTTGTTTTGAGTGCATACAAGCATGATTCCGCCTTTAAATGTTAATTGCATGCAATAGATGTTGCTCAAATGAACATGTTTTTCCAAAAAAATTCCTTCACCATACTTTCCAGTGCGATAGAGTAAACTAATTGTGCTTCAGTGCGAGAGGGTAAACCAATTCCCTAACACCTATATGGGTCAGCTCTCGAAGACGAAAGGATAAACTCTACACTCTGAATATCCAGACGTGGAGAAGCCTGGCTACCCTAGTATAACTAGATGCACGATGGTTTGTGCCAAGATTCTTAGAAGTAGCCACAATGGTCTTTTTCAAGGCTTAGCTAACTGAAGGATTTTGGGTTTCTTAGCCTAATCCCTGGGGAACCGAGCCCTAAAGATGGAGGGGGCACATTACGCAGTATGCCTTACAGACGGCTGCCCAATAACCCTAAAGCTGCTATCGAGTGCACTAAGGTAGCCTACGATTTCCAGAAGATTGCATACAGCTTGCCCTTCTAGTAGTAAAGCCACGCTAGACTTATACAACTGCACATTCTCGTAAAAGGTTAAACAGGCTAGTGTGCATATACAAAGCTTTATTCACTACCGACATGCTACGTAGTCAATAAGCTTCACCTCTTCCAAGCGCGAAACGACTTACACCAAGTCCTAAAGTGTTGTGATACTTGTTACGCAACCTACAAAATTGGAGAAAGCCAAGGTTAATAACCTAGTGGTCACACGGACTTGTCTACTTCTGTAACTAAGGCATCCGGCTGCCGACCCTATGGCAAAGTTCTACACCAATACCTATGGCTACATCAGCTATGCAGGCTTGTCTGCTTGTAGAAAAGTGGCACGCCTGCCACTGGGTTAGGGCATGAACGAAAGAAACGAAGATGGAGAAAAACGAAGGAAGAAAGTTTATTAAATTTTCTAGCAAAATTGATAAACAACTAGCAAAGACCAAAGGAGTTCAAGCAAAGCAAAAAGCAACGAGGGAAACAAAGAAAATCCTAAAAACTACCTAGAAGACTACTCTTCAGCAGCTTAGACACTCCACGACTACTCGGTCACCATACCTTTAGCAACCGTGACATTCTCAGCAACGGCACCATCCGGCGCTTCACCCTTAGTTGCTCCAGCCTGGGCACCAACATCTTCGACTACTTCACCAATAGAGGCCTCAAAAGTAAAGGCAAGTATATCTTCCAGAGAAATAGAAAAGGTGTCGAAGTCTCTCCCAGCAAACTCAAAGTCAGACGATCTACTAAAGAGATGATCTACATAAACCTAGCTTGTAAAAGTCGGCCTAACTCTGAACAAGCGGAGCCTTGAGCCCAGCCTTCTCACATTTCAGCTGCCTGATCTCCACGAGCAGACCAACATAGACGCAATGCAACTCATCCACTTCTTTCTTTAAAATTTCGTTGATCCTCAGTGCACCTTGGAGTTCCAACACTTGAGGTTCAAGCCTATCAACGACCTTATTAAAGTGGATCACTTGGTTATAAGTAGCTTTATCCTTTGTATAAGCAGCAGAATGAAGCATAGAAATGGCACGTTCAAGATCTTGAATCTGAGGTATGTGACATCCGATCTCCTTCTCTTCACTTTCATACTTAAGTTAGATCACTTCAAGCCTAGTCTTCAAGTCGACGATCCCTTGGCGAGCAGACTCAAGCTATAGAGAAGTGGGGGCAGAGATATTAGTCCTCTTTAAAAGCAACGAGCTTAGAATCCAACCTCTTGATCTCTTCGGCCAAAGAATAAGCTTCAGCTACCATAGTCTTCATCACCTCATTGGCAGCCTTGCTATATTTGCATTATAGCAAACAGAGCAATCATTCTATATTGGGTTGTATGCTTCACAAAGGAACTTGGGCAAACAAACCTTTCTAACGCCATCAACAAACTTGGCACAAGCGCCCATGTCTTCAAGCAGATTTGGTTTCAAGAGCACACGGATCTCAATAGTTTCCCTAGAAGCAGGCTTAGTGGATTTCCCACAGCTGCCCATGAGAGTAGTCTCCCCCTTCCCAGCAGGCAAATCAGTCTTAGCAGCAAAGGGAGTGAGCATTGGCACCACTTTATCAGTAGAGTCCACCTTATCGCTCTTCATAATAGCAAGCCTCTCCAAAAGTGAATTGGACTTGGCTCCCAACTGACGTTTTGGTACAGATTTCAGCACAGGGGCATGATAGGGCTTTTACGTTGACCAATCCTATCAGCAAGATCTAGTAGCCTTATTTTTCTTCCCATTGGAATAAGTCATGTCAATCACAAGCCTCTCGGCAGCAAGTGGACCCTCACAAGCAGCAGAGGAAGTCTTCAGTTTTCTCAACCGACATCTCTTGAATAGGCGGGGAAGATCTCTTCTTTCCACTTTCATTCATAATAGGCTCCATAACAGTGTTCAGACGAGCCAATGCATCTGCCTTGATCCTCTTTACCTCATCTCTCGGAAGCAGCCCACATTTCTCTTGGCGAAAAGAACTAAGCAGCCAACGCCATTCACGGTACTCAGCAGGGGAGCTCAACCCATACTAGTTGTTCCCTCATTTTTTCTTTCAGACCAGCAGGCAAGAGGCCTGCATACCCAGCATTCTAACAACCCATAAGGTCTGTGACCTTTTCATTTCTCTCAATCTTTGGCCTGGCCCACGTCAGGACCAAGAGCCCAAAGGACATGAACCATGCGACTCGCCTAACACTGTCCCTCAACTGCGCAAGCTACCCTTGGCTCTAGCCTCCAAGTAGCCCAAGCAGTGGTCCCTACCATAACACCTACTTGGCTTATGCGGAGCTGACTCTTGGCCCCTGCCAGCCGACGTGCCGCACGACTCTGACGGTTGCCCCACGACAGCACTATCCAAGAAGAAGACAAGGAAAATTAAATTTTTTTTACCTCGGTGCGGCTGGAGAAGACGAAGAAAGCAACGAAAGACGGTCCTTTGCATGGGCAAGATGTAGAAGATTGCTTGAAGAGGGGGAACAAATATCCACTAAGCTTTCTCTTTCTTGTAAGGTAGAATAAATTGCTCTCCAAAGTTGATTTAATAACCCACTTAAGGTGGACTTAAATAGGCTTTAAGAGAAATTTATTTCCTTTTCCTAGAAGAATCTAATTTCCTATTAAAGAGGGAATCAGCATCAAAATATGAAACAATCTTATGTTTCCTCAAGCAAGAAGATCTCTACACCTACTGCCATTTCCTGCGTTTGGGGGCATTTGTGGAGCCAAAAATAATCACAAGGCGACATGTGGATTTTTGGATAAAAAAAGGACAAGAATACCATTGAGGCAAATCAGAGTTCCTATGTGCGAGCAGTGGACAATTATCTTTCAACCAATGTCAAAGGTACCCAAAATAGGTAACAATTCAAAGCCTATTTCATACATCCTCATCAAATCATTTCTACAAGGTAATTCCCAAAAACATTCCTTTTAAATTATGTTAATTGGCTAATTAATAGATTTATTACCTAATTAATCTATTAATAGCCAATTAAACCACCAATTACTCCTTAAAAACACACATAAGGCCGGTCACCTTCTCTCCCAGGGGGGCCAGCCTTGCCTTATAATTTCTACCTGATTTTCCCCTTTTATTAGCTAATCAATTAGGCAAATATTCTATTAATTGACTAATTGATGAGCTAATTATTCCATAACTCCCAAATTAAACACAAATCAAGAACCTAACCCACAAAGGGAGCTAGGGGGCCGGTCCTCTCTCACCCAAAGAGGCCTGCCACTTCTATTTAAACCCCTTCATTCTCCTCAAAGTTCACTTCCAATTCTCTAGCAAAATTCTATAAAATTCTCCAAACACTTTCCCTCAAAATTCTAACTTTGGCATCAGAGGTGCTTCGGCCAAAGTCCCCCCCCCAATTCATCATAGACGCGTGAGGCTCTTGACTTGGCCTAAGGTGTTTGTTTTGTAGGTGCAATTTTGTCCAAGATCAAGGAGGAAGAAATTTGCATTGTAACTACAATCAAGGTTCGAAAAATTAACATGACTTGTTCGTCTATACTTACAAATTCAGGTAGCCGACATGTTGCTAGGTGTCGCTTGTGGTTTGTAGAATTAAATTAATTCAATTTCACTACCGACTTTAGTTAGAACCTAATAGGTCACACGCATATGATAAGTTTTAGCAATGTTATATGGATGATGATTAGATATAATTGATTTTTAATTATATTGGATTAATTATTTGGACTTATTGGACATATTTTTAATTAAATTGGCATTGGGCTTTATTTAATTTAAAAGGGTCAAAGTCACAAACCTAAAGTGGGTAAGTGAGTGGGCTTGGCGTGTGGCATAAACCCGAGGTGCCAGACCCTAGGAAAAACGTGCGACTAAAGGGGTGGCAAGGAGTGTATAAATATTCCTAGTGTTTGTCTGAGTACACACAGTGCAAAAGTTGTTCAGTTTTGTCTCTCAAAGAAAAGAGAGAAAAACCCTAAGCCAAAACACCTTGTGTGCCGCCCATTCTATATTTCACAAAGTGAGAGATATTGCTAGCACATCAAATCAATCACTTCATCATCCGTTGCTAGTTTTATCAATGTGGATACTCTTAGAGGCTTAACACTTAGGGAGTTTTGTGCGATGAATCATGAAGAGGATTGCAAGCAAATGGATAATCCAATCAATCAGTATGCACGTGGCTAATTAAAGATTCAAGTAATTTAATCTCTATGACTACTTAATTTGTTGCTATATAAATTATAGCCAACTTGATATATAATTGGAATAACATATGGTATGTTATTTATTATTTGAATTAAATTTATCCTAATAATATGCCCAGAAACCCAACATCCACTAGTGTAAATATTTTATATTAATAATTGTGTTCATTCATTGTATTTTTATAGGGTCGAGGAATGTTGCTATAAAAAATCATCAAAATCGAAGTTGAAGTGGCTGTTAAATCGTGATTTCTCATTAGTAACCGTCAAAGGATTTCCTCTCGTTAGTTGGTCTCCGAACATTTGTTTTTGGTGATTTTTGGCATGTGAGATCTTGGAGTATATACGTACAAACAAGTTTGACGGTTGGAATGTGGAAACTAGTTTCGCAGATTGCAAAAATCATTGAAAGAATTATATATGCTAACCATGTCTCTGACTTTGCCCGACAAATATATCCATTTGGCCCAAGGAAATAAAACACTAAAGCCTAAAACCTGAAACTTAATTTAGCCTTTGCACGATGAAACCTTTGTGGTTTGTCAAGCAAGATTTGACGTAATACACCTCATTTTTCCCTTGGCACCAAATGTTTGCCCAACGAATATACTCTTGCCCTCCAAAATTATTTCATTGTGCAAGAAAAACTTTGCCCGACTAACTGGTAATTTTGTCGAGTAAAATAACTTCACCCGACGAATATATGGTTCGTTGGGCCAAATTTCGTAGGGCAAATGGTATTTCTGGTAGTGTCTCTCAACTTTTGTTCGTTCAATTCTCCCTATCAATTTCGATACATAAAAACTCATAAAATAATTCATTTTGAAGTGCTGCATATTGCAATAAAAGAGAAGTGCCAAAATGGCAAAAGGGGAAGTTATTGCGTAAATGGATCACGGACAAATCTTTGATAAGTTTTTGACATACTAGAAGTTTGATTAGGGGTGGTTCAGTATAGGATCCCAAACCGAAAATTTTAGGGACGAGAATTTGAAGACTAATTCCGAACCGAAATTTCAGTATTCCTAATTTTCGAGATTCCCAAAATATTTTTGGTATTTTGAGATCGATTGGGACTGGAATTTGAGTTTTGGGCTTTTGGGTTTTGGGTTGAAATTTGAGATTTTTGGATTTTGGGCTAAAATTTAGGCTTTTGGCCTGAAATTTTGTTGCCAAATTTCATATCAATTGAAATTTAGGCTTTTTACCTCTTACAAATTTGAAATTTAATACCAATTGACGTACTATTTCATTCATACCAAGTCAAATTGACGTTCCAAAGTTCCAAACTACTTAATTTCGTACTTCTATTTCTAATATAGTCTACCATCAAACTACTTAAACTCAACATTCAACATGCATGCAACTAAAATATGTATATATATTTTTGATTCAATTTGGGATTCCAGAACCATTGAATATGTAATCTCCCGTACCAAAAAGTTCGGTACGGAACCCAAAAATTTTGGTATTATCGATTTGGAAATTTTTTGGTATGGGATCGGGGCTTTTATGGTTTGGTTTGGAATTTTTGGGAAAATTTTTCAACCCTAAGTTTGATAGAAAATCATAGTTGTTTAAATAATTCTAGAAAATCATAGTTGTGAAAATAAAACAAAAAGAGAAATAATGAAATTTCAAAAATAACTTAAAAGCGATTCTTGACCTACTAAAAGTGATTAAAATGACAAAATCCATCTTATATGGCAAGATAGTTGTGTGTTGGACTCGTTTCATCATTCTTTTTTCAGAAAAATATCTTTGACTGAAACAGACACTAAAAACTTCAAAAAAAATCATCAATTCATCGTAGATACACTATTCACTTCAAAATTTGTCTTTCCCATTATATTTCAAAGCTTGTAAAATAGAGCAAGAATATATTTTGCGGAAGTGTATTTTCTTCTCTACGCTTGACTAAGAAGTAAACTACCCTACTTTCTAGGTATACAACAAGAAAATAAACTTATATAAATCAATTACAAATTTGTTTCCTAAACTAAGCCATGATATCAGGAAAGATATCATTGACTTCTCTACACTCCCTCTCAAGTTGGAGAGTGGAGAAAGATTCCTACCACAATGCTTTTGTGAATACATCTGCAAGTTGGTGTGAAGAGGGAACAAATCGCATGACAACTGAACCATCTTGTATTTTATCTCGAATAAAGTGGCAATCCATCTCTGTATGTCTAGTCTGCTCATAGAAAACTACATTGGCAGTAATATGAAGAGCTGCTTTGTTGTCACAATGTAATAAGGTCGGTTTTGGATGCAACAAATCCAAGTCCTTTAGAAGATATCGGAGCCACAATAGTTCACAACAAGTTCCAGTCATGGCTCTACATTCGGCCTCAGCTAATGACAAAGACACGGTTTTTTGTCTCTTTGATCTCCAAGAAATCAATGAAAAACCCAAAAAAACACAATACCCTATTGTTGATCTTCGTGTTGTAGGGCATCCTGCCCAATCTAAATCACAATATGCAGTCAAGGTCAAGTCATTTTTAGAAGAGAAAAATAAACCTTGTCCATGAGTACTCTTTATGCATTTCAAAACTGGGAGATCTGCTTCCATGTGTGGACGGCGAGGTTCATGCATAAATCTACTTAACACATGCACTGAATATGTTACGTCTGGCCTAGTAATCGTTAAATAGATCAATCGACCCACCAACCTCCTATATTGTACCCGATCTTTAAGTAACTCACCATTGTCTGAAAGTTTAGGATTTTGCTCCATGGGAAACTCAATTGGTAGAGCTCCCAAGAGACCACCATCCTTTTAGAATCTCTAAAGCATACTTATGTTGAGAAATGAAAATTCCATTCTTTGATCGTGACACTTCAATGCCTAGAAAGTATTTCAAGTCACCAAGGTCCTTGATTTTGAAACGACTATTAAGGAATGTTTTGAGAGCGCTAATGGCATCAGGATCACTCCCAGTGATCAAAATATCGTCAACATAAATTAAGAGTGATGTAAAAGACTTGTCTCGCTGCCTTGTGAACAAAGAATAATCCGCCTTTGATTGGACATAACCAGCACATTGAATAGCTTCGGAAAACTTGGCAAACCATTGACGAGATGCTTGCTTCAGTCCATACAGAGATTTGTTAAGGCAACATACTAAATTCTCCCCCTGTCGCCGAAGACCCGGAGGAGGAAGCATATATATTTCTTCATGAAGGTTACCATGAAGAAATGCATTGTTGACGTCAAGTTGATGGAAAGACCAGTGAAAGGAAGCAACAAGAGCTAAGAGGCAGCGAACAATGATCATTTTAGCAATGGGAGAGAAAGTATCATGAAAGTCGATACCTTCAAGTTGTGTGTAACCCTTAGCAACCAAACAAGCTTTATAACGCTTAATGGAGCCATCTGAATGGAGCTTGATTTTGTAGACACAACGATAACCACTGGGAGATTTGCCAACGGGAAGGGGGTAAGAGTCCACGTATGATTAGCTTCCAGAGCCTATAATTTAGAAGCCATGGCAGCCTGCCAATGGGGAGAAGCAGCAGCCTCGACATAAGTATGAGGTTCAACCTGTTGAGTGATAGTTGCAAGAAAAGATTGTTGTGCAGGTAAGAAGCGATGATAAATGAGATAATTAACAAGTGGATAACGTGTACTTGCATTGAGACCAGACGACGAAGACGATGAAGAGCAAGAATATATTTTGTGGAAGTGTATTTTCTTCTATTGATACAAAGAGATTTATACAAAGAAGAATACTTGACTAAGAAGTAAACCACCCTACTTTCTAGGTATACAACAACAACAACAACAACAAAGCCTTTTCCCACTAAGTGGGGTCGGCTATATGAATCCTAGAACGCCATTGCGCTCATTTGTGTCATGTCCTTCGTTAGATCCAAGTACTCAAGTCTTTTCTTAGGGTCTCTTCCAAAGTTTTCCTAGGTCTTCCTCTACTCCTTCGGCCTCGAACCTCTGTCCCGTAGTCACATTTTCGAACCGGAGCGTCAGTAGGCCTTCTTTGCACATGTCCAAACCACCGGGACCGATTTTCTCTCATATTTTCTTCAATTTTGGCTACTCCTACTTTACCTCGGATATCCTAATTCCCAATCTTATCCTTTCTCGTGTGCCCATACATCCCACGAAGCATCCTCATCTCCGCTACACCCATTTTGTGTACGTTGATGCTTCACCGCCCAACATTCTGTGCCATACAACATCGCTGGCCTTATTGTCGTCCTATAAAATTTTCCCTTGAGCTTCAATGGCCTACGACGGTCACACAACACGCCGGATGCACTCTTACACTTCATCCATCCAGCTTGTATTCTATGGTTGAGATCTCCATCTAATTCTCCGTTCTCTTGCAAGATAGATCCTAGGTAGCGAAAACGGTCACTTTTTGTGATCTTCGCTAGATTGCTCCGATCATTAGTGTGGATAAGTATATAAATTGATAGAGATAGGAAAGCAAACACAAGATGTACGTGGTTCACCCAGATTGGCTACGTCCACGGAATAGAGGAGTTCTCATTAATTGTGAAGGGTTTACACAAGTACATAGGTTCAAGCTCTCCTTTAGTGAGTACAAGTGAATGATTTAATACAAATGACATTAGGAAAAATTGTGGGAGAATGATCTCGTAGCCACGAAACTAAACTTATACAAATCAATTACAAATTTGTTTCCCAAACTAAGCCAAGATATCAGGAAAGATACCGTTGACTTCTCTACAAAGCTAGGGTTCGAGGGGAAGGGTTTAGGGTTTATGGTTTATGAACTTAAAGTGTAATACCAATAAACAGATGCACTACTATTGTACAAATGATTGATAATCTCGTTACAATCACATTAAAAAACTTATTTGGTTCCACGTGGTTGCACGTGACCCATGCCTAGATAATGGGAATTGAGAGGAATATTCTTTTGGTAATCTAAATTTGTTTACTTTTTTAAAACCAATGAAAGAACAAGTGCCAATTAGACCACTGCCAAAGTAGCTCAGACACATCTATACATGCAATACACTACCTGGAACATTGACTTAAACAATTTGCAATGATCTTTACTCTTTCGGGATGAGAATATCTTTTACACCTTTTGATTTTATAAAAATCTACTTTATCTGATGATAGGCTAATCATATCTTAACTGATTACTCAACATAACATATATAATATTAATTCTCTCTCTCTCTCTATCTCTCCCTCTCTCTCTCTCTCTCTCTCTCGGGGTCGCACGTGGACACACACAAGGAAACAGCATTAAGATTCATATTTCTCTTCTGAATGAACCTTGAGCCTCTAGGGAAGTTGTATCAGGAGGCAATCAATCGTGTTGTTAACAAGTCACTTAAAAGAAGCACTAACTTATCATGCACTTTATAAATATACCACAAACCAAAAAAGAAGAACAGTACTTAGTACTTTGAATATCAATTCATATAGTCTCTGAAAATTGGTGAACAAATCAATTGTGCCACATCAGCATATAACAAATTTTTTGACAAAATTACGACGGAATGACTATATTGATTTAAGGCATCTATTGTGGGATTACATTGATTGATTTTCAATATCAGTAACCATCTTGATGATGTGAGTAAATTTCAAAGATCATTTGTGATGTAAACTTATGTATAAATATGTATATTATATATATAAATGAATGAATAAATATTTTAAATATGATGCAACTAACAATTACTATTTGATGGGGAGAAACATTGTATATTTAACAAAGAGTGATGTTTACTCGGGATTGAATCCCACTTGCATTGCACCCACAACAGGTGTCAAACAGCATCTCTCTTTTGTGTGTTGATATGGGACTTGGATTGTCTGCCCTCCCATTTCGGTGCCCTCCCCGTGCCCTCCTGTTTTGTGCGGTCACAGTTAAGCCACGTCAATATTTTATATTATTTTTTTATAAAAATAATAAAACAAAAAGAAATAGTAATATAAAATGTTGATGTGGCTTAACCATGACCATAAAAACAGGAGGGCATGGGAAGGGCACCACAATTAGAGGGCAGACAATCCAAGTCCGTTGATATGAGCAGAACAGCTGCAGCAATATCGGACTAGGATCATTTTTGGATTCTTTTTGTAGGGATTTTAGGAATTCTCATATCATATATCGTACGATTAGCTTTCGTTAAGTATTATTTATGTTTAATTTTAAATAAAATAATTTAAAATAATTTATGACCACACTATTTACGATAAACTATTAAGATGTGAGGATCCTCACAATTTGGATCCGGATGGGATCCAAATCCAGCAATATCTAAACCAAACCAAAGCTAATTGCTCAGGCTTTACATGTTCATAAACCAAGAAAATGTACAAACCCTTTCTGCCTTTCACATTTTACGAATCTTTCTGCATTGGAGAATCCAATGCTTTTTTTTACCCATAATCCGTATTACCCCCCCCCCCCCTCTCCAACCTTTTCCTAACATGCATATATTCGCATATTCAAAGCTTACTACTTTAATTAAAATAATTAGATGCATAGTTAGAGAAAGAAACAAAGACGGGAGGTGCGGATCATATCATCTGTAAGGTATACTAAGATGAGAGGTGCCGACGATGTAATCTGTAAAGTATACTAAAACCGGAGTTGCCTATCATGTCATTTGTAAGATATATCTCACAAGATATATATAATTCTTGGTATTTTGATCTCATCTAATACTACATTAATCTTGCTTATTGTGAGAGGGTGCTCTTGTGGGCTACTCAAGTTTTTTTCCCTCTCCCAAGTCTCTCAATAGGGAGAGGGTGCTCTTGTGGGTTAACATGCATCGTAGAATAAGGATTGAGCTAAGTAACATATGATTTGTACACCTTTAAACTTTAGCCAATGATTTAGACACATTATTCCTACTTTTTACAAATTTTGAAATGGGCCCACAAATTAGACCACCATGATTTTGGGGTTAGTGACTGGTATACTTTATTTTTTGGCTTTAAGGGGAAGTACCAACAAAATATATAGGAGAGTGAAATTTAACACAAGAAGTAAGTGGTTCTCTACTATAGTAATGGAGAGCAGTGTTGTCATTCCACCACGGTGTGAGTTTGAATCATGTCGACTTTCTAATCTAACATCTAATCTAATAAATCTATCATTTGACCAAAAAAAAAAATTATAGAAAAATTTGATCTCTGCATGGTTGTTGTTTAGCGAAGTCAATAGCTAGTATAGTAACAAGAATGTGAACCCATGCACTAATTTCAATTCTAACTAACACTAATTTGCAGTCAAACTAACTTTTTATTCAACATCTTGTTTTTAGTATTGTGGAACCCATCTAAGATTAAGATGGATTTAAGAAAGTAAGGAAAAATAGTTAGTTCCATTCCATTTCATGGATTAATTTTCCTATACTAACATAACATTTGCATTTCATGAATTCTTGATATATAAACTAAATCCATAATTTTAAAATTTCATACTATAAGACTATGTACGTACATGTACTAAAAATCGTAATATGACAAGAAACACTAACAATAGCAAAACTCGTCTCCAACCAAGGAACAAAATGAATCTCCTAAAAAGAATTAGGGCCAAACATAACTATGGGCTGGGTACATGTAGCAAGCCCTCAAGCCCCTCAACGGGACACCAACAGGTGCATCCCAAGTCAAGATGAAAAGATTTAGCCATACATGGCTAGAGATGGAACTACCAGATCTCCAGCCATCTCTGGTTACAGATGGCATTATATAATTTTCCTAACATGAATCGAATGGAAGGCTTGATGTTTCTTATTCAATCAAATATTAGGCATCAACTTTTTAAAATATATTTTTTTTCAATACTACATAACTAGGCTTGGCAATTTCTAACAAGACCCGTTAACCTGACACAAAATTAACAGATTATCGGGTCTACACGATAACGAATCGGATCGTTATCGGGTAACTCGATAAGTACCTGTTAAGACAACGGATTGCTCTGGGTATACACGTAGGTAACCTAATACATAATATTATACCCCTAAAAAAATATAATAGTCATGTAGGTCACCTGATACATAATATTATACCCCTAAAAAATATAATAGTTATATATATATATATATATATATATATATATATTAAATTTAGAAAATTTGGAGAAGGAGGTAATATATTTTTATAGGGTATAGTACTATTGTTTTATTTCTTTTCAAAATTATTTTGGTAAACTTCTCATAATTTGAATGGTTTATAATGTTTGGTTTTTCTATACTTAGTTTATGTGGAAGAGAGTTCTGATGTGGAAAACCTACTGAAGACATCATCAACATAACTCTTGAAGGCAATAGATCAAGCCAAAGTTCCAATACAATTTTCCCATGATGATCAATGAAAATTGAACGATTTTGTAAAATGAATAACTTGCAAGCTTTGAGTTTCATTGACAAAGTTTTAACTTCTGAGAAAGGCTTCACAACCTTGTAAAGAAAAACGCCTTCATTTTGCATGTCCTTGCACATGTGATATTCTGTAGTAGACTATTAGTTTTATTGGTGCTTTTTTTATTAGGTTCTTATTTTGAAGTGTAGATATAGTACTTAACGACAAATTTGTTTTTATGTTTTGAAGTATATTGATGTGAAAATTAACTTGACACACAAATTAAACCCTATTGTTGACAATTGTAGTAAAGATGTAAGTAGGGATCGTTCTAGACCGGGGATTAACTAGGGAAGCTAATCAACACAAATAAAACTTAAAAACACTAAATTAGACTCTATAGACTCAAAACTGACTCAAAATTGACTCAAAACAGCAATAAACAATAAAAAAGACTCAATTCTAGAGCCAACAAGTGATTTTGATGAAAATAAACTTAAATTGACTCAGAAGATTAAAAGAAAACAGATTATGACTTAACTAACAAGACTTAATGAATGGGGGGTTTGTTTTTGACGAATTTAAAACTTAAACAAGAAACTTTGCAGAAACAAACATGAAAACGAATTTAAGGTGAATTGAAAACGGTAAAAGGCTAGTTAGAGGGTCCTTCTCCACACATGACATATGAATACAAACCAATTTCTAGTTATTATCCCTTTAGATTGTGAATGACAACACCCCAAGTTAATCGTGATAGCACAAATTAACCATCAGATTTTCAATAATTCATTGAGTTGGATGGAATACGCATTGCAACCAAATTATCCTTATCAAGTTCCCTAACTATGAAAAGCATGATAGAAAGACATATCAAAGTGATGTGAAAATTAACTTAACACACAAATTAAACCCTCTTGTTGACAATTGTAGTATGGATAAGTAGGGATCGTTCTGGACCGGGGATTAGGAAGGATTGCTAATCTACTCAAAACTGACTTAGAAACACAATAATAAACTTAAAAACACTTAACAAGACTCACAAGACTCAAAACAAACTTAAAAGACTCAAAACTGCCTAAAACAACACTAAGGCAGTTTCTGCTACTAACACAAGTTTTGGACGAAATTTGATTATATCTTGACTCAAATCACTTAAAAACACAATCTAAAACAAGTTCTAACTAATATGACTCAATAAAGTAAAGTGGATTTTGGTTTTGGACGAAAATAAGTAGAGCAAAACAAAAACAATTTAAATAGATTCTTAGACAAATTTAGGTGAGTTGATGGGTGATGGGTTAACTAGGGAGTTCTTCTCCACACATGACACACTTGCATTCAAATTGATTTCCAATTGCTTCTCTCAATAAGTCATGAAACTCAATACTCCAGGTTAACTGTGACAACACTTTTTTAACCTTCAAGTTCTCCTTAAGTTAATGAATTGGATGGGAAAGCACATATAACAACTCAAAGCATTCTCTAAAAGTCCCCTATGTGAAAAGCACAATAAAGGTACAATCAAAGATCATTAAGTTTCATGAAAACTATAAGCATTGACGAGGCAATTGTTACTATGAAAAGCATGAAACTTTTGCCAAGAATTCACTTAACAAGATCGTTTATAAGTGACCTCCACTACTTGCAAATATAAGTTTGTAACTATTAGGTGAAACTCCCTTATATTTTAGCTTCAAATCCTTGCATGAAAACTAAGTGTGCACTCTTAATAAACATACAAGAATAAGTTATCAATCAAACGGTTAAGCAAATTGAATTCACAACTTATGAAATAACAACTAAAGGTAATTAATTCATAATGCAAATATAATCATGGTTTTGAATAGCCCCCTAGCCAAGAAGGGCTTAGTTCCTCATGTCCACAAAACAAAGATACATAAATTTAGACATTAAAAACAAAGAATGAAAACACCTAGAAACGCTCCAACAATCCAACGTCTTGAATGGCAAGCACGTCCAAGGGTCTCCTTCCTTCTTCTTTGCTACGGCACAAGGGATGGGTGAAGGTTTTTGTGGTGATTTGTGGTGGTGGATGGATATAGGTTGGTTATGGTGAAGGGTGGAGTCCTTAGAATGGTCAGAAAAGGGTCTTATTTATAAGGAAAGGAAGGGCTACGAATTTATTAAATTTGGAATCAGAAATCAATGGAAAATAGGCAAGAAAGGTGCAGGAATTAAAGAGAATAGGAAAGGAAGAGAGTGTAGGACAGATTTAGGAATGTGTTTTGAGGCACAAAATAGGTAAGAATCCTCTCCTCTTGTGTAGCAAGAATTGAAACAAAAGGGAATGCAATTTTGGGTCAGAAAATAGGTAAGAAAGGAGAGAAAGGTGTGGCAATGCCTAGAACTAAAGGGGAATGTGAATTAAAATCAGAAAATAGGAAAGGAGAGGATCCCTTGTGCGGCAAGGAAAGGAAAAAGCCTAAGGTGGTGCGGCAATATCTAGGGCAAGTTCTAGGACTTCTAGAAATATGTGTGGCTGGAACATAGGTGAGGAAGGATTAGGAAACTTCCAAGCCAAGAATAGAAACTTTCAGGAATGGAAACCTCCAAGAATAGAAACTTTGGTTTCCAATTCTGAACTCTTTGTTCTTCATTTTCATTTCTTCATTTCATTATTCATTCCTAGCCTCCTTTGATCTTCAATTTCGTCCATCCACCTTGCTCCAAGCATAAGCTATCCATTCCATGCCCAAAACTGCTCCAAAAGGCTCCAAAATGCACATGTTTGCATACTTTGTCCTTAAAACCTAAAATTGCACGAAAATAGCTTAAAATACTAAAATTACTAAGTACTAGCAACGTAAATGCAAGGAAACAAGCTAATTAAGTCGCATAAATATGCTCCTATCACAAAGGTCATTAAGTTCTTTGAAAACCATAAGTATTGACGAGGCATTCGTAACTATGAAAAGCATGATACTCCTGCCAAAGATTTACTTAACACAATCATGACTATGGATTTCCACTACTTGTGAATATAAGTTCATAATGATTAGGTGAAACTCCCTTATGTAGCATCAAATTCATGCATGCAAATTAAGTGTCGACCCTCAGTCTACATACATAAATAAGTTTTGATAACTCAGATAAGCAAATCACATTCAAGACTCAAGAAATAATAATTGGATGTAATGAATTCAAATAAAACATATAATCATGGCTTTGAATTCACCTCCAACTATAAAGAAATTAGTTCCTCATGTTCGCAATTAAACAAGTACAATTAAATTTAAACATTGAAAACAAAGATAGAATACACCTAGAAACACTCCAACAATCCAACGTCTTAAATGGCAAGCACGGCCCCAGGTGGCTCATTCTTCTCCTTCCTTGCATAGCTGCAGCATTAGAGGGATGTATGTATATGAGTGTGTATGGTGCGAAATTGTGGTTAATGGTGTAGAATTATATGGGGGGTGGTGTTCTGATTTGTGGTAGAAAATATGTATTTATAGGCCTAGGAAACTCGGCACAAATCCCTGAGATGAGAGGGATAAGTTTGACACAATTCTTGAAGGAAAATGACTAAGGTTTGGCATAAAGTAGTGGAGGAAAAGGATTACACAATCCTAGAGAAAAAGGACTAGGAAATTCGGCGAAAGCTTATAGAATGGAAAATTTGGCAGATTTCTAGAAGAAAAGCAATAAAAGGTGCGGCACCAATCAAGGGCAGGTGATAAGGCTTCTAGAAAGGGGTTTTAGGTAATTCAATGTGTAATTGATCCCCCCTTGCAGCTGGAATTAAGGTATGATAAGATAAGATAAGGTTAGTTTGGATAAGATTAGGTTGGATAAGGTTTTGGATAAGATAAGGCAGTTTGGAATATGTCTCATTCTTTTGAGCTGATTCCTTATCTTCAATGTCTTAAATTAATTTCTTCAACTCTTTAGCATATTACTAGCCTCTCTTGAACTTCAAATTCATCCATTCTTTGTGTTCCATATGTAAGCTATCCATTCTAGCCCAAAACTGCTGTAAAATGCTCTAAAATGTTTGTAGGGCCAACTTTGTCATTTGGACCTACAAACACACGAAAATAGCTTAAATCACTATAATAAATAGGAAATAACAACATAAATGAAAGAAAATAAGCTAACTAAGTCGCATAAATATGCTCTTATCAAATTCCCCCACACTTAGCTTTTGCTAGTCCTCGAGCAAAACGAAACAAGCAAAACATAACCTAGACCTTCCAACGTTTGCCTTAGGGATTTCCAATGAAACATGACATATCAAAAATCACTACTCCCACAAATTTGAGACATCCCTACCTTCGAGCGCACACTTAATCGCAGTCACCACTCACTAGCTCGCATTTAATCAATTAAAACAATGGTTTGAATGTAGTAATATGCCTTAGAGAATTCACTCAATTCCTCACCGTAATACTCTCTATTTTCACACAGATTTTCTGACTACACTCCTTATACTAGGTATATGTGAGAAGATTGATGTAAACATGTAGACTAGCACTCACATACGTCATAATCAAAGAAGGTACTTTCTGGAATTATTAATGCAAGTATATATATATGATCTCATGAACAGAATGTCACTACTTAGACGCGAGAACCTGGGATACCATATGCTCATACTGATAGGAGCATATTTATGCGACTGAGTTAGCTTGTTCTCATACATTTATGTTGTTATTCCTTAGTTGTTTTAGTGTTTAAAGTCATTTTCATGCAATTTCAGGTTCTAAGGACAAAGTATGCGATAAGGTGCATTTTGGAGCAGTTTTGGGCTTGGAATGGATAGCACATGCATAGAGCAAAGTGGTTGGACGAAATTAAAGATCTAAAGAAGCTATGAATGTTCCAAGGAGAGGAAGAAAATAAATAGAGGACCAAGGAAGACAAGGAAACCATCAAGAAAGAGGAAAGACTAGTCAAACTTGCCTTATCTTGTCTTTACCTTTTCTAATCTAAATTACCAAAGATTCAGTCACACGAAGGGTTTCTAAATACTTTGGGACATTTCATTACATATTATACAAGTCCTAAACCTGCCTTAAAAGTCCAAGCCATATCATCCTTCACCATTTCTCTTCCTTGTCGTGCAAGGGAGCCATCCCTTTCCTATTTTCTGCCATAAATCACCCTTGTCCCTTTCATTATTTCAGATTTCATGCATCATTACATTGAATCATTGCACTCAATTGCTACACCATTCCTTGTTCCCTCCATCATTCAAATTTCATGCATCATTGCACTCAATTGCTACACCACTCCATGTTCCCCTCCATTTCCATGCACTTCCTCTATAAAAGGAAGTGTGTGTAACATAAATGGAGTTCAGTTTTTACTTGATCATTCATCCTCATTTCAATACAACCTTCATCCAAACACATCCATTCATCTTTACATCTATTCCTCCATACAAACAAACCTTCAAACACTCACCAACACCTTGTGTCGTAGCAAATGAAGCGAAGGAAAGTGCTTGGACGTGCTTGCTGTCCAACTTGGATCGTTGGAGCGTTTAGGTGATTTCTTTCTTCTGTATCTAATGTTTAAATTCATTTCCTTTCGTTTTGTTGTAAATGTGAGTGGCTAAACCTCTCTTGGCTAGGGGTGATTTCAAAGCCATGATTATATGTGCAATATAATTTGATAAATTCCAGTTATAAACTCTTGAATCGTGAATGCAATTGGCTTAACTATTTGATTGATAACTTATTTGTATTTGTTAATTAAGGGTCGACACTTAATTCGCATGCACAAATCCGTTGCTAGAATATAAGGAAGTTTCACATAATCGTTACAAACTTATATTCACATGTAGTGAAGGTCGCTTATAAACGATCGTGTTAAGTTAAATTCCTAGCATAAGCAACATGATGTCATAGTTGCAAGTGCTTTGTCAATGCTTATGATTTTCATTAAACGTAATGATCTTTGATTGTATCTCTATTATGATGTCATGTAGGTAACTTTTGAAGAATGTTTTGGGTTGTCGAATGATGTCATCCAATCCAATAAAACAAGGAAAATATGAGAGTTAACTAGTGATGTCACGGTTAATTTGGAGCATTGTCGTTCATAATTCAATGAAGTAGTAACTGGAAATCAAGTTATTTGCATACATGTCATGTGTGGAGAAAAAGCCTCTAGCTATCCCATCCATCATCTTATTTCTCAATTTTATTGTACAATATGTCTAGTTTTTCATATTTGTTTGTTTGTTACAACTTCCTCCAAATCAAAACCCCCATTTTAGTTTCTTGTTTCAAAGTGTTTCAAATCTGTTTTAATTTGTGTTTTTAAATGTTTTGATTCAAGTAAAAATCTATTTTCGTCCAAAGTCATTCCTAGTGTCTAGTTTAAGTTTATTTGGTTGTTTTAAGCTATTTTGAGTATTTTATGTTTGCTTTGAGTCTTGTGAGTCTTGTTAAGTGTTTTTAAATTTAGTTTTATGTTTTTGAGTTAGTTTAGAGGTTATTAGCAAGCCCTCCTAATCCTCGGTCCAGAACAATCCCTACTTATACTTATACTACAATTGTCAAAAGAGGGTTAAATTTGTGTGTTAAGTTAATTTTTGCATCACATACCAATCCCAAACTCCACAACTTGAAACACACAACAACCAAGATAGAAGTCAAAGGGTTGTAATGGGGCTAAGGGTATTGGCTAACAAAGAAAGGTTAAGGATAAACAAAGGTTCTTAAAGCAAAAGTAAGCAAAAATAATGAAATTGACACTTAGAATTCACTTTTGAATGCAGCAAATAACTTGAAACACTAAGGGGATTTCGTACAACTTAGGGTCATATTGAAACTTTTTGGACCCTTTCTTCAACAACCACTACTTGTGAGTTATTCCTCACTTATTTCACAACTTTTTTTTCTTCTTTCTTCTCTTTACTTTCTTTCTCTTCTTTGCATTTTTTTCTATATTTTTTTCTTTTTCGTTTCTCGTGCCCTACTCATTCTTTGGCACATAAAGCATACACTTTGAAAAACCTTCCCCCACACTTGTTTTCTGCAATAATGTCGCTCAAAAGGAATTCCCTCTAAGTCATGCTCCACTATACTTTAAGAATAAGGGTATGGATAGTTCTATTCTAGGCTAGGTAGGGATAATGTGGCTAACAAGGAAAATAGGCTAAATAAGGCTCAAAGGGGTTAAACCTACAAAACAAATGCATGGGATGAAGGCTTTTTGGCTCTGGTGGTAACTACTAAACAACTTTATCTTGTTATATGTTATGCACTCAATTTTAAGCTTTGAATGAAACGGGCATGAGTTCTGGTATTTGGAACTAAAATGATAAAACGCATTCTAGTAGCAACCAAGCAAAGAATAATGAGATCATGCAAGGACTTTAGAAAACAACTTCATAGATTAATAACTCTCCAAATAACGTATAGGCTCAAGTCTCTCAAGGTTGTAGCGTTAGTTTGAGTTCCTTCCTTCAAGCATGTTACAAAAACTTCTTTTTTTTCTTTCTTTGTAATTGCATGTGAATTCATTAATGACAACTACAACCAAGTATACACCAAAGAGCATAACAAACTTCCACCCATGTGTGTAGCTTTCTTTAACAATCATGCAATTAAAAACCAAATCCTCATCATTTATGTTGGAACGTACTCTAAGACACAAACAAACACACAAAAACGACTCTAAAATGACTCTTTTTGGGTTTTTCAGAACTTTTTCTATTTTTTTTTCAAATTTTCTTATTTTTCTTTCAAAAGACACTAAAACACTTCAAAACACACTAAAAACACTTAAAAACAGGGAGAAACAACTCTAGAGGTGGTAGGTGGTAAAATCCCACGAATTTTCAACAAAAACACTTGTTTACCCCCCCCCCCCACACTTAAACCAAACATTGTCCTCAATGTTTCAAACATAGACTAACATGCAAACAAGCAAACAACACAACTAACAAACACGACAATCATGGCAAAGTAAAAGCAATAAAGAGTAGAGTTTAAGAACGCAAATCTGGTTATGGAGTCGGAGATTCCTAGGTCTTCTTTATTTGAATGCATGGGTTGCCTCCTAAGAAGCACTTTCTTTAACGTCTTCTAGCCGGACGAAACCTCCTTTTTAGTTTTATTGGAACCCACGGTATGGAGGGGTATTTCCTCCACAACCTGCCCCTCGAAACACTTCATACTTTGGATCTTTGAATGGAAAAGGATAGTGATCCTTCCTGATTGTGGTGTTTTGCTTCCTTAAGTCAACGTGAACTCTCCCACCACCTTGAATTCGATTAGGTACCTGCACCAAAGAAGGGGACAACCTATTAGTTGAAATGGGAATGGGAATTGGAATAGGTGGCTCACCAATGTGCTGCGATGAAATGGCAGCACAGTCAATAGATGTACAAGGGGTGCTCTCGGCTAAATTTGATGGTTTGAGGGTTGGGACGTGTTCCTTGTGCTCCACTCCAATTCCCTCTTCATTGGTGGTTCTAGATACATCCTTGTGATTGGTGCTGCTGAACATTCTTGCGCTAAATTTTTAATCACATCTATAAAAAAACAAGAACGAACATCATTAGGTTCGTAACATATTCAGAAACTTTAAAGTTAATCATATCGCCACCAAACTCCATAGTTAATGCTCCCTTGGCCAGGTCAATCTTGGTGTGGGCAGTTTTCATGAAAGGTCGTCTAAGTAAGAGTAGCGATGGTAGAGAGTGGGCTGAGTCCTCCATGTCAAGCACATAGAAATCTACAGGAAAAATCAAGTGGTCTACCTGCACCAAAATATCTTCCAAAACTCTTTTCGGATATGCATTAGAACGATCGGCTAATTGGATAATAACTCCGTCATTTTTAAGCTTTCCTAGATTCACAGATGCATAAACGGAACCTAAATCTAGCATAGCATGTTCAAACCTTGTATTACCAATTACACAAGGGATAGTGAAACTACCTGGATCTTTGCATTTAGGTGGCAGCTTTCTTTGCAACATTGCAGAGACATTTTCACTTACATGTACCACCTCTTTCTCTCGAATCCATTTCCTTGTTGTACAAAGCTTCTTCAAAAACTTAGCATACTTTGGAATTTGCTTTATTACATCAAGGAGTGGGATATTGACTTGCATCTTCCTGAAAGTCTCTAAGATGTCTTTTTCATTCTCTTCGGTCCTGACTGGCATAAATCTGCAAGGGAAAGGTACATTGGGTGGAATAGAGTTAGAATGAATCAAATTTGGAACAACCTTAATTGTGGTGGACGGCTCAGAGGCTTTAGGGGGTTGCAGCAAAGGTTTTTCTACAGTTGTCGTGGGCTTAACTTCTTCCTCCTCTTCGAGCAACAGCTTATCATCATCCTTTTGACTTGATTTGGATGTTTGTGGGTGGGTTCCAACCTACTTGCCACTTCTCAAAGTGATAGCGTTGGCGGTTTCGAATCTTCCCTTTGGATTCACAACAGTTTAACTAGGAAGTTTGCCTTATTCTCTAAACTGCCCAGGGAATTCTAAAATCTGCCCTATTTGGTTCTTCATGTCACTCATCTCCTTGTCCTGATTTGCTATTCAATTATTTTGATTTTGTAATCCCTGCGATACATAAGTTAGTAATTGAATAGCTTGATCATTATCAAATAGCGAACCTCAGTTTGGTTGAGCTGTTTGTGATTAAGGTTAAGATTATGTGAATGGCCTTTGATATATCCCAGGGGGTGGCTGTCGAAATCCTCCTTGTTGAGGTTGTTGCGGCTCCTTCCACTTGAAATTTGGGTGATCTCTCCATCCCGGATTGTATGTATTTGAGTATGGATCATTCCTTTGCTGATTTTGGCCTTGATAACCTATGGCATTGGCACTTTCCCATCCTCCATTCTCTATCAATTATGGACATTGATCATTGAGATGTCCTTGCATAGAGCACACTGCACATGCACTTGGTGTAATTCCTTGCACTTTGCATCCTTCAGCAACCTGAGATACAAGCATAGTGCGGTTAGCTAATTGAGATTGAATTTCAGAAATTGCACTTACCTCATTCACTTGTTGTTGATGCCATGGGTATCTCTTCCTCCAACTCCTTCATATTGTTGTGCATTCAAGGCTCGATTTTGATAGGAGCATATTTATGCGACTTAGTTGGCTTGTTCTTGTGCATTTATGTCGTGTTTCCTTAGTTATTTTAAGGACAAAGTAGGCAAGAAGATGCATTTTGGAGCATTTTTGAGCAAAATGGAGCTTGGAATGCATGTCACATATTTGGAACCAAGGTTTGGACGAAATTGAAGACTTAAAGAGGCTAAGAATGTGAAGAATTAGTGTACAAAGGATCAAGAACTCAGCCACAAAAGGACACACATCCTTGCCGTGCAATCCACATAGCATTCCCTTTGGATTCCCATGCATGCTTAATCATCCTTGTCCCCTAAAATATTTATGATTTCATGCCTCAATACACTCAATTATCACACTTAATTGCTGCATACCTCTTGTTCCCTTCACCCATCAGATTTCACACAACTTTCACAACCATTCCATGCACCAATTGATGCTCCATCATCCACATTTGGGATCCAATGCCGTGTGCAACACATGTTGCTGCACCTTTGACTAATTTCTGAAACATTTCACCTCCCCTTTTCATTTCCATGCAATGAACACAATCATTCATGCTCCCTAGCTGAAATACCACTCCATTTTACCCTCCATACTTTGCATCATTGCTCCATTTTCATCCTTGGACCATTGCACACCACAAATTCACCCTCCTTGCTGTGCATTTCCCCCACTGCCTAATCTGATTCTCTAGGGTTTTTGGGGCCTATATATACATGTTTACAACCCTTGGCAAAGGGTTGAACCTCCCATATTCATCATTCATGCAGAAAATTCGTCCATACTCACCCTAGGCACCAAAACACCCCAAAAACACCATTCTAATGCCCATAAACATAACAGCCACTCCACCCTCTTCCACCCTTTTTGTCGAGTTCTCCACCACCCTCCAACCATCAAACACTCCTCCACACTCACCCTAAACCTTTCCATACCATTCCCCATCCATTCTACACCATAAAACTACCCAAAACTTGTCCACAACCCAATCTGCCGCAAGCAAGGGAAAGGAGGAATCTTGGATGCACTTGCTGCCAAGTTGGAGCATTCTAGGTGTTTTCTTTCTTTGGATTTTAATGTCTAATTCATGTAATCTTTGTGTTGCTTTAAGTATGATTGGCTAATTTTGTTTTGGCTAAGGGTGTATTCAAAACCATGATTATATATGTGAAATAAGTTGATTACTTCCAGTTATCGTTGCATAAGTTGTGAATACAATTTGCTTAACCGTTGGATTTAGAACTTATTCTTGCATGTTGATTGAGAGTGCACACTTGATTTGCATGTTTGAATTTGGTGCTAGGATATAAATTTGTTTCACCTAATCGTCATGAATTTATATTCGTAAGTAGTAAAGGTCGCTAGTCACGATCGTGTTAAGTAGATTCTTGGCAAGAGTATCATGCTTTTCATAGTTACGAATGCCTTGTCGATGCTTATGATTTCCAAATAACGTAATGATTCTAACCTGTATCTTTATCATGCTGTTCATATAAAAAACTTGTTAGGAATAATTTGTTTGCGATGCATATTCATCCAATTCAATGATTCTAGGGAAATCTGAAGGTTAATTTAAGCGGATCTAATTAACTTGGAGTGTCGAGATTCATAACTTATTCAATTGATAACTGGAAATCGATTTAGGTTGCATATATTTCATGTGTGGAGAAGAACCCCTTAGCCATTCCATCATCCATTGATTCTTCATAACTTTGTATTACAATCTGTTTCTCTTACAATCTGCCATTTAAGTTTATTTTCGTCCAAATCAATTCCCCAATTATTTTGAATTCCTAGATTAATTGGAAAGTGTGTTGGTTTATGTTTTTAAGTGTTTTGGTACAAGTTAAAACCCAAATTCGTCCAATTTGATGCTTTGTGTTCAAAACTGCCCAGAAAGTGTTTTTAAGGCAGTTTTGAATCTTTTGATTGCTGTTTTGAGTTTTTGGTTTGTTTTAGTATTTTAAATGTGAGTTTTGCATTCTTTGAGTCTAATCTAGTGCTTTAAACTTTGTTTTTACATTTCTAAGTCAGTTTTCAAGTGTTTAGCAATCCCTCATAATCCCCGGTCTAGAACGATCCCTATTTACATACTTTGCTACAATTGATAAAAAGAGGGTTTAATTTTGTGTGTTAACTTATTTTTCACATCAGATTTGCACTTAAGATCTTTGCAGCAACTGGAGTCTTGTCAACCAAAGCACCTCCCGCTGAAGCATCAAGTATTTGCCTCTCAATTGGAAGAAGTCCTTCGTAGAAATATTAAATTAAAAGTTCCTCCTTCATCTGATGTTGTGGGCAAGATGCAACTAATGTCTTAAAACGCTCATAATATGCTGGAAACGATTCTCCTTGGTTTTGTTGAATGCCACTAATTTTCTTCCTCAAAAGAATGACTCTTGAAGTTGGGAAGAATTTCTCTAAGAACGCTTTCTTCATGCTTTCGCAAGAAGTGGCGGTTCCAGGTGCTAATTTGTAAAGCCAATCTTTAGCCTTGTCTATAAGAGAGAATGGAAAGGCTTTCATCTTCAGAATATTCCCATCCACATTGATGGGTGTCATACTTGAGCATACTACTTCAAATTCATTCAAATGCTTGTTTGGATCTTCCATGGACAACCCATGGTATTTGGGAATAAGATGCAGCAAGCTTGACTTCAACTCGAACTCATCGGTCTTGCCTTGGGCCGCTATAGGGTATTGAATGCAAAGAGGCATGGCATTGTCCAATCCCAAGGCTGAAAGTTCTTTGATTGTTCGATTGTCCATAGCCATGTCTTGTTCCTCTTCTAATTCCTCTTCAATTTCAACTTTAGATTCGGATTCAGAGCTAGAACTAGGTGGATTAGGTTCCTCTTCCTTCACAAAGTTCATTCAAAATCGTCATCGAACTTCAAGATGTTTGCACGAATAGGTTGAGAACTACGAGTCATAAACTAGTACCTGAAACAAGGAACAAAAACCATTCAGCAACCAAGTAGAAGGCATGCCAAAGACAAAGACAAACACACACAAACACATGGACACACTTTGACACGACTCAAACAAAAGAGATTAGCAAGTTTGCTAATCCCCGGCAACGGCGCCAAAATTTGATGTGAAAATTAACGTGACACACAAATTAAACCCTATTGTTGACAATTGTAGTAAAGATGTAAGTAGGGATCGTTCTAGACCGGGGATTAACTAGGGATGCTAGTCAACACAAATAAGACATAAAAACACTAAATTAGACTCTATAGACTCAAAACTGACTCAAAACAGCAACAAACAATAAAAAAGACTCAATTCTAGACCTAACAAGTGATTTTGACGAAAATAAACTTAACTTGACTCAAAAGATTAAAAGAAAACAGATTATGACTTAGCTAACAAGACTTAATGAATAAGGGGTTTGTTTTTGATGAATTTAAAACTTAAACAAGAAACTTTGCAGAAACAAACAATGAAAACGAATTTAAGGTGAATTGAAAAAGGTAAATGGCTAGTTAGAGGGTCCTTCTCCACACATGACATATGCATACAAACCAATTTCCAGTTATTATTCCTTTAGATTGTGAATGACAACACCCCAAGTTAACCGTGATAGCACAAATTAACCATCAGATTTTCCTTAATTCATTGAATTGGATGGAATACGCATCGTAGCCAAATTATCCTTATCAAGTTCCCTAACTATGAAAAGCATGACAGAAAGACATATCAAAGGTCATTAAGTTCTTCGAAAACCATAAGCATTGACGAGGAATTCGTAACTATGAAAAGCATGATACTCCTGCCAAAGATTTACTTAACACAATCATGAGTAGTAACTTCCACTACTTGTGAATATAAGTTCATAACGATTAGGTGAAACTCCCTTATACTCTAGCATCAAATTCATGCATGCAAATTAAGTGTCGACCCCCAATCTACATACATAAATAAGTTTTGATAACTCAGATAAGCAAATCACATTCAAGACTCAAGAAACAATAATTGGATGTAATCAATTCATATAAAACATATAATCATGACTTCGAATTCACCTTCAACTATAAATAAATTAGTTCCTCATGTTCGCAATTAAACAAAGATAATTAAATTTAAACATTGAAAACAAAGATAGAATACACCTAGAAACGCTCCAACAATATAACGTCTTGAATGGCAAGCACGGCTACAGGTGGCTCATTCTTCTCCTTCCTTGCACAGCTACAACATTAGAGAGATGTATGTATATGAGTGTGTATGGTGCTAAAAATTGTGGTGAATGGTGTAGAATTATATGGGGGGGGTGGTGTTCTGATTTATGGCAGAAAATATATATTTATAAGCCTAGGAAACTCGGCACAAATCCCTGAGATGAGAGGGATAAGTTTGACATAATTCTTGAAGGAAAAGGACTAGGGTTTGGCACAAAGTAGTGGAGGAAAAGGATTACACAATCCTAGAGAAAAAGGACTAGGAAATTCGGCCAAAGCTTCTAGAATGGAATATCTGGCAGATTTCTAGAAAAAAGCAATAAAAGGTGCCGCACCAATCTAGGGCAGGTGATAAGGCTTCTAGAAAGGGGTATTTAGGTGATTTAATGTGTAATTGATCCCCCCCTTGCAGCTGGAATTAAGGTATGATAAGATTATGATAGGATAAGATAAGATAAGGTTAGTTTGGAGAAGATAAGGTTGGATAAGGTTTTGGATAAGATAAGGCAGTTTGGATAATGTCTCCTTCTTTTGAGCTGATTCCTTATCGTCAATGTCTTGAATTAATTTCTTCAACTCTTTAGCACATTCCTAGCCTCTCTTGAACTTCAAATTCGTCCATTCCTTGTGCTCCATATGTAAGCTATCCATTCCAGCCCAAAACTGCTCTTAAATGCTCCAAAATGCACTTTCTTGCCAACTTTGTCATTTGGACCTACAAACACACGAAAATAGTTTAAATCACTATAATAAGTAAGAACTAACAACATAAATGCAAGAAAACAAGCTAACTAAGTTGCATAAATATGCTCCTATCAAATATTTATGTGGCAATGTGGTACATGTAACGGATGCGACAAGTCACAACCCATTAAGATAATAGGTGTTACACGAAAATGGCACGAAGCACGGCAAACACGACCCGTTTGCCAAGCCTATATGTAACATTGAATGATACAATGAAATGAAGGGCTTAAATTAAAAATAGAAGATCTAAATAGTTATGGAAATTAAATATAACGGTTGAAACATTGGTAACATTGAAAGATACGTATACATTTACTCAGAATTAGTAAATTGGCAATGCAATAATAATGCATAGACTATTAGAGCATCAATGTATCCATAAATTTATGTTGGGTAGAACCCTAAGAAATTATAGACTAAGAAAAGCAAGGTTGGAGCAACTGATTTTGAATGACATAAAATCCGTACTCACAATCAATTCATCGAATATCTCAAGTTCAAGGTAAACACCGATCAATCATTTGTTCAATTCTTTCTATTTGTTTATCACAGTTGGTTTCATGGCATCTTTAATCCTGGTTATCCTCCACATCAAGTTTCCAATAATTCAATTGAGTTATCATTTAATAGTTCATTCAATCTTCATCATCATTGCCCTTGGTTCAGTTGTCCTCATCGTTATTATTATCACTAGTTCTACATGATAGGAGCCTATTTATGCAACTTAGTTAGCTTGTTTCTTGGCATTTATGTTGTTAGTTCGTAGTTATTTTATTATTTTAAGCTACTTTCGTGTGTTTGTGGCAAAGAAGTGCATTTTGGAGCATTTTTAGGCATGGAATGGATAGCATATGCTTGGAGCAAAAGGAATGGATGAAATTTGAAGTTTGTGCATCATCCTCTCCCTATAAATAACCATTTTAGCACACTCATTTCACCCAACATATTCACCTACCACTACATCCACTCATTTCACCCAACACATCCATTCACCTACCACTACATCCACTCATTTCACCCAACACATCCACTCATTACAACCACCCAACACATTCACCTACCACTACATCCACTCATTTCAACCACCCAACACATTCACCTACCACTACATCCACTCATTACCACCACCCACTACATCCTCTCCCTAGCCTATAAATACATCCATCCACCCTTCACCATAGGGAGATATATCAATCCAAAACACACACACACATCATCTACACAATTCTCCACTATTTGCTGCATTCAATACAACCTTCATCCAAACACATCCATTCCTCCATACAAACAAACCTTCAAACACTTACCAACACCTTGTGCCGTAGCAAATTAAGGGAAGGAAAGTGCTTGGACCTGTATTTGTTGATTAAAGGTCGACACTTAATTGGCATGCATAAATCCGATGCTAGAATATAAGAAGGTTTCACATAATCGTTACAAACTTATATTCATAAGTAGTGGAGGTCGCTTATAAACGATCGCGTTAAGTTTAATTCTAGCATGAGTAACATCATGTCATAGTTGCAAGTGCTTTGTCAATGCTTATGATTTTCATTAAACGTAATGATCTTTGATTGTATCTCTATTATGATGTCATGTAGGGAAGTTTAGAAGAATGTTTTGGGTTGTCGAATGATGTCATCCAATCCAATAAAACAAAGAAAATCTGAGAGTTAACTAGTGATGTCACGGTTAATTTGGAGCATTGTCGTTCATAATTCAATGAAGTAGTAACTGGAAATCGAGTTATTTGCATACATGTCATGTGTGGAGAAAAAGCCTCTAGCTATCCCATCCATCATCTTATTTCTCACATTTGTTTTACAATCTGTCTAATTTTTCATACTTGTTTGTTTGTTTCAACTTCATCCAAATCAAAACCCCCCTTTTAGTTTCTTGTTTCAAATCTGTTTTAGTTGTGTTCTTAAGTGTTTTGATTCAAGTAAAAGTCAATTTTCGTCCAAAGTCATTCCTAGTGTCTAGTTTAAGTTTATTTGGTTGTTTTAAGCTATTTTGAGTATTTTAAGCTTGCTTTGAGTCTTGTTAAGTGTTTTTAAATTTAGTTTTATGTTTTTGAGTCAATTTAGAGGTTATTAGCAAGCCCTCCTAATCCCCGGTCCAGAACGATCCCTACTTATACTTGTACTACAATTGTCAAAAGAGGGTTAAATTTGTGTGTTAAGATAACTTTCGGATCACTGCCCCATTTGGTATCAGAGTCAAGTGAGTCGTAATTGAGTTATCATTTTCATAGTCACTACATTTGTTCATCGTTCAGTTTTCATTTACAGTTAATCTTATTTGTTAACCTTCTACGTAGGATTGTTTACTCTCAACCCAAACAGTAAGGTGTGTTCTAAACAATAAGTCCATAGGATTGGCATAAGTGGATCTCATGAGCGGACAAATACTTGAGGAAGGTAAAGCCAGTAAAATTTTTGCATATTGAAAACCTGCATTTTGAACAATATGAGTATATTATTTAGATCTAATTCAAATGCTGATGTGGTAGAAACTAACACACAAATTAAACCATATTAAGACAGTTGTAGTATGAGCAAGTAGGAATCGTTCTAGGCTGGGGATTATAAGGGATGCTAATCAACAGTAATTAGACTTAAAAACTGAAAACTAAGCTAAACTGACACTAAACATAAGGGGGGAGGTTTTTGGACGAATTCTAACTTAAAACAAGTAAATTGAAGAAACAAATTAAGTTTGGTACGAAAATTGGGTGGAAGGCTAGTTAGAGGATTCTTCTCCACACCTGAAACATATGCATACAAATTGATTTCCAGTTATTATTTCTATAAACCACGAATGACAATGCCCCAAATTAACCGTGAACTACACAAATTAACTCTCAGATTTTCTTAAGTTCATTGAATTGGACTCAGTGACGCAACCAAATTATTCTTATCAAGTTCCCTATATGAACATCATGATAGAGATACATATCAACGATCATTAAGTTCTGTGAAAATCATAAGCATTGACAAGGCATTCATAACTATGAACTGCATGATACTCCTGCCAGGAATTTACTTAACACAATCATGACTAGTGACTTTTACTACTTGTAAATATAAGTTCATAACGATTAGGTGAAATTCCCTTATATTCTAGCATCAAATCCCTGCATGCAAACTAAGTGTGCACCCTTAATCAACACATAAGAACGAGTTCTTAATAAAACAGATAAGTAAATTACATTCACGGTTTATGAAACAATAACTGGATGTAATCAATTTATATAAAACATATGATCATGGCTTCGAATTCACATCTAGCTAAAAAGAAATTTAGTTACGCATGTTCGTCATAACTAAATAAAAACATTCTAAATTAAACATTGAAATCAAATAAGGATAGAAAGGACTATGAGACACTCCAGCAATGGCAGATTCAGCTTCTCCTCTAGATGGCAGAATCAGCTCCTCTTCTCCTTGCAAGCATGGCTTAAAATCTCCTTCTCACCTCTAAAAACCTGCGGCACTCTCACCAATTTTCTCTCTAAACTCCCTCTAAAATCTGTGGCAATAACTTGTATTTATAGGGCTAGGGCACGGCCTACTTTGTGGTGGAACATGATTGAGTTGTTTGTAGTGTTTTAGGACTCCCTAAATCAGATTAGAAGTAGTTGAATGTGATAAGGAATCCCCCTTGTAGCTGGAGATAAGGTAAGGTAGGATTAGGACATGAGAAGATAAGATAAGATAAGATTGAGATAAAACAGGACTGGATAAGATAAGGTAAGTTTGGATAAGGATATGATAGGATTAGATAAGGTTTGTTAAGGATAAGGTTTCTCTTTAATTTCTGATTCCTTGTCTCCCAAGCCTTACTCTTAATTCCTCCATATTGTAGCACATTTCTAGCATTATTTAAACACCAAAAACGTCCATCCAAAGTGCTCCCCACACATGTTATCCAATATATGTCCAAAACCGCTCCAAATTGCTCCATTTAGCCATTTATTGTCATCTTTGCCAATTGGACCTACAAACACACGAACATAGTTTAAATCACTATCATAAATAGAAACTAACTCGCTAAATGCAAAGAAACAAGCTATCAAAGTCGCATAAATATGCTTCTATCAAATTCCCCCACACTTAGCTTCTACTAGTCCCTGAGCAAAACAAAACAAACAAAACACAACCTAAACCTTCCTATAATTGCCTCAGGGATTTTCAATGAAACATGACATGTTAAAAATCACTACTCACATAAATTTTAGCTATCCTTACCCTCGAGCTTATACTTAATCGCAGTAACCACTCACTAGCTCGCATTTAATCAATTAAAACAACATTTTGAATGTAGTAACATGCCTTAGAGAATTCACTCAATTCCTCACCGGATATACTCTCTATTTTCACACAAATTTTCTTACTACACACCCTATACTAAGTATATGTGAGAAGATTGATGTAAACATGTAGACTATCACTCAAATATGTTATAACAAAGAAGGCACTTTCTGGAATTATTAATACAAACATGTATATGATCTCATGAACGGAATGTCACTACTTAGAAGTGAGAACCAGGGATTCCATATGCTCATACCAATTTCAAACTCCACATATTGAAACACATAACAATCAAGATAAAAGTCTAAGGGTTGTAATGGGGCTAAGGGATTGGCTAACAAAGAAAGGTTAAGGACAAACAAAGGTTCTTAATGGTTCTGGGTATTTTGATGTTGGCATTTTCTTGATTGGTTTGTATCAAGAGTGTGTGGTTTCGAGGACTTTTAACTAGGGCTTGGAAATTCATGTTTGTTCTTGTGACTTTATAGTAGACTCTGAAAATTAAAGCTAATGGTTGGACTCCTTCAAGGACTTGGTATCCTGAAGTTTTTATGTTTAATGTGAGTGCTTTCAGCATGTGGGGGTCTGAAAGACTTATTGTGAGATCTGGGAAACAATCAAAATGAATTGGTCCATTGTAAAGACTTGACTTGATCATTCCAAGAATACTATAACTGAAATCAGTGAATCTTGCATCCCAGAGACATAACAAAATAGAGGTATTGAGGCCTCTTCTTGTTAAGGGCTTGACTGCTATTTGGACTAGACCTATGTGAATGTAATTGTAACCATCTTTTATATGAGTTCTGATTTGTTCTGGTGTGAATAATTGACAAGTTTCATGTTCTTTACTAAGAGCATAAGCTTTTTCAACGGTTTTAATGTGGTGTTCACTTCTAAAAGAGGCTACTGACTATTTCTTTTTGTAAATGTTTTTACTAAAAACCTTGGGAATATTCCAATTTTCAAAGTCGACACTGTCATCCGTTTGAAATTCTAATTTTTGTTCTTCATTTAATATGTCTAAAATTCTACTTGTACTGGATTTGGAGCTAGTGCTGGCAGTTGAATTAGATCTAAATAATCTACTCATATTATTCAAAATGTAGGTTTTCAATATGCAGAAACCTTACTGGCTTTACCTTCCTCGAGTATTTGCTAAACTCCTTATCTGCTTATGCGATCTGCTCATGCCAATCTTATGGACTTATTCTTTGGAACACGCCTTACTGTTTGGGTTAAGAGTAAACAATCTTACTTAGAAGGTTAACAAATAAGATTAACTGTAAATGAAAACTGAACGATGAACAAATGTAGTGACTATGAAGATGATAACTCAATTACCACTCACTTGGCTCAGATACCAAATGGGACAGAACTAGTGATAATAATAACGATGAGGACAATTGAACCAAGGGCAATGATGATTAGGATTGAATGAACTATTAAATGATAACTCAATTGAATTATTGGAAACTTGATGTGGAGGGATAATTAGGATTAAAGATGCCATGAAACCAACTATTATAAACAAATAGAAAGAATTGAACAAATGATTGATCGGTGTTTACCTTGAACTTGAGGTATTCGATGAATTGACTGTGAGTAAGGTTTTTATGCCATTCAAAATCAGTTATTATGAAAATATTCTTCATAATGAAAATAATGAATTCAAAATAATGATGCAAATATAATTTGAAAATAAGTTTTATTGCAAAACTTACACTGGAACTTACAATTGATTTACTAACGATTAAGTCAGCAAATAAGAAATGGACTGGTGAAAATGATATTTGTGCATGCAGGCATCCTTGACATTTGAAAATTAAAAGTGTTTACAACTTTTATTTCTTTGGGTACAATGTGAACTCAAAGAAAATTTTGTTGAGTAATTGTGGAAATTCCAAACTTGAAACTTTCTCTTTGGTAGTCCACTTCTTATAGACTTGGAAAAGGTCTTGGAAGACTTGCTTTTACTATTTGATGAATGATGACTTGCTTTCACTATTAATGAAAATTGAATTTTGTTAGAATAATTGTTGTTTTTACTGTAGAAGCACGGGATGGATGATTGAATGACTCCAACCTTTGTCCAAATAGTTGGTGGGAATGTGCTGGCTGATTGAATAATTCCATGCTTTGTCAGAATTCTTGGTGCAAACAATGCCTAAACACTTCACATGGTGCTTTTGGAAAGATGACTGAAATTTTCACATGACTCTATGCAAATGGGTCCTAGGAATCCTAGTAGTCCACCTAGTTAGCTGACTATGTTTTTTGGCTTGCTGAATTGGATGGTTGCAGTGAGGATGCATCTGAAGATTCGAAGCCTCCAACTTCTTCTTCTTCTTCAGTATGGAGCATCGCTGCTTCTGCAAGTAATTATTGTGCTAAATCTTCAAGCTGAGTGGCTTTATTTTTCTTTGAGCCTAACGATTTGGTAGACTTGCTATTCCTTTGAAGGATAAAGATGGACTAATGTCAGATAATGATTGCTTTGTGTTGAGTGCATAAAGGTATATTCATTTGCCCTCTTTTACTTAGGTTTTTTACTTAAAATCTCTATGCATCACAAGGTATTTGTTGTTTGTATTGTATTTCAGGATGAAAGGAAAGGCTTGAAGAAATCATCTTATTTTGAATATTGTAACGAAGTGGCCCAAGATCCGCCAGAAAAGGCCCTTGCAGAACAGCGAACTTACGAGTTTTACCCTGAAGTGCTCAGAACGAATTAGAAAATGGGCCATATATGGTCTTTACAGCTTGTGATTTGGAGGTTTCGACAAGATGGTATGACAGAATAAAGATGACCTGTTCAGTTACAAATTTTAATAACAGCTAGTTTTCAGTTACTCCAATACTAAAAGCTAGTTGTTATGAGCTATAAATGAGAGTCAATTCAATGATATAAATGTGTTAAATGTTAGATAATTCCTAAGCCTTTTAATATGAGACAAATACTCAACAAAAGGAGGAGAAGTTGAGAAAAAAAATAGAAAAACACAGAATCTGGAGGAAGAGCAAGAGTCTTCAACCTTGAGCAGTTTCTAGGTTCTAGCTTTCATGACTTTTTATGAATTTTGTTTTTATGGATACTTAGGGATGCTTTGAAGCCCTCGACATGATTGAATTAATGTTATGATGCAGTGATGCGATGAGAGTTAAGCACTCAAATTAAACCCTCTTTTGACAATTGTAGTATATGTATAAGTAGGGATCGTTCTGGACCGGGGATTAGGAAGGATTGCTAATCTAAACTAAACTAACTTACAAAAAGAAACTTAAAAACACTTAACTAGACTCTATAAACTCAAAACACTTAAAAACACAAACTAAAACAGATTCTAACTAATTAGACACACTACAGTAAAAGGGGATTGGGTTTTGGACGAAAATAAAGTAAAACAAAACAGAAACTAGAACTAAATAGATTTGCACGAAATTGGTTGTTTTGGATGGATGATGGGCTAGCTAGAAGGTCTTTCTTCACACATGACACACTTGCATACAAATTAATCTCCAATTGCTTTTCAATAAACTATGATGCTCAACACCCCAGATTAATCGTGATGCACAAATTAACCCTCAGATTTTCCTTTACTCATTGAATTGGATGAATGCATGCGACAACCCAAATCATTCTCTAAAAGTCCCCTATATGAATGCATAATAGAGATACAATTAAAGATCATTAAGTTCCATGAAAATCATAAGCGTTGACGAGGCAATTGTAACTATGAATGCATGATACGTTTGAAGGAATTATTTTGAAAAACATGTTCATTTGAGCAACATCATATAGCATGCAATTAACAATTAAAAGGCGGAATCATGCTTGTATGTACTCAAAAACAAAACATGACCATGAAATTCAAAGCCTAGTAGATTGGTGAACCAATAATCAACTCAAAAATAAGTGAGTTGAAATTAATACCTTTGTAGATTCCTCTTTGCATAAGCAAAGGCTAATCACCCAAAGAGATAGGGCCTTCATTCCTTGCTTCTTAGATCCATGGATTTGGATGGAAGAATAGGTTCTCCAAGTTCCCAAAATTGAGAACCTCTAAGTCTCTACACCAAGGAGAGATTGGATGATGAATGAGTGACCTTGGAGGATTAGATGACTAGCTAATCACCTCCAAGGTGTTGGCCTCTTTAGAGAGAAAATGGAGAGACAATTCTCACCCATTTTCCCCAAAAATAAACCCTTATTTCACTTAATGAATATTTAGTTATAAAGTCATTTATATAGTCACTTCTTTAAGTGACCTAAATAACCAAAACCCTAATTCATTCCTTATGGCCGGCCATTTAGGGATTTTTGGGCTTTTGGGCTTTAATGAATCTTTATTCATTAAATTGTCATACAACTTAAGTTAATGGGCTTGACGTTCGAAGCCCATTGGGCCTTAAGGTCCAAAACTATCCCGTGGTCTTTAACGAACTTATTCGTTTGATTAATTAACATATTAATTAATCCTTGCCATAAATAATTAAACCATTCAATTAATCTTACTCATTTCATTTATTTCGTCCATCTCTACCTTACACGGTGTACGATCCATTAGGTTCCTTTTAGCGAGGCAGTGGGCGATTAAAACCATTTTACATCGATTGTGAATTGAAACTATTTTCAATTCTCCCTTTAGTGATTACACACGTTTAGGGCTTCCACAAACCATGAGTGACACCTAGCCGTATGTCATGGTTACCCAAGCTAATCAGAAGAGGTGGAGAACCTATTCAGTCTGGGATTACAAATGCAATACGGTCCTTCTCTAATCTAATACTCTTGACCACATTGTTTGGTTTGATAGTTTATTTTCTCATGTCTACTATCCAATGTGTGTCTTGTGCTTATATGATTACCTTGAATGTGATTAGGAACGCATTCCCAAATCTCATTCATACTCTGGCCAGAGATTCAAATCATATCAGAGAGTATTCTCCCTCAAACGGTTTGAAGGTTAGAGATCCCTTGTTGCGCATTCACTTGTCTCCATAGCTAAGCGGCTTGACCCCAACGATGCCGTGGACACCCTCCTGGTGGGATGACTTTGACATAATCAAAGATCAAGGTCTTAACCACAAGACAACTATGATGCCTCAGGTCAAAGGACTACTTTGCATTATCCCAACCATGAGTTCTCATGTGACATGGAATATGAGAACTCTTCGTTGATCGCGTTCAGTGAACTCATTCTCTATTGAGCACCTACCGTACTTGTCTTGATGTCACACACACCAATGAATCGAGACTGTTCACTCTCCCTGAGAGAAGACATAGTACGTACCGATCTTAACGGACTGCCAATGCCCAATTGGCAATCCTATGATCAGGAACATTTAGGATGTGTCTACGAAAGAATGGTCTCAGGAATCTAACTTCATTAGATTACATTCTCCCAATCACATATTCCTTGGACTTTATCGTTTAAGCATATAACATTTATATGAGACGGCTCAAACAATAATTTATGCCCTTTATATGTTAAACTAGATTAGTTTAACATGTGAAATGTCCGTAAAGTATCATCACATGATTGGCTTTAGGGCACATTTCCAACAACGTTTGCCAAGAATTCAATTAACGCGATTGTGACAAGCAACCTTCACTACTCATGAATATAAACTTGTAACGATTAGGTGAAACTTATTTGTATACTAGCATCAAATTCATGCATGAAAGTATGCATCCTTAATAAACATACACAAATTCGTTATGAATAAAATAGATAATTGAATTGCATGAAGGAAATATTGTGAAAAACATGTTCATTTGAGCAACATCTATAGCATGCAATTAACAATTAAAAGGCGGAATCATGCTTGTATGCACTCAAAAACAAAACATTAACCATGAAATTCAAAGCCTAGTAGATTGGTGAACCTTGACTCAACTTAAAACAACATTTGTTAGTTGAGAAATTATACCTTTGTAGATTCCTCTTTGCATAAGCAAAGGCTAATCACCCAAAGAGAGGGCCTTCATTCCTTGCATCTTAGATCTATGGATTTGGATGGATGAAATGGTTCTCCAAGTTCCCAAAATTGAGAACCTCTAAGTCTCTTCACCAAGGTTAGATTGGAGAAGAAATGAGTGACCTTGGAGTAGTAGGATTGCTAGCTAAACCCTCCAAGGAGGCCGGCCACTTTAGAGAGAAAGGAGAGCTTATGTTCTCATCCTTTCCCCAAAAGAAAAACCCTAAATGAATTTTGGCTATAAAGTCATATTTATACATTAATTCATTGGAGTGGCAAACTTGTAAATAAGTCCAAAACTCACTCCATCTCTAAATGGCCGGCCTTAGGGTATTATTGGGCTAATTGGGCCTTTGTAAATCATTATTCATTAAGTTGTCATACAACTTAATTCAATGGGCTTGACGTTCGAAGCCCATTGGGCCTTAAGGTCCAAAACTATCCCGAGGTCTTTAACGAACTTATTCGTTAACATATTAATTAATCCTTGCCATAAATAATTAAACCATTTAATTATTCTTACTCATCTCCATTGTTTCTTCAATCTCCACCTAACACTGTGTACGATCCATTAGGTTCCTTTTAGCGAGGCAGTGGGCGATTAAAACCATTTCAAATCGATTGTGAATTGAAACTTACTTTCAATTCTCCCTTTTGTGATTATACACGTTTAGGGCTTCCACAAACCATGAGTGACACCTAGCAGCATATCATGGTTACCCAAGCTAATCAGAAGAGGTGGAGAACCTATTCAGTTTAGGATTACAAATGCAATACGGTCTTTCTCTAATACAATACTCTTGACCACATTGTTTGGTTTGATAGTTTATTCATGTCTACTATCCAATGTGATTCGTGTGCTTATATGATTACCTTGAATGTGATTTGGAACGACTTCCTAAATCTCATTCATACTCTGTCCAGAGATTCTTAATCATATCATAGAGTATTCTCCCCCAAACGGTTTGAAGGTTAGAGATCCCTTGTTGCGCATTCACTTGCCTTCATGGCTAAGTGGCTTAACCCCGACGATGCCGTGGACACCCGTGGATGGGGTGACTTTGACATAATCAAAGATCAAGGACCTAACCACAAGACAACTATGATGCCTCAGGTCAAAGGACTACTTTGCATTATCCCAACCATGAGTTCTCATGTGACATGAGTATGAGAACTCTTCGTTGATCGTGTTCAGTGAACTCATTCTCTATTGAGCACCTACGTACTTATCTTGATGTCACACACACCAATGACCCGAGACTAGTCACTCTCCCTGAGAGAAGACACAGCACGTACTGATCTTAACGGACTGTCAATGCCCAATTGGCAATCCTATGATCAAGAACGTTTAGGATGTGTCTACGAAAGAATGGTCTCATGAATCTAACTTCTTTAGATCGCATTCTCCCAATCACATATTCCTTGGACTTATCGTTTAAGCGTATAACATTTATATGAGACAGCTCAAACAATAATCTTTGCTCTTGATATTAAACTAGATTAGTTTAACATGTGAAATGTCCGTAAAGTATCATCATATGATTGGTTTTAGGGCACATTTCCAACATTGCAATCACAACTTATCAAATCACAATTGGAAGAAATCAATTCATATTGCAAATATATTCATGGTTTCGAATTCTCCTCTAGCCAAAAGAGGTTTAGTTCTTCATACTTGCAATTAAACAGAAACAATTGAAATGAAACATTGAAAACCAAAGTAGAATACACCTAGAATGCTCCAGCAATCCAAATTGAATGACTAGCACAACTTCAAGCAATCCTCCTTCCTTGCAAATATGCGGCACCAAGGTGTGAGTGGTGAATGGATGGTCTCTTGTGGTGGTGGATGGATATAGGTGAGTTATGGTGAAGGATGAAGAGTTGTGTAGATGATGTGGTGTCTTTGGATGATGGCCCTCAAATTATGGTGAAGGGTGGATGTATTTATAGGCTAGGGAGAAGAGTGTATAGAGTTGTAATGAGTGGATGTAATGGGTGTAGTGGATGAGTGTTGTGGTAATGAGTGGATGTAATGGGTGTAGTGGGTCGATGTTTGGTAATGAGTGGATGTAATGGGTGTAGTGGATGAGTGGTTGGTAATGAGTGGATGTAATGGGTGTAGTGGGTGAATGTTGTGGTAATGAGTGGATGTAATGGGAGTGGATGTTTGGTAATGAGTGGATGTAATGGGTGTAGTGGATGGATGTTTAGTAATGAGTGGATGTAATGGGTGTAGTGGATGGATGTTTGGAGTTGTAGGTCAACACACTTGCACACACACATGTTGATTTCTAGCCTTCAAATCTTAAAAAACGTCCATCATCATGTCTCCATGCTTGCACTATCCAATTTTGGCTAAAAAATGCTCTAAAATGCTCCAAAATCTAAGTCCAAATGACTGGCAATGATGGTTGTATTGGTTTTGCTGGAATGACTGGAAGTGAATTAATGGGAAATTCGGTGAGGACCTGACTAATGGTCTTTTGATGGTTGAATTTATCCCACCACTTGACTGATTTGACTTTGTAGACTTCACATGTTTCAACTTCATAATTCCACTTCATGATCCATGGGACTTTATACTTGGTCATGAATATTAAGAGAAGTGTAATTTTGTAGTTGAATCAACTTCTATCAAATTTCTTTTGGAAACTAGCAGATAGGACCTCCATAAGTTCTTTTGGTAGGACACTGGCTGTTGGGCTGTGAATTAACCACCATTTAAGGAACCATGCAGGAAAATTCAATTTGAAACTCTTGTCAAAATTAATGAACCATGAATGACTAAAATCTTCTGTTTAATGGAGAAATATGTTAGTCCATGCATCAATGTAATCAAAGTAATTGTAATGGTTATTGGGAATGTGGAAATATTGGGTATGAAGAGGTTTGGTTTTGTAAAAGGGGATTCCTCAATCTGATTTGGTTAAAAACCTTCCAATGTAAAGAGAATGGTAGTGGATTTTGTTTTCATGGGTTTTGCTGTAGAGAGGTTTGATTGAAATGGACTCGGTTTCACTAAGGATGGCTTGATAGTATTTTAGTGTTTTATGTGGTTCTGTAGGACGAAAATGGAAATTGGGTAGAAAGACTGTTTTGGCTAATTTTTCTGGTGCTTGTTCTTGATTGAGATTGAAAGGGATACTGAAAAGATATTCATTGGGGTTTTTCTTGATGGTGATGTGTTGGTATAATTGACCGGTTGGGATGATGATGATTGGTATGTTGGGATTGAATAATGATCATATTAACTGACTAATGTCGTTTGATAATTGGGACGTGGTGATTAGTAGTTTGGCCTAAGGTTTCCTGTGGAACTTAAGGGAGTGAATCGGTTGGTAATGGCTAAGGCCGATGAAGAATCTCGACTTCATTCTTGTTTAACTTGTGGTGGTGGTAGAATGGCTGGAAGCCTCATCTGATCAGGTCTTCTTGCTGTTATTCTTCCCTCGTAGAAATTATGTGGTTAGGAAATCAAGGATGCAATTTTGACTACAGTTGATGTATTTCATTTCAAAATAAAAATTACTTAATATAGCTTGCCATTGTGCAAAACTATATTTTGATGCAATGTTTTGAACATTTTTTTGTAATACGTGTTTTGCAAATTTGCAATCGACTCTGATTAAAAACTTTTGATTTAATAAATCATCTTGAAATTTACTAATACATAATACTATAGATAATATTTCTTTCTTAATAGTACTATAACTACTTTGTGCTGGATTCCATACTCCTGAATGGAAATGAACAATTTGTTCAGGAGATCCGGAAGAAATTGATTGTTTGAGAATACCTCCATAACCAATTTCAGAGGCATCAGTTTCAACAATTTTGAATGAATTGGGAGTTGGAATGTCAAGACAGGGCAAAGTCTTAACATGTGATTTGATTTGTTTGACTATGGAAGTATGAGTATTGGACCATGATGAGGGATTTTCTTTTAGACGATCAAACAAGAGTTTGCATTGTTGTCTAAGATGTGGATAAAATTTTGCAACATAATTTAAAGATCATAGAAATCTCTGTAATTGGGTTTTGTCAGTGATTTCACCTGGAAACTTATCTCCAAATTGAATTACTCTATCTATTGGTTGAATGGTTGACTGGTGGATATTGTATCCTAAAAACCTAATTTTGGTTTGGAATAACTTAATTTTGGTTGCTGAGACAACTCATCCATTTGACTTAATTATCCTAGCAAACATGTTTAAGTGTTTCCATTGCTCATCTATCAATTTGGAATAAATGAGGGCATCCTCAATATAAACAATTGACAAATGACTGTATTGATTAAATATTTCGTTCATGATGTTCTGAAACTCACTGGGTGCATTCTTAAGACCGAACGACATTACATTCCATTCATAATGACCAAAAGGAGTGACACATGTTGTTTTGTATTAATCATCCTCATGAATTTGAATCTGCCAAAATCCAAACTTCATGTTTTTCTGGACATAAAAAGCGGGATAAGACCAGGGTGATTTGCTTTTCCTAATGATTCCTTTATTGAGAAGTTCTTGGATTTTTGTTTTGCAGAATTCCATATCATCTTGACTCATCTGGATTGGTCTGGCTTTTGTTGGTATTTTCTTTTCATTAAATTCCTTATTGTAAGGAAGCTTAACAATGTGTTGTTTTCTGTTCCAAAAGGCGTTGGGAATATCCAAACAAATTTCATTAACAAGTATCTTTTGAAAGTTGTCAATGCTTTGTAACAAAGATTTGTATGTTAATTGTTCTTCAATTCTTTTGTAATTAATTTCTTCTTTTAAGAAATTTATTTGTTGTGATTTTTTGGTAACTAGATTGATGGTTTTTGAGATGCTATCTTTTTGTAATTGTCTTAATTTTTTTAGATCTGTTTCCGTTCAAAACTCAAATGTGATTTTTTGTCCTAACATTCTGGTGGTTATACAATTATGGTGCACCTTAAAAGGATATAGGAGAGCTATGAAGGGGAGACCTAAAATGACTGGGTCGGAAATGTTTTTTTATCAAAACAAATGGAGTTTTAAAACAAACATTGTTTTGACAAACATGAGCTTTTGGGATTTCATAATTTAACTGCATTGGTGACTGGTTTGCTACACTAAGAATTTCTGTTGATTTATGGAAATACTTAGTGGGAATTAAATCTTCTTGAATACAATTCAAGTATGCACCTGAGTCAATTAAGGCAATTGTTTCTAACTGGAAGTCTTCAATTATTATTTTTATTTTAGAATACCATTTTTGGATCCTAATTTTTTGTAGTAATCCTAAAACTAGGTTTTATGTTGGATTTTCTATGAATTTGGATTCTAACTCTTGATCGGAGGAAGAACTATTGTGTTCTACATCATTATTGCCAATGAATGCCTGTGTTTGGATACTACTGAGATGTGAGCAAATTTCTATGTTTTTTATTTTAAGGACTTAATTTCTTCCTTAATTTTGTTGACTTCTCTTTGTAGATCTTTGACCGTAATTTCTTTCTTAGCCTTATTAAACCTTTCTAGGGTTGTGCTAAGACAGATTTTTGTGGCCACTTGGGGTTGACTAGTACTGGCTTCTTCAAGGGAGTCTAACTTCTTAACTTTTTTTAAATAAAATGACTTTAATTCAGGGTCATCTACTCTGCTGATTAACTCGATAAGAAGATATTCTTGTTCTTCTTGCTTATTGAGGATTGAGATCTTTTTACAACAAGTATCAGTACATCCCATTTTAATGTCAAGGGATGAAAGACTACTTGAGGAATTACTGGAAGAAGACGAATTAGAACCTAAATCATCTTCTGATTGACTATGGTCTATATCTCTTAATTCTAAGATTTGGATTAGCTGGGTTTTCTCTTCTTCAGAGATTTTAAATTGGTTGATTGTTTTCTGGACTCTACATTTATTTGCATAATGACCAAATTTGCCACACTTGTAGCAATTTCCTTTTTGTTCTTTGTTTTTGGAGTGGAATTTTCCTAAGGGTTTCCTTTTCCACTTGTTGGACTTGGGTTTCTCGTAAAATTTATTTGTTTCAAAATTCTTATTTTTGAATTTGTTATATTTGGGATGTCTCATACTTGAGTACCTATTTGGGTACCTATTGTAGGCTTCTGATTTTTTCTCTTTGTTGGATGGAGTAATAGGAGGTAATCCGTATTGTTCACAAAATGTTCCTAATTCGTATTTGGCTATTGACTTGTCTTTGTTGACTTGTTTTGTAATTTTCATATTAATACACATTTTCAATCCTTCTTTTTGGATAATAGTAATAATATTTCCATAAGTAAGGGTATGATATGGTATGATACCTTCTTCATTAACTAAAACATTTCTTATTTTATGGGCAAATAGATTTGGTAATCCATTAATGAATTTTTCTTTCCAAAATGGTCGATTACTATCCTTTCTAAGCTTGTCTCTAGACATGAAAACATCTTTGTACCATCTAAAATCGCTTAGGGTTGGACATCTTAAGTTGCTAAGTTGGTCATGAATTATGGAGGTGAGATTACTGGGTGTCCCTATGAAATGTTCTATAATGGTGAAAAGTAATGTGTTGACTGCATCTAGGACTCCTCATCCTATATGCTCATCAAAGATGGGTGTTCCATCTTCGTCTCTTTTGACTGCATTTTTAATTTCATTTCTTGATTGTTCAGTAAGATGTTTTTCCCACCAGGAATGGAGCATTCCTGTAAATCCAATGACCAAAAGGTCAACAACTTGTGTTTGATTGAGGTTATGATTGGTAACATAACCATGGAGATGTGTGGTAATTTATTCAAAAGTTCTTGTTCTGATAATCCATATATGTTCAATTCATAGAGTTTATTAGATGAGACTGAGAATTGGTTTTGGATGTTTCTTTCCTCAAATTGAATATCCGGAGGTGTTGGCCTTGGATACCAATTTTTGGTAAAAGTTGTTGGGTTGACTCTTTTGTTTGTGATTCGTTTTAGTTCAAGATTTTGAAAAGCTTCTTCTACTTTTCTGATGGAATTTGTTTCACTTTCTCCTTCTGAATCCTATGTTGCAAAAGTTGTTTCTGGTTGAGATTCATCTGGATGTTGTAAAACATTGACTGTTTTTTCTTGTTTAATTCTTGTAACATTTGATCTATTTTTTTACTTGTGGAAATTGGTTTTTAAGCTATTGTGCTAGAGAAAGACTTTAGGAAGTTGACTATGGTTTTTCCCTAATTGTTGGTTTTGGTTGAGAAAGTCTATCCATTTTGGTTTCAATTTTGTCTAATTGTTTTCCTATGGTGTATAGACTCTGGTTTTTGAAATTGTTTTGTTCGATGACTCGCTTGACTCCTGCATCTTCTTTTGGAAGTTTGAAAGGAATGGATGGTACTTATATGTTTGAAATTGTAATTAAAATTGTTTCTTGTGGAGGGTGACTAGAAGAGACTATGGTTTTGTCTTCTTTAACCCAATTTTCTTTGCTAATAACTTCTAACTTCATTTCATACTCGTAATATTTTTCAACGAAATCGAAGAAAAATACTTCAAATCTATGTTTTTTCATGAAATTGGTCCATTTATTGTAAATGTCCAATTTTTGTTCTTCTGTATATTTATTTCGAAAAATATTCCTTTTGGGAATATTTTCTATTGTTTCGATGTCAGCATTGAGTTTCTTCCACCGAATTTTGAATGGTTTATTCAGTATGAGTAATTGGTGGTTGATTTGACTTTCTTCGAAGTCAAATTCTGTTAGAGAGGTTTGTTCTTCTTGGTTCTGAGTATTGGGCTGATATCTTGGGTGAGTCACCTGAAAGGCTGTTTCTATTGACTTTAGTTTTATGTTAATCAAGTCATTGATTAGTTCTTGTTGGGTGACTGTTGAGCTAGTTCCTACTGCCTTTAATTTTCGATTAACTAAGGAATTGATTAAATCTTGATCTCGACCCACCATATCGGCTGATGTGGATCCAAAAAAAGAATTCCTACTTGGTTCTAATAATTTCTATTGACTTTAGTTTTATGTTAACCACGTCAAAATATTGTTCTATGTTGTCTAAGTTGACTAAGCTATTTTGTATGCTTACTAATTTGCTTTCATTGATCAAACACCAATCTGAAGGCAAACTGATATTTGACCACCTAATGGTTCTGGGTATTTTGATGTTTGCATTTTCTTGATTGGTTTGTATCAAGAGTGTGTGGTTTCGAGGACTTTTAACTAAGGCTTGAAAATGAAGGATTTATTTTGAAAAACATGTTCATTTGAGCAACATCATATAGCATGCAATTAACAATTAAAAGGCGGAATCATGCTTGCATGCACTCAAAAACAAAACATTACCATGAAATTCAAAGCCTAGTAGATTGGTGAACCAATAATCAACTCAAAACAAAGTGAGTTGAAATTAATACCTTTGTAGATTCCTCTTTGCATAAGCAAAGGCTAATCACCCAAAGAGATAGGGCCTTCATTCCTTGCTTCTTAGATCCATGGATTTGGATGGAAGAATAGGTTCTCCAAGTTCCCAAAATTGAGAACCTCTAAGTCTCTTCACCAAGGTTAGATTGTAGAAGAAATGAGTGACCTTGGAGTAGTAGGATTGCTAGATGTACCCTCCAAGGTGTTGGCCTCTTTAGAGAGAAAATGGAGAGACAATTCTCACCCATTTTCACCCAAAATAAACCCTTAATCACATTAATGAATATTTGGCTATAAAGTCATTTATATAGTCACTTCTTTAAGTGACCTAAACAACCAAAACCCTAATTCATACACATATGGCCGGCCATTTAGGGAGTTTTGGGCTTTTGGACCTTAATGAATCTTTATTCATTAAATTGTCATACAACTTAAGTTAATGGGCTTGACGTTCGAAGCCCATTGGGCCTTAAGGTCCAAAACTATCCCGAAGTCTTTAACGAACTTATTCGTTTGATTAATTAACATATTAATTAATCCTTGCCATAAATAAATGATTAAACCATTTAATCATTCTTACTCATTTCCGTTTAATCTTCAATCTCCACCTTTTATGGTGTGCGATCCATTAGGTTCCTTTTAGCGAGGCAGTGAGCGATTAAAACCATTTTACATCGATTGTGAATTGAAACAATTTTCAATTCTCCCTTTAGTGGTTATACACGTATAGGGCTTCCACAAACCATGGTTGACGCCTAGCAGCATGTCATGGTTACCCAAGCTAATCAGAAGAGGATAGAGAACCTATTCAGTTCGGGATTACAAATGCAATACGGTCCTTCTCTAATCTAATACTCTTGACCACATTGTTTGGTATGATAGTTTATTTACTCATGTCTACTATCCAATGTGAATCGTTTGCTTATATGATTTCCTTGAATGTGATTTGGAACGCATTCCCCAATCTCATTCATACTCTGGCCAGAGATTCCAAATCATATCATAGAGTATTCTCCCTCAACTGTTTGAAGGTTAGAGATCCCTTGTTGCGCATTTACTTGTCTCCATAGCTAAGTGGCTTAACCCCAACGATGCCGTGACACCCCTAGGGGGTGAATTAGACATAATCAAAGATTAAGGACTTAACCACAAGACAACTGTGATGCCTCAGGTCAAAGGACTACTTTGCATTATCCCAACCATGAGTTCTCATGTGACATGGAATATAAGAACTCTTCGTTGATCACGTTCAGTGAACTCATTCTCTTATTGAGCACCTACGTACTTGTCTTGATGTCACACACACCAATGACTCGAGACTAGTCACTCTCCCTGAGAGAAGACACAGTACGTACTGATCTTAACGGACTGTCAATGCCCAATTGGTAATCCTATGATCAGGAACATTTAGGATGTGTCTACGAAAGAATGGTCTCATTAATCTAACTTCATTAGATTGCATTCTCCCAATCACATATTCCTTGGACTTTATCGTTTAAGCATATAACATTTATATGAGACGGCTCAAACAATAATCTTTGCCCTTTATATGTTAAACTAGATTAGTTTAACATTTGAAATGTCCGTAAAGTATCATCATATGATTGGTTTTAGGGCACATTTCCAACAATCTCCCACTTGCACTAGAGCCAATCAGCATTGGTCATCAGTGATGATACCTCTTCTGTAGTCATTTCATAAATGGCTGAAAAGTAGGCCTAGACAATGGATATCTATATGTGTTATCCACAGAAGCAACCTTGAGAATAACGACGTCACCATTATACATGATTCTCAATCATGTGGTTCAGTCTCTCATTTGTGTTCGGATCTTGATGAGACCTTGATTCCCAGGCTTGAGCTATCGCCCCATTAGTGTCATACACTTTCTGGTTGGAACCGAATAGAGAGTTCATAAATGAACTTTCTCATCCAAACAACATTGTTGTAAACTTCTATATGGCAATATATCTTGCATTCATAATGGAACACACTAAAGTCATTACTTTAATGTTTCCATCCAAATATCTCTTTAGTCATAATAAAGAGATATTTGTTTATCTCTTCATTCATAATGAAGAAACATCCAATGATGGATTAGATTCATAATCTAATACATTTACGCTTCCATTACGTTACTCTAATTCTTCCTCGATCTTTGAGGAATTTATCCTTTAGTATTTCTGAAATACTTAAGGACTCACTTGACAGTTGCCATGGTTCTGATCCTGGGCTTGTATTGATATCGTCTTGTACCGTTCTAGGTACAACTCATATCAATGTTTTTCATACAATATGAAATACATAAATCACCTTTCTGCTTACGCATAAAGGATTCTATTTATGCATTATTTCTTTGGGAATCAACAACTTCTTAGTCTTACTAGAATTGTCCATTTGATTGAAGTTTATCATCATATGAGAAACTTCCCAGCATCTCTTGTCTATTATTAGGGATTGATACAATCCAATTATATCCTAAAATCTATCAATATAGATTTCATTCCCATGTATATAGACTATATCTCCCATATACATTCTATCGTTTATAGAATGCTTAAAGTCATAACTTTAACGAAGAAGAATTCATTTCATTTCCAAAATTAATATATCATATATATTTTAAATTTTAGGAACATGATTAACTCCCACTAATCTTTTGTAAACCTAGTAAACAAAAGATTCATTTACATCTTTATAAGCAATCAAACGATTTGATCTTTTTCTCATAAGATGCAAATAGCTCCCACTAGCTTGCTAAGATCCATGATGGATGGATCTCTACAACTTACATGTCTTGTGATTCATAGTTTTAGACATATATTATCAAGACTATCTTAATAATGTCCAAACATTGAATCACCATTTAGTTGTAGCTAGCAATCTTCGAATTAATTGAAACTAAGACTATCTCAAAGATTGTTTCTTCAAAGTCAACCATTTTTCTTTGATTGTAGTCACCTTAAGCTACCAATTAGCTATGAAGGTTTCATTATTTCGAGTCAAATGGTACTTTACCATTTCCTTGAGTATATATCGTATATGCACTCAGTGTATAAGGATTTTCATTTTTACTTCTTTCGAATTAAGAGGTGCAACTCTATGACATAGTCATAAAGTTCAAAACCATTCAACTGAGACGGTTTATAAATCCTTATTGACTACCTTGGAGCTTGAGGTATAGGAACTAGGTTGTTATATTTGTTGATTACTTCCTTGTCTCTCAAAGAACCCATTCTTTGAGTTCTATCTCTCGTTCATTTGCTCTTAGGCAAATCACATTGTAGGATTACAATGAACTTCCCAACAAAACAACATTTGTTAGTTGGATTATAGAAGCGATATCCAAAAGTTAATTTAAGGATATCCCACAAGATTGTTATCAAACAAATATTGCTTATTAGCACACAACCTCAAATCTTAACATGCTTAAGATTTGTCTTTCTTTCCAACTACATCTTATGGAGTTATGAAAATTTTGGAAGATCTTCTAATTGACAATCATATTGTTTTAGAAGTATATATCCTATATATGGGTAATAGATAACATCTAACGAACTAAATCTTATTTTAGTTCGTTCTTCTCCTAATGGAGAAATACATTATCTTATGATGCTATTTTCCTTGATATCATTCAAGGAAACTCATCTAAAGTGTTACCTTTCCTTGGATCAAATCTAAAGAGGTAAATACTTTAGATATCTTACTCATCTATTTACATTTCTTGAATTCTTTGAAACTTTTTGCAAAGTATTCGGACTTGTGTTTATTCAAAATAAACTATAGTCCAACCGAGAGTGATCTTCGGTGAATGTCATATAACATGAGTAGTATTATGTTGAGGACAAGTGCCACTAACATCTAAGTGAATTAACCTCAACAACTTTTGTGATTCTTTCTTCTTTCCAAAAGAATAAAGATTCGAACATTTCGCCTCTATACAATTTTAACAAGAAGGTATTGGATCCGGATCTAACGATCCAAAGCATCCTTGTTTCACCAACTCGTAACTTATGTTTTAGAGGTATCACAATTTAGTTGGGATTAGTCACTACCTTGCAACCTTTTGGGTTTTAAGCATCATTATATTCTAAACAGTTAACACTACCATATCATCTCTACTATAGAGACAATCAATTAGATTACTATAATCCAATTTCTTTGGTAGTTCATATGAGGAAGTAAGTACTATCTGCTTTCGCAGAGATCTATATCTTATTCACGTTCCGTATGTGAAGTACCTTTTCTTCTCTCATATATCTTCTACTTCTTATTAGTCACACTTTTACAACGATTTGTAAAACATAGTTACTAATACGGAATCATACATTCAAGTAGAAGAACCAACTGTTTTGAACTTTTCAAGAACATTTTACAACACCTTCGAAAGGTGTGTTCTTGACACTTGCAAGACATTTCTTGCAAATACCCCTTCCAATGTCCATCCTTTCATAAAGAAAGTTTGTTCCCTTGGAGTTATTTATCTTCTTTATTTGACTTTCACCTTTGACTACATTAGTCATGGTCCCTAAACTCCCACTATCTCTCTTGAAACCTTTTTCAATTGTGTTATACACATCAAACAATTTGGAGAGTATGTGGTTATTGTTCATTACATAGTTTACCATAAACTTAGTGAACCATTAGGATAGGGAAACAAAGGTGAAGTCCTTGCCTAGTTTCCGTCTCGTTAAGTGGTTTAACACTTCAACACTTAATGATTCAAAATCATCATAAGTCCATGTTAATGGACTATTTTTGTCAACCAACCATTATGTTCTAAACATAATTACAAACTTTCAAGAGTTGTACAAGGCAACTCTCATTTCTTCATACAACATTTGGAAGTGAAGAATCATGGCACATTAAGTGTCCAAGCCTTTGTGCTTTCTTCTCAAGTTCCTTGTTCATGTAACAAAGAAACAAGCACTAAGTGTTTGCATTGATTAAGGGTTGTTCAAAGCAACTCTTATTTCTTCATACAACAATTTGTAATTGAAGAATTATGACATTAAAAGTGTTGTCCTCTTTATGATAGACCTTTTCTAACATATTCTTCTAATGATACATTATCAATAGGAAGATTGTGAGGATGAGACTACTTAGGTACATTTACAAGCCATTAAAGACAATCTATGGTTTTGTAGTACCAAGTCCGTAAACTAAACGTTCGGCTTTTATTTGTCAAGTGTTGGATAGCGTTTGCAAATATATTGGTAAACAAATACATAACGTATATAAATTGATTGATTTTAAGCCATTTGATTCGGGTCTTTAAATCAAATAGCATCACCCACTATTTTTGGCAAATTCCATATCCCTCATTGGAATTCGAGAGTTTTGGATGAAACTCTTAGTAGGTTATGGGAGGCTCACTATTATCAAGCCCACCTCACAATGATATGATATTGGCTAGCATTAATAATAATGAGAGAGTACGCTTACTCATTTGCAACTAATGCAAGTACCCATCTTATTTGGACTCTAGAGAATGTAACCTCACAATGATATGATATTGGTTCCATTGCACTTAGTTAAGTTCTTCCCACCATGCTTAGTGCGTGAAGGGGTTCAAGAATAGCCTCACGATGATACGATATATAGCTATCCTCGTTGCCTACACTCACCTCATCATATGTATATAGACTCCTCCTGAGTATAAGCATGCACTTTGTACTTCCCCATGATAGGGTGAAGCCGGTGTACAAGTCATAAACGATTGGAACTACCATGGTGGAAGGCCACGAAAGAATGTTCTAAGCACTCTCACGCTTTCAACTTAATATTGGTTTGGTTGAGGGTTTTAGGTCTCATCACATATCAATATACATTTTAATCTCTATTAAAACAATTTTGGTCCTATTACAACTATTGGTCCATATGATTGTTTTAGTTGTACATAATACTCCCGCTATGCTTTTAAAACGGTTTTTAAAGCAAGAGTATATGTTACTACTAACATAAGGTTTGCATTCATTTGATGGACTATATAGTTGCCTTAGGGCCTTAGGATGACTATGAACCTTTGTTTAGATTCAACACGAGCCTTGTGTTGAATCTCGGTCTAGGGATGGAGATTGATTTTAGTTACGCGTTTAATCACATTAAGGCGTGTTGTCTTAGGGGCGTTGGACCCAATTACTTCATTTTCATGCATATCATATAAAGCAAGAAAGAAATACTTCAAAGTAAAGGATGAGCTTATGCTCATTACAACATTTGCATAAAACAAATTACCTTAAAGTAAAGAAGGACTTATGCCCTTTTACAACATTTGATCAAATCAAATTACAACCAAAATCTAATCTACACATTCCCATGGTTCAAACAAATTTGAAACGCCTTTCACATAGCTCAATTATATTAGGCTTAGGTTCATAATCATCCTTTAATTAATTAACGCTTTAACTAATTAATTGAATGCAACATTTTCATTTGGTTTTTGTATCCATAAAATTGATTTAAGTGGAGCTAAACAAAATGAAAATCCAATTCTCATTTAAAGAGACAAAACAATTTTGTTCTCATCCTATTTGGGCCATCATGCAATAACCACAACTTTTTGGGCCATATTGCGAAAACATAAACTTTTGGGGTCACTTTGTAAAAACACAAAAGTCACTACTTCATGTAAATACAACTAGAACCCAAAATTTAAATAAATTCAAAAACTTCATTAAAGGAGCAAAACAATTTGTCCTTTAGCGTTTTTAGGCCTTAACGTCAAAACGTAAACTTTCGGGTCAAAGTACAAATACACAAAAGTATCAAAACTTTATGTAATTGCATAAAAGCCCCAAAAATACCCTATTTTATTAGGGTGGCCGGTTTTTAGGGATAAAAATGAGTGGTGGGTGTTTTGATTTATTAGTTTTGTCAAAAACAATCAAGTAGTGCTTTCACCTTTCATAAAAATAATATATGTTTTGATGATTGATGTTTCCATCATCATTTATTCAAATATTTAACACTTTAAATACTTTCATAAAATTAATATATGTTTTGATAATTGATGTTTCCATCATCATTTATACAAATATTTAACACTTTAAATACATGATAAATCATTTGAAAAACATATAACATAAACTTTATGAAATATTCAAAACTTTGAATCAAAACACAAAACCTTTTTGTTCTTGGCAAGAACATCAAGAACAATGAAGAACATCCATGAAAACCCATAAGAGCTCCATGAATGTTTTCAAGCCATAAAACTCAAATTTTCACCATTCAAAATGGTGTTAACATCCTAGGGTACTTAGGGGTTCCAAAAGTCACCTTAAAACATTTTTAACAAGACAAACATGAACCCAAAAAATCACCCTTTGGATTTGGCCGAAAATCCCCAAAATCATGGCACCAAATTTTAGCTCCAATATTCATCCTCATATGAACTACATCTACAACATTTGAGATGGCAAATTTTCAAACAAAATTTACATTCAAAGAAGCAAGAATAAAGCTTGTAACAATTACAACTTTTAAATCATAAACTTATGAACTACAAAACCCAAAAGGATTCACCAACTACTAGACCTAGGCTCTGATACCACTTGAAGGATTTATTTTGAAAAACATGTTCATTTGAGCAACATCATATAGCATGCAATTAACAATTAAAAGGCGGAATCATGCTTGCATGCACTCAAAAACAAAACATTACCATGAAATTCAAAGCCTAGTAGATTGGTGAACCAATAATCAACTCAAAACAAAGTGAGTTGAAATTAATACCTTTGTAGATTCCTCTTTGCATAAGCAAAGGCTAATCACCCAAAGAGATAGGGCCTTCATTCCTTGCTTCTTAGATCCATGGATTTGGATGGAAGAATAGGTTCTCCAAGTTCCCAAAATTGAGAACCTCTAAGTCTCTTCACCAAGGTTAGATTGTAGAAGAAATGAGTGACCTTGGAGTAGTAGGATTGCTAGATGTACCCTCCAAGGTGTTGGCCTCTTTAGAGAGAAAATGGAGAGACAATTCTCACCCATTTTCACCCAAAATAAACCCTTAATCACATTAATGAATATTTGGCTATAAAGTCATTTATATAGTCACTTCTTTAAGTGACCTAAACAACCAAAACCCTAATTCATACACATATGGCCGGCCATTTAGGGAGTTTTGGGCTTTTGGACCTTAATGAATCTTTATTCATTAAATTGTCATACAACTTAAGTTAATGGGCTTGACGTTCGAAGCCCATTGGGCCTTAAGGTCCAAAACTATCCCGAAGTCTTTAACGAACTTATTCGTTTGATTAATTAACATATTAATTAATCCTTGCCATAAATAAATGATTAAACCATTTAATCATTCTTACTCATTTCCGTTTAATCTTCAATCTCCACCTTTTATGGTGTGCGATCCATTAGGTTCCTTTTAGCGAGGCAGTGAGCGATTAAAACCATTTTACATCGATTGTGAATTGAAACAATTTTCAATTCTCCCTTTAGTGGTTATACACGTATAGGGCTTCCACAAACCATGGTTGACGCCTAGCAGCATGTCATGGTTACCCAAGCTAATCAGAAGAGGATAGAGAACCTATTCAGTTCGGGATTACAAATGCAATACGGTCCTTCTCTAATCTAATACTCTTGACCACATTGTTTGGTATGATAGTTTATTTACTCATGTCTACTATCCAATGTGAATCGTTTGCTTATATGATTTCCTTGAATGTGATTTGGAACGCATTCCCCAATCTCATTCATACTCTGGCCAGAGATTCCAAATCATATCATAGAGTATTCTCCCTCAACTGTTTGAAGGTTAGAGATCCCTTGTTGCGCATTTACTTGTCTCCATAGCTAAGTGGCTTAACCCCAACGATGCCGTGACACCCCTAGGGGGTGAATTAGACATAATCAAAGATTAAGGACTTAACCACAAGACAACTGTGATGCCTCAGGTCAAAGGACTACTTTGCATTATCCCAACCATGAGTTCTCATGTGACATGGAATATAAGAACTCTTCGTTGATCACGTTCAGTGAACTCATTCTCTTATTGAGCACCTACGTACTTGTCTTGATGTCACACACACCAATGACTCGAGACTAGTCACTCTCCCTGAGAGAAGACACAGTACGTACTGATCTTAACGGACTGTCAATGCCCAATTGGTAATCCTATGATCAGGAACATTTAGGATGTGTCTACGAAAGAATGGTCTCATTAATCTAACTTCATTAGATTGCATTCTCCCAATCACATATTCCTTGGACTTTATCGTTTAAGCATATAACATTTATATGAGACGGCTCAAACAATAATCTTTGCCCTTTATATGTTAAACTAGATTAGTTTAACATTTGAAATGTCCGTAAAGTATCATCATATGATTGGTTTTAGGGCACATTTCCAACAGAAAATTCATGTTTGTTCCTGTGACTTTATAGTAGACTCTGAAAATTAAAGCTAATGGTTGGACTCTTTCAAGGACTTGGTATCCTGAAGTTTTTATGTTTAATGTGAGTGTTTTCAGCATGTGGGGGTCCGAAAGACTTATTGTGAGATCTGGGAAACAATCAAAATGAATTGTTCTGTTGTAAAAACTTGACTCGATCATTCCAAGAATACTATCACTGAAATCAATGAATCTTGCATCTCGGAGACATAACAAAATAGAGGTATTAAGACCTCTTCTTGTTAAGGGCTTGACTGCTATTTGGACTAGACCTATGTGAATGTAATTGTAACCATATTTTCTATGAGTTCTGATTTGTTCTGGTGTGAATAATTGACAACTTTCATGTTCTTTACTAAAAGCATAAGCTTTTTCAACAATTTTAACGTGGTGTTCACTTCTAAAAGAGGCTACTGACCATTTCTTTTTGTAAATGTTTTTACTAGAAACCTTGGGGATATTCCAATCTCCAAAGTTGACACTGTCATCCGTTAGAAATTCTAATTTTTTTTCTTCATTTACTATGTCTGGAATTCTACTTAAACTGGACCTGGAGCTAGTGCTGGTAGTTGAATTAGATCTAATAATCTACTCATATTGTTCAAAATGCAGGTTTTCAATATCCAGAAATCTTATTGGCTTTACCTTCCTCGCGTATTTGCTATATATATTGTACTTAGTAAAGAGTCTAATATTAATTTGGCTGCAGTAGGCAAGTATATTAGTTCCCCTAAATCAAATTCTCATTCTCGTAGTTTAGTTTAATTTGATGTACTTATCGATTATAAAATAAGAACTAGCCTAATGGGAAAAATATAGGGAAGTGTTATTAGCACTAAAAAATCTCATTCTACAATCCTCACCATTGTATTTTTCTTTCCTAATATAGAAAGTTTGGGGTGTAGAATGAGATTTTTGGAGTGCTAATAACAATTCCCAAAATATATTAATTTTTTATAAAACCTAAATCCTATCATGTTTATTCTTTTTTTTTCTTTTTTCTTTTTTTGAAGAGAATCGATATTTATTGAAAAATAACAAACTACATAATATCTTGACTGAGAAGATCCTAAATAAGGATAGGAGGCTCCTCAAGCCAAACAACTTCACTACCAATGGAAATGTCAAACTTAGCTAATTTATGGGGCAACCCCATTACATAATCTTGGAACTTGTTGAAACTAAACCGGAGAGACCAACTCAAATAAGAAACGAACATCCTCTGCTAATAGCCCCAAGCCAGAAAGATCTGGAGAGCGATTGTTAATAGCTATAATAGCCAACACATAGTCACTCTCCACGATGACACGCCTAAACTGCAGCCGACTCGCTAACTGATAGCCCTTCAATATATCTTGAAACTCCATGTGCAATGCCGACCGACCCAATCCCCTACTTCCTTCATGCCCCTGCTACAATGAAATGCCCCTTCTCATCCTGTAAAACCACCCTTATTCCCCCACAACGCTCCTCTAGCTGTGTTGCCTTATCGACATTAATCTTTACCCACCCATCCGAGGGAACCATCCATTTGCATTGGGACACTGGATGTGCAACACTCCGAATCATCTAGGCAGCACGATAAGCTTCATACCAACTCACCACCTTCTGCACCACCTTAATAGGTAACCCTCGCCGTTCCTCCCACACTTAAGAGTTCCAAGCTTGCCATAAGTGCCATAACAACATACACAACAGTTCAAATTTTGACTTCTGATTCTCAACAACCGACAGCAACTACTTTTTCATAAGAACCCCCCATTCCAGTAAAAGATCCAACCCCACCATAGATCATCTCCACACTTCCAGCGCAAATGGACACTCCCTAAACAGGTGCCCCTCTGTTTCAACACCCCCTTGAGCATAGCCCAACACCCCCTTCCGAGCAAGATTAACTTTAGTCGGAATAATGTCCTAACTAAGTTTCCATATGAAAATGCTAACCTTAGAGGGAGCTTTTTCTCTCCAAATTGATTTTTAGAGAGATGAAAATGCATTACCTCCATTTGAAAAAGACACACCGACAAGAGATATTGTTCCAACTCTCAAGCCACCCTATAGCCACTACTGACCGTATACACCCCCCATCGCATTGTAGTGCCATATTACTCAATCCGGGGGAAATTGAAAGCTTAATGATCGGATCATATTTATATATATTTTTACTTCGAATTCACTCGTCTTTTCTTAGTTAGTTCCTTATATTTTTGAGCTATTTACGTTATTTTTGTGTTTATAGGATTTGTTATGCAAAGAAAATAAAAATAGAACAAGTGAAATTTTATGTAATAAATTCGTCAAAAGCAAATTTAAATTACAATATTGCCAACCCATTGTGACGCTAAATGATAAACCAATATTTAAACTATATATTTCATCCTTTTATATTTCTTTTCTTGTCTTGTCTAATTTAGTTAAAGCTTTAAGTATTTATGATACTTTTAATTTATTGTGTTTGTAGGAGAAGAAAGTGGAAAGCACTGAGAAATTAAATAGAAGAAGTGGAGCTGGAAAGGAGGGAGAGGGGGCGCTGACAGGAGGTCAGGGCGTGGAAAGAATAAGGAGGGAGCTGCCTTGCGGAAACTGGGATAAAAGGGAGAGACGCAAGGATTGGGGGGGAATTGGTGGAAGGCAGAGGGCTGCCCTTTGGGCAGCGTGAAGCTGCGGAGAGAAGGGAAGGGGGAAGCTGCCCTTTGGCAGCGAGGTCAGACAGCACAGGAAAACAGAAAGAAGGAGGGCAGCTCGCAGACGTAGAGAGGACAGGAGATCAGCATGAAAATGCAGTTCAGAGTCCATGCAGTTCAGAGTCCAAGCAGCAGATCCTTTCTTTCGGTTTAATCTTTCCAAACTCCTATTTTATTTTTGTTTTAATAATGTGTAATTAATTTTATTTTGGCTAAAGGTTAATTCAAAGCCATGATTTATATTTGTAATATGAATTGATTACCTTCGGTTGTGATTTCATAAGTTGTGATTTCAATTTACTTATCTGTTCGTATAAAAACTGATTTGTGTATGTTGGTTGAGAGTGCACGCTTAATTTACATGCATGAATTTGATGAAGGAAAAATTTTGTGAAAACATGTTCTTTTAAGCAACATCAATAAGCATGCAATTAACAATTAAAGGCGGAATCATGCTAGCATGCACTTAAAAACAAAACATTAACCAAGAAATTCAAAGCCTAGTAGATTGGTGAACCAATAAACAACTCAAAACAAAGTGAGTTGAAATATATACCTTTGTAGATTCCTCTTTGTATTTAAACAAAGGTTAATCACCCAAGAGATAGGGCCTTCATTCCTTGCATCTAAGATCCATGGATTTGGATGGATCTACACCAAGGAGAGCATGGATGATAAATGAGTGACCATGGAAGAATAGATGGCTAGCTACAACTTCCATGGTGGCCGGCCTTTCTAGAGAGAAATGGAGAGACAATTCTCACCAATTTTCCCCAAAACAAACCCCTAATGAATAAAAGGCTATAAAGTCATATTTATACCTTTATTCATTTGAGTGGCAAACTTGTAATTAAAGCAAGTTCACTACCCTTTCTCTATATGGCCGGCCATGGGGGGTTGTTTGGGCTTTTGGGTCTTAGTGAATCAATATTCATTAAGTTGTCATACAACTTAAGTCAATGGGCTTGACGTTCGAAGCCCATTGGGCCTTAAGGTCCAAAACCTATCCCGAGGTCTTTAACGAACTTATTCGTTTGATTAATTAACATATTAATTAATCCTTGCCATAAATAATTAAACTATTCAATTATTCTTACTCATTTAGTTTGTTTCATCCATCTCCACCTTATACGGTGTACGATCCATTAGGTTCCTTTTAGCGAGGCAGTGGGCGATCAAAACTCTTTCAAATCGATTATGAATTGAAACTTACTTTCAATTCTCCCTTTAGTGATAATACACTTTTAGGGCTTCCACAAACCATGAGTGACACCTAGCCGTATGTCATGGTTACCCAAGCTAATCAGAAGAGGTTAAGAACCTATTCAGTTTAGGATTACAAATGCAATACGGTCTTTCTCTAATCTAATACTCCTGACCACATTGTTTGGTTTGATAGTTTATTTATTCATGTCTACTATCCAATGTGATTCGTGTTCTTATATGATTTCCTTGAATGTGATTTAGAACGACTTTTCTAAATCTCAATCATACTCTGGCCAGAGATTCTATATCATATCATAGAGTATTCTCCCTCAAACGGTTTGAAGGTTAGAGATCCCTTGTTGCGCATTCACTTGCCTCCATGACTAAGTGGCTTAACCCCAACGATGCCGTGGACACCCCGATGGGGTGACATTGACATAATCAAAGATCAAGGACTTAACCACAAGACAACTGTGATGCCTCAGGTCAAAGGACTAATTTGCATTATCCCAAACATGAGTTCTCATGTGACATGAGTATGAGAACTCTTCGTTGATCGCGTTCAGTGAACTCATTCTCTACTGAGCACCTACGTACTTGTCTTGACGTCACACACACCAATGACTCGAGACTAGTCACTCTCCCTGAGAGAAGACATAGCACGTACCGATCTTGACGGACTGTCAATGCCCAATTGGCAATCCTATGATCAGGAACATTTAGGATGTGTCTACGAAAGAATGGTCTCATGAATCTAACTTCATTAGATTACATTCTTCCAATCACATATTCCTTGGACTTTATCGTTTAAGCATATAACATTTATATGAGACGGCTCAAACAATAATCTTTGCCCTTTATATTAAACTAGATTAGTTTAACATGTGAAATGTCCGTAAAGTATCATCACATGATTGGTTTTAGGGCACATTTCCAACAATCTCCCACTTGCACTAGAGCCAATCAGCTTAGTCATCAGTGATGATACCTCTTTTGTAGTCATTTCATAAATGGCTGAATAGTAGGCCTAGGCAATGGATATCTATAAGTTATCCATAGAAGCAACCTTGAGAATAACGACGTCACCATTATACATGATTCTCAATCATGTGGTTCAGTCTCTCATATGAGTTCGGATCTTGATGAGACCTTGATTCCCAGGCTTGAGCTATCGCCCCATTAGTGTCATAGTGTCAGTACACTAGATACACTTTCTGGTTGGAACCGAATAGAGAGTTCACTAAATGAACTTTCCCATCCAAACAACATTGTTGCAAACTTCTATATGGCAATATACCTTGCATTCATAATGGAACACACTAAAGTTATTACTTTAATGTTTCCATCCAAATATCTCTTTAGTCATAATAAAGAGATATCTGTTTATCTCTTCATTCATAATGAAGAAACATCCAATGATGGATTAGATTCATAATCTAATACATTTACGCTTCCATTACGTTACTCTAATTCTTCCTCATTCTTTGAGGAATCTATCCTTTAGTATTTCTTAAATACTTAAGGACTCACTTGACAGTTGCCATGGTTCTGATCCTGGGCTTGCACTGATATCGTCTTGTACCTTTCTAGGTACAACCCATATCAATGTTTTTCATACAATATGAAATACATAAATCACCTTTATGCGTATGCATAAAGGATTCTTATTTACGCATTATTTCTTTGGGAGTCAAAGGGTACGTTCCCTTTGAGAAGAGCTACCTCCTAGTCTCACTAGAGTTGTTCTTCTGATTAAAGTTTATCATCATATGAGAAACTTCCTAGCATCTTTTGTCTATTATTAGGGATTGATATAATCAAATTATATCCTAAAATCTATCAATATAGATTTCCATCCCATGTATATAGACTATGTCTCCCATATACATTCTATCTTTATAGAATGTTTAAAGTCATAACTTTAACGAATGTTTAAAGTCATAACTTTAACGAATGTTTAAAGTCATAACTTTAACGAATGTTTAAAGTCATAACTTTAACGAAGAAGTATTCATTTCATTTCCAAAATTAATAAATCATATATACATTCATATATATCACATATATATTTATATATATATACATACAAATTTAGGAATATGACTAACTCCCACTAATCTTTTGTAAACCTAGTAAACAAAAGATTCATTTACATCTTTATGAGAAAGCAAACGATTTGACCTTTCTCTCATAAGACGCTTATAGCTCCCACTAGCTTGCTAAGATCCATGATGGATGGATCTCTACAACTTACATGTCTTGTGATTCATAGTTTTAGACATATATTATCAAGACTATCTTAATAATGGTTTCGGAAACCTATATTATGTCCAAACATTGAATCACCATTTAGTTGTAGCTAGCAATCTTCGAATTAATTGAAACTAAGACTACGTCAAAAATGGTTCCTTCAAAGTCAACCATTCTCTTTGATTGTAGTCACCTTAAGCTACCAATTAGCTTATGAAGGTTTCATTATTTCGGGTCAAATGGTACTTTACCATTCCCATGAGTATATATCGTATATGCACTCAATGTAGTCATAAGGATTTTCATTCTTATTTCTTTCGAATTAAGAGGTGCAACTCTATGACATAGTCATAAAGTTCAAACCATTCAACTGAGACGGTTTATAAATCCTTCTCGACTACCTTGGAGCTTGTGGTATAGGAACTAGGTTGTTATATTTGTTGATTACTTTCTTGTCTCTCAAAGAACCCATTCTTTGAGTTCTATCCTTCGTTCATTTGCTCTTAGGCAAATCACATTGTAGGATTACAATGAACTACCCAACAAAACAACATTTGTTAGTTGGTTTATAGAAGCGATATCCAAAAGTTAATTTAAGGATATCCTACAAGATTGTTATCAAACAAATATTGTGTATTAACACACAACCCCAAATCTTAACATGCTTAAGATTTGTCTTTCTTTCCAACTACATCTTATGGAGTCATGAAAAATTTGGAAGATCTTCTAATTGACAATCATATTGTTTTTAGAAGTATATATCCTATATATGGGTAATAGATAACATCTAACGAACTAAATCTTATTTGAGTTTGTTCTTCTCCAAATGGAGAAATACATTATCTTATGATGCTATTTTCCTTGATATCTTTCAAGGAAACTCATCTAAAGTGTTACTTTTCCTTGGATCAAATCTAAGGAGGTAAATACTTTAGATGTCTTACTCATCAACTTACATTTCTTGAATTCTTTGAAACCTTTTGCAAAGTATTCGGACTTGTGTTTATTCAAAATAAACTATAGTCCAACCGAGAGTGATCTTCGGTGAATGTCATCCAACATGAGTAGTATTATGTTGTGGATAAGTGCCACTAACATCTAAGTGAATTAACCTCAACAACTTTGTGATTCTTTCTTCTTTCCAAAAGAATAAAGATTCGAACATTTCGCCTCTATACAATTTTAACAAGAAGGTATTGGATCCGGATCTAACAATCCAAAGCATCCATCTTTCACCAACTCATAACTTATGTTTTTAGAGGAATCACAACTTAGTTGGGATTAGTCACTACCTTGCAACCTTTTTGGGTTTTAAGCATCATTATGTTCTAAACAGTTAACACCACCATATTATCTCTACTATAGAGACAATCAATTAGATTACTATAATCCAATCATTGATTAATAAAGAACAATGTTTTGTCAAACAAAACATTCATCCATCTCTACTATAGTGACGGAATTAAATTCCTTAAAATTGGAATGTAAAGACAATCTTTGTTTTTTTTTTTTCAATTTCTTTGGTAGTTCATATGAGGAAGTAAGTACTATCTGCTTTCGCAGAGATCTATATTTTATTCACGTTCCGAATGTGAAGCACCTTTTCCTTCTCTCATATATCTTCTACTTCTTATTAGTCACACTTTTACAACGATTGTAAAACATAGTTACTAATACGGAATCAAGCATTCAAGTAGAAGAACCAACTGTTTTGAACTTTTCAAGAACAATTTACAACACCTTCGAAAGGTGTGTTCTTGACATTTGCAAGACATTTCTTGCAAATACCCCTTCCAATGTCCATCCTTTCATAAAGAAAGTTTGTTCCCTTGGAGTTATTTCGCTTTCTTCATTTGACTTCTCTTTTGACTACAATAGTCACGGTCCCTAAACTCCCACTATCTCTCTTGAAACTTATTTCAATTGTGTTATACACATCAAACATTTTGGAGAGCATGTGGTTATTGTTCACTACATAGTTTACAATAAACTTAGTGAACCATTAGGATAGGGGCACTTAGGTGAAGTCCTTGCCTAGTTTCCGTCTCATTAAGTGGTTTATCACTTCAACACTTAATGATTCAAAATCATTATAAGTCCATGTTAATGGACTATTTTGTCAACCAACCATTATGTTCTAAACATAATTACAAACCTTCAAGAGTTGTACAAGGCAACTCTCATTTCTTCATACAACAATTTGTAAGTGAAGAATCATGGCACATTAAGTGTCCATGCCTTTGTGCTTTCTTCTTAAGTTCTTTGTTCATTTAACAAAGAAACAAGCACTAAGTGTTTGCATTGACTAAGGGTTGTTCAAAACAACTCATTATTTCTTCATACAACGATTTGTAAGTGAAGAACTAATAACACTAAAAGTGTCCTTTTCTTTATGCTAATCTTCGTAAGTTCCTTTGTTCATATAACGAAGGAATAAGCATTGGTTGTTTGTGTTGTCCTCTTCATGATAGACTTATCTAACATGTTCTTTCAATGATACATTACCAATAGAAAGATTTTGAGGATGAGACTACTTAGGTACATATACAATCCATTTAAGACATTCTTTGGGATTGTGGTACCAAGTCCGGAAACTAAAACATTCGGTTTTTATTTGTCAAGTGTTGGATAGCGTTTGCAAATATATTGGTAAACAAATACATAACGAATATAAATTGATTGATTTTAAGCCATTTGATTCGGGTCTTTAAATCAAAATAGCACCACCCACTATTTTTGGCAAATTCCATATCCCTCATTGGAATTCGAGAGTTTTGGATGAAACTCTTAGTAGGGTATGGGAGGCTCACTATTACCAAGCCCACCTCACAATGATATGATGTTGGCTAGCATTAATAATAATGAGAGAGTACACTTACTCATTTGCAACTAATGCAAGTACCCATCTTATTTGGCCTCTAGAGAATGTCACCTCACAATGATATGATGTTGGTTCCATTGCACTTAGTTAAGTCATTCCCACCATGCTTAGTTCGTGAAGGGGTTCAAGAATAGCCTCACGATGATACGATGTCGGCTATCCTCGTTGCCTACACTAACCTCATCATATGTTTATGGATTCCTCCTGAGTATAAGCATGCACTTTGTACTCCCCCATGATAGGGTGAAGCCGGTGTACAAGTCATAAACGATTGGAGCCCACCACGGTGGAAGGCCTACGAAAGAGTGTTCTAAGCACTCTCACGCTTATCAACTTAATAATGGTTTGGTTGAGGGTTTTAGGTCTCATCACATACAAATATTCAATTTTAATCTCTATTAAAACAATTTTGGTCCTATTACAACTATTGGTCCATATGATTGTTTTTAGTTGTATATAATACTCCCACTATGCTTATAAAACGGTTTTTAAAGCAAGAGTATATGATACTACTAACATAACCTTTGCATTCATTTGATGGACTATATAGTTGCCTTAGGGCCTTAGGATGATTATGAACCTTTGTTTAGATTCAACACGAGCCTTGTGTTGAATCTCGGTTTAGGGATGGTGATTGATTTTAGTTACGCGTTTAATCACATTAAGGCGTGTTGTCTTAGGGGCGTTGGACCCAACTACTTCATTTTCATGCATATCAAATAAAGCAAGAAAGAAGTACTTCAAAGTAAAGGTGAGCTTATGCTCATTACAACATTTGCATAAAACAAATTACTTTAAAGTAAAGAAGAGCTTATGCCCTTTTACAACATTTGATCAAATCAAATTACAACCAAAATCTAATCTACACATTCCCATGGTTCAAACAAATTTGAAACGGCCTTTCACATAGCTCAATTATATTAGGCTTAGGTTCATAATCACCCTTTAATTAATTAACACTTTAACTAATTAAATTGAATGCAACATTTTCATTTGGTTTTTGTATCCATAAAATTGATTTAAATGGAGCTAAACAAAATGAAAATCCAATTCTCATTTAAAGAGACAAAACAATTTTGTTCTCAACCTAATTTGGGCCATCATGCAATAACCACAACTTTTGGGCCATAAAGCAATTAACCTCAACTTTTGGGCTATATTGCAAAACTTTTGGGGTCACTTTGTAAAGACACAAAAGTCCACTACTTCATGTAATTACATTAGAACCCAAAATTTAATCAATGCAAAAACTTCATTAAAGGAGCAAAACAATTTGTCCTTTAGCGTTTTTGGACCTAAACGTAAAAACGTAAACTTTTGGGCCAAAGTGCAAATACACAAAAGTATCAAAACTTTATGTAATTGCATAAAAAACCCAAAAGTACTCCCACTTGAGGGAGGGCCGGTTTTAGAGAGGGAAAGGGAGTGGAGATAAGTCCACTAAAATTTGGAAATTTTTTTCAACAATTTCATAAAGCCTTGCAAGTGGTTTTTGGTTGGTGTAAATCATTAAACCATGCATGTGGTGTGTAAGGTGTGTAAGTCTTACACACCCATCACAATTTCTATCACCTTTCAAAAAAAAAATGTTTTGGTGATAGAAAATTCACATCAACCAACACAAAACAAAGACTTTATGAAATTAACCAAAACTTTGAATCAAAACACAAACCTTTTTGTTCTTGGCAAAAATGTCAAGAACAATGAAGAACACTCATGAAAAAACTCAAAATTTTCCATGAACATTTTTCACCCAAAAACATTCCAAAACCATTCAAACTTTAGGGAAATAACATCTAACCAAACTAGGGTACATAGGGGTTCCAAAAGTCACCTTAAAACACTTTTAACAAGTCAAACAAGAACCCAAAAATCCACCCGTTGGATTTGGCCGAATTTTCCCAAAGTCATGGCACCAAATTTTAGCTCCAATATTCATGCTCATAAGAACTACATCTACAACATTTGAGATGGCAAATTTTCTAACAAAATTTACATTCAAAGAAGCAAGAATAAAGCTTGTAACAATTACAACTTTTAAATCACAAACTATGAACTACAAAACCCAAAAGGATTCACCAACTACTAGACCTAGGCTCTGATACCACTTGAAGGAAAATTTTGTGAAAACATGTTCATTTAAGCAACATCAATAAGCATGCAATTAACAATTAAAGGCGGAATCATGCTAGCATGCACTTAAAAACAAAACATTAACCAAGAAATTCAAAGCCTAGTAGATTGGTGAACCAATAAACAACTCAAAACAAAGTGAGTTGAAATATATACCTTTGTAGATTCCTCTTTGTATTTAAACAAAGGTTAATCACCCAAGAGATAGGGCCTTCATTCCTTGCATCTAAGATCCATGGATTTGGATGGATCTACACCAAGGAGAGCATGGATGATAAATGAGTGACCATGGAAGAATAGATGGCTAGCTACAACTTCCATGGTGGCCGGCCTTTCTAGAGAGAAATGGAGAGACAATTCTCACCAATTTTCCCCAAAACAAACCCCTAATGAATAAAAGGCTATAAAGTCATATTTATACCTTTATTCATTTGAGTGGCAAACTTGTAATTAAAGCAAGTTCACTACCCTTTCTCTATATGGCCGGCCATGGGGGGTTGTTTGGGCTTTTGGGTCTTAGTGAATCAATATTCATTAAGTTGTCATACAACTTAAGTCAATGGGCTTGACGTTCGAAGCCCATTGGGCCTTAAGGTCCAAAACCTATCCCGAGGTCTTTAACGAACTTATTCGTTTGATTAATTAACATATTAATTAATCCTTGCCATAAATAATTAAACTATTCAATTATTCTTACTCATTTAGTTTGTTTCATCCATCTCCACCTTATACGGTGTACGATCCATTAGGTTCCTTTTAGCGAGGCAGTGGGCGATCAAAACTCTTTCAAATCGATTATGAATTGAAACTTACTTTCAATTCTCCCTTTAGTGATAATACACTTTTAGGGCTTCCACAAACCATGAGTGACACCTAGCCGTATGTCATGGTTACCCAAGCTAATCAGAAGAGGTTAAGAACCTATTCAGTTTAGGATTACAAATGCAATACGGTATTTCTCTAATCTAATACTCCTGACCACATTGTTTGGTTTGATAGTTTATTTATTCATGTCTACTATCCAATGTGATTCGTGTTCTTATATGATTTCCTTGAATGTGATTTAGAACGACTTTTCTAAATCTCAATCATACTCTGGCCAGAGATTCTAAATCATATCATAGAGTATTCTCCCTCAAACGGTTTGAAGGTTAGAGATCCCTTGTTGCGCATTCACTTGCCTCCATGACTAAGTGGCTTAACCCCAACGATGCCGTGGACACCCCGATGGGGTGACATTGACATAATCAAAGATCAAGGACTTAACCACAAGACAACTGTGATGCCTCAGGTCAAAGGACTAATTTGCATTATCCCAAACATGAGTTCTCATGTGACATGAGTATGAGAACTCTTCGTTGATCGCGTTCAGTGAACTCATTCTCTACTGAGCACCTACGTACTTGTCTTGACGTCACACACACCAATGACTCGAGACTAGTCACTCTCCCTGAGAGAAGACATAGCACGTACCGATCTTGACGGACTGTCAATGCCCAATTGGCAATCCTATGATCAGGAACATTTAGGATGTGTCTACGAAAGAATGGTCTCATGAATCTAACTTCATTAGATTACATTCTTCCAATCACATATTCCTTGGACTTTATCGTTTAAGCATATAACATTTATATGAGACGGCTCAAACAATAATCTTTGCCCTTTATATTAAACTAGATTAGTTTAACATGTGAAATGTCCGTAAAGTATCATCACATGATTGGTTTTAGGGCACATTTCCAACATTTGACGCTAGAATATAAGGGAATTTCACCTAATCGTTATGAACTTATATTCATAAGTAGTGAAGGTTGCTAGTCACAATCACGTTAAGTAAATTCTTGGCATAAGTTTCATGCAAATCATAGTAACGAGTGTCTCGTCAATGCTTATGTTTTTCATAGAACTTATTGATTCTTGCTTGTATCTCTATTATGCAACTCATGTAGGGAACTTGTAGGGAATGTTTTGGGTTGTCGTATGCAATCATCCAACCCAATAACTTGTGGAAAAACTGAGGGTTAATTTAAGCGTACCTAATTAACTTGGGGCATTGAGAATTAATAATTTATTGAAAGAACAACTGAAAATCAATTTAGGTTGCATATGTGTCATGTGTGGAGAAGAACCCTCTAGCTAGTCCGTCATTTATCATTTTACCTTAATTTTATGTTTTTGTCAATTCTGTAATTTAATTAAGTTTAATTTACTTTTCATCAAAACCAAACACTCATCCATTATTAAATTATATTATTTAGTTAGTTTTCTTTATTGTTAGTCTTTTAATTTAATTTCCGTCCATTTCAGTTCCTAGTGTTTAATTTAATTGTTTTCATTATTTTGAATCATTTTAAGTGTGTTTCGAGTTATTAGAGTTTTTAGCCTAGTTTTGTGTCCTTGAGTCTTATTTAATATTTTTAAATTAATTTAGAATAGATTAGCAATCCCTCCTAATCCCCGGCCTAGAACGATACCCTACTTACATCTATACTACAATTGTCAAAAAGAGGGTTTAATTTTGTGTGTTAACTTATTTTTCACATCACTTAACGATATAGTACAGATCAACCCTACCTCCTCCTCCGAGAACAATTATTGTAAAACATCCACTTTCCAAACACCCAATTATAGGTCAATGAAATCCCAATCACACAGATCCTCCCTTGCCGGAACAATAGGGGACTGAACTTTAAAAGATGGCGGCCTGGGTAACCATCTTTCCTTCCAAACCTTAATAGACTCGTCATTCCCCACAACCCACCGCGACCCACACACCAACACTTCCCGTGCCTTCAAAATACTTGAGCAATAATATGAACTAGTCCTTGGGACAGGGGCCTTCCAAAACGAGACGGTAAGGAAATACTGAGCCTTAAGCAGTTGAGCTACCAAGGACTCGAAGTTTTGGGCAATCCACCACCCCTGCTTAGCCAAAGTTGCTAAGTTAAAAGCAAATAAAACCCAAAATCCCATCCCCCTTTCCTCCTTCGGTTTACATAGTTTCTCCCACGACCACCAATGAATCTTCTTGACCCTTGGATCACTAGCCCATCAAAAGCAAGCCATTAACTTTTGAATCTCATCACACAAAGTCTTCGGAAGCAAGAAACAATTCATCTCATAATTTGGGATAGCTTGGGCCATGACCTTAATGACTTTGACACCATGGAATCCAACCAATGCCACTTGGTCCAACTCGCCCACATTAGCATTAAATGCAATGCTACTTTTTGAAAGATTAACCACTTGCCCCAATGCTTGAGAATAGACATCCAAAATATGTTGAATCACCGCACACTCCTCAAGCTTTGCTTTCCCAAATAGAAAGCTATCATCCGCAAAAAGCAAGTGATGAATATTCGAGGAACCCTCACAAGTCCGCACCCCACTAAGAGCCCCGCATTACTCTTTCTTAGCAATTAGGGCCGAGAGACCCTTCACGCACAATAGAAAGAGATACAGAAAGATTAGATCACCTTGCCTTAAACCCCAGGACGGCACCGCATACCTTTTCAGAAGGCGCACACGCCATTACCACCCTTATCCATTCCCTAGCAAAACCCAACTGTACCATCATAGTTTTTAAAAACTTCCACTCCACACGGTCATAAGCTTTACTAAGATCCAGCTTTAAAGCCAAAACACCTTCCTTACCACAACGTTTATTATGAAAAAAGTGCCCAATCTCTACAGCCACTAATGAATTATCCGAGATTAGCCTACCAAGCACAAAAACACTATGATGTGGGGAGATAATAGAATTTAATAACCTTTTAAGTCAATTAGCTAAAACCTTAGCCCTAATATTCTAAACCATATTACATAAGCTAATCGGCCTAAGTTGGGGGACATATCCTGTGATTCAGATACCTTTGGAAAAAGCACCACATGTGTAAAGCAAGCTTCCCATAGGCCTAACACCAGGAAGGAACGCACGGCCTCAACTACATCATCTCCCACAATATACCAAAACATCTGATAAAACAATGAAGACATTCCATCAGGCCCCAGCGCATTCGATGGGTGCATTTGAAATAGGGCGATCTTAATCTCTTCCATAGAATACGGTTTTAGAAGCTCCGCATTCATCTCTGGCGTAACTTTAAGAGTCACTGCATCCGTCACCTTGCTCATAACATTCGGTAAAACCCTCTGGGATTGAAATTTTTTCCGGAAGTACTCCATTACAACATTCTCAATACCATTAGGCGAGTCATGCCAAGGTCCCGCCTCATCCCTCAACCCCTTAATAGTATTCATCCTTCTCCGATTCGACGACCGTTGATGAAAAAACCTGGTGTTTTGATCCCCTTCTTTCATCCATGAGTTTTATACCGTTGCCCCCAAAACGTCTCATCTCTACTTAGCAGGACATCCATATGGCTTATTAGAACCCCTCTGCCCTTTCTCACCTCCACCAACAAAGGGAGTTCAAACAACACCCCTAACTGTTCACGAACCCTAGCAATTTCCAATCTCATTGAACCAAACACATTGCGCTGCCATCTTAACAACGCCATGTGCATAGCCCGAATCTTCTTACATACCTGGAACAATGGAATCCCTTCGCATTACGTAGCCCACGCACCCTGAATAACAGACTAATAACCTTCCCCTTGCAACCACATTTCTTCAAAATGAAATCGCCTCCCCTTCCTTGGTCGTTCCACCGGAGCACACCTAATCTCAACTACCAATGGTAAATGATTGACTTAGACGGGTTCAAATGGCATACCCTTGATAACGGGAAACGGGCCAACCAAGAATTGGTGGCTAGCGCCCTATCCAACCGACACTACACCTCATCCTCTCGATTATCCATCCATGTATAATCATTGCCCACATATCCCATATCAACCAACTGACAACTCTAAATCACAACACGAAACCCATCCATCTAACTCTCCTTATGCATATTTCCTCTAAGTTGTTCTTCCACATGTATGATTTCATTAAAATCACCCAAACAAAGCCACGGTAGGGACCCTTGCTGTCCAAGAGATGACAACAAGGACCAAGAAAGATGTTTATTTGCCACCACTGGATGACCACGAAACCTAGTCAAGCGCCACCAATTAACTATCTTAACCTCACGGCATACTGAATCGATGTGATTCGGTGAAGAAGAACGGACTTCTAGCTCCACCTCATCAGCTTAAAGCAAACATAGACCTCCAGACCTTCCATTACTCTACACCACAAAGCTATTTGGAAGACCCAAACCCCGAACCTTTGTTTCCATAACCTTCACACTATACTTGGTTTCAAACAGAAAAATGAAGCGGGGACGTTGACGTTGGATAATCTCTAACAAAGCTTGAACTGCTCGAGAGACCCCTAATCCTAGGCAGTTCCAGGACAACACATTCATTGTGAACGGTGGAGGTGCTCACCGACACCTTGCACCGATAGGTTAGAGCATAGCTTCTTGTACCCAGATGAAGTCTCATCTCTAGCTTGGTACTTCACTAGCCTACCTCGTTTCCTCCCTACTTGCCCAACACCACTTAACACCAAATTGGTAGAGCAAGAACTTGGGTTAAGAGGCAAGCACTCAGCCCCTGATAAGGCAATACCTCCAACAAGCTAGGGACACACGTGGACATTGTTCCTCGCTCGCCTCGTACCTTTCCGTTGTATTTTCGTATCAACATGTCCACTAGCTCCCACACTAAACTTGTGAGGACAATCGGCCCATAAATGAATAGATTTAGGCCAAATGGGTCAGACCCCAATGGAGACCCTAGTTCCCCATGCACTTCTAGTAGCCCATCCATATTGGGAACAACACCCCCTAAAAGCAAACGAGTCCCACCCTCCCCACCTAACAGCCCATTCCCAAACAAACCTCCCCTCTCCCGTGACCTCACCCTCTCTCATTTCCACATCAGCCAAACCCTTGCCAAAATCACAAATTGAAAATTCCCTCATGGGAGTCATTATCTCTCCTAAACTGGGAAGCTCTTGATTCTCCGCCCCCGTACCTGCCAAGATATCTACCCCAAGAGACTCTCTTTCTATCCCAGACTCAGGCCGGTCTCCTCCTTTATCCACTACCCCCGCATACTCCTCTATCTCCACTAGCCTGAAGTCCATAACCTATACTCTCCAACCTTTTCCCCCTTCTGTCCTCTGACTCTGCTCCCTACTCTCATCCCCTAGCACCGGTTGCCCAACCCATAACTACACCTTATAAGGTGGCAGCACGTCGTCAATGTGCCCTCCGGAATAACAAGAGCACTGCACCCTCTTATGATCCATTCTACCACATAAATAGCAAAACACCAGAAGGGACTCATACTAGAGAATAACCTCAATCAAACCACCGCTTTCCATCGCTAGAAGGTGAACTTAGATCCCCTCCGCAACGGCTTAAACACACAAATGTCCACTTTAATCCGCATAAGCTCCCCAACACATGTGCCATCAACCCCACAGTCTACCTCCTCCAACCATCCCATCACCGTCCCCAACTCTTCCCCCATGCGTTTTGCCATGAATGCCAGGGGCAGCCCATGAATCCTTACCCAGAAAGCCTGCTCCCTTAACGGGACATGTAGCGGTACATCCAAGCCCTTCACCTCCACCAATAGAAGCAAAGATTTACCAAAAAACCATGGGCTTCCCCGTAACACGCAACGCACTTCTGCCTACATATCGAAACTGAATAAAATTCGATTTTCGCCAATAGCCATAGCAGCAACATTGGCCTTAAGGCGCCACAGATCCCGAAACAAGCCCATCACCACACTAACCCTAGGCGCCTTACAAGCCAACACTTTCCCCACGAGGAAAAACTTTGAACAATGCAGACACTCCGTATCTGTATCACTAATCTTTATCTCCATTCCCTCTTGATCCTCTAGATGGAACTTTGATCGGAACAGTGATAGGAGCATATTTATGCGACTTTGTTATCTTATTTCTTTGCATTTACTTAGTTAATTTCCATTTATTTTGGTAATTTAAGTTATTTTTGTATTATTGTAGGTACAATTGGTAAAGATGACAATAAATAGCTAAATGGAGCAATTTGGAGTAGTTTTGGACTTGGATTGGATAACATGCGTGGATAGCATATGGGCTGGACGTTTTTGGTGTTTAAGAGGTGCTAAACATGTGCTAAAATCTGGAGAAATTAAAGTTGAGGCTTGGAAGGCAAGGAATTACACGAGAAAAAGGAATCCTAGTTGGAGAGGAACATTATCTTATCCTATCCTATCTTATCTTATCTCCAGCTGCAAGGAGGAATCCTAATCACATTCCAACACTTTCCACCTGTTTCTTAGAGTCTTAAAATAACTCAAAACACCTAATCCCTTTTCTCCTTGGATTCAGCCATTCCCCCTATATATATGAAATTCCTGCAGCGTTTTAGGGTGTGCCATGCCTACCATTCATCCATTGAAGTTGCTAAAATTTTCAAAGTTCTTTCTATCTTTCTTTTAAGTTTCAATGTTTATTTTAGATTGTTTTTCACTTATGATGAACATGTGTAACTAAGTTTCTTTTTAGCTAGAGGTGAAGCCATGATCATATGTTTTATATAAATTGATTGCATCCAGTTATTGTTTCATAAGACTTGAATGCAATTTACTTATCTGCTTTATAGAGAACTTATTCTTGTTTGTTTATTAAGGATGCATACTTAGTTTGCATTCAGGGATTAAATGCTAGAATATAAGGGAATTTCACCTAATCGTTATGAACTTATATTTGTAAGTAGTAAAAGTCACAAGTCATGATTGAGTTAAGTCAATTCTTGGCAGAAGTGTCATGTTTTTCATAGTTACAAAAGCTTTGTCCATGCTTATGATTTTCACATAACTTAATGATCTTTGAGATGTATCTCTATCATGTTTTTCATAGTTAGGGAACTTGAGAAGAATGATTTGGTTGCGTCGCTAAGTCTAATTCAATGAATATAAGAAAATCTGAGAGTTAATTAGTGTTGTTCACAGTTAATTTGGGACATTGTCATTCATGGTTTGTAGGAAGAATAATTGGAAATTGATTTGTATGCATATATTTCATGTGTGGAGAAGAATCCTTTAGCTATCCTTTAATCCATATTTCATTCACAACTTAATTTACTTGCTGCACTTTACTTTTGTTTTAATTAAATTCGTCCAAAATCCCCCTAGTCATGTTTTGTTGTTAGTTTAACTTAGTTTTCAGTTTTATAAGTTTAATTTGTGTTGATTCGCATCCCTTTTAATCCCTGAAATAAAACAATCCCTACTTACTCATACTATGATTGCATAATTTATAGGGTTTAATCTGTGTGTTAGTTTCTACCACATCAAACAGCCTCAAGACACTCTCCATATCGGAACGATAGCAGCCGCCGTCAATCACAAAACCCTAACCCTAACTGTCGCACCCTCTCACACCGAGAGACTTTTTCAAATAGTAACTATGTTCGGGACTCAAGTCTTAAGACTGAAACACATCATACATATATAGAAGCACATAATATGATGAATTACAATTTCAAACAACTGAAACAAAGGCAAGAAGTAATTTGTAAAAAAGAGTCGCATAAGCCATCAAAATGGTGGCATTTCATCAAGTTTGATTACAAGGCCTTTAATTTCCCTTCGGGAAGAAGATCGAGTCTTAAGAGAGTAATTAACAAAGGAGAAATGAACTATATAATTAACAACTCAAAAAACTATTCAAGTGAAAAACAAAAATAAATGTTTAGTCATGATCCGTATATAAGAGCTAGCTTAACCTTGGCAAGGTTTTTGGTAGTCCCGGGAAGCAGTAGTAGCAGCAGCATTAGCACTATTGACGCAGTTTCCAAGACCAGCAATATTCAGAATGTCACTGTGAGACAGTGATCTCAGTCCCAAGAAATCTCGGGTCAAACCTGCACCGTTTTCACCGCCTTCGTCACTGCCGCTAACGTTGAAATAGGTCAAATTGTTCGAGTCTTTTTTCGCATTGTTGTTGAACATGTTGGGGATGGACCCGAAAGGCTCCAGCTCAAAAGCAGCCCCTTCGAACCCAGTTCCGGATGACAAGGAGTTCATCATATCATGGAGCAGAGAAGCTTGTTGATGTTGATTTTGATGGTGATGATGAATACTTGAGACTGCAGGACCAGTTGTGCCAGTAGTACCATTGGCCCCTGCTGCAGCAAAAGCAGACACGTAACCCGGGTCGTGCTGGTGGGCCCTCACCATGGGTTGTGGAGATGCAGAGGTTACAGCTGCTTCTGCAGTAGTAGCAGCAGTAGTACTGTTCTTGCTGCTCATGGTTGCACCCATCTGAGCTGCCTTGTGTAGCAATGCAGTGGCTGACATGTGTGGGGAAGGCGCAGGCTGGAAGGGTGGGAGTGAGCTAGGGTTAGGGTTTTGGGAAGTGTCATTGTGGGAATCATGGAGGGATAAATCTTGGTGGTGGGTTGGGGAGAAGAGTGAGGATGAGGAGAGGTCAATGGTACAGTTTGGTGGGCCCAGCCAAGGTGGTAAATCTGGCCGTAGGGTTGTAAAACTCTGCTGCTCTTTTTTCAGTGAAAAGCCATGGACGTCTTGATTGAATTGGTGCCCTAATTGCACTTGATTAAGATTCATCTGTGGTTGCTGCTGAGAGATGAGAAGATGATGAGGGTGGTTTGCCGAGGTGATGGCTCTTGCATTCTCTTCTGCTAAAGCATCACAGAAGGCTCTGTGAGTGATGAAACTATCCCTCCTGTTTTGATGAAAATCCCCAACAGCAGACAAACCACAAGCAAACAAAAGCAAAAACCCATGTCAAAAAAAGTGCTTTTGCATAAAAACACATTTTTTGCAGACAGAAATATATTGACTTCCTTCCCACACACACTTTCTTTAGCTCTCATTTCTTTCTGTTTTCATTCATTTTTTTCTATTTCAGAGAGCCAAACAAGGGACAAGGACAGTCCAGATTAGGCAGCGTGCATTAAAATGTTTCATCTTGGTTCACTCAACGAACCAAATAAAGAATATGTAACTTGATTATTACCCAAGTCCAAAACAAGTAACTTATTTGAATTAAATTTACAATTTAGAAATCTGGGTTATTGAGAAATCATCTTTTTCTAATGACCCAAGTCCTTAATTATTTCATAAATGAAGATATATGTCCTCGCAATTTCTTGAATGTAAATGCTTAGAAAAGATGATGAATTTGAGGGTACTTAATTGGTTTACCTCGAGAAAAGCGTTCCACAGTCACATCTATACTCCCTAGTACCACAGGTTTTGGAATGAGCTTTCCAATCCGATTGAACCGCATACCGCTTTGAGCACTTGTCACATTTCCACTTCTTCTCACCGTGCTTTCTGCAAAAGTGCTTCTTGATCCCAGTTAAATCCCCAAGAGCCCTTGAAGGGTCATGATGGACGCAGCTGGCTTCTGGGCACACATATACCTTCTTCCTCACCTCCTTGCTTGTTCTTTGCTTGAGCTTCCATGGCAAGTTGTGCCCTCTTCTGTGAAGCTGTAAATTCTGGTCTCTCTGAAACCCTTTGTTGCAGATCTCACAGATAAACCTGTTTGTTGCCATGAGTGTCTTGGGGGACAAAGCTATCACTTCTGCATCTGGGTCTGATCCAAAAAATCAACCAAAACATCCATAAATTAATAAAAGGATAGAGATTAAGAGGTGAATTATTTTGGGTTTTGATTGTAATTTGTGAATAATTAATTAATTATACCTGGATTGCCTGGAAAATTTCTCTTCTTTTTGAGAGTTGGTTGAGCTTGTGGTGGTGTGGTAAAAAATTGTTGGGAAAAGCTGGTACCAATTTCATTTCTGTTGCCAGATAAGACACTAGCAGCTTCACCTGATGCTGAAGTAAGATTAGACATGTTCTCATCGACCAGCTGCTGTGATTGTTGTTGATGGAAGAGCATCATCTTTTTGTTGGGTACCAAAACTTTTGGATTACTAGGAAGCTTGCATCTTTAGGTCCCCCACATATATGTGTATATATATGGATCTTGATTTTTCTGATTGATGGTGAGAAGAGTTCAGGATCTGATTAAAAGACAAAACAAATCAAACCAGGAAAAAACTAGAGAGAGAGAGAGATAGGGAGAGGGAGGGAAACCAAAGTAAGATGCAAAAATGGAGATAATTGAAGGCGAAGTCTTTCAACCAAATAACACCCACTACGCACACATTCACACCTTGATTGTTTCTTACATAAATTTGTTTGGCTCCAACCCAAGAGACAATTTTTGTTTTTCTGAAGGTTTTTAGAGAGAGATCCTGTATGCATAGGTACAGTAGCCATATGCTTGAAAAACCAAGAAAATCCACACTATAGCCACACAAATATATATGAACACAAAAGATAAAAGCTTAGAGAGAGAAAGAGAGAGAGAGAGAGAGAGAGAGAGAGATGTGGATGATAAGAGAGATACCTCTGTAATCCTGATTCCTGAATCCCCAGTCCAAAAACAAAAAACTCACGAAAACCACGACCGAAGGGAAAGGCAACCCTACGGCCAAACCTCTGACGTCTGCACTTTCTGTCTTTTCCTCTGTTCTCTTTCACACAAACCCCAGAAAGAAAATAAAAATCTTTCCTTTCTCTCTCAACTCACTCACTTCTTTATTATTTGTATGCGCAACAAAAGCTTTTCAGATAAAGTTTATATTTTTTGTTCTGAATGCTAAAAACCCTTTAAACTAATCAACTACTGTGCTCTCCAACCTTTCCCTTCTATCTCTAAAAAAGTAACCAGGAAAAAAAGAAAGCATAAAAAGTAACCTTGTAAAAAGGACTATCATTTGTATATTTATATATCTATTTATATATCCATATATGAGAGAGAGAGAGAGAGAGAGAGAGAGAGAGAGAGAGAGAGAGAGAGATGAGAGAGAGAGAGAGAGAGAGAGAGTGATTTTGAAATGTATGTTTTACATCATGGGCAGTAGACCCTTTTTACCCCAAACTTTCTACAATTGCAGTGGTATGATTGAACCATTGATTAATTTGTATGAGGGCATGGCCTAAAAGCTTTAAAAGCTGAATATTACTTACCAAAGATAAAACATCGTTGAATATATATATGTCTGACATTTTTGCATGGTTCGAAGAATAAAAATATGTATATGATGCAGATTTGATCAGATTATGAATCTCCAAGCAAAAGCTATTACACCACTGCTGCTTGCCGCCTCTTTTGCTTTATCATAAGATGCATTGGTCATGCATATTCTCACAAGAGCCGTAAAACAATGGTTAGGCTGCTAAACTACAATATTATCATTAATTAATTCTCCAGAGGAGAAAGGGTTAAAAACTAATTGAACTAATTCAAGCAAAGAGCCTGGAAGAATATAGCTATAGAAAGGTACAATTATTGACTACAACGTCAAGAGAGCTAGAGAACAAGAACGTGCATGACCCTATAACGGAATTAATCATATTAATTTGACTTCAATCTTGTCCAAAGATAGTGTTTATGTTGACTTAAAACAAAGGTTGGAAATGGATTTTCTTCTTCTTCTTCTTCTTCTTCTTCTTCTTCTTCTTCTTCTTCTTCCAATTATTGACTACAACGTCAAGAGAGCTAGAGAACAAGAACGTGCATGACCCTATAACGGAATTAATCATATTAACTTGACTTCAATCTTGTCCAAAGATAGTGTTTATGTTGACTTAAAACAAAGGTTGGAAATGGATTATTTTCTTCTTCTTCTTCTTCTTCTGTAAATTGGAATAATTGATTTTCCAAAGTATCCCAAATCATCATGTTAGGATCAACTCGCCGATAAAATTTTGCTTTCTCGGCTTAGAATCTGTCGGCAAAATAATATTTTCTAGTAGTGAGTAGTGACATAACACCTTTCCTATAAGTTTAGTAATAAGAGAAAATTATCTAACACATAAGAAAATAATTATGAGAGGATATAACATTGGATAGTAATGCTAAAACATCAATGAACTACATGTTATGGTCACACTAATTTGTTACATTATATTACTCGTCACATTGCGTCCTCCTTTTAGTTCCTTATTAATTGTATTAAACCCCAACCATCATGTTAGGAACAACGTTTATCTCACTATGGACCGCTGACAAGATATAGCGTTTTGGGCAGGAAGATGAATGAGATTGATATCCATGCTAATATGTAGCGTTGTGATTTTTGTAGTCTCTCTCTCTATGTGATTTTTACCGACTCTCGCAATCATTGCTATTCACTTCGAGATCTCTTGCAATTAGAATGAAATATCGCCTTGTTCTCTGCTTAATTTATCATATTGTATAGCTTAAGCATTAAGTGTACGTAATCATTATAAAATGATTGGTTTTTTTAAAGAGGACTAGCTGGTAGTTTCATCCATTTTCTGTGGCCAAAAAGACTCACAGAGACATTATCAGCCTCCCCTAACCACCATTTTGAATATCTTATTAAATTTCTCAATAGTGCTAAGTCAATTATTTAAGAGATTCATTAGTCCAAAGAAAAAACACAGACCTAAACACTTGATATATATATATATATATATATATATATATCGTGCCAATGACACCAACCATTATTCCCATTGGGATTTGTTCATTTATGGGGAAAAAATGTCTTCAATTAATTACATTTATCTTTGTCCGGATTGTTATGAGGCTTAGATGGTGAAAGGACACTAGTCAAGGGTTGACCAGTTCAACACAACAGAATTTTCCATAAAGAAAACCGTAAATTCAGAAGGGATGAAAGAAAAATTGTAACCAAAATCAAATTACTACCATAAAAATATATTATGCAACCAGATACGAATAGTTGCATATATAATAATACTTTGTAATATACTCGTCTATATTCATGTTTGTCAAGCTACGCGTCTGTGCAGAATAAAAATTTGCAGATACATATGAAGCTACATCGATCATCTCATTGTTTTAGTTCATGTTTTTCGATAAGCTTTGTGCAAAATAAGAGGTTTAAAAAAGTACTAGCTAGAAATAAAAGAAAGAAATATTATATTTTTTGTCATTTTCTTGTTTTATTCCTCAATGATTTAGTTTTTGAAATGGGATCCATGTGGCTCGACCCAAGTCTCAATATGCTCTCCCATCATGTGTGTGATTATAATAATCCAAATGCATGCTTATAATAAAGAGAACTTTAATAAAAAACAATATTTTTACACTAAAAAGTTAATCTTGGTACTATCCGCTTTATCTTTTATTTGTCCTTATCGTTAACGCTTAAAGTTTTCAAACCATTTTCATTAGTTTTCCTTATAATAAAATAATGAAATTTTAAAATGATAACACCAGGACTAGTGTGAGAAAAGTTTACATGTACACAAACATTTGGAACCATCTGCCTTGATGTAGGATGCAAACATATTATAATGATGATGATGACGATGATATACAATATGTACATGCACAAAGGAAGCTGGCCTAGATAAAACACAGCCACTTGATTCCGGAAAACAAAATTTAGGAATAACTGCTTCTGCACGAGTAATGCTAGAAAAATACACAAAAACTAATTACAATTATTTGAATCTGAAATAAGTGTGTAGTGTCAAGTAAAATAATTTTAAACCATATGCCGTACCCTTAACGCGCCATCTTAACCTATGATGTTGTTTAGTCTAAAATGTGACAACATACATACATACATACATATATATATATATATATATACATATACATATATATATACATATACATATATACATATACATATACATATACATATATACATATACATATATATATATATGTATATGTATATATGTATATGTATATGTATATGTATATATGTATATGTATATATATATATATATATATCACATGAGAGGACATAGACAATTGTGATACGTGGGTTAATCTACTTTAATACTAATGCCTTTCTAATTTTGAGTTTGTATTTCATTCATGGAGATAACTATCTTAGAGATACAACATATATAAGAGGAGGCGTGATCAACACACTGATCACCTCCTTGATTGACACCTTAACATCTGCTTAGGGAACATAACTATAACCAGCTCCTTAAAACAAGGAGTTAATTTATGTAAACCACTATACATGAATTCCTAATTACAAGAAACGTACAACAAGCTATTGACCACCTAGAGACCCAACGCAATACCCAGGAGTAAAACAGCTTGTAGTTGACAGAACTCTAGTTACCCAGTGACCCTAATTACTTAGAGGTCTTTGAATACTTCCAATGCTCCCCCTCAAGTTGGGTCCAGAAGATTGATGGAACTAAGCTTGGACAGATGGCATTGTAACTGATTTATGGGTAAGCGTTTGGTTAGAATATCTACCAACTGATCACTACTTCTTGTGTAATGAGTTTGGATCACTTGAGTTTGAACTTGAGCATGAACATAGTCACAGTCTACCTTAATGTGTTTAGTCCTCTCGTGGAACACTGGGTTTGATTCAATGTGCATTGCTACTTGTTAGTCACATAATAGGGACATGGGTTGGTGTGTAAGGAACCCTAAGTCACCCAAGAGTCTTTTAAGCCATATTAATTCACACGTAGTTGATGCCATGGCACGATACTCGGTGTCAGCACTAGACCTGGCAATGACACTTTACTTTTTACTCTTCCATGTGACCATATTTTCTCCAACAAAAGTACAATACCCAGTAGTGGACTTGTGATCAATTGCATTTCCTACCTAGTCAGCATCACAATATCCCATTACCTGGTGATGTGAAAATTATGTTGACACACAAATTAAACCCTATTTGTGACAATTGTAGTAATGATGTAAGTAGGGATCGTTCTAACCGGGGATTAACTAGGGGTACTAATCACTTGAAAACTGAATTAGAAACGTAAAAACAAAGTTTAAAACACTAGATTAGACTCAAGGAATGCAAAACTAACGTTTAAAATACTAAAACAAACCAAAAACTCAAAACAGCAACCAAAAGACTCAAAACTGCCTTAAAAACACTTTCTGGGCAGTTTTGAACACAAAGCACCAAATTGGACGAATTTGGGTTTTAACTTGTACCAAAACACTTAAAAACATAAACCAACACACTTTCTAACTAATCTAGGACTTCAAAACAAATGGGGATTTGATTTGGACGAAAATAACTAAATAGGCAGATTGTGAAACAAAAACAGATTGTAAGATAAAATTGTAATGAATCAACGGATGATGGAATAGCTAAGGGGTTCTTCTCCACACATGAAATATATGCAACCTAAATCGATTTCCAGTTATCAAATTAATAAGTTATGAATCTCGACACTCCAAGTTAATTAGATCCGCTTAAATTAACCTTCAGATTTCCCTAGAATCATTGAATTGGATGAATATGCATCGCAAACAAATTATTCCTAACAAGTTCTCTATATGAACAGCATGATAAAGATACAAGTTAGAATCATTACGTTCTTTGGAAATCATAAGCATCGACAAGGCATTCGTAACTATGAAAAGCATGATACTCTTGCCAGGAATCTACTTAACACGATCGTGACTAGCGACCTTTATTACTTGCGAATATAAATTCATAACGATTAGGTGAAACAAACTTATATCCTAGCATCAAATTCAAGCATGCAAATTAAGCGTGCACTCTCAATCAACATACAAGAATAAGTTCTAAATCAAACGGTTTAGCGAATTGTATTCACGACTTATGCAACGATAACTGGAAGTAATCAACTTATTTCACATATATAATCATGGTTTTGAATCCACCCTTAGCCAAAACGAATTTAGCCAATCATACTTAAAGCAAAACAAAGATTACATGAATTAGACATTGAAATATAAGATAGAAAACACCTAAAATCGTTCAACAACTCAGATTGAAAAGCCAAACAATTGTAGAGAATCTGTCCCCTTTGTTGCTTGCGGCAGATTGTATGGTGATGCTTCTTGGATTGTTTTGATGACGTAGAATGGAATTTGGGGGGTGTAGAGGCACGGCAAGGGTTGTAGGATGAGTGTGGATGAGTGGTGGATGGATGGAAGATGGTGGAAAGCTCGGCAAGAATGGTGGGAAGGTGCGGCAGATTATAGAACTAGGGTTTCTGGAATTTTGAATGAATGTAGCCGGTTGTAGTTCGGCCTAGGGGTTAAAACACATATATATATAAGCACTACAAACCCTAGGGCAAACAGATTAGGGCCTCTAAAACCCAAATCCATTAGAATTTAGGTTAAAACAATTAGAATTTAAGTGGGAAAAAGGGCCTAGGGTGCGGCTGGTTACTAGGGTAAAGGAATGGGCCTTCTAAAATGCCTTGCAAGGCAAGGAAATTAGATTTCTAAAGCCCTAGGTGTGGCAAGGGTTAGGGGGGAAAGGCTAGGTCATCTAAAAGCCCAAAACCAAGAATAGAAACTCTCGAAAATGGAAACCTCCAAGAATAGAAACTTCCAACTTTAGAAACTTTGGTTTCCAATTCCGAATTCTTTGTTCTTCACTTTCATTTCTTCCTTTCTTAAGCTCCTTTGACCTTCAAACTCGTCCATTCCTTGTGCTCCATAAGCATACACAACATTCCAGCTCAATTTTGCTCTAAAATGCTCCATTTCGCACTTATTTGCATCCTTTGTCTCTAAACCTGAAATTGCATGAAACTGACTTTAAACATTGAAATAACTTAAGAAAAACAACATAAATGCATGAGAACATGCCCACTAAGTCGCATAAATATGCTCCTATCAAATTCCCCCACACTTAGCTTTTGCTAGTCCTCGAGCAAAACAAACAAAAGAAAAAAAACAAAACGAAACAAACTAACCAAAACAAAACCTAAACCTTCCAACGTTTGCCTCAGGGATTTCCAATGCAGATGACGTATTAGAGATTGTTATCCCCACAGATTTGAGTCATCTTTACACATAAGCACATACTTAATTAAAGCCACAACTTACTAGTTCACAAGTAATCAATTAAAACAATGCCTTGAATGTAGTAACATGCCTTAGAGAATTCCCTCAATTCCTTACAAGATATACACTCTATTTTCACTCAGATTTTCTAACTACACACCCTATACTAGTCATATGTGAGAAGATTGATGTAGATATGAAAGCGAATGCTCACATATATGTTTCACAAAGAACGCAATTTCTAGAGTTAAGAAGCATGTTTAGATATAATCTCATGAATGGAATGCTACTACTTAGATGCGAGAACCAGTGACACCATATGCTCATACCAAATTCAAACTCCACAAATTGAAACACATAACACTCAAGATAGAGGTTAAGGGTTGTAATGGGGCTTGGGGTATTGGCTAACAAGGAAAGGAGAGGGAAAACAACCGTTCTTCAAGCGATAGTAAGCAAAGTAATGAACTTGAGACTTAGAATTAACTTAGATTGCAGAAATTAACTTTAACACACAAGGGGGAGACTTAAACAACTCCTTAGGGTCAAATTCATTGTATTGGACCCTTACTTCAACAAACAATACTTTGGAACTCTTTTTCTCAACTTTTCAACTCTTTTTTCAAACTTTTCATATTTTTTTCTTCATTTTTTTTTTTTCACGAATTTTTTTTTCTTTTCTTTTCTTTGCCGTGCCTATGGCACACAATTCCTCACGAAAAAATACTTCCCCCACACTTGTTTTCTGCTAACATAGATCAAAAGGAATTCAATTCGAATCATGCTTTACTATGCTTTAAGAACAAGGGTATGGATGGTCCTAAACTAGGCTAGGTAAGGATACTGTGGGTTAACAAACAATATAGGTTAAACAAGGCTCAACGGGGTTAAACTTAAACATAAAATGATATGGGATACACGGCAGTTTGGCTAAGGTGGTGGTAACTACACAACTTCATCTTGAATATGTGTTATGCAAATCAATAACATGCTTTGAATGAAATGGGCATGAGTTCTAGCATTTGGAACTAAATGATGAAACGCCTTCTAAGTAGTAACCAAGCAAGGAAATATGAGATCATGCAACGACTTAGAAAACAATAATGCACAGATTTTAACTCTCCAAATAAACGTTTAGGCTCAAGTCTCACAAGGTTGTAGCATTAGTTTGAGTTCCTTCCTTCAAGCATGTTACAAAAACTAATTTTTTTTCTTTTATGATTGCATGTGAATTCATAAGTTATAACCACAACCAAGCATAAACAAAGAGTAAATCAAACTTTCATCCATGTTAATCATTCTCTTTAACAGTCATGCAATTACAAACCGAATCCTCATCATTGTGTTGGAAGGTACCCTAAGACACAAACAAACACAAAAACAACTCAAACACAACTCTTTTTGTTTTTTTTTCAAAACAATGTTTCAATTTTTTTCTGGGATTTTCGGATTTTTAGAACAACATATACTAAAACACACCAAAACAACCTAAAAACACCTAAAAACAGCAAGGAACAACATTTGAAATTATGGGTGATAAAACCCTACGAATTTGTATCAAAACACTTTGGTTACCCCCCCACAGTTAAATCAAACATTGTCCTCAATGTGTCAAGCATAAACTAACACAAATAACCAACAAGTAAAGAAAACAGCAACTAAACAATCTAAATGGCAGAAATGAAATAACAACAAAGAGAAGGGTTTAGGAATGCAAATCTGGAATTGGAGTGCTCTCTAGGTCTTCCTTTGTCGAATGCATGGGTTGCCTCCCAAGTAGCGCTTTCTTTAACGTCTTGCAGCCGGACGATGCCACATTGATCAACCTTCATGGGAACCCACGGCATAGTGGGTTGTCTCCTCCACATCATGTTCTACAAAGCTCTCGTAGTATGGCTTCAAGCGATGCCCATTCACCTTGAACTCTTGACCTGTTTTGAAACTACGAACCTGGACTGCACCATGAGGAAAAACATCAGTAATAACAAAGGGTCCAATCCAACGTGAACGTAACTTACCCGGAAAAAGACGAAGACGAGAATTAAACAACAACACTTTTTGTCCAACAGCGAAGGACTTGGTGCGAATCATCTTGTCATGAAAGGCCTTCGTCTTTTCCTTGTAAAGGCGAGCATTCTCGTAAGCTTCATTCCGGATTTCCTCAAGCTCATTCAATTATAGCTTACGATGAAGTCCCGCCTCATCTACATCCATGTTGAATTTCCTCACGGCCCAATGAGCCTTGTGCTCCAACTCCACAGGTAAGTGACATGGTTTCCCATACACAAGCCGAAAGGGAGACATTCCGATGGGTGTTTTGTAGGCGGTCCTATAAGCCCACAATGCATCTTCTAACCTCAAGCTCCAATCTTTTCGTGTTGGCCCAACTGTCTTCTCAAGAATCTGCTTTATCTCCCGATTCGACACCTCGGCTTGCCCGCTTGTTTGAGGATGATAGGGTGTCGAAACCCTATGTGTAACGTTGTACTTCTTGAGCAGTGCCTCGATTGTGTGATTACAAAAATGTGAACCTCCATCACTGATAAGGACTCGAGGCATTCCAAACCTGGCAAAAATGTTAGACTTCACAAAATATGCAACCACTTTAGAATCGTTAGTCCGGGTGGCTTTTGCTTCCACCCATTTGGAAACATAATCCACCGCCAACAAGATATAGAGAAAACCATGTGATGAAGGAAAAGGACCCATAAAATCAATGCCCTACACATCAAATATTTCAACAGAAAGTATAGGGTTTTGTGGCATTTGATCCTTAGCACTTATATTACCCATTCATTGACAATGATCACATGTAAGGCAAAATGTCCTAGCATCCCTAAAAATGGTTGGCCAATAAAACCCACATTCTAAGACTTTAAGGGCAGTGCGTTGGGTGCCAAAATGTCCCCCACATGCATACGAATGACAGAATGTTAAAATAGATTGAAACTTAGATTCATTCACACAACGTCGTACAATCTGATCGGGACAAAATTTCCAAAGGTATGGATCATCCCGAACATAAAACCTAGCATCCTTTTTAAGCTTATCACTTTGATTCCTATTAAGTGTGCTAGGGATATGTTTAGACACCAAAAAGTTCACTAAATCTGCATACCACGGCTCACTTACCTGGATCGACAGTAGTTGCTCATCGGGGAAGGTTTCAGAAATTGGTGATGCTTCCTCATGCACCATTCGACTTAGGTGGTCAGCCACCACATTCTCCACGCCCTTCTTATCCCGAATCTCAATGTCAAACTCTTGTAGAAGCAACATCCAACGAATTAGTCTATGCTTGGCCTCCTTTTTCGTGAGCAAATACTTGAGAGCTGCATGATCAGTAAAGATAATAACTTTAGTACCAAGTAAGTATGATCGGAACTTATCTAATGCAAATACCACAGCAAGTAATTCTTTTTCAGTGGTTCAGTAATTTAATTGAGCATCATTTAGTGTCCTAGATGCATAATAAATAACATGAGGTTGTTTGTTCTTTCGCTGCCCCAAAACAGCACCAATCACATAGTCCGAAGCATCGCACATCAACTCGAATGGAAGGCTCCAATCTGGAGGTGTGATAATGGGAGCCGAAGTGAGAGCTTCCTTTAAGTGCTTGAATGCCGTGGAGCATGCCTCATCAAACTCGAAAGCCACCTCTTTTTGAAGTAACCCACATAGTGGCTGTGCAATCTTGGAGAAATCCTTTATGAAACGCCTATAAAAACCTGCGTGACCAAGAAACGAACGAACCTCTCTAACCGAAGTTGGAGAGGGTAAGTGACGAACAAGGTCTACCTTAGATTTATCCACTTCAATGCCTTTTTCAGAAATAATATGTCCTAGAACAATACCTTGCTTAACCATGAAGTGACATTTTTCCCAATTAAGCACAAGATTCGTTTCAACACAACGTTTCAGAATTAAGGTCAGATTATTCAAGCAATGATCAAATGAATTACCAAACACGCTAAAATCATCCATGAATATCTCAATAATCTTCTCCACATAATCAGAAAATATACTTACCACGCAACGTTGAAATGTCGCAGGGGCATTGCACAAACCAAATGGCATGCGCCTATATGCAAAGGTGCCAAATGGGCACGTGAAGGTTGTCTTTTCCTGGTCCTCCGGAGCTATCACAATTTGGTTATATCCAGAATATCCATCAAGAAAGCAATAAAATTGATAACCGGCTAACCTTTCTAACATTTGGTCCAGGAATGGCAAAGGAAAGTGATCATTCCTTGTCATGGCATTTAACTTCCTGTAATCAATACAAACATGCCAACCGGTCACAACACAAGTGGGTACAAGCTCTTGTTCTTCATTCTTCACCACCGTGACTCCGGACTTCTTTGGAACAACCTACACAGGTGACACCCAACGACTATCAGAAATAGGATATATGACACCACAATCAAGCAATTTTATAACCTCCTTTTTGACTACTTCCAACATAGGCGGATTAAGGCGACGTTGAGCCTCCCGAGATGGCTTGGCTCCCTCCTCCAAAAGGATGCGATGCATGCACGTGGTGGGACTAATGCCTTTAATATCCGCCAAGGTCCATCCAATGACAGGTTTGTGCTCCTTTAACACCCTTATCAACTTGTCTTCTTCTTGGGCCGTGAGTGAGCTAGATATGATGACGGGTAGTGTTTGATCTTCTCCCAAGAAAACATACTTCAAGTGACTAGGTAATGGCTTCAACTCAAGTGTAGGTGGCTGCACAATGGATGGAAGTAACTTGTTAGCCAAAACCGAATCTAAAATTGGGAGTGGAGACTTACCAGAATGTGATGGCAATGACTCGAGGGCCGCGACCATTTCAACCACTTCACCACAAGGGGGCACGGCAATAGGGTTCAAGTCCATGCCGTGGGTTGCATGGATTCCCCCACACTTGTTTCTTGCTCCTATGCCATGCACTAAGGCTATTTCAAGTGCATCATCGTTCATTCGATCCAAGTGTACCTGTGCCAAAGAATCAACAATGTCAATAGCGAAACAAGAATGGTCCTCCATTGGGTATTTAATGGTTTCAGAAAGATTAAAACGAATAATGTCCCCATCAAACTCCATGGTTAATGTTCCCATAAACACGTCTATCTTTGTTCTCACTGTTTTCATGAATGGTCGGCCTAGCAAGATTGGCAATGATGGAGCATGGCTCGAGTCCTCCATTTCTAAAACATAAAAATCTGCAGGAAAGATAAGATGATTTACCTGCACTAAAACATCCTCAAGGACTCCCTTGGGATAAGCGTTAGAACGATCGGCCAATTGAATTATAACGCCATCTTGTTTTAACTCACCAAGGTTCATTGATGCATAAATGGAATATGGCATAACATTAATAGAAGCACCTAAATCTAACATGCATTGTTCAAATCTAGTGTTTCCAATTACGCATGGGATAGTAAAGCTCCCTGAATCCTTACACTTTGGAGGTAACTTTCGTTGCAAAACTGCGGATACATTTTCACTTACTTTCACAACTTCTTTGTTTGAAATTCTTTTCCTAGTTGTGCATAACTCTTTTAAAAACTTTGCGTACCTGGGCACTTGCTTAATAGCATCAAGTAAAGGAATGTTTACTTGGACTTTTCGAAAGGTATCCAAAATGTCCTTTTCGCTTTCTTCCTTCTTCGATTGTGCAAATCTGCGAGGGAAAGGAACATTGGGCAGATTAGTGTTCGAAATCACAACATTTGGGACATTCTTACCTGAAGTGGACGGATGGGATGTCTTAGGTGGCTGCGGCATGGGTAATGCTACCCTTGCCGTGGGGTAGGTGTGCTCCTCTTCTTCGAGTTGTATCTTCTCATCTTCCTTGTTTCTCACCTCTTTTCCACTTCGTAGTGTGATAGCCTTCGCAGATTCGAAACCACCCTTTGGATTGACCACCGTAGTACTCGGTAACTTACCATTTTCACGGAATTGTCCCAAAAACTCGGCCATTTGGCCCATTTGCTTCTTTAGCTCATTAACCTCCTTTGCTTGGTTCTGCATTCCCTGGGCCATTGTGGTTAGTAACTGATATGTTTTATCATCATTCATAGACGTACCTGGTTTGGTTTGAGATGATTGTGCTTGAGGAGGTGGTTGTGGTGCCATTGGCCTTGGAAAGAAACCCGGGGGTTGTCGGAATCCACTTTGTTGGCCATATTGTGGTGCATCTCTCCATCTGAAATTGGGGTGGTCACGCCATCCCTGATTGTATGTATTGGAAAATGGATCACCCCTTGGTTGGTTTTGATTTCCATATCCCACAGCATTGGCAGATTCCCACCCTCCATTCTCAATTAATTGAGGGCATTGATCAGATTGGTGTCCTTGAATGGAGCATACACCACAGACTGTAGTTCCTTGCGTTTTGGGGCCTTCAACCAACTGCGATAACATAGACGTAAGGTTAGCCATTTGGGATTGTAACTCAGAAATAGAACTTACCTCATTTACATGATGTGGCCGTGGGGTGTCTCGTTGCCCAACACCTTCATATTGCTTTGCATTGAGTGCTCGATTCGCAATGAGAGTTTTGGCATCCCTGGGTGTCTTGTCCACTAGAGCTCCTCCCGCGGACGCATCCAACATTTGTCGTTCAAGTGGTAAAAGACCTTCGTAAAAATATTGAAGAAGTAGCTCCTCCTTCATCTGATGATGTGGACAAGAAGCAACAAGTGATTTAAATCGTTCATAATAAGATGGAAAAGATTCACCTGGGCTTTGCTGAATTCCACTAATCTTCTTTCGAAGAAGAATGACTCGTGATGTCGGGAAGAACTTCTCTAAGAAAGCTCGCTGCATGCTCTCCCATGATGTGACAGAGCCGGGAGCCAACTCATACAACCAATCATTGGCCTTCTCCAACAAAGAAAAGGGGAAAGCCTTCATCTTCAATATGCTGCCGTCCAAGTTCACCAGTGTCATACTCGAGCATACTACTTCGAACTCCTTTAAATGCTTATTGGGGTCCTCCATTGATAACCCATGGAACTTGGGTATATGATGTAACAAACTTGACTTCAACTCAAATTCATCGGTCTTCTCAGGGGCTGTCCTAGGGTATTGGATGCAAAGAGGGGCTGCATTGGCCAAACCCGAGGCAGAAAGCTCCTTAATGGTTCGATTGTCGACTGCCATGGTTGGTACTTCTTCTTCAACTCTTGCTGTGGCCTCCTCTTCAACCTCAACTTCTTGCTCTTCTAATTCGGGTTCGGGACTAGGAGGATTAGACTTGTGCAATTTCTTTTTCCTTCTCAACGTCCTCTCAAAATCACCGTCAAAGTCGAAGATATGCTCACGAACAGGTTGTGAGCTACGGGTCATAAACTAGTACCTGCACACAAGAGCAACAAGGTTAGTAACCAACTCACTAGACTCGGCACAAGTAAGAAATTAAGGTGCCTATGCACGGCACAAAAACAAACACACACACACGGTGCAAAATTCAAAAACAAAACAGAAAACGAAACAATTTAAACAAGACTCAAGACAAGGGATTAGCAACTTTGCTAATCCCCGGCAACGGCGCCAAAATTTGATGTGAAAATTATGTTGACACACAAATTAAACCCTATTTGTGACAATTGTAGTAATGATGTAAGTAGGGATCGTTCTAACCGGGGATTAACTAGGGGTACTAATCACTTGAAAACTGAATTAGAAACGTAAAAACAAAGTTTAAAACACTAGATTAGACTCAAGGAATGCAAAACTAACGTTTAAAATACTAAAACAAACCAAAAACTCAAAACAGCAACCAAAAGACTCAAAACTGCCTTAAAAACACTTTCTGGGCAGTTTTGAACACAAAGCACCAAATTGGACGAATTTGGGTTTTAACTTGTACCAAAACACTTAAAAACATAAACCAACACACTTTCTAACTAATCTAGGACTTCAAAACAAATGGGGATTTGATTTGGACGAAAATAACTAAATAGGCAGATTGTGAAACAAAAACAGATTGTAAGATAAAATTGTAATGAATCAACGGATGATGGAATAGCTAAGGGGTTCTTCTCCACACATGAAATATATGCAACCTAAATCGATTTCCAGTTATCAAATTAATAAGTTATGAATCTCGACACTCCAAGTTAATTAGATCCGCTTAAATTAACCTTCAGATTTCCCTAGAATCATTGAATTGGATGAATATGCATCGCAAACAAATTATTCCTAACAAGTTCTTTATATGAACAGCATGATAAAGATACAAGTTAGAATCATTACGTTCTTTGGAAATCATAAGCATCGACAAGGCATTCGTAACTATGAAAAGCATGATACTCTTGCCAGGAATCTACTTAACACGATCGTGACTAGCGACCTTTACTACTTGCGAATATAAATTCATAACAATTAGGTGAAACAAACTTATATCCTAGCATCAAATTCAAGCATGCAAATTAAGCGTGCACTCTCAATCAACATACAAGAATAAGTTCTAAATCAAACGGTTAAGCGAATTGTATTCACGACTTATGCAACGATAACTGGAAGTAATCAACTTATTTCACATATATAATCATGGTTTTGAATCCACCCTTAGCCAAAACGAATTTAGCCAATCATACTTAAAGCAAAACAAAGATTACATGAATTAGACATTGAAATATAAGATAGAAAACACCTAAAATCGTTCAACAACTCAGATTGAAAAGCCAAACAATTGTAGAGAATCTGTCCCCTTTGTTGCTTGCGGCAGATTGTATGGTGATGCTTCTTGGATTGTTTTGATGACGTAGAATGGAATTTGGGGGGTGTAGAGGCATGGCAAGGGTTGTAGGATGAGTGTGGATGAGTGGTGGATGGATGGAAGATGGTGGAAAGCTCGGCAAGAATGGTGGGAAGGTGCGGCAGATTATAGAACTAGGGTTTCTGGAATTTTGAATGACTGTAGCCGGTTGTAGTTCGGCCTAGGGGTTAAAACACATATATATAAGCACTACAAACCCTAGGGCAAACAGATTAGGGCCTCTAAAACCCAAATCCATCAGAAATTAGGTTAAAACAATTAGAATTTAAGTGGGAAAAAGGGCCTAGGGTGCGGCTGGTTACTAGGATAAAGGAATGGGCCTTCTAGAATGCCTTGCAAGGCAAGGAAATTAGATTTCTAAAGCCCTAGGTGCGGCAAGGGTTAGGGGGGGAAGGCTAGGTCATCTAAAAGCCCAAAACCAAGAATAGAAACTCTCGAAAATGGAAACCTCCAAGAATAGAAACTTCCAACTTTAGAAACTTTGGTTTCCAATTCCGAATTCTTTGTTCTTCACTTTCATTTCTTCCTTTCTTAAGCTCCTTTGACCTTCAAACTCGTCCATTCCTTGTGCTCCATAAGCATACACAACATTCCAGCTCAATTTTGCTCTAAAATGCTCCATTTCGCACTTATTTGCATCCTTTGTCTCTAAACCTGAAATTGCATGAAACTGACTTTAAACATTGAAATAACTCAAGAAAAACAACATAAATGTATGAGAACAAGCCCACTAAGTCGCGTAAATATGCTCCTATCACCTGGGTGTTTTAATTTTGTTTCATGATTTTTCCTCTTCTAATAGACCCTTTGAGGTAGTGTAGAATCCTCTTAATACGATTAAAGTGCTCCATTTTAGCGTAATGCATGAATTGACTTGCAATACTAATAGAAAATATGATATCAAGTTTGATTATAGTTAGGTAAATTCTTTGATAATAACTCACGTTGGGGAATAGCTTGCCTTTTAAGCTAAGTTTGAGCTTGTTGTCCAGGGGAGTATGCACAGGTTTGGCATCATTCATATTGGATTCCTTTAGAAGATCCAAAACATATTTTCTTTGGTTTAAAAATAGCCCCTTGGTTGATGTAGCCATTTCTATCCCAAAAAAATATTTATCTTTGATTGCAAACTTTTGTTGAAGATAGTGCTTCATATTAGTGATTACCATTGTCACCTATGATAATTAAATCATCAACATAAATCAACAATACTAGCTTTACAAAAGACCCAGTTCGAACAAACAGAGATGAATCTACATTGCTCCTTCTGAACCCAGCCTCTTCAAGCACTGAACTAAGCTTAGCATACCAAGCCCTAGGTGATTGCTTTAGCCTATAAATCGATTTATGTGACCTACAAACCAAGTCAACTTCATTGTTTTGAGGGTGTCATGGTGGAATCTTCATATATACTTCCTCTTCTAAATCACCATGCAAGAATGCATTCTTCACATCCATTTGATACATGGACTATCCTTTGTTGACAACCACAGACAATAACACCCTCACTGTATTCATTTTGTGCAACAGGTGCAAAACTTTCCTTGTAATCCACTGCATAGGTTTGGATGAATCCTTGAGCCACTAACCTAGCTTTGTGTCTCTCAATGGATCCATCATAATGAAACTTGAATTTGTATATCCATTTGCTATGCCTTTTTTCCTTTTGGTAGTTTAACAATGCTCCATGTTTTGTGATTGGTAAAATCTTCATGTTCTTCTCTCATGGTAGCTTGTCACACACCTTGTGAATTCGGAAACTTTGAGGCTCACAATGATTAGTGATGGTGTTTAAAAATGTTGCATATGTGGGAGAGATCTTTTGGTATGACATTAGCTCAGTGATTGGATGCCTTGCAGTGAAAGTTACATAATCTTGGAGTCTTGTAGTAGGATGCCTATCACGCATGGGGTTGCGTTTGACTAGAATTGGAATTGGTGAACTTTCCACAGTTTCTTGCTCCATATGATGTGAAGTGTCTTCCTTATCATTGCTTGCAGTTTCAATGTTGTTGCCTGATAGCGATTTTACCACTTGTAAAACAAAGGGTTAAACCATAGAAAATTCTTGCAAGAGAACAAGTGTTTGTAGTATAGAATGGCTCAAGCAAGGTCGATCTCCTCAGGGACTGATATAAGCAATTTACGAGTTTTTGTGTATTTAACTTATTTAACTCTAAGAATTACACTAATTGGACGAAACTAAATATTACTAGATGTGACTTAAACAAATATCTAAAATGGGAATTGGTTTATAAGGATAATGATTCAACTTAAACAAAACAAGTAAATAAGGAAATTTAAGATAAAATAAATGATTGAAGAAAAATAGATTGACAATATGCTAGAGTTCAACCTTTACCAACAACACTCCTACGTAGCTATTCCAATTGCTTAAATAATTGAAAACACACATGCTTTGAAGGTTGGATTTTCCTTGTGTATGTTTTACTTGTGACATTCAAGCTAAAACGCATACCACTACATGCAACTTATCCATGACATTTGGATTAAATATAAACATGAGAGATTCATTAATCTTGGTGAAAATCCTTTTGTTAAACCATGTAATCCCTAAGAGCATGATATTTACCTTAGGAGAGTACAATCCTCAATCACAAGAAGCACAACCAATTTTAACGTGACATTCGTTCAAAATTGCATCCGATAACTTTTCTAAGCATCCTAATGGTGATCAATCATCAAGACACATAGATAGTTTAATTTAGAGATTGAAAATATCAAAGCAAGCATGTAACAACACTTAAGCAATTGAAAAATAAATCTACGTATTCATGTTGCGGCTCATGGCCTCACTCTAGCATAATAAATTAGTTACACATAATTATGTTCATACATAAGAAATTATCCATAAAACAAAATAACAAATAAAGATAACACCCGTATTTGGTTCTTCCTCTGCTCTTCCTAGTTCTCTGCACCCTCCGTTTTTCCGCACCTCTGCCTCTCTTTATTCCCGCGTTAGTCTCTCTCTCCCTATTTCTTTTCCTTCTGCCTTTCTTTTCTATTCTTTTCTTTTCAGTCCGTGTCCACTGCTTCTTATTCTTTTATTTTCTTTTCAGTCCTGCGCACTCCACTTCCTTCCCACTCTTCTCTGTTTTTTATTTGTTTATTTTTTTTTTCCACACCTCTTTGTCTGCCAGTCTGTCTTTTTTATTTGTTTCTTTTTCTTTTCGTCACTGCCTCAATGCTCTCTCCACTCTGTTAGAATTCTTCCATGCTGTTTTTCCACTTTGTTTCTTGCCATCCTCTATGCTCCTTTGTCCGTGTCTTCACTTTTCAATGCTCTATGTTTTGTGATTGGTAAAATCTTCATGTTCTTCTCTCATGGTAGCTTGTCACACACCCTGTGAATTTGGAAACTTTGAGGCTCACAATGATTAGTGATGGTGTTTAAAAATGTTGCATATGTGGGAGAGATCTTTTGGTATGACATTAGCTCAGTGATTGGATGCCTTGCAGTGAAAGTTACATAATCTTGGAGTCTTGTAGCAGGATGCCTATCACGCATGGGGTTGCGTTTGACTAAAATTGGAATTGGTGAACTTTCCACAGTTTCTTGCTCCATATGATGTGAAGTGTCTTCCTTATCATTGCTTGCAGTTTCAATGTTGTTGCCACTGATGATAGTATCATTATCAACAAAGGAAAAAGCTTCAGCTAATTGTGTCTTAGATGGTAGCACTTCAACTCTATGTAAAGGGAAAAAAAATCAAAGAATTGCTCCCCCTAAGTTGTAGCATCATATTGCTTGCTATAAAACATCCTTTGACACAACAAATCTTCTCGACTTAGGGTTGTTACACTTATAACCTTTCTGCATTAAGGAATAGCCAAGGAAAATACACTTGTTAGCTCTCGAATCCAATTTGTCCCTGTGAATAGGTTGTATGTGTACAAAGCATGTGTATCCAAATATTTTAAGATGAGATAAATTAATTTCCCTTCATTTTAATATCTCCATTGGAGATTTGAAATTCAACACCCTACTTGGTAACCTGTTGATGAGGTATGTTGTAGTCATTACTCCTTGGGACCAAAATATTTTGGGAACATGCATTTGTAATATTAAGGCTCGTGTGTTCTCAAGCAAATCATGATTCTTTCTCTCAACTATGCCATTTGTTGTCGAGTGCCCACACAACTTGTTTGATGCATGATGCCATGCATGCTCAAATATTGTTTCATGTTTTGTGACCTATTCTGCACCATTATCAGACCTTAAGGTTTTAAATTGAGATGTAAAGTGATTTTTAACAAGGTTATGAAAGTCTTTTAACACTTCCATTACTTCACTCTTAGACTTCAAAATGTACAACCAAGTGACTAGAGAGAATCATCAATAAACATCACAAAATACTTATAATCATCAAATGACTAAAAAAATGGTCTCATACATCCGAGTGTACAACTTCAAAAGCTTCAGTAGTCCTAGTTGAAGAAAGACTAAAAGGTAACCTAGTGGACTTGAACAAGTGACAAGTATCACATTGAGTCACTTCCTTACATAAGTTTAGAAACAAACTTGACAAAATAGGATCGGATGGGTGAGCTAATCTTTGATGCTATAGGTGTTTGTCTTGAGCTAGGCTAGGCTTGACTTGAAATCCTTTAGGAGAAAGAAACTCCTTTGATATGTAATAGAGACCACCTAGGTAAAACCCCTTCTAGGTAAAACCCCTCACCAATCTTCTTCTTGGTGACACAATCCTGAAAAATTACTTTGTAAGGGAAAAAGATGGCTAAACAATTCAAAGAGTTTGTTATTTTTCCTACATAAAGCAATTGAAAGGGAAAGATGGGAATACAAAGCCATGGACTCAACTTTATCTATCACTAGGTTTATTTTCCCTTTCCTACTACCTTAGCTCCCTCACCAAGAGCAACAGAAACATGAGAAGGGTTTGGAAGTCTCTCGAAGTCATGTAGTCTAGATGCTTGATTAGTCATGCGATCTGTGGCACCAGAATGTATGACCAATAAATCATGCATTCATTTAATATTTAGAGCATTTTTTAGGGCAATCATAATACCTTGCACATCTTCTTGATTGAGGTTTTGGGTGTCAGCCAAAAACCCTGCAAACTTCCTTATTAATGCCATCAAATTTCCTTCTCCAATGTCACGAACTTCATCCTTTCCAGGGACTTCTTTCTTCCTTTGAATGTACACAATAAGCTCATTTATGAGATCGGTGGGATTGGAAGTGAAGTTCAAGAATGCCTCTAAGCTTTGAGTTGGGGAAGTTGAAGTCATGGCATGGTTGGCCTTGTAGCTTAAGTATTGAGACTTTCTTTGGAAAAACTTGTCATTCTTCATAAAATCTGGCTTGAGCTCTGGATGCAAGATCCAACAACATTCCTTCAAGTGTCCAATGGCATTGCAATGCCGACACTTACTACAAAACAAAGTGTCATTAGCGAGGGTCAAATACCGTCCAAAAAGGCATTTTGCCATTGCAAATACTTATTTCTGACAGTAAAAAGCCCTCGCTGGGCGTCGGAAGTTGTCCCATTGAAAATACTTTTGTTCCGACTAGCCGTCAGGATTAAATCATTTTCGACACACATGACTCGTTGTTAATAGTTATATTTATGTCGAAAATGAATGTTCAAAATGGCAAACTTATTTTATTTTCGACATGAAATTGTGGTCGCAAATACTTAAATGATCGTCGAATATACTTTCTAAGTGCTGACATCTGTTTTTTGCAATGATTTTCTTACAACCAAAAGATTGTGTCGAAAAATGTTTTTCCAACAGAAAAATGTTATTTACAAGAGCGCATAATCATCACAATTATTATTACCAACAATTAAGAATTCTCGAAAATACGCACAAAAACATATTTGTGAGGATCAAGAGTCGTTGGAATTGTATATTTGCAATGGTGTTACTTCGTCAGCAAATAGTATCTCCGACCAACAACTTTTTTTTAGAAAACTATATTTCGACCAATGATGTTTATCGAAATTTGTATTTTTGGCCAAAACTACTACTTTAGTCTATCATAAAAAATTATTTTAGACACAATAGGGTTGTCGTTAAAACACCTCATCGGAAAAAATAAAGTAAGACATTTCAGTGGGAATTGATGTAAGAAATATAAGCTTTCTGCTAAAAATTCTACTGAGTATTGTTCAAAGAATATTTTGTATATATTATCACTAATAAAACAAACATTTATAAGATCAATGTGGTAAAGCCAACACATCAATTACAAACCTAAGATATGTGTTTGAACATATTAACACATATCATTGTCCTCAAATTCCGAAAATGCAAACTTGAATTCTTTCGAAGATGTGCAGATAAAAACATCTTCTCTTTTGTACATACAGTGTATGTAGCTCCTTCATCACTCCTTCACATAGCTCCTTCATTCACTCCTTCATATTTAACAAGACGAAGATCCTGAAATATTAAGTGAATAAACCTTCCAACATAGAAAATAAATTCTGACTTTTAAGTTTAAAAATAAAGTAAATGAGTAGCTACAACATTCACACCTTAATTGCAGCATGTTTACAGAACTCATAGCGCAACATTTCCTCCTCAACATTTTCATCCAATCCACGAACAACCAAGACACGAGTTTGACCTAATTGCATATATACTCAATGAAGTTCATAACAAATAATACTTAGCTACGCCAACTAAAAGCAACAAAGTAGACCAACTAGCTTCAAAGCACTCTACCCAAAGCCTAGGTAAAAGCATGTGTACAACCACAAAATACCATAAAAGCAGCTAAAAAAGAAATGAGCACGCATATAACTTTTACACAGGCATTTTAAAACATATAAAATTATTGACTATCTCCATATAAATCCCTCTATTTTTCCCAAAATTGCTTAATGGTACGCATTTAACATGAATACACTGAGGAAAAATGAATACATGCATACCTCAATTTCAGAGATGGAGCCATTTTTTCACCAAGCTCTTCATGCCTGGAGGAACAAGAGACTGAGCAGCAATTCAATCTCATCCTCTTCCTCTTCTTCTTGAGCAGAACCTAACAATTCAATCTTTTGGCCTCACATGATCAACCCACAAACACAAAAAAAGATAACACAAACAACAAGAACAAAGACCAAAATCCAATGCCTTTACCTATTTGTTGAATATCCTAAAAGAAAAAATGCAGAAAACACAAAACACAGGACTACCTAAGCATTTTGTATACTATTTTCACAGATTCACAGCATGTAGAGATTCAGTAAACGCAGGCATCAAAGTGAGAATGAGAGACATGATTATACCTTTCTTTTTTAGATCCACCGACCACTGGATTTCCGTTGCTCTCTGAGATGCTCAATTCATCATTTTTCTCGACCTTCATCTCTGATCGAAGTCCCTTGTGGGTGTCGCAGAACCGAAGATTTATGCATTGAGAGTCGAAAAGGTGGAACTGGGCTTAGGTTTGCAGAAGTGGAGGCGTGTGAATTTTTTTTGGATGAAAGCAGAAATGAGATAAATGGAGAGATTGTGTTGGTTTTGATGAATGTGGCTTTGAGATTTTGAGAACGAAATGAAGGATGGAGGCTAGGGTTTTGTTTCTAAATAGGAGAGGTAGAGAAGATGTGAGAGAGAAATGAGGAGGAGGAGAGAAAGCTAAACGGCGTTGAGTGCTGTCTTTGGAAATAGAGAGTTGAATTTTTGGGCACCATGCCAAAATTTTGGCAGCCCTCCAAAATGTTTGTCTCCCGCCGCCTCCAATTTTTTTTGAATTTATGTATGATTCTATTTTGTTATTTTTTTTGTCAAAATGTATGATTTTATTTGAATCTATCGTTTTGACGTAATACGTATTCTACCAGACTAGTTTAATGATCCAACCATCAAACTTTTTTGTATATATCCCAAGATCACATATGTCAAAAATCACAAAAATAAAATATTCAGAGATAAGGTAACGGGACAAAAAATTTCTACGGTTATAAACAAAAAATTACGATTTAACGATTATTTTAGCTCCGATTTTGATGATTTGTACTACTACACTCCCGACCCTTTAAGAATACAATGAACAAATGTGATTTTCAATTTAAAATATTTACACCAGTAGATACCACAAAATCTTAGATTATACTTAATGGAAGTATAAATTAAACTCTTAAGTGTTTGTTAAATCTACTGTTTTGACGAGATACACATGCTACGCAATTAGTTTCAACGATCCAACCACCAAACTTGTTTGTATATAATCTGAGATTGCATACGTCAAAAATCTTAGAAAACAAACATTCAAAGATTAGGTAACGGAGCAAAAAATTTCAACGGTTATAAAAGAAAAATCACCATTTAACGGTTACTTAAGTTCTAATTTTGATGATATTTTACAGCTACACTCCTTGACATAGGAATACAATGAATGAATTCGATCTTTAATTTAAATGTTTACACTCGTGGATACCACAAGTCTTATGTTATACTTAATGGAAGTATGAAAGTGTTTGTTGAATCTACTGTGTTTGACGAGATACATATTCTACACAATTAGTTTCAGCGATCCAACCATCAAACATGTTTGTATATAATCCGAGATCACATACGTCAAAAATCGAAAAAAACAAACATTCAAATATTAGGTAACGAGACAAAAAATTTCGACGGTTATACACAAAAAATCACGATTCAAAGGTTATTTTAGCTCCAATTTTGATGATTTTTTTACAGCTACACTCCTCAACCCTATAAGAATATAATGAATGAATTCGATCTTTGATTCAAAATGTTTACACTAGTGGATACCACAAATCTTATGTTATACTTAATGGAAGTATAATAAAATAAACTCTAACTGTTTGTTGAATCTATCATTTTGATAGATATGCATTCTACGAAACTGGTTCAACGATCCAACTGTCAAATTTGTTTGTATATAATTTGAGATCGCATACGTAAAAAATCAGAAAAAAAAAAAAGAAAACAAACAAAACAAAAAAAATTGACAATTACAAATGAAAAATCATGATTTAACAATTATTTTAGCTTTGGTTTTTATATTTTTTTTTACAGCTACACTCCTCGACCCTATAAGAATACAATGAACTAATTCGATTTTCAATTTAAAATATTTACACTAGTGAATACCACATAATATAATATTTACACTGGTCAATGATCTTTTTCGACGACAACTATATGCCCTCATAAATAAATATCCATTTCTGAGAGCCCTTGGTTGCCCTCGAAAATAGATAGTTATTTTCCACATCCTCTAGTTCCTCTCGCAAATACACAATCACTTCCGACAACAACAAATCATCCTCGAAAATAGAGAGAATTACTACCGACGACCACTTGTTGCCCTTGGAAATAAATAATTACTTCCGATAATTAAAACACGCCATCGGAAAAAAATATAACTATTACCAACGAATACATATTTCGTCGTAAATAAATGTGGCGCCAAAATTTCACTCCAATAAATAGGTATTTCCGACGGCAATGCAACCCTTTTCTAAGAGCATTGTGCATGTTGAAAATAGTAAACCTCTTGTCGACATATTTCCGAGGGAACCTAATTGTTGGTCGAAAATAATGGTTTTTCCAAGAGTATTTGTAGGCCCTCGTAAAAAGTTGGTCGCAAATGACCATTTTTTTTGTAGTGACTTGAGATGTGGGTTCTTCCCTTTATACTTCCTCTCGTTGGAGAATAAGCTCTTACTTCTGAAACATTTGGCTTTGTATCAACATTCATGACTTTCTCTCTTACTTCTTCTCGTTGGATATGACTTTCTCTCTTACTTCTTCTCGTTGGATTGTTGCACAAACACTCACAAATGAGAGAAGTTCAGGGTTCATGAGAATATGGCTGCGGAGATCCTCATATTAAGAGCCTAAACTGGATAAAAGTTCGAAAATCTTATCTTCCTCAGCTGTTTTTAAAAGGATCAAGCATCTGTTGTGTGTGGGTGGTAGACTTCTAACTCATTCCACATACTTTTCATGCTCCCAAAAAGTTGAACAAATGGCTTCCCATCCTATCAAATGTTTGCAATATCCTTCTTCAATTGAAACACACATGCTGCATTAGTCTTGTTCCCATGCATTTCCTTGACAACGTTCCATAGTTGAAAAGCTGACTTGGACAAGCAGAAAATCTCAGTCAACTTCCGCTCTATAGAGTTGAGGAGCCAAGACATAACCAACTAGTCTTTGATGAGCCAAGCTTCATAGTTGGGAGTTGAAATCTCAAGTTCTTCGACACTTCCATTTAGAACCATAGCTTCGATCTTCCACCTATGGCAAGAGAGACAGCTCTTGATCATGGTAAGTAATTGAACTCATTCAAGAGTACTGAACTTAATCATTGGTTTGGATTTACATCCATTTCATTGTTGGTGTGAGGGAGAGATTACATGAGAGCTTTCTACCTCAAACCCAAAGTCTTCAGCCATTTTGAAAGGTTGAAGACGAACAAACAGTAGTATTGCAGAGGCAGGATATTACTCCTGCTCTGATATCATAATGCCCTTCTAATTGTGAGTTTGTATTTCATTCATGGAGAAAACTATCTCAGAGATAAAACATATATAAGAGAAGGCGTGGTCAACATATTGATCACCTTCTTGGTTGACGCCTTAACATCTGCTTAGGGAACATAACTATAAGCAGCTCCTTAAAACAAGGAGTTGACCATGTAAACCACTATACATGTATACCTAATTACAAGAAAAGAACAACAAGCTATTAACCACCTAGAGACCCAACGCAATACCTAGGGGTAAAATAGCTTGTAGTTGACAGAACCCTAATTACCTTGAGGACTTTGAATACTTCCAATAAATACCATAGAAACTGTACTATAAGAAGACTACCAATGAACAATTAAGACACTACAAAGTTACTGTAGAGCATTACAAATGCATTTCAAAGACACTTAGCAAAGAGATTTCAAAATGACACTTTATTTAAAAGTTCTCGTTCAAATGTATACAGCATCAAGTCATTTTCGAAGTTCCTCAACATAATCTTTTGTATTGCATAGCCTCAGCTTCATGGAACTTCAAAGCCCCTCATCCAAACACACTCTTTAAATGCCGATGTGGATTCACATCTCAATAAAAGGGTAGGTCTTGGATTTGATTTTTGAATGTAATAAGAATGAAGTTTGTATATGAGCTATATGATATATGTGTGTATATATGGGTGTATATTTTGATGTTCATACTTTATATAGTATTTTGAGAAAATTTATGTGTACTTGGAACACTTATCACGTGTTGTGTCACTTCAGTATTATAACATGAGTGAACGAAAAATTCAAGTAATATGTCCAATTTTTAATTTTTTTTTAAAATAATACACATGTTATAATATTAATTGAAGAATAACACCATCGAAAAATCTCTCAAAATATTTATTGTTAAGATTGAACAAATGTGTGAGCCGAAAGGTTTCACACGCCAGCCAAATGAGCACTAACTAGAACCATACAAAATATCACATCCCATATGAGTTGGACATATTTAGAATTTTATTGAAAATAGTTATGATATCAAATTAAGGTCGGCAAGCCTATATGGACTTATAAATTTAGCCAGTGTTAGGTAGGTACGTGGGAGGTCGAAATTTAGCCTTCTTACAGAGCCCGCCCTAGAGTTGTATCTCTCTCTTGTAAGCATCTTGTTACCTTGATCTAACATAATTAGTGACCTTTGACTGTAGTAAAAGTGCAACGAGAGGTAAAATGATGGGGCTAAGTTGTGTTGTTTCAAAAGTTGCTACATATCCTTCTAAAGCGATTAGCCGCGTTGCAAATTAACTTTTACTTTAAGTTGATGAATTTTTGTGCTGAAAACATGTGGATTATGTGACTCTTCATACTTTTTAGAATTGTAGTAGTTTCATAATAGATATGAGGTTTCAAGTTTCTCATATCGCATCAATAAGTTTTGAAATCGTATCAATTAATTATATCTTTATGCTTGTTTGATTGTCTCATTCCTTAAATTGATGACGTAACTAGAAACCACACTTGCAATACATGGACCAAAACTAGTCACACATGGGACTAACGTTAGTCCCATTAGCTTCTCTAACCCAATTCTTCACATTCCAAAACGATAAACAATTACAGAGAGTACTACCGTTATGTGGCTTCTAGGCATCCTAGGAATAGGTCCTACATTTTCCACAGCAACGATTATCCTACAGTTAAATAGATAGAAGACACAAATTATAACGACTTCAATAGCCTTATTAAAAATTCACCGAAAACATCAGAGTGTAGAATGTGGTTTAACTCTTAATTTTACTTCTCTAGCTAACTATTAATTTCACTTCCCTCATTTCATTATTTTACGGACTCCTTTGACATGTATGGTTCTAACCTAAAGTTTCTACATTTGGCTCTTATTAATTTTACTTTATGTGAATCTACCATTTTATTTTTCGAAAGGGCAATCACGTTGTTGATTCCTTAGCTAATTATGGGGTTGATCATGTTGGCTCTCATTGATGGGATTATGTTCCTTCCTTTGTGTCTACATCTTATTCTAGGGATTTTTTAGGATTCCCTAGCTATCGGTTTTCATGATTTTGTTGCCATAGTTGCTTTCCCGGGGTTTGGTTTTTATCCCCCCGTCATTTAACTACCTTTTTCTTCTTCATTAATTTAAAAAACGTAAGGGGCTGATCCCGTTTTATAATAAATAAAAAAATAAAAAAATGTGAATCGACCATTTGAGTAAAGAGTGTCATTTTTTGACCGACCTCTCTTTAACATTCATGGTTCTGCTGTGAATTTTCTATGTTTCAAAAGGCATTTCATATTATATGTTCAAAACCAACAATATATACAACTGCTTCAAACCTATATATTCGAAGGTTTTACGCTTTTACTCTCCTCCATGATGTGACTGCTTGTATTGTATCACTTATACCCATCGATCATATGTCTCTCTGTGTGTGTGCACTATACACCCTGCATCCAGTACGCAATTGTACCACATGGCAAAGCATATAAAACACATCAAGCTATGGAGTGAGACAACTCTTGGACACTTTTGCCAAATGTTTTAATGCTATGAATTAAGAATTCATGATGATTGCCATTTATGTATGTAAGAGTACTGCACTTAAATTAAATTTTTAGACCAAATTTGTAAATTATATGATGCATCATCAATAAAAAAAAGCATGTTAATTCGATCATCAACAAACATGTTATAAGGTTTACAAAATTGGTCTAACCAGTTGATCTCCCTAACATTACCCTTTTTATATACAACAGAACTTGCATACGCATGCTTCACTCTTGTCTAACTCAAATATTAATTCCTCGACTTGTATGTTATGGGAGTTGATTTTTACACACAATTTTTAGCCTTTCACATACCGCTTCTTACTTTTAATTATCAAATTGTATATAAAAAAATGTGTATTTATCATTTTATATATGTTATCTTGAGAGTCTATACATATCACTATACTTATTGGATAAACATTAACATTTCTTAATGCACATGCAATATTTTATGCCCCATGCATTTACAATATTTTATGCACGTCCTTAATTACTTGCAAAAGGATGTAACATGAGTCTTTATTTTTGTTTGGTTTTCTTTTGGGGTCGAAATAGAGAGGGGGATTTAACCTCATTGTGGTCATGTGAATCAAATGCTCCCAACTCCTCTCCTTCTACTATTTTCTTCAATATTCATCACGTAACTTTATCGCATGATCAACAAGTGACGTTATATGTTGCATTTATACAATATCAGAAAGCAAGTCATATGTTTCGTAAATCTAGGGTTCGTGAGAAAAACGAAAGATAAAAGAAACTCTTTGGAAATTATGGGTGCTAGGTAAGATGTGTCCTTGAGCCCTACGTAATGGTGGAGATATTTTTCTCTCAATCGAGAAATTGCAATTTGCAAGCCTAACTCTAGGTAGCTAGTTCAAACTTTCTTTATTTTTTAAGACAACCTATTGACTTAACATTTGGAAAGGCATCATATCGATGTTATCTCACTTTCGTAGGCTTCTCTCCTTATCCTTTATTGGAACATATCAATCAATTTTTGTGTCTTATTTCATCCTCATCCACAAATAAAAAGAAAAACACTGGTAATGCTGTAGTCAACTGTAGTGTATGTAGATAATATATATCATATATGAGTTAGAATTCAGGGTACACACTATTGACTTATATTTCGACACTAATTTGGTAGTATATATCCATTTTGTAATTTATTTCAATGATTTAAACTATCTATATTATTTAGTACATCTCTCATATGTTGTGAAGAAAATGGACAAATCAAAACCATTAAGATATTCATTTGTTGTAAAGAAAATGGACGAATATGATTCTACATAGAAACACTAAATTTAAAAGAAAACTAATGAAAAGAACTTGAAAACTTTGAATTTTAACAATAAGGACAAAATAAAGGGTAAAATGAATAGTATCAGGATTGACTTTTTAGTGTAAAAATGTGGTTTTTTGTTAAAGTGAACAGTGACGGAAGCTTTTCATTAAAGTTCTCTAAATTTAATCCAACAGTCATATGATTTTTTATTTGGGTAATTTTTAGTAAACATGATATTTGAAATAAAACATAAAAAAAATAAACGATTCAAATTGTTAAAATACTTTATAGAGTAAGCTCTACAAAAATATGTGTTAAACGTGTGTCAAAAACGTGTGTTCCCAAATCTTGACCCTTATACACACGCAGGCATGTATGTAAACATTTTTCGATAGTGTGAATCATGCGCAGCCTTAGTCCATGTGGTTTGGACCCTCTCTTCCCCAAACGCTGATTGGACCGTCTCTTGGGTTGTATGATATCCAGTGAGAATATCCCTTCTTCTGCCCCAAATGAGAAGCAAGTACAGAGGGAGCGAGAGTGAATAGTCAAATGTTGCACCCATGCACTGGGAGTTCACGGGGTTGTGTACTTTAGGCCGCACACAAAACGATATTGGAAATGGTAGGTCCCGGAGTGTAGTAGATTATGGTCAATTTGTCAAGCATGAAAAAAGCAAGAGCAACCCTCCATGCACCACTACTCCACAAGTTTAAGAATTTTGAGAAACCACTGTGAGGAAAAGGGAGACAGAATGTGTGCTTTTAGACTCCTGGGTCCTTTGTGCGTATGCAGTAATTACATTGGATCAAACGTTCAATTTACCTTCTTTAAAGTGCTTTGCGCGGCGACAGATTCGTCGTGCAAGTTGCTGGCATAAAAAAAGCATCATACCCTCCTTTTTCCTTCCCTTTTGCGCGACGAAAGGTTTTGTTTGTCGAGCAAAGATATTCCTCCGTCGCATAAAGATTTTATCATTTGCGTGACAGATTCCTAGTTTAGATGATTTAAGCGACAAATTTGTCTTTGTCACATAAAGTTTCGTCTTGCAAACTGTTTTTTTTTTCCTACGAGAAATCCTAATTGATATGTTACCTAGTTGACATCCAACATATTATTCATCCCCTCGTATGTTTTATGATAGACGGCTCGTAATAATTTCAGGATATAATTCACAATTTACAAAGGTTGCTAGTGTTTTGTTAGTGTTTTTTATATCTTTGTTTCTATATTGAAAATTAAAATGATAAAATACCAAAGTCCAACAAAAATTACGTTTTTTTGGTGTTTTATTTTAATTTGCATATGAAGGATAAGAAGATATATAAATTCTGATCTAAATTACTTGGCATGCTCGAGCAATTCTGAAGGATTAGTACACCAGAATCAGGAGCTCGCAGTCTTTCAGAAGTGGATAAGTTTCTTCAGGTATGTCGCTAACGTCACTGTAAATGTAAACTAATGATTAGCAACTTAGCTATCTATTGAAACACTACATAAAATATGATAGTACAAGCATAAAAATAACAGTTATCTGAGACCTGCATTTGCGGGAATAGAAGCTCTACCTAATATAACAAACATTACCAAAACTATATCTCAAGTCGATATAAACCAAGTTGATATAAATTCTGACCTTCAAATCTTGTACTACAAATGGATCCTCATGTATGATATTAAATTGCAACTCTGAGACTGCAGCACCAGCAAGAACCACACTTGTATCCACCAAATAATAATGAGTCTTTTTCATTACCTGCCAATAACTGTCTCAGTTTCATACACATGTGTGGTGTAAGAAAGGTACACATTAAGTAGCTACGAAGACACGATTAAAGAAAGCATCCGTATATGACCCATTATTCAATGGAATGCAAGAAAGGAAGATGCTTGGACCTCAAAATCACGCTGGGGAACATAGATCGGGATGGTGGGTTGGACATTGTTTGTCCAATCACGAAGATCATCCAGACCTGGAGACATAGAAATAGAGCCTCAGCGATGTTTAATGTCAATTAAAAGGAATTAGAAAAGAGAGAAAAAGAAGATTAACAGAAAAGATCTAAAGCATCATCGTAAGTTTGTTAATAGTTTAAATAACAACATTAGAAAGTGTTCATGACAGAGACCTCCAATAGCATCAGCATGAGAATGAGTAATTATAACCGCATCAATTATTCTTAACCTGACAGAAATACAACTAGTTACGACAAGGCAAATACCAGACAATTACACACATATATTAATGGAAGCACCACTAATTTAACCATATATGTAAGTCCTTGAAAACAGAGAAACCCTTTGAATAAAAGAAGCTGAAGAAAAAACATAGTCTTGCCACTTTAACAGTCCAAAAAGCACACTTCAAGATATGTAAAACTTGAATCCAACTATCCAAGATTAAAGGTCCTACCCAGTGCACAAGGCTCCCGCTTTACGCAGGGTCTGGGAGAGGTGAATGTCGGCTAGCCTTACCCCCTTGAAAAATCGAAACTACAACAATCAGGGGTGGGCCTACATAACATCCTATGCATAAATCTAAGGAATACATGAGAGTGGTAATACACTACCAAAACACTAGACCACAAGAAATCAGTCCTCAATATCAACGTCTGAAAGTTTTATCTTGAAGTTTCCTAACATAACATGCACTGTTAGTGTCTGATCTTATTGCAACTAACCCAGATAATTTAGACATGTCACACATGAGAGACAATTTGAGATCATGAACTCATATACGATAGCAACATAAACAGATGAGGCAATAACTAACCCGTGGGCAGTAAACCATTGGAGAGCACTGTAGTAGAAAAACCTGTGAAACACGAATAGAAATTCAACTTTCACCAACAAAGTGTCTGGAAGTATATTATTGAGGCATAACAAAATCTTGTAACTTTTCTTTTTCTACTTTTAAAGTTTTTAAGTTATAAATAAGAAGAATTATATTTGTATCTTCATTGGTAATAAGCCAAAACAACAATGAAACAATTAAATCCAGTTTTATCAATTGTGTCATATTATAATTTAATAATTTATATAGCAAGAAATACATGGACTACAGCTATAAATTTTATTTTAAAAGTAATATTGAGGTAAATTATCCTGTAGCTTTGCCCATATGAAAAGCTCCCATCAACCCACATCATAAGGCTCCAAACGGGGTTCTATTTGATTGATGGATCTTTGCCTCATGCGGAGGCTGCAAATACCACTGTGCAACAATGCCTGTGGTGCTAAACTTATCCAGAAAATATGGTTCTTGGATGACACACCAACTTGTCAGCCTACATATTTACTATCAATTTACTGCATATGAGAAGCAGATAGTTAAGTGGATTATCTTCCATGCCTACCAATGAACTCATAAACATATTATGTTTGACAAAAGTCTTACTTTTTGCAAGTCTTAGGTTTAAACTATGAGTACTTGATACATATTCTTTTCCAACAAAGATTTGGTACACCACTGCAGATTTAATATTTTAATCCATAACCAACCACAACCTTGAATTAGAAATTTACGAGATAAAGAAGTAAAAGTACATTCTTAGGGTAACATACACGGGATGCATAAAATTGATATATCACTTACTTTCCAGCATCTATAAGTATGTTATAATTTCCAGAGGGTCTAGGATAACGAATAAGGATGCTTGTGTTGAGCCTCTTATTTCTATTCCCAGCTTCCACAGCTATCAAGCAAACCTGAAAAAAAAAAAACAAGCAATCATTTCCTTACTAATCGGATGCGCATTTGATTAGAAACAAAGTAGCCAACATAAATCTTTGGATAGGACATGCCAAAATTACTTAAGCACAGAGGTTTCATAACCATACCGCACATGTCTTTAAAGGATTTGTCAGGCAGCTGACTCGGGGAATTCCTTCACTAGTACCAGTACCTATATATATGATTTCTGATTGCTCACAAGGTGAGCCAGCACCCGTAGTTGCAGAATCTGTGGTTCATTACAAAGTCAGTACACAATAGCTTAAAGCTCGTACAATCCGCGAACAGAGAACATTCAAATTTGTCTATATGGTAACAACAAAGCCCACCAACATTATATATTTCATCACCATGCCAAAAGCCAAACTACCATCTTATAAATTAGAACTATTGTTTGGAGTATGCAAATTTAAAACCAAAATTATAACCCAGTTAATCAAATTTGAACCATTTGTTTCCATCATCCATTGATTCATTCAATGCAAATCAATGTATATATCACAACTTCATTCCTATTTACACCCAAAAGTTCAAACACAAGCTGCACAACTTAGTCCCTTATCTCTTATTAAGCAATACAAGTAAAATTTGGCGCCTAAAATCAATGCATAAAAACCATATATACCCACAAAACAAGAACACTGAACATTTACCGATTCAACGGTTCAAAGGGTATTAGAATATCAAGGAAATGCACAAAACCCAGAAATAAAAAATGCAAAATATTGTAATTGGAGCAAGATAAATAACAAATCAGGGATGGAGGAGCTTACAAGATTGGAGGTAAGAGTTGAAAATTCGTCTAAAGGGAGAAAACCCATTTGCCGGAGCTGTGATTGGAGGGCTGTGGAGTGAGAGTTGGCGTTTGTACGTAGCAAAGTAGCTCAGAGAAGAAGGGCGAATAGTGCCCAAAAATTGAACCATTTGCCAAAAGCCTACTGGGAATCTGTAAACAAATTGGAAAGTTTCCTTTTGACTATTACTCCTTTCTCCTCAGCTTCACAAAACCCTTGTTAGTGCATTTGGCGTGTAGCCAAGTGGGAAGGGACATGTCCTTTTTTTTTTTTTTTTTTTTTTTTTTACAGAATACTCTTCGGATTTCTTTGTGAGGATTCCAGAAATTTTTCAATCACGTTCAATCATTTACATCGTGTGATCAGAAATTATTATAAATTTTTTTATTTAAAATTGAATATAAATAGTATTTAATAAAAAATGACCGCGCGTTATACAATAAACAGACGTGATTAGAGAATGTCCGGAGTCCTCACAAAGAGGATCCAGAGAGGATGCTCATCCTTTTTTATAAAACAACGCTTAGGTGTGTTCCAAAAACAAAGCTTAGGTGCTAAAAATTTAGCAGTAGGTGGATAACCAATGTGGTTGCTCATTGGTTTGACACTTGTTCATAATTTTTCTCTGTTGTAAAAAATTGTGCAATATTACAAAATATCCATGTAAAAGACTAGAATAACCTTTTTGTAAAAATTTGGGGCACATTTTTGAGTCAGTGGACGCTATCCTTGAGCTCCACGAAGCTCTAAGTTCCTCACCATGTAATCGGAAGAACTAATACTGACTAAGAAATCAGTGATCGGGATGTCTTCAAAATCAAACGGGATCAACCAACTCTAGAATAGTGAAGATTACCTCGAATACCCAATATATCTTAGTGATTCTATTGATGGTTTGGACAAGTTTGGTGGAATTGAAGGTGATGAAGTGGCTGAAAATGGTGAGAAAGCCTCCGACTCTCGCTAGGGATCACAAATGCATGCTTTCTCTAGAGCATACATGGCTACTCAGGCCATGGATGTATTTGAGACTGAGAAGGATCATAACAGCTATGACAGAGATAAAACTAGCATCATATTTGAATAAACGGTGAACATCTCAGTAGGGGACAAGATGAACAGCCTCGTGTTCAATGAAGGTGAGTCATCTGACAATTTAATTTGGATCGATTTGGGTCAGAGTCCGTTGGGTTCTAACAAACAAATTAGGTCAGATTCACAAACAAAAGATTTCCTTTCCTTTGCCACCATTTTACCTTTTTCTTTTTTTATGATAAAAGGTAAATTTCATTACCAACTGTTACATACATAAATAAAGGCCCATAAACATAACAAATACAAACAAAAGATGGGCCTCCAAGACAACAACCAAACAACCCAACTCGAGGGTTGAGCCTGAAAAGAAAAAGCATATAATACAACACAAATCAACCCTAGCCACCTATTACCCCCGTCGCAGCCAAAGTAAGCCTCGATGACCACGAACCAGCTTCCTATCCTACATGGGAGGTGAACCCCAACTAAGCCCCAACAAAAAGATAAGTTGCCATCCTCAATCAAACTCCACAAAGAATCAATATGCCGCCACCAATGATATAAAACTAGGGAGAAAGTCAATGGATCCACTAACAACAGCGTCGAGACCGGCACACGAGTGGAAGGTGGTGCTATGAACACCCAAGCAGAAGCTTTATGCACCTTCCGATAAAGTCGTCATGGCAGGAAGAATCATGAGCAACTTTTCCGAAAACATACTTCTAAGGTACATGGCAATCCAATATATGATGACAAAGAGGTAAATTCAGGGTCACACAATGACTCCATGTGCTATCATTTGATGTTGTTGTCTTATCAGTTTTGATGGATTTGGACTTTGAAGAAAAGAGAGGGAAGAGGGGAGAAATGAGATCAGGACTAGACAAATAGAATGAGGTTAGTTGACTTAGTCAAGCATTTTCGTGTAGCGGACTTCCTTGGGAATAAAATTCCTATTGAGGATTTCCTAGTCTGGATGCCTCATTTGGACTTGCTTTGACACATAGTGTATGTGTTGAAAAACGTGCTTGAGTTAGTACACTGATTGGGTATGGATGTAATCATACTCAAGGTCGACATTCAGTTCGACCCCTCGATTGATTTCTAGATCACCTTGTCGTGGATTTGGCTTGGGTAAATGGTTGGAATTATTTGTGGATCGAATGTGATTCTTCTTTAGTGGTCCTTTTTCTTTCTTCCACTTCTCGCAAGATTCCTTGGTGTCTACGTGATTCTTCTATATAAAAAAATGTGATTCTTCTATAGTCCAACGACCAAGCCTTATGCGTAGCTCGACTTGCCTAATCCATTATCATCCTTTGCTACTCCATTGATTGAAATCTTATTCATTTTCAATTTTTGATTAAGGTCCTTGGGTATTAATAACATCATTAATTATTTGAATAATAAAATATTTTTATTTTTAAATATATTCCTTTAGTGTTAAAAATGTTACAATTAGTATATTTATATTTATGGCTACATTTGTTATCATATATTTTTATTTTTAGTTTGTACCAAATTTTTTTTCATTTTTAATTTGTACCCATATGTTAGTTTTTTTTTTGTGCCCATATTTTTTAAAGTTTTATTTTTGTTTGTACCCATGTTTATACTGTCACGTGACATTATATATTTAATCAATGATAGAAAAATTACATATGGTTTATTTATGTTTTTTTATGCCTAAACTTTGTATCATGTATTTATATTTTTAGTTTGTACCCACTTTTAATTTGCAACATTTTTTTAAATTTGTAGTATTTTCTTTTTAGTTTTATTTTGTACCCATGTATTAATTTTTTTTTAGCGCCTATATTTTTTAAAAATTCATTTGTACTCATAATTTTTTAATCTTTTATATGCACCCTAATTTATTTATAATGTACCCATTCTTCTTTATTAATGTACCACTTTGTTATATGTGAAATGTACCAATTTTTTTAACACTATGGATACATTCTTTTGCTATTTATTATTTCTTATTTTTACATAGTTTTTATCCATTTATTCAATCAAAATGTTTGAATTTTTTTATTATAACCGTTTCTAATAGTATTATAATGAGGGATTTTAAATTTATAGGATTATAAATCTCATAAAATATCAAACAATTAATGTCAAAACTATAAAAATATAAATATTAATTGTAATATAATGAGGTGTACAAAGTCAAAGGACTTTAATCAAACTTTGAATACCATTAAGGTTTTAGTCAAAGAATGTTAAGGATTAGGGACCGCATCCAAAGTATCCCTAAAAAAATGTTATAACCTACAACCCTTTGGTTGTATAAACTTTTCAGAGGTTGGATTAGGGGTTAAGACTTTCGGGTCCGGGGGCCATGTCTTGTGCTCATAGCCACCTATCGTAATCACGCTTAATAGGGCTCCCAAGATGCTAACTGAACAATACATAATGGGCTAATTAGACTCCTTTGACATTATGACTTTGAATTTTTAAACTTGTAATTATGCGAAGTTTCAAAGTTGTGTGTTATTTGGGATTTTTTTGGTATTCCCTGCAGCACAAAAGGAAAAGAATGAACAAACGTGTAGTATTTGTGAGATAATTAACTTTGAACGAAAAATCTCATAGTAATAATTTTGAGCTAGTAATGACTTTAAATATTTGTTTGAATCTAATGTGTTAATCCCTTTTTTATTAAAGCTCGTAAACAAGCTCTATTCTTATATATAATCATCTCAATACTAAATTTTTCACACAAATTTTAAAGCTTGATGTTAATTTGATTAAAATTTTCAATGACAATACAAAATAACAAAAAATACCTTTGATTGGTCTCCAATTAATTATACTTGTAACTATTATTTTCTAATTCCTTTTATTTGGCTTAAACGCCTTTCTTGTAATGGATTTCTGACTCCGCCACTTCTTCACGTTAGCCGGCTTTGATGAACTAAGCAATATTGTTTATTTACAGTGACTTTACTCTTGCAGGCAATTCCAAGGACTCTATGGCTCGACAAATCCGGGAAACAGTTGATGCAATGGCCAGTAGTAGAAATTGAAAAGCTACGTGGAAATACGGTCATGTTGCCAAGAGCATCTCTCTCTATCTCTCTCTCTCTCTGTGGCCAGTAGTAGAAATTGAAAAGCCACGTGGAAAGACGGTCATGTTGCCAAGAGCTAGCATGTCTCTCTCTCTCTCTCTCTCTCTCTCTCTCTCTCTCTCCAACAATGTCTAACCAAACTTCAAATTCTTAACTGCTTGTTAACTTCCTTTTTTGTTTTATTGGTCGGTAGGTCTTCCTTAAATAAGGATAATGATAAGACCACTTTGTAAATGTGGATCCTCTTCGTGAGAAGCTGTCACTAAAAAGCTTGGTAAGTTAATCAAAATATTTCAGTATATATATTCTTTATTGAAAGAAATGTTGAAAAATATTAGTATTTAGGTTTATTTTATTATTTGGGTTTTGCTTGGTAGTTTAGGAATTGGGCCTAACTCATCCGAATTAAGGTTTCTAGGTTTTGCTCTCTATAAATATAGCTTATAGTTTAGCATGAACAACAAGTTTAGTCACGATGTAGCCTATTGGGATTTTGTAGCCGTTTCGGCATTCAGTTAGTTTAATAATATTCTGATGTGAAAATTAACTTGACACACAAATTAAATCCTATTGATGACAATTGTAGTAAAGATGTAAGTAGGGATCATTCTACACCGGGGATTAACTAGGGATGCTAATCTACACGGATATGACTCAGAAATACTAAATTAAACTTAAAAACGCTATACAAGACTCTTATAACTCAAAACAGACTCAAAACAGCAAAACTAAGTTAAAAAGACTCAAAACAGGTTCTAAGGACTATTTGGACGAATTTAACACTAGTGGGACTTAAAACACTAAGTTAGACAAATTGAAACACCTATTTAACTAATCTAAGACACTTAATTGAAAGGTGGATTGATTTGGACGAAAATTAACTAAATAAAACGGATTGCAAAACAAAGTAAATTAGGTGATTTGAATGATGAAAACTTAGCCAGATGATCATTCTCCACACATGACATATGCATATAAACCAATTTCCAGTATTGTTCCTTTAAACCATGAATAACAACACCCCAAGTTAACCGTGACAACACAAATTAACCATCAGATTTTCCTTATTTCATTGAATTGGACGGGATACACATCACAACCAAATTATCTTTCTCAAGTTCCCTAACTATGAAAAGCATGATAGAAAACATATCAAAGGTCATTAAGTTCTTTGAAAACCATAAGCATTGACAATGCATTCGTAACTATGAAAAACATGATACTCCTGTCAAGGATTTTACTTAACACGATTGTGACTAGCAACCTTTACTACTTATGAATATAAGTTCATAACGATTAGGTGAAACTCCCTTATACTCTAGCATCAAATTTATGCATGCAAACTAAGTATGCATCCTCAATTATCATACATAAACAAGTTTTGATAACGCAGGTAAGCAAATCACATTCAAGACTTTAGAAACAATAACTAGATGTGTATGGATGAATGGAAGGGTCAGGAATGTGTTTTAGGTTGAATGGGGGTTGCGGCAAGGATGTATGGTGGTGGAGAATGGTGTAGAGTGGTGTAGATTGATGAATTGTTGTGGCTGAGAGGTGTTTCTGAATGGTAGAGGGTTTTGTACGAAATTGTGGCTGAAACACTCATATTTATAGGCTAGGGTTTTCACAAATTCTCATGGGAAAAGGCTAGGGTTTTGTAGCAAAGGCTTGGCCCAATCCAATGGGGAAAAGAACTAGGGTTTGTGGCAAATTTTTAGGGTTTCTAGAAGTATAGGGCGCGGCACTCTTTTAGGGGTTCTAGAAAGAATATCTTATGGCAAGTTCTTAAGCTTCTAGAAAGAATTTGGGGCGCCACCTTTCTAGGGCTTCTAGAAGGAGTGGTGTGACATGTGTTTAAGTGAAAGGATAGGGCTTCTGGAAAGGATTTAGGTGCCCTTACAACTAAATATTCATCTTCCAAGTCTTGAATTGATTTCTCCATCTCTTTAGCACATTCCTAGCTTCATTTGATCTTCAAAAACGTCCATTCCTAGTGCTCCACATGCAAGCAATCCACTTCAGCCCAAAAGTGCTTCAAAATGTATCCAATTACACTTTCTTGCCAACTTTGCCAATTAGACCTACAAGCACACTAAAATAGCTTAAAACACTATAATAAGTAGAAACGAGCTATGAAAATGCAAGAAAACAAGCTAACTAAGTCGCATAAATATGCTTCTACCAAGTACCTAAAATCAAAGAAAGAAAACTAAATCAAATATCAAAAGTAAAATAAACAAAACAGGGTGATTAGCAATTTTGCTAATCCCCGGCAACGGCGCCAAAATTTGATGTGAAAATTAACTTGACACACAAATTAAACCCTATTGATGACAATTGTAGTAAAGATGTAAGTAAGGATCATTCTAAACCGGGGATTAACTAGGGATGCTAATCTACACGAATATGACTTAGAAATACTAAATTAAACTTAAAAACACTTAACTAGTTAACAACACTAAACAAGACTCTTATGACTCAAAACTGACTCAAAACACTCAAAACAGCAAAACTAAGTTAAAAAGACTCAAAACAGGTTCTAAGGACTATTTGGAGGAATTTAACACTAGTGGGACTTAAAACACTAAGTTGGGCAGATTGAAATACCTATTTAACTAATCTAAGACACTTAATTGAAAGGGGGATTGATTTGGACGAAAATTAATTAAACAAAACAGATTGCAAAACAAAGTAAATTAGGTGATTTGAATGATGAAAACTTAGCCAGGGGATCCTTCTCCACACATGACATATGCATATAAACCAATTTCCAGAATTGTTCCTTGAAACAATGAATGACAACACCCCAAGTTAACCGTGACAGCACAAATTAACCATCCGATTTTCCTTATTTCATTGAATTAGACGGGATACACATCACAACCAAATTATCCTTCTCAAGTTCCCTAACTATGAAAAGCATGATAGAAAACATATCAAAGGTCATTAAGTTCTTTGAAAACCATAAGCATTGACAAGGCATTCGTAACTATGAAAAACATGATACTCCTGCCAAGGATTTTACTTAACACGACTGTGGCTAGCAACCTTTACTACTTATGAATATATGATTAGGTGAAACTCTCTTATACTCTAACATCAAATTTATGCATGCAAACCAAGTATGCATCCTCAATTATCATACATAAACAAGTTTTGATAACGCAGATAAGCAAATCACATTCAAGACTTTATAAACAATAACTGGATGTAATCAATTCATATAAAACATATAATCATCGACAACCCAAAACATTCTTCAAAAGTTCCCTACATGACATCATAATAGAGATACAATCAAAGATCATTATGTTTAATGAAAATCATAAGCATTGACAAAGCACTTGCAACTATGACATCATGTCGCTTATGCTAGGAATTGAACTTAACGCGATCGTTTATAAGTGACCTTTACTACATGTGAATATAAGTTTGTAACGATTATGTGAAACTTCCTTATATTCTAGCAACAGATTTATGCATGCTAATTAAGTGTCGACCCTTAATTAACAAATACAAATAAGTTATCAATCAAATAGTTAAGCCAATTGCATTCACGATTCAAGAGTTCATAACTGGAATTTATCAAATTATATTGCACACATAATCATGGCTTTGAAATCACCCTTAGCCAAGAGGGGTTTAGCCTCTTATATTTACAACAAAATGAAAGGAAATGAATTTAAACATTAGAAACAAAAGAAAGAAAACACCTAAACGCTCCAATGATCCAAGTTGGACAACAAGCACGTCCAAACACTTTCCTTCCCTTCCTTTACTACGGCACAAGGTGTTGGTGAGTGTTTGAAGGTTTGTTTGTATGGAGGAATGGATGTGAAGATGAATGGATGTGTTTGGATGAAGGTTGTATTGAAATGGGGATGAATGATCAAGCAAAAACTAAACTATATGGCTGCCACACACACTTCCTTTTATAGAGGAAGTGCACGGCAATGGAGGGAATTTGGTGGTGTTTGCAATGATTCAAGGGTAAAAATGAAGTAATGATACAAAGCATGGGGGGGTAAAATGGAGTGGTGTTGTAGCAATGAGTGCATTAAGTGGTGTTTGAAATGATTCAAAGGTGAAAGTGAAGTGATGATGTAAAGCATGGGGGTAAAATGGAGTGGTGTTGCAGCTAGGGAACATGAATGATTGTGCACATGGTAGAGAAAGATAAAAGAGGTGGAATGGTGCAGAAATGAGTCAAAGGTGCAGCAAAACTCATGATGCACGGCATGGGATTCCAAATATGGTGGATGGTGCATCAATAAGTGCATGTAGTGGAGGTAAAAGTTGTATGAAATTTGATGGGTGAAGGGAGAGACATGTTCTCTCCAATTTTCTCCAAAAGAAAACCCTAAGGATGAAATTACTATAAAGTTCCCTTTATACCACCTCACAATGGAGTGACAAACTTGCAATTAAGCCAAGTTCACTACCCCTCTCTATATGGCCGGTTTTCCCAAGCCTTTGGGCTTCTTGAATTTTGTTTGTTAAGTTGTCATACAACTTAAGCTAATGGGCTTGACGATTCGAAGCCCAATTTGGGCTTTAAGGCCCAAAACTAACTCAAGGATTAAAATGAACTTATTTGTTTGATTAATTAACATATTAATTAATTTTTCCATAAACAATTAAACCATTTAATTGTCCTTACTCATCTACGTTGTTTCTTCAATCTCTACCTTACACAGTGTACGATCCATTAGGTTGCTTTTAGCAAGGCAATGGGCGATTAGAACTCTTTCAAATCCATTGTGAATTGAAACTCACTTTCAATTCTCCCTTTAGGGATTATACACGTTTAGGGCTCCACAAATCATGAGTGACACCTAGCAGTATGTCATGGTTACCCAAGCTAATCAGAAGAGGTGGAGAACCTATTCAGTTTAGGATTACAAAGCAATACGGTCTTTCTCTGATACAATACTCTTGACCACATTGTTTGGTTTGATAGTTTATTCATGTCTACTATCCAATGTGACTCTCTTACTTATATGATTACCTTGAATGTGATTTGGAACGACTTCCTAGATCTCATTCATACTTTGGCCAGAGATTCTTAATCATATCATAGAGTATTGCCCCTCAAACGGTTTGAAGGTTAGAAATCCCTTGTTGCGCATTCACTTGCCTTCATGGCTAAGTGGCTTAACCCCAACTATGTCGTGGACACCTTCTAACAGAGTGACTTTGACATAGTCAAAGATCAAAGACCTAACCACAAGACAACTATGATGCCTCAGGTCAAATGACTACTTTGCATTATCCCAACCATGAGTTTTCATGTGACATGAGTATGAGAACTCCTCGTTGATCGTGTTCAGTGGACTCATTCTCTATTGAGCACTTACATACTTGTCTTGGTGTCAATAACACCAATGACTCGAGACCAGTCACTCTCCCTGAGAGTTAGCTTGCAGTACCTAGGATCATTCACGCGATTGATTTCTTCAGGGCGTTTGCATTTTGGTAACTCAATCACCTTCTTTTCCAGCAAGTCATCTAACATTGCATCCATATCTGAGTCAGGAAAAGGGTACGCCTTCTGCTCCAATTCCCTCAAGGTACTTTTGTACCTGTCTTGGGTGCGAGAAGGCTCACCTTTCTTTATCTCATTTGCTTTGGTTTTGGAGGAGATCTTGATAGGCGCAGATGAGGTTTTGGCAGGCGCAGCGTTGACAGTAAAAGCTTCCTTGGTGGGCTTCTTCCCAGTTTTATCAACATTTGAGGCAAACACCTTGTCCTTCTTGAAGTTGGTGATTGGCTCTTTTTTTTCATGGTAAGCAATGCTTAGCTCTATGTCTTGGGCACGGGTGGCTAATTCTTCAAAGGTCTGTGGTTTGATGCCTTGAAGGATATAGTGTAACCCTCATTGCATGCCTTGGACGCACATCTCGATTGAAAAGATCTCCAAGAGCCTATCCTTGCAGTCGAGGCTTAGATTGCACATCGGTTGATGTAGTCCATGACTGGCTCATCCTTCCATTGCTTCGTGTTTGTCAGCTATAGCATGCTCATAGTGCGACGGGTGCTATAGAAGCGATTGAGGAATTCTTTTTCCAATTGCTCCTAGCTATTGATGGACTCAGGCTCTAGGTCCGTGTACCACTCAAAGGCATTTCCTTTCAGCGAGCGTACAAACTGCTTAGCAAGGTAATCTCCTTATGTCCCCGCGTTGTTGCAGGTCTCAATGAAATGGGTGACGTGTTGCTTTGGGGTTTCCCTTTGCATCGAACTGCATGAACTTTTGCGGTTGATAACCTCTCAGCATCTTCAAAGCATCAATCTTTTTGGAGTAAGGTTTTGAGTATAATACAGAGTCATGTGAACTTCCTTCGTACTGCGCCTTGATGGTGCTGGCGATCATCTTCTGCAGCTGCTGGATAGAAAGAGATCTCATGAGTGCCGTTGCTTGGTTCGGCTCTGGCTTCACATCAGCTTTCTCCACCACAGGCTCATCTTCTTTGCCAGCTTCTTTTTTTAGTGGATTACCCTTTAGGTCGGGTTTATTGTCTTGCTGCGCCTCTAATTGGTTAAGGAGTGCAGCGATTTATGAGTCTTTTTCTTCCACAATTCGTGTTAGCCTTGCGATTGCTTCATTCATATGAGCTAGCTGCTCATCGATCGAGGTCGCTCCCATGGTCATGACTTGCATGGCTGAGCTGCCGCTTGAGTCTGTATCGGAAAGTATGGAACCATAGTACTTCCTTAGGCTTTCCTCCCTTGACGCTCTTAGCGAGGCCAAGGTGATCACAAGTTTGTGCCTCAGGTGCTCTTGTTCCTTCAGCGGTGTTGATGCAAGGGTAGAAGAGGTGGCAGAAAGAGCTCTTGACTTGCTTCGAGTTGTGATGCTCGAAGTGATACCACCTACGGTGATGACGCTCTTGTTCCTTGCATTGGTTGTGAGAACAACTTGAGCCTTCTTTGATGCCATTTGTGCTTTTTGCGGATTCAAAGATAGAGATGAGAGGTAGAGAAATATCCCACCGGGCGTGCCAAATTTGTAAACACGGGAATTCCTGCGATGAACGAGACAAGAACACGTGTACAAAATAATATTTGTATTAATGATTTAGGCGTTACAATCTCTTTTACAAATTTAGCCTCTGATTCTATCTTTGTAATGGGTAGATTTGTTGATGTTGTTGATCCAAAGGGTCGTCGGGGCTTGATCTTTAGGATGAACAGATGATGAATGATGAACACTTTCTTCAAGGGTCGTCGAGGCTTGATCTTGAATTAGTGGACGTTTCTTCAAGGGCCATTGGGGCTTGGTCTTGAAGGAGGACTTTGACGAATAACGAAAGGGCTTTCTTGATTCTTCGGGATTTGTTTAAGAGCTTCAGAGTTTTGAGGTTTCAAGGCTTTGGTGTCGTGTGAATTCTCTTCCAATTTGGGAGTAGAGAAAGTGTATGTAAAATCCTCCTTATTGCTTGATGGAGAAGCCTATTTATAGGCTTTGAGAATGAATCACCACCATCCATTTATTTGGTGAAGTAAGTGGATGTTGTAGGTAGGATGAGTGTGTGTTGTAGGTGAGGTGAGTGTATGATGTATGTGAAGTGCGTGTATGATGTAGGTGAAATAAAATGGGGTCGTAATTTTAATACAATTGTCAATACTTATTTCACCGAAATTTCAATGTCTACAATTATCAGGTAATATGACCCAATATGTTACGCGTTAAAGAAAATATATTTTAAATCAATAAATAATGAAAATGAAAAACATAATTTGACCCAAACAAAATAGGAAACATAATACTAAATTAGTATATGCATACCACATTGTCGCATAAATATTACTTCAAAACATTAAAAAATAAAAACAAAAATCATTTGTCTTCAAGTATTACATACTCCAAAATAAGAGTCTAACGAAAAAACCTTAGTACATTAAATACCAAATGTTCAAGGATATGCAAAATGAATGGAGTTGCTTTTCAAGGTTGAGGAACCTTGTGCATTTGTATTTGCTTTCACATTTTTTAGACTTGTACATTATTGATTATGAATTTTATATATTTTGAACTTCCTTAAAAATACTATTCATGAGGGTTTGTATGGTTTGAAATATTCAAACGATGATGTACCCATACTCAAAGCACAGAGGATGCGACCACAAGTAAATTTATTTTCAAAGCGTAGAGAATTTTATTTATTTTCACATTTTTCGCACTTCTAAATTAATTATTATAATTTTTTTAAAGTGTTTGTTATTTTTAAATTACTTGATACTTCTATTTTTAATGTGTTTTATAATTGTTTAATCTCACTCTTTGCTTATAGTATACTATAAAAATAAATAAATAAATAAATAAAACCTAAATTTTTTAAATTTATATAGAATAATAATACTGTCACATCCCGGCCTGGGTCCACCACATCTCGGGCCCGTTCCACCACCGTAGCACGATATTGTCCGCTTTGGGTTTACCATTCCCTCATGGTTTTGTTTTTGGGAACTCATAAGCAACTTCCCAATGGGTCACCCATCTTGGTAGTGCTTGGCTTGCTTCCTGCTTAACTTCAGAGTTCCTACCGAACCCGACGCCAGTGAGCTCCTAAAAGTGATAGGAGCATATTTACATGACTTAGTTAGCTTGTTTTCTTGCAATTATGTTGTTAGTTCTTAGTTATTCATGTACTTTAAGCCATTTTCGTGTGTTTGTAGGTCTAAAGGATTAAAGAAGCAAAGAAGTGCATTTTGGAGCTTTTTGGAGCAACTTTGGGCTTTGAATGAATATCACATGCTTGGAGCTAAAGGAATGGACGAAATTGAAGACCTAAAGACGTATGGATTCCTAATTGAAAGAGGATTCCTAGAAGAATGAGGATTCCTACTTGAAGTAGGAAAGTTAAGCCAAGGTTTCCTATTTTGGTTTGACCTTTCCTAATCCTAAATGTCCCTAAGTTCCAGCAACATTGAAGGTCTCCTATGCATTTTAGGACACAAACCAAAGGGTCTTTGCACCATACAAGGCCTTGCCGCACCTTGTCTCCCTTTCCTCTTTCTTTCCATGCAAGGGAGCCATCTGTTTCCTATTTTCTGCCATAAATCACATTCCCTTTTCAATTAAAAGCCTTTCCTTTTCCTATTTCCCTTTAGACGCACCTTCCTTACCTTTTTCTTAGGATTCTGATTTTAATTCCTACTTCCCTTTAAGTTTTGAATTAATTTCTGTTACCTAAAGTATTTCCTAACCTTAATACCATAAAGTCTTTAAATAAACACATTTAGCCGCACTATGGGAGGGCATGTTTTCCATCCATTCTTGAAGACACATCCAGCCACATTCATCATTCACAAACCCTCATACTTTTTGACCTTAATCCATCCTAAACACTACCATACCTTTTCCTATCCATTCTTCCATACAAACAACCCTTCAAACCATCACCACCACCTTGTGACGCAGCAAAGGAAGGGAAGGAAAGTGCCTGGACGTGCTTGCTGTCCAATTTGGATCATTGGAGCGTTTTAGGTGTTTTTTTTCTTTTGTTTCCAATGTATTAATCTATTTATCTTTGTTTTGCGATTATGAGGAACTAAGCCATTTTTGGCTAGGGGCTATTCAATACCATGATTCTACTTGCATTATGAATTGATTACATTCAATTGTTATTTCATAAGTTGTGAATTCAATTTGCTTAACCATTTGATTGATAACTTATTCTTGTATGTTTATTAAGAGTGCACACTTAGTTTTCATGCAGGGATTTGAAGCTAAAATATAAGGGAGTTTCACCTAATAGTTCAAACTTATATTTCCAAGTAGTGGAGGTCGCTTATAAACGATCACGTTAAGTGAATTCTTGGCAGGAGTATCATGCTCATCATAGTTACAAATGTCTCGTCAATGCTTATAGTTTTCATGAAGCTTAATGATCTTTGATTGTACCTTTATTGTGCTTTTCATGTAGGGGACTTTTAGAGAATGTTTTGAATTGTTGTATGTGTTTTCCCATCCAATTCAATAACTTAAAGAGAACTTGAAGGTTAAAAAAGTGCTGTCATGGTTAACCTAAGGTATTGAGTTTCATGGTCTATTGAAAGAAACAATTGGAAATCAATTTGAATGCAAGTGTGTCATGTGCGGAGAAGAACCCTCTAGCTAGCCCATCATCCATCTAATTCAACCAATTTCATCAGAAATCTGTTTAAGTCTTTCTTGCTTTATTTTACTTTATTTTCATCCAAAACCAAATCCCCCTTTACTTTGTTGAGTCATATTAGTTAGAACTTGTTTTAGATTGTGTTTTTGAGTGTTTTGAGTCAATATAAAACAAAAATTCGTCCAAAAATTGTGTTAGAGTAAAAAACTGCCTAGTTGATGTTTTTAGGCAGTTTCGAGTGTTTTTAGCTTGTTTTGAGTCTTTTGAGTCTAGCCAAACGTTTTAAGTTTGTCTTTTGTATCTTTGAGTCAGTTTAGAGTGTTTAGCAATCCCTCCTAATCCCCAGTTTAAGAACGGTCCCTACTTACTTATCTACTACAATTGTCAAAAGAGAGTTTAATTTGTGTGTTAAGTTCATTTTCACATAAAAAATGCCTCGTGCTAGGTAGGGATGAGAATATACATTTAAGGATCACTCTTCTGGGCGATGTGGGATGTTACAATCACCCATCTAGGTAGGATTGTAACATCCCACATCGCCCAGATGAGTGATCCTTAAATGTATATTCCTATCCCTACCTAACACGAGGCCTTTTGGGAACTCACTGACTTCGGATTCCATCAGAACTCCGAAGTTAAGCGAGTAGCATGCAAGAGCAATCCCATGATGGGTGACCCACTGGGAAGTTGCTCGTGAGTTCCCAAAAACAAAATCGTGGGGGAATGGTAAGCCCAAAGCGGACAATATCGTGTTACCGTGGTGGAACAGGCCTTGGATATGGTGGACCCGGGCCGAGATGTGACAAATATAATAATACATATTTAATATACAATATATACATATATACTATGGCTATTGTATTTTATAGTAAGTTTTTTTTAGTAGTTTAAAAAATTAAAATCATCAAAATAACTTTTTTCCTTGACATGTCGAAACAAGCAGTGGGGGATCGAGGATATATTATTAAAGGGGTCAGTGAGAATAGCGCCCGCAACGCACACATTTTTTTATAACAGAAATAGCATTGATCGGATCATATTTATATATATATTTTACTTCAAATTCACTCGTCTTTTCTTAGTTAGTTCCTTATATTTTTGAGCTATTTACCTTGTTTTTACGTATTATAGGATTTGTGATACTTTTGTTTTTTTTTAGGGAACGAGTCCAGCTAGCATTAGCATGAGTGCTTTTTGCACCTACCACAAAACACTCACTCTTTTCTTATTATTGTTCTTCTTCTTGACCACCCATTGTGGGATACCAGCTGGAGGCGTGGGAGGAGAAAAGCAGCAAGCTGCTTTGCTGCCTTAAAGAAACAAAAGGAATAATAAGTGAGAGGTTACGGGGGGTAGGGCGGAGGAAATTGGGGGAGCGGGACGGACAGAGTCAGACGCCAGGGAGAATCAGAGGAAAGCTGCCCATGCAGCTGGGACTGACGCGGAAGATGAGAGTGGACAGAGTGAGACGCGGGGAGAGAGGGAGCTGCCTTTGGCAGCGTGAAGGTCAGGAGGAAACAGCGCAGAAATCAGCACGGGGGAGATCAGAGAGCACAGAACCAAGCGTGAGCAACACAGAGAGCAAAGTTTCACTCCATTCTTCTTGGTTTTATCTTCTCAAACCCATGTTTTACTTTTGGTTTAATTTGATAATAATGTGTAACTAAATTTATTTTGGTTAGAGGTTAATTCGAAAGCCATGAATATATTTGTAATATGAATTGATTACCTTCAGTTGTGATTTCTGAGTTGTGATTTAATTTGCTTAACTGCTTGATTGATAACTTATTTTTGTATGTCGATTAAGAATGCATACTTAATTTACATGCATGAATTTGATGCTAGAATATAAGTGAATTTCACCTAATCGTTATGAACTTATATTCACAAGTAGTGAAGGTTGTTATACACAATCACGTTAAGTAAATTCTTGGCATAAGTTTCATGCAAATCATAGTAACGAGTGCCTCGTCAATGCTTATGTTTTTCATAGAACTTAATGATTCTTGCTTGTATCTCTATTATGCAATTCATGTAGGGAACTTGTAGGGAATGTTTTGGGTTGTCGTATGCAATCATCTAACCCAATAACTTGTGGAAAAACTGAGGGTTAATTAGTGCAATTCACGGTTAATTTGGGGCGTTGAGATTTACAATTTATTGAAAGAACAACTGAAAATCAATTTAGGTTGCATATGTGTCATGTGTGGAGAAGAACCCTCTAGCTAGTCTGTCACCTATCATTTCACCTTAATTCATGCTTTTGTCAATTCTGTAATTTATTTAAGTTTAATTTACTTCTCGTTAAAACCAAACTACCCCCCATTATTAAATTATATTATTTAGTTAGTTTTCATTGTTGTTAGTCTTTTAATTCAATTTCCGTCCATTTCAGTTCCTAGTGTCTAATTTGATTGTTTTCATTATTTTGAGTCATTCTAAGTGTGTTTCGAGTTATTAGAGTTTTTAGCCTAGTTTTGTGTCCTTGAGTCTTGTTTAATATTTTTAAATTAATTTAGAATAGATTAGCAATCCCTCCTAATCCCCAGCCTAGAACGATACCCTACTTACATCTATACTACAATTGTCAAAAAGAGGGTTTAATTTGTGTGTCAAGTTATTTTACGCATCAAATTTTGGCGCCGTTGCCGGGGATTAGCAACTTTGCTAATCCCTTTATTTTTGTTTTTGTTTATGTTTATATTGGTGTTTGTGTATTTTACTTTTGATATTTGATTTATTTTTCTTTCTTTGATTTTAGGTACAAATGGAGCAAGACATGGCACTTGCGACCATTCAAGCTCAATTGGCACAGCTCACTGCTCAATTGACTCATAATGCCGAACGGACCACAATGCCAAGTGTCCCTACACTTGATGTGCCCTATGGGCAAGGATATCAAAGTCCTCAATTTTCTGCCAATGAAGATGCTTGGGGTTATCAAGGCTATGATCAACCAAGCAACAACATGTTTTCCAATGCTTACAATTCGGCTTGGAGAGATCATTCAAATTATATGTGGGGGGAACCTCAACAATTCCAACAATAGGGATATTGGCAGCAAGAGGAGGATTTCTATTCAAAACCTATGCAATATGCTCAATCAAACTCAGGTTCGTCAATAAATTATAATCAAATTCTTAATGAATTAAATTCTTTGGTGCAGGGCTCACAAAATCAAGCCAAGGAGGCTCAACAAGATGGATATTGGCAGCAATCTGAGGAGTTTTATTTAACGCCTATGCAGCCACCACCGCATACCCCACAACAATTCCAATCAAATTCAAGTATGTCCATGGATAGTGATCAAATTCTTCAAGTACTAACCTCTTTGACGCAGGACCAACAAAATCAAGACAAGAAGTTGGATAAATTGATGAGTCAAATAGGAGAGATTATGGAATTCATGGTACAAATTCAAGAGCAAAGTGAACTCTCCAGCTCAACTGTTGAAAATTCGAAGGAAGATTTTGAAATCCACGATGCTATCACTTTAGAAGGTGACATGAAGGATGAAGCTGTCCCAGAACCATCCAAACACAGCCCGAACATGGATGAATTGCTGCTGCAAGCAGAAGAGGAGGAGGACAACCTGGGCAGTTTAGAAGAATTCTTGCTGCAAGCTCCTAAAATCCCTATGTCATCCAACTTAGGTGAGGAAGTTCTAAATTCACTTCATTCTAATGATATTCCTCCCAATGTCCCTTTTCCTAGCAGGTTTTTGATTCCCAAGCAAGAAGAGAGTGAAAAAGACATTGTGGAAGCTCTTCCAAAGGTACAAAAGGATATTCCAATTCTTGGTGCAACAAAGCAAGTTCTAGATCGTGTTGAATATTTCAAAGGCCTTTGTTTCCCAAGAAGAACGATTCAAGAGAATGAAGTGGTTGAAGCAGATCAAGAATTCATCCAAGGGGCTGTGCATGAGACAATCAAGCCCAAAGCAGTTGAGTTTGATGACCCGGGACAAGCCACAACCATCATAGTAAACCTGGCCAAGTTCAAAGTCCCGGAAATGTTCAAAAATGTGGTGTTTGTCATTGAGTTTGTGTCGGAAAAAGAAAGTAAGCCATCTTCTCCAATTTTAATTTTAATTTATACTAACATGTTTCTGATTTTGATGATTCAGGCACCCACTCTTGAATTTAAACCATTGCCGAATCATTTCAAGTATCACCTCCCATTAAAAGATAAATTCCATGCTTTGGAGCCGAGGGGAATTTAAAGGAAAGATTTGTCCCGCTAAAGACGTTAAATCAAGCGCTTCTTGGGAGGCAACCCAAGCATTCAACGAAGGGAGACTTTGGAATCGCTAACCAAATCAGATTTGAATTCTTACACCCTTATCTTTACTGCTTTCATTTTGTTTTGTTTAGTTAGTTGTGTTATTTGGTTGATTTCTGTGAGTTTGTGTTATTTAGTTTAAGTGTGGGGGAAGGTTAACCAAAGTCTTTTTACATTGATTTACATATTTTACATTGATTTAAAAAAAAAAAAAAAAACATAAAAGTAAAAATATTTTACAATGATGTGTAAACTAATAGCATTCACTGGTCAGGTAGTGCTTCAGTAGTCGGCGGTGCTTCAGCAGTCGGCGGGGCCACAGAAGGAGGAGGCAACAGAGGTTGATTCTTTGGAGCTTCAGCAGTTGGCGCAGCTCCAGAAGACGAAGGCAGATGCTGTTGGAACAAACCCACAAACCTCCGATGATCAAGTAAAATTTGACCATCAGTGTCCTGCATCTGGTCAATTTTCCTCTTCATGTTGGTGGCATAGCTGTGTGCGAGCTTGTGCAATTGTTTATTTTCATTCTTGAGTCCTTTAATCTCCTCTTTAAGACTCTGTATTTCAGCCACCAACGATTCAACGTGACGGGTTCGGGCAAATAGGCGTTGGGCCATGTTGGACACGGAACCGGCACACTGCACGCTAAGAGCCAGAGACTCCTTAACCGCCAATTCATTAGATCGTCTAGCGAGCAGTCTGTTATCTCTGGGGGTGACAAGGTTCCGGGCCACCACCGCAGCGGTCATGTCATTTTTCATCACCGAATCCCCAACGGTAAGAGGACCAGTAGGGGATATGAAAGATGGACGCCATATGTTGTCTGGTGAAGGCGGGGCTGCCTCTTCACCACGGTTCAAGTCAAAACGACGATCGGAAGGGCCAGACATTTTCTGAAGGTGTTGAGAAAGAAGAGATCGGACAGATTAAGATTTTGGAAGTGCAAGAAGGGAGAGTTTACAGGAGGGAGCTCAAGTGTGTTGTGGAACAAAATTAACGCCTCTATAAAAAGAAGAAATCAAAGAGGCGCTCCTCAGAGAAGCGTCCTCTCGCAAATCGAAGAGTCGGGGTTCCTTTCTCAAAAGCCGGATTCTTTTCTCAAAAGAGGCGTTTCATTTCTTAAAATTTGGGCTTGCTCAGAAACCACGAGCCGAACCCCGGATTTCAAAAGATCAATTTGTCCAGACGTGTCGTCACTCGTCACATGCAACTGGCAGCTTTGCGGAAATTACGGGCAGCTTTGTCAGAAAGCGCGTAATATGTACTATTCATCCATCCACCGGCTGCCGACAATGAGTGAGAGAATAGTTCCGGTTGTGAAGAAAAGTCCCATAAGTATCTACCTTCGCCTTCCACAGCAAAGGCACACCCTCTCAGCACTTCTTCCTCTCTGAAATGGCTTTCCAACAAACCCTCTCAAGTCACTCTGTATTTTTCATCCCCTGGGATACCCCTGCAAACAACCCATCCAAAGCACAAGTATTTCATATCATCAAGGTTGAGAGCACAAGTATCTCATATCATGCTTTCTCCCTGTCCTTTCTCCAGCCAGCACTTGCTCTCGAGTACTCATCATCTTATGTTTCCTCTTCGTCTCTCACGTATAAGGGAAGTGAAGATGATACCTCGAAGCATGTGGAGACAACGTGCTGATTCATCCTCAGCTAGGGACAAGGAGAAAGAGAGCAAGAGGTGGGCACTTGGAAAGATTGAAGAAAGAAACAGACCAATACCTCTACCTCGTGCCTGCCCGCCATGCAGAGGAAACAAGCAGAGAAGAATGCAGCTCGTACAATCAACCCAGCACAAGGAGTCCGAGCTGAAGAACTAGAGAAGCTGCCACATCTGCTTGGAGAACAAATAAGGAACTGCAACATCACCAAAGAGCAAAGCTTCGCCGTACAATATCATCAAATCATCACTTGCAAGTAAAAAGCTAAGTGTCACCCAGTTCAAGAGGAAAGCTGTGGAAAGTCAACAAGCACGACCAATGATCACTTATTAGTTCTATTCATTGTCTTTTATCGTGATTTTCAATTTTTCGTTTGCAATTTTTTTTTATATTTTCTTGTGTTACTTAACTGAATTATTTCTTTTCTTTGCAGGAACTTTTGGTTATTTCCACCCTTGAAGTTGATTGCAGAATTTTAGCTTGGGGGTCATCGCTTGATTTTACTGCAAATTAGGGAAGTTTTCAGTCCACTTGTTTTATTTTGTTTCTTATTATTTATTTATTTTATTTTTATTTGCATTATAGTGTTTTCTGACATTGGGGACAATGTCCAGTTTAAGTTTGGGGGTAAAGAGTATAAAAAATGACCAAATTAATTTTTTTTGTACCTTCGACTACGAACTGGTTTCATTTGTTTCTGTGTTGTTGCTTTTTGTTTTCTTAATTAGTTTTGTTTTCTTAAAAAAAAAAAAAAAAAAAAAAAAAAAAATTAAAAAATCGGAAAATTTAAAAAATCCAAAAATATTGTCTTGTTTCCCTTATTGTTATGAATTAGATTTTTGTTAGTTTCCCGACCCAATGATATAATTGGATCAAATTTGAACCCTGATCATCAAGAACTTAGTTAACATGTGTTTTGTGAAATTCCTAATTCTCTTGTTAGTTTTGTACATGTTTGATCATCTTTGAAAAACCAAATGCACATAGCCTTGTTGATGTGAAACTAAAGCATGACTTAAAGCTTCATATGTGAATTTAGTGACCATATACATCCTATGTGAGTTTTTGAGCCTATTGAAAGTGTGTGCATTTTTCATACACTCCTATTTTTTTTATGTGTGATGAACTTATGTGAGATACATCTCTAGAACTTGCGTAACGATCTTTCGAAATGTTTGTCATTGATTGCATGAATTTGGAAATGATAGAGGCATTAGGTTTACCACTATGGCCCAAATAACCATGTTTCCCAAAGAAAAATGATATCATTAGATTGCCAATTTGAGCCGTGTATGTTGAGCCTTTTATTTCTTATCACCAGATATGTCTACCCTTATACCTGAAACATTTTTCCTTACCCTTTCCAAGCGAGCAATGCGAGATTGTCTTATGAGAAATGTTTGTGAAGTACTTTGAAGGTGTTTGGCAAAAGAATAAGTGTGGGGGTATTTCATGTTTGTATTAAAAAAAAATTAAAAAAAATAAATAAAAAAAAGAAAAAGAAAGATTGTATACAAATGAAATAAAAAGTTTTTAAAGTTTCAGTTTAAGGTTGTGGTTGGAGGTGCTAGAAGAATTGCTGGAGAGCTTGAGTTCTTATAAATCTAAAGAAAAGAATTGCTTGCAATGTAGCTTGGAACTTGTGTTTTCCTATTCTTTCATTTCAATAACCCTCTCCCTAAACCTCATTACATCTAATAAAAGTCCTCTTGATTTAAGTTTTGCAATTATGATTGTGGAGATGAGATTTTTATGCAAGCTTATGGTAGAAATTTCACATTTGATTCTTTGAGCGAAACACATTTAAACTAGACACATGTGTGATTGAGTGTATATCCCGTGAGAAGGTTGCTAGTTTGCATATGATGATTTTAAAAATATAAAAATTTTGAAATTGCATTAGCATGACTATCTCACACACTACACTTCAAGGATGATTCAAAGATTACTGCTAATATTTGAATAAGGAAGATGAACTTGGATTAGTTCCTTGATGCTAGCTATGGTTCTTGATGATTTGTTCTCTTGAATGAAATTCTATGAGGGTCACATAGGGGGAAGCTAATGTCTTTCTTGTTACTTCTTGTTCTTGTTTTCTTTGTTTTGCTCGAGGACTAGAAAAAGTTAAGTGTGGGGGTATTTGATCGGATCATATTTATATATATTTTTACTTCGAATTCACTCGTCTTTTCTTAGTTAGTTCCTTATATTTTTGAGCTATTTACGTTATTTTTGTGTTTATAGGATTTGTTATGCAAAGAAAATAAAAATAGAACAAGTGAAATTTTATGTAATAATTTCGTCAAAACTGTTTGTGTAGATCAGTTTTTAAATAAAATTAAAAAAAAAAGAAAAATAATAATTATAAGTCATGATGATGTTTCAAACATCATCATGATTTATGTTTTGTAAAAGAATGAAGGAGAGTGGGAGCATATTCGAAGGCATGATGCCAAAAGACCTTAACATTTATGTGATTACAGCATCAAATGCACAAGAAAAGCAGAAAATAAAGGAGAGGTCAGAGGGCATGAGAGACACGAACTGGTGGAAATAAAATAGGAAAAGAAAAGAAAGAAGTGGAGGACTAGTGGAAGAATAAAAGAAATAAAAGACTGGCAAGGGAGAAGTCAGGAGCAAAAGGAAGTGGAGTGGATGGCAGAAAGAAAATAATATAAGGGGAAGGACAGAAACAGAAAGATATGGAGAGCTGAGGGGAGGAAAATCACGGGACAGCGAAGAGGACCGGATAGAAGAAAAATAAGAGAGAGGTCAGAGAGTCCAAAAGGCTGCCTTTGGGCAGCGGGATATAAGAGAGTGCAGGAAAGACTGACGTGGGGGGCTGACGGGCAGAGCAGAAACCGAGGGGGAGACTGACAGCGTAAGAAAAGCCTCGGGGAGACTGTGACGCAGTGAGGGAAGACGCCAGTGAAGAAAGCAGCAAGCTGTTCTCTCTCTCGGTTAAATCTTTCCAAACTTATACTTTATTTCTGTTTTAATAATGTGTAACTAAATTTATTTTGGCTAGAGGTTAATTCAAAGCCATGAATATATTTGTAATATGAATTGATTACCTTCAGTTGTGATTTCTGAGTTGTGATTTAATTTGCTTAACTGCTTGATTGATAACTTATTTTTGTATGTCGATTAAGGATGCATACTTAATTTACATGCATGAATTTGATGCTAGAATATAAGTGAATTTCACCTAATCGTTATGAACTTATATTCACAAGTAGTGAAGGTTGCTAGTCACAATCACGTTAAGTAAATTCTTGGCATAAGTTTCATGCAAATCATAGTAACGAGTGCCTCGTCAATGCTTATGTTTTTCATAGAACTTAATGATTCTTGCTTGTATCTCTATTATGCAATTCATGTAGGGAACTTGTAGGGAATGTTTTGGGTTGTCGTATGCAATCATCCAACCCAATAACTTGTGGAAAAATTAAGGGTTAATTAGTGCAATTCACGGTTAATTTGGGGCGTTGAGATTTACAATTTATTGAAAGAACAACTGAAAATCAATTTAGGTTGCATATGTGTCATGTGTGGAGAAGAACCATCTAGCTAGTCCGTCACCTATCCTTTCACCTTAATTTCATGCTTTTGTCAATTCTGTAATTTATTTAAGTTTAATTTACTTCTCGTTAAAACCAAACTACCCCCCATTATTAAATTATATTATTTAGTTAGTTTTCATTGTTGTTAGTCTTTTAATTCAATTTCCGTCCATTTCAATTCCTAGTGTTTAATTTGATTGTTTTCATTATTTTGAGTCATTCTAAGTGTGTTTCGAGTTATTAGAGTTTTTAGCCTAGTTTTGTGTCCTTGAGTCTTGTTTAATATTTTTAAATTAATTTAGAATAGATTAGCAATCCCTCCTAATCCCCGGCCTAGAACGATACCCTACTTACATCCATACTACAATTGTCAAAAGAGGGTTTAATTTGTGTGTCAAGTAATTTTCGCATCACATAGGGGGAAACTAATGTTTTTCATGTTATTACTTTTCATGTTTTCTTTGTTTTGCTCGAGGACTAGCAAAAGCTAAGTGTGGGGGTATTTGATCGGATCATATTTATATATATTTTTACTTCAAATTCACTCGTCTTTTCTTAGTTAGTTCCTTATATTTTTGAGCTATTTACCTTGTTTTTACGTATTATAGGATTTGTGATACTTTTGTTTTTTTTTTAGGGAACGAGTCCAGCTAGCATTAGCATGAGTGCTTTTTGCACCTACCACAAAACACTCACTCTTTTCTTATTATTGTTCTTCTTCTTGACCACCCATTGTGGGATACCAGCTGGAGGCGTGGGAGGAGAAAAGCAGCAAGCTGCTTTGCTGCCTTAAAGAAACAAAAGGAATAATAAGTGAGAGGTTACGGGGGGTAGGGCGGAGGAAATTGGGGGAGCGGGACGGACAGAGTCAGACGCCAGGGAGAATCAGAGGAAAGCTGCCCATGCAGCTGGGACTGACGCGGAAGAGGAGAGTGGACAGAGTGAGACGCGGGGAGAGAGGGAGCTGCCTTTGGCAGCGTGAAGGTCAGGAGGAAACAGCGCAGAAATCAGCACGGGGGAGATCAGAGAGCACAGAACCAAGCGTGAGCAACACAGAGAGCAAAGTTTCACTCCATTCTTCTTGGTTTTATCTTCTCAAACCCATGTTTTACTTTTGGTTTAATTTGATAATAATGTGTAACTAAATTTATTTTGGTTAGAGGTTAATTCGAAAGCTATGAATATATTTGTAATATGAATTGATTACCTTCAGTTGTGATTTCTGAGTTGTGATTTAATTTGCTTAACTGCTTGATTGATAACTTATTTTTGTATGTCGATTAAGAATGCATACTTAATTTACATGCATGAATTTGATGCTAGAATATAAGTGAATTTCACCTAATCGTTATGAACTTATATTCACAAGTAGTGAAGGTTGTTATACACAATCACGTTAAGTAAATTCTTGGCATAAGTTTCATGCAAATCATAGTAACGAGTGCCTCGTCAATGCTTATGTTTTTCATAGAACTTAATGATTCTTGCTTGTATCTCTATTATGCAATTCATGTAGGGAACTTGTAGGGAATGTTTTGGGTTGTCGTATGCAATCATCCAACCCAATAACTTGTGGAAAAACTGAGGGTTAATTAGTGCAATTCACGGTTAATTTGGGGCGTTGAGATTTACAATTTATTGAAAGAACAACTGAAAATCAATTTAGGTTGCATATGTGTCATGTGTGGAGAAGAACCCTCTAGCTAGTCTGTCACCTATCATTTCACCTTAATTCATGCTTTTGTCAATTCTGTAATTTATTTAAGTTTAATTTACTTCTCGTTAAAACCAAACTACCCCCCATTATTAAATTATATTATTTAGTTAGTTTTCATTGTTGTTAATCTTTTAATTCAATTTCCGTCCATTTCAGTTCCTAGTGTCTAATTTGATTGTTTTCATTATTTTGAGTCATTCTAAGTGTGTTTCGAGTTATTAGAGTTTTTAGCCTAGTTTTGTGTCCTTGAGTCTTGTTTAATATTTTTAAATTAATTTAGAATAGATTAGCAATCCCTCCTAATCTCCGGCCTAGAACGATACCCTACTTACATCTATACTACAATTGTCAAAAAGAGGGTTTAATTTGTGTGTCAAGTTATTTTACGCATCAAGCATGCAAATCACCATTTCATCAAGTCTTGGTAGGCTTGAAGTCATTTGTAAAGACATAATGCACACCTGTTAAAGCCTTATTTGCATGGGTAACTAACATGTTCCAAGGTTGTTCTCTCATATGAATGCTTAACAAAGGAACACATTTATTTTCAAGGGAGTTTTAACGAAACACTACCGGTACTGTTTACTTTTAATGAAAATGAGAATTTTAATCTAAAAAGTAACTCTTGGTACTATTCACTTACAACACCTTTTTGTCATTTTGATTAAAACTCAAAGTTTTCAAACATTTTCATTAGTTTTCCTTATTTTGAACACACTAATAGTGATTGATATCATTCCATCCCATTAATTTGCTTGTCCAAGAATGATGATGCTTTGTTCATTCTTTGATTACCATTTCATTTACTATGCATTTTTGGATAATCTTTTACTTGGTTCTTTTTTTTTATTCCCACAATTGTAATCACAACCAACAAACAAGCCAGAGCTAATTAATATTAGGACTAGACTATAAAGAGGCAACACCTCTCTAATGCATTTTACCAAGCAGCTAAAGGGCATATACGAAGGGCAACTCCAACCTTCAAAGGGGTAGCACCCATGTCATCCATGGAGATTCACCGGAGTTCGGAGGGTCAGCTGACCCCCTTGCCCCTAAGTCGGTTTGCCCCTGGAAATAGGTTACCGACGTGTAACCTTCGTGTAAACCTGTTAAGGATCCGTTATTAACGGATTCTTATCTTGCTGACCAAAACCCATTATTTCATGTCGTCTATGTGTCATGTTAACGAGTTGTGTACGAAATTGCTAAGTCTAGTGGGAACGGGATACTAGTGAAGAGCCGAAAGCAAGAGAACATCTAACTTTCAATACAAGGCAAATTAGCCTTTCATTGGAGTACATTGGTGCACTAATGGCACCATGTGAGGCAACTTGCAATTCTATGAGGATGCAAATGTTGGAAATGTGCCCTAAAGCCAATCATATGATGATACATTACAGACATTTCACATGTTAAACTAATCTGGTTTAATATAAAGGGCAAAGATTATTGTTTGAAGCTATCTCATCTAAATGTTATATGCTTAAATGATAAGTCCAAGAAATATGTAATTGGGAGAATGTGATCTAAAGAAGTTAGATTCATGAGACCATTCTCTTTCAAATACATATCCTAAAAGTTCTTGATCATATGATTGCCAATTGGGCATTGACAGTCCATTCAGATCAATACGTGATATGTTTTCTCTTAGGAAGAATGACCGGTCTCGAGTCATTGGTGTGACTGACATCAAGACAAGGATGTAGGTTCTCAATACAGAATGAGTCCACTGAACACGATCAACAAGTACTTCTCATACCCATGTCACATGAGAACTCATGGTTGGGATAATGCAAATTAGTTCTTTGACCTGAGGCATCATAGTTGTCTTGTGGTTGGAACCCATGTCACATGACATACTGCTAGGTGTCACTCATGGTTTGTGGAAGCCCTAAAGGTGTATAATCACTAAAGGGAGGATTGAAAGTAAGTTTCAATTCATAATCGATTGGAAGAGTTCTAATTGCCCACTGCCTCGCTAAAAGGAACCTAATGGATCATACACCGAGTAAGGTAGAGATTGAAGAAACAATGGAGATGAGTAAGGATAATTAAATGGTTTAATTATTTATGGCTAGGATTAATTAATATGTTAATTAATCAAACGAATAAGTTCGTTATAGACCTCGGGTTAGTTTTGGGCCTCAAGGCCCAATGGGATTTGAATGTTAAGCCCATTAACATAAGTTGTATAACAATTTAGTGACTAAAAACTCAAAAGGGCCTAAACAGCCCAAAGGCACAAGGAGGCCGACCATATAGAGAAGGAAATGGGTTTTGGTTCTTTTTTGTCACTTAATTGAAGGGACTATATAAAGGACTTTATAACATTTTCATAATTAGGGTTTTCTAAGGGAAGAGAAGAGAACACAAAAGCTCTCTCTTCTCTAATGAAGGCCGGCCACGCTAGGGAGAAATTACTAGCATCTCTCTTCCTAGATCACTCATCTCTTCATCAATGCTCTCCTTGGTGTAGAGACTTAGAGGTTTTCTATTTTGGGAACTTAGAGAATCCATGCATCCATCCTCCTCCAAGAAATCCATAGAGCTAAGAAGTAAGAAATGAAGGTCCTCTCTCTTGGGTGATTAGCCTTTATTTATGCAAAGAGGAATCAACAAAGGTATAAGATTTCTCAATTCACTTTGTTTTGAGTTGAGTCTTGGTTCACTACAACTACTAGGCTTTGAATTTCATAGGTTAAGTTTTGTTTTTGAGTGCATACAAGCATGATTTCGCCCTTTAATTGTTAATAACATGCATAGATGTTGCTCAAATGAACTAGTTTTCACAAATATTTCCTTCAAGTGATATCAGAGCCTAGGTTTAGTAGTTGGAGAATCCTGTTGCTCCTTTGAATGTAAATTTTGCTTGAAAATTTGCCATCTCAAATGTTGTAGATGTAGTTCATATGAGCATGAATTTTGGAGCTAAAATTTGGTGCCATGTTCGTGGGGAAATTCGGCCAAATCCAAAGGGTGGATTTTTGGGTTTAAGTTTGTCTTGTTAAAAATGTTTTAAAGTGACATTAGGAACCCCTAAGTACCCTAGTATGGTAATATGTTATTTCCCTTAAGTTTGAGAGTTTTTGGTGTGTTTTTTGGTGAAAATTGTTCATGAAGTTTTTATAGGTTTTCATGGATGTTCTTCATTGTTCTTGTTATGTTATTGGCAAGAACAAAAAGTTTGGGAATTTTGGATTCAAAATTTTTGGTTGTTTACATAAAGTCCTGATTTATGATGGTTGGTGTGACTTTTCCATCAACAAGTCACTTTTGAAAAAGTGTGTTTGAAATTATGTTAGTCATGGTTAGTGTACATGATTGGTACTTTGCTTTCACACTCATACCTATTTTCTTTCAACACCATACCCATCACATTTTCAACCCATCACCTTTCACTTAGTTGAAAATTTTCAAAAGTTTTATGACACCACTTGTTGAAGTTCCTTTAGAGTGCATATATAAGGATAATATAGTGGCACGAGTAAGGGTGTCGTACCACAAAGACTAAGAAACAACTTAGTAAAACCTTTCACTCTTACAAATTAGCATTAGTTAAAGACTCCTATGAAAAGGGAAAAATTAGAACTATCTAAAAACAAACCTAAGACATGGAATAGGTTAGAAACGTTTTTAGGACATAAATCTGACTTCAAATAAGCAAAGGCCTTCCCCTAAACATTCCTGAATCAGTGATATGATCTTTTAACTTATCCCTTTCAAATGCACAACTAAGATGTTCACATATCTAGCATGGCTTATACATAAAACTTATATTTGTAGGTGCAACCTAGCATGACATATACTCAGATTTAGTACCTAGAAACTCATTAAGAATGAAGAGGATTATGAACATCACATGAACCCTAGAACATGGCATTTATCCTAGAACTTCAAGGAATCAATTTACATGATTACTTATGAACCTAACCACATGTAGCTAATGAATGAAAGAAGACATGGCAATCATCCTTGTCATTCTCAACAGAAAGCAAACATAAACAAGGTAGCTAAGCTTGAAAATATATGCTTGAAATGATTGAACCAGAAAATTGATTCTAGCTTGCAAATGAAATTGATAGATTAAAACTGCATCATAACATTAATTCAATCATATCTAGGGCTTTAAAGCAGCCCTAAGTATCCATAAAAACAAAATACATAAAAAGTCAGGAAAGCTAGAACCTAGAAACTACTCAAGGTTGAAGACTCCTGCTCTTTCCAGATTATGTGTTTTTCTGTCTTTTTTTTCTCCTCTTCTCCCCTTATTTTGTGTATTTGTCTCCTATGAAAAGGCTTAGGAGTTTTCTAGCATCTAACACATTTACATTCTTAAATTGACTTTCATTTATAGCTCATTACAATCAGGTTTTAGTATAGGAGTAACTAAAAACTAGCTGTTTTCAGAATTTGTAACTGAATAGCTCCTCTTTATTCTGTCATAATTTCTGGTCGAGAAATAAGACTTCCAGGGCTTTCCAACCATATATGGCCCATTTTCTCATTCGTTCTGAGCACTTCAGGGCAAAGCTCACAAGTTGGCTGTTTTGCAAGGGCCTTTTCTGGCAGATCTTGGGTCACTTGTGGGCTACGGTCTGGTCTTGGGAGAGTTGGGCTTCAAACTATCCATTCTAAGCTCTTAAAATATTCAAAATAAGATGATTTCTTCAAGCCCTTACTTTCATCGTGAAATACAATATAAACAATAAAATACCTTGTGACGCATAGAGATTTTAAGTTAACCTAAGTAAAAGAGGGCATAAAAGTTAAACATGTACATTCCTATTATTTAATTGCAAATGGCTTTAATAATAACTCAAAAAGACTAAAAATTCAATACCAGGCACTTTGTAGCTGCTCTAAAGCAATAGGCTACTTGAATGGATTGAAAGACATGCAACTGAAAATAAAATAAATTAAGTTAGTAAGCGAAACTAAAAGGAATTACAAAGTTGTTTAAGCGTAGTCCCTAGCACCGATGCCATTTTGTTGAAGTTCCTTTCGAGTGCAAATATAAGGATAATATAATGGCACAAGGGTGTCAAACCACAGGGACTAAGAAACAAATTAGTAAAACCTTTGACTCTTACAAATTAGCATTAATTAAAGACTCCTATGAATTAAAATGGGGGGTTTGAGTAATTTTGGAAAGGAAATAAAGACAGAAAGAAAAGGGAAAATTAGAACTATCTAGAAACAAACCTAAGACATGGAATAGGTTAGAAACATTTTTAGGACATAAATCTGACTTCAAATAAACAAAGGCCTTCCCCTAAACATTCCTGAATTAGTGATATGATCTTTTAACTTCTCGCTTTCAAATGCACAACTAAGATGTTCACATATCTAGCATGGCATATAACTAGATTGTATGAATCCTCTCTTACTTTGCATGTTAGATGCATGGCATATACCTAAAACTTATATTTGTAGGTGCAACCTAGCATGGCATATACTCAGATTTAGCACCTAGAAACTCATTAAGAACGAAGAGGATTATGAACATCACATGAACCCTATAACATGGCATTTATCCTAAAACTTCATGGAATCAGTTTACATGATTAATTCTAAACCTAACCACATGTTGCTAATGCATGAAAGAAGATATGGCAATCATCCTTATCATTCTCAACAGAAAGCAAACATAAACAAGCCTTTTAATATGTGCTTGAAATGATTGAAACATAAAACCGATTCTAGCTTGCAAATGAAATTGATAAACTAAAACTGAATCATAATATTCATTCAATCATGTCTAGGGCTTCAAAGCAGGCCTAAGTATCATAAAAACAAAATACATAAAAAGTCAGGAAAGTTAGAACCTAGAAACTGCTCAAGGCCAAAGACTCTTGTTTTCTTTCTCAAGATTCTACTCTTTCTGTCACATCCCACATCGCCCAGGGGAGTGATCCTTAAATGTATATTCTCATCTCTACCTAGCACGAGGCCTTTTGGAAGCTCACTGGCTTCGGGTTCCGTCGGAACTCCGAAGTTAAGCGAGAAGGTGGCGGCCAGCACAGCTTGATTCGGAGTCCTAGTGGACATTCTGGATCGGGGTGTGTCAGTTTGGTATCTGAGCCAATCCTTGGCCGGAAGTGTACCGACAAGGATGTCGGGCCCCTAAGGGGGATGGATTGTCACATCCCACATCGCTCAGGGGAGTGATCCTTAAATGTATATTCTCATCTCTACCTAGAACGAGGCCTTTTGGGAGCTCACTGGCTTCGGGTTCAGTCAGAACTCCGAAGTTAAGCGAGAAGGTGGCGGCCAGCACAGCTCAACTCGGAGTCCTAGTGGACATTCCAGATCGAGGTATGTCACCTTCTGTTGAGTATTTGTCTCCTATTAAAAGGCTTAAGACTTATCTAACATCAAACACATTTACATCTTTGAATTAACTCTCATTTATAACTCATGACAACCAGCTTTTAGTATTGGAATACTTGAAAACTAGCTGTTATCAGAATTTGTAACTGAACAGCTCCTTTATTCTATCATAACTTCTTGTCGAAACCTCCAAATCACAAGTTGTATAGACCATCAGAAAGAAGACTTCTAGGGCTTTCCAACCTTATATGGCTCATTTTCTAATTCGTTCTAAGCACTTCGGGGTAAAGCTCACAAGTTGGCTGTTCTGCAAGGGCCTTTTTTGGCAGATCTTGGGCCACTTGTTACAATATTCAAAATAAGATGATTTCTTCAAGCCCTTACTTTCATCATGAAATACAATACAAACAACAAAATACCTTGTGATGCATAGAGATTTTAAGTCAAAAACCTAAGTAAAAGAGGGCATATAAATATAACTTTATGCACTCAACACCACTCTCACCAAAACCGGCCACCCTACAAGTAGGGTACTTTTGGGGCTTTTATGCAATTGCATAAAGTTTTGATACTTTTGTGTATTTGTACTTTGACCCAAAAATTTTGTTTTTACGTAAAGACCCAAAATCACTAAAGGACAAATTGTTTTGTTCCTTTAATGAAGTTTTTGCATTTGTTGAAATTTTTTTGTTCTAGTTGTAATTACCTGAAGTAGTGGACTTTTGTGGTTTTACAAAGTGACCTCAAAAGTTTGTGTTTCGTAATATAGCCCACAAGGTTGAGGTTATTGCATTTTGGCCCAAATTAGTAGAGAACAAAATAGTTTTGTATCTTTAAATGAGAATTTTCATTTCATTTCATTTAGCTCCATCTAAATCAATTCTATGGATAAAAAAACCAAATGACAATGTTGCATTCAAGTTTATTTAGCTAACACTAGGCTCGTGTTGGATCAAATCAATCACCATCCCTAGACCAAGAACCAACACTAGGCTCGTGTTGGATCAAATCAAAAGGTTCATAGTCATCCTAAGGCCCTAAGGCAACTATATAATCCATCAATGAATGCAACACTTATGTTAGTAGTACCATATACTTTTGCTTTAAAAATCATTTTACAAACTTAGTGGGAGTATCATATAATACTAAATCAATCACATGGACCAATAGTTGTAATAGGACCAAATTGTTTTAATGAGATTAAAATGCATGATAATATGTGATAAGAAATAAAAACCCTCAAACAAACCATTATTAAGTTGACAAGCGTTAGAGTGCTTTGAACTCTTTTTTGTGGCCTTCCACCATGGTAGGCTCCGATTGTTTGTGACTAGTACACCGACTTCACCCTATCATGGGGGAGTACAAAGTGCGTGCTTACACGCAGGGGGAGTCCTATACGCATACATGATGTTGTGAAGGTGGGCAATGAGAATGATCAACATCATACCATTGTGAGGTTGTTCTTGAACCCCTACTCGAACTTGCATGGTAGGAATGACTTAACTAAGTGCAATGGAGCCAACATCATATCATTGTGAGGCATCATTCACTAGAGGCCAAATAAGATGGGTACTTGCATGAGTTGCAAATGAGTAAGCGTACTTTTTCATTTTTATTGATACTAGCCAACATCATATCATTATGAGGTGGGCTTGGTAGAAGTGAGCCTCCCATACCCAACTAAGAGTTTCCTCCAAACCTTTCGAATTCCAATGAGGGATATGGAATTTGCAGAAAATAGTGGGTGGTGCTATTTGATTTAAAGACCTAGATCAAATGGCTTAAAATCAATCAATTTATATTTTTTATGTATTTTTTTACCGATATATTTGCAAACGCTATCCAAAACTTGACAAAGAAAAGCCAAAACAAAGGCTTTAGTTTCCAGACTTGGTACCACAATCCCATAGATTGTCTTGGATGGATTGTATATGCACCTAAGTAGTCTCATCTTCACATCTTCCTTTTGACCATTGGAAGAATATGTTAGATAAGTCTATCATAAAGAGGACAACACTTTTAGTGTCATAATTCTTCACTTACAAATCGTTGTATGAAGAAATAAGAGTTGTTTAGAACAACCCTTAGTTAACGCAAACACTAGTGATTGTTTCTTTGTTAAATGACCAAGGAACTTGAGAAGTAAGCACAAGGGCATGGACACTTTATGTGCCATGATTCTTCACTTACAAAATATTGTATGAAGAAATGATAGTTGCCTTGAACAACTATTGAAAGCTTTTAATCATGTTTAGAACATAATAGTTGATTGACAAAAATAATCCATCAACATGGACTTATGATGATTTTGAATCATTGAGTGTTGAAGTGTTAAACCACTTCAGGAGATGGAAACTAGGCAAGGACTTCACTTTTGAGTCCCTATCCATATGGTTCACTAAGTTTATTGTAAAATATATGGTGAACAATAACCGCACTCTCTCCAAATCGTTTGATGTGTATAACACAATTGAAATAAGTTTCAAGAGAGATAGTGGGAGTTTAGGGACCATGACTATTGTAGTCAATGGATGAGTCAAATGAAGAAGGTGAAATAAACTCCAAGGGAACAAAATTTCTTTATGAAATGATGGACATTGGAAGGGGTATTTGCAAGAAATGTCTTGCAAGTGTCAAGAACACACCTTTCGAAAGTGTTGTAAATTGTTCTTGAATAGTTCAAAACAGTTGGTTCTTCTACTTGAATGCTTGATTCCGTATTAGTAACTATATTTTACAATCATTGTAAAAGTATGGCTAATAAGAAGTAGAAGATTAATGAGATAAAAGAAAGTTCTTCACATTCGGAATGTGAATCAAATATAGATCTCTGTGAAAGAAGATAGTAACTACCAAAGAAAATGGAAAACAAAGATTGTCTTTACATTCCAATTTGAATAAGGAACTTAATTCCGTCACTATAAGAGATGGATGAATGTTTTGTTTTACAAAACATTGTTCTTTATTAATGAATGATTGGATCATTGTAATCTAATTGTTTGTCTCTATAATAGAGATGTGGTAGTGTTAACTGTTTAAAATATAACGATGCTTAAAGACTAAAAGGTTGCAAGGTAGTGACTAATCCCACTGAGTTGTGACACCTCTAAAACATAAATTACAAGTTGATCATCGATGGATGCTATGGATCGTTAGATCCGGATCCAATGCCTTCTTGTTAAAATTGTATAGAGGCGAAATGTTTGAATCTTTATTCTTTTGAAAAGAAGAAAGAATCACAAAGTTGTTGAACTTAATTCACATATATGTTAGTGGCACTTGTCCACAACGTAATACCACTCATGTTGTATGACATTCACCGAAGATCGTTCTCAGTTGGACTATCGTTTATTTTGAATAAACACAAGTCTGAATACTTTGCAAAAGGTTTCAAAGAATTCAAGAATGTAAGTTAATGAGTAAGACGTCTAAAGTATTTACTCCTTACGTTTGATCCAAGGAAAAATAATACTTTAGAAGAGTTTCCTTGAAAGATATCAAGGAAAGTAGCATCATAAGATAATGGATTTCTGGGAAAAGAACAAACTCGAATAAGATGTAGTTCGTTGGATGTTATCAATTACCCATATATAAGATATATACTTCTATTCTATGACAATATGATTGTCAATTAGAAGATGTTCCAATATTTTCATGACTCCATAGGATGTAGTTGGAAAGAAAGGCAAGTCTTAAGTGTGTTAAGATTTGGGGTTGTGTGCTAATAAGCAATATTTGTTTGATAACAATCTTGTGTGATATCCTTAAATTAACCTTTGGATATCACTTCTATAAACCAACTAACAAATGAGTGTATATACGACATATACTCAAGGAAATGATATAGTACCATTTGACCAGAAATAGTGAAACCTTCATAGCTAATTGGTAGCTTAAGGTGACTAAAATAAACGAGATTGGTTGACTTGGAAGAAACCATCTTTGACGTAGTCTTGGTTTCTGTTAATTCGAAGATTGCTAGCTACAACTAAACGGTGATTCAATGTTTGGACAAGATTTGTAAGATAGTCTTGATAATATATGTCTAAGACTAGAAATCACAAGATTTGTAATTTGTAGAGATCCATCCATCATGAATCTTAACAAGCTAGTGGGAGCTATAAGTGTCTTATGAGAGAAAGATCAAATCGTTTGATTCCTCATAAGATGTAAATGAATCTTTTATTTACGTGATTTACAAAAGATTAGTGGGAGTTAATATACTCCTAAATTTGAACATATATATATGATATATTAATTTTAGGAATTCTTCTTCGTTAAAGTTATGACTTTAAACATTCTATAACGATAGAATATATATGGGAGACATAGTCTATATACGTGGGATGGAAATCTATAATGATAGATTTCAAGATATAATTGGATTATCTTAATCCCTATTGATAGACGATAGATGTAGGAAGTTTCTCGAATGATAAACTTCAAATGAAAGGATAATTCTAGTCAGACTAGGAAATTGCTCTTTTAAAAGGGAATGTACCCTTTTGACTCCCAAAGAAGCATAAAGCGTAAATAAAATCCTTTATACATACGCAGAAAGGTGATTAACGTATTTCATATTGTATGAAAAACATTGATACGAGTTGTGCCAAGATCGGTACAAGATGATATCAATGTAAGCCCAGGATCAGAACCATGGCAACTGTCAAGTGAGGAAGAATTAGAGTAACACAATGAAAGCATAAATGTATTAGATTATGAAGCTAATATCATATCTATCATTGGATGTCTTTTCATTTTGAATGAAGAGATAATTTGATATCTCTTTATTATGCCTAAAGAGATATTTGGGTGGAAACATTAAAAGTAATGACTTTAGTGTGTTCCATCATGCATGCAAAATATATTGTCATATAGAAGCTTACAACTGTCACGTCCCGGCCCGGGGCGGATCACTTCCCGGGCCCGCTCCACCACCGTAGCACGATATTGTCCGCTTTGGGCCCCGACTATGCCCTCACGGTTTTGTTTTTGGGAACTCACGAGCAACTTCCCAGTAGGTTTATTTCGCATATAGGTGATACCTATCCCAAGGACGAGCGCATCCAGGGACGTCACGGGGGTTACGACCCTTTGACTTATCAGTGAGTGGGCAATATTTTCTATTTATACCTATATGCTATTGAAATTCCCAGAAATTGAGTTTTTATGAAAGTATGTTTCTAAAATGCCATGCATGCATGATATGAATGATATGAGTTATATGATGTGATAATTGATGCATATATATATGTGAATTGGTACTGTGGACGCACATGTGAGTATCAGGTGAGTTTATGTTATTCATGTGCATTGTTGATGTGTATTATGTTGATAGCTCATAACCTGCAATCATGGTGTTAGTGCTTATATTATTCACCTCGCACCGCACGCTCACCTTGGATCCAAGTAGGTGCATGTCGTACAGACCATGAGAGGGTTCCGACTGATAGGTGACCTTAGATTGTGTACACAGATGATTGATGAGAGAAGCACTAGAGCGTATTATTACACCATTCTTGTCGTACAGACTACTTCAGGTAGTTCCGACTTATATGCAGTGTAGTGCCGTACAGGTCACCGAGGTGACTCCGGTTGGATTGGATGTTGAGCTACAGAATTAACCGTACAGGACCAACTGCAGGGTCTCCGGTTAATTTATTAGTTCACCTGTTACATTGATGCATCATTCATTCTGTTTTTGAAAGTTTTTAACATGGCATACTTTCTGGTTTTTAAGAAAGATTGATGATTTGAGATTTATGAAAAGCTATATGCTATTATGCTATTTTCTGGGAAAGTATACAGGTTTTACAGCAAGGGGTTAGAAATGTTTTAAATGAAAGGTTTTCGAAAAACTTTGTTTTACTGACCCACTCAATTTTGTTTTGCGCCCTTCCAGGTTCTAGTTAGCAGTTGGTGGTTGGCGAGGACTTGCACGGCGTTCTGACAGACTCCCCTAATGTAAGACTCACCTGCGGGTGTTGTAACTTAATTATAGTCCTACTTGACTGTACCTAGTTGCTTAAGCTTTGTTTATGTGTGTGTTCACACTTTAACTCACTCTAGCATGCTATTTGGTTATTCTTGCTAGTAATTAGTTTTTATTCCTTCGTAATTCTCCTATCTTTGCTTCCGCACCGCACTTATGGTTACGTCACGCTCACGTGACGGCCAGCATGCCTTGATTCTAGGATCGGGGTGTGTTAACAACAATGTTGTTTGGATGGGAAAGTTCATTTATGAACTCTCCATTCGATTCCAACCAGAAAGTGTCTATAGTGTACCCACACTACGACACTAGTAGGGCGATAGCTCAAGCCAAGGAATCAAGGTCTCATCAAGATCCGAACTCAAATGAGAGACTGAACCACATGATTGAGAATCATGTATAATAGTGACATCGTTATTCTCAAGGTCACTTTCATAGATAACATATAGATATCCATTGCCTAGGCCTACTACTCAGCCATTTTTGAATGAACTTAAAAGATGTATCATCATTGATGACCAAGCTGATTGGCTCTAGTGCAAGTGGGAGATTGTTGGAAATGTGCCCTAAAGCCAATCATATGATGATACATTATGGACATTTCACATGTTAAACTAATCTGGTTTAATATAAAAGGCAAAGATTATTGTTTGAAGCCGTCTTATATAAATGTTATATGCTTAAATGATAAGTCCAAGGAATATATAATTAGGAGAATGTGATCTAAAGAAGTTAGATTCATGAGACCATTCTTTTTCGAATACATATCCTAAAAGTTCTCGATCATAGGGCTGCCAATTGGGCATTGACAGTCCGTTAAGATCAGTACATGTTATGTCTTCTCTTAAGGAGAGTGACTGGTCTCGAGTCATTGGTGTGACTGACACCAAGACAAGCATGTAGGTGCTGAATAGAAAATAAGTCCACTGAACACTATCAACAAGTAGTTCTCATACTCATGTCACATGACAACTCATGGTTGAGATAATGCAAAGTAGCCATTTGACCTGAGGCATCATAGTTGTCTTGTGGTTAGGTCCTTGATATTTGACTATATCAAAGTCAATCCACCAGAGAGTGTCCATGGCATAGTTGGGGTCAAGCCACTAAGCCATAGAGGCAAGTGAATGCACAACAAGGGATCTCTAACCTTTAAACCATTTGAGGGAGAATACTCTATGATATGATTAAGAATCTATGGCCAGAGTATGAATAAGATTTAGGAAGTCGTTCCAAATCACATTCAAGGTAATCATATAAGTAAGAGAATCACACTGGATAGTAAACATGAATAAACTATCAAACCAAACAATGTGGTCAAGAGTATTGTGTTAGAGAAAGACCGTATTGCATTGTAATCCTAAACTGAATAGGTTCTTCACCTCTTCTAATTAGCTTGGGTAGCCATGACATACTGCTAGGTGTCACTCATGGTTTGTGGAAGCCCTAAAGGTGCATAATCACTAAAGGGAGAATTAAAAGTAAGTTTCAATTCATAATCAATTTGAAGAGTTCTAATCGCCCACTGCCTTGCTAAAAGGAACCTAATAGATCATACACCGAGTTAGGTAGAGATTGAAGAAACAACAGAGATGAGTAAGGATAATTAAATGGTTTAATTATTTATGGCTAGGATTAATTAATATGTTGATTAAGCAAATGAATAAGTTCGTTATAGACCTCGAGCTACTTTTGGACCTTAAGGCCCGATGGGATTTGAATGTCAAGCCCATTAACATAAGTTGTATGACAACTTAGTGACTAAAAACTCAAAAGGCCCCAAACAGCCCAAAGACACAAGGAGGTCGGCCATATAGAGAAGGAAATGAGTTTTGGTTCTTTTTGGTCACTTAATTGAAGGAACTATATAAAGGAATTTATAACATTTTCATCATTAGGGTTTTCTAAGGGAAGAGAAAAGAACACAAAAGCTCTATCTTCTCTAATAAAGGCCAGCCACCCTAGGGAAAGATTACTAGCATCTATCTCTTCCTAGGTCACTCATATCTTCATCAATGCTCTCCTTGGTGTGGAGACTTAGAGGTTCTCTATTTTGGGAACTTAGAGAATCCATGCATCCATCCTCTTCCAAGAAATCCATGGAGCTAAGAAGTAAGAAATGAAGGCCTTCTCTCTTGGGTGATTAGCCTTTGCTTATGCAGAGAAGAATCAACAAAGGTATAAGATTTCTCAACTCACTTTGTTTTGAGTTGAGTCTTGGTTCACCATAAATACTAGGCCTTGAATTTCATGGGTTAAGTTTTGTTTTTGAGTGCATACAAGCATGATTTCGCCTTTTAATTGTTGATAGCATGCATAGATGTTGCTCAAATGAACGAGTTTTCACAAATATTTCCTTCAACAAAGATTTCAAATGTGACAACCAGTCCCTAGTTCTACGATTTTATAAATTTAAAAATAAATATCAATTGATGAAAATGCCCTAGAGGTAAGGTTATTGACTTTCGTTGACTGTCATTTCGTGACACATACAAGCTACTATTTTACCGTGTTCTCAAAGTACTTGAAGGTACAAATGCATAGGCGAAAGCCAGTTGTGAATCGGGATTGTAACGGAAAAGTTACGGACATTTAGAATCATTTTATTACATTTTAGATTAGAAATTAATAAAATCCCACCTTCTGGGAAAGAGGCCCAATTAGATTGTTGTTGAGTGACCAATCAGAAATTTAGGGGAAAAAGGATTGGACCAATCATAAATAAGGGCGAAAAGAAAGAACCAATCAGAAGAAGGGAGAGGTAAGGACCTCCCTAGCCTTCCCATTTGACCCGTACACCTAACCCGTTTGACCTGGTGTAATTTCAGCCAATTTCCACCACTTTTCAGGAAAAATTCATTCATCCATCACCTGTAATCTCTTCCTTAACCTCCCCTCTACCATTTCCGTCCAAGATCAAAAGGTTTTTTGTTCAAAACTGAGAAGAACAGTGTCGATGAACCCAGGGGTGTTCAACGGCGATTAGCCGTTCCAACAAGCAACACCGACAACTACCACCCTCATTCAACTTCTCTCAATGTTAGAAACAAGGCCCCAGCAAGATTGAGGGTGTTGGAGTGCGAATTGAGGATGAATCAAGGGACACCCATTTATAGGGTTTCGACAGTATCAATGGTGATTTGAGGCTTTTCCCGACCAAATTGGACTTGGCCACAAGTATAAAACTTACTCTACTCATTGAGATCTTCATTATTGTGAAATTTAAGAATTTTTGGAAATAATTGAATTTTCCCGCAAGTCGGGGTCGCCAGCCGCCGCATGCGGCGGCATGTGGGCCGAGACCCCACCTGACCTTCCTAGGCTAATTTTGATGCCCCAATTCCATATTAGGCATCCAATTGATGAAATTCCGTTGTTTGGTTATATTTTCGTTAAAGGCCGCCACTTGGTTATTATATGATTTGACGATCCGACCATTGGATCGTCACCAAATTTTAATACGTAATAGTTCATAATATTTAAGGATATTAGGAACTGATGGATTGGGGTGTTGTTCTAGAAGCTTATTGAAACCCTTGGGAAGTTATGGATCGGATATCTGAGGTGCATATCTTTCGGATCGAGTTACGTAGGGTTGTGGACCATACAGTCGACCCTTGACCGACGATTGACTTTTGGTCAATGAGTTACAAATCATTCTAGAATGTCCTTGGGATGTGTTTTATGTAAGTTACGTTTCTATCGATAAGAATTCTGAGATGTGATTTGGTATTTATTCTAGGCGACGATCGATTGTGATGCATCGATATTCATGCTAGGTGAGTGGGTCTTTTCTATAGTATATACATATTTTTTAGTTTCCATTTCTACATTGAAAAAGAATATACTACATATGCCTGACTTAGACTAATGCTTATAAGAATTAGCGAAATAACGGAAAACTATGAAGTTATCATAAATCCTACAGAATGCACAGGTATGCGTACTCCATGGGATTCTAATTACGGCCATGTTTATTATTTTTTCTATTACTTTTATGTCGACGTGAATTATTGAATCACTGAGGTATGGCTATATTTAAGTTACATGGTCATCATACATTGCTACACTCGATGTTAGTGCTCGCCTAAGGCTAGGGCCAGTCTTTCACGTGTATGTTCACATCCGCACCGCACGCTCGCCTTAGATCCAAGTAGGTGCCAGTCCTGTCGTACAGGTTGCAATAGGCCACTCTGACTCGTATGTGACTGCGAATAGCGCCAGTCTTCACGTAATTGTAACACTAGAGCGTATATTATGATTACACAGTCCTGTCATACAGGTTGCATTAGGCAACTCCGACTTGTGTGCTAGCATAGATTGATGAGCATCAGTTCAGTCGTATAGGTCGCATTAGGCGACTCCGACTTGTGTGCTAGCATAGATTGATGAGCACTTAATTTTATTATACTATTGTTAAGATATTGTGATTTGGCATATTTCTGGATTTACTGTTGATTTGCATTTGATTTCACACTTATACGTAGTATGATATTTTTGGAAACTATACATATTTTACGGCAAAGGGTTATAACGTTTTCAAGGGTTTTTATTTAAACTTTATTTTCGGGCCCACTCACCCTTGTTTTTTTCCCCTCAGGTTTTAGTAGTTGAGCTTTCTTATCAAGTTGGATTCTTGGCAAATCTTGGTGTAGACGATTACCTTTAATGGTATAATTCTCACCTTATCTTACTGTACTGTACTTATGCTCTGACATCACACGTGAAATGTTCATTCCCGCTCACAACGCACTCTTATATTTAGGCACTTTTAGGTTTAAATTTATTCACATTTTCCACATCACTACACTTTATAACTTCATCACCTTCCAGGTGTCGACCAACACAGCTTGATTCGGAATCCTAGTCGACATTCAGGGTCGCGGTGTGTCATCAAATTTCCTTGGGACTTTTTTTCACCTTTCTGGGACTTACAAACACCTTTGTCAATGATAAAAGGATGGAGAACAAACAACCCTCCACGCCAAGGGCCACTACTCAAGAACCGAAATGAAAGTATAACAGAAAGAAGATAAAAACGCAGAGAAAGAACAGCATCTCTCATAAATTTTCTCCATTCGAGGCTCCGTTCCAGCCATGAAATGTTCATCTCATTTACGGATTGTTGTGCATTAGAAGAACTGGAACCATTTGTCTTGATTAAGTTCGCGTCGCGGATGAGCTTCATCGAGATAATGTCAGTGTCAATCAATAAACCCTGAAATAATTTAGTTAATTTTTAGATAGAAAAACCATACACCACAAAAGTCATAGCCCTGTACTGTAGAAATCGGTATGTTGATTGGTTGGCCAATTGACTTAATAAACTCGGTTCCTTTTTCCCAATAGGATTCGATCTTTTGAATTATTTCAATACAAGCACCTAGTTCCCTCGAACAAGGGACAGAAAGGCATAGGTAAAATCCAACAAAGATTTTATTCATTTTCATTGGAATAAATAGTTATGCGTCTCCGAAATTTTTGTTTATCTAATTTGTGAACCATAGCATCTCCCAAAACTAATAAAGAAAGCAAAAATCTCGAAGATACAGAGACATTAGTATGATTAGAATCTGTGGCTACTCGCTAGTGAAAATATTGATTCACCTGTGAGTTTCACAGAAGGTCGTATGTATCAATTAATGCAGGAAGATAAAGCTTTGAAGAATGCCTCAACTAGTACTTTCGGGTCCAGTCATATTTTCTCTGTGCGATGCAAGCCTCCAGAAAATGAAGCCATCATACTAGAAATTGTAGAAATTGTTAAAGGATACACAAGCAGAATAGCAATCAACACAGCCACAAAATGAAAGGAATTTACTGAAATGAAACACTGCACAACTATCCCATAATCATGTTGACAACAAGTTTCATATCAGCACCATTTCCAACCTCCCCAACGTAAAATCTTGAATGGGTGGAAGTATTAACGTAAGCACGGAATAGAGAATGGTAACTGCATGGCTAGATGGCTAGGTTGAGAAGAGCCAATACCTTCCCCATGATATGCTACTGTTTCGTACAGCGATTTGTCACCTGAAAGATTTCAGCTTTGATTCAGTTCCTCAGAGGTTCCCTTCGTATGTTATGGAACCAGAACAAGCATAAATGGTACCCAAAAATGCAGTAACGAAAACAACAAGACTGCGTGGCTGCAGTAAGAAACATTAGTTGCCCATCTTCTGCTGTCTTTTTTGAACCTGAAACTGGTGCCTACAGGAAAAGTGCCGGTACTGGATAAACATGCTTAAAATGAAAATAAAGAAAAAGTATAGATGCCTTGCATATATTTTAGAAATTAAACTAACAAAGCAGCTGGCCTCTAAAAACAGTGCCCGGTAGCTTTCATATGTCCACTAATCAATTTAGAAGTTACAACATCAATAGTTGAAACATCTAAATACCTGCAGATGACCATATAAAGCTACATGAACAGAGTTGACCAGCTTTGGAAGAACATATTTGAAAACCAAAGGTTGATGAGATTAGCGTGTTTGGTCATGCATTAAGTAGTGAGAGGTGAACCGCCAACTGATGGATGCCTATTCCAAACAGTCACATCACACCTATAAAATTCCAAACAGCTAATTGGGGATTGAACTCGAGGGAATACAGTTCGATTCCAACTCCTAACCATTCAAACAAGAGTGAATTTCAAATTTCTCCCATTGCCATCATCTACATCTACAACTAGCTGTAATTATCTCCACTCGGTTAGATTTTTTACTTACATATGTATCACTTGACTATTATATATTTGTCATAAGTTCTTAAATCCAAATCATTCACTCTATCTATATCTGGAATAGTATAATCAAGAGTTTGAATTTCTTTCTGATTCTCCTCCTGAAGTGAAGACTCGGGATTGGCAAAGTACATATCATTCTCATGAAACGCAACATCCATAATGACAAACAACTTATTCGTCGGTGGGTGATAACAACGGTATCCTTTCTGCCTTGATGCATACCCCACAAACACACATCGTAAGGCTCGAGGTTCAAGCTTACTTCGCTATTGTTTATGAAGATGAACGAAGGTCACACAACCAAACACATGAGGTGGAAGATTAGGGACTGCAGGAGCATCAACATCTGAAGAAAATGCCTAAAGGGGTGTCTGAAAATCAACCGATCGGGATGGAACACGATTAATGAGATACGCAGCTGAGGTGAGAACTTCTCCCCAATAGGATAACGGGAGACGAGCCTCGAGTAAAGAGGCACGAACAAACTCCAGAAGCTGACGGTTCTTGCGTTCGGCAACCCTATTTTGTTGTGGAGTATATGGACATGTAGTTTGATGAACAATCCCATGATGATCAAGAAAGGCGCGAAGTTCAGAGTTAACATATTCGCCATGATTATCACTCCTGAGAACCTGTATTTGTGACTTATATTGTACTTGTACCATTTTGTAAAACTATTCAAACAAAGAAGTAACTTCACCTTTGGATTTCATCAAACAAACCCAAGTCATATGTGTGCAGTCATCAATAAAAGTAACGAACCAATGAGCACCACCAAATGTAGTAGTTTTAGATGGACCCCAAACATCATAATGAATTATCATAAATGGAATAGAACTTTTATTCAAACTGGATGGAAACGAAACACGATGACTTTTAGCTAGTTCACAAACACCACATTTAAAGCTAGAAACATCATGCTTAACAAATAGGCTAGGAAACAACCTCCGTAGATAGCCGAAAGAAGCATGTCCAAGTCAACGATGCCACTGCAAGAGCTTGAGTCAACATTCGAGAACTATTTGATGTCAGCTCCAAGTAGTAGAGCTTCCCTTTCCTAATACCATAACCAATCGTCTTGCAAGTCCGAATGTCCTTAAAAACACAAAAAAAAGGCCAAAAAATCACAAGACAATGCAGGACAACAGGTATTTGAGCAACAGATAATAAATTATAGTCAAGAGAAGGCACAACAAGTACGGTATCAAGACTAAGGGTATCTGAAAGGGAGACGGTTCCTTCCTTGATAACAGGGGCATGATTACCATTGGCGACACTGACGACAGTTGTGGTGGATGGTTTTAAGGTTTCTACCTGTCTAGAATCACAAGTCATATGTTCAGTAGCACCAGAATCAATTATCCATGTATTATGTGTAACAGAGGTAGAAACCTTTAAAGCCGTACCATTGTTACCTGTATTAGCAGAATCACAAGTCCAGACTGCCATTCCCAAGCAACTTCAATCAATACGTCACTCAGTGATTGATAAAGCCCAAATTTGCAAGCAAACCAAGCCCAAGAATTGTCAATTTGCACCGGCCAACAAGAAGGATAGCCCAACAATAATTACAAATAATAATAATCTAAAAAAAAACCACAATTTTTCTTTTCCGTGTGGGCCTTAATCAAATAACCCAATTTTTCTTTTTTTCAACACCACCAATTCTGATTCCCCTTTTCCTTTTTCCCTTTTCTATTTGTTCTTTTTTCCTTTATTCTCTCCCTCCTTTCTAAGTGGGCTGCTCCAGAAAGAACCTGCAAAACACGAGTGCAGAAACAAAGTGCAACTGTGCGAGTGCAGGAACAAGGTCCAGATGCAAACGGGTTGGACTGCAGCAACATAGGGCAACAACGGCTACAAATCTGGGTGCAGATGCGGATGCAAGAGGGTTCGATCGAGGTCTGGTTTATGGTGTAGCGGGTCTGCGGGTCAGAAACAGCGGTTGTGCGGTGGTAGTCTGTGCAGCAGTGCAACAAAAATGTGATGAGCAGCAGGCATGCAATCCTGGGTTCGGACCTTGAGTCAGGTACGGCGCAGCAACATAAGTCCGTTGGGTTGCAATCTGTGCAATCCTTCACGGCTTCAGATCAAATCAGAAAGTGAAACAATTCGATGAATTCAGGTTAGCAACGACGGCGTCGCTTGCTGTTCGTTTCAAATTCACAGAGGGTAGCAACGACAACAGTCGCTCGTTGATCGAGGTCGGCGCACCACACACGGCTGAGCCGCAACAATGCTATCGCAGCTATGGGGTTTTTTTGTTTTCCTTTTTTTCGACCTGGCTTTGATGCCAAGAAGAGAATGCTTTGAATTATGATATTCTTCTCTATAAGAGGAACTTATAGGTGTACAACCTTAACATAAAAGGAAAGAAAACTAATTACAAGTGATTACATGGGATTACATATCAATTAGGGATCCTACCTAAAATACAAAAGTCAACATTAACAGCTTTGTATTTAAATGTAATTGTAGATAATCTAGTTTAGATATGCATCACTTTGTTTAGGACTCATCCTTTGTAATTACAGATGAGATTAATCAACATCTACCAAATCAAAAGTAGATGTGGAAATTGAAATAATAAACCTTGTTTTCTGTTCAAAAAGTCATGCAACAATGGGAACATGACTAACTAGATCGAACTGCGATTAACTCATTCCATCCGTAAACAAAAGAAACCCAAACCAAGTTCACAAAAAATTATGCACGATCTTTTCGAAAACTATATAATGAATTATAAAAATTGTTAAACAAACATGGACTGGAGGTTATCTTAAAATTCATTTAAATGGAAAATGGTAAATTTGGTTCACTTGAGATGCTAACCTTTCAAAATGCGATTCTTATAAAAGTTCCATATTAGGATGAAATTCATTAACGCTTACACTTAATCAGAAAAAACTAACAAAATTCTAATTTGTTTTTCTACTCAATGTTCTAGGAAATTGCCTAAATAGCAAAGAACAATTGCACATGGAGCCTACCTTCTGAGTAGCACTTGAAAGCTCTCTTTGAACTCTCTTGTGCTCATATGAGAGGGAATTTTGTCGTCGCTCAAACATTTAATAATGTACAGAAGTTAACTAAATTCAAACATTTAATAATGTACAGAAGTTAACTAAATTTAGCCACATTGAATCTCAAATCCATCCACTTACCATCTTATCCAACTCTTATTTCGTAAATTTCTCTTGTAAAGAAGCATAGTTTTTCCTAAGCCCCGCAATAATCTAATTCAATTCTTCTTCCTTGCTTTTCATTAAGATCCCTATTATCAAACAAACATAATTATTGTAGTAAACAACTTCATTCAGGATTCAAACACACAAAAGATGTTATTCATACCCATTTCATCGCGTTGCCGCTCTGACCATGAAAAATTAAAATTAATAATAATTGCTCAAATCAATTACACTATATCACAAACTATGCCATCTAATAATCAATAAATTTAAGAAAATTTAAAATGAAATCAAAATCTTTAAATATCCTAATTTTCTTAAATCTCGGAAGCCAAACAATAAAAAAGAAAAAGGAGATGAATGAGAAATGAAGGTTGAGTAACTTGTCAGGATTTGGATAAGAGGCGGGAAGAGAAGGCCATGATCGGAACTTAGTCTTCCTCTTCTTCTTGTAATTTCTGTTTCTCCTTTCCAATTTCAAATACAAAACCACCCATACTTAAATCAACTTAATTCCTGTAAAAAGTTTGGTATAAAACTTTCATGACACTTCTATAAAAATCCAGCATGCATAGTTCTTTTAAAATCAACACATAACTTCATTTTAAACTTGTAAAGACACAAACTTAATCAATTGACTTATATTTAAATAGAAAGAAAGTAGTGGTCATTTTTACCTATATTTTGTTTGGTGTCACTCCATTTCTATTTTTAATTAAAAGCTTGTAAGTTTTACGCATTTCCCTATAATTTTTACTTCCCTTCCCTTCCCCTTCTGCATAAACAGTAGAGTAGCTCTCGTTTACCTACAACAAATTGAAAATCATTTGGAGAAAATGACTAAGCATTTGGTTATTAGATTCTTAGTAGGCAAAGCAAGAAAATTACACATAACGAAACTATTGAAACTTTAAAATCCACTTCCCAAATTAGGTTCTTTGACTAGCTAATAAGCATATTGATTTTAAACTATCATCCCAAACCTGCAATGCCTGAGGTTTTATTTTTTTTTTGGGACAGTCTAATTAATCATTTTTAATAGAAGAATACAATTCATATAAATAATTCGTAGAGAAAACGAACGCAGTAATGTAAAAATCATGGGGTTACTTGAATTTTGAGGGCTGAGGACGATCGCTTAATGCCACCAAGTTCCATTTCTACTCAGAGTTCGAAACTGAATTTGAGATTCTTCTATGTTCCTGTTAACAAACATAACTTGGTAGACCAAATTAAAAACATATTTAAACCAAAAATTATAATTTGAGTTTTTCTGATTTTTTTTCTATAAGAATTCTCATAACTCTAAACAAAAAGAAAAGCTTACCGCAAGCTTGGAGCTAACTAGGGTCAATTCTCCGTGCTCTGCAATCACACAAAACAAAATTCAAAGTTCAAAACTTAATATAACCTCATCTGCCAATTCAAAGTCCAAACAATTAACTAAAAAAAATCTAGAATTTATAAAGTTTAAACCATAGTTATTGAGGTTAGATTGCAGGTCAACCGACCTCTACTTGTTTTTTGGTAAATTTGGGGTCCTTTGATTTCTAGACTTTGAGTAGAAACTAATTATACCATGGGCTGATGTTCAAGTACCACAAAATATAATTTTATCGTAGTAAGCTTTTTGGTTCATTCCAAACGAAGGTATTATATGTTCACACACACACACACACATATATATATATATATATATATATATATATATATATATTCACAACCATTAGAAAGAAGAAAACAACTCTTGGTACAAAGCAAAAATGAAGCACTAACGGATTCCCACACACCAAACTCTAAGAACAAACAAAAACATAACCAAATTATATAGTAGCATGCAAGTCACGAAGCAACAAAGAAAAAAGAATACTCATTTGCAAATCAAAATTAGAAAAAAGCGCATAGACAAAACTGGGAAACTCACCACAAAACGCTGGTCGTCGAAGCTTTTTTTTTTTTTTTTTTTGCAACGAAATTGGAAAATCTGAAACAACTTCAGCCGTAATTTTTTAGCAACAAACCTTCGGCGTCAACATTTTATAACAGATACACACAAAAGTTAGACACGAAGAGAAAACGATGCATTGAAAATTCTGGAAAAAAAAAGGACTTACAGAGACGGAATGGTGGCAAAGTTTTGGACAGTGTAGGAATCGAAGGAAAACCCAAATCCAAGGAAAAGCAAATGGCATTTCGAATTCGATTTTTTATTTTTTATTTTTTTTTGGAGTTTGGCCGCTGTGATTTGTAGTTTTTGAGAGAGAGAACTGGAGAAATTTCTATTGGGTTGGTCTTTTTCAGCAGGAAAGTGAGAGAGAGAAGTTGAGATCGGAGAACGAGGGAAGGCAAGCTTTAGCAACATAAGGATTTGTGGGAGATATCGAAATGGATGGAAGGCTTCTTTAGTAGAGAAGGAAAGCATGAGAAAGAGTGAGAGATGAGAGAAGACCGCAAGGTGAAGGAGAGTGAGAGGAAAAGTTGAGAAGGACTCGAAGCAGAGCCCTTTGACGATGATCGACGTGTGGACCGAAGCAAAAGGATAACAGAAGGCAAAAATGAAATTATACAAATCAAGCAGGGTCAAATCCGCCATTTTACTGTTCTCAAACAGTGAAAAACAATGCTAAGGGAAAACTAGTTTTAGTATATGTATAATATTGAAGCCTTTGGTGAGACAATATAGTATCTTATACGACTTCGTTGGCTGGTCTTTTATTTATTCTTTTCAAGATTTTTTTTTAATCTTTTTCTTTACTTATAACTAGAAGAAATTCTCAATATAGTCCTACTGAACAAAGATCTGTTTGACAAGTAAAATGCCTGTCAAAATGATCATTTGTTGTTACTATTCTAAAAGCCAACGCTGGGTGGCTGATCATCGCTCTGATTAATCTCTAGTCATTTAAAAATTAAGAAATTACGCCTATACCTGCTTAGGCACCCGCCTAAACTACCTAGGTGCCCACTTAGGTTACGACTCTCACTGATATAGAAAATAGATAACTTTCATATGTTTTCAATATGTTCTAGTACTTTAAATTGTAAGAGACTTGTTAAATACTTGGATGAACACTCATTTTACTTCTTTCATATGTTTTCAATATGTTTTGGTACTTTATAATCTATGTCATTATGTTTCCAATTTATGTATTCCAATAGAATTATGTATTTTTTTAAATATAAACATACACTTATTTATTCAATATATAATAAATTTACTTAAATCTGCTCAGTCCACCTAGATGCCTAGGCGCTAGGCCCTAGCCTACTGCCTGACTAGCACCTAGTGTCTTTTAAAACCTTGTATGTTGTAATTATGGATGACCCCATATAATGATTATTTCATGAACATACTAAAGCATGAGTGTGGAAGACACTAAAATGATGTGAAATATTCTAACACTCAAATTAAAACCCTATGATTGTAGTATATGAAAGTAGGGATCGTTTTAGGCCGGAGATTAGAATGGCTGCTAATCTACACAAATTAAACTCTAAAACACTAAACTAGACTCTTATGACTTAAAACTAACTCAAACTACTTAAAACAGTACAAAACAAGCAAACTGACTCCAAACTAACACTAAGGATGACTTTGGACGAAAATTGATTTTAACTTGACTCAAAACACTTAAAAACACTTATAAACACAAATTGGACATCTTCTAACTAACTTGACACAACAAAGTAAAGGGGATTAGGGTTTTGACAAATTTAAAGTAAAGACAAGTAAATTAAAAACTTAAGCCAATTTAGCACGAATTTGGGAGAAAATATGGGTGATTGGCTAGCTAGAGGGTTCTTCTCCACACATGACACACTTGCATATAAATCGATTTCCAGTTGCTTTTCCAATATACCATGAACCTCAACGCCCCAAATTAACCATGAACAACACTAATTAACACTCAGATTTTCCTTAAGTCATTGAATTGGATGGACAACGCATCGGCAACCAAATTATTCTTCAATAGTTCCCTACATGAACAACACAATAAAGATACAATCAAAGATCATTAAGCTTTGTGAAAATCATAAGCATTGACAAGGCATTCGTAACTATGACAGCATGATACTCTTGCCAGGAATTCACTTAACACGATTGTGACTAGCAACCTCCACTACTTGTGAATATAAGTTCATAACTATTAGGTGAAACTCCCTTATAATTTAGTTTCAAATCCCTGCATGCAAACTAAGTGTGCACCCTTAATCAACAAACAAGAATAAGTTCTGAATCAAACAGTTAAGTAAATTGTATTCACGATTCATGAAATTACAACTGGAAGTAATCAATTCATATTGCAAATATGTTCATGGCTTTGAATTTCCTCCTAGCTAAAACGAATTTAGCTCCTCATGTTTGCAATTAAACAAAGACAATTAAATTTAAACATTGAAACAACAGATAGAATACACCTAGAAACGCTTCAACAATCCAACGTCTTGAATGACAAGCAGCGCTCCAGGGGTCTCCTCTCCTATCTCCTTGCAAAGCTATGGCACAATGGAATGAATGTGTATGAGGGATGTATGGGACGAATTTGTGATGAAAGGTGGGTGCCCTGATTTGTGTGGCATAATGATGTATTTATAGGCTAGGATTACACGACACAAATTCCTGAAAGGAAAGGGATAAGTTGAAGGGAAATTATGAGATTTCATGTGGGATTTCTAGTGACTAGCATGCATATACAATTCAAAATTTATATACGAAAGCAACGGAAGCATGTTATCAAATAATATCATAGCTCTAGTCATGTAAATCCCCTTCAAGATGCATAGGTTTATGTAAGATGCATCAAAAACAAATTTATATTAGAACAAAGTTTAGGAGTAGTTTTATACCTCTTGATCTAGATCTTAGACCAAGGATGGACCACCTCCAAGCCCTTTGCTCCTTGAACTCCTTGAGCCTGGCCTCCTTCCTTGCCTCCTCCACTTTGTTTAGTATGAGTGCTCCTAGGTTCTCTTCAAGTTTCCAAAATTGAAAACCTCTAAAGATCCTCACCCACTAGTGTAGTGAGAAGGATGAAGGAATAACCAAAGGGGTGAACAGATGATTAGCTAAAATCCCCCTATGGTGGCCGGCCCTTTGAGTGTTGAGAGATATTTTTCTTTTTTCTCTTTTGTTCTTTTAACACTTCAAAAAACCCTAATGAAACATTTGCTATAAAGTTCTTTTTATAGCCAAAAAGAAACAAGTCAACATTTGACCTTTCTCTCCCTCCTTTGGCCGGCCCCCTTTGTGTTGTTTGGGCTTTGGGCTTTTATTTATTTCAAGTCATCCAATACTTGAATAAAAGCCCAATGGGTTTAGGCCCAATGGGCCCAATTAAACCCGAATGTTTCTTTAAGCCCAAAACGATCTTATATCGCTTTTATGATTTCTTTAGACTTTCTAATTAATCACAACACTTAATTAATCCAATTAATTATTTTCATCATCCATTAGTTACTCACTACAAGAGTGTATTGGTGAACACTCGTTTTAGGTTTTAATTAGCAAGGCAGTGAGGTGATTGGCACCAATCCAATTGATTATATTTAATCCAATCACTTAGTGAATTAAAACTTACTTTTAATTCATCTTCTTCTTTGACGACTACATTTAATCATCTAGAAGAACTCACAAGCCATGAGTGACATCTAACCATATATCATGGCTACCCAAGCTAATGTAGAAGTTGTTCGGAGAACCTATTCAGTTGGAATTACAATGCAATTCGATCCTTCTCTAAAACAATACTCTCAATCACATCACCAGGGTATGGATATATTATGTCAAACCCGTAATGTGATTATTCCTTCTTATATGATTCAATTGAGTCGTATAGGAACGCTTTCCTTTATTACGCTCGATACTTCGGCTGAAGATTCCAGAATCATATCTTGGAGTATTCATCCTCTCTTAACGAGGATTATAGATTCCTTGTTGCGCATTCACTTGCCTTCATGACTAAGTGGCTTAACCCCGACTATGCCATGGACACCCGCGGATGGAGTGACTTTGACATAATCAAAGATCAAGTACTTAACCACAAGACAACGATGATGCCTCAGGTCAAATGACTACTTACATTATTCCAACTATTAGAGTTACTTGCTTGACATGTGAGTAGACCTCCATGCAAGTACTCTCGTTCGATTGTGTTCAGTGAACTCATTCCCTTAATGAGCACCTACATACTTGTCTTAGCGTCACTACACGAATGGGATGAGACTTTCCATCCTTCTAATTGAAGCGGACATAGTATGTACCGGTCTTTGCATTGTCAGTATCCCTCTGACAATCCTATGACCAGGAACCTTTTGGACATGATGGTTATGTGAAGAAGGTCTCTGTAGTCTAACTTCATTAGATTACTTCTTCAATCGATCCATTGTCCATGGATTCACCATTTAGGACATATATCGTTTATAGAGATAGTCCTAAATAGTATCTTTTCCATTTGATGTATAAGATTCATCTATACATCCATTTATTGTCCTGAAAGGTTTCTTCCAAAGATTGACTTTCAGGGCATATTTCCAACAATCTCCCACTTGCACTAAAGTCAATCACTAGTGTATCTTATACATGCTAGTTGAGAGAGCTTATGCTCGTAGGTTAACTTGGTTATGTATTAATCCTTTTTATTTAAAAGGGATTCACTTATCAAATGTTTCCAAAACATTTGATGATGTCTCTTTCTTGTGTTCGAATACTTTGATGAGACCTTGATTCCATGGCTTGAGCTATCGCCCCATTATGTCGTAGTGTCCTACTAACGACCTTATGGTTTGGATTCAATCATTGGTTCTAAAAGAACCCCTTCCATTCAAAACACCTTTTGAAGCAGTTTCTAAAACAATATATCGTCATATATTTCGTTTGTATACTTTATACAAACTTTGCTCCAACCTTGAGACCATTGTAGTACAATACTTACAATACATTCATATGATTAGTACTTCATCCATTATGAAGTTCCATTTGTTAAAATGGCTTATTTTCACTTTGGTTTATAACCTAAGTGAACGCACGCTTCCAGAGTCCCACTCTGATGTTCCTTTCTTAAAGCAATAATACTCTATCGGTTGTTTTGGTTCTGATCCTGGGATATAGTAATATCTTAAAGTGACAACCCCTGTGGTTCTTCACTTTTGGATATCTACTCACAAGTCCATACATGTGTTCCTTTTGTGATTTTGTGACACATTCATTATAAGGGTTACGAAAGTGATTTTCTATCATATAGGAAAATGCTTTCTTAAATTTTCAACATTTGAGATTTAATTTCCCCAAATAACATCCTTGAGATAGCCTTGCTATATCAATAAGTCCAATTTCAAGTCTATACTTCAAAATTGACCGTGTCATGTTTTGTCAATTTTCGAGTAACATCTACGTTCTATCAAGTCTATCAAATAGACTTTATTCATATCTTGTTGCTCAAATTATGACATCACTCCCACTGACCTTGTTGTAACTTAGCATTCATTCAAAAACTTAACAATTTATATTTTCTTGATTTGAATGCATATTGCTCCCACTAACTTGTCTTGGATCTATTGACAATCATTAAGATCCATTAGCTTATTGATGATGTCTCAACTATTTTGAGACTATCAACAACTCTAGCTAACACAAGTTATTTAAACGAATCATACACAAAAGAATTCCTTCTTAAGTAATTCCTTTTGAAATGTGTGACTTGCTTTGTCAAGTCTATTCATTTAAATTATATGGTGTCATACACCATACTACAAGTTTTAGTCATACAAAGACCTTTAATGTAGTCATATAAGAATTATCCAAGTCTTTAGTGGAAGCATGGCTCCTACTAAGGATATAGAAACTCAACCATTCCTTCTAGGTGGTTGATATAATTCTTTATCAAAACTACATAGAGCGTTATAGTTACATAAGATGTTGAATTTGGATTGTCTTGTTGTTAAACTATATGTTGTGACTCATTTTGAAACTATTCCCTTTTGTTTCATCAAATTTGTCAATGAGCTTTGTCAGTGGCGAAGCCAGGAATTGACGGGGGGAGGCGCGAAGTCAGGTAGTGAAAGGGGGACACGCGGTCCCCCCAATATATATATATATTTATTTATTTATATTTTTTTTCGAAACATACGAAACGGCGCCGTTTCAATTATTATTTTTATTTATTTTTTTTGCCAAGACCAAAACGACGTCGTTTTGGCCTGGATGATTTAAAAAAAAACGCAGTATGCTGTTGCGCGCAACAGAACCTACACATCACCAGACCACAGGGAGCTCTGAACCCAGTGGCGGATCCAGGATTGTAAGATTGGGTGGTCCAAATCTAAAGTTCCAAAAATTATTAGACGAAAAATAATATTCAAAAATTAAACAATAAACAACTTTTATTCACAATCTTCTTACAAACAACATTACAAATTACAAAGACTAAATATGTCCCCAACGAGATTTCATACTAAAAAATATGTCATGATAGATTTATTGTCAACTAGAGCAAAAACATCCGTATATGATTGAAACCATCCAATATTGAAATTCAACTATTTGATCTGGGTACATTGGAGAGGAGACTAGTGTTACGCTGGTGGGGTGGGGTGGGGTGAGGTGGGGGTGGGGATAAGGAATGGTTCTCTATTTCAAATTTGAACTGTTTTGTTTTTGTTTTTTCAAAAAAAAAAAAAATTGTGAAAACTATATATTAAAGAAGTGCACCAAACGCACCGTTTTACTAAGGGTGTTTTCAAACCCCCTGAGCCCTATGTAAAACATAGTCTTCTTCTTCCTTCTTCTAATTTGCAGAACACCAGAATTCTGCAGCCCCGCTCCTCTTATCCTCCACCTGTGCCCAGACTTGGGTGGTCCTCGACATCCTTATAGCATATTATTTGGACTTTCGGGTGGTCCCGGGACCGCCCAGGTCCCTTAATAGATCCTCCCCTGAACCAGTGGGTTTTCCGGCGAGGGGAGGGGCGGACCCAGAAATCCAGTCCTATTTTCCGGCGAGGGGAGTGGCGGCCGCCACTCCTCGCCCTCACGTGGCTTCGCCACTGAGCTTTGTTAGTAGCTTGTTCTCATAAAAGAGAATGATGGACAACTCCCAACATATAACCATTTTATGTTAGGTTGACGAAACCAACATTCAAAGACTATTCTTTAGAATGTTACACAACATAGAATTTTAACGTTTCAAGAGCTTGAGTCCTTTAACAATTAAAATTACAAACTCTTAATAATAGTCAAGTACTATTATTCTTTAGACAACTATAAACCAATCATATTTAAGTTTATATCCATTTTCACACCTCCCACTATTTCTCATGACTTTAATGAGAAATCACTTCATACATTCAAAATGTATAAACGTGGAGTATACGGGTAGAGGACATTGTGTAGTAGCTTTAAAACCTTTCAAGCTCGTTTGTTTCAATCTTCACTAAGTTAATGTCTTGTTATTAAGTGACTAAAGTCTTTAAACATTTTATAGATTTAGAAACTTCTTTCTTGGTTTAATCACTAACACAATTGACATTTTAAAACAATTTAAAGAATGCCCAATTAGTTGTTCAAAACTATTAATTGAATCAAGAGTGATCTTGATTATTGTGGTTTAAGTGATAACCACATAAGAAACGTTTTTCTTATTACTTATATCATTATAATGTGATCTTCCTTTTCTTCAAGAAAGGAATCTCTAGATCTTTGTCAATTCTTATAGAACTCATAGGTAGACAATTGGAACCAAATTTAAAGATTCATTGTATCCTTCTATGTCCTACATGTGAGATCTATCCATAATTGATAAGTCTAAAGTTTGGTTATCACATTACAATAAGCGATATAAATCTTGTATCTCAACTAGGATACAACAAGACAATATTCAATTCATAACACTACTTTAAGGAAATAATATATTAGAAGGCATTCATCACATTACATTAATATGATAATTCAAACATTCATAATGTTTAATACAAAAAGAATTAGCTCTATACATTTAGAGACTAAATAAATACCTTCATACATTTAGGCACTAATAGTGGTCTTCCATCATATGAAGCCACTTAATAAGTTCTTAACAAAATAAGAAAGTTTAAAGACTATCTTTAAATGCCTAACAAACTTCCTAAGTAGTAAGCAAAAACATGATGGCCGAACCCTTCTCCACACTTTTCTTTGCTTGTTCCTCTTCTACTTGGCTCCTCCACCTATATACAATTATACAAGTGATTAGCCCTTTATATCAAATATAAATTTTAGAAGATCTAACAATAAGAACATAAACCATACCTTGTGGCTTGTCCTTAAGAGTTGCAAGGTATAACCTGCAATTCCTCTTCCAATGCCCCTCATTTCCACAGTGGTGGCAAGTCCCCTTGGGCTCCTTTGCCTTCTTTTTCCTCACTCCTCCTTGCGGCTTAGGAGTGGGAGACTTCTTCTCCTTCCTTTTGCCTTTGCCTTGCGGCTTGGCCTTGGAAGATGATGGCTTGTTGTAGGCTACTGCAGCAGTCCTTACAACGTTCTCCTTCTTCATAGTCTTCTCGGCAGTTACTAACATGTTTAGTAACTTAGAGAGAGTACTATCCATCTTATTCATATTGTAGTTCATTACGAACTGCGAGAATGAATAAGAAAGAGAAGCCAATATGAAGTCCTGGGTGTTGGAAATGTGCCCTAAAGCCAATCATATGATGATACTTTACGAACATTTTACATGTTAAACTAATCTAGTTTAACTATAAAGGGAAAAGATTATTGTTTGAGCCGTCTCATATAAATGTTATATGCTTAAACGATAAAGTCCAAGGAATATGTGATTGGAAGAATGTAATCTAATAAAGTTAGATTCATGAGACCATTCTTTCGTAGACACATCCTAAATGTTCATGATCATAGGATTGCCAATTGGGCATTGACAGTCCATCAAGATCGGTACGTGCTATGTCTTCTCTCAGGGAGAGTGACTAGTCTCGAGTCATTGGTGTGTGTGACATCAAGACAAGTACGTAGGTGCTCAGTAGAGAATGAGTTCACTGAACGCGATCAACGAAGAGTTCTCATACTCATGTCACATGAGAACTCATGTTTGGGATAATGCAAATTAGTCCTTTGACCTGAGGCATCACAGTTGTCTTGTGGTTAAGTCCTTGATCTTTGATTATGTCAAAGTCACCCCATCGGGGTGTCCACGGCATCGTAAGGGTTAAGCCACTTAGTCATGGAGGCAAGTGAATGCGCAACAAGGGATCTCTAACCTTCAAACCGTTTGAGGGAGAATACTCTATGATATGATTTAGAATCTCTGGCCAGAGTATGAATGAGATTCAGAAAAGTCGTTCTAAATCACATTCAAGGAAATCATATAAGCACACGAATCACATTGGATAGTAGACATGAATAAATAAACTATCAAACCAAACAATGTGGTCAGGAGTATTAGATTAGAGAAAGACTGTATTGCATTTGTAATCCCAAACTGAATAGGTTTTCTCTACCTCTTCTAATTAGCTTGGGTAACCATGATATGCTGCAAGGTGTCACTCATGGTTTGTGGAAGCCCTAAACGTGTGTAATCACTAAAGGGAGAATTGAAAGTAAGTTTCAATTCACAATCGATGTAAAATGGTTTTAATCGCCCACTGCCTCGCTAAAAGGAACCTAATGGATCGCACACCGTGTAAGGAGGAGATTGAAGAAACCATGGAGATAAGTAAGAATGATTAAATGGTTTAATCATTTATTTATGGCAAGGATTAATTAATATGTTAATTAATCAAACGAATAAGTTCGTTAAAGACCTCGGGATAGTTTTGGACCTTAAGGCCCAATGGGCTTCGAACGTCAAGCCCATTAACTTAAGTTGTATGACAACTTAATGAATAATGATTCACAAAGGCCCAATTAGTCCAAAATATCCTAATGGCCGGCCATATTGTTTAGGGTAGTGAACTTGGACTTATTTACAAGTTTGCCACTCAAATGAATAAAGGTATAAATATGACTTTATAGCCAAAATTCATTAGGGTTTTTCTTTTGGAGAAAATTGGTGAGAACTTGTCTCTCCATTTCTCTCTAAAGAGGCCGTCCACCTTGGGGGGTGCATCTTGCAATCCCACTACTCCAAGGTCACTCATTTCTTCTCCAATCTCTCCTTGGTGAAGAGACTTAGAGGTTCTCAATTTTGGGAACTTGGAGAAACCTATTCTTCCATCCAAATCCATAGATTTAAGATGCAAGGAATGAAGACCCTCTCTTTGGGTGATTAGCCTTTGCTTATGCAAAGAGGAATCTACAAAGGTATAAATTTCAACTCACTTTGTTTTGAGTTGAGTTTTGGTTCACCAATCTACTAGGCTTTGAATTTCATGGTTAAAGTTTTGTTTTTAAGTGCATGCAAGCATGATTCCGCCTTTAATTGTTAATTGCATGCTTATTGATGTTGCTTAAATGAACTTGTTTTCACAAAATATTCCTTCACTGGGCCAATTCCTCGTCAAGTGGAGTACCTAGGTTCTCCAATTGTTCAATGAGTCCTATCATCTTCAGTACATGTTGATATACTGGAGCCCCTTTGACCATCTTGGTCTTCATAAGTTCACTAACAGTGCTAAAGCGACGGTTGCACGTCCCTTCACCATATAACTCCGTAAGATGGAGTATTATGGAAGATGCACTGTCCATGCCCTCGTGCTGTCCCTGTAGCTCCTCATTCATGGAAGCCAACAGATAGCACTTGGCTTGTGTATCATCCTCAACGTGCTTGTCATACTTAGCACGTTCATCCTCAGTGGCCTCAGGGCTGAGAGGTATGTGAGGTGGGGCCTTGTCTAGCACGTAAACAATCTTCTCCAATGTTAGGAGAATCTTGACATTACGATACCATGATGGGAAATTGTGCCCCTCTAGGCAATGTTTGTCGAGTATTTTCGCGAGTGTGCTTCCAACCATATCTAAATACATAAACAATAAAATAATTAGTTTGATTGTTGATTAAGTCAAACGATTCGGGTCTTTAAACTGAATGACACCACCCACCATTTTTGGAAAATTCCATATCCCTCAAGATGGAATCCGGGAGATTTCAAAGAAAGCTCCTAGCGGGTTATGGGAGGCTCACTATTACCAAGCCCACCTCATGATGATACGATGTCAGCTAGCAAAAATAATAATGAGAGGGTATTACTACCCATTCACAACAACCTCTTGTGATTACCCATCTTTTTAGCCTCTAGAGAACCATGCCTCACGATGATACGATGTTGGCACCATTTCTCTTAGTTAAGTTTCGACCCACCATGCCGGTTTAGATAAGGGTTCAAGTATGACCTCACGATGATACGATGTTGGCCACACTCGTTGCCTACCTTCACCTCATCAAATGTTTATATAGACTCCTCCAGAGTATAAGCATGCACTTTGTACTCCCCCATGATAGGGTGAAGGCGGTGTACAAGTCATAAACGATTGGAGCCTACCACGGTGGAAGGCCACGAAAAAGTGTTCAAAGCACTCTTACGCTTTCAACTTAATATTGTATGTTGGTTGAGGGATTTTAAGGTCTCATCAATTTTATTTATTTAATCACATTCAAATAAATGGTGTCCTATTATAACTACTAGTCCAAAGTTAATGAAATTAGTAGCATATGATATCCCCACTATTCGTTTTCATAAAACAAATCAATATCAAAACATTTTTCAAAATATTGGAGATATATATAACTACTAATTGTATTCATTATAGTTTAGTAGCGTATGATACTCCCACTATTTGTTTTAAGAAAAACAAATCAATATCAAAAACGAATTTTTCAAATATTGGAAGTAACTACTACTATTACGGTTTTTGCATTCCTTTGAATTTGGACTTTATAGTTATCTTAGGCTCTTGGATGACCATGGACTTATTTGGTTATTGCAACAACGAGCCAACATTGTTGAATAAGAACTCGGGGAGGTTGTGTCAATTTAATTACGTGCTTTTCAATCCAATTAAAACATTTTCATTGAGCCATTAGAAATGAAAGACGATCATTCATTGCTAATTAGGGCGTTGGACCCATTTAATCTTTAATCTCATGTCAAAACCCTCTTTTAATCATGTCACCTTACCAATAGTTAAAGAAACTCTAGTCTAGTACTAGAGGGAATCAACTAATGGAAAGAGATTTAAGAAGTAATAAGAATTACAAACCGATTTGTACAAATTCCTACAAATTACATATACTAAGAGGGAGAGATAGATTAATTTCCAACGTGACAAGGTCCAATTGAAACAGTAATTAAAACACATTCCCAAGGTTCAAACAATTTGAGTTTAGCGCCTTATCTCATAGCTCAATTATCGTTTAAGGCATAAGTCCATGGTCACCCATTTTTCTAACTACTTAATCACATTAAATAATCATATGGAATGCAACATAAACATTTAGATTTAGTGCATATGGGCATAACATTATTATGAGTTTAAACAACTAACAAAATTAAAATAAAATATTTTAACTTTCTAGTTAGATGGGGCCTATTATGCAAATATGAAAAGTTAGGAGTCAAACCGTAAATACTTGAAAGTAAATATCAACTTTTCAAAAATTACAAAATAGCCCCACAAGTGGGTAATCCACTAGGGTGGCCGGCCACATTAAGGCGAGATGGGAAGTCTCACCCATCTTGCATTGAACCAACATAAAGTAGAAAAAATTAAATTTTGCTTGTCACTTGGTTTTGCTTTAAAGACTTTAGAGAAAAGGGTGATGGAAATTCTCCTAGTCAAGTCTAGGATTTAATAAATTTTGTGATGGTTATGGATGGTATGTACATCATCCAAAACCACAAAACAATGCATAAAATCCAAATAAAACCATTATCACCAAAACCCAAACCATGAACACCAAGAACAAAACCATGAACACATTTTCAAGATTTGTATATTCTTGGTGATTTTTCAAACCCAAAACAAAAGTGACAAGAACTCTACTTTCTAGCTTTAAAGTGTGTGTGTGTGTGATTCAAAATAAAAACACAAACACATAGCCAAAATCCCCCTTTTGCCGTGCCCTCCCTATGACTCAAAACCCCAAAATTTGTTCTAAACTCATTTTTCATTCATGCATCCAAAACACTTTTTGCATACATATCTTTCTCAACTATTGATTTACATTTTTCAACAATTGAAAAACAAAAGATAAACATACTTTGAATGAAGCAATAATATGTCATACATAAAATTAAAAACCCATATGCATAAAATCCAAAAGGACACATCATACATAAACCTTTGGCTCTGATACCACTTGAAGGGAAATTATGAGATTTCATGTGGGATTTCTAGTGACTAGCATGCATATACAATTCAAAATTTATATACGAAAGCAACCGAAGCATGTTATCAAATAATATCATAGCTCTAGTTATGTAAATCCCCTTCAAGATGCATAGGTTTATGTAAGATGCATCAAAAACAAATTTATATTAGAACAAAGTTTAGGAGTAGTTTTATACGTCTTGATCTAGATCTTAGACCAAGGATGGACCACCTCCAAGCCCTTTGCTCCTTGAACTCCTTGAGCATAGCCTCCTTCCTTGCCTCCTCCACTTTGTTTAGTATGAGTGCTCCTAGGTTCTCTTCAAGTTTCCAAAATTGAAAACCTCTAAAGATCCTCACCCACTAGTGTAGTGAGAAGGATGAAGGAATAACCAAAGGGGTGAAAAGATGATTAGCTAAAATCCCCCTATGGTGGCCGGCCCTTTGAGTGTTAGAGAGATATTTTTCTTTTTTCTCTTTTGTTCTTTTAACACTTCAAAAAACCCTAATGAAACATTTGCTATAAAGTTCCTTTTATAGCCAAAAAGAAACAAGTCAACATTTGACCTTTCTCTCCCTCCTTTGGCCGGTCCCCTTTGTGTTGTTTGGGTTTTGGGTTTTTATTTATTTCAAGTCATCCAATGCTTGAATAAAAGCCCAATGGGTTTAGGCCCAATGGGCCCAATTAAACCCGAACGTTTCTTTAAGCCCAAAACGATCTTATATCGCTTTTATGATTTCTTTAGACTTTCTAATTAATCACAACACTTAATTAATCCAATTAATTATTTTCATCATCCATTAGTTACTCACTACAAGAGTGTATTGGTGAAGAATCGTTTTAGGTTCTAATTAGCAAAACAGTGAGGTGATTGGCACCAATCCAATTGATTATATTTAATCCAATCACTTAGTGAATTAAAACTTACTTTTAATTCACCTTCTTCTTTGACGACTACATTTAATCATGTAGAAGAACTCACAAGCCATGAGTGACATCTAACCATATATCATGGCTACCCAAGCTAATGTAGAAGTTGTTCGGAGAACCTATTCAATTGGAATTACAATGCAATTCGATCCTTCTCTAAAACAATACTCTCAATCACATCACTAGGGTATGGATATATTATGTCAAACCCCTAATGTGATTATTCCTTCTTATATGATTCAATTGAGTCGTATAGGAACGCTTTCCTTTATTACGCTCGATACTTCGGCCGAAGATTCCAGAATCTTATCTTAGAGTATTCATCCTCTCTTAATGAGGATTAGAGATTCCTTGTTGCGCATTCACTTGCCTTCATGACTAAGTGGCTTAACCCCGACTATGCCGTGGACACCCGCGGATGGAGTGACTTTGACATAATCAAAGATCAAGTACTTAACCACAAGACAACGATGATGCCTCAGGTTAAAGGACTACTTACATTATTCCAACTATTAGAGTTACTTGCTTGACATGTGAGTAGACCTCCATGCAAGTACTCTCGTTCGATTGTGTTCAGTGAACTCATTCCCTTAATGAGCACCTACATACTTGTCTTAGTGTCACTACACGAATGGGATGAGACTTTCCATCCTTCTAATTTAAGCGGACATAGTATGTACCGGTCTTTGCATTGTCAGTATCCCTTCGACAATCCTATGACCAAGAACCTTTTGGACATGATGGTTATGTGAAGAAGCTCTCTGTAGTCTAACTTCATTAGATTACTTCTTCAATTGATCCATTGTCCATGGATTCACCATTTAGGACATATATCGTTTATAGAGATAGTCCTAAATAGTATCTTTGCCATTTGATGTATAAGATTCATCTATACATCCATTTATTGTCCTGAAAGGTTTCTTCCAAAGATTGACTTTCAGGGCATATTTCCAACATAAGTTTGGCCCAATTCAAGAGGGAAAGGGACTAGGGTTTGGTAGAAATCCAAGGGGAAAAGGATTGTAGGTTCTAGAGCTTTTAGAAAGGGTCCAGGCGCCATATTTTTAGGAGGGGAGATAAGGCTTCTAGAATCATATTTTTATGTGTCCAAGTCTGAAAATAATCCCCCCTTGCAGCTGGAATTAAGGTATGATAAGATTAGGATAGGATAAGATAAGATAAGGTTTGTTTGGATAAGATAAGATTGGATAACGTTTTGGATAAGATAAGGCAGTTTGGATAATGTCTCATTCTTTTGAGCTGATTCCTTATCTTCAATGTCTTGAATTAATTTCTTCCACCCTTTAGCACATTCCTAGCCTCTTTTGAACTACAAATTCGTCCATTCCTTGTGCTCCATATGTAGCCATTCCGGCCCAAAACTGCTTTAAAATGCTCCGAAATGCACTTTCTTGCCAACTTTGTCATTTGGACCTACAAACACACGAAAATAACTTAAATCACTATAATAAATAGAAACTAACTATGAAAATGCAAGAAACCAAGCTAACTAAGTCGCATATATATGCTCCTATCATAAAGCATGAGTGTGAATGATTCACCTACAACAAATCATTTGTACTTCACACGATTTCTATATATAGATGTAGAAAGCTCTGTCAGATAATATATATATATATATATATATATATATATATATATTGTTGCAGTTATATTTAGAATAGGAATGTGATTGTGTCAATCCTAGGGAATTTGGGAATGTATCTTCTATTCCTATTAGGAGTAGATTACCTATTAAATGTTGTAATCCTAAAGGGAAAGGTTTTTACCTCTCCTACTACTATAAATAAAAGCACAATAGGGTGAATCAAGCACATCTCACAATTAAATCAATCTCTCTTCTCCCTCAATATTGTCGGCCCCCTCTCTCTTTAAACCCTAGATCGTTCAATCAAATAGGTCTACAACACGTTATCAGCACGCTCTTGCCAGAAGCTGAGGAATTGACGCATCGTAGGACGAGGCTATCATCCACCAAATTCAAAGGCTTATTTGTTTTCAGCTAATCAGGTACACTTAAAATAAAAGAAGATATTTGAAATGTCCACGAAGCATGGAAACATTCCCCATGATGCATGAATCCCTCTATGTTTATATTTTCATTTCGATATAAACGTCCACGAAGCATGAAAACATTCCCCATGATGCATGAATCCCTCTATGTTTATATTTTCATTTCGATATATATATATATAAATATATATTATATGTTCATATATTTGTCAATATATATATATATATATATATATATTTGTTTCATGTATCGCATAATTAAATTGTTATGCGGAATATTGATGCGAAAATTAACTTAACACACAAATTTAACCCTTTTTTGACAATTGTAGTATAAGTATAAGTAGGGATCGTTCTGGACCGGGGATTAGGAGGGCTTGCTAATAACCTCTAAACTGACTTAAAAACATAAAACTAAACTTAAAAACACTTAACAAGACTCACAAGACTTAAAGCAAACTTAAAATAATCAAAACAGCTTAAAACAACTAAATAAACTTAAACTAGACACTAGGAATGACTTTGGATGAAAATTGACTTTTACTTGAATCAAAACACTTAAAAACACAAACTAAAACAGATTTGAAACACTTTGAAACAAGAAACTAAAAGGGGGGTTTTGATTTGGATGAAGTTGAAACAAACAAACAGGTATGAAAAATTAGACAGATTGTGAAATAAATTTGAGAAATAAGATGATGGATGGGATAGCTAGAGGCTTTTTCTGCACACATGACATGTATGCAAATAACTCGATTTTCAGTTACAACTTCATTGAATTATGAATGACAATGCTCCAAATTAACCGTGACATCACTAGTTAACTCTCAGATTTTCCTTGTTTTATTGGATTGGATGACATCATTCGACAATCCAAAACATTCTTCAAAAGTTCCCTACATGACATCATAATAGAGATGCAATCAAAGATCATTACGTTTAATGAAAATCATAAGCATTGACAAAACACTTGCAACTATGCAACATGTCACTTATGCTAGGAATTGAACTTAACGCAATCGTTTATAAGCGACATTCACTACATGTGAATATAAGTTTGTAACGATTATGTGAAACTTCCTTATATTCTAGCAACAGATTTATGCATGCCAATTAAGTGTCGACCCTTAATTAACAAATACAAATAAGTTATCAATCAAATAGTTATGCCAATTGCATTCACGATTCAAGAGTTCATAACTGGAATTTATCAAATTATATTGCACACATAATCATGGCTTTGAAATCACCCCTAGCCAAGAGGGGTTTAGCCACTCATATTTACAACAAAACGAAAGGAAATGAATTTAAACATTAGAAACAAAAGAAAGAAAACACCTAAACGCTTCAACGATCCAAGTTGGACAGCAAGCACGTCCAAGCACTTTCCTTCCCTTCCTTTGCTATGGCACAAGGTGTTGGTGAGAGTTTGAAGGTTTGTTTGTATGGAGGAATGGATGTGAAGATGAATGGATGTGTTTGGATGAAGGTTGTGTTGAATGCGGCAAAGAGTGGAGAATTGTGTAGATGATGTGTGTGTGTGTTTTGGATTGATGTCCCCCATGATGAAGGGTGGATGAATGTATTTATAGGCTAGGGAAAGGATGTAGTGGGTGGTGGTAATGAGTAGATGTAGTGGTAGGTGAATGTGTTGGGTGGTTGAAATGAGTGGATGTAGTGGTAGGTGATGTAGTGGTAGGTGAATGTGTTGAGTGGTTGTAATGAGTGGATGTAGTGGTAGGTGAATGGATGTGTTGGGTGAAATGAGTGGATGTAGTGGTAGGTGAATGTGTTGGGTGGTTGTAATGAGTGGATGTGTTGGGTGAAATGAGTGGATGTAGTGGTAGGTGAATGTGTTGGGTGAAATGAGTGGATGTAGTGATAGGTGAATGTGTTGGGTGGTTGTAATGAGTGAATGTGTTGGGTGAAATGAGTGGATGTAGTGGTAGGTGAATGTGTTGGGTGAAATGAGTGTGCTAAAATGGTTATTTATAGGGAGGGGATGATGCACAAACTTCAAATTTCGTCCATTCCTTTTGCTCCAAGCATATGCTATCCATTCCATGCCCAAAAATGCTCCAAAATGCTCCAAAATGCACTTCTTTGCCACATTAACCCTTTGGACTTACAAACACACGAAAATAGCTTAAAACACTAAAATAACTACGAACTAACAACATATATGCCAAGAAACAAGCTAACTAAGTCGCATAATATGTGAGTCAGATTATATAAAATAAATTAGAAGCAAATTTGGGTTTTCTAAACCCTAAGGGAAATTGGACATAGAATGGCACCACACATGCGGCACAACATCAGTAGCAGCCTTTTGGTCTTTGCTGTACCTATTTGGACCCCCAAGCCTTCAGCCTGATTGACTGGCATGGGCTTGAAGCCCCAATTCTACCTCTAAGGAGGCTCGCAGCCTTCCTGAATCCAGACCAAACCCACGGCAAGCTTCGCTTGCTAGGTCCTTGTCCTGCATACACCCAGGCCCACATACTTGCTCCCTCTGGTGTTAGCCCACTTGATTAGGCTTAGTTTTTCTTGCGGCTTGCAACACAGGAAGCCAGCCTATGTGGCTGGGCTCCTATACGAACCCACACCCAACCCACAGGGCTGGGCTTTATCCTCTCGTGCCTCACCTCACAGGCCAGCTGTCGCTGGCCCTTAACCCACACCCTTTTAAAGCCCAAACTTACAGCTTGGGCTGCTCTTTTTTTTCCCTCACCCAAGCCCGTGACCTGCAGTCCACCCTCGAGGCCTTAGGGCCTTGCCTACTCACGGCACCCAGCCCAAATATTTTTGGGGCTATATTTTCGATCCAATAATATTATTTTAATATTATTTAGCTTCTACAATCGACCCCGTATGGCCCGATTTATTGAATTAATTAAAAGTGATCTGCAGTCCATTAACTTGATAATGAATCCAAAATTATTGACCTAAAGATCACTTTTGGACATTAACAATTTAATAATTTATTTTTATACTTTGAACTGTCACATACTTTCGTAGTAATGAAGCTCTCACACTTGAGTTCCCGAAGAACTTCAAATCCACTATATTCAAATTAGTATATTGCATTCTGTGTTTTTTGTAAGAACCTCTCATTATGAACTAATTGTTCATGAAACTAAATTGAACATGTAGTTTCAAATTTAGTGCCTTTGAAATCTGAAGTTTTCATTCAAAACATACCACATGAAACTTGTAGTTTTCATGCATAAATTAAACGAATACATATATATAGAACCTGTATGTTCTACAATATATGTTTATGGCTTATATGACTACTCAAAATTTTTCCCTCTATTTTAGGGACATGTCCAACTTGAACAAGCTCGATTTCACCACTCTAGAAGTCTCTGGAAAAAAACTATCTAAAGTGGGTTCAAGACGTGAAACTCCATCTGACTACAAAGGGCATTAGAGCCACCATCGAGACACTTATCACCGACAAACCTGTAGACGAATCTTAGAAGGCTATTGTAATGATCTTCATTCGAAGACACATCCATGATGCACTGTAGACTAAGTATCTCACTGAGGAGGACCAACGCACCCTCTGGCTTGTTCTGGTTGACCGTTTCGATCACCAGAAAAACATATACTTACCTGAAGCAAGACACAACTGGCAGCATCTTCGCTTCCAGGACTTTAAGTCCATGAATGAATACAACTCTGAAGTTTGTAGAATCCGTTCATTGTTGAAATTCTGTAAAGTGGAACTAACCTTCCATGCCACCAATATTGTCCTGCAGTAACAATATAGGGCACATAAATTCACCAAGTTTTCGGATTTGATATCTGTTTTACTTATCGCTTAAAAGCAGAACCAACTTTTGATGAAGAATCATTAATTGCGACCCACTGGCTCGAACATTACACCTGAAACGCATGTGACTTATTCTAGCAGCCATAAACGACAAAAAAATCGTCGTGGCCATGGCAATGGGTGGAAAAACCAACCATGGGCCTAAGCTCAATACAGTGTCGCACCTAAGGGAAGAAATATGACCCAGTAGCATCCACCACTTGCTCCTAAGACCCCAAACATCAAGAATAAGGGAAAAGCTCCTGTTCAGCCCACTTTTACTGAACTTGACATGTGCTATCATTATGGATTAAGGGATCATTGGTCACACGTATGCCGAGCTTCCATTAAGGCTATTACCAGGTATCATTCTTGTCGTGAGTCTAACTTTGCACATGTGGATCTTCCAGAAGATGCAATTACATCAATGGAGATATCAGATTTTTAGGAGGTGTCCACGCCTATGGATGAATAAATTAGACATGTTTTTTAGGGTGTTTACCCCTAGTGTCCGAACCCACTAGGAGTGGCTGGCTGATAGGAGCATATTTATGCGACTGAGTTAGCTTGTTCTCATGCATTTATGTTGTTATTTCTTAGTTAATTATGTATTTTAAGCTATTTTCATGTGTTTGTAGGTCCATAGGCCTTATAAAGCAATAAAATGCATTTTGGTACATTTTGGAGCACTTTTGGGCTTGGAATGAATAACACATGCATGGAGCAAGGTGGATAGATGAAATTGAAGACTAAAGAGGCTAGGAATGTGTTAAAGAGAAAGAAGAATTAATGTAAAAATGACAAAGTGCTCAGCCACAAAAGGGGTCTCATTCCACTATTCACCTTTCCATCATTGCCGTGCACCACCATTACACTTCCTTTGGATTCCTATGCCGTGCATCATCATCCATGTTCCCTCCATTGACTCATTTGTTGCATCATTCCACTTCCTTTCCTTTGTCTACCATGTGCACAATATCCTTTCACCTCCTTGCACTCGTTGATTCACCACTTACTCACCTTTCCACCCATGCCATGCATAATTTGTTGGAAATGTGCCCTAAAACCAATCATGTTTAATATCAAGGGCAAAGATTATTGTTTTAAGCTGTCTCATATAAATGTTATATGCTTAAACGATAAGTCCAAGGAATATGTAATTAGGAGAATGTAATTTAAACAAGTTAGATTTATGAGACCATTCTCTTTCGTATACATATCCTAAACGTTCCTGATCATAGGATTGCCAATTGGGCATTGACAGTCCGTTAAGATCAGTACGTGCTGTGTCTTCTCTCATGGAGAGTGACTGGTCTCGAGTCATTGGTGTGATTGACACCAAGACAAGCATGTAGGTGCTGAATAGAGAATGAGTCCACTGAACACGATCAACGATGAGTTCTCATACTCATGTCACATGAGAACTCATAGTTGGGATAATGCAAAGTAGTCCTTTGACCTGAGGCATCATAGTTGTCTTGTGGTTAGGTCCTTGATCTTTGACTATGTCAAAGTCACCCCATCAGAGAGTGTCCACGGCATAGTTGGGGTTAAGCCACTTAACCATGGAGGCAAGTGAATGCGCAACAAGAGATCTCTAACCTTCAAACCGTTTGAGGGAGAATACTCTATGATATGTTAAGAATCTCTGGCCAGAGTATAAATGAGATTTAGGAAGTCGTTCCAAATCACATTCAAGGTAATCATATGAGTAAATGAATCACATTGGATAGTAGACATGAATAAACTATCAAACCAAACAATGTGGTCAAGAGTATTGTATTAGAGAAAGACTGAATTGCATTGTAATCCTAAACTGAATAGGTTCTCCACCTCTTCTGATTAGCTTGGGTAACCATGATATACTGCTAGGTGTCACTCATGGTTTGTGGAAGCCCTAAATGTGTATAATCACTAAAGGGAGAATTGAAAGTAAGTTTCAATTCACAATCGATTTGAAAGAGTTCTAATCACCCACTGCCTCGCTAAAAGGAACCTAATGGATCGTACACCGTGTAAGGTAGAGATTGAAGAAACAACGGAGATGAGTAAGGATAATTAAATGGTTTAATTATTTATGGCAATGATTAATTAATATGATTAATTAATCAAACGAATAAAATTCGTTAAAGACCTTGGGTTAGTTTTGGGCTTCAAGGCCCAATGGTCTTCGAACGTCAAGCCCATTGACTTAAGTTGTTTGACAACTTAATGACTAATAATTCACAAAGGCCCAAATAGCCCAATAAAACCCTATGGCCGGCCATATTGATAAAGGAGTGGGTTTTGGACTTATTACAAGTTTGCCACTCCAATGAATGTAGGTATAAATATGACTTTATAGCCAAAATTCATTTACGGTTTCTTTTTGGGAGAAAAGATGAGAACAAAAGCTCTCTTTGCTCTCTAAGAGGCCGGCCACCCTAGAGGAACATAGCTAGCAATCTTACTTCCTCTAGGTCACTCATTTCTTCATCAATCCTTCCTTGGTGTGGAGACTTAGAGGTTCTCAACTTTGAGAACTTGGAGAAACCAATTCTTCCATCCAAATCCATGGAGCTAAGAAGCAAGGAATGAAGGCCCTATCTCTTGGGTGATTATCCTTTGCTTATGCAAAGAGGAATCAACAAAGGTATAAATTTCTCAACTCACTTTGTTTTGAGTTGAGTCTTGGTTCACCGAACTACTAGGCTTTGAATTTCATGGGTAATGTTTTGTTTTGAGTGCATGCAAGCATGATTCCGCCTTTAATTTGTTAATTGCATGCTATAGATGTTGCTCAAATGAACATGTTTTTCACAAAATTTCCTTCAAGTGGTATCAGAGCCTAGGTCTAGTAGTTGGTGAATCTTTTTGGGTTTTGTAGTTCATAGTTTTTTTATTTGAATGTTGTAATTGTTACAAGCTTTATTCTTGCTTCTTTGAATGTAAATTTTGTTAGAAAATTTGCCATCTCAAATGTTGTAGATGTAGTTCATATGAGCATGAATTTTGGAGCTAAAATTTGGTGCCATGTTTTTGGGGAAATTCGGCCAAATCCAAAGAGTGGATTTTTGGGTTCATGTTTGTCTTGTTAAATGTGTTTTAAAGTGACTTTTGGAACCCCTATGTACCCTAATATGGTTATATGTTATTTCCCTTAAGTTTGAGTGTTTTTGGGATGTCTTTGGGTGAAAAATGTTCATGGTGCTTTTATGGGTTTATCATGAATGTTCTTCATTGTTCTTGATGTTTTAGCCAAGAACAAAAACTTTGGTGTTTTGATTCAAAGTTTTGATTTATTTCATAAAGTCTTTGTTTCGTGCTTTTTCAAATGTTTAAATGTGATTGAAATTTTGAAAGGTGATTGAAATTTTGAAAGGTGATAGAAATGGTGATGGGTGTGTAAAAAGTACTTCTCTTACACACACACCACTTGCATGAATTTATGTCACACACCACTTGCACCACTTGCATGACTTTATGTCAAACCTACAAATCAACACACACATCACTCCCTTCACTCGCTATAACCGGCCACCCTATTAAAATAGGGTTCTTTTGGGGCTTTTATGCAATTTCATAAAGTTTTGATACTTTTGTGTATTTGCAGTTTGACCCAAAAGTTTACGTATTTACGTAAAGGCCCAAAATCTCTAAAGGACAAATTGTTTTGTTCCTTTAATGAAGTTTTTGAATTTGTTGAAATTTTTGGGTTCTAGTTGTAATTACATGAAGTAATGGACTTTTGTGTTTTTACAAAATGAGCTCAAAAGTTTAAGTTTTGCAACATAGCCCAAAAAGTTGAGGTTATTGCATTTTGGCCCAAATTAGGTTGAGAACAAAATGGTTTTGTCTCTTTAAATGAGAATTGGATTTTCATTTCATTTAGCTCCATTTAAATCAATTCTATGGATACAAAAACCAAATGACAATGTTGCATTCAAAGTTTAATTAGTTAAAGCGTTAATTAATTAAAGGGTGATTATGAACCTAAGTCTACGATAATTGAGCTATGTGAAAGGCCGTCTCAAATTTGTTTGAACCATGGAAATGTGTAGATTAGATTTTGGTTGTAATTTGATATGATCAAATGTTGTAAAAGGGCATAAGCTCTTCTTTACTTTAAAATAATTTGTTTTGATCAAATTTTGTAAAAGAGCATAAGCTCTTCTTTACTTTGAAGTACTCCTTTTCTTGTTTTATTTGATATGCATGAAATTGGAGTAGTTGGGTCCAACGCCCAATAGGAAAAACACGCCTTAATATGATTAAACACATAACTAAAATCAATCACCATCCCTAGACCGAGATTCAACACTAGGCTAGTGTTGGATCTAATCAAAGGTTCATAGTCATCCTAAGGCAACTATATAGTCCATCAATGAATGCAAACCTTATGTTAGTAGTACCATATACTCTTGCTTTAAAAACCGTTTTACAAGCATAGTGGGAGTATAATGTACAACTAAATCAATCACATGGACCAATAGTTGTAATAGGACCAAATTGTTTTAATAAGATGAAAATGCATGCTTATATGTGATAAGACCTAAAACCCTCAACCAAACCATTATTAAGTTGATAAGCGTGAGAGTGCTTTGAACACACTTTCGTGGCCTTCCATCGTGGTAGGCTCCGATCGTTTGTGACTCGTACACCGACTTCACCCTATCATGGGGGAGTACAAAGTGCGTGCTTACACTCAGGAGGAGTTCTATATGCATACATGATGTTGTGAAGGTAGGCAACGAGAATAGCCAACATCATATCATTGTGAGGTTGTTCTTGAACCCCTACTCGAACTTGATAGAGCCAACATCATATCATTGTGAGGCTTCATTCTCTAGAGGCCAAATAAGATGGGTACTTGCAAGAGATGCAAATGAGTAAGTGTACTCTCTCATTATTATTGATGCTAGCCAACATCATATCATTGTGAGGTGGGCTTGGTAATGATTAGTCTCCCATACCCTACTATGAGTTTCCTCCAAAACTCTCGAATTCCAATGAGGGATATGGAATTTGCCAAAAATAGTGGGTGGTGCTATTTGATTTAAAGACCCGAATCAAATGGCTTAAAATCAATCAATTTATATTCGTTATGTATTTGTTTACCAATATATTAGCAAACGCTATCCAAAACTTGACAAAGAAAAGCCGAATGCTTTAGTTTCCAGACTTGGTACCACAATCCCAAAGATTGTCTTAAATGGATTGTATATGTACCTAAGTAGTCTAATCCTCACAATCTTCCTATTGATAATGTATCATTGGAAGAACATGTTAGATAAGTCTATCATAAAGAGGACAACACTTTTAATGTCATAGTTCTTCACTTACAAATCGTTGTATGAAGAAATAAGAGTTGCTTTGAACAACCTTTAGCTAATGCAAACACTAGTGCTTGTTTCTTTGTTAAATGAACAAAGAACTGGAGAAGAAAGCACAAGGGCATGGACACTTTATGTGCCATTATTCTTCACTTACAAATTGTTGTATGAAGAAATAAGAGTTGCCTTGAACAACTCTTGAAAGTTTGTAATTATGTTTAGAACATAATGGTTGGTTGACAAAAATAGTCCATCAACATATGATGATTTTGAATCATTGAGTGTTGAAGTGTTAAACCACTTCTAGAAACGGAAACTAGGCAAGGACTTCACCTTTGTGTCCCTATCCAAATGGTTCACTAAGTTTATTGTAAACTATATAGTGAACAATAACCACACACTCTCCAAATCGTTTGATGTGTATAACACAATTGAAATAAGTTTCAAGAGAGATAGTGGGAGTTTAGGGACCATGACTATTGTAGTAAAAGGAGAAGTCAAATGAAGAAAGCGAAATAAACTCCAAGGGAACAAAATTTCTTTATGAAAGGATGGACATTGGAAGGGGTATTTGCAAGAAATGTCTTGCAAGTGTCAAGAACACACCTTTCGAAGGTGTTGTAAATTGTTCTTGAAAAGTTCAAAACAGTTGGTTCTTCTACTTGAATGCTTGATTCCGTATTAGTAACTATGTTTTACAATCGTTGTAAAAGTGTGGCTAATAAAAAGTAGAAGATTAATGAGAGAAGAGAAAGTACTTCACATTCGGAAAGTGAATCAAATGTAGATCTCTGCGAAAGCAAATGGTACTTACTTCCTCATATGAACTACCAAAGAAATTGGAAAAACCAAAGATTGTCTTTACATTCCAATTTTAAGGAACTTAATTCCATCACTATAAGGGATGGATGAATGTTTTGTTTGACAAAACATTGTTCTTTATTAATGAATGATTAGATTATTGTAATCTAATTGATTGTCTCTATAGTAAAGATGATATGGTAGTGTTAACTGTTTAGAAAATAACGATGCTTAAAACCCAAAAGGTTGCAAGGTAGTGACTAATCCCAACTGAGTTGTGATACCTCTAAAACATAAATTACAAGTTGGTCATAGATGGACGCTTTGGATCGTTAGATCCGGATCCAATACCTTCTTGTTAAAATTGCAAAGAAGCAAAATGTTTGAAATCTTTATTCTTTTGGAAAGGAAGAAAGAATCACAAAGTTGTTGAGGTTAATTCACTTAGATGTTAGTGGCACTTGTCCACAACATAATACTACTCATGTTGTATGACATTCACCGAAGATCGCTCTCGGTTGGACTATCATTTATTTTGAATAAATACAAGTCCGAATACTTTGCAAAAGGTTTCAAAGAATTCAAGAAATGTAAGTTGATGAGTAAGATGTCTAAAGTATTTACCTCCTTAGATTCAATCCATGGAAAGGTAACACTTTAGAACAGTTTCCTTGAAAGATATCAAAGAAATAAGCATCATGTGATAATGGATTTCTCCATTAAGAGAAGAACAAACTCAAATAAGATTTAGTTCGTTGGAAGTTATCATATACCCATATATAGGATATATACTTCTAAGACAATATGATTGTCAATTAGAAGATCTTCCAAAATTTTCATGACTCCATAGGATGTAGTTGGAAAGAAAGACAAGTCTTAATCGTGTTAAGATTTGGGGTTGTGTGCTAATAAGCAATGTTTGTTTGAGAATTATCTTGTGGATATCCTTAAATTAACATTTGGATATCACTTCTATAAACCAACTAACAAATGTGGTTTTGTTGGGTAGTTCATTGTAATCCTACAATATGATTTGCCTAACGCAAATGAACGAGAGATAGAACTCAAAGAATGGGTTCTTTGAAAGACAAGATGATAATCAACAAATATAACAACCTAGGTCCTACACCACAAGCTCCAAGGTAGTCGAGAAGGATTTATAAACTGTCTCAGTGGAATGGTTTGAACTTTATGACTATGTCATAGAGTTACACCTCTTAATTCGAAAGAAATAAGAATGAAAATCCTTATGACTACATTGAGTGTATATACGACATATACTCAAGGAAATGGTAAAGTACCATTTGACCCGAAATAATGAAACCTTTATAGCTAATTGGTAGCTTAAGGTGACTACAATCAAAGAGATTGGTTGACTTTGAAGAAACCATCTTTGACGTAGTCTTTGTTTCAATTAATTCGAAGATTGCTAACTACAACTAAATGGTGATTCAATGTTTGGACATATATGGGTTTCCGAAACCATTATTAAGATAGTCTTGATAATATATGTCTAAAACTATGAATCACAAGACATGTAAGTTGTAGAGATCCATCCATCATGGATCTAAGCAAGCTAGTAGGAGCTATAAACGTCTTATGAGAGAAAGATCAAATCGTTTGATTTCTCATAAAGATGTAAATGAATCTTTTGTTTACTAGGTTTACAAAAGATTAGTGGGAGTTAATCATGTTCCTAAATTTGAATATATATATATATATATATATACAAATATATGATATATTAATTTTGGAAATGAAAAAGAATACTTCTTCGTTAAAGTTATGACTTTAAACATTCTATAACGATAGAATGTATATGGGAGACATAATCTATAAACATGGGATGTAAATCTATAATGATAGATTTCAGGATATAATTGGATTATATCAAGCCCTAATGATAGACAAAAGATGCTAGGAAGTTTCTCATATGATGATAAACTTCAATCAGAATAACAACTCTAGTAAGACTAGGAGGTAGCTCTTCTCAAAGGGAACATACCCTTTGACTCCCAAAGAAATAATGCGTAAATAGAATCCTTTATGCATATGCAGAAAAGTGATTTACGTATTTCATATTGTATGAAAACATTGATATGAGTTGTACCTAGAACGGTACAAGACGATATCAATGCAAGCCTAGAATCAGAACCATGGCAACTATCAAGTGAGTCCTTAAGTATTTAAAAAATACTAAAGAATAGATTCCTCAAAGAATGAGGAAGAATTAGAGTAACGTAATGGAAGTTTAAATGTATTAGATTATGAATCTAATCCATCATTGGATGTTTCTTCATTATGAATGAAGAGATAATCAGATATCTCTTTATTATGACTAAAAGAGATATTTGGATGGAAACATTAAAAGTAATGACTTTAGTGTGTTCCATTATGAATGCAAAAATATATTGCCTTATAGAAGCTTACAACAATGTTGTTTGGATGGGAAAGTTCATTTATGAACTCTCTATTCGGTTCCAACCAGAAAGTGTCTCTAGTGTACTGATACTACGACACTAATGGGGCGATAGCTCAAGCCAGGGAATCAAGGTCTCATCAAGATCCGAACTCAAATGAGAGACTGAACCACATGATTGAGAATCATGTATAATGGTGACGTCGTTATTCTCAAGGTTGCTTCTATGGATAACATATAGATATCCATTGTCGAAGCCTACTACTTAGCCATTTTTGAAATGACTAAAGAAGAGGTATCATCACTGATGACCAAGCTAATTGGCTCTGGTGCAAGTGGGAGATTGTTGGAAATGTGCCCTAAAACCAATCATGTGATGATACTTTACGGACATTTCACATGTTAAATTAATCTAGTTTAATATCAAGGGCAAAGATTATTGTTTTAAGCCGTCTCATATAAATGTTATATGCTTAAACGATAAGTCCAAGGAATATGTAATTAGGAGAATGTAATTTAAACAAGTTAGATTTATGAGACCATTCTCTTTCATATACATATCCTAAACGTTCCTGATCATAGGATTGCCAATTGGGCATTGACAGTCCGTTAAGATCAGTACGTGATGTGTCTTCTCCCATTGAGAGATACTGGTCTCGAGTCATTGGTGTGATTGACACCAAGACAAGCATGTAGGTGCTTAATAGAGAATGAGTCCACTGAACACGATCAACGATGAGTTCTCATACTCATGTCAAATGAGAACTCATAGTTGGGATAATGCAAAGTAGTCCTTTGACCTAAGGCATCATAGTTGTCTTGTGGTTTGGTCCTTGATCTTTGACTATGTCAAAGTCACCCCATCAGAGGGTGTCCACGGCATAGTTGGGGTTAAGCCACTTAACCATGGAGGCAAGTGAATGCGCAACAAGGGATCTTTAACCTGCAAATCGTTTGAGGGAGAATACTCTATGATATGATTAAGAATCTCTGGCCAGAGTATGAATGAGATTTAGGAAGTCGTTCCAAATCACATTCAAGGTAATCATATAAGTAAATGAATCACATTGGATAGTAGACATGAATAAACTATCAAACCAAACAATGTGGTCAAGAGTATTGTATTAGAGAAATACCGTATTGCATTGTAATCCTAAACTGAATAGGTTCTCCACCTCTTCTGATTAGCTTGGGTAACCATGACATACTGCTAGGTGTCACTCATGGTTTGTGGAAGCCCTAAATGTGTATAATCACTAAAGGGAGAATTGAAAGTAAGTTTCAATTCACAATTGATTTGAAAGAGTTCTAATCGCCCACTGCCTTGCTAAAAGGAACCTAATGGATCGTACACCGTGTAAGGTAGAGATTGAAGAAACAACGGAGATGAGTAAGGATAATTAAATGGTTTGATTATTTATGGCAAGGATTAATTAATATGATTAATTAATCAAACGAATAAAGTTCGTTAAAGACCTCGGGTTAGTTTTGGGCTTCAAGGCCCAATGGGCTTCGAACGTCAAGCCCATTGACTTAAGTTGTTTGACAACTTAAGGACTAATAATTCACAAAGGCCCAAATAGCCCAATAAAACCCTATGGCCGGCCATATTGATAAATGAGTGGGTTTTGGACTTATTACAAGTTTGCCACTCCAATGAATGTAGGTATAAATATGACTTTATAGCCAAAATTCATTTAGGGTTTCTTTTTGGGAGAAAAGATGAGAACAAAAGCTCTCTTTGCTCTCTAAGAGGCCGGCCACCCTAAAGGAACATAGCTAGCAATCTTACTTCCGCTAGGTCACTCATTTCTTCATCAATCCTTTATTGGTGTGGAGACTTAGAGGTTCTCAACTTTGAGAACTTGGAGAAACCAATTCTTCCATCCAAATCCATGGAGCTAAGAAGCAAGGAATGAAGGCCCTATCTCTTGGGTGATTATCCTTTGCTTATGCAAAGAGGAATCAACAAAGGTATAAATTTCTCAACTCACTTTGTTTTGAGTTGAGTCTTGGTTCACCGAACTACTAGGCTTTGAATTTCATGGGTAATGTTTTGTTTTGAGTGCATACAAGCATGATTCCGCCTTTAATTTGTTAATTGCATGCTATAGATGTTGCTCAAATGAACATGTTTTTTACAAAATTTCCTTCATAATCACCCTTGTCCCATTCATTATTTCAAATTTCATGCATCATTACATTGTTAACTAGTGATGTCACGGTTAATTTGGAGCATTGTCGTTCATAATTTAATGAAGTAGTAACTGGAAATCGAGTTATTTGCATACATGTCATGTGTGGAGAAAAAGCCTCTAGCTATCCCATCCATCATCTTATTTCTCACATTCGGTTTACAATCTGTCTAGTTTTTCATACTTGTTTGTTTGTTTCAACTTCATCCAAATCAAAACCCCCCTTTTAGTTTCTTGTTTCAAAGTGTTTCAAATCTGTTTTAGTTTGTGTTTTTAAGTGTTTTGATTCAAGTAAAAGTCAATTTTCGTCCAAAGTCATTCCTAGTGTCTAGTTTAAGTTTATTTGGTTGTTTTAAGTTGTTTTGATTATTTTTAGTTTGCTTTGAGTCTTGTGAGTCTTGTTAAGTGTTTTTAAATTTAGTTTTATGTTTTTGAATTAGTTTAGAGGTTATTAGCAAGCCCTCCTAATCCCCGGTCCAGAACGATCCCTACTTATACTTGTACTACAATTGTCAAAAGAGGGTTAAATTTGTGTGTTAAGGTAATTTTCACTAGGGGTGGGTTTGGTTCAAATCGGTTTGGTTTTTTGCCAAAACCGAAACCGAACCAAAATTTCGGTTCGGTTCGGTTTGGTTCAATTTGTTTTCGGTTTTTTTCGGTTCGGTTTTTTTTCGGTTTGGTTTTTTCCGGTTCGGTTTCGTTTTTTTTTCAAAAAATGAAAAAATTTGAAATCTTAAATTTTAACATATCCAACACAATCATAACATAAATATTCCGACTAAACTTAAAGATAATGAAAATAAATATTTAAAGTTCAACTAGAATTATAACATAAAGGTTTTTTTAAATATTTTGGGTTTAAAGTTTAACTGTAAATAGATTTCTTTTTAGACGATGATGATGGAGTACGACCTTATTCATTCCTCTCTTTCTCTCAATCTCTCTCTCTCTATATATACATGTATTCTTCACTAGCAATAAGATAAACATTCTATAATATACTATTTATTTTGGTTATTGTCTAGGTAACAATTTTTTATATATTTTCTTTATCTTTATGGTCCGAATTTTTTTTATCCATATATGTGGTTACATAATATAATTTCTACATTCTGTGTTCAGCTTCTACCACCAGCAAATTTTGAAGAGGTGTTCATCAATATTTTTGAATATATTGATATACTTTTCAAAATTGTTAGGCCAAGGAAGCTACCATACTTGGCCATAGGTGAGAAAGTTTGAATTTTGTTTTTGATCTCGTAATGTTTAATAAACTCATGAGACTTTTATACGCTGTTTGCTTTCCCTAATCAACTGCAGTGCAGTTGAGATATGTGTTCTTATATATGTGTTGCACTTAATGATATAAACTAGAAATATTGCATGTAATGGTATAAGTTCTAATTTTTGTTGTAGATGGAGAAGCTAAGACAATTTGAATTGGAAAGCAAACAATTCCTACCAAAGCAGCAGTCCGAAGTATCATATTCTAATATAATAAAATCAAATAATTAAATAAATAAAATTAAAAAAATATTAATTTAATTATTTCGGTTCGGTTCGGTTTCTAGACCACCAAAACCGAACCGAACCAAAAGAGTTTGGTTCGGTTCGGTTTTTTCAATTAGGTTCGGTTTTTTCGTTCGGTTCGGTTTTTTTGGTTTCGGTTCGGCTCGGTTTTTGGTTTTTTTCAGTTTTCGGTTTTTTGAACCCACCCCTAATTTTCTCATCAAGTTTTTGGCGGCGTTGCCGGGGATTAGCAACTTTGCTAATCCCTTGTTATTTCTTTTTGTTTATTTTCGTGTCTTTTGTTTTTAGTTACTGACTTTGTTTCTGTTTGTGTTTTTTTTTTTTTTGGTTTTACTTTTGATATTTGATTTAGTTTTGTTTCCTTGATTTCGGGTACTAGAGAAGTAAGACATGGATTTTGTTACCATTCAAGCTCAATTGGCAGAACTTACTTCTCAATTGTCACAATATGCCGAAAGGAACACAATGCAAAGTGTCCCTACAATGGTGTGTCATATGGGCAAGGATATCCAACTCAACAATATTTTCAATTCGCTGCGAATGAAGATGCTTGGGATTATGAAGGCCATAGCCAATCATGGGACAACATGTTTTCCAATGCTTACAATTCGGATTGGAGAGATTATTCAGATTACATAGAACCTCTTCGAAATGTGCCCTAAAACCAATCATATGATGATACTTTACGGACATTTCACATGTTAAACTAATCTAGTTTAATGTCAAGGGCAAATATTATTGTTTTAAGCCGTCTCATATAAATGTTATATGCTTAAACGATAAGTCCAAGGAATATGTAATTGGGAGAATGTAATTTAAACAAGTTAGATTAATGAGACCATTCTCTTTCGTATACATATCCTAAACGTTCCTGATCATAGGATTGCCAATTGGGCATTGACAGTCCGTTAAGATCAGTACGTGATGTGTCTTCTCTCATGGAGAGATACTGGTCTCGAGTCATTGGTGTGATTGACACCAAGACAAGCATGTAGGTCCTTAATAGAGAATGAGTCCACTGAACACGATCAACGAGCAGTTCTTATACTCATGTCACATGAGAACTCATGGTTGGGATAATGCAAAGTAGTCTTTTGATCTGAGGCATCATAGTTGTCTTGTGGTTTGGTCCTTGATCTTTGACTATGTCAAAGTCACCTCGTCAGAGGGTGTCCACGGCATAGTTGGGGTTAAGCCACTTAGCCATGGAGGCAAGTGAATGCGCAACAAGGGATCTCTAACCTTCAAACCGTTTGAGGGAGAATACTCTATGATATGATTAAGAATCTCTGGCCAGAGTATGAATGAGATTTAGGAAGTCGTTCCAAATCACATTCAAGGTAATCTTATAAGTAAATGAATCACATTGGATAGTAGACATGAATAAACTATCAAACCAAACAATGTGATCAAGAGTATTGCATTAGAGAAAGACCGTATTGCATTGTAATCCTAAACTGAATAGGTTCTCCACCTCTTCTGATTAGCTTGGGTAACCATGACATACTGCTAGGTGTCATTCATGGTTTGTGGAAGCCCTAAATGTGTATAATCACTAAAGGGAGAATTGAAAGTAAGTTTCAATTCACAATCGATTTGAAAGAGTTCTAATCGCCCACTGCCTCGCTAAAAGGAACCTAATGGATCGTACACCGTGTAAGGTAAAGATTGAAGAAACAAAGGAGATGAGTAAGAATAATTAAATGGTTTGATTATTTATTTATGGCAAGGATTAATTAATATGTTAATTAATCAAACGAATAAAGTTCGTTAAAAGACCACGAGTTAGTTTTGGGCATCAAGGCCCAATGGGCTTCGAACGTCAAGCCCATTAACTTAAGTTGTATGACAACTTAATTCACAAAGGCCCAATAGAACCCTATGGCCGACCATTTAGAGGAAGGGTAGTGAACTTGTTTTAATTACAAGTTTGCCACTCCAATGAATAAAGGTATAAATATGACTTTATAGCCAAAATTCATTTAGGGTTTCTTTTGGAGAAAAGATGAGAACACAAACTCTCTTTTCTCTCTAAAGAGGTCGGCCACCCTAGAGGAAAATAGCTAGTAATCTTACTTCCTCTAGGTCACTCATTTCTTCCTAAAATCTTACCTTGGTGTGGAGACTTAGAGGTTCTCAATTTTGAGAACTTGGAGAAACCTATTCTTCCATCCAAATCCATGGATCTAAGAAGCAAGGAATGAAGGCCCTATCTCTTGGGTGATTATCCTTTGCTTATGTAAAGAGGAATCAACAAAGGTATAATTTCTCAACTCACTTTGTTTTGAGTTGAGTCTTGGTTCACCAATCTACTAGGCTTTGAATTTCATGGTTAATGTTTTGTTTTTAAGTGCATGCAAGCATGATTCCGCTTTTTAATTGTTAATTGCATGCTATAGATGTTTCTTAAATGAACATGCTTTTCACAAAATTTCCTTCAGGTGTGTCATATGGGCAAGGATATCCAACTCAACAATATTTTCAATTCGCTGCGAATGAAGATGCTTGGGATTATGAAGGCCATAGCCAATTATGGGACAACATGTTTTCCAATGCTTACAATTCGGATTGGAGAGATTATTCATATTACATAGAACCTCAACAATTCCAACAAGTTGGATATTGGCAACAAGAAGAGGAGTTCCATTCAAGACCTATGCAGCCATCACAACCTCATATACAATATTCTCAATCAAACTCAGGTTCATCAATAGATTATGATCGAATTTTTTATGAAATAAATTTTGTTGTGCAGAGCTCACAAAATCAAGCCAAGGAGGCTCAACAAGATGGATATTGGCAGCAATCTGAGGAGTTTTATTTAACACCTATGCAACCACCACAGCTTCCCCTATAACAATTCCAATCAAATTCAAGTATGCCCATGGATAGTGATCAAAATTTTCAATTACTAACCTCTTTGGTGCAGGGGCAGCAAAATCAAAATGAAACAATGCTCAATCAAGCTAAAGAGATAAGTGAATTGAAAAATCAACTTGGAGAGATTATGGAGTTCACGGCACAAATTCAAGAGCAAAGTGAACTCTCCAACTCAACTATTGAAAATTTGAAGGAAGATTTTGAAATTCATGATGCTATCACCTTGGGAAGTGCTATGGAGGTTGGAGGTGAACCCAAGACGTCCAAACGAAGCCAAAACATGGAGGAACAGCTGCTGCTCAAAGAAGAGGAGAATAACAAGGCCACGACAAGGGAAGAACCACCCTTGCCGCAGCCCCATATGCCCTCTATGCCGTCCACTACAACCAAGGTAAGCCTAAATTCAATTCATCTTGACCCAGTTTCACCAAATGTCCTTATTCTTTGCAGGATCATGCAATCCTAGGAAGAAGAGGGTGAAAAAGGCATATTCGAAATCTTTCCAAAGAATCAAGAGCAAGAAGTGGATGGGGAATGTCTAGAATTCATCAAAGAAGATACACTTGAGACTAAAATTCCCAAAGAAGTTGGATTTTATGACACGGGACAAGTCATAACTCTCAAAACACCAAATCTGGCCAAGTCCCATATCCCTGCAACCTTCAAAGATGTGGTGTTCGTAATTGAGTTTGTGTCAGAGCAAGCAAGTAAACCGTCTTTTCCAACTTTGATTTTATTTTATACTAATTTATTGATTTTGATGATTCAGGCACCTACACTATAATTTAAACCATTGCCGGATCACGTCAAGTATCACCTTCCATTCAAGGATAAATTCCATGCTATGGGCCCTATCCAAGCTTAAAAGGAAGTTTCGTCCGGCTGCAAGACGTTAAAGCAAGCGCTTCTTGGGAGGCAACCCATGTATTCAAATAAAGAAGATCTTTGAATTGCTCCACGATTAGTTTTACGATCCTAAAAACCTTCCCTTTTCTGCATTTTTATTTTGCCATGATTGTCATTTTTATTTGTTGCTTGTTTAATTGTTTTTGGTGTGGGTTTATTTTTGAAACATTGACAGATATGCAAGGTACTTTTACATTAAAATTCATGGAAAATGAACAGGAGACAGAAAAATACAAGAGAGAGCCTTCATAAAGGCTGCTTAGAAGAAGTCTTAGTAGTCGGCGGAGCCACAAAAGGAGAAGGTATCGAAGGTTGATCATTTGGAGCTTCACTATGCAGTACAGCCCCAGAAGACGAAGGCAAATGCTGTTGCAACAAACCCACAAACCTCTGGTGATCAAGTAAAATCTAACCATCAGATTCCTGCATCTAGTCAATCTTCTTCGTCATGTTTGTAGCATAGTTGTGTGGAAGCCTGTGCTACTGTTTATTCTCGTGCTTAAGCCTCTATCTCCTATTTGAGACTCATCACTTCAGCCGCCAATGATTCAACTGGACGGGTTCGGCCAAATAGACATTGGGCCATATTGGACACAAAACCTGCACACTGCACACTGAGAGCCAGATAATCCTTAACAGCCAACTCATCAGATCGTTTGGAAAGTAGTTTGTTATCTTTGGGAGTGACAAGGTTTCGGGCCACCTCCGCAGCGGTCATATCATTTTTCATCACCGAATCCCCAATGGTAAGAGGACCAGTAGGGGATATGAAGGATGGGTGCCATATGTTGTCTGGAGAAGGCATGGATGCCTCTTCACCAAGGTTCAAGTCAAAACGACAGTCAGAGGGGCCAGACATTTTCAAAGGTGTTGAAGAAAGAAGAGGTCGGACAAATCGAGATCTTAGAAGTGCAATGAAGGGAGTTTCTACAGGCGAAAATTCAAGTGTGCTTTGAAACGAACTGCGCGTCTCTATAAAAATCAGCACGGGACGGGATTTCAGAGATTGAAGAGGCGAGCTCAGAAATCGAAGAGGCAAATTCAAAAATCGAAGAGGCGCTAGCTTTCTCAAAAAGCTGGGCTTGCTCAGAAACCACGGGTCAATCTTCTTTTCCAGATTTGTCCGCACTTGTCACATGCAACCTCTGCACTCGATGGAGCTCAGAATTCGAAGAGGCGAGCTCAGAAGTCGAAGAGGCATTTGCTTTTCTAGACGTGTCAGCATCTGTCACATGCACACTCAGCTTTGTAAAAATCACGGGCAGTTTGTCGAAGCGCTGATCCCAGATATCGAAGAGGCACTTGCTTTTCCAGACGTATTAGCGCCTGTCACATGCATACTCAGCCTTGAAAAAATTACGGGCAATCTGTCAAAGATTTTTTGTGAAGTAGAAAGCATGTGAAGTTTACTGTTAAATCATCCAACGGTTGTCGACAAGAGTGAGAAAATAGTACCGATTGTTAATTCCTATAAATGTTAACCTTCACCCTCCATTGTAAGGCAAACATACATAACCTTTCTTCATCTCCGAGAATGCCTTCCCCACGAAGCCTCTTGAGTCACCCAGTGTTCCTTAGTCCTTGAGATACCTCTGCAAACAACTCATCCAAAGCAAAAGTATTTCATATCATGAAGGTTGAAAGCAAGAGTATCTCATATCATGCTTTCTCCCTGTCCTTCTCATTGTCGTTGTTTTCATCTGCGGGACAAGGAGAAAAAGAGGAATCAGCCAGCACTTGGTATCAATCTTCTGATCTGGAACCGATTGCCTAGAACCCTTTCCTGATTGCTTACCTAGCCTTGCTCTCGAGTACTCACCTTCAACATCATATGCTTCCTCTTCGTCTACCACATCTGCTTGGGGAACAGATAAGGGAAGTGAAAATGATACCTCGAAGCATGTGGAGACAATGTGCTAATTCATCCTCAGCTAGGGACAAGGAGAAAGAAAGCAAATGGTGGGCACTTAGAAAGATTGAAGAAAGAAACAGACCATCACCTCTATCTCGTGCATGCCTGCCGTGCAGAAGAAACAAACAGAGAAGAATGCAGACTGCACAATCAAATCAACCCAGCAGAAGAAGTCTGATTTGAAACCAAGGAACTCTGATATTCCTCGCTCAGAATTCCAAACCAGTTTGAGATCAAAGCTGTGGAAAGTCAACAAGATCATCTATCTCCAAAACCAGATTTGCGTTCTTAAACTCTACTCTGTCTGGTATTTACTTTGCCATACTTGTCATGTTTATTCGTTGTTTGTTTGTTTGCTTATTTTTGTGTGGGTTTATGCTTGAAACATTGAGGATAATGTTTGATTTAAGTGTGGGGGGGGGGGGTAACCAAGTTGTTTTGCATGACATTCGTAGGAGTTTATCACCCATTACTTCTAGTGTTGTTCCTTGCTGTTTTTAAGTGTTTTTAAGTTGTTTTGGAGTGTTTTAGTGTGTTTTGACATAAAAATCCGAAAATCTCATAAAAATTTGAAAAATTGTTTTGAAAAACCCAAAAGAGTTGTTTTTGTGTGTTTATTTGTGTCTTAGGGTACCTTCCAACACAATGATGAGGATTTGGTTTTTAATTACATGACTGTTAAATAGAGTTATAAACATGGATGAACATTTGATTTACTCTTTGGTGTATGCTTGGTTGTGGTTATAATTTATGAATTCACATGCAATCATAAAGGAAAAATCAGTTTTTGTAACATGCTTGAAAGAAGGAACTCAAATGAACTCTACAACCTTGTGAGACTTGAGCCTATACGTTTATTTGGAGAGTTAATAATCTGTGCACCAATGTTTTCTAAAGTCGTTGCATGATCTCATTATTCTTTGCTTGGTTGCTACTTAGAAAGTGTTTCATCATTTAGTTCCAAATGCTAGAACTCATGCCTATTTCATTCAAAGCATGCTATTGATTTGCATAACACATATTCAAGATGAAGTTGTGTAGTGACCACCAAAGCCAAATTGCCGTGCCCCTATTTCATTATGTGTTGAAGTTTAACCCCGTTGAGCCTTGTTAAGCCTATGTTCTTTGTTAACCCACACTATCCTTACCTAGCCTAGTTTTAGGACCATCCATACCCTTATTCTTAAAGCATAGTAAAGCATGACTTAAAATGAACTCTTTTTTTATCAATGTATTGCACAGAGTAAGTGTGGGGGAAGTGATTCTTGTGTGTGTGTGTGTGTGCCAAAGTCCTTAATAAGGCACGGGTAGAAAAGAAAAAAAAAGAGTGAAAAGAAAAAAAGAATTGAAAAAAGTATGAAAAGGAGCCATAAGTGTTGCATGAATCCTCCCCTTGTATTTAAAAGTTGATTCTGCATTCTAAAGTGAATTCTAAGTGTCTATTTCATTGCTTTGCTTGTTATCGTTTTAAGAACGTTTGTTATTCCTATCCTTTATTTATTAGCCATTACCCCCAAGCCCTGTTACATCCCTTGACTTCAATCTTGAGTGTTGTGTGTTTCAATTTGTGGAGTTCGAAATTGGTATGAGCATATGGTGTCACTAGTTCTCGCATCTAAGTAGTAGTATTCCATTCATGAGATCATATCTAAACATGCTTAATAACTCTAGAAAATTGCTTTCTTTGTTATAACATATGTGAGTCCTAGTCTTTCGTGTTTACATCAATCTTCTCACATATACTAGTGTAGGGTGTGTAGTCGGAAGATGTGTGTGAAAATAGAGAGTATCTTGTAAGGAATTGAGAAAATTCTCTAAGGCATGTTACTACATTCAAAACATTGTTTTAATTGGTTAATTGTGAACTAGTAAGTGGTGACTGTGATTAAGTATGTGCTCAAGTGTAAAGATGACCAAAATCTATAGGAATGATGATTTTTAACATGTCATGTTTCATTACAAATCCCTGAGGCAAATGTTGGAAGATCTATGTTGTGTTTTGTTTGTTTCGTTTGTTTGTTTTGCTCGAGGACTAGCAAAAACTAAGTGTGGGGGAATTTGATAGGAGCATATTTATGTGACTGAGTTAGCTTGTTCTCATGCATTTATGTTGTTATTTCTTAGTTAATTATGTATTTTAAGCTATTTTCGTGTGTTTGTAGGTCCATAGGCCTTATAAAGCAATAAAATGCATTTTGGTGCATTTTGGAGCAGTTTTGGCCTTGGAATGAATAGCACATGCATGGAGCAAGGTGGATGGACGAAATTGAAGACTAAAGAGGCTAGGAATGTGTTAAAGAGAAAGAAGAATTAATGTAAAAAGGACAAAGAGCTTAGCCACAAAGGGGTGTCACTCCACCATTCACCTTTCCATCATTGCTGTGCACCACCATTGCACTCCCTTTGGATTCCTATGCCTTGCATCATCATCCATGTTCCCTCCATTGACTCATTTGTTGCATCATTCCACTTCCTTTCCTTTGTCTACCATGTGCACAATATCCTTTCACGTCCTTGCACTCATTGATTCACCACTTACTCACCTTTCCACCCATGCTATGCATAATCACCCTTGTCCCCTTCATTATTTCAGATTTCATGCATCATTACATTGAATCATTGCACTCAATTGCTACACCATTCCTTGTTCCCTCCATCATTTCAGATTTCATGCATCATTACATTGAATCATTGCACTCAATTGCTACATCATTCCTTGTTCTCTCCATTATTTCAGATTCATGCATCATTACATTGAATCATTGCACTCAATTGCTACACCATTCTGTGTTCCTTGTTCCCTCCATCATTTCAGATTTCATGCATCATTACATTGAATCATTGCACTCAATTGCTACATCATTCCTTGTTGAATCATTGCACTCAATTGCTACACCATTCCTTGTTCCCTCCATCATTACAGATTCATGCATCATTACATTGAATCATTGCACTCAATTGCTACACCATTCCTTGTTCCTTGTTCCCTCCATCATTTCAGATTTCATACATCATTACATTGAATCATTGCACTCAATTGCTACACCATTCCTTGTTCCCTCCATCATTTCAGATTCATGCATCATTACATTGAATCATTGCACTCAATTTCTACACCACTCCATGTTCCCCTTCATTGCCATGCACTTCTTCTATAAAAGGAAGTGTGTGTAACATAAATGAAGTTCATACTTGGTTAGATCATTCATCCCCATTTTAATACAACCTTCACCCAAACACATCCATTCATCTTCACATCCATTCCTCCATACAAACAAACCTTCAAACACTCACCAACACCTTGTGCCGTAGCAAAGGAAGGGAAGGAAAGTGCTTGGACGTGCTTGCTGTCCAACTTGGATTGTTACAGCGTTTAGGTGTTTTCTTTATTTTGTTTCTAATGTTTAAATTCATTTCCTTTACTTTTGTTGTGAATATGAGTGGCTAAACCCCTCTTAGCTAGGGGTGATTTCAAAGCCATGATTATGTGTGTGTGTAATATGATTTGATAAATTCCAGTTATGAACTCTTGAATCGTGAATGCAATTGGCTTAACTATTTGATTGATAGCTTATTTGTATTTGTTAATTAAGGGTCGACACTTAATTGGCATGCATAAATCCGTTGCTAGAATATAAGGAAGTTTCACATAATCATTACAAACTTATATTCACATGTAGTGAAGGTCGCTTATAAACGATCGCGTTAAGTTCAATTCCTAGCATAAGCGACATGATGCCATAGTTGCAAGTGCTTTGTCAATGCTTATGATTTTCATTAAACGTAATGATCTTTGATTGTATCTCTATTATGATGTCATGTAGGGAACTTTTGAAGAATGTTTTGGGTTGTAGAATGATGTCATCCAATCCAATAAAACAAGGAAAATCTGAGAGTTAACTAGTGATGTCACGGTTAATTTGGAGCATTGTCGTTCATAATTTAATGAAGTAGTAACTGGAAATCGAGTTATTTGCATGTCATGTGTTGAGAAAAAGCCTCTAGCTATCCCATCCATCATCTTATTTCTCACATTTCGTTTTACAATCTGTCTAGTTTTTCATACTTGTTTGTTTGTTTCAACTTCATCCAAATCAAACCCCCCCCCCTTTTAGTTTCTTGTTTCAAAGTGTTTCAAATCTGTTTTAGTTTGTGTTTTTAAGTGTTTTGATTCAAGTAAAAGTCAATTTTCATCCAAAGTCATTCCTAGTGTCTAGTTTAAGTTTATTTGATTGTTTTAAGTTGTTTTGAGTATTTTTTGTTTGCTTTGAGTCTTGTGAGTCTTGTTAAGTGTTTTTAAATTTAGTTTTATGTTTTTGAGTCGGTTTAGAGGTTATTAGCAAGCCCTCCTAATCCTCGGTCCAGAACGATTCCTACTTATACGTGTACTACAATTGTCAAAAGAGGGTTAAATTTGTGTGTTAAGATAATTTTCGCATCACTGGCCCTACCCCTCTATTGTCTAGGTTTATGGTTTAATTTTGAACAATTTTTCTAAGTATTTGGAATAATTTGTTTGGTTTTGGTTTGTTTTGAATTATGGATTGTTATTTGAATGGATATTATTTTCTCGAATTGCTTAATTGAATGAATGGACTTATATTTATACCTGTGACCAATTCAATCAATTTATTTGTAGGTAGGTCTAGTGGGGAAATTAGTTGTTTGGCAGATAGTGCAACCACGCACACCATCTTGCGTGAACAACACTATTTTACTAACTTAATACCTAAGAAAGCTCATTTGACAACTTTCTCAGGCTCATCCAACCTGATTGAAAGATACATAAAGTCAAGTATCATGTTGTCCAATGGTATAATTTTGACCATTAAGGAGGCACTCTCTTATCCATGTTCTGGAAAGGCAAGTATCATGTTGTCCAATGATATTCGAGATAATTAATATCATATTGAAACCACTGAAGATAATGGTTCTGAATTTCTATGTATCACTTCATACGAATATGGCCAGAAGCATATTCACAAGAAGTTGAAACGTTTGCCGAGTGGGTTATACCACAACCATTTGCAACATAGAAGCCCACAGTGTGGCCGGCCTTATGCCTAAGTTCCAAGACACTTTGTTGCTTTGGCATGATTGTTTGGGACATCTTGGACGTGACATGATGCGCCGTATCCTCAAATCTTCACACGGGCATAAGTTACATCCCTATGTTGGAGTCCGGCCATGCAAAACATGTTCATTAGGGAAGTTGAATACTCAACCATCCCAACAAAGATTATTCACCACCCCCCTAAATTTCTTCACAGGATTCAAGGAGACATTTGTGGACCTATCTAACCAACCTGCAGACCATTTAGATACTTTATGGTGTTGGTTAATGCATCGACAAGATGGTGACATGTTTTTTTGTTGTCCACACGCAACGCCGCGTTTGCTAAACTCCTAGCTCAAATTAGTAAGCTAAGGGCTCACCACCCTAATTATTCAATTAAGTCAATTTGACTGGATAACGCTGAAGAGTTTACGTCACAGACTTTTGACGATTATTGCATGTCAGTAGGGATTGATGTGGAACATCCTGTACCCCATGTTCACACCCAAAATGGCCTGGCAGAAGCTTTCATAAAGCGCCTTCAATTGATCGTTTAGACTTTGGTTATGAGAACCAAACTGCCAGTATCTACCTAGGGCAATGCAATATTGCACGTAGCTATGTTGGTCCGTTTGAGGCCCACCGCTACTCAACCACATTCACCGTTATAGTTCGTCACTGGATACGAGCTTGACGTCTCGCATTTACGGGTGTTTGGATTGGCCATTTATGTGCCAATAACGCCGTCACTACGTACTAAAATGGATCCTCAGAGAAAAATAGGAATTTATGTCGGTTATGATTTTCCATCAATTGTTCGCTACTTAGAACCCTTAACATGAGATCTCTTTACGGCACGTTTTGCAGACTGTCATTTTGATAAGACAGTCTTCTTATTGTTAGGGGGAGATAAGCATGTTAACATTCCTGTAGAACGCCGCGAATTATCGTGGTATACTCCCACTATGTCTCATTTAGATCCCCGCATTGCCTAGTCTAAAACTAAGGTGCGTCAAATTATAGATCTTCAGAGCATTGCTCAAAGCATGCCAGATACTTTTAATGATCTGGCAAAGGTGACAAAATCAAATATACCTGCTGCAAACACACCTGCAAGGATAAATGTACCATGCATACGTCAACAACCCACCTGGGAAGGCTAGACCATCCCCGAAGGTAAGGAGGCCGAACCCTTCTCGTAGCAAGGTACATTGGATGCTAGCCAATCATCTTTTTCGACCTTGAAGGGTGGCAGACCCCTTGGTTCAAAGGATTCATAACCCTAAAAGAGGAAAATGGCACCAACTAGTGATCTTAGTTTGAATCTGACCATCACTTACTCATCTGTTCCAACACATGAGGTTATTCTAGATTATGGTGACGCTTCAGACGAAACATTCTGGCTTCCCGAGAATCATGAGATTTTGGTCCACTACGCAGTATTGGATGAGGTTTGGAATATGAATGAGATGATCGTCAACGATTCATTCGCGTACTCAATAGCTACTGACATCATGCTTAGCGATGACATTGAACCACGTTCCATCGATGAATGCCGACGTAGAACCGATTGGTCAAACTGGAAATAAGCAATCCATGTCGAACTCGATTCACTCACGAACCGTAAAGTGTTTGGACCTATCGTTCCTAAACCACCACGCGTGAAGCTTGTTGGTTACAAGTTGGTTTTTGTGAGGAAGTGTAATGAAAAGAATGAAATAATGCGATATAAAGCACGCCTCGTAGCGCAAGGCTTCTCTGGGCACCTTGAGAGTGATTACGAGGAGACATATTCCTCCGTAATAGACGTTATAATGTTCCGCTACCTAATCAGTTTGGTAGTTTCCGAAAAGCTGAATATGCAACATATGAACATGGTAACCGCATATCTCTATGGGGATCTAGATATGAAAATTTATATGAAAGTTCTAGAATGACTTCCATTGACTGGTTCAAATAGTTTTAGACCACGAAACACTCTCTCAATTAGGTTGGGAAGTCACTCTATGGATTGAAACAATCCGGGCGGATGTGGTATAACCGTCTGAGTGAATATTTAACAAATCAAGGTTATGTGAACAATGAATTATGCCCATGTGTGTTCATAAAGAAGTCACATTCCCGATTTGCAATCGTTGTAGTTATTGTTGATGACATGAACCTCATTGGGACTCCCTCAGAGCTTGAAGAAATTGCTGCACACTTGAAATCGAAATTTGAGATGAAAGATCTTAGGAAAACTCGATACTGTCTTGACTTGGAGATCGAACATTGTTCAGATGGAATCCTAGTACATCAATCGAACTACATCCAAAAGATGTTGCATTGTTTTAATGAGGATAAAGTGAAACCTTCAAGTACCCCCACAGTCGTTCGAACTCTAGATGCTAAACGAGATCCCTTCCATCCAAATGAGGATGAGGATGAGATTTTGGAACCCGAAGTTCCTTACCTAAGTCCAATTAGGGCTTTATTGTACTTGGCTCAATGCACTAGACTTGACATCTCCTTCGCTGTAAATCTTTTGGCAAGATACAACAATGTGCCTACACGCAGGCACTGGAATGGTTTTAAAGACATTTTCCGGTACCTCAAAGGTACAACGGATTTGGGCTTGTTCTATACCCACAAATCTCCGAGTGTTGCCGCCCCCTATGGTCTTCAGATTGATTCTCGCCTTGTTGGTTACGTAGATGCTGGATATATGTCTAACCCATATAAAGCATATTCTTAAATGGGTTAAGTCTTTACCGTTGGAGACATCGCTATATCTTGGAGGTCAACCAAGCAAACGTTAGTTGCAACTTCATCTAACCATGCTGAGATTCTCGCCTAGCATGAAGCATCGCATGAATGCTTTTGGTTGAAAGAAGTTATGGGACACATTCGAAGCACTAGTGGTCTTACATCAGTTGTTGACCTTTCTATGACAATCTTTGAGACAATGCGACATGTATCGAGCAGTTGAAGAAGGAACACATCAAGGGAGACAACACCAAGCACATAGCGCCGAAGTTCTTTTACTCACACCAATAGTAGCATCAGAACATTGAAGTCAAGCAAATCCGTTCCCAAGACAACCTGGTCGATCTCTTCACCAAGTCATTGCCCAAGTCTACATTTCAAAAGCTCGCCCAAGGAATCGATATGCGTAAATTATCTAAGTTGAATCGCATGTAGTTCTCTTATTTAGAAGTTATGTCTAACTCAGGGGGAGTATCTATAAGCATACTCACATGATCTTAATGTACTATTTTTCCTACGATTAGGAGCATTTTTCCCACTGGGTTTTTGCTACCTAACGAGGTTTTAATGAGGCACCCATCCTGGGATGATCATACTCCGTTAAGTTCACTACTTCGTCCTATTTGACGTTTGTTTTAGACATTATGCATACTTCTCACTTTTCTCCTTAGTCTATGGATTTTCCCCATGCATTGGGTTTTACCATAGTGAGGTTTTTGTGAGTTTTACTACAAATGCATACTTCACTTAAATTTGAGACTTGCGATCACCCTTTGTGCCGATGACTTCATCAATTATTCTACCTTATCTGCTGAAGATCTGATGCGATGGTTTGTTGAGTATTTACACACTCAATGGGGAGTGTTGCATTCATATTTAGAATAGGAATGTGATTGTGTAAATCCTAGGGAATCTGGGAATGTATCTTATATTCCTATTAGGAGTAGATTACCTATTAAATGTTGTAATCCTAAAGAGAAATGTTTTTACCTTTCCTGCTACTATAAATAAAGGCACAATGGGGTGAATCAAACACATCTCACAATTAAATCAATCTCTCTTCTCCCTCAATATTGCCGGCCCCCCTCTCTCTAAACCCTAGATCGTTCAATCAAATATGCCTACAACATATATATATATATATGTGTGTGTGTGTGTGTGTGTGTGTGTGTGTTTGTGTGTGTGTTGGGGGGTGTGTATCCATCGACCGTGGCACCATATTTTTTACACAAATTTTGCACAAATTTTGAACTGCTAGATTAGTCCATTTTTAATGATTGAGATGTAGGTTGACATGGCAATTAATTTTATTTCTATTTCCTAAAAATACATATTAAATATAAATAAAACTTTACAATTATAATTTTCTTTCTCTATCATCTATCATTAGTTATTTCCATTTAATTATGTTTCATTCTCTTTTTTTCCATGTCCCTCGTCATAATGATCTGCTCTGGTTTAGAATTTCACCGAATTTGGCACAATCTAATAACCCAACTTCAAATTCTCGCTCTCATCTAATCCTTTTTTTGGAAAGTATTTCAATCAAATATCTTTCTCATTTATTTCTACTAATCAGTGAAAAACAATAACAAAAACCCTAATTACGTTTCACCTTCTTCCTATGCAAACCTAACAAGCTTTTTTTTCTTATCATCACTCAATTCATTTCTAGTCTATTCTCATTCAAAATGACGAAGAGCGTGGTAGATTTTTTATCAAACTCTCCCTCCATGGCTCTAGTATGTACTCAATTTAATATCCCTTAGTTTTTATTTTAATCAAAGTTTATCGTTGCTCTTAATCAGCATTTATGTCAGTAGTTCATCTGGAGAACAAAGATTGTTGGGAACTTAAGCCTTTTGTTTATTCTATAAATAAAATTCCAAATGCTTATGACCACAGACCCTATTTATTTTAACAATCCATATATTTATCCTTTATTTTTTAACTTGGATCATTAAGCATGATTAATATATGTTAAATAAAGTCAAATAAAGTTATGCCCAAAGCTGCTAAAATTCTCACTCAAACATTTCATGAAGAAAATTTTGAAGGGAAAATTATGAGATTCTAGCATGGGATTTCATAATGACTATCATGCATATACAAATCAAATTTAATATACGAAAGCAGCGGAAGCATTTATAACAGTTTATCAAAGCTATAGTCATGCAAATCCCCTTCAAGGTTCATAGGTTTATATATAATGCATCAAAACAAATTTTAGAATCAAGAACAAAGTGAAGGTTAGTCATATACCTCTTGATCTAGACTTGAGACCAAGGATGGACCACCTCCAAGCCCTTTGCTCCTTGAAATCCTTGAGCCTAGCTTCCCTCCTTGTCTCCTCCACTTTGTTATAATGAGTGCTCCTAGGTTCTCTTCAAGTTCCCAAAATAGGAAACCTCTAAAGATCCTCACCCACTAGTGTAGTGAGAAGGATGAAGGAATAACCAAAAGGGTGAAAGAGATGTTAGTAAAAACCCCCTTTGGTGGCCGGCCTTTGTGTAGTTTAGAGAGCTATTTTTCTTTTGCCTCTTTGTTGTTTTAACACACAAAAACCCTAATGAACAATATCTCATAAAGTTGCTTATATAGACAAAAGAAAACCTAGTCAACACTTGACTAAATATCTCTCCAAAACCCACATAATATGGCCGGCCCTCTTGTGTTGTTTTTGGGCTTTGGGCTTTTATTATTTCAAGTCATCCAATGCTTGAATAAAAGCCCAATGGGTTTAGGCCCAATGGGCCTAATTAAACCCGAACGTTTCTTTAAGCCAAAAACGATCTTTATCGCTTTTATGATTTCTTTAGACTTTTCTAAATTAATCACAACACATAATTAATCCAATTAATTGTTTCCATCATCCATTAGTTACTCACTACAATAGTGTTGTGGTGAACAATCTTTTAGGTTCTAATTAGCAAGGCAGTGAGGTGATTGGCATCAATCCAATTGCTTATATTTAATTCAATCACTTAGTGAATTAAAACTTCATTTTAATTCACCTTTCTTCTTTGATGACTACATTTAATCATCTAGAAGAACTCACAAGCTATGAGTGACATCTAACCATATGTCATAGCTACCCAAGCTAATGTAGAAGTTTATTCGAAGAACCTAGTCAGTTGGAATTACAATGTAATTCAATCCTTCTCTAATACAATACTCTCAATCACATCATTAGGGTATGGATATATCATGTCAAACCCCTAATGTGATTATTCCTTCTTATATGATCCAATTGAGTCGTATAGGAACGCTTTCCTTTATTACGCTCGATACTTCGGCCGAAGATTCCCGAATCATATCTTAGAGTATTCTTCCTCTCTTATCGAGGATTAGAGATTCCTTGTTGCGCATACACTTGCCGTCATGACTAAGTGGCTTAACCCCAACTATGCCGTTGACATTCTGATAGAGTGACTTTGACATAATCAAAGATTAAGTACTTAACCACAAGACAACGACGATGCCTCAGGTCAAAGGATTACTTACATTATTCCAACCATTTGAGTTACTTGCTTGACATGTGAGTAGACCTCCATGCAAGTACTCTGATTCGATTGTATTCAGTGAACTCATTCCCTTAATGAGCACCTACATACTTGTCTTAGTGTCACAACACGAATGGGTTGAGACTTTCCATCCTTCCAATTGAAGCGGACACAGCATGTACTGGTCTAAGCATTGTCAGTATCCCTCCGACAATCCAATGACCAGGAACCTTTTGGACATAATGGTTATGTGAAGTAGGTCTCTGTAGTCTAACATCATTAGATTACTTCTTCAATCGATCCATTGTCCATGGATTCACTATTCAGGACATATATCGTTTATTGAGATAGTCCTAATTAGTATCTTTGCCATTTGATGTATAAGAATCATCCATACATCGATTCATTTGTCTTGAAAGATTTCTTCCAAAGATTGACTTTCAGGGCACATTTCCAACAATCTCCCACTTGCACTAAAGTCAATCACTAGTGTATCTTATACATCTTGTCGAGAGAATTTATGCTCGTAGGTTAACTTGGTTATGTATAAATCTCTTTTATTAAAAGGGATTTACTTATCAAATGTTTCCAAGACATTTGATGATGTCTCTTTAATGTGTTCGAATACTTTGATGAGACCTTGATTCCATGGCTTGAGCTATCGCCCCATTACGTCGTAGTACTCTACTAACGACCTTATGGTTTGGATTCAATCATGGGTTCTAAAAGAACCCCTTTCATTGAAAACACCTTTTGAAGCAGTTTCTAAAACTTATATATCTACATATATTTCGTTTGTATACTTTATACAAACTTTGCTCCAAGCTTGAGACCATTGTAGTACAATACTAACAATTCATTCATATGATTAGTACTTCATCCATCATGAAGTTCCATTTGTTAAAATGGCTTATTTTCAATTTGGTTAACAACCTAAGTGAATGCACGCTTCCAGAGTCCCAATCTGATGTTTCTTTCTTAAAGGCAATAATACTCTATCAGTTGCTTTGGTTCTGATCCTGGGATATAGTAATATCTTAAAGTGATAAACTCAGTGGTTTCTTCACCTTTGGATATCTACTTCACAAGTCAACACATGTGTCCCTTTTGCGATTTTATGACACATTCATTATAAGGGTTATGAAAGTGATTTCCTATCACATAGGAAAATGCTTTCTTAAATCTCCAACATTTGAGATTTAATTCCCATATAACATTATTGAGATAGCCTTGCTATATCAGTAAGTCCAATTTCAAGTCTATACTTCAAAATTGATCGTGTCATGTTTTGTCATTTTTCGAGTAACATCTATGTTTCATCAAGTCTATCAAATAGACTTTATTCACATCCTGTTGCTCAAATTATGACATCACTCCCACTGGCCTTGTTGTAACTTAGCATTCATTCAAAATTAACAATTATATTTTCTTGATTTGAATGCATATTGCTCCCACTAACTTGTCTTGGATCCATTGAGAATCATTGAGATCCATTAGCTTATTGATGATGTCTCAACAATTTTGAGACCATCAACAACCCTAGCTAACACAAGTTATTTAAACGAATCCCATACAAAAGAATTCCTTCTAAAGTAATTCCTTTTGAATATGTGACTTGTTTTATCAAGTCTATTCATTTAATTATACGATGTCATACACCATACTACAAGTTTTAGTCATACTAAGACCTTTAATGTAGTCATATAAGAATTATCTAAGTCTTTAGTGGAAGCATGGCTCCTACTAAGGATATAGATTCTCAACCATTCCTTCTAGGTGGTTGATATAATTCTCTATCAAAACTACGTAGAGCAATATCGTTACATGAGATGTTGAATTTGGATTGTCTTGTTGTTAAACCATATGTTGTGACTCATTTTGAAACTTATTCCCTTTTTGTTTCATCAACTTGTCCATATGCTTTGTTATTAGCATGTTCTCATAAAAGAGAATGATGGACAACTCCCAACATATAACAATTTTATGCTAGGTTGACGAAACCAACATTCAAAGACTATTCTTTAAATGTTACACAACATAGAATTTTAACGTTTTGAAGAGCTTGAGTCCTTTTAACATTTAAAATTACAAACTCTTAATAATAGTCAAGTACTATTATTCTTTAGACAACTATAAACCAATCACATTCAAGTTTATATCCATTTTCATACCTCCCACTATTTCTCATGACTTTAATGAGAAATTATTTCATACATTCAAAATGTATAAAAGTGGATTATATTGGTAGAAGACATTGTGTAGTAGCTTTGAAACATTTCAAGCTTATTTGTTTCAATCTTCACTAAGTTTAATGTCTTGTTATTTAAGTGACTAAAGTCTTTAAACCTTTTATAGATTTAGACACTTCTTTCTTGGTTTAGTCACTAACACAATTGACATTTTAAAACAATTTTAAGAATGCCCAATTAATTGTTCAAAACTACTAATTGAATCAAGAGTGATCTTGATCATTGTGTTTCATGTGATAACTATATAAGAAACAATTTTCTTATTACTTATATCATTATAATGTGATCTTCCTTTTCTTCAAGAAAGGAATCTCTAGACTTTTGTCAATTCATATAGAACTCATAAGTAGACAAATGGAACCAAATCTAAAGATTCATTGTATCCTTTTATGTCCTACATGTGAGATCTATCCATAATTGATAAATCTAAAGTTTGGTTTATCACATTACAATTAAGTGATATAACTTTTGTATCTCATCTAGGATACAACAAGACAATTTTCAATTCATAACACTACTTTAAGGAAATAGTATATTAAAAAGGCATACTTCACATTACATTAATATGATAGTTCAAACATTCATAATGTTTAATACAAAAGGTATTAGCTCTATACATTTAGAGACTAACATAAATGCCTTTATACATTTAGGCACTAATAGTGGCCTTCCATCAAATGAAGCCATATAATTAGTTCTTAACAAAATAAGAAAGTTTAAAGACAATCTTTAAATGCCTAACAAAACTTCCTAAGTAGTAAGCAAAAATCATAGTGGCCGAACCCTTCACCACATTTTCTTGCTTGTTCTTCTTCTACTTGGCTTCTCCACCTATATACAATTATACAAGTGATTAGCACTTTATATCAAATATAAATATTTAGAAGATCTAACATTTAGAATTGAAGATAAGAACATAAACCATACCTTGTGGCTTGTCTTTAAGAGTTGCAAGGTATAACCTGCAATTCCTCTTCCAATGCCCCTCCTTTCCACAGTGGTGGCAAGTCCCTTTGGGCTCCTTTGCCTTCTTTTTCCTCACTCCTCCTTTCGGCTTAGGAGTGGGGGACTTCTTATCCTTCCCTTTGCCTTTGCCTTGCGGCTTGGCCTTGGAAGAGGATGGCTTATTGTAGGCTACTGCAGCAGTCCCTACAACGTTCTCTTTCTTCATAGTCTTCTCGGCAGTTACTAACATGTTTAGTAACTCGGAGAGAGTACTATCCATCTTATTCATGTTGTAGTTCATTACGAACTGCAAGAATGAATCAGAAAGAGAAGCCAATATGAAGTCCTGGGCCAATTCCCCGTCAAGTGGAGTACCAAGGTTCTCCAATTGTTCAATGAATCCTATCATCTTCAGTACATGTTGATGCACTGGAGCCCCCTTGACCATTTTGGTCTTCACAAGTTCACAGACAGTGCTAAAGCGACGGTTGCGCGTCCCTTCACCATATAACTCCGTAAGATGGAGTATTATGGAAGATGCACTGTCCATGCCCTCGTGCTGTCTCTGTAGCTCCTCATTCATGGAAGCCAACAGATAGCACTTGGCTTGTGTATCATCCTCAACGTGCTTGTCATACTTAGCACGTTCATCCTCAGTGGCGTCAGGGCCAAGAGGTATGTGAGGTGGAGCCTTGTCTAGTACGTAAACAATCTTCTCCAAGGTTAGGAGAATCTTGACATTACGATACCATGATGGGAAATTGTGCCCCTCTAGGCAATGTTTGTCGAGTATTTTCGCGAGTGTGCTTCCAACCATATCTATATACATAAACAAATAAAATAATTAGATTGATTGTTGATTAAGTCAAACGATTTGGGTCTTTAAACCGAATGACACCACCCACCATTTTTGGCAAATTCCATATCCCCCACAATGGAATCCGGGAGATTTCAAAGAAAACTCCTAGCGGGTTATGGGAGGCTCACTATTACCAAGCCCACCTCACGATGATACGATGTTTGGCTAGCAACAATAATAATGAGAGGGTACAATTACCCATTCACAACAACCTCTTGTGATTACCCATCTTTTTGGCCTCTAGAAAATAATACCTCACAATGATACGATGTTGGCATTATGTTTCTTAGTTAAGTTCTTTCCCACCATGCCAGTTTAGCTAGGGGTTCAAGCATGACCTCACGATGATACGATGTTGGCCATACTCGTTGCCTACCTTAACCTCATCAAATGTTTTAAATAAACTCCTCCTGAATATAAGCATGCACTTTGTCACTTCCCCATGATAGGGTGAAGGCGGTGTACAAGTCATAAACGCTTGGAGCCTACCACGGTGGAAGGCCACGAAAAAGTGTTCTAAGCACTCTTACGCTTTCAACTTAATATTTGTTTGGTTGAGGGATTTTAAGGTCTCATCAATTTTATTTATTTAATCACAATCAAATAAATTGTCCTATTATAACTACTAGTCCAAAGCTAATGAAATTAGTAGCATATAATATCCCCACTATTCGTTTTCATAAAACAAATCAATATCAAAACATTTTTCAAAATATTGGAGATATATATAACAACTAATTGTATTCATTATAGTCTAGTAGCGTATGATACTCCCACTATTTGTTTTAAGAAAAACAAATCAATATCAAAAACAAATTTTTCAAATATTGGAAGTAACTACTACTACTACGGTTTTTGCATTCCTTTGAATTTGAACTTTATAGTTATCTTAGGCTCTTGGATGACCATGGACTTATTAGGTTATTGCAACAACGAGCCATCATTGTTGAATATAAACTCGGGGAGGTTGTGTCAATTTAATTACGTGCTTATCAATCCAATTAAAACCATTTTCATTGAGCCATTAGAAATGAAAGACAATCATTCATTGCTAATTTGGGCATTGGACCCTTTTAATCTTTAATCTCATGTCAAAACCCTCTTTTAGTTATGTCTCCTTACCAATAGTTAAAGAAACTCTAGTCTAGCACTAGAGGGAATCCACTAACGAATAGAGATTAAGAAGTAATAAGAATTACAAACCGATTTGTACAAATTCCTATAAATTACATATACTAAAAGGGGAGAGAAAGATTAACGTCAAACGTGACAAGGTCCAATTAAACAGTAATTAAAACACATTCCCAAGGTTCAAACAATTTGATTTTAGCGCCTTATCATATAGCTCAATTATCGTTTAAGGCATAAGTCCAAAGTCATCCATTTCATAACTACTTAAACACATTTAAATAATCATAATGGAATGCAACATAAACATTTAGATTTAGTGCATATGGGCATAATATAATTATGAGTTTAAACAACTAACAAAATTAAAATCAAATATTTTAACTTTCTAGTTAGTAGGGGCCTAAATGTAAATATGAAAAGTTAGGGGTAAAACCGTAAATATCAACTTTTCAAAGATTACAAAATAGCCCCACAAGTGGATAAATCCACTAGGGAGGCCGGCCACATTAAAAGGTTTTAATATGGTTATGGATGGTAAGAACATCACCTAAAACCATGAAACCATGCATGAAAACCAACTAAAAACATTTTCACCCAAAACCAAAATATGAACACCAAGAACAAAACCATGAACACAATTTCAAGATTTGTACATTCTTGGTGATTTTTTCAAACCCAAAAACAAAAGTGACAAGAACTCTTTTTTTTAGCTTTAAAAGGATGTGTGAGTGGTTTACAATAAAACACAAACACAACCCAAAACCACCCCCAAAACCGTGCCTACCCTTAGCAACAAAACCCCAAATTTTGTTCATGACTTATTCTTCATTCATGCATACAAAACAACTTTTACATGCATATCTTTTCAACTCTTGATTTATATTTTTCAACCATTGAAAAACAAAAGACAAACATACTTTTAAATGAAGAAATAATTTGTCAAACTAGTTTTAAACTCATTTTTCATTCATGCATACAAAACATCTTTTGCATACATATCTTTCTCAACTTTTGACTAACATTTTTCAACTATTGAAAAACAAAAGATAAACATACTTTGAATGAAACAATAATATGTCATACATAACATTAATACCCATATGCATAAAATCCAAAAGGACACATTATACATAAACCATTGGCTCTTATACCACTTGAAGGGAAAATTATGAGATTCTAGCATGGGATTTCATAATGACTATCATGCATATACAAATCAAATTTAATATACGAAAGCAGCGGAAGCATTTATAACAGTTTATCAAAGCTATAGTCATGCAAATCCCCTTCAAGGTTCATAGGTTTATATATAATGCATCAAAACAAATTTTAGAATCAAGAACAAAGTGAAGGTTAGTCATATACCTCTTGATCTAGACTTGAGACCAAGGATGGACCACCTCCAAGCCCTTTGCTCCTTGAAATCCTTGAGCCTAGCTTCCCTCCTTGCCTCCTCCACTTTGTTATAATGAGTGCTCCTAGGTTCTCTTCAAGTTCCCAAAATAGGAAACCTCTAAAGATCCTCACCCACTAGTGTAGTGAGAAGGATGAAGGAATAACCAAAAGGGTGAAAGAGATGTTAGTAAAAACCCCCTTTGGTGGCCGGCCTTTGTGTAGTTTAGAGAGCTATTTTTCTTTTGCCTCTTTGTTGTTTTAACACACAAAAACCCTAATGAACAATATCTCATAAAGTTGCTTATATAGACAAAAGAAAACCTAGTCAACACTTGACTAAATATCTCTCCAAAACCCACATAATATGGCTGGCCCTCTTGTGTTGTTTTTGGGCTTTGGGCTTTTATTATTTCAAGTCATCCAATGCTTGAATAAAAGCCCAATGGGTTTAGGCCCAATGGGCCTAATTAAACCCGAACGTTTCTTTAAGCCAAAAACGATCTTTATCGCTTTTATGATTTCTTTAGACTTTTCTAAATTAATCACAACACATAATTAATCCAATTAATTGTTTCCATCATCCATTAGTTACTCACTACAATAGTGTTGTGGTGAACAATCTTTTAGGTTCTAATTAGCAAGGCAGTGAGGTGATTGGCATCAATCCAATTGCTTATATTTAATTCAATCACTTAGTGAATTAAAACTTCATTTTAATTCACCTTTCTTCTTTGATGACTACATTTAATCATCTAGAAGAACTCACAAGCTATGAGTGACATCTAACCATATGTCATAGCTACCCAAGCTAATGTAGAAGTTTATTCGAAGAACCTAGTCAGTTGGAATTACAATGTAATTCAATCCTTCTCTAATACAATACTCTCAATCACATCATTAGGGTATGGATATATCATGTCAAACCCCTAATGTGATTATTCCTTCTTATATGATCCAATTGAGTCGTATAGGAACGCTTTCCTTTATTACGCTCGATACTTCGGCCGAAGATTCCCGAATCATATCTTAGAGTATTCTTCCTCTCTTATCGAGGATTAGAGATTTCTTGTTGCGCATACACTTGCCATCATGACTAAGTGGCTTAACCCCAACTATGCCGTTGACATTCTGATAGAGTGACTTTGACATAATCAAAGATTAAGTACTTAACCACAAGACAACGACGATGCCTCAGGTCAAAGGATTACTTACATTATTCCAACCATTTGAGTTACTTGCTTGACATGTGAGTAGACCTCCATGCAAGTACTCTGATTCGATTGTATTCAGTGAACTCATTCCCTTAATGAGCACCTACATACTTGTCTTAGTGTCACAACACGAATGGGTTGAGACTTTCCATCCTTCCAATTGAAGCGGACACAGCATGTACTGGTCTAAGCATTATCAGTATCCCTCCGACAATCCAATGACCAGGAACCTTTTGGACATAATGGTTATGTGAAGAAGGTCTCTGTAGTCTAACATCATTAGATTACTTCTTCAATCGATCCATTGTCCATGGATTCACTATTCAGGACATATATCGTTTATTGAGATAGTCCTAATTAGTATCTTTGCCATTTGATGTATAAGAATCATCCATACATCGATTCATTTGTCCTGAAAGATTTCTTCCAAAGATTGACTTTCAGGGCATATTTCCAACAAATTTGTTAATTCTAAACGTTTCTTCAATTCTTAGTGGCGCACATATTGGCTTTAGCAATAGAGATAGCTATATTCACTTTAGAAATGTTCTACATAGACAACTAAATAGAGGTGATGCTCAGTCAGTGCTTACTTATTTCTAGAAAAATCAAGCTGAAAATCCACAATTTTGATGCAATCCAATGTGAAGAAAATGGATGAGCAACTAATATCTTTTGAGTTGATGCTCGGTCCCACATGGCTTATCACTATTGTAGTGATGTTGTTACATTTGATACAACCTAAAGACAAACAAGTATGATGTACGATTTTCATCACATTAAGCAATGGGAGGACGTCATTCGATTGCAATTAGTACTGGCTAAGACTTGGCAATGTAAGGAGCAATTGCCAAGGTTTTTCCAAACACTCATCATCGATTATGCCTATGGCATTTCAAGAAGAAGTTTGTCGAAAAGTTGTCACATGTATACTTTAAGAAGTCCAAGTTCAAGATTGAGATGAAAAAATGTACTCGAAAGACATAGGATAGATGAATTTGAAGCAAAGTGAAAGCCCTTGATGAAAGAATATAGGTTGGAAAACGACGAGTGGCTGAAAAGTTCATATAAGATGTGTTCTTCTAGGGTTCCTGTTTATAATCGTAGAATGTTTTCTGTAGGAATGAATACTACTGGACGTAGTGAGGGTACTAATTCCTTTTTCGATGGATTTGTCACACCAACAACAAATCTTAGAGAGTTTGTCGCCAAATATGAAAAAGCATTTAAGAAGATTATGGAAAGAGAAAGTGATGTATCACATCAATGAAGAAGAATTTCTATTGCAGCATACACCAAGTTTGTATACTAGAAATAATAAATTCAAGGATGAATGGAATAAAGTCAATAGGTACAAAGTTGAAGAAAATGGCACGTGAACACAAATATCATGCACGCATAGTGAAATCAAAACTTGGAGAGCAAGAAAAGTTTGTGATGAAGCTAAATGTGCAAACACACGAAGCTATGTGTGAATGCCAAAATTTTGAGTTTGTTGGAATACTTTGTAGACCTTGTCGAAAGTATTTGTCTACCTGGATATTGATACAATACCTGAACATTTTATTTTGCCAAGATGGAAGCAAGAAGCAAACAAATTTAGGATAATAGATTCTAAAAGTTTGGGGACAGATGATGGAAAAGAAGAATTAGAAGCTTTGAGACTTAGCCATATGTGTCATTAAGCAACTAAGTTAGCTTTTACTATAGCTTCTTCAAATGAGGCACACACAATTTTCGTAGATGAACTATCCAAAAAGCTATCGGAATATTCTTGTCAAGATGCAACCATTGCCTCTTCAACAAAAAGTGACACATGTACTAATATTGATTCATCTATACTGGTACTGTTGGACCTAAATATCTCAACAACTAAGGGAAAAAAGAAAGACAATATTAATAGTTCAAAAATGATGAAAAGTGGTATTGAGTTGGCTCAACAAAAGAAGAAAAGAAAATGTCATTCATGCAATAAGTTAGTACAACATGACACAAGAAATTGCCCATTAAATTCGAAAAGAAGAAAAATCGAATCAACTAATGAATGCAAGTCGAATTAACTTTTTTTATTGATATTTTTCAATGTTAGGTTACCTATTTATGTATATATTTTTTTCTTGTTATTTCATAATCTATCAGGGAATGAGGAACACGAAGACTTGGGAGAATATGTGGAGTGATGATCGAAAGTATTTGGAGAGTGATGGTGTTTAAGTCTTGTATTTTGTTAAAGTTTATGCTAATAGTGTTTTGAAATTGGTCGTGTTTTATTAACGTTATTGACACTTCACAAAGTCAAATTTTGTCAAGCTTTATGAGAGAGAGAGAGAGAGAGAGATTTTATTTTTTTAACCAAAATGCGAAATAAAAATCTTTACCATACTTCTATAATCCACCGTAAAAAAGAACACTGGTAAGAGAGAGATTTGATTTTTTTTAACCAAAATGCGAAATAAAAGTCTTTACCATACTTCTATAATCCACCGTAAAAGAGAACGCTGGTAATTTCAGAAGTTTATACTAAAATCACAAAACTTAAAATTCTATTTTAATTTTTAAACTGTACAAAAAGTGAAAATTCATGATATATGGTTGTTGGGGCCCATGGTTGTTTATACTAAAATCACAAAACTTTAAAATGTTAATTTTGTGTAAAAATTGAATCAGATGGGTTCCTCAAAAAGCCAGAATTGACTTGCTCTTTGTTAATTTTTTGCGTAATCAAAGAGAGAGAGATTTGATGAAAAATCAAATAATTGTTCTCGTTATTCACCGATTATTAGAAGTAAATGAGAGGAAATTTGATTGAAATACTTTCTCTGAAAAAAGGATTAGATGAAAGAGTCATGTTAACTATCATCTTAGCCATTGGGAGTCTGCATCTAATGGCTAGACTTATGTAAAAAAATGTGTAAAAAATGTAGTGCCACAGATCCGCCCCCATATATATATATTGGTTTCTAATCTGTCTGGATTTCCCCTCTTGAACGAAACAAGAAGATACTGTGTCCAAACGATAAGTCCTTAAGATGTAGCCTGCATGGAGCAGAGAGAAAGAAGTCTAGAATTCCAATATTTAGATAATTTATTTTATACTTGTAAACCCAGAAATTTGGGAAAAATGAGTCGACTATTTAGGACTAATTCATCTGCCAGTACTAGCTCTAGATCTAGTCTAAATAGGATCCCAGACATAGTAAATGAAGAACAAAAGTTAAAATTTCAGTCAGATGAAAGTGTTGAATTTAGTGATTGAAATATCCCCAAAGTATATAGTAAAGAAATTACCAATGTCTGCCTTTAAAAGCAAACATCATGTTAGGATAGTCAAGCAAGCTTATGCTCTCAATAAAGAAAAAGAAACATGTCAGCTGTTTAATCCAGAACAAATTAGGAGTCACAGAAAAGACGGTGACAAATACATTCACATTAGATTAGTTCAAATCGTACTTGTGAAGCCTAAAATAACCTAAAAATGGGCAGGCTTCTCAGATGCTCCCATGCCCAGCTCACACCCTTGAAGGTCCCAGCAGCTAAATACCAATGCCCATAGCTCACCTGCCATTGGCAAGGAAAAGTCAAAACATTGAAGATAAGGATTAATTACCCAAGAAAGATAATATTGCCCTCAATAAATGGGCAGGCTTCTCAGATGCTCCCATGCCCAGCTCACACCCCTGAATGTCCCAGCAGCTGAATACCAATGCCCACAGCTTACCTGCCATTGGCAAGGAAAAGTCAAAACATTAAAGATAAGGATTAATTACCCAAATCCTATTTTTAATACATTCCCAATTGAATATTGACTCTAATCAATTAGGGATAATTACTCCATTATCTCAAGCTATTATTTCATATTTAATATCTTGAGAATATTTCTCCATAAACTTTGGCCAATAAGATGCCGCCATGTGCAGGGTAAAACCCTAACACTATGGCCGGCCCTATCCCTATAAATACCCCATATTCTTCTAAATTTCAGAAGCTTTTGCTACCTTAAAAAAGCCCTAAACACTTTATTCTCTCATAGAAACTGACTTAGGCATTGAGATCCATTGGCCTAATACTCCCCCATCTCGTGGGTGTGTGAGGCTTAGGTCCTTGATCAAAGATGTTAATTGTTTTGCAAGTGCATTTTTGTCCAAACTGAAGACGGCGAAAATTTGCATCAACAAATTGGTTTCTTGAATTTTCTGTTACATTGAATTTCTCACATGTTGTATCAATTAATTTTTCCTAGAAAAGTTTCTTGATTAATCCTTGGAGAAAGGATACCAAGGTACGAAATTCAAGAACCACGACGAATAGAACCCCGTACATACAAGGATTTAGACCGGAGAGTGAAGACGAGGACATAGCCCAGCGACGGAGATCCTCAAGGCTCAATGCGACGACAGAATGACCCCTACTACCTCAAAGCCATGCCACCACCTTATCACCACCTTGCAGCGCATGGCAGGGACCACTGCAGTAGCAGCAGCCCAAACTGAGGCCTAGACACTTGCTGCAGCAGCTCACCGTGCTGCTAAGGTGCCAATAGGTTACGGGCAGGAAGCCCAGCCCACTGTAGCATCTTTAATTGCCCTCTAGCGAGCCTAAGTGCTACAAGCTTAGGCCTAAGCCCACAAAGACCCAGCAGAGCTAGCCCAGCCAACAAGAGCAACTCATGGGCAGGCGACCCAAGCCTAGCTAGCTGCTAACCAAGATTAAGCTCGCGAGGAACTAGGGTTGGCCCAACGCGTAGTGCAGGCACAAGGCCAGCCGCCACACGCATGAGCCTAGTGCACCCACACTCATGCCCAGCCACCTAGTCGAGTTAGCTTGCCCAGCAACTGACTCGGCCGACCTAGCCTACGACCCAATCCAATCCGAGGCCACCTTCGGTGATCCAGATTCTAACCACCGGTTCTGCGATCAACTAAGGGTTATTTTCACCCCACATTTCTACAGGAATGCTCGCTTTGGGCTCAAGCTTTATACCTGCAATACTTTCACCACACATGGAGACGCCCATTATACTCACTTTTCCAATCCAAATGGTGAGCACCACCTGACAAACCCCCTTGTGTAGCAGACCACCTTGGTGAACTAACTCCTTGAGCGCATCGAGATGCAGCGCGCCCCAGACAAGGTGTCCCAAAGCAGGACAAGAGTGGAAGAACGTGACTTATTCCATCGACATCCCGACAAAGAGCCGTTCAGCCCACCACGGACGTGCGTTTGAGTGGTGTGCACTCTAGTTTGGGCTCTCAGGAAAACATTTTTTTTTCACCTAGATGCACAGAGAAGCATTCATTCCTGACTTAGATGGGCGCTTAGGACATTCTAGGCGAAGCGTCTACACGAGGCTAGGCCCACAAAGAGATCTTCCTACAGGGCACTGGAGTAGGCAGCTGCATGGTGGACAGAAAAGAGCATAAGAGCAGTCCAACTTAAGTTCCACCGACAGCCCTCACCAAGCATGACGATGAGCAACGCAGAACGAACCACGTGCACTATGACCGCGACACAGACGAGCAAGACATGCCAAAAAGCAACATGGACCAACAGGTCAACACCGAAGCCAATTGGAGACTTCACTGCCTTACGAGGTGCAAATCCAGGAGGAAGTACAAAGGTTCATAGTAGAGCAGCTGGGTGGATTCCAGCACATTGATACTATCGACGATGCCCTTTGTAGAGACATGGCCAACATGAGTAGGTCACCGTTTACAGACGAGGCTCGTAACAGAGTAATTATGCAGATTCTAGGTCATTGATATTACAGACGATACCATTCGTAAAGATATGGCCAACATGAGTAGGTCACCATTTACAAACGAGATCGAGCAGATAGAGCCACCGCGAAAGTTCAGCCCGCCATATTTCACCTTGTTCAAAAGAGATCAAGATCCGGACAGGCACCTGATGGACTACCAAAGCGCCATAACCTTCTACTACAGCAATGATGCTCTCATGTGCAAAATCTTTGCCACAACACTCCAACATGAGGCGCAAGACTAGTTCCACACCCTACCGCCAAGCTCAATCCAGAACTTAAGCGAACTTTCCTTGATTTCACTAAGGAATATTCGTCCTACCGCTCAATCAAGAAGAAGTCTGACCACCTATTCAACATGAAGAAAGACCTAAATGAGTTACTCCGTAAATACGTCAAGAGGTTTAAGGTGGAGAAGGCGAAAATATTGGATGCGATGACAACATTGCATGTTCAGCCTTCTGAAAGGGGCTCTCAGCAGATCACCCATTTTTCGGAGAACTGATCATGAGAGAGAACCTGACCTTGGAAAACTCTAATCAAGACTCAAAAAGACTAAAAATTCAATACCACACACTTTGTAGCTACCCTAAATCAATGGGCTGCTTGAATGGATTGAAAGACATACAGCTGAAAACAAAATAAATTAAGTTAGTAAGCAAAACTAAAAGGAATTACGAAGTTGTTTAAGCATAGTCCTTGGCAATGGCGCCATTTTGTTGAAGTTCCTTTAGAGTGCAAATATAAGGACTGTATAATGGCACAAGTAAGGGTGTCGAACCACAGAGACTGATAAATAACTTAGTAAAACCTTTTACTCTTACATATTAGCATCAGTTAATGACTCATATGATTTAAAATTGGGGGGTTTAAGTAATTTTGGAAAAGAAATAAAGACAGAAAGGAAAGAGAAAAATTAAAACTATCTAAAAATAAACTTAAGACATGAAATATGTTAGAAACGCTTTTAAGACATAATATGACTCCAAATGAACAAAGGTCTTCCCCTAAACATTCCTCAATCAGTGATATGATCTTTTAACTTGTAACATCCCACATCGCCCAGGGGAGTGGATCCTGTAAGCCTTATATGTATATTCCCATCTCTACCTAGCACGAGGCCATTTGGGAGCTCACTAGCTTCGAGTTCCATCGGAACTCTGAAGTTAAGCGAGTTCGCGCGAGAGTAATCCCATAATGGGTGACCCATTGGGAAGTTTTCGTGTGAGTTTCTAGAAACAAAACCGTGAGGGCGTAGTCGGGGGCCAAAGCGGACAATATCATGCTACGACGGAGTCGAGCCCGGGAAGTGGTCCCGCCCGGGTCGGGATGTGACAATTTGGGAGCTCACTGGCTTCGGGTTCCATCGGAACTTTGAAGTTAAGCGAGTTCACACGAGAGCAATCCTATGATGGGTGACCTACTGGGAAGTTCTCATGTGAGTTCCTAGAAACAAAACCATGAGGGCATGGTCGGGGCCCAAAGAGGACAATATCGTGCTACGACCGAGTTGAGCCCAGGATGTGGTGGGGGCCTGGGCCGGGATATGACAATTTGGTATCAGAGCCAATCCCTGGCTAGAAGTGTGCTAACGAGGATGTCGAGCCTCTAAGGGGGTAGATTATAACATCCCACATTTCCCAAGGGAGTGGATCATGTAAGCCTTATCTATATATTCCCATCTCTACCTAGCACGAGGCCTTTTCGGAACTCACTAGCTTTTGGCTCAATCGGAACTTCGAAGGCCTCTAAGGAGGGTGGATTATAACATCCCGTATTGCCTAAGAGAGTCGATCATGTAAGCCTTATCTATATATTCCCATCTCTACCTAGCACGAGGCTTTTTGGGAACTCACTAGCTTTGGGTTCAATCGGAAATTCGAAGTTAAGCGAGTTCATGCGAGAGAAATCCCATGATGGGTGACCCACTGGGAAGTTCTCGTGTGAGTTCCCAGAAACAAAACCGTGAGGGCGTGGTCGGGCCCCAAAGCGGACAATATTGTGCTACAATAGAGTCGAGCCCGGGATGTGGTGGGGGCCCGGGCCGGGATGTGACGTAACTTATCATTTTCAAATGCACAATTAAGATGTTCACATATCTAGCATGGCATATAACTAGATTGTATGAATTCTCTCTTACTTTGCATGTTAGATGCATGGCATATACATAAAACTTATATTTATAAGTGCAACCTAGCATCGCATATACATCCTTATCATTCTCAACAGAAAGCAAACATAAACAAGTTAGCTAAGCTTGAAAATATGTGCTTGAAATGATTGAAACAGAAATTCTTGTGTAGTCAGAAATACCTAATATAGGGAGTGTAGTTAGAAATTCTTGTGTGAAAATAAGAATGTATCTAGTAAGGAATTGAGGAAATTCTCTAAGGCATGTTACTATATTCAAAATGCCGTTTTAATTGATTAAATGTGAGCTAGTGAATGGTGACTATGATTAAGTATGCTCGAGGGTAAGGAATGCTTAAATCTATGTAAGTGGTGATCTTTGGCATGTCATGTTTCATTGAAAATCCCTGACGCAAATGTTGGAAGGTTAGGTTGTGTTTTGTTTGTTTTGTTTCTTTTGTTTTGCTCGAGGACTAGCAAAAGCTAAGTGTGGGGGAATTTGATAGGAACATATTTATGCGACTTAGTTAGCTTGTTCTTGTGTATTTGTGTTGTTATTTCTTAGTTAATTATGTATTTTAAGCTATTTTCATGTGTTTGTAGGTCATAATAACAAAGTTGGCAAGAAAGTGCATTTTAGAGCATTTTAGAGCATTTTTTAGCCAAGATTGGATAGTGCAAGCATGGAGACATGAGGATTGACGTTTTTGAAGATTTGAAGGCTAGAAATCAACATGTGTGTGTGCAAATGTGTTGACCTTCAACTCCAAACATCCATCCACTACACCCATTACATCCACTCATTACCAAACATCCATCCACTACACCCATTACATCCACTCATTACCAAACACTCATCCAATACACCCATTACATCCACTCATTACCAAACATCTACCCACTACACCCATTACATCCACTCATTACCAAACACTCATCCACTACACCCATTACATCCACTCAATACCAAACATTCACCCACTACACCCATTACATCCACTCATTACCACAACACTCACCCACTACACCCATTACATCCACTCATTACAACTCCATACACTCATCTCCCTAGCCTATAAATACATCCACCCTTCACCATAATTTGGGGGCTATCATCCAAAGACACCACATCATCTACACAACTCTCCACCCTTCACCATAACTCACCTATATCCATCCACCACCACAAGAGACCATCCATTCACCACTCACACCTTGGTGCTGCATATTTGCAAGGAAGGAGGATTGCTTGGAGTTGTGCTAGTCATTCAATTTGGATTGCTGGAGCATTCTAGGTGTATTCTACTTTGGTTTTCAATGTTTAATTTCAATTGTTTATGTTTAATTGCAAGTATGAGGAACTAAACCTCTTGTGGCTAGAGGAGAATTCGAAACCATGAATATATTTGCAGTATGAATTGATTTCTTCCAATTGTGATTTGATAAGTTGTGATTGCAATTCAATTATCTATTTTATTCATAACGGATTTGTGTATGTTTATTAAGGATGCATACTTAGTTTTCATGCATGAATTTGATGCTAGGATATAAATAAGTTTCACCTAATCGTTACAAGTTTATATTCATGAGTAGTGAAGGTTGCTTGTCAGAAACGCGTTAATTGAATTCATGGCAAACGTATCATGCATTCATAGTTACAATTGCCTCGTCAACACTTATGATTTTCATGGAACGTAATGATCTTTAATTGTATCTCTATTATGCATTCATATAGGGGACTTTTAGAGAATGATTTGGGTTGTCGTATGCATTCATCCAATTCAATGAGTAAAGGAAAATCTGAGGGTTAATTTGTGCATCACGGTTAATCTGGGGTGTTGAGCATCATAGTTTATTGAAAAGCAATTAGAGATTGATTTGTATGCAAGTGTGTCATGTGTGGAGAAAGACCTTCTAGCTAGCCCATCATCCATCCAAAACAACCAATTTCGTGCAAATCTGTTTAGTTATAGTTTCTGTTTTTTTTTACTTTATTTTCGTCCAAATCCCAATCCCCCTTTACTTTAGTGTGTCTAATTAGTTAGAATCTGTTTTAGTTTGTGTTTTTAAGTGTTTTGAGTCTATAGAGTCTAGTTAAGTGTTTTTAATTTTCTTTTTGTAAGTCAGTTTAGTTTAGATTAGCAATCCCTCCTAATCCCCGGTCCAGAACGATCCCTACTTATACATATACTACAATTGTCAAAAGAGGGTTTAATTTGAGTGCTTAACTTACATCGCATCAAATTTTGGCACCGTTGCCAGGGATTAGCATTTGCTAATCCCTTGTTATTTCTTTTTGTTTATTTTCATGTTTTTTGTTTTAGTTACTGACTTTGTTTCCATTTGTGTATCTTATTTTTACTTATGATATTTGATTTAGTTTTGTTTCCTTGATTTCAAGTACTAAAGAAGTAAGACATGGATTTTGCTACTATTCAAGCTCAATTGGCGAAACTTACTTCTCAATTGTCACAATATGCCGAAAGGACCACAATGCAAAGTGTCCCTACAGATGGTTTGTCTTATGGGCAAGGATATCCAACTCATCAATGTTCTCAATTCGCTGCGAATGAAGATGCTTGGGGTTATCAAGGCCATAGCCAATCAGGGGACAACATGTTTTCCAACGCTTACAATTCGAATTGGAGAGATTATTCAGATTACATGTGTGGAGAACCGCAACAATTCCAACAAGATGGATATTGGCAGCAAGAAGAGGAGTTTTATCACTGGCCATATGAACCATCACAGCCACCACAACAATCTGCCCAATTCAATTCAGGTACATCTTTGAATAATGATATGTTTAATAAGTTACTCACCTCTTTGAACCAGGATGTAGAAAACCGAAACAAAGAGGTGCAAAATCAAGCCAAGAAGACAGGCGAATTAGAAAAGCAATTTGGGCAAATTATGGAGTTCACGGAACAAATTCAAGAGCAAAGTGAATTCTCCAACTCAATTGTTGAAAATTTGAAAGAAGATTTTGAAATCCATGATGCTATCACTTTGGGAAGTGCTATGGAGGTTAGAGGTGAATCGAAGACATCCAAAACAAGCCAAAACATGGATGAACAGCTGTTGCTCGAAGAAGAGGAGAATAACAAGGCCACGACAAGGGAAGAACCACCTTTGCTGCAGCCCCATATGCCATCTATGCCGTCCACTACAACCAAGGTAACCCTAAATCCAATTTGTCCTGACCCCGTTTCCCAAAATGTCCTTATTCCTTGCAGGATCATGCAATCCAAGGAAGAAGAGGGTGAGAAAGGCATCTTTGAAACCTTTCCAACGAATCAAAAGTAAGAAATGGATGGGGAATGTCTAGAATTCATCAAAGAAGATACATTTGAGACGAAAATTCCCAAAGAAGTTGGGTTTTATGACACGGGACAAGTCATAACTCTCAAAACACCAAATCTGGCCAAGTCTCATATCCCTGCAATCTTCAAAGATGTGGTGTTCGTAATTGAGTTTGTGTTGGAGCAAGCAAGTAAGCCATCTTCTCCAACTTCGATTTTATTATATACTAACTTGCTGATTTTGATGATTCAGGCACCTACACTAGAATTTAAACCATTGCCGGATCACGTCAAGTATCACCTTCCATTTAAGGATCAATTCCATGATATGGGCCCTATCCAAGTTTAGAAGGAAGTTTCGTCCGGCTGTAAGACATTAAAGCAAGCGCTTTCTAGGAGGCAACCCATGTATTCAAATAAGGAAGATTTTTTAATTGCTCCACAATTGGTTTAGCATTCCTAAAAACGTTCCCTTTTCTGTAGTTTTATTTTGCCATGATTGTCATTTTTATTTGTTACTGGTTTAATTGTTTTTGGTGTGGGTTTATTTTTAAAACACTGACAGTTATGAAAGGTATTTTCACATTCATTTTCATAAAAAAAAAAAGGGGAAACATTAAGTAGAAAAAAGCTATAAGAGGGAGCCTTCACAAAGGCTGCTTAGGAGAAGTCTCAGTAGTCGGCAAAGCCTCAGCAGTCGGCGGAGCCCCAGAAGGAGGAAGCATCGAAGGTTGATCATTTGGAGCTTCATTACATGGTACAGCCCCAGAAGATGAAGGCAAATGCTGTTGGAACAAACCCACAAACCTCTGATGATTAAGTAAAATCTGACCATCAGATTTCTTTCATTTGGTCAATCTTCCCCTTCATGTTTGTAGCATAGTTATGTGCGAGCCTGTGCAACTTTTTATTCTCATGCTTAAGCCCTCTAATCTCCTGCTTGAGACTCATCACTTCAGCTGCCAATGATTCAACTTGACGGGTTCGGGCAAATAGGCGTTGGGCTATATTGGACACGGAACTTACGCACTGCATACTGAGAGCCAGAGAATCCTTAACAACCAGCTCATCAGACCGTTTGGCAAGTAGTCTGTTATCTTTGGGAGTGACAAGGTTCCTAGACACCACCGCAGCTGTCAGATCATTCTTCATCACCGAATCCCCAACGGTAAGACGACCAGTAAGGGATATGAAGGATGGGCGCCATATGTTGTCTGGAGAAGGCAGGACTGCCTCTTCACCAAGGTTCAAGTCAAAACGACGATCGGAGGGGCCAAACATTTTCAGAGGTGTTAAAGAAAGAAGAGGTCGGACAAGTCAAGATCGTAAGAAGTGCAAGAAGGGAAGTTTTACAGGCAGAAATTCAAGTGTGCTTTGAACGTCCTGCGTACCTTTATAAAAATCAGCACGCGATGGGATTTCAGAGATCGAAGAGGCGAGCTCAAAAATTAAAGAGGCCAACTTAAAAATCAAAAAGGCGCTAGCTTTCTTAAAAGCTGGGCTTACTCAGAAACCACGACCAATCTTCTTTTCCAGATTTATCCGCACTTGTCACATGGAACCTCTGCACTCGACGAGATTTCAGAGATCGAAGAGGCAAGCTCAGAAATCAGAGAGGCATCTGCTTTTCCAGATGTGTCAGCATTTATCACGTGCAGAGTCAGCTTTACGAAAATCACGGGCAGTTTGTCGAACTGTTGATTCCAGATATCGGAGAAGCATCCGCTTTTCCAGACGTGTCAGCACTTATCACATGCAGAGTCAGCTTTGCAGAAATCACGGGCAGTTTGTCGAAGCGCCGATTCCAGATATCGAAGAGGCACTTGCTTTTCCAGACGTGTCAGTGCCTGTCACATGCACACTCAGCCTTGCGAAAATCACGGGCAATCTGTCGAAGATCTCTTGTGAAGTAGAAAGCACGTGAAGTTCACTATTAAATCATCCAACGGTTGCTGACAAGAGTGAAAGAATAGTACCGGTTATTAATTCCTATAAATGTCACCCTTCACCCTCCATTGAAAGGCAAACATACATAACCCTCTTCTTCTCTGAGAATGTCTTTCCAACAAACCCTCTCGAGTCACTCAGTGTTCCTTATTCCTTAGGGGTACCTCTGCAAACAACTCATCTAAAGCAAAAGTATTTCATATCATGAAGGTTGAAAGCAAGAGTATCTCATATCATGCTTTCTCTCTGTCCTTCTCCTTGTCGTTGTTTTGGGACAAAGAGAAAGAGAGCAATCGGCCAGCACTTGGTATCAATCTTCCAATCTGGAACCGACTGCCTGGAACCCCTTCCTGATTGCTTACCTAGCCTTGCTCTCGAGTACTCATCTTCATCATCTTATGCTTCCTCTTCGTCTACCACATCTGCTTGGGGAACAGATAAGGGAAGTGAAAATGATACCTCGAAGCATGTGGTGACAAGGTACTAATTCATCCTTAGCTAGGGACAATGAGAAAGAAAGCAAGAGGTGGGCACTTGGAAAGATTGAAGAAAGAAACAGACCAACACCTCTACCTCGTGCCTGCCGGCCGTGCAGAAGAAACAAGCAGAGAAGAATACAGACTGCACAATCAAATCAACCCGGCAGAAGGAGTCTGATTTGAAACCAAGGAACTCTCATATTCCTCGTTCAGAATTCCAAACCAGTTCGAGATCAAAGCTGTGGAAAGATAACAAGATCATCTATTTCCAAAACCAGATTTGCGTTCTTAAACTCTACTCTGTCTAATTTTTACTTTGCCATACTTGTCATGTTTATTCGTTGTTTGTTTATTTGCTTGTTTTTGTGTGAGTATATGCTTGAAACATTGAGGACAATGTTTGATTTAAGTTTGAGGGGGTAACCAAGTTGTTTTGCATGAAATTCGTAGGAGTTTATCACCCATTACTTCTAGTGTTGTTCCTTGCTGTTTTTAAGTGTTTTTAAGCTGTTTTGGAGTGTTTTAGTGTGTGTTGACATAAAAATCCGAAAATCTCATAAAAATTTGAAAAATTGTTTTGAAAAAAAACCCAAAAAGAGTTGTTTTTGTGTGTTTATTTGTGTCTTAGGGTACCTTCCAACACAATGATGAGGATTTGGTTTTTAATTACATGACTATTGAAGAGAGTTATAAACATGGATGAAAATTTGATTTACTCTTTGATGTATGCTTGGTTGTGGTTATAATTTAAGAATTCACATGCAATCATAAAAGGAAAATCAGTTTTTTTTGTAACATGCTTGAAAGAAGGAACTCAAACTAACGTTACATCATTGAGAGACTTGGGCCTAAACGTTTATTTGGTGAGTTATTAATCTGTGCAATTTTTTTGTTTTCTAAAGTCGTTGCATGATCTCATTATTCTTTGCTTGGTTGCTACTTAGAAGGCGTTTCATCATTTAGTTCCAAATGCTAGAACTCATGCTTATTTCATTCAAAGCATGTTATTGATTTGCATAACACATATTCAAGATGAAGTTGTTTAGTGAGCCAAGAGCCAAAAAGCCTATCCCGTTCATTATGTGTTTAAGTTTAACCCCGTTGAGTCTTGTGTTGCCTATGTTCTTTGTTACCCACACTATTCTCACACATAATTCAATTAGAAACAAAAGAACTTTCTGGATAGATCTCATGAAAGGAATTAAATACTAAGAATAGGATAACACGCATACTTACTAACATCCATGAATACTAAGGTTTTTACGGTAGGGGTTATGAAAGGATGAATAAGGAATACTAGAACTTGAGATGTACCAAAGTGTTTTCCTTGCAAAACCAGCATGCTCTCCTCTTGAATTGATCTTCTTTACTTGTTCTCAGCTTCCAGGACCCATGGATTTAGAAATTGCATCTTTTTCTCTTTTTTTTTTTTTTTTTTTTTTTTTCTTATTTTGCAATTCCAACCTATGTTATCTTGGTACACGCCACTTTCTTAGCTTGAAGCTCGATCATTATATTTGTCTTCATCACTTTGGTATTCCCCAAGCTATAGGGAATGGCTATTATGGATGAAAATGGGTAGAGTTTAGTGTGGGTGATGGAAGATGGCTGTGTTTGGCTTCAAAATGGGTAATGGCTCACACAACAAAGGCAGTGAATTAGGCCATTTACTAGTTAAAACATGCGTACTCTAACATCGTCTCAATGAATTCATTCATGGGTGATAACAAACACAAGTATCCACCAAAGAGAACTCTTAGTATTCAATCAAAAAGGAATAATGAGATCATTTGAAATGAATTTGAAAGAAAAGGATAGGAGGAGTAGAAATAGTTTAATCCCTCTAAAAGAAGCAAATAGGCACAAAATTTCACAAAAGGCAATCTCCACTATCCTTCTTCTAAGGCTTGAACTAGTAACTTTTCACAACTATTCTTAGAACTGAGAGCAATGGTATTATATAGTAGGTACAACAACTTTCAAAGCATAGCCAAAGTTATGATTGCAAGACTAAGTGAAACATGTACACACCCATTATTTAATTGCAAATAGCTCTAATCATGACTCAAAAAGACTAAAAATTCAATACCACACACTTTGTAGCTACCCTAAATCAATGGGCTGCTTGAATGGAATGAAAGACATACAACTGAAAACAAAATAAATTAAGTTAGTAAGAAAACTAAAAGGAATTGCAAAGTTGTTTAAGTGCAATCCCCGGCAACGGCGCCATTTTGTTGAAGTTCCTTTCGAGTGCAAATATAAGGATAGTATAGTGGCACAAGTAAAGGTGTCGAACCACAGGGACTGATAAACAACTTAGTAAAACCTTTGACTCTTACATATTAGCATCAGTTAATGACTCCTATGATTTAAAATTGGGGGGTTTAAGTAATTTTGGCAAAGAAATAAAGACAAAAAAAAAAGGGAAAAATTAGAACTATCTAAAAATAAATCTAAGACATGAAATAGGTTAGAAAAGCTTTTAAGACATAAATCTGACTTCAAATGAACAAAGGCCTTCCCCTAAACATTCCTGAATCAGTGATATGATCTTTTAACTTATCATTTTCAAATGCACAACTAAGATGTTCACATATCTAGCATGGCATATAACTAGATTGTATGAATCCTCTCTTACTTTCCATGTTAGATGCATGGCATATACATAAAACTTATATTTGTAAGTGCAACCTAGCATGGCATATACTCAGATTTAGCACCTAGAAACTCATTAAGAACCAAGAGGATTATGAACATCACATGAACCTTAGAACATGGCATTTATCCTAGAACTTCATGGAATCAATTTACATGATTAGTTCTGAACCTAACCACATGTTGCTAATGAATGAAAGATGATATGGCAGTTATCCTTATCATTCTCAACAGAAAGCTAACATAAACAAGGTAGCTAAGCTTGAAAATATATGTTTGAAATGATTAAAACAAAAAAAATGATTCTAGCTTGAAAATGAAATTGATATACTAAAACTGCATCATAATATTAATTCAATCATGTCTAGGGCTTCAAAGTAGCCCTAAGTATCCATAAAAACAAAATAGATAAAAAGTCAAGAAAGCTAGAACCTAGAAACTGCTCAAGGTTGAAAACTCATGCTCTCTCTCCAGATTCTCCTCCTTTTGTTGAGTATTTGTCTCCTATTAAAAGGCTTAGGACTTATCTAACATCTGACACATTTACATCCTTGAATTGACTCTCATTTATAACTCATAACAACCAGCTTTTAGTATTGGAGTAACTGAAAACTAGCTGTTATAAGAATTTGTAACTAAACAGCTCCTCTTTATTATGTCATAAGTTATTGTAAAAACATCCAAATCATAAGCTATAAAGACCATCAGAAAGAAGACTTCCAGGGCTTTCCATCCATATATGGCCCATTTTCTAATTCACTCTGAGCAATTCGGGGCAAAGCTCGAAAGTTGGCTGTTCTGCAAGGGCCTTTTCTGGCGAATCTTGGGCCACTTGTTACAATATTCAAAATAAGATGATTTCTTCAAGTCCTTACTTTCATCCTAAAATAAAATACAAACAACAAAATACCTTGTGATGCATAGAGATTTTAAGTCAAAAACCTAAGCAAAAGAGGGCGTAAAAGTATAACTTTATACACTCAACAGGAAAACACGATCGAACACAAAGCGGAGGTCTTGACCGAATTCAACGGACTTACCTCAACTGCCATTGGCACAATCACACTCAGCGTAACTAGCCCTCTAATTGTCTCATCGTAGACCTTAATGATAGTCAACAACCTATCTCACCATAATGGGATATTGGGCCAACCTTGGCTAGTGAAGATTGGAGTTGTCACCTCGATCAAATATCAGAAGATCCAATTTCGCATCCCGGGAAAAGCAGTCGAAGAGATCAAAGGCGACCAGACCATGTCTAAGTGATGCATTGTAGAATTTCTTAAGGAGACGAAGAAGAAGTCTTTTGGCCCAGGAGTAGCAGTTGAACTGTAGAAAGACGATTCTACCTCCACCAAATAACAATAACAGTAGATAAGTCAAGAGGATGGCATCAAGGTCGACATTGCTCTGGCAGGTAAATTAGGATGGAAACCCGAAGAAGACGCTGAACACATCTCCCTTGATCCTAAGCAACGGTCAGACCATGCAAAACGCACATCCAAAGAAGATCTGAGCAATCCTGGATATGAAGTCCCCCCCACCACTCTGAATGTGATCTAAGGTTTGACCTGATGAGCAGCTGCATTTAACTGATTCTTCTTGCGACCTACCAATCGGTGCAAGCTTTTTTCAAGTTAATCAGGATGCGTAGTGAAACAAATGGAATGACAAAGTACTAGAAAGTATTACAGGACTTAGATAAGTGCCTGACATTACCTCCCTTACAATTCAAGCTGGAAATAAAGGAGGGTCTATGCATCCATACAGCGGTATCTGAAGTAGCAACGAGCTCTACCCTCATACAAGAAGAGATGGCGCCCCAACCACCTGTATTCCACAGTTCAAAAGTTCTTCTCGATGCAGAAACCAGATATTTGAAAATCAAAACTTTGATTTTGGCGCTAGTTGTTGCAACCTGGAAGCTCAAGCCTTATGATAACTCATATATTTCATGCATTTATACCATTTTTTTCTTGCCTCTTTGTGATGTTTTTTAGTTAAACTGGTTGCATTTTACCTTATTTTGTGTTAGTGTGCAATTACATGTACTTTAAGATCAATTTGAAGGGAAAAGAAGTGAAAACATGCCATTTTTGGAGCTGGCCCTTATTCAAACGTGGATAGAAGTTTAGTGGCCTATTTTGAAGCCCAAATAAAGTTGTTACTTTTTTTGAAGCCCAAATAAAGAATCCAAAATAAATCTGGCTAGTTAGGAGACCAAGAGCAGAATGGGAAAGGAATTGGATCATCTAGCCTAATTTGGAGAAGCCAAATAAGGAAAAACGTTCAAAACTTTGGCTTAATGGTTGGGATCACCTTGCAATCAGCTACAGCCCCATTTTGCATATAAATACTAGGGTTTCAGATCACTTTTATACAAGCCCCCCTTAGGGGTCACCCAGAGCTTTCTCTCTTCTCTTTCTTTGGCCTTTCTTCAAGAAACAAAACCCTATTTCCCTTCGCCATCTGCTACCACCCAAGAAACCACGTAGCCACACTGTTCTTAGAGAAGTTGAACATCAGAATTGCTTCAAGGGGGTTTCTTGTATGAATTTAATTTCACTCATGTTGTTCTTGATATTTATATATTCTGTAATCATGTTGTGTAATTAAGTTCATAGTTGGGGATTTTGATGTAGCATTGCAAACCTACTCTATGTTATTAAGTTAAAGTATTCAAATTACCAATCTATGTTCTTGTTTCATTCACTGATTTTATAGTATAATTTTTTTTTGTTAATCTTAATGTTTGATCACCATTAGGACTGCTTATGAATTATTTGATCAAGGATATAGTACACATCATGCTTAATCTTGGTGGACATGTGAATGAATGAAGAAACTACTATGCATACATCCTTACTTGCTAATCTAAGTTGAACATCACAACAAGGTTGCATATTAGGAGTACTTGATCATAACCACACATTAAATGGATGATCATAAATAAGTAAAACGAACCCTAGTTGCATATTAGAGAGTTGAATGCGTTTTGACTTAATTTTCATGGAATTGACTTGTAATGGTGAAATCGGTATCCCTAGTTTTGTTCCCATCATTTCTGAATCAATTAGTCATTCATCTTTATCTTGTCTTGCATTTTAAGTTACTTTAGCTTTCAAAACAAAAATCTAAATTCAGTTTTCATTTTCATTGTTTAGTTAGGGTTCACATAAAGCTAGTAATTTGTAGAGTTCTAATCAGTCCCTGTGGTTCGACACCCTTACCTGTGCCATTATACTATCTTTATATTTGCACTTGAAAGGAACACAACAAAATTTTGGTGCCATTGCCAGGGACTGATTTGAGCCCCTATAATTACTTGCTTTATAAACCCTATTTGTTTTTCTTTTCTTAATTTAGATTTTTAATATACATTTTAGGTTGTTTGATTTCAGGTGGTATAGAGAGATGTACAACGAATGTCAGTTATGTGCTAAAATTGGCCATCTTCTTCAATTCTACCCAAGGAGAGATGAGTTTCCTATGTTTGTCTGAGAGCACTCACACCACATGCATTTCTCTAACCAAGAGCCACTACAACCATTGTCAAACACATATAGCCCTGCTTGGAAGAACTCTGATCATGGCTCTTGGAACAACATAGAAGCTCCAAATCAAGCATTTGCACCTCCATCATAGCAAGAATCCTTTAACACTACTTTGGAGGACACTTTGAAGCTACTTGCTCAAAGAAGTTTACAATTTCAACAATCAACGAGTAACATGATTCAATAACACTCCACTGCACTTCCCAAGTTGAAAATTCAATTGGGGTAGATTGTCCAAGTGTTAAATGAACATCAATCTGGTGGTGATGATCAAGAAGAGGAGGAAGAACAACCAAAGGAAGCTTGCTGTGCATATTTTCATAGTAAGGTTCCTGAGCTTTACAAAGATGAAGAACCTTACATTCCTCCCAAGCAATATGTTCCACCAATTCCTTTTCCAGGGAGATTTGTCAAACAATAGCATGAGTAGCCACCCATAGATATGATTGGTGAAACTCTGTCGGACATAGTGTTTGAAGCTCTTCCTCTATCTTATAATTTAATTGATTATTTTTCAAAATCTGTGTCGGATTCTCCATGTTGTTTTACATCTTTTCAAGAGGGAAAAGAATTGAAGTTCGATAACGATACCTTACTGCCATCTCAAATAAAGGAAAAAGATATGGCCTCACATTTTATTCACAAGGAGAGACGAAAATGCCATCATAATCGAGGCCTTGTGGAAATTCAACGCACCATATTCAATGCCCCTCGAAAGAAACCACTTCTTTCAACCACGGTTCAGAGGTACCTTGACTTCCTGCCACCGTAGGCGTTCATCCATCATACCTATCGTGTCTTGCCTAGATGTTAAATAAAGCGCTTGCTAAGAGGCAACCAAGCTAGGTTTGTGTTCTTTCCTTTTATTTTCTGTCTTTTAGGTTTTGTCTTATTTCATTCAATGCATACCCTACCTTGCTGCATTGTTAGATTCCATTCTTTTTTTTTTTTACGCATCAAGGACAATGCTTAGTTTAGGTTTGGGGGCGTGGAATTGAAAATTTTCGTTTGTTTTTAGTTTTGGTTAAGTTTTCTTTTGCTTACTAATGTGACTGTATATGAGGGCTATGTTTACAAACAAAACTACAATGTTGTCATGAAAAAGTTTCATATCTTATTTTCTTTTACAAAGCTGTTACTCTTGAAATTATGATGGTAAAAGTACCATGCTCAAATTCCGGAAGAAGAATAGTGGAGACTACCCTAGTGAGTTATTTTGAGCCTATTTGCTTATTTGAGAGGGTTTAAAGCGTTTCTGCTCCTATCTTTTTCTTTCAATTTCACTTTAAATGACCTAATTATTTCTCTTTGATTGAATGCTAAGAATAATCCTATGTTGTAGATACCGTGTGTATATTATCACCTATGAATGAACTCATTGAGACAATGTTAGGCTATGCATGTTTTAACCACTAAAAGGCCTAATTCCCATCATTTTATGTGCTCCATTCACCCTTATTGCAGCCAAACACTTTTAGCCTAGTTCTTTCATCACCCACACCAAACTCTACCAATCTTAGCCCATTACAGCCATACCTTATAGTTTGGGGAATACTAAAGTGATGAAGATATAGATAGATTGAGCTCTAGATCAAAAACGTGGAGTGTACCGAGGTAACATGTGCTGGAAATGCACAAAAAAAAAAAGTTACAGAAAAAAAATCAAAGAATATGCAATTCCCAAATCTTCCCATTATCATGCATGGTTCCTGGACGCCAAGAACAAATAACAAAGACCAATTCAAGTGAAAACCCTGCTTATTTCATAACAGAGACACTTTGGTATGTTCTAAGACCTAGTATTTCCTATCCTTTCTTTCATAGCCCATAGCCTAAGCCTTACATTACAACCTTTTAAAAGACCTAACTGATCTTTGGGAATGTATTCATAAGTGCTGGTAAGTATGTGTGTTATCCATATTCTTAGAATTTGATTCATTTCATGAGATCTGTTCAGAAATTGTCTTTTATTTCATATTTCATGTGAGAATTTTTTAATCCTTTTTACATAATTTCACTCACATGTATTTGTGGAGAGACTACACCTTAGGATCTTAATGAAAATTTGAGTGATATCTGAGAGGACTAGAGTTAAGGTGAATTCTATATTTGGCATTTAAGTATGGTGTCTTTAAAGTCATGAGTCATGGAGTAATATTTTTACACTTTACACATGATACGATTCTTTGAAGTGGCAAACTTTTGGTTTGGATGTATAACTAAGCTTTCATTTATTAGTTTGTTTCAAGTATACTTTAACCAATTTGTTTGCAGAATCTATATATGTTTATGGGCGTCACACTGAAAACCCTCAAGAGACACAACTCCTCCGACTAGGGACACTAGAGGTTTAAAGGCTTGTTGCACATGCTCAGTGCAATCGTTTAGCCAGCGAAAGTGGTATAGTTAGATTGTATTGTTTTTTTGTGTTTTTAGTTATAGTTTTGCTCTAGGACTAGCACTGTACGTTTAGACGTACGCAATCATTGTCATGACGCGATATTCTGCACAGTCCAGACGCACAACGTTAAAGGCGCAAAAACTAAAAAATGTTTCGACAAGTTCAACAACTTAACCCAGAAATGCCCCAGAGACAACTGAGCACATCGTAGCCTCACTAGCCCCACCTGCAGGAGATTTCTGGTGTTTGCACGTTGACATATCATCCAACTACCAGGGATCAGGAGTAGGCCTAGTTCTCAATACCTTGGACGATTCGATGCTCGAGCAGGCGATTAGTCTAAGCTTCATGATGTTAAACAATGAAGCAGAGTACGAAGCCCTACTAGCAGGTCTCCGATTAGCGAATAACCTGGCGGTGAAGAAGCTTGTGATCTATTCTGATTCCTAGCTGATCACCAACCAAACCTCAGGGAAATATGCAACAAATCATCCAAGGATGGCCCGATACCTGATGCGAAAATTATCTTAACACACAAATTTGACCCTCTCTTGGCAACTGTAGTATAAGTATAAGTAGGGATTGTTCTAGACTGGGGATTAGGAGGGCTTGCTAATAACCTCTAAACTGACTCAAAAACATAAAACTAAACTTAAAAATACTTAACAAGACTCACAAGACTCAAAGCAAACTTAACATACTCAAACCAGCTTAGAACAACTAAATAAACTTAAACTAGACACTAGGAATGACTTTGGACGAAAATTGACTTTTACTTGAATTAAAATATTTAAAAACACAAATTAAAACAGATTCTAACTAATTAGACACACTAAAGTAAAGGGGGATTGAGTTTTGGACGAAGTTGAAACAAACAAACAAGTATGAAAAACTAGACAGATTGTAAAACAAATTTGAGAAATAAGATGATGGATGAGATAGCTAGAGGCTTTTTCTCCACACATGACATGTATGCAAATAACTTTATTTCTAGTTACTACTTCATTGAATTATGAACGACAATGCTCCAAATTAACCGTGACATCACTAGTTAACTCTCAAATTTTCCTTGTTTTATTGATTGGATGACATCATTCGACAACCCAAAACATTCTTCTAAAGTTCCCTACATGGCATCATAATAGAGATACAATAAAAGATCATTACGTTTAATGAAAATCATAAGCATTGACAAAGCACTTGCAAGTATGACATCATGTCACTCATGCTAGGAATTGAACTTAATGCGATCGTTTATAAGCGACCTTCACTACATGTGAATATAAGTTTGTAACGATTATGTGAAACTTCCTTATATTCTAGCAACGGATTTATGCATGCCAATTAAGTGTCGACCCTTAATTAACAAATACAAATAAGTTATCAATCAAATAGTTAAGCCAACTGCATTCACGATTCAAGAGTTCATAACTGGAATTTATCAAATTATATTGCACACATAATCATGGCTTTGAAATCACCCCTAGCCAAGAGGGGTTTAGCCACTCATATTCACAACAAAACAAAAGAAAATGAATTTAAACATTGGAAACAAAAGAAAGAAAACACCTAAATGCTCCAACGATCCAAGTTGGATAGCAAGCACGTCCAAGCACTTTCCTTCCCTTCCTTTGCTACGACACAAGGTGTTGGTAAGTGTTTGAAGGTTGGTTTGTATGGAGGAATGAATGTGAAGATGAATGGATGTGTTTGGATGAAGGTTGTATTGAATGCGGCAAAGAGTGGAGAATTGTGTAGATGATGTGTGTTGTTTTGGATGGATTTTTTCTCCCTTGTTATGGTAAAGGGTGGATGTATTTATAGGCTAGGGAGAGGACCACCATCTAATTAAGGTGGTAGTGGTGTATATTGTGGTAATGAGTGGATGTAATGGGTGTAGTGGGTGAGTGTTTGGTAATGAGTGGATGTAATGGGTGTAGTGGATGGATGTTTGGTAATGAGTGGATGTAATGGGTGTAATGGGTGAGTGGTTGGTAATGAGTGGATGTAATGGGTGTAGTGTATGGATGTTTGGTCATGAGTGGATGTAATGGGTGTAGTGGATGGATGTTTGTAGTGTAGGTCAACACACTTGCACACATACATTCTGATTTCTAGCCTTCAAATCTTCAAAAACGTCCATCCTCATGTCTCCATGCTTGCACTATCCAATCTTGGCCCAGAAATGCTCCAAAATGCTCCAAATAGCACTTTGTTATTTGAACCTACAAACACACGAAAATAGCTTAAAGTACTAAAATAACTAGAATTAAGCTAAGTAAATGCCAAGAAACAAGCTACTAAGTTGCATAAATATGCTCCTATCAAATTCCCCCACACTTAGCTTTTGCTAGTCCTCGAGCAAAACAAAAAAAAACAAATCGAAACAAAACAAACAAAGCACAACCTAACCTTCCAACAGTTGCCTCAGGGATTTTTAATGAAATATGACGTGTTAAAAATCATCATTCCCACAGATATTGGTCATCCTTACACTTGAGCACATACTTAATCACAGTCACCACTTACTAGGTCACAATTAATCAATTAAAACGATGTTTTGAATGTAGTAACATGCCTTAGAGAGTTTGCTCAATTCCTTACAAGATACTCTCTATTTTCACACACATTTTCTGACTACACACCCTACACTAGTATATGTGAGAAGATTGATGTAAACACGAAGGATTAGGACTCACATATGTTATAACAAAGAAAGCAATTTTCTGGAGTTATTAAGCATGTTTAGATATGATATCATGAATGGAATGCTACTACTTAGATGCGAGAACCAGTGACACCATATGCTCATACCAATTTCAAACTCCACAAATTGAAACACACAACACTCAAGATTGAAGTCAAGGGTTCTAACAGGGCTTGGGGGTAATGGCTAACAAAGAAAGGATAGGGATAACAAGCGTTCTTAATAAGTGTGGGGGAAGTGTGGGGGAAGTGATTCTTGTGTGTGTGTGTGTGTGTGTGTGTGTATCAGAGTCCTTAATAAGGCACGGGTCGAGAAAAGAAAAAAAAATAAAAGAAAAAAAAGTATGAAAAAGAGTTCTAAAGTGTTGTTTGTTAAAAAAGGGTCCAAAACATTGAATTCGGCCCTAAGTGTTGCATGAATCTTCCCTTTGTATTTAAAATTTGATTCTGCATTCTAAAGTGAATTCCAAGTGTCTATTTCATTGCTTTGCTTGCTATTGCTTTAAGAACGTTTGTTATTCCTATCCTTTCTTTATTAGCCATTACATTCAAGCCCTGTTACAACCCTTGACTTCAATCTTGAGTGTTGTGTGTTTCAATTTGTGGAGTTCAAAATTGGTATGAGCATATGGTGTCACTGGTTCTCGCATCTAAGTAGTAGCATTCCATTAATGAGATCATATCTAAACATGCTTAATAACTCCAGAAAATTGCTTTCTTTGTTATAACATATGTGAGTCCTAGTCTTTTGTGTTTACATTAATCTTCTCACATATACTAGTGTAGGGTGTGTGATAGGAGCATATTTATGCGACTTAATTGGCTTGTTCTTGTGCGTTTACGTTGTGTTTCTTTAGTTATTTTAGTGTTTAAAGCCAATTTCATTTGTTTGTAGGTCTTAATAACAACCTTGGCAAGAAAAGTGCATTTTGGTGCATGTTGGATCAATATTGGGCTCAAATGGATTGCATGCATGAGGATGGACGTTTTGGGCATATGTGTGTGCAAGTGTGTGTGTTTAATTGCAAGGATAAACAATGACAACTCATACACATGCAAAGAAGCCCACATGCAAAGTGAAAGACTCTAAGTACAAAGTATGCAAGAAGATGCATTTTGGAGGCTTTTGGAGCATGTTTCGGGCTTGGAATGGATAGCAAATGCATGGGCCAAAGTGGATGGACGAATTTGAGAACTAAAGAGGCCAAGAATGTGAAGAATTAGTGTCCAAAAGATAAAGAATTCAGCCCAAAAATTTGTCACTCCAAGTTGCACACTCCTTGCCATGCAAAACACATAGAATTCCCTTTGGATTCCCATGCCATGCTTGATCACTCTTGTCCCCTACATAATTTCTGATTTCATGCTTTAATTCATTTAATTATTTCACTCAATTGCTTGATACCTCTTGTTCCCTTCACCCATTAGATTTTAGACAACCTTTACATCCATTACATGCACCAATTGATGCTCCATCATTCACATTTGGAATCCAAGGGCATTTGTCACACATGTTGTTGCACCTTTGACCCATTTGTTGACACATTTCACCTCCCTTTCCATCTCTATGAAATGTACACAATCATTCATGCTCCCTAGCTGCAACACCACTCCATTTTACCCTTCACACTTTGCATCATCACTTCATTTTCACCCTTGGACCATTGCACACCACACACACCAACTTGCCATGCATTTCATCCCTAGCCTAACCTGATTTTCTAAGGTTTTTGGGGCCTATAAATACATGTTTACACCCCTTGGCCAAAGAAGAATCCCCCATATTCATCATTTTATCACAGAAATTCGTCCATACACACCCTAGGAAGCAAAACACCCCAAAAACACCATTCTAGTGCCTAGAAAACATAACAGCCACTCCACCTTCTTCCACCCTCTTTGCCTAGTTCTCCACCACCTTCCAACCATCAAACACTCTTCCACACTCACCCTAAACCCCTCCATATCATTCCCCATCCATTCTACACCATAAATCCACCCAAAAATCTGTCCACAAGCTTCATGCCGCAACAAGGAGGAAGGGAAATCCATTTATGCACTTGCTTTCCAAGTTGGAGCATTTTAGGTGTTTTCTTTCCTTTGATTTTAATGTCTAATTTTATGTATCTTTGTATTGCAAGAATGAGGAACTAAACCCCCTTAGTTGGGGGGTGATTCGAAACCATGTACATGCTTGCAATATGATTTGATTACATTCAGTTGTTATTTCATAAGTTGCGGAATCAATTCGTTCATCTACTTGATTGATAACTTATTTGTGTATGTTGATTGAGAGTGCACGCTTAGTTTTCATGCATGAATATGATGCTAGATTATGAGGGAGTTTCACCTAATAGTTACAATCTTATAATCACAAGTAGTGAAGGTCGCTTGAAAACGATCGCGTTGAATGAATTCTTGGCACTAGTTTCATGCTCATCATAGTAACGAATGCCTCGTCAACACTTATATTTCTCATTGTGCTTCATGATTCTTGATTGTATCTTTATTGTGCTCATCACGTAAGGAACCTTTGAGGAATGCTTTGAATTGTTGTATGCGCTTTTCCATCCAATTCATTAACTTAAGGAGAACTTGAAGGTTAATTTAAGCATATCTAATTAACTTGGGGTGTTGAGTTTCATAATTTATTGAAAGAACAACTGAAAATCATTTTGTTTGCAAGTGTGTCATGTGTGGAGAAGAACCTCCTAACTAGCCTTTTATCCATCCTTTTCATCCAAAAACGTTTTACAATCTGTTTTGTTTTAAAGTTTCTGTTTTGTTTTCAATTTTCGTCCAAAACAAATCCCCCTTTATTTTGAAGTCTTAGATTAGTTAGAAAGTGTTTTGATTTGTGTTTCTAAGTGTTTTGATTCAAGTTTTCATCCAACTTCGTCCAAGTTCTTGTTAAGTTCTCAAAACTGCCCAGAAAGTGGTTTTTTGGCAGTTTTGAGTCACTAGGTTGCTGTTTTGAGTTTTATGTTTGTTTAAGTATTTTAAAGTATAGTTTTGCATTCTTTGAGTCTAGTTTAGTGTTTTAAATTTTGTTTTTATGTTTTTAAGTCAGTTTTCAAGTGTTTAGCAATCCCTCCTAATCCCCGGCCTAGAACGATCCCTACTTACATACTTTACTACATTTGATAAAAAGAGGGTTTAATTTTGTGTGTTAACTTATTTTTCACATCAGTGTGTAGTCAGAAAATGTGTGTGAAAATAGAGAGTATCTTGTAAGAAATTGAGCAAATTCTCTAAGGCATGTTACTACATTCAAAACATCGTTTTAATTGGTTAATTGTGAACTAGTAAGTGGTGAATGTGATTAAGTATGTGCTCAAGTGTAAAGATGACCAAAATCTGTGGGAATGATGATTTTTAACATGTCATGTTTCATTAAAAATCCCTGAGGCAAATGTTGGAAGATCTAGGTTGTGTTTTGTTTGTTTTGTTTTGCTCGAGGACTAGCAAAAGCTAAGTGTGGGGGAATTTGATAGGAGCATATTTATGTGACTGAGTGAGCTTGTTCTCATGCATTTATGTTGTTATTTCTTAGTTAATTATGTATTTTAAGCTATTTTCGTGTGTTTGTAGGTCCATAGGCCTTATAAAGTAATAAGATGCATTTTGGTGCATTTTGGTGCATTTTGGAGCAGTTTTGGGCTTGGAATGAATAGTACATGCATGGAGCAAGGTGGATGGACGAAATTGAAGACTGAAGAGGCTAGGAATGTGTTAAAGAGAAAGAAGAATTAATGTAAAAAGGACAAAGAGCTTAGCCACAAAGGGGTGTCACTCCACCATTCACCTTTCCATCATTTCAGATTTCATGCATCATTACATTGAATCATTGCACTCAATTGCTACACCATTCCTTGTTCCCTCCATCATTTCAGATTTCATGCATCAAATCATTGCACTTAATTGCTACACCATTCCTTGTTCCCTCCATCATTTCAGATTCATGCATCATTACATTGAATCATTGCACTCAATTGCTACACCATTCCTTCTTCCCTCCATCATTTCAGATTTCATGCATCATTGCACTCAATTGCTACACCACTCAATGTTCCCCTCCATTGCCATGCACTTCCTCTATAAAAGGAAGTGTGTGTAAGATAAATTGAGTTCATACTTGGTTAGATCATTCACTCCCATTTCAACACAACCTTCATCCAAACACATCCATTCATCTTCACATTCATTCCTCCATACAAACCAACCTTCAAACACTCACCAACATCTTGTGCCGTAGCGAAGGAAGGGAAGGAAAGTGCTTGGACGTGCTTGTTGTCCAACTTGGATCGTTGGAGCGTTTAGGTGTTTTCTTTCTTTTGTTTCTAATGTTTAAATTCATTTCCTTTCGTTTTGTCGTAAATATGAGTGGGTAAACCCCTCTTGGCTAGGGGTGATTTCAAAGCCAAGATTATGTGTGCAATATAATTTGATAAATTCCAGTTATGAACTCTTGAATCGTGAATGCAATTGGCTTAACTATTTGATTGATAACTTATTTGTATTTGTTAATTAAGGGTCAACACTTAATTGGCATGCATAAATCCGTTGCTAGAATATAAGGAAGTTTCACATAATCGTTACAAACTTATATTCACATGTAGTGAAGGTTGCTTATAAACGATCGCGTTAAGTTCAATTCCTAGCATGAGTGACATGATGTCATAGTTGCAAGGGCTTTGTCAATGCTTATGATTTTCATTAAACGTAATGATCTTTGATAGTATCTCTATTATGATGTCATGTAGGGAACTTTTGAAGAATGTTTTGGGTTGTCAAATGATGTCATCCAATCCAATAAAACAAGGAAAATTTGAGAGTTAAGTAGTGATGTCACGGTTAATTTGGGGCATTGTCATTCATAATTCAATGAAGTAGTAACTGGAAATTGAGTTGTTTGCATGCATATCATGTGTGGAGAAAAAGCCTCTAGTGAAGGAAATTTTGTGAAAAACATGTTCATTTAAGCAACATCTATAGCATGCAATTAACAATTAAAAGGCAGAATCATGCTTGTATGCACTTAAAAACAAAACATTAACCATGAAATTCAAAGCCTAGTAGATTGGTGAACCTTGACTAAACTTAAAACAACATTTGTTAGTTGAGAAATTATACCTTTGTAGATTCCTCTTCGCATAAGCAAAGGCTAATCACCCAAAGAGAGGGCCTTCATTCCTTGCATCTTAGATCTATGGATTTGGATGGATGAAATGGTTCTCCAAGTTCCCAAAATTGAGAACCTCTAAGTCTCTTCACCAAGGTTAGATTGGAGAAGAAATGAGTGACCTTGGAGTAGTAGGATTGCTAGCTAAACCCTCCAAGGAGGCCGGCCACTTTAGAGAGAAAGGAGAGCTTATGTTCTCATCCTTTCCCCAAAAGAAAACCCTAAATGAATTTTGGCTATAAAGTCATATTTATACCTTTATTCATTGGAGTGGCAAACTTGTAATTAAGTCCAAAACCCACTCCTTTAACAAAATGGCCGGCCATAGGGTTTCATTGGGCTTTTAAGGCCCTTTGTGAATTATTTGTCATTAAGTTGTCATACAACTTAAGTCAATGGGCCTGACGTTCGACGCCCAGTGGGCCTTGAGGCCCAAAACTATCCCGAGGTCTCTAACGAACTTATTCGTTTGATTAATTAACATATTAATTAATCCTTGCCATAAATAATTAAACCATTTAATTATTCTTACTCATCTCCATTGTTTCTTCAATCTCCACCTTACACGGTGTACGATCCATTAGGTTCCTTTTAGCGAGGCAGTGGGCGATTAAAACCATTTCAAATCGATTGTGAATTGAAACTTACTTTCAATTCTCCCTTTAGTGATTATACACGTTTAGGGCTTCCATAAACCATGAGTGACACCTAGCAGTATGTCATGGTTACCCAAGCTAATCAGAAGAGGTGGATAACCTATTCAGTTTAGGATTACAATGCAATACGGTCTTTCTCTAATACAATACTCTTGACCACATTGTTTGGTTTGATAGTTTATTCATGTCGACTATCCAATGTGATTTGTTTACTTAAATGATTACCTTGAATGTGATTTGGAATGACTTCCTAAATCTCATTCATACTCTGGCCAGAGATTCTAAATCATATCATAGAGTATTCTCCCTCAAACGGTTTGAAGGTTAGAGATCCCTTGTTGCGCATTTAATTGCCTCCATGGCTAAGTGGCTTAACCCCAACTTTGCCGTGGACACCCTCTAACGGAGTGACTTTGACATAATCAAAGATCAAGGACCTAACCACAAGACAACTATGATGCCTCAGGTCAAATGACTACTTTGCATTATCCCAACTATGAGTTCTCATGTGACATGAGTATGAGAACTCCTCGTTGATCATGTTCAGTGGACTCATTCTCTATTGAGCACCTACATGCTTGTCTTGGTGTCAGTCACACCAATGACTTGAGACCAGTCACTCTCCCTAAGAGAAGACATAGCACGTACTGATCTTAACAGACTGTCAATGCCCATTTGGCAATCCTATGATCAAGAACGTTTAGGATATGTATACGAAAGAGAATGGTCTCATGAATCTAACTTCTTTAAATTACTTTCTCCTAATTACATATTCCTTGGACTTATCGTTTAAGCATATAACATTTATATGAGACGGCTTAAACAATAATCTATGCCCTTGATATTAAACTATATTAGCTTAACATGTGAAATGTCCGTAAAGTATCTTCATATGATTGGTTTTAGGGCACATTTCCAACAATCTCCCACTTGCACTAGAGCCAATCAGCTTGGTCATCAGTGATGATACCTGTTCTGTAGTCATTTCAATAATGGCTGAGTAGTAGGCCTAGGCAATGGATATCTATATGTTATCCATAGAAGCAACCTTGAGAATAACGACGTCACCATTATACATGATTCTTAATCATGTGGTTTAATCTCTCATTTAAGTTCGGATCGTGATGAGACCTTGATTCCCTGGCTTGAGCTATCGCCCCATTAGTGTCATAGTGTCAGTACACTAGAGACACTTTCTGGTTGGAACCGAATAAAGAGTTCATAAATGAACTTTCCCATCCAAACAACATTGTTGTAAGCTTCTATATGGCAATATATTTTGCATTCATCATGGAACACACTAAAGTCATTACTTTTAATGTTTCCATCCAAATATCTCTTTTAGTCATAATAAAGAGATATCTAATTATCTCTTCATTCATAATGAAGAAATATCCAATGATGGATTAGATTCATAATCTAATACATTTACGCTTCCTTTACGTTACTCTAATTCTTCCTCATTCTTTGAGGAATCTATCCTTTAGTATTTCTTAAATACTTAAGGATTCACTTGACAGTTGTCGTGGTTCTGATCCTGGGCTTGCACTGATATCGTCTTGTACCTATCTAGGTACAACTCATATCAATGTTTTCATACAATATGAAATTCATAAATCACCTTTCTGCGTATGCATAAAGGATTCTATTTACGCATTATTTGTTTGGGAGTCAAAGGGCACGTTCCCTTTGAGAAGGGCAACTTGCTAGTCTCACTAGAGTCGTCCTTCTAATTGAAGTTTATCATCATATGAGAAACTTCCTAGCATCTCTTGTCTATTATTAGGGATTGATATAATTGAATTATATCTTGAAATAGATCATTATAGATTTCTATCCCATGTATATAGACTATGTCTCCCATATCCATTCTATCGTTATAGAATGTTTAAAGTCATAACTTTAATGAAGAAGTATTCTTTTCATTTCCAAAATTAATATATCATATATGTGTGTGTATATATATATATATATATATATATATATATATATATATATATATATATTTAAATTTAGGAATATGATTAAATCCCACTAATCTTTTGTAAACCTAGTAAACAAAAGATTCATTCACATCTTTATGAGAAATCAAACGATTTGATCTTTCTCTCATAAGACGCTTATAGCTCCCACTAGCTTGCTAAGATCCATGATGGATAGATCTCTACAACTTACATGTCTTGTGATTCATAGTTTTAGACATATATTATCAAGACTATCTTTATAATGGTTTCGGAAACCCATATTATGTCCAATGTACATTGAATCACCATTTAGTTGTAGCTAGCAATCTTCGAATTAATTGAAACCAAGACTACGTCAAAGATGGTTTCTTCAAAGTCAACCAATCTCTTTGATTGTAGTCACCTTAAGCTACCAATTAGCTATAAAGGTTTCATTATTTCGGATCAAATGGTACTTTACCATTTCCTTGAGTATATGTCATATATACACTCAATGTAGTCATAAGGATTTTCATTCTTATTTCTTTCGAATTAAGAGGTGTAACTCTATGACATAATCATAAAGTTCAAACCATTCAACTGAGACAGTTTATAAATCCTTCTCGACTACCTTGGAGCTTGTGGTATAGGAACTAGGTTGTTATATTTGTTGATTATCATCTTGTCTCTCAAAGAACCCATTCTTTGAGTTCTATCTCTCGTTCATTGCTCTATCTTAGGCAAATCATATTGTAGGATTACAATGAACTACCCAACAAAACAACATTTGTTAGTTGGTTTATAGAAGTGATATCCAAAGGTTAATTTAAGGATATCCATAAGATAATTCTCAAACAAATATTGCTTATTAGCACACAACCCCTAATCTTAACATGATTAAGATTTGTCTTTCTTTCCACCTACATCCTATGGAGTCATGAAAATTTTGGAAGATCTTCTAATTGACAATCATATTGTCTTAGAAGTATATATCCTATATATATGGGTAATTGATAACATCCAACGAACTAAATCTTATTCGAGTTCGTTCTTCTCTTAATGGAGAAATCCACTATCATATGATGCTTCTTTCCTTGATATCTTTCAAGGAAACTGTTCTAAAGTGTTACCTTATCTTGGATCAAATCTAAGGAGGTAAATACTTTAGACGTCTTACTCATCAACTTACATTTCTTGAATTCTTTGAAACCTTTTGCAAAGTATTCGGACTTGTGTTTATTCAAAATAAACTATAGTCCAACCAAGAGTGATCTTCGGTGAATGTTATACAACATGAGTAGTATTATGTTGTGGACAAGTGCCACTGATATCTAAGTGAATTAACCTCAACAACTTTGTGATTCTTTATTCTTTCCAAAAGAATAAAGATTCAAACATTTTGCCTCTATACAATTTTAACAAGAAGGCATTGGATCCGGATCTAACGATCCAAAGCATCCATCAATGACCAACTCGTAATTTATGTTTTTAGAGGTATCACAACTCAGTTGGGATTAGTCACTACCTTGCAACCTTTTGGGTTTTAAGCATCGTTATATTCTAAACAGTTAACACTACCATATCATCTCTACTATAGAGATAATTAATTAGATTACAATAATCTAATCATTCATTAATAAAGAACAATGTTTTGTCAAACAAAACATTTATCCATTTAACATACGGAATTAAGTTCCTTTATTCAATTGGAATGTAAAGACAATCGTTGTTTTTCCATTTTCTTTGGTAGTTCATATGAGGAAGTAAGTACTATCTGCTTTCGTAGAGATCTACATTTAATTCACGTTCCGAATGTGAAGTACTTTCTCTTCTCTCATTAATCTTCTACTTCTTATTAGCCACACTTTTACAACGATTGTAAAACATAGTTACTAATACGGAATCAAGCATTCAAGTAGAAGAACCAACTGTTTTGAACTTTTCAAGAACAATTTACAACACCTTCGAAAGGTGTGTTCTTGACACTTGCAAGACATTTCTTGCAAATACCCCTTCCAATGTCCATCCTTTCATAAAGAAAATTTGTTCCCTTGGAGTTATTTCGCCTTCTTCATTTGACTTCTCCTTTGACTACAATAGTCATGGTCCCTAAACTCCCACTATCTCTCTTGAAACTTATTTCAATTGTGTTAAACACATCAAACGATTTGGAGAGTGTGTGGTTATTGTTCACTATATAGTTTACAATAAACTTAGTGAACCATTTGGATAGGGACACAAAGGTGAAGTCCTTGCCTAGTTTCCGTTTCTAGAAGTGGTTTAACACTTCAACACTCAATGATTCAAAATCATCATAAGTCCATGTCGATGGACTATTTTTGTCAACCAACCATTATGTTCTAAACATAATTACAAACTTTCAAGAGTTGTTCAAGGCAACTCTCATTTCTTCATACAACAATTTGTAAGTGAAGAATCATGGCACATAAAGTGTCCATGCCTTTGTGCTTTCTTCTTAAGTTCCTTGTTCATGTAACAAAGAAACAAGCACTAATGTTTGCGTTAGTTAAGGTTTGTTCAAAGCAACTCTTATTTCTTCATACAACGATTTGTAATTGAAGAATTATGACATTAAAAGTGTTGTCCTCTTTATGATAGACATTTTCTAACATATTCTTCTAATGATACATTATCAATAGGAAGATTGTGAGGATGAGACTACTTAGGTACATATACAATCCATTTAAGACAATCTTTGGGATTGTGGTACCAAGTCCGGAAACTAAAGCATTCGGCTTTTCTTTGTCAAGTTTTGGATAGCGTTTGCAAATATATTGGTAAACAAATACATAACAAATATAAATTGATTGTTTTTTAAGCCATTTGATCCAGGTCTTTAAATCAAATAGCACCACCCACTATTTTTGGCAAATTCCATATCCCTCATTGGAATTCGAGAGTTTTGGATGAAACTCTTAGTAGGGTATGGGAGACTCACCATTACCAAGCCCACCTCAGAAGAATATCATATTGGCTAGCAACAATAATGATGAGAGGATAACGCTTTATCCATTTACAACTTTTGTAATTACCCATCTAATTTGGCCTCTAGAAAATGATGCCTCAGAAGAATATCATATTGGCACCATTGCACTTAGTTAAGTCATTCCCACCATGCTAGTTCAAGTAGGGGTTCAAGAATGGCCTCAGAAGAATATCATATTGACCATACTCGTTGCCTACCTTCACTTCATCATATGTTTGTAGGCTTCTCCTGTATGTAAGCACATACTTTGCATACCCCAGAACTGGACGAATACGGTGTATGAGTCACAAACGATTGAAGCCCACCATGATGGAAGGCCTACGAAGAGATGTTCAAAGCATATCTCGCTTATCAACTTAATAATGGTTTGGTTGAGGGTTTTAGGTCTCATCACATATAAATATACATTTTAATCTTATTAAAACAATTTTGGTCCTATTACAACTATTGGTGCATTTGATTGAATTTAGTTGTATATAATACTCCCACTATGCTTATAAAACAGTTTTTAAAGCAAGAGTATATGATACTACTATAATAAACTTTGCATTCATTTGATGGACTATATAGTTGCCTTAGGGCCTTAGGATGACTATGAACCTTTGATTAGATCCAACACGAGCCTTGTGTTGAATCTCGGTCTAGGGATGGTGATTATTTTAGTTACGCGTTTAATCACATTAAGGCGTGTTGTCTTATTGGGCGTTGGACCCGCTACTCCATTTTCATGCATATCAAATAAAACGAGAAAGGAGTACTTCAAAGTAAAGATGAGCTTATGCTCTTTACAACATTTGAATAGTAAAAATTACTTTAAAGTAAAGAAGAGCTTATGCTCTTTTACAACATTTGATCAAATCAAATTACAACCAAAATCTAATCTACACATTCCCATGGTTCAAACAAATTTGAAACGGCCTTTCACATAGCTCAATTATCGTAGGCTTAGGTTCATAATCACCCTTTAATTAATTAACGCTTTAACTAATTAAACTTGAATGCAACATTGTCATTTGGTTTTTTGTATCCATAGAATTGATTTAAATGAAGCTAAATGAAATGAAAATCCAATTCTCATTTAAAGAGACAAAACCATTTTGTTCTCAACCTAATTTGGGCCAAAATGCAATAACCTCAACTTTTTGGGCTATGTTGCAAAACTTAAACTTTTGAGCTCATTTTGTAAAAACACAAAAGTCCACTACTTCATGTAATTACAACTAGAACCCAAAAATTTCAACAAATTGAAAAACTTCATTAAAGGAACAAAACAATTTGTCCTTTAATGATTTTGGGCCTTTACGTAAATACGTAAACTTTGGGTCAAACTACAAATACACAAAAGTACCAAAACTTTATGTAATTGCATAAAAGCCCCAAAAACACCCCACTTGATAGGGTGGCTGGTTTTGGAGAGGTTAAAGCCACAAAACTTTGAAAATTTTTTCAACAAAGCCTTAAAGTCATGCAAGTGGTGTGTGTGAAAGGGAATTAATCCTTACACACCCATCACCATTTCTATCACCTTTCAAAATAAATATCTAACATATTTAAACATTAGAAAAGCACAAAACAAAAACTTTATGAAATAAATCAAAACTTTGAATCAAAAACACCAAACTTTTTGTTCTTGGCTAAAATATCAAGAACAATGAAGAACATTCATGAAAAACTCAAAAATCTCCATGAACATTTTTCACCCAAAGACATCCCAAAACCACTCAAACTTAAGGGAAATAACATATAACCAAACTAGGGTACATAGGGGTTCCAAAAGTCACCTTAAAACACTTTTAATAAGTCAAACATGAACCCAAAAAAATCACCCTTTGGATTTGGCCGAAAATCCCCAAAAACATGGCACCAAATTTTAGCTCCAATATTCATGCTCATATGAACTACATCTACAACATTTGAGATGGCAAATTTTCTAGCAAAATTTACATCCAAAGAAGCAAGAATAAAGCTTGTAACAATTACAACATTCAAATCAAAGACTATGAACTACAAAACCCAAAAGGATTCACCAACTACTAGACATAGGCTCTGATACCACTTGAAGGAAATTGTGTGAAAAACATGTTCATTTTTGCAACATCTATAGCATGCAATTAACAATTAAAAGGCGGAATCATGCTTGTATTCACTTAAAAACAAAACATTAACCATGAAATTCAAAGCCTAGTAGATTGGTGAACCTTGACTCAACTTAAAACAACATTTGTTAGTTGAGAAATTATACCTTTGTAGATTCCTCTTCGCATAAGCAAAGGCTAATCACCCAAAGAGAGGGCCTTCATTCCTTGCATCTTAGATCTATGGATTTGGATGGATGAAATGGTTCTCCAAGTTCCCAAAATTGAGAACCTCTAAGTCTCTTCACCAAGGTTAGATTGGAGAAGAAATGAGTGACCTTGGAGTAGTAGGATTGCTAGCTAAACCCTCCAAGGAGGCCGGCCACTTTAGAGAGAAAGGAGAGCTTATGTTCTCATCCTTTCCCCAAAAGAAAACCCTAAATGAATTTTGGCTATAAAGTCATATTTATACCTTTATTCATTGGAGTGGCAAACTTGTAATTAAGTCCAAAACCCACTCCTTTAACAAAATGGCCGGCCATAGGGTTTCATTGGGCTTTTAAGGCCCTTTGTGAATTATTTGTCATTAAGTTGTCATACAACTTAAGTCAATGGGCTTGACGTTCGAAGCCCATTGGGCCTTGAGGCCCAAAACTATCCCGAGGTCTTTAACGAACTTATTCGTTTGATTAATTAACATATTAATTAATCCTTGCCATAAATAATTAAACCATTTAATTATTCTTACTCATCTCCATTGTTTCTTCAATCTCCACCTTACACGGTGTACGATCCATTAGGTTCCTTTTAGCGAGGTAGTGGGCGATTAAAACCATTTCAAATCGATTGTGAATTGAAACTTACTTTCAATTCTCCCTTTAGTGATTATACACGTTTAGGGCTTCCACAAACCATGAGTGACACCTAGCAGTATGTCATGGTTACCCAAGCTAATCAAAAGAGGTGGAGAACCTATTCAGTTTAGGATTACAATGCAATACGGTCTTTCTCTAATACAATACTCTTGACCACATTGTTTGGTTTGAAAGTTTATTCTTGTCGACTATCCAATGTGATTCGTTTACTTATGTGATTACCTTGAATGTGATTTGGAATGACTTCCTAAATCTCATTCATACTCTGGCCAGAGATTCTTAATCATATCATAGAGTATTCTCCCTCAAACGGTTTGAAGGTTAGAGATCCCTTGTTGCGCATTTAATTGCCTCCATGGCTAAGTGGCTTAACCCCAACTATGCCGTGGACACCCTCTAACGGAGTGACTTTGACATAATCAAAGATCAAGGACCTAACCACAAGACAACTATGATGCCTCAGGTCAAATGACTACTTTGCATTATCCCAACTATGAGTTCTCATGTGACATGAGTATGAGAACTCTTCGTTGATCGTGTTCAGTGGACTCATTCTCTATTGAGCACCTACATGCTTGTCTTGGTGTCAGTCGCACCAATGACTTGAGACCAGTCACTCTCCCTGAGAGAAGACATAGCACGTACTGATCTTAACGGACTGTCAATGCACAATTGGCAATCCTATGATCAGGAACGTTTAGGATATGTATACGAAAGAGAATGGTATTATGAATCTAACTTCTTTAAATTACATTATCCTAATTACATATTCCTTGGACTTATCGTTTAAGCATATAACATTTATATGAGACGGCTTAAAACAATAATCTATGCCCTTGATATTAAACTATATTAGCTTAACATGTGAAATGTCCGTAAAGTATCATCATATGATTGGTTTTCGGGCACATTTCCAACATCTAGCTATCCCATCCATCATCTTATTTCTCAAATTTGTTTTACAATCTGTCTAGTTTTTCATATTTGTTTGTTTGTTTCAACTTCATCAAAAACTCAATCCCCCTTTACTTTAGTGTGTCTAAGTAGTTAAAATCTGTTTTAATTTGTGTTTTTAAATGTTTTGATTCAAGTAAAAGTCAATTTTCGTCCAAAGTCATTCCTAGTGTATAGTTTAAGTTTATTTAGTTGTTTTAAGTTGTTTTGAGTATTTTAAGTTTGCTTTGAGTCTTGTGAGTCTTGTTAAGTATTTTTAAGTTTAGTTTTATGTTTTTGAGTCAGTTTAGAGGTTATTAGCAAGCCCTCCTAATCCCCGGTCCAGAACGATCCCTACTTATACTTATACTACAGTTGTCAAAAAATGGTAAAATTTGTGTGTTAAGTTAATTTTCGCATCAAAGCCTTCATCATCGCCTTTCGGGAAGGCTCCAAAAAGGTGGCTCCTATCTGGGAAGGTCCATACAAAATTAGCCGAGTATGCAGAAGGGGTAGCTATTCCCTCACCATTATGAGCGACAAAGAGATCGAAAAGCAGTGGAATGCCTACAACCTGAGAAAATACTACATGTGACCTTCCACCTAAAGGATAATTTTGTGAAAACAAGTTCATTTAAGCAACATCTTTAAGCATGCAATTAACAATTAAAGGCGGAATCATGCTAGCATGCACTTAAAAACAAAACATTAACCAAGAAATTCAAAGCCTAGTAGATTGGTGAACCAAAACTCAACTCAAAACAAAGTGAGTTGAAATTTATAGCTTTGTAGATTCCTCTTTGCATAAGCAAAGGCTAATCACCCAAAGAGAGGGCCTTCATTCCTTGCATCTTAAATCTATGGATTTGGATGGAAGAATAGGTTTCTCCAAGTTCCCAAAATTGAGAACCTCTAAGTCTCTTCACCAAGGAGAGATTGGAGAAGAAATGAGTGACCTTGGAGTAGTGGGATTGCAAGATGTACCCCCCAAGGTGGCCGGCCTCTTTAGAGAGAAATGGAGAGACATGTTCTCTCCAATTTTCTCCAAAACAAACCCTAAATGAATTTTGGCTATAAAGTCATATTTATACCATTATTCATTTGAGTGGCAAACTTGTAAATAAGTCCAAGTTCACTACCCTTAACAATATGGCCGGCCATTAGGATATTTTGGACTAATTGGGCCTTTGTGAATCATTATTCATTAAGTTGTCATACAACTTAAGTTAATGGGCTTGACGTTCGAAGCCCATTGGGCCTTAAGGTCCAAAACTATCCTGAGGTCTTTAACGAACTTATTCGTTTGATTAATTAACATATTAATTAATCCTTGCCATAAATAAATGATTAAACCATTTAATCATTCTTACTCATCTCCATGGTTTCTTCAATCTCCTCCTTACACGGTGTGCGATCCATTAGGTTCCTTTTAGCGAGGCAGTGGGCGATTAAAACCATTTTACATCGATTGTGAATTCAAACTTATTTTCAATTCTCCCTTTAGTGATTACACACGTTTAGGGCTTCCACAAACCATGAGTGACACCTTGCAGCATATCATGGTTACCCAAGCTAATCAGAAGAGGTAGAGAAAACCTATTCAGTTTGGGATTACAAATGCAATACGGTCTTTCTCTAATCTAATACTCATGACCACATTGTTTGGTTTGATAGTTTATTTATTCATGTCTACTATCCAATGTGATTCGTGTGCTTATATGATTTCCTTGAATGTGATTTAGAACGACTTTTCTAAATCTCATTCATACTCTGGCCAGAGATTCTAAATCATATCATAGAGTATTCTCACTCAAACGGTTTGAAGGTTAGAGATCCCTTGTTGCGCATTCACTTGCCTCCATGACTAAGTGGCTTAACCCCAACGATGTCGTGGACACCCCGATGGGGTGACTTTGACATAATCAAAGATCAAGGACTTAACCACAAGACAACTGTGATGCCTCAGGTCAAAGGACTAATTTGCATTATCCCAAACATGAGTTCTCATGTGACATGAGTATGAGAACTCTGAAGGATTTATTTTGAAAAACATGTTCATTTGAGCAACATCATATGGCATGCAATTAACAATTAAAGGCGGAATCATGCTTGCATGTACTCAAAAACAAAACATTACCATGAAATTCAAAGCCTAGTAGATTGGTGAACCATTAATCAACTCAAAACAAAGTGAGTTGAAATTATTACCTTTGTAGATTCCTCCTTGCATAAGCAAAGGCTAATCACCCAAAGAGAGGGCCTTCATTCCTTGCATCTAAAATCTATGGATTTGGTTGGAAGAATAGGTTTCTCCAAGTTCCCAAAATTGAGAACCTCTAAGTCTCTTCACCAAGGTTAGATTGTAGAAGAAATGAGTGACTTTGGAGTTGTTAGGATTGCTAGATTCTCACTCCAAAGGGCCGGCCTCTTTAGAGAGAAATGGAGAGACAATTCTCTCCAATTTTCCCCAAAAACAAACCCTTAATGAATTTTGGTTATAAAGTTCTTTATATAGTCCCTTCAAATAAGTGACCTAAAGAACCAAAACCCTAATTCATCTATATGGCCAGCCATATTGGGATTTTTGGGCTTTTGGGCCTTTGTGAATCTTTATTCATTAAGTTGTCATACAACTTAAGTCAATGGGCTTGACGTTCGAAGCCCATTGGGCCTTAAGGTCCAAAACTATCCCGAGGTCTTTAACGAACTTATTCGTTTGATTAATTAACATATTAATTAATCCTTGCCATAAATAAATGATTAAACCATTTAATCATTCTTACTCATCTCCGTTTAATCTTCAATCTCCACCTCTTATGGTGTGCGATCCATTAGGTTCCTTTTAGCGAGGTAGTGGGCGATTAAAACCATTTTACATCGATTGTGAATTGAAACTATTTTCAATTCTCCCTTTAGTGATTACACACGTTTAGGGCTTCCACAAACCATGAGTGACACCTAGCAGCATATCATGGTTACCCAAGCTAATCAGAAGAGGATAGAGAACCTATTCAGTTCGGGATTACAAATGCAATACGGTCTTTCTCTAATCTAATACTCTTGACCACATTGTTTGGTATGATAGTTTATTTACTCATGTCTACTATCCAATGTGAATCGTTTGCTTATATGATTTCCTTGAATGTGATTTGGAACGCATTCCCTAATCTCATTCATACTCTGGCCAAAGATTCCAAATCATATCATAGAGTATTCTCCCTCAACTGTTTGAAGGTTAGAGATCCCTTGTTGCGCATTCACTTGTCTCCATAGCTAAGTGGCTTAACCCCAACGATGCCGTGGACACCCCGAGGGGGTGACTTTGACATAATCAAAGATCAAGGACTTAACCACAAGACAACTGTGATGCCTCAGGTCAAAGGACTACTTTGCATTATCCCAACCATGAGTTCTTATGTGACATGGAATATGAGAACTCTTCGTTGATCACGTTCAGTGTACTCATTCTCTATTGAGCACCTACGTACTTGTCTTGATGTCACACACACCAATGACTCGAGACTAATCACTCTCCCTGAGAGAAGACATAGTACGTACCGATCTTTACGGACTGTCAATGCCCAATTGACAATCCTATGATCAGGAACATTTAGGATGTGTCTACGAAAGAATGGTCTCATGAATCTAACTTCATTAGATTACATTCTCCCAATCACATATTCCTTGGACTTTATCGTTTAAGCATATAACATTTATATGAGACCGCTCAAACAATAATGTATGCCCTTTATATGTAAAACTAGATTAGTTTAACATGTGAAATGTCCGTAAAGTATCATCACATGATTGGCTTTAGGGCACATTTCCAACAATCTCCCACTTGCACTAGAGCCAATCAGCATTGGTCATCAGTGATGATACCTCTTCTGTAGTCATTTCATAAATGGCTGAAAAGTAGGCCTAGACAATGGATATCTATATGTTATCCATAGAAGCAACGTTGAGAATAACGACGTCACCATTATACATGATTCTCAATCATGTGGTTCAGTCTCTCATTTGTGTTCGGATCTTGATGAGCCCTTGATTCCCAGGCTTGAGCTATCGCCCCATTAGTGTCATACACTTTCTGGTTGGAACCGAATAGAGAGTTCATAAATGAACTTTCCCATCCAAACAACATTGTTGTAAACTTCTATATGGCAATATATCTTGCATTCATAATGGAACACACTAAAGTCATTACTTTAATGTTTCCATCCAAATATCTCTTTAGTCATAATAAAGAGATATCTGTTTATTTCTTCATTCGTAATGAAGAAACATCCAATGATGGATTAGATTCATAATCTAATACATTTACGCTTCCATTACGTTACTCTAATTCTTCCTCGATCTTTGAGGAATCTATCCTTTAGTATTTCTTAAATACTTAAGGACTCACTTGACAGTTGCCACGGTTCTGATCCTGGGCTTGCACTGATATCGTCTTGTACCGTTCTAGGTACAACTCATATCAATGTTTTTCATACAATATGAAATACATAAATCACCTTTCTGCTTATGCATAAAGGATTCAATTTACGCATTATTTCTATGGGAGTCAAAGGGTACGTTCGCTTTGAGAAGGGCAACTTGCTAGTCTCACTAGAATCGTCCTTCTTATTGAAGTTTATCATCATATGAGAAACTTCCTAGCATCCATTGTCTATTATTAGGGATTGATATAATCCAATTATATCATGAAATATATCATTATAGATTTCCATCCCATGTATATAGACTATATCTCCCATATACATTCTATCTTCATATAATGTATTAAAGTCATAACTTTAACTAAGAAGTATTCTTTTCATTTCCAAAATTAATATATCATATATACTTAAATTTTAGGAACATGATTAACTCCCACTAATCTTTTGTAAAACTCGTAAACAAAAGATTCATTTACATCTTGATGAGAAATCAAACGATTTGATCCTTTTCCCTCATAAAATGCAAATAGCTCCCACTAACTTGCTAAGATCCATGATGGATGGATCTCTACAACTTACATGTCTTGTGATTTATAGTTTTGGACATATATTATCAAGACTATCTTAATAATGGTTTCGGAAACCCATATTATGTCAAAACATTGAATCACCATTTTAGTTGTAGCTAGCAATCTTCGAATTAATTGAAACCAAGCCTATCTCAAAGATGGTTTCTTCAAAGTCAACCATTCTCTTTGATTGTAGTTACCTTAAGCTACCAATTAGCTATGAAGGTTTCATTATTTCGAGTCAAATGGTACTTTACCATTTCCTTGAGTATATATCGTATATGCACTCAATGTAGTCATAAGGATTTTCATTCTTATCGACTACCTTGGAGCTTGTGGTATAGGAACTAGGTTGTTATATTTGTTGATTACTATCTTGTTTCTCAAAGAACCCATTCTTTGAGTTCTATCTCTCGTTCATCACATTGTAGAATTACAATGAACTACCCAACAAAACAACATTTGTTAGTTGGTTTATAGAAGCGATATCCAAAAGTTATTTGAAGGATATCCTACAAGATTGTTATCAAACAAATATTGCTTATTAGCACACAACCCCAAATCTTTAACATGCTTAAGATTTGTCTTTCTTTTCCAACTACATCTTATGGAGTCATGAAAATATTGGAAGATCTTCTCATTGACAATCATATTGTTTTAGAAGTATATATCCTATATATGGGTGATAGATAACATTTAACAAACTAAATCTTATTCAAGTTCGTTCTTCTCCTAATGGAGAAATACATTATCTTATGATGCTATTTTCCTTGATATCTTTCAAGGAAACTTATCTAAAGTGTTACCTTTCCTTGGATCAAATCTAAGGAGGTAAATACTTTAGATGTCTTACTCATCAACTTACATTACTTGAATTCTTTGAAACATTTTACAAAGTATTCGTACTTGTGTTTATTCAAAATAAACTATAGTCCAACCGAGAGTGATCTTCGGTGAATGTTATTCAACATGAGTAATATTATGTTTGTGGACAAGTGCCACTAACATTTAAGTGAATTAACCTCAACAACTTTGTGATTCTTTCTTCTTTCCAAAAGAATAAAGATTCGAACATTTCGCCTCTATACAATTTTAACAAGAAGGTATTGGATCCGGATCTAACGATCCAAAGCATCCTTGTTTCACCAACTCGTTACTTATGTTTTAGAGGTATCACAATTTAGTTGGGATTAGTCACTACCTTGCAACCTTTTGGGTTTTAAGCATCATTATATTCTAAACAGTTAACACTACCATATCATCTCTACTATAGAGACAATCAATTAGATTACTATAATCCAATTTCTTTGGTAGTTCATATGAGGAAGTAAGTACTATCTGCTTTCGCAGAGATCTATATCTTATTCACGTTCCGTATGTGAATCACCTTTTCTTCTCTCATATATCTTCTACTTCTTATTAGTCACACTTTTACAACGATTTGTAAAACATAGTTACTAATACGGAATCATACATTCAAGTAGAAGAACCAACTGTTTTGAACTATTCAAGAACAATTTACAACACCTTCGAAAGGTGTGTTCTTGACACTTGCAAGACATTTCTTGCAAATACCCCTTCCAATGTCCATCATTTCATAAAGAAAGTTTGTTCCCTTGGAGTTATTTATCTTCTTTATTTGACTTTCACCTTTGACTACATTAGTCATGGTCCCTAAACTCCCACTATCTCTCTTGAAACCTTTTTCAATTGTGTTATACACATCAAACAATTTGGAGAGTATGTGGTTATTGTTCACTACATAGTTTACCATAAACTTAGTGAACCATTAGGATAGGGAAACAAAGGTGAAGTCCTTGCCTAGTTTCCGTCTCGTTAATTGGTTTAACACTTCAACACTCAATGATTCAAAATCATCATAAGTCCATGTTGATGGACTATTTTTGTCAACCAACCATTATGTTCTAAACATAATTACAAACTTTAAAGAGTTGTACAAGGCAACTCTCATTTCTTCATACAACAATTTGCTAGTGAAGAATCATGGCACATTAAGTGTCCATGCCTTTGTGCTTTCTTCTCAAGTTCTTTGTTCAATTAACAAAGAAATAAGCACTAAGTGTTTCTATTGACTAAGGGTTGTTCAAAGCAACTCTTATTTCTTCATACAACAATTTGTAATTGAAGAATTATGACATTAAAAGTGTTGTCCTCTCTATGATAGACCTTTTCTAACATATTCTTCTAATGATACATTATCAATAGGAAGATTGTGAGGATGAGACTACTTAGGTACATTTACAAGCCATTAAAGACAATCTATGGTTTTGTAGTACCAAGTCCGTAAACTAAACGTTCGGCTTTTATTTGTCAAGTGTTGGATAGCGTTTGCAAATATATTGGTAATCAAATACATAACGAATATAAATTGATTGATTTTAAGCCATTTGATTCGGGTCTTTAAATCAAAATAGCACCACCCACTATTTTTGGCAAATTCCATATCCCTCATTGGAATTCGAGAGTTTTGGATGAAACTCTTAGTAGGTTATGAGAGGCTCACTATTACCAAGCCCACCTCAGAAGAACTCCATATTGGCTAGCAACAATAATAATGAGAGAGTATGCTTACTCATTTGCAACTAATGCAAGTACCCATCTTGTTTGGCCTCTAGAGAATGATGCCTCAGAAGAACTCCATATTGGCACCATTGCACTTAGTTAAGTCATTCCCACCATGCTAGTTCAAGTAGGGGTTCAAGAATGGCCTCAGAAGAACTCCATATTGGCCACACTCGTTGCCTACCTTTCACTTCATCATATGTTTATAGGCTTCTCCTGAATGTAAGCACATACTTTGCAACCCCAGAACTGGACGAATACATTGTACGAGTCACAAACGATTGAAGCCCACCACGGTGGAAGGCCACGAAAGAGTGTTCTAAGCACTCTCACGCTTATCAACTTAATAATGGTTTGGTTGAGGGTTTTAGGTCTCATCACATATAAACATACATTTTAATCTCTATTAAAACTATTTTGGTCCTATTACAACTATTGGTCCATATGATTGTTTTAGTTGTACATAATACTCCCACTATGCTTTTAAAACGGTTTTTAAAGCAAGAGTATATGTTACTACTAACATAAGGTTTGCATTCATTTGATGGACTATATAGTTGCCTTAGGGCCTTAGGATGACTATGAACCTTTGTTTAGATTCAACACGAGCCTTGTGTTGAATCTCGGTCTAGGGATGGAGATTGATTTTAGTTACGCGTTTAATCACATTAAGGCGTGTTGTCTTAGGGGCGTTGGACCCAATTACTTCATTTTCATGCATATCATATAAAGCAAGAAAGAAATACTTCAAAGTAAAGGATGAGCTTATGCTCATTACAACATTTGCATAAAACAAATTACCTTAAAGTAAAGAAGGACTTATGCCCTTTTACAACATTTGATCAAATCAAATTACAACCAAAATCTAATCTACACATTCCCATGGTTCAAACAAATTTGAAACGCCTTTCACATAGCTCAATTATATTAGGCTTAGGTTCATAATCATCCTTTAATTAATTAACGCTTTAACTAATTAATTGAATGCAACATTTTCATTTGGTTTTTGTATCCATAAAATTGATTTAAGTGGAGCTAAACAAAATGAAAATCCAATTCTCATTTAAAGAGACAAAACAATTTTGTTCTCATCCTATTTGGGCCATCATGCAATAACCACAACTGTTTGGGCCATATTGCGAAAACATAAACTTTTGGGGTCACTTTGTAAAAACACATAAGTCACTACTTCATGTAAATACAACTAGAACCCAAAATTTAAATAAATTCAAAAACTTCATTAAAGGAGCAAAACAATTTGTCCTTTAGCGTTTTTAGGCCTTAACGTCAAAACGTAAACTTTCGGGTCAAAGTACAAATACACAAAAGTATCAAAACTTTATGTAATTGCATAAAAGCCCCAAAAATACCCTATTTTATTAGGGTGGCCGGTTTTTAGGGATAAAAAGGAGTGGTGGGTGTTTTGATTTATTAGTTTTGTCAAAAACAATCAAGTAGTGCTTTCACCTTTCATAAAAATAATATATGTTTTGATGATTGATATTTCTTTCATCATTTATACAAATATTTAACACTTTAAATACTTTCATAAAAATAATATATGTTTTGATGATTGATGTTTCCATCATCATTTATACAAATATTTAACACTTTAAATACATGATAAATCATTTGAAAAACATATATCATAAACTTTATGAAATAAATCAAAACTTTGAATCAAAACACAAACCTTTGTGTTCTTGGCAAGAACATCAAGAACATATGAAGAACATCCATGAAAACCCATAAGAGCTCCATGAATGTTTTCATGCAATAAAACTCAAATTTTTATCATTCAAAATGAGGCTAACATCCTAGGGTACTTAGGGGTTCCAAAAGTCACCTTAAAACCATTTTAACAAGACAAACATGAACCCAAAAAATCACCCTTTGGATTTGGCCGAAAATCCCCAAAATCATGACACCAAATTTTAGCTCCAATATTCATGCTCATATGAACTACATCTACAACATTTGAGATGACAAATTTTCAAACAAAATTTACATTCAAAGAAGCAAGAATAAAGCTTGTAACAATTACAACTTTTAAATCATAAACTTATGAACTACAAAACCCAAAAGGATTCACCAACTACTAGACCTAGGCTCTGATACCACTTGAAGGATTTATTTTGAAAAACATGTTCATTTGAGCAACATCATATGGCATGCAATTAACAATTAAAGGCGGAATCATGCTTGCATGTACTCAAAAACAAAACATTACCATGAAATTCAAAGCCTAGTAGATTGGTGAACCATTAATCAACTCAAAACAAAGTGAGTTGAAATTATTACCTTTGTAGATTCCTCCTTGCATAAGCAAAGGCTAATCACCCAAAGAGAGGGCCTTCATTCCTTGCATCTAAAATCTATGGATTTGGTTGGAAGAATAGGTTTCTCCAAGTTCCCAAAATTGAGAACCTCTAAGTCTCTTCACCAAGGTTAGATTGTAGAAGAAATGAGTGACTTTGGAGTTGTTAGGATTGCTAGATTCTCACTCCAAAGGGCCGGCCTCTTTAGAGAGAAATGGAGAGACAATTCTCTCCAATTTTCCCCAAAAACAAACCCTTAATGAATTTTGGTTATAAAGTTCTTTATATAGTCCCTTCAAATAAGTGACCTAAAGAACCAAAACCCTAATTCATCTATATGGCCGGCCATATTGGGATTTTTGGGCTTTTGGGCCTTTGTGAATCTTTATTCATTAAGTTGTCATACAACTTAAGTCAATGGGCTTGACGTTCGAAGCCCATTGGGCCTTAAGGTCCAAAACTATCCCGAGGTCTTTAACGAACTTATTCGTTTGATTAATTAACATATTAATTAATCCTTGCCATAAATAAATGATTAAACCATTTAATCATTCTTACTCATCTCCGTTTAATCTTCAATCTCCACCTCTTATGGTGTGCGATCCATTAGGTTCCTTTTAGCGAGGTAGTGGGCGATTAAAACCATTTTACATCGATTGTGAATTGAAACTATTTTCAATTCTCCCTTTAGTGATTACACACGTTTAGGGCTTCCACAAACCATGAGTGACACCTAGCAGCATATCATGGTTACCCAAGCTAATCAGAAGAGGATAGAGAACCTATTCAGTTCGGGATTACAAATGCAATACGGTCCTTCTCTAATCTAATACTCTTGACCACATTGTTTGGTATGATAGTTTATTTACTCATGTCTACTATCCAATGTGAATCGTTTGCTTATATGATTTCCTTGAATGTGATTTGGAACGCATTCCCTAATCTCATTCATACTCTGGCCAGAGATTCCAAATCATATCATAGAGTATTCTCCCTCAACTGTTTGAAGGTTAGAGATCCCTTGTTGCGCATTCACTTGTCTCCATAGCTAAGTGGCTTAACCCCAACGATGCCGTGGACACCCCGAGGGGGTGACTTTGACATAATCAAAGATCAAGGACTTAACCACAAGACAACTGTGATGCCTCAGGTCAAAGGACTACTTTGCATTATCCCAACCATGAGTTCTTATGTGACATGGAATATGAGAACTCTTCGTTGATCACGTTCAGTGTACTCATTCTCTATTGAGCACCTACGTACTTGTCTTGATGTCACACACACCAATGACTCGAGACTAATCACTCTCCCTGAGAGAAGACATAGTACGTACCGATCTTTACGGACTGTCAATGCCCAATTGACAATCCTATGATCAGGAAAATTTAGGATGTGTCTACGAAAGAATGGTCTCATGAATCTAACTTCATTAGATTACATTCTCCCAATCACATATTCCTTGGACTTTATCGTTTAAGCATATAACATTTATATGAGACCGCTCAAACAATAATGTATGCCCTTTATATGTAAAACTAGATTAGTTTAACATGTGAAATGTCCGTAAAGTATCATCACATGATTGGCTTTAGGGCACATTTCCAACAAACTCTTCGTTGATCGCGTTCAGTGAACTCATTCTCTACTGAGCACCTACGTACTTGTCTTGATGTCACACACACCAATGACTCGAGACTAGTCACTCTCTCTGAGAGAAGACATAGCACGTACCGATCTTGACGGATTGTCAATGCCCAATTGGCAATCCTATGATCAGGAACATTTAGGATGTGTCTACGAAAGAATGGTCTCATGAATCTAACTTCATTAGATTACATTCTTCCAATCACATATTCCTTGGACTTTATCGTTTAAGCATATAACATTTATATGAGACGGCTCAAACAATAATCTTTGCCCTTTATAGTTAAACTAGATTAGTTTAACATGTAAAATGTCCGTAAAGTATCATCATATGATTGGCTTTAGGGCACATTTCCAACAATCTCCCACTTGCACTAGAGCCAATCAGCTTAGTCATCAGTGATGATACCTCTTCTGTAGTCATTTCATAAATGGCTGAATAATAGGCCTAGGCAATGGATATCTATATGTTATCCATAGAAGCAACCTTGAGAATAACGACGTCACCATTATACATGATTCTCAATCATGTGGTTCAGTCTCTCATATGAGTTCGGATCTTGATGAGACCTTGATTCCCAGGCTTGAGCTATCGCCCCATTAGTGTCATAGTGTCAGTACACTAGATACACTTTCTGGTTGGAACCGAATAGAGAGTTCACTAAATGAACTTTCCCATCCAAACAACATTGTTGCAAACTTCTAAATGGCAATATATTTTTCATTCATAATGGAACACACTAAAGTCATTACTTTAATGTTTCCATCCAAATATCTCTTTAGTCATAATAAAGAGATATCTGTTTATCTCTTCATTCATAATGAAGAAACATCCAATGATGGATTAGATTCATAATCTAATACATTTACGCTTCCTTTACGTTACTCTAATTCTTCCTCGTTCTTTGAGGAATTTATCCTTTAGTATTTCTTAAATACTTAAGGATTCACTTGACAGTTGCCATGGTTCTGATCCTGGGCTTGCACTGATATCGTCTTGTACCGTTCTAGGTACAACTCATATCAATGTTTTTCATACAATATGAAATACCTAAATCACCTTTATGCGTATGCATAAAGGATTCTATTTACGCATTATTTCTTTGGGAGTCAAAAGGGCACGTTCCCTTTGAGAAGGGCAACTTGCTAGTCACACTAGAGTCATCCTTCTATTTGAAGTTTATCATCATATGAGAAACTTCCTAGCAACTTTTGTCTATTATTAGGGATTGATATAATCAAATTATATCTTGAAATCTATCAATATAGATTTCCATCCCATGTATATAGACAATGTCTCCCATATACATTCTATCGTTATAGAATGCTTAAAGTCATAACTTTAACGAAGAAATATTCTTTTCATTTCCAAAATTAATATATCATATATATATTCATATATATCACATATATATTTATATATATATATACAAATTTAGGAATATGATTAACTCCCACTAATCTTTTGTAAACCTAGTAAACAAAAGATTCATTTACATCTTTATGAGAAATCAAACGATTTGACCTTTCTCTCATAAGACGCTTATAGCTCCCACTAGCTTGCTAAGATCCATGATGGATGGATCTCTACAACTTACATGTCTTGTGATTCATAGTTTTAGACATATATTATCAAGACTATCTTAATAATGGTTTCGGAAACCTATATTATGTCCAAACATTGAATCACCATTTAGTTATAGCTAGCAATCTTCGAATTAATTGAAACTAAGACTACGTCAAAAATGGTTCCTTCAAAGTCAACCATTCTCTTTGATTGTAGTCACCTTAAGCTACCAATTAGCTTATAAAGGTTTCATTATTTCAGGTCAAATGGTACTTTACCATTTCCTTAAGTATATATCATATATATACACTCAATGTAGTCATAAGGATTTTCATTCTTATTTCTTTCGAATTAAGAGGTGTAACTCTATGACATAGTCATAAAGTTCAAACCATTCAACTGAGACGGTTTATAAATCCTTCTCGACTACCTTGGAGCTTGTGGTATAGGAACTAGGTTGTTATATTTGTTGATTACTTTCTTGTCTCTAAAAAAACCTATTCTTTTGAGTTCTATCTCTCGTTCATTTGCTCTTAGGCAAATCACATTGTAGGATTACAATGAACTACCCAACAAAACAACATTTGTTAGTTGGTTTATAGAAGCAATATCCAAAAGTTAATTTAAGGATATCCTACGAGATTGTTATCAAACAAATATTGCTTATTAGCACACAACCCCAAATCTTAACATGTTTTAAGATTTGTTTTTCTTTCCAACTACATCTTATGGAGTCATGAAAATATTGGAAGATCTTCTAATTTACAATCATATTGTTTTAGAATTATATATCCTATATATATGGGTAATAGATAATATCTAACGAACTAAATCTTATTCGAGTTCGTTCTTCTCCTAATGGAGAAATCCATTATCTTTTGATGCTATTTTCCTTGATATCTTTCATGGAAACTCATCTAAAGTGTTACCTTTCCTTGGATCAAATCTAAGGAGGTAAATACTTTAGATGTCTTACTCATCAACTTACATTTCTTGAATTCTTTGAAACATTTTGCAAAGTATTCGGACTTGTGTTTATTCAAAATAAACTATAGTTCAACCGAGAGTGATCTTCGGTGAATGTCATCCAACATGAGTAGTATTATGTTGTGGACAAGTGCCACTAACATCTAAGTGAATTAACCTCAACAACTTTGTGATTCTTTCTTCTTTCCAAAAGAATAAAGATTCAAACATTTCGCCTCTATACAATTTTAACAAGAAGGTATTGGATCCGGATCTAACGATCCAAAGCATCCATCTATCACCAACTCGTAACTTATGTTTTAGAGGTATCACAACTTAGTTGGGATTAGTCACTACCTTGCAACCTTTTGGGTTTTAAGCATCATTATATTCTAAACAGTTAACACTACCATATCATCTCTACTATAGAGACAATCAATTAGATTACTATAATCCAATCATTGATTGATTAATAAGGAACAATGCTTTGTCAAACAAAACATTCATCCATCTCTACTATAGTGACGGAATTAAGTTCCTTAAAATTGGAATATAAAGACAATCTATGTTTTTCCAATTTCTTTGGTAGTTCATATGAGAAAGTAAGTACCATCTGCTTTCGCAGAGATCTTTATTTTATTCACGTTTCGAATGTGAAGTACTTTCTCTTCTCTCATTAATCTTCTACTTCTTATTAGCCACACTTTTACAACGATTGTAAAACATAGTTACTAATACGGAATCAAACATTCAAGTAGAAGAACCAACTGTTTTGAACTTTTCAAGAACAATTTACAACACCTTCGAAAGGTGTGTTCTTGACACTTGCAAGACATTTCTTGCAAATACCCCTTCCAATGTCCATCCTTTCATAAAGAAAGTTTGTTCCCTTGGAGTTAATTTTATCTTCTTCATTTGACTTCTCCTTTGACTACAATAGTCATGGTCCCTAAACTCCCACTATCTCTCTTGAAACTTATTTCAATTGTGTTATACACATCAAACATTTTGGAGAGCATGTGGTTATTGTTCACTATATAGTTTACAATAAACTTAGTGAACCATAAGGATAGGGACACAAAGGTGAAGTCCTTGCCTAGTTTCCGTCTCATTAAGTGGTTTATCACTTCAACACTCAATGATTCAAAATCATCATAAGTCCATGTTAATGGACTATTTTTGTCAACCAACCATTATGTTCTAAACATAATTACAAACTTTCAAGAGTTGTACAAGGCAACTCTTATTTCTTCATACAACAAATTGTAAGTGAAGAATCATGGCACATTAAGTGTCCATGCCTTTGTGCTTTCTTCTCAAGTTCTTTGTTCATATAACAAAGAAACAAGCACAAAGTGTTTGCATTGACTAAGAGTTGTTCAAAGCAACTCCTATTTCTTCATACAACAAATTGTATTTGAAGTATTATGACATTAAAAGTGTTGTCCTCTTTATGATAGACTTTTTCTAACATATTCTTCTAATGATACATTATCAATAGGAAGATTGTAAGGAAGAGACTACTTAGGTACATTTACAAGCCATTAAAGACAATCTATGGTTTTGTAGTACCAAGTCCGGAAACTAAATCTTTCGGCTTTTATTTGTCAAGTGATGGATAGCGTTTGCAAATATATTAGTAAACAAATACATAACGAATATAAATTGATTGATTTTAAGCCATTTGATTCGGGTCTTTAAATCAAATAGCACCACCCACTATTTTTGGCAAATTCCATATCCCTCATTGGAATTCGAGAGTTTTGGATGAAACTCCTAGTAGGGTATGGGAGGCTCACTATTACCAAGCCCACCTCACAATGATATGATATTGGCTAGCATTAATAATAATGAGAGAGTACGCTTACTCATTTGCAACTAATGCAAGTACCCATCTTATTTGGCCTCTAGAGAATGTTACCTCACAATGATATGATATTGGCTCCATTGCACTTAGTTAAGTCATTCCCACCATGCTTAGTTTATGAAGGGGTTCAAGAATAACCTCACAATGATATGATATTGGCCATCCTCGTTGCCTACATAAACCTCATCATATGTTTATGGATTCCTCCTGAGTATAAGCATGCACTTTGTACTCCCCCATGATAGGGTGAAGCCGGTGTACAAGTCATAAACGATTGGATCCCACCACGGTGGAAGGCCTACGAAAGAGTGTTCTAAGCACTCTCACGCTTATCAACTTAATAATGGTTTGGTTGAGGGTTTTAGGTCTCATCACATATAAACATACATTTTAATCTATATTAAAACAATTTTGGTCCTATTACAACTATCGGTCCATTTGATTGTTTTTAGTTGTATATAATACTCCCACTATGCTTATAAAACGGTTTTTAAAGCAAGAGTATATGATACTACTAACATAAACTTTGCATTCATTTGATGGACTATATAGTTGCCTTAGGGCCTTAGGATGACTATGAACCTTTGTTTAGATTCAACACGAGCCTTGTGTTGAATCTTGGTCTAGGGATGGTGATTGATTTTAGTTACACGTTTAATCACATTAAGGCGTGTTGTCTTAGGGGCGTTGGACCCAACTACTTCATTTTCATGCATATCATATAAAGCAAGAAAGAAGTACTTCAAAGTAAAGGTGAGCTTATGCTCATTACAACATTTGCATAAAACAAATTACTTTAAAGTAAAGAAGAGCTTAAGCCCTTTTACAACATTTGATCAAATCAAATTACAACCAAAATCTAATCTACACATTCCCATGGTTCAAACAAATTTGAAACGGCCTTTCACATAGCTCAATTATATTAGGCTTAGGTTCATAATCACCCTTTAATTAATTAACATTTTAACTAATTAAATTGAATGCAACATTTTCATTTGGTTTTTGTATCCATAAAATTGATTTAAATGGAGCTAAACAAAATGAAAATCCAATTCTCATTTAAAGAGACAAAACAATTTTGTTCTCTACTTAATTTGGGCCAATATGCAATAACCACAACTTTTGGGCCATAAAGCAATTAACCTCAACTTTTGGGCTATATTGCAAAACTTTTGGGGTCACTTTGTAAAGACACAAAAGTCCACTACTTCATGTAATTACACTAGAACCCAAAATTTAATCAATGCAAAAACTTCATTAAAGGAGCAAAACAATTTGTCCTTTAGCGTTTTTGGACCTAAACGTAAAAACGTAAACTTTTGGGCCAAAGTGGAAATACACAAAAGTATCAAAACTTTATGTAATTGCATAAAAGGCCCCAAAAGTACCCCCACTAGGGGGTGGCCGGTTTTGGAAGAGGATAGAGTGATTTGTGTGTTGATTTGTGAGTTTTAGACATAAAGCATGCAAGTGATGCAAGTGGTGTGTGTGAAAGGAAATTAATCCTTTCACACCCACCATAATATCTCTTACATCTCTTACACCATATAAACAAATATCTAAAACATTTAAACATTTGAAAAACATAAAACATAAACTTTATGAAATAAATCAAAACTTTGAATCAAAACACAAACCTTTTTGTTCTTGGCAAAAATGTCAAGAACAATGAAGAACATTCATGAAAAACCCAAAATTTTTCCATGAACTTTTTCCACCCAAAAACATTCCAAAACCATTCAAACTTTAGGGAAATAACATCTAACCAAACTAGGGTACATAGGGGTTCCAAAAGTCACCTTAAAACACTTTTAACAAGTCAAACAAGAACCCAAAAATCCACCCTTTGGATTTGGCCGAATTTTCCCAAAGTCATGGCACCAAATTTTAGCTCCAATATTCATGTTCATAAGAACTACATCTACAACATTTGAGATGGCAAATTTTCTAACAAAATTTACATTCAAAGAAGCAAGAATAAAGCTTGTAACAATTACAACTTTTAAATCACAAACTATGAACTACAAAACCCAAAAGGATTCACCAACTACTAGACCTAGGCTCTGATACCACTTGAAGGAATATTTTGTGAAAACAAGCTCATTTAAGCAACATCTTTAAGCATGCAATTAACAATTAAAGGCGGAATCATGCTAGCATGCACTTAAAAACAAAACATTAACCAAGAAATTCAAAGCCTAGTAGATTGGTGAACCAAAACTCAACTCAAAACAAAGTGAGTTGAAATTTATAGCTTTGTAGATTCCTCTTTGCATAAGCAAAGGCTAATCACCCAAAGAGAGGGCCTTCATTCCTTGCATCTTAAATCTATGGATTTGGATGGAAGAATAGGTTTCTCCAAGTTCCCAAAATTGAGAACCTCTAAGTCTCTTCACCAAGGAGAGATTGGAGAAGAAATGAGTGACCTTGGAGTAGTGGGATTGCAAGATGTACCCCCCAAGGTGGCCGGCCTCTTTAGAGAGAAATGGAGAGACATGTTCTCTCCAATTTTCTCCAAAACAAACCCTAAATGAATTTTGGCTATAAAGTCATATTTATACCATTATTCATTTGAGTGGCAAACTTGTAAATAAGTCCAAGTTCACTACCCTTAACAATATGGCCGGCCATTAGGATATTTTGGACTAATTGGGCCTTTGTGAATCATTATTCATTAAGTTGTCATACAACTTAAGTTAATGGGCTGGACGTTTGAAGCCTATTGGGCCTTAAGGTCCAAAACTATCCCGAGGTCTTTAACGAACTTATTCTTTTGATTAATTAACATATTAATTAATCCTTGCCATAAATAAATGATTAAACCATTTAATCATTCTTACTCATCTCCATGGTTTCTTCAATCTCCTCCTTACACGGTGTGCGATCCATTAGGTTCCTTTTAGCGAGGCAATGGGCGATTAAAACCATTTTACATCGATTGTGAATTCAAACTTACTTTCAATTCTCCCTTTAGTGATTACACACGTTTAGGGCTTCCACAAACCATGAGTGACACCTTGCAGCATATCATGGTTACCCAAGCTAATCAGAAGAGGTAGAGAAAACCTATTCAGTTTGGGATTACAAATGCAATACGGTCTTTCTCTAATCTAATACTCATGACCACATTGTTTGGTTTGATAGTTTATTTATTCATGTCTACTATCCAATGTGATTCGTGTGCTTATATGATTTCCTTGAATGTGATTTAGAACGACTTTTCTAAATCTCATTCATACTCTGGCCAGAGATTCTAAATCATATCATAGAGTATTCTCCCTCAAAAGGTTTGAAGGTTAGAGATCCCTTGTTGCGCATTCACTTGCCTCCATGACTAAGTGGCTTAACCCCAACGATGCCGTGGACACCCCGATGGGGTGACTTTGACATAATCAAAGATCAAGGACTTAACCACAAGACAACTGGGATGCCTCAGGTCAAAGGACTAATTTGCATTATCCCAAACATGAGTTTTCATGTGACATGAGTATGAGAACTCTTCGTTGATCGCGTTCAGTGAACTCATTCTCTACTGAGAACCTACGTAATTGTCTTGATGTCACACACACCAATGACTCGAGACTAGTCACTCTCCCTGAGAGAGGACATAGCACGTACCGATCTTGACGGATTGTCAATGCCCAATTGGCAATCCTATGATCAGGAACATTTAGGATGTGTCTACGAAAGAATGGTCTCATGAATCTAACTTCATTAGATTACATTCTTCCAATCACATATTCCTTGGACTTTATCGTTTAAGCATATAACATTTATATGAGACGGCTCAAACAATAATCTTTGCCCTTTATAGTTAAACTAGATTAGTTTAACATGTAAAATGTCCGTAAAGTATCATCATATGATTGGCTTTAGGGCACATTTCCAACACCACCATTCATTGGACCCTATTCAAGACAAACAAAGTTTGAAGACTCAAGCAACTTAAGAAACAAGACCTCGCATGCCGAGGATTATTTGTTGTTATGCCATTACTACATGACAGCAAAGTTAATAAATTTATTTATTTTCAATGAAGATTGAAGGAATTATTCATAAGCCTGAGCTGAATGCATAAGCAAACTGACCACCCTTGTGACAAACAAAAGACATCCCTGCCCTTGTAGATATGGCGTATTTTCTTCAATTAGAAGAGGGTAAACTAATCCGGAATATCTAGACATGGATGGGTTGTACGACTGCCCTTGTGATTTAGCAATCCCTCCTAATTACTTGGAAACTGACTTGAAAACGTAAAAACAAAGTTTAAAACACTAAACTAGACTCAAAGAATGCAAAACTATACTTTAAAATACTAAGAAAAACAAAAAGATTCAAAACAGCAAATAAACATTCAAAACTGCCTTAAAAACACTTTCTGGGCAGTTTTGAACACCTAACACTGAATTGGACGAAATTGGGTTATGACTTGACTCAAGACACTTAAAAACACAAACTAAAGTGATTACTGACTAATCTAACATTTTGAAATAAATGGGAGATTGGTTCTTGACGAATTTGAAAACAAAACAAACTTTGTAAAACAAAACAGATTGTAAATGAATTTGAATGAAACTTATGGATGGAAGGCTAGCTAGGAGGTTCTTCTCCACACATGTCACACTTGCATACAAAACGATTTTCAGTTGCTTTTCGATAAACTATGAATACTCAACGCCCCAAATTAACAGTGAATTGCACTAATTAACCCTCAGTTTTTCCACAAGTTATTGGGTTGGATGATTGCATACGACAACCCAAAACATTCCCTACAAGTTCCCTACATGAATTGCATAATAGAGATACAAGCAAGAATCATTAAGTTCTATGAAAAACATAAGCATTGACGAGGCACTCGGTACTATGATTTGCATGAAACTTATGCCAAGAATTTACTTAACGTGATTGTGACTAGCAACCTTCACTACTTGTGAATATAAGTTCATAACGATTAGGTGAAACTCCCTTATATTCTAGCGTCAAATTCATGCATGAAAATTAAGCGTGCACTCTCAACCAACATACACAAATCAGTTTTTATACGAACGGATAAGTAAATTGAATTCATAACTTATGAATCACAACTAGATGTAATCAAATCATATTGCAAGCATGAACATAGTTTCGAATCACCCCCTAACTAAGAGGGGTTTAGTTCCTCATGCTCGCAATTACACAAAGATAACTTAAATTAAACATTGAAATCAAAGATAGAAAACACCTAGAAACGCTCCAACACTCCCAAGGCTTGAGCATAGGCACGGCACAAGATGTTCCTTCTCCTTCCTTCCTTGCAATAGTCACGGCATAAGAGATTTAGAACAGGTTTTGGGTGGTTTTTATGGTGTAGAATGGATGGGGAATGGTATGGAAAGGTTTAGGGTTGATGGGTGGTGTGGCTAGGGGTGGTGTTTGGCTGAATGTTTAGAGAATGGTGATGGAGAGGTGCGGCTAAGGTAAGGGATCAAAATCTGTTTTTTTTTATGAATATGGGAGGTGGTATTTATAGGCTTGAGAGATGACCACTCCATTTCCTTTGCATGTGCAGCTTATGTGGGTGTGAGTTGTCATGTTTCCCCTTTACATTTACACACACATGCTTCATCATTTCAACCACAAAACACACCAATTTTCTGCCCATGCCGTGTGCTTTTCTTCCACGTTGCATGTGGGTTTGCTGCCATGTTTCTTTGCTTTGCCATTACACTTGCACACATACATGTTCTTTGCATCATTTCAACCACAAAACACACACATTTTCTGCCATGTTTCACCTTTACATTTACACACACACATGCTTCATCATTTCAACCACAAAACACACACAATTTCTGCCCATGCCGTGTGATCCCATGTGTGTGCTGCAATGTTCTTTTCTTTGCCATGTGTTTGCTTTCTTTGCCATGTGTTTGCTGCCATGTTATCATCCTAGCTGTTACACTTGCACACACACATGTTCTTTGCATCATTTCAACCACAAAACACACCAATTTTCTGCCCATGCCGTGTGCTCCCATGTGTGTGCTGCAACATTCTTTTCTTTGCCATGTGTTTGCTGCAACAAGGGGTTTATTTAAAGGGATAAAGGAAATAAAACCCTAGGTTAACTAGGTAAACAGAAATTAAGTCTAAAGCTTCTACAATTTAGGGAAACAAATCAGAAAACTAAGGGAAAGTGCAAGGAGGATGCGGCAATAACTAGAAAATTAAGGGAATGTGATTTCCTTGCATGCTTTGGTATTCAATTTCGTCCATCTATATTGCTCCAAGCATAAGTTATTCAATTCATACCCAAAACTGCTCCAAAAGGCTCCATAATGCATCTTCTTGCACATTTTGTCCTTAGAATCTGAAAACATACGAAAATGACTTTAAACACTAAAATAACTATGAAATAATAATGTAAAAGCACAAGAACAAGCCAACTAAGTCGCATGAAAATGCTCCTATCACTGGTCCCTCGACTGCCACTCCTTCAGCAGCTACACCGCTTTTAACAGCCAAAGCTTCCATCAACTCATCATCAACCACCTATGCCTGACCCTCAGCTGCTCCACCAAAGGCAGGCTCAAACGAGAAATCAAGCAGAACAACTGGAGAAATGGAGAAAGTCTCGAAGTTCTTCTCGGAAAACTCTTAATTCAACGGCCTACCCTGAAGTTAGTCTACATAACCAAGCTTGTAGAAATCGGCCAAACAAGAAGCAAGCGCCATTTCGTGATCGGCTTTTTTATTCTTTAGCTGCATGTTTTCCTTAACAAGCCCAGTGTGAGTACCCTGCAGATTATCCAATTCCTTGACAATCAGTGAAACACGACTGACTTTCTTCTCTATAGCTTCCACCATCGCCTGAGTCGCACTACACTTAGCCTTCAAATGGGCGACCTCCTTGTTGTGTTCCTTTAAAGTGCAAATATAAGGATAGTATAATGGCACAAGTAAGGGTGTCGAACCACAAGGACTGATTAGAACTCTACAAATTACTAGCTTTATGTGAACCCTAACTAAGCAATGAAAATGAAAACTGAATTTAGATTTTTGTTTTGAAAGCTAAAGTAACTTAAAATGCAAGACAAGATAAAGATTAATGATAGATTGATTCAGAAACAATAGGAACAAAACTAGGGGTACCGATTTCACCATTACAAGTCAATTCCATGAAAATTAAGTCCAAACGCATTCAACTCTCCAATCTGCAACTAGGGTTCATTTTACTTATTTATGATCATCCATTTAATCTGTGGTTGTGATCAAGTACTCCTAATCTACAACCTAGTTGTGATGTTCAACTTAGATTAGCAAGTAAGAATCCATTAAGAACAAGAAAACTTAAAAGAACCAAAGATATCGCATGGCAGGATGTATGCATAGCAATTTCTTCATTCATTCACATGTCCACCAAGATTAAGCATGATGTGCAATATAACCTTGATCAAATAATTCATAAGCAGCCCTAATGGTGATCAAACATTAAGATTAACAAACGAATTATACTATAAAATCAATGAATGAAACAAGAACACATATTGGTAATTTGAATACTTTAACTTAATAACAAAGAGTAGGTTTGCAAGGCTACATAGAATTCCCCAGCTATGAACTTAATTACACAACACAATTATAAAATATATATAAATATCAAGAACAACATGAGTGAAATTAAAGTTCATAGAAGAAACCCCCTTGAAGCAATTCTAATGTTGAACTTCTCAAAGAACAGCGCGGTAGCGTGGTTTCTTCGGTGGCAGCGGATGGCGAAGAGAAATAGGGTTTTGTTGCTGGAAGAAAGGCCAAAGAAAGAGAAAAGAAAGAGCTCTAAGCAACCCCAAGGGGGCTTGTGTAAAAGTGATCTGAAACCCTAGTATTTATATGCTAAGTGGGGTTGCAGCTGATTGCAAGGTCACCCCAACCATTAAGCTAAAGTTTTGAATGTTTTTCCTTATTTGGCTCCTCCAAATCAGGCTAGATAATCCAATTCCTTTCCCATTCTGCTCCTGGTCTTCTAACAAGCTAGATTTATCTTGGATTCTTTATTTGGGCTTCAAAACAGGCCCCTAAACTTCTTTCCACGTTTGAATAAGGGTTAACCCCAAAAATGGCATGTTTTCACTTCTTTTGCCTTCAAATTGATCTAAAGTACATTTAACTGCACACTAACACAAAATAAAGTAAAATGCAACCAGTTTAACTCAAAAACTGAAGGAAATTTTTGTGAAAACAAGTTCATTTGAGCAACATTTACAACATGCAATTAACAATTAAAGGTGAAATCATGTTTGTATGCACTCAAAAATAAAACTTTACCCATGAAATTAAAGGCCTAGTGAGTGTGGTGAACCAAGACTCAACTCAAGAACAAAGTGAGTTGAGAAATATTATACCTTTGTTGATTCCTCTTTGCGTAAGCAAGGGCTAATCACCTAAGAGATAGGGCCTTCATTCCTTACTTCTTAGCTCCATGGATTCCTTGGATGAGGATGGTAGAATGGATTCTCCAAGTTCCCAAAATAGAGAACCTCTAAGTCTCCACACCAAGAAGAGCATTGATGAAGACATAAGTGACCTAGAGGAAGGAAGATTGCTAGCTATGTTCCTCTAGGGTGGCCAGCATTCATTAGAGAAGAGAGAGCTTTGTGTTCTCTTTTCTTCCCTTAGAAAACCCTAATGATGAAATGTTATAAAGTTCTTTATATAGTCCCTTCAATTAAGTGACAAAAGAACCAAAACCCTTCATCCTCTAATGTGGCCGGTCTTAAGGGTTCATCGGCCTTTCAAGCCCTTTGTGTTTTCAAGTTGTCATACAACTTGATTTAATGGGCTTGACATTCAAATCTCATTGGGCCTTGAGGCCTTAAACCAACCCGAGTTCTATAACAAACATATTCGTTTGATTAATTAATCCTAGCCAAAAATAATTAAACCATTTAATTATCCTTACTCATCTCCATTGTTTCTTCAATCTCTACCTTACTCAGTGTATGATCCATTAGGTTCCTTTTAGCGAGACAATGGGCGATTAGAACTCTTCAAATCGATTGTGAATTGAAACTTACTTTCAATTCTCCCTTTAGTGATTACTCACCTTTAGGGTTTCCACAAACCATGAGTGACACCTAGCAGTATATCATGGCTACCCAAGCTAATCAGAAGAGGTGGAGAACCTATTCAGTTTAGGATTACAATGCAATACATTCTTTCTCTAATACAATACTCTTGACTGTTGGAAATGTGCCCTAAAACCAATCATGTGATGATACTTTACAGACATTTCACATGTTAAACTAATCTAGTTTAATATCAAGGGCAAAGATTATTGTTTTAAGCCGTCTCATATAAATGTTATATGCTTAAACGATAAGTCCAAGGAATATGTAATTAGGAGAATGTAATTTAAACAAGTTAGATTTATGAGACCATTCTCTTTCGTATACATATCCTAAACGTTCCTGATCATAGGATTACCAATTGGGCATTGACAGTCCGTTAAGATTAGTACGTGCTGTGTCTTCTCTTATGGAGAGTGACTGGTCTCGAGTCATTAGTGTGATTGACACCAAGACAAGCATGTAGATGCTCAATAGAGAATGAGTCCATTGAACACGATCAACGAGGAGTTCTCATACTCATGTCACATGAGAACTCATGGTTGGGATAATGCAAAGTAGTCATTTGACCTGAGGCATCATAGTTGTCTTGTGGTTAAGTCCTTGATCTTTGACTGTGTCAAAGTCACTCCATCAGAGGGTGTCCACGGCATAGTTGGGATTAAGCCACTTAGCCATGGAGGCAAGTGAATGCGCAACAAGGGATCTCTAACCTTCCAACCGTTTGAAGGAGAATACTCTATGATATGATTAAGAATCTCTGGCCAGAGTATGAATGAGATTTAGGAAGTCATTCCAAATCACATTCAAGGTAATCATATAAGTAAATGAATCACATTGGATAGTAGACATGAATAAACTATCAATCCAAACAATGTGGTCAAGAGTATTGTATTAGAGAAAGACCGTATTGCATTGTAATCCTAAACTGAATAGGTTTTCCACCTCTTTTGATTAGCTTAGGTAACCATGACATACTGCTAGGTGTCACTCATGGTTTGTGGAAGCCCTAAACGTGTATAATCTCTAAAGGGAGAATTGAAAGTAAGTTTCAATTCACAATCGATTTGAAAGAGTTCTAATCGCCCACTGCCTCGCTAAAAGGAACCTAATGGATCGTACACCGTGTAAGGTAAAGATTGAAGAAACAACGGAGATGAGTAAGAATAATTAAATGGTTTAATTATTTATGGCAAGGATTAATTAATATGTTAATTAATCAAACGAATAAAGTTCATTAAAAGACCTAGGGTTAGTTTTGGGCCTTAAGGCCCAATGGGCTTCGAACGTCAAGCCCATTGACTTAAGTTGTATGACAACTTAATGACTAAATATTCACAAAGGCCCAAACAATCCAATAACACCCTATGGCCGGCCATATTGATAATGAAGTGGGTTTTGGACTTATTACAAGTTTGCCACTCCAATGAAGGTAGGTATAAATATAACTTTATAGCCTTTTCTTCATTAGGGTTTCTTTTGGGAGAAAAGATGAGAGCAAAAGCTCTCTTTGCTCTCTAAGAGGCCGGCCACCCTAGAGGAACATAGCTAGCAAGCTTACTTCCTCTAGGTCACTCATTTCTTCATCAATCCTTCCTTGGCGTGGAGACTTAGAGGTTCTCAACTTTGAGAACTTGGAGAAACCAATTCTTCCATCCAAATCCATGGAGCTAAGAAGCAAGGAATGAAGGCCCTATCTCTTGGGTGATTATCCTTTGCTTATGCAAAGAGGAATCAACAAAGGTATAAATTTCTCAACTCACTTTGTTTTGAGTTGAGTCTTGGTTCACCTAACTACTAGGCTTTGAATTTCATGGGTAATGTTTTGTTTTGAGTGCATACAAGCATGTTTCCACTTTTAATTGTTAATTGCATGCTATATAGATGTTGCTCAAATGAACATGTTTTTCACAAAATTTCCTTCAAGTGGTATCAGAGCCTAGGTATAGTAGTTGGTGAATCCTTTCGGGTTTTGTAGTTCGTAGTCTTGATTTGAATGTTGTAATTGTTATAAGCTTTATTCTTGCTTCTTTGAATGTAAATTTTGTTAGAAAAATTGCCATCTCAAATGTTGTAGATGTAGTTCATATGAGCATGAATTTTGGAGCTAAAATTTGGTGCCATGTTTTTGGGGAAATTCGGCCAAATCCAAAGGGTGGATTTTTGGGTTTGTTTGTCTTGTTAAAAGTGTTTTAAGGTGACTTTTGGAACCCCTAAGTACCCTAGGATGTTAACCCCATTTTGAGTAGTGAAAATTTGAGTTTTATTGAGTGAAAATGTTCATGGAACTCTTATGGGTTTTCATGGATGTTCTTCATTGTTCTTGATGTTCTTACCAAGAACAAAAAGTGTGGTGTTTTGATTCAAAGTTTTGGTTGATTTCATAAAGTCCATGTTTTGTATTGGTTGTTTTGACTTTTCTATCAACAAGACATTTAATTAATTAAAAGGTGATTGAAATGTTGATAGAGTGTTTGAATTTATGTACATAATTGATTTTTTTTCTCACACATGTTTCCCACCAACCAATTTCCACTTGCATGGCTTTATGACTATTGAAAAAATTTCAAAATTTTATGGCTTTCTCACCAAAACCGGCCACCCTACAAGTAGGGTACTTTTGGGGCTTTTATGCAATTACATAAAGTTTTGATACTTTTGTGTTTTTGCAGTTTGACCCAAAAGTTTACGTTTCTTACGTAAAGGTCCAAAATCACTAAAGGACAAATTGTTTTGTTCCTTTAATGAAGTTTTTGAATTTGTTGAAATTTTTGGGTTCTAGTTGTAATTACATGAAGTAGTGGACTTTTGTGCTTTTACAAAGTGACCTCAAAAGTTTATGTTTTGCAATATAGCCCAAGAGTTGAGGTTATTGCATTTTGGCCCAAATTAGGTTGAGAACAAAATGGTTTTGTCTCTTTAAATGAGAATTGGATTTTCATTTCATTTAGCTCCATTTAAATCAATTCTATGGATACAAAAACCAAATGACAATGTTGCATTCAAGTTTAATTAGTTAAAGCGTTAATTAATTAAAGGGTGATTATGAACCTAAGCCTACGATAATTGAGCTATGTGAAAGGCCGTCTCAAATTTGTTTGAACCATGGGAATGTGTAGATTAGATTTTGGTTGTAATTTGATATGATCAAATGTTGTAAAAGAGCATAAGCTCTTCTTTACTTTAAAGTAATTTGTTTTGATCAAATGTTGTAAAATAGCATAAGCTCTTCTTTACTTTAAAGTACTCCTTTTCTTGTTTTATTTGATATGCATGAAATTGGAGTAGTTGGTTCCAATGCCCAATAGGAAAAACACGCCTTAATATGATTAAACGCGTAACTAAAATCAATCACCATCCCTAGACCAAGATTCAACACTAGGCTCGTGTTGGATCTAACCAAAGGTTCATAGTCATCCTAAGGCCCTAAGGCAACTATATAGTCCATCAATGAATGCAAACCTTATGTTAGTAGTACCATATACTCTTGCTTTAAAAACCGTTTTACAAGCTTAGTGGGAGTATTATATACTACTAAATAAATCACATGGACCAATAGTTGTAATAGGACCAAATTGTTTTAATAAGATTAAAATGTATGTTTATATATGATGAGACCTAAAACCCTCAACAAAACCATTATTAAGTTGGTAAGCGTGAGAGTGCTTTGAACACTCTTTCGTGGCCTTCCACCGTGGTAGGCTCCGATCATTTATGACTCATACAACGACTTCACCTTATCATGGGGGAGTACAAAGTGCGTGCTTACACTCAGGAGGAGATCTATATGCATACATGATGTTGTGAAGGTAGGCAACGAGAATAGCCAACATCATATCATTGTGAGGTTGTTCTTGAACCCCTACTCGAACTTGCATGGTGGGAATGACTTAACTAAGTGCAATGGAGCCAACATCATATCATTGTGAGGCTTCATTCTCTAGAGGCCAAATAAGATGGGTACTTGCATGAGATGCAAATGAGTAAGTGTACTCTCTCATTATTATTGATGCTAGCCAACATCATATCATTGTGAGGTGGGCTTGGTAATGATGAGTCTCCCATACCCTACTAAGAGTTTCCTCCAAAACTCTCGAATTCCGATGAGGGATATGGAATTTGCCAAAAATAGTGGGTGGTGCTATTTGATTTAAAGACCCGAATCAAATGGCTTAAAATCAATCAATTTATATTCGTTATGTATTTGTTTACCAATATATTTGCAAACGCTATCCAAAACTTGACAAAGAAAAGCCAAATGCTTTAGTTTCCGGACTTGGTACCACAATCCCAAAGATTGTCTTAAATGGATTGTATATGTACCTAAGTAGTCTAATCCTCACAATCTTCCTATTGATAATGTATCATTGGAAGAACATGTTAGATAAGTCTATCATAAAGAGGACAACACTTTTAATGTCATAGTTCTTCACTTACAAATCGTTGTATGAAGAAATAAGAGTTGCTTTGAACAACCCTTAGCTAATGCAAACACTAGTGCTTGTTTCTTTGTTAAATGAACAAAGAACTTGAGAAGAAAGCACAAGGGCATGGACACTTTATGTGCCATGATTCTTCACTTACAAATTATTGTATGAAGAAATGAGAGTTGCCTTGAACAACTCTTGAAAGTTTGTAATTATGTTTAGAACATAATGGTTGGTTGACAAAAATAGTCCATCAACATGGACTTATGATGATTTTGAATCATTGAGTGTTGAAGTGTTAAACCACTTCTAGAAACGGAAACTAGGCATGGACTTCACCTTTGTGTCCATATCCAAATGGTTCACTAAGTTTATTGTAAACAATATAGTGAACAATAACCACACACTCTCCAAATCGTTTGATGTGTATAACACTATTGAAATAAGTTTCAAGAGAGATAGTGGGAGTTTAGGGTGTTGGAAATGTGCCCTAAAGCCAATCATGTGATGATACTTTACGGACATTTCACATGTTAAACTAATCCAGTTTAACATATAAAGGGCATACATTATTGTTTGAGCCGTCTCATATAAATGTTATATGCTTAAACAATAAAGTCCAAGGAATATGTGATTGGGAGAATGTAATCTAATGAAGTTAGATTCTTGAGACCATTCTTTCGTAGACACATCCTAAACGTTCCTGATCATAGGATTGCCAATTGGGCATTGACAATCCGTCAAGATCGGTACGTACTATGTCTTCTCTCAGGGAGAGTGATTAGTCTCTAGTCATTGGTGTGTGTGACATCAAGACAAGTACGGTAGGTGCTCAATAGAGAATGAGTTCACTGAACGCGATCAACGAAGAGTTCTCATATTCCATGTCACATGAGAACTCATGGTTGGGATAATGCAAAGTAGTCCTTTGACCTGAGGCATCATAGTTGTCTTGTGGTTAAGACCTTGATCTTTGATTATGTCAAAGTCATCCCACCAGGAGGGTGTCCACGGCATCGTTGGGGTCAAGCCGCTTAGCTATGGAGACAAGTGAATGCGCAACAAGGGATCTCTAACCTTCAAACCGTTTGAAGGAGAATACTCTCTGATATGATTTGAATCTCTGGCCAGAGTATGAATGAGATTTGGGAATGCGTTCCTAATCACATTCAAGGTAATCATATAAGCACAAGACACACATTGGATAGTAGACATGAGAAAATAAACTATCAAACCAAACAATGTGGTCAAGAGTATTAGATTAGAGAAGGACCGTATTGCATTTGTAATCCCAGACTGAATAGGTTCTCCACCTCTTCTGATTAGCTTGGGTAACCATGACATACGGCTAGGTGTCACTCATGGTTTATGGAAGCCCTAAACGTGTGTAATCACTAAAGGGAGAATTGAAAATAGTTTCAATTCACAATCGATGTAAAATGGTTTTAATCGCCCACTACCTCGCTAAAAGGAACCTAATGGATCGTACACCGTGTAAGGTAGAGATGGACGAAATAAATGAAATGAGTAAGATTAATTGAATGGTTTAATTAATTATGGCAAGGATTAATTAATATGTTAATTAATCAAACGAATAAGTTCGTTAAAGACCACGGGATAGTTTTGGACCTTAAGGCTCAATGGGCTTCGAACGTCAAGCCCATTAACTTAAGTTGTATGACAATTTAATGAATAAAGATTCATTAAAGCCCAAAAGCCCAAAAATCCCTAAATGGCCGGCCATAAGGAATGAATTAGGGTTTTGGTTATTTAGGTCACTTAAAGAAGTGACTATATAAATGACTTTATAGCCAAATATTCATTAAGTGAAATAAGGGTTTATTTTTGGGGAAAATGGGTGAGAATTGTCTCTCCATTTTCTCTCTAAAGAGGCCAACACCTTGGAGGTGATTAGCTAGTCATCTAATCCTCCAAGGTCACTCATTCATCATCCTATCTCTCCTTGGTGTAGAGACTTAGAGGTTCTCAATTTTGGGAACTTGGAGAACCTATTCTTCCATCCAAATCCATGGATCTAAGAAGCAAGGAATGAAGGCCCTATCTCTTTGGGTGATTAGCCTTTGCTTATGCAAAGAGGAATCTACAAAGGTATTAATTTCAACTCACTTATTTTTGAGTTGATTATTGGTTCACCAATCTACTAGGCTTTGAATTTCATGGGTAAATGTTTTGTATTTGAGTGCATGTAAGCATGATTCCGCCTTTAATTGTTAATTGCATGCTATATGATGTTGCTCAAATGAACATGTTTTACAAAATAATTCCTTCATAGGGACCATGACTATTGTAGTCAAAGGAGAAGTCAAATGAAGAAAGCGAAATAAACTCCAAGGGAACAACTTTCTTTATGAAAGGACGGACATTGGAAGGGGTATTTGCAAGAAATGTCTTGCACGTGTCAAGAACACACCCTTTCGAAGGTGTTGTAAATTGTTCTTGAAAAGTTCAAAACAGTTGGTTCTTCTACTTGAATGCTTGATTCCGTATTAGTAACTATGTTTTACAATCATTGTAAAAGTGTGGCTAATAAAAAGTAGAAGATTAATGAGAGAAGAGAAAGTACTTCACATTCGGAACGTGAATCAAATGTAGATCTCTGCGAAAGTAGATGGTACTTACTTCCTCATATGAACTACCAAAGAAATTGGAAAAACCATAGATTGTCTTTACATTCCAAATTTTAAGGAACTTAATTCCATCACTATAAGGGATGGATGAATGTTTTGTTTGACAAAACATTGTTCTTTATTAATGAATGATTAGATTATTGTAATCTAATTGATTGTCTCTATAGTAGAGATGATATGGTAATGTTAACTGTTTAGAAAATAACGATGCTTAAAACCCAAAAGGTTGCAAGGTAGTGACTAATCCCAACTGAGTTGTGATACCTCTAAAACATAAATTACGAGTTGGTCATAGATGGATGCTTTGGATCGTTAAATCCGGATCCAATACCTTCTTATTAAAATTGTATAGAGGCGAAATGTTCGAATCTTTATTCTTTTGGAAAGGAAGAAAGAATCACAAAGTTGTTGAGGTTAATTCACTTAGATGTTAGTGGCACTTGTTCACAACATAATACTACTCATGTTGTATGACATTCACCGAAGATCGCTCTCGGTTGGACTATCATTTATTTTGAATAAACACAAGTCCGAATACTTTGCAAAAGGTTTCAAAGAATTCAAGAAATGTAAGTTGATGAGTAAGATGTCTAAAGTATTTACCTCCTTAGATTTGATCCAAGGAAAGGTAACAATTTAGAACAGTTTCCTTGAAAGATATCAAGGAAAGAAGCATCATATGATAATGGATTTCTCCATTAAGAGAAGAACGAACTCGAAATAAGATTTAGTTCGTTGGATGTTATCAATTGCCCATATATAGGATATATACTTCTAAGACAATATGATTGTCAATTAGAAGATCTTCCAAAATTTTCATGACTCCATAGGATATAGTTGGAAAGAAAGACAAATCTTAATCATGTTAAGATTTGGGGTTGTGTGCTAATAAGCAATATTTGTTTAAAGAATTATCTTGTGGTTATCCTTAAATTAACATTTAGATATCACTTCTATAAACCAACTAACAAATGTTGTTTGTTAGGTAGTTCATTGTAATCCTACAATATGATTTGCCTAACGCAAATGAACGAGAGATAGAACTCAAGGAATGGATTCTTTGAAAGACAAGATGATAATCAACAAATATAACAACCTAGTTCCTACGACACAAGCTCCAAGGTAGTCAAGAAGGATTTATAAACTGTCTCAGTTGAATGGTTTGAACTTTATGACTATGTCATAGAGTTACACCTCTTAATTCGAAAGAAATAAGAATGAAAATCCTTATGACTACATTAAGTGTATATACGACATATACTCAAGGAAATGGTAAGGTACCATTTGACCTGAAATAATGAAACCTTTATAGCTAATTGGTAGCTTAAGGTGACTACAATTAAAGAGATTGGTTGACTTGGAAGAAACCATCTTTGACGTAGTCTTGGTTTCAATTAATTCGAAGATTGCTAGCTACAACTAAATGGTGATTCAATGTTTGGACATAATATGGGTTTCCGAAACCATTATTAAGATAGTCTTGATAATATATGTCTAAAACTATGAATCACAAGACATGTAAGTTGTAGAGATCCATCCATCATGGATCTTAGCAAGCTAGTGGGAGCTATAAACGTCTTATGAGAGAAAGATCAAATCGTTTGATTTCTCATAAAGATGTAAATAAATCCTTTGTTTACTAGGTTTACAAAAGATTAGTGGGAGTTAATCATGTTCCTAAATTTGAATATATATATACAAATATATGATATATTAATTTTGGAAATGAAAAATAATACTTCTTCGTTAAAGTTATGACTTGAAACATTCTATAACGATAGAATGTATATGGGAGACATAGTCTATAAACATGGGATATAAATCTATAATGATAAATTTCAGGATATAATTGGATTATATCAAGCCCTAATGATAGACAAAAGATGCTAGGAAGTTTCTCATATGATGATAAACTTCAATCAGAAGAACAACTCTAGTAAAACTAGGAGGTAGCTCTTCTCAAAGGGAACATACCCTTTGACTCCCAAAGAAATAATGCGTAAATAGAATCCTTTATGCATACGCAGAAAAGTGATTTACGTATTTCATATTGTATGTAAACATTGATATGAGTTGTACCTAGAACGGTACAAGATGATATCAGTGCAAGTCCAAGATCAGAACCATGGCAAATGTCAAGTGAGTCCTTAAGTATTTAAGAAATACTAAAGGATAGATTCCTCAAAGAATGAGGAAGAATTAGAATAACGTAATGGAAGTGTAAATGTATTAGATTATGAATCTAATCCATCATTGGATGTTTCTTCATTATGAATGAAGAGATAATCATATATCTCTTTATTATGACTAAAGAGATATTTGGATGGAAAAATTAAAAGTAATGACTTTAGTGTGTTCCATTGTGAATGCAAAATATATTGCCATATAGAAGCTTACAACAATGTTGTTTGGATGAGAAAGTTCATTCATGAACTCTCTGTTCGGTTCCAACCAGAAAGTGTCTCTAGTGTACCGACACTACGACACTAATGGGGCAATAGCTCAAGCCAGGGAATCAAGGTCTCATAAAGATTCGAACTCAAATGAGAGACTGAACCACATGATTGAGAATCATGTATAATGGTGACGTCGTTATTCTCGAGGTTGCTTCTATGGATAACATATAGATATCCATTGTCTAGGCCTACTACTTAGCCATTTTTGAAATGACTAAAAAAGAGGTATCATCACTGATGACCAAGCTTATTGGCTCTAGTGCAAGTGGGAGATTGTTGGAAATGTGCCCTAAAACCAATCATGTGATGATACTTTACGGACATTTCACATGTTAAACTAATCTAGTTTAATATCAAGGGCAAAGATTATTGTTTTAAGCCGTCTCATATAAATGTTATATGCTTAAACGATAAGTCCAAGGAATATGTAATTAGGAGAATATAATTTAAACAAGTTAGATTTATGAGACCATTCTCTTTCGTATACATATCCTAAACGTTCCTGATCATAGGATTGCCAATTAGGCATTGACAGTCCGTTAAGATCAGTACATGCTGTGTCTTCTCTCATAGAGAGTGACTGGTCTCGAGTTATTGGTGTGATTGACACCAAGACAAGCATGTAGGTGCTCAATAGCGAATGAGTCCACTGAACACGATCAACGAAGAGTTCTCATACTCATGTCACATGAGAACTCATGGTTAGGATAATGCAAAGTAGTCCTTTGACCTGAGGCATCATAGTTGTCTTATGGTTAAGTCCTTGATCTTTGACTGTGTCAAAGTCACTCCATTAGAGGGTGTCCACGACATAGTTGGGGTTAAGCCACTTAGCCATGGAGGCAAGTGAATGCGCAACAAGGGATCTCTAACCTTCAAACCGTTTGAAAGAGAATACTCTATGATATGATTAAGAATCTCTGGCCAGAGTATGAATGAGATTTAGGAAGTCATTCCAAATCACATTCAAGGTAATCATATAAGTAAATGAATCACATTGGATAGTAGACATGAATAAACTATTAATCCAAACAATGTGGTCAAGAGTATTGTATTAGAGAAAGACCGTATTGCATTGTAATCCTAAACTGAATAGGTTCTCCACCTCTTCTGATTAGCTTGGGTAACCATGACATACTGCTAGGTGTCACTCATGGTTTGTGGAAGCCCTAAATGTGTATAATCACTAAAGGGAGAATTGAAAGTAAGTTTCAATTCACAATCGATTTGAAAGAGTTCTAATCGCCCACTGCCTCGCTAAAAGGAACCTAATGGATCGTACACCGTGTAAGGTAAAGATTGAAGAAACAACGGAGATGAGTAAGAATAATTAAATGGTTTAATTATTTATGGCAAGGATTAATTAATATGTTAATTAATCAAACGAATAAAGTTCGTTAAAAGACCTAGGGTTAGTTTTGGGCCTTAAGGCCCAATGGGCTTCGAATGTCAAGCCCATTGACTTAAGTTGTATGACAACTTAATGACTAAATATTCACAAAGGCCCAAACAACCCAATAACACCCTATGGCTAGCCATATTGATAATGGAGTGGGTTTTGGACTTATTACAAGTTTGCCACTCCAATGAAGGTAGGTATAAATATGACTTTATAGCCTTTTCTTCATTAGGGTTTCTTTTGGGAGAAAAGATGAGAACAAAAGCTCTCTTTGCTCTCTAAGAGGCCGGCCACCCTAGAAGAACATAGCTAGCAATCTTACTTCCTCTAGGTCACTCATTTCTTCATCAATCCTTCCTTGGTGTGGAGACTTAGAGGTTCTCAACTTTGAGAACTTGGAGAAACCAATTATTCCATCCAAATCCATGGAGCTAAGAAGCAAGGAATGAAGGCCCTATCTCTTGGGTGATTATCCTTTGCTTATGCAAAGAGGAATCAACAAAGGTATAAATTTCTCAACTCACTTTGTTTTGAGTTGAGTCTTGGTTCACCTAACTACTAGGCTTTGAATTTCATAGGTAATGTTTTGTTTTGAGTGCATACAAGCATGTTTCCGCTTTTAATTGTTAATTGCATGCTATATAGATGTTGCTCAAATGAACATGTTTTTCACAAAATTTCCTTCATTGACCACATTGTTTGGTTTGATAGTTTATTCATGTCTACTATCCAATGTGATTCATTTACTTATATGATTACCTTGAATGTGATTTGGAATGACTTCCTAAATCTCATTCATACTTTGGCCAGAGATTCTTAATCATATCATAGAGTATTCTCCCTCAAAGGGTTTGAAGGTTAGAGATCCCTTGTTGCGCATTCACTTACCTCTATGGCTAAGTGGCTTAACCCCGACTATGCCATGGACACCTTCTGATAAAGTGACTTTGACATAGTCAAAGATCAAGGACCTAACCACAAGACAACTATAATGCCTTAGGTCAAAGTACTACTTTGCATTATCCCAACCATGAGTTCTCATGTGACATTAGTATGAAAACTCCTTGTTAATCGTGTTTAGTGGACTCATTTTCTATTGAGCACCTACATGTTTGTCTTGGTGTCAGTCACACCAATTACTCGAGACTAGTCACTCTCTCTAAAAGAAGACATAACACGTACTGATCTTAACAGACTGTCAATGCCCAATTGGCAATCCTATGGTCAGGAACTTTTAGGGTATGTATACGAAAGAGAAGGGTCTCATGAATCTAACTTCTTTATATCACATTCTCCCAATTACATATTCTTTGGACTTATCATTTAAGCATATAACATATGAGACGGCTTTAAACAATAATCTTTGCCCTTCATATTAAACTAGATTAGTTTAACATGTGAAATGTCCGTAAAGTATTATCATATGATTGGCCTTAGGTCACATTTCCAACAAAAATATCACAAAGAGACTAGAAATAGATGGTATAAATACATGAAATACATGATTTGTTAAATACCCCCAAACTGGGTTTTTGCTAGTCCTCGAGCAAAACTATAACTAAAAACACACAAAAACAATAAAATCTAACTATACCACTTTCGCTGGCTAAACGATTGCACTGAGCATGTGTAACAAGCCTTTAAACCTCTAGGTGTCCCTAGTCGGAGGAGTTGTGTCACCTGAGGGTTTACAGTGATGATGCCCACCAACATCTACAGACTCTACAAACAAATTGGTTAAAGCATACTTGAAACAAACTAATAAGAACCAATGAAAGCTTAGTCATGAAGGATTTATTTTGAAAAACATGTTCATTTGAGCAACATCATATGGCATGCAATTAACAATTAAAGGCGGAATCATGCTTGCATGTACTCAAAAAACAAAACATTACCATGAAATTCAAAGCCTAGTAGATTGGTGAACCAATTAATCAACTCAAAACAAAGTGAGTTGAAATTAATACCTTTGTAGATTCTTCTTTGCATAAGCAAAGGCTAATCACCCAAAGAGATAGGGCCTTCATTCCTTGCTTCTTAGATCCATGGATTTGGATGGAAGAATAGGTTCTCTAAGTTCCCAAAATTGAGAACCTCTAAGTCTCTTCACCAAGGTTAGATTGTAGAAGAAATGAGTGACCTTGGAGTAGTAGGATTGCTAGATGTACCCTCCAAGGTGTTGGCCTCTTTAGAGAGAAAATGGAGAGACAATTCTCACCAATTTTCCCCCAAAATAAACCCTTAATCACTTTATGAATATTTGGCTATAAAATCATTTATATAGTCACTTCTTTAAGTGACCTAAACAACCAAAACCCTAATTCATTCACATATGGCCGGCCATTTAGGGGATTTTGGGCTTTTGGGCTTTAATGAATCTTCATTCATTAAATTGTCATACAACTTAAGTTAATGGGCTTGACGTTCGAAGCCCATTGGGCCTTAAGGTCCAAAACTATCCCGAAGTCTTTAAGGAACTTATTCGTTTGATTAATTAACATATTAATTAATCCTTGCCATAAATAAATGATTAAACCATTTAATCATTCTTACTCATTTCCGTTTAATCTCCAATCTCTACCTTTTACGGTGTGCGATCCATTAGGTTCCTTTTAGCGAGGTAGTGGGCGATTAAAACCATTTTACATCGATTGTGAATTGAAACTATTTTCAATTCTCCCTTTAGTGATTACACACGTTTAGGGCTTCCACAAACCATGAGTGACACCTAGCAGCATATCATGGTTACCCAAGCTAATCAGAAGAGGTGGAGAACCTATTCAGTTCGGGATTACAAATGCAATACGGTCCTTCTCTAATCTAATACTCTTGACCACATTGTTTGGTATGATAGTTTATTTACTCATGTCTACTATCCAATGTAAATCGTTTGCTTATATGATTTCCTTGAATGTGATTTGGAACGCATTCCCTAATCTCATTCATACTCTGGCCAGAGATTCCAAATCATATCATAGAGTATTCTCCCTCAACTGTTTGAAGGTTAGAGATCCCTTGTTGCGCATTCACTTGTCTCCATAGCTAAGTGGCTTAACCCCAACGATGCCGTGGACACCCCGAGGGGGTGACTTTGACATAATCAAAGATCAAGGACTTAACCACAAGACAACTGTGATGCCTCAGGTCAAAGGACTACTTTGCATTATCCCAACCATGAGTTCTTATGTGACATGGAATATGAGAACTCTTCGTTGATCACGTTCAGTGTACTCATTCTCTATTGAGCACCTACGTACTTGTCTTGATGTCACACACACCAATGACTCGAGACTAATCACTCTCCCTGAGAGAAGACATAGTACGTACCGATCTTTACGGACTGTCAATGCCCAATTCACAATCCTATGATCAGGAACATTTAGGATGTGTCTACGAAAGAATGGTCTCATGAATCTAACTTCATTAGATTACATTCTCCCAATCACATATTCCTTGGACTTTATCGTTTAAGCATATAACATTTATATGAGACGGCTCAAACAATAATGTATGCCCTTTATATGTAAAACTAGATTAGTTTAACATGTGAAATGTCCGTAAAGTATCATCACATGATTGGCTTTAGAGCACATTTCCAACAATCTCCCACTTGCACTAGAGCCAATCAGCTTGGTCATCTTGATGATACCTCTTCTGTAGTCATTTCATAAATGGCTGAATAGTAGGCCTAGGCAGTGGATATCTATATGTGTTATCCACAGAAGCAACCTTGAGAATAACGACGTCACCATTATACATGATTCTCAATCATGTGGTTCAGTCTCTCATTTGTGTTCGGATCTTGATGAGACCTTGATTCCCAGGCTTGAGCTATCGCCCCATTAGTGTCATACACTTTCTGGTTGGAATCGAATAGAGAGTTCATAAATGAACTTTCCCATCCAAACAACATTGTTGTAAACTTCTATATGGCAATATATCTTGCATTCATAATGGAACACACTAAAGTCATTACTTTAATGTTTCCATCCAAATATCTCTTTAGTCATAATAAAGAGATATTTGTTTATCTCTTCATTCATAATGAAGAAACATCCAATGATGGATTAGATTCATAATCTAATACATTTACGCTTCCATTACGTTACTCTAATTCTTCCTCATTCTTTGAGGAATCTATCCTTTAGTATTTCTTAAATACTTAAGGACTCACTTGACAGTTGCCACGGTTCTGATCCTGGGCTTGCACTGATATCGTCTTGTACCGTTCTAGGTACAACTCATATCAATGTTTTTCATACAATATGAAATACATAAATCACCTTTCTGCTTATGCATAAAGGATTCAATTTACGCATTATTTCTATGGGAGTCAAAGGGTACGTTCCCTTTGAGAAGGGCAACTTGCTAGTCTCACTAGAATCGTCCTTCTTATTGAAGTTTATCATCATATGAGAAACTTCCTAGCATCCATTGTCTATTATTAGGGATTGATATAATCCAATTATATCATGAAATATATCATTATAGATTTCCATCCCATGTATATAGACTATATCTCCCATATACATTCTATCTTCATATAATGTATTAAAGTCATAACTTTAACGAAGAAGTATTCTTTTCATTTCCAAAATTAATATATCATATATACTTAAATTTTAGGAACATGATTAACTCCCACTAATCTTTTGTAAAACTCGTAAACAAAAGATTCATTTACATCTTGATGAGAAATCAAACGATTTGATCCTTTTTTCCTCATAAAATGCAAATAGCTCCCACTAACTTGCTAAGATCCATGATGGATGGATCTCTACAACTTACATGTCTTGTGATTTATAGTTTTGGACATATATTATCAAGACTATCTTAATAATGGTTTCGGAAAACCATATTATGTCAAAACATTGAATCACCATTTTAGTTGTAGCTAGCAATCTTCGAATTAATTGAAACCAAGCCTATCTCAAAGATGGTTTCTTCAAAGTCAACCATTCTCTTTGATTGTAGTTACCTTAAGCTACCAATTAGCTATGAAGGTTTCATTATTTCGAGTCAAATGGTACTTTACCATTTCCTTGAGTATATATCGTATATGCACTCAATGTAGTCATAAGGATTTTCATTCTTATCGACTACCTTGGAGCTTGTGGTATAGGAACTAGGTTGTTATATTTGTTGATTACTATCTTGTCTCTCAAAGAACCCATTCTTTGAGTTCTATCTCTCGTTCATTTGCTTTTAGGCAAATCACATTGTAGAATTACAATGAACTACCCAACAAAACAACATTTGTTAGTTGGTTTATAGAAGCGATATCCAAAAGTTATTTTAAGGATATCCTACAAGATTGTTATCAAACAAATATTGCTTATTAGCACACAACCCCAAATCTTTAACATGCTTAAGATTTGTCTTTCTTTTCCAACTACATCTTATGGAGTCATGAAAATATTGGAAGATCTTCTCATTGACAATCATATTGTTTTAGAAGTATATATCCTATATATGGGTAATAGATAACATTTAACGAACTAAATCTTATTCGAGTTCGTTCTTCTCCTAATGGAGAAATACATTATCTTATGATGCTATTTTCCTTGATATCTTTCAAGGAAACTCATCTAAAGTGTTACCTTATCTTGGATCAAATCTAAGAAGGTAAATACTTTAGACGTCTTACTCATCAACTTACATTTCTTGAATTCTTTGAAACATTTTGCAAAGTATTCGGACTTGTGTTTATTCAAAATAAACTATAGTCCAACCGAGAGTGATCTTCGGTGAATGTTATTCAACATGAGTAATATTATGTTTGTGGACAAGTGCCACTAACATTTAAGTGAATTGACCTCAACAACTTTGTGATTCTTTCTTCTTTCCAAAAGAATAAAGATTCGAACATTTCGCCTCTATACAATTTTAACAAGAAGGTATTGGATCCGGATCTAACAATCCAAAGCATCCATTTATTACCAACTCGTAATTTATGTTTGAGAGGTATCACAACTTTTGTTGGGATTAGTCACTACCTTGCAACCTTTTGGGTTTTAAGCATCATTATATTCTAAACAGTTAACACTACCATATCATCTCTACTATAGAGACAATCAATTAGATTACTATAATCCAATTTCTTTGGTAGTTCATATGAGGAAGTAAGTACTATCTGCTTTCGCAGATATCTATATCTTATTCACGTTCCGTATGTGAAGCACCTTTTCTTCTCTCATATATCTTCTACTTCTTATTAGTCACACTTTTACAACGATTTGTAAAATATAGTTACTAATACGGAATCATACATTCAAGTAGAAGAACCAACTGTTTTGAACTATTCAAGAACAATTTACAACACCTTCGAAAGGTGTGTTCTTGACACTTGCAAGACATTTCTTGCAAATACCCCTTCCAATGTCCATCCTTTCATAAAGAAAGTTTGTTCCCTTGGAGTTATTTATCTTCTTTATTTGACTTTCACCTTTGACTACATTAGTCATGGTCCCTAAACTCCCACTATCTCTCTTGAAACCTTTTTCAATTGTGTTATACACATCAAACAATTTTGGAGAGCATGTGGTTTATTGTTCACTACATAGTTTACAATAAACTTAGTGAACGATTAGGATAGGGAAACAAAGGTGAAGTCCTTGCCTAGTTTCCGTCTCGTTAAGTGGTTTATCACTTCAACATTCAATGATTCAAAATCATCATAAGTCCATGTTAATGGACTATTTTTGTCAACCAACCATTATGTTCTAAACATAATTACAAACCTTCAAGAGTTGTACAAGGCAACTCTCATTTCTTCATACAACAATTTGCAAGTGAAGAATTATGGCACATAAAGTGTCCATGCCTTTGTGCTTTCTTCTCAAGTTCTTTGTTCATTTAACAAAGAAACTGAAGGATTTATTTTGAAAAACATGTTCATTTGAATAACATCATATGGCATGCAATTAACAAATTAAAGGCGGAATCATGCTTGTATGCATTCAAAAACAAAACATTACCCATGAAATTCAAAGCCTAGTAGATTGGTGAACCAATAATCAACTCAAAACAAAGTGAGTTGAAATTAATACCTTTGTAGATTCCTCTTTGCATAAGCAAAGGCTAATCACCCAAAGAGATAGGGCCTTCATTCCTTGCTTCTTAGATCCATGGATTTGGATGGAAGAATAGGTTCTCCAAGTTCCCAAAATTGAGAACCTCTAAGTCTCTTCACCAAGGTTTGATTGTAGAAGAAAATGAGTGACCTTGGAGTAGTAGGATTGCTAGATGTACCCTCCAAGGTGTTAGCTTCTTTAGAGAGAAAATGGAGAGACAATTCTCACCCATTTTCACCCAAAATAAACCCTTAATTTTTCCTTAATGAATTTTGGCTATAAAGTCATTTATATAGTCACTTCTTTAAGTAACCTAAACAACCAAAACCCTAATTTATCTAATATGGCCGGCCATTTAGGGATGTTTGGGCTTTTGGGCCTTTGTGAATCTTTATTCATTAAGTTGTCATACATCTTAAGTCAATGGGCTTGACATTCGAAGCCCATTGGGCCTTAAGGTCCAAAACTATCCCGAGGTCTTTAACGAACTTATTCGTTTGATTAATTAACATATTAATTAATCCTTGCCATAAATAAATGATTAAACCATTTAATCATTCTTACTCATTTCCGTTTAATCTTCAATCTCCACCTTTTATGGTGTGCGATCCATTAGGTTCCTTTTAGCGAGGCAGTGGGCGATTAAAACCATTTTTACATCGATTGTGAATTGAAACAATTTTCAATTCTCCCTTTAGTGGTTATACACGTATAGGGCTTCCACAAACCATGGTTGACGCCTAGCAGCATGTCATGGTTACCCAAGCTAATCAGAAGAGGTTAGAGAACCTATTCAGTTCGGGATTACAAATGCAATACGGTCCTTCTCTAATCTAATACTCTTGACCACATTGTTTGGTATGATAGTTTATTTACTCATGTCTACTATCCAATGTGAATCGTTTGCTTATATGATTTCCTTGAATGTGATTTGGAACGCATTCCCCAATCTCATTCATACTCTGGCCAAAGATTCCAAATCATATCATAGAGTATTCTCCCTCAACTGTTTGAAGGTTAGAGATCCCTTGTTGCGCATTTACTTGTCTCCATAGCTAAGTGGCTTAACCCCAACGATGCCGTGACACCCCTAGGGGGTGAATTAGACATAATCAAAGATTAAGGACTTAACCACAAGACAACTGTGATGCCTCAGGTCAAAGGACTACTTTGCATTATCCCAACCATGAGTTCTCATGTGACATGGAATATAAGAACTCTTCGTTGATCACGTTCAGTGAACTCATTCTCTTATTGAGCACCTACGTACTTGTCTTGATGTCACACACACCAATGACTCGAGACTAGTCACTCTCCCTGAGAGAAGACACAGTACGTACTGATCTTAACGGACTGTCAATGCCCAATTGGTAATCCTATGATCAGGAACATTTAGGATGTGTCTACGAAAGAATGGTCTCATTAATCTAACTTCATTAGATTGCATTCTCCCAATCACATATTCCTTGGACTTTATCGTTTAAGCATATAACATTTATATGAGACGGCTCAAACAATAATCTTTGCCCTTTATATGTTAAACTAGATTAGTTTAACATTTGAAATGTCCGTAAAGTATCATCATATGATTGGTTTTAGGGCACATTTCCAACAATCTCCCACTTGCACTAGAGCCAATCAGCATTGGTCATCAGTGATGATACCTCTTCTGTAGTCATTTCATAAATGGCTGAAAAGTAGGCCTAGACAATGGATATCTATATGTGTTATCCACAGAAGCAACCTTGAGAATAACGACGTCACCATTATACATGATTCTCAATCATGTGGTTCAGTCTCTCATTTGTGTTCGGATCTTGATGAGACCTTGATTCCCAGGCTTGAGCTATCGCCCCATTAGTGTCATACACTTTCTGGTTGGAATCGAATAGAGAGTTCATAAATGAACTTTCCCATCCAAACAACATTGTTGTAAACTTCTATATGGCAATATATCTTGCATTCATAATGGAACACACTAAAGTCATTACTTTAATGTTTCCATCCAAATATCTCTTTAGTCATAATAAAGAGATATTTGTTTATCTCTTCATTCATAATGAAGAAACATCCAATGATGGATTAGATTCATAATCTAATACATTTACGCTTCCATTACGTTACTCTAATTCTTCCTCATTCTTTGAGGAATCTATCCTTTAGTATTTCTTAAATACTTAAGGACTCACTTGACAGTTGCCACGGTTCTGATCCTGGGCTTACACTGATATCGTCTTGTACCGTTCTAGGTACAACTCATATCAATGTTTTTCATACAATATGAAATACATAAATCACCTTTCTGCTTATGCATAAAGGATTCAATTTACGCATTATTTCTATGGGAGTCAAAGGGTACGTTCCCTTTGAGAAGGGCAACTTGCTAGTCTCACTAGAATCGTCCTTCTTATTGAAGTTTATCATCATATGAGAAACTTCCTAGCATCCATTGTCTATTATTAGGGATTGATATAATCCAATTATATCATGAAATATATCATTATAGATTTCCATCCCATGTATATAGACTATATCTCCCATATACATTCTATCTTCATATAATGTATTAAAGTCATAACTTTAACGAAGAAGTATTCTTTTCATTTCCAAAATTAATATATCATATATACTTAAATTTTAGGAACATGATTAACTCCCACTAATCTTTTGTAAAACTCGTAAACAAAAGATTTATTTACATCTTGATGAGAAATCAAACGATTTGAACCTTTTTCCTCATAAAATGCAAATAGCTCCCACTAACTTGCTAAGATCCATGATGGATGGATCTCTACAACTTACATGTCTTGTGATTTATAGTTTTGGACATATATTATCAAGACTATCTTAATAATGGTTTCGGAAACCCATATTATGTCAAAACATTGAATCACCATTTTAGTTGTAGCTAGCAATCTTCGAATTAATTGAAACCAAGCCTATCTCAAAGATGGTTTCTTCAAAGTCAACCATTCTCTTTGATTGTAGTTACCTTAAGCTACCAATTAGCTATGAAGGTTTCATTATTTCGAGTCAAATGGTACTTTACCATTTCCTTGAGTATATATCGTATATGCACTCAATGTAGTCATAAGGATTTTCATTCTTATCGACTACCTTGGAGCTTGTGGTATAGGAACTAGGTTGTTATATTTGTTGATTACTTCCTTGTCTCTCAAAGAACCCATTCTTTGAGTTCTATCTCTCGTTCATTTGCTCTTAGGCAAATCACATTGTAGGATTACAATGAACTTCCCAACAAAACAACATTTGTTAGTTGGTTTATAGAAGCGATATCCAAAAGTTATTTTAAGGATATCCTACAAGATTGTTATCAAACGAATATTGCTTATTAGCACACAACCCCAAATCTTTAACATGCTTAAGATTTGTCTTTCTTTTCCAACTACATCTTATGGAGTCATGAAAATATTGGAAGATCTTCTCATTGACAATCATATTGTTTTAGAAGTAGATATCCTATATATGGGTAATAGATAACATTTAACGAACTAAATCTTATTCGAGTTCGTTCTTCTCCTAATGGAGAAATACATTATCTTATGATGCTATTTTCCTTGATATCTTTCAAGGAAACTCATCTAAAGTGTTACCTTTCCTTGGATCAAATCTAAGGAGGTAAATACTTTAGATATCTTACTCATCTATTTACATTTCTTGAATTCTTTGAAACCTTTTGCAAAGTATTCGGACTTGTGTTTATTCAAAATAAACTATAGTCCAACCGAGAGTGATCTTCGGTGAATGTCATATAACATGAGTAGTATTATGTTGTGGACAAGTGCCACTAACATCTAAGTGAATTAACCTCAACAACTTTGTGATTCTTTCTTCTTTCCAAAAGAATAAAGATTCGAACATTTCGCCTCCATACAATTTTAACAAGAAGGTATTGGATCCGGATCTAACGATCCAAAGCGTCCATCTATGACCAACTCGTAATTTATGTTTTTAGAGGTATCACAACTTTAGTTGGGATTAGTCACTACCTTGCAACCTTTTGGGTTTTAAGCATCATTATTTTCTAAACAGTTAACACTACCATATTATCTCTACTATAGAGACAATCAATTAGATTACTATAATCCAATTTCTTTGGTAGTTCATATGAGGAAGTAAGTACTATCTGCTTTCGCAGAGATCTATATCTTATTCACGTTCCGTATGTGAAGCACCTTTTCTTCTCTCATATATCTTCTACTTCTTATTAGTCACACTTTTACAACGATTTGTAAAACATAGTTACTAATACGGAATCATACATTCAAGTAGAAGAACCAACTGTTTTGAACTATTCAAGAACAATTTACAACACCTTCGAAAGGTGTGTTCTTGACACTTGCAAGACATTTCTTGCAAATACCCCTTCCAATGTCCATCCTTTCATAAAGAAAGTTTGTTCCCTTGGAGTTATTTATCTTCTTTATTTGACTTTCACCTTTGACTACATTAGTCATGGTCCCTAAACTCCCACTATCTCTCTTGAAACCTTTTTCAATTGTGTTATACACATCAAACAATTTGGAGAGTATGTGGTTATTGTTCACTACATAGTTTACCATAAACTTAGTGAACCATTAGGATAGGGAAACAAAGGTGAAGTCCTTGCCTAGTTTCCGTCTCGTTAAGTGGTTTATCACTTCAACATTTTATGATTCAAAATCATCATAAGTCCATGTTAATGGACTATTTTTGTCAACCAACCATTATGTTCTAAACATAATTACAAACCTTTAAGAGTTGTACAAGGCAACTCTCATTTCTTCATACAACAATTTGTAAGTGAAGAATCATGGCACATAATGTATTCATGCCTTTGTGCTTTCTTCTCAAGTTCTTTGTTCATTTAACAAAGAAACAAGCACTAAGTGTTTGCATTGACTAAGAGTTGTTCAAAGCAACTCCTATTTCTTCATACAACAATTTGTAATTGAAGAATTATGACATTAAAAGTGTTGTCCTCTTTATGATAGACCTTTTCTAACATATTCTTCTAATGATACATTATCAATAGGAAGATTGTGAGGATGAGACTACTTAGGTACATATGCAATCCTTTTTAAGACATTCTTTGGGATTGTGGTACCAAGTCCGGAAACTAAAACATTCGGTTTTATTTGTCAAGTGTTGGATAGCGTATGCAAATATATTGGTAAACAAATACATAACGAATATAAATTGATTGATTTTAAGCCATTTGATTCGGGTCTTTAAATCAAATAGCATCACCCACTATTTTTGGCAAATTCCATATCCCTCATTGGAATTCGAGAGTTTTGGATGAAACTCTTAGTAGGTTATGGGAGGCTCACTATTACCAAGCCCACCTCAGAATTATATCATGTTGGCTAGCGTTAATGATAATGAGAGAGTACGCTTACTCATTTGCAACTAATGCAAGTACCCATCTTATTTGGCCTCTAGAGAATGATTGCCTCAGAATTATATCATGTTGGCTCCATTGCACTTAGTTAAGTCATTCCCACCATGCTTAGTTCATGTAGGGGTTCAAGCATAGCCTCAGAATTATATCATGTTGGCTAAACTCGTTGCCTACACTCACCTCATCATATGCGTATAGACTCCTCCTGAGTATAAGCATGCACTTTGTACTTCCCCATTATAGGGTGAAGGCGGTGTACAAGTCATAAACGATTGGAGCCTACCACGGTGGAAGGCCACGAAAGAGTGTTCAAAGCACTCTCACGCTTTCAACTTAATATTGGGTTGGTTGAGGGTTTTAGGTCTCATCACATTTCAATATACATTTTAATCTCTATTAAAACAATTTTGGTCCTATTACAACTATTGGTCCATATGATTGTTTTAGTTGTACATAATACTCCCACTATGCTTTTAAAACGGTTTTTAAAGCAAGAGTATATGTTACTACTAACATAAGGTTTGCATTCATTTGATGGACTATATAGTTGCCTTAGGGCCTTAGGATGACTATGAACCTTTGTTTAGATTCAACACGAGCCTTGTGTTGAATCTCGGTCTAGGGATGGAGATTGATTTTAGTTACGCGTTTAATCACATTAAGGCGTGTTGTCTTAGGGGCGTTGGACCCAATTACTTCATTTTCATGCATATCATATGAAGCAAGAAAGAAATTCTTCAAAGTAAAGGATGAGCTTATGCTCATTACAACATTTGCATAAAACAAATTACCTTAAAGTAAATAAGGACTTATGCCCTTTTACAACATTTGATCAAATCAAATTACAACCAAAATTTAATCTACACATTCCCATGGTTCAAACAAATTTGAAACGCCTTTCACATAGCTCAATTATATTAGGCTTAGGTTCATAATCATCCTTTAATTAATTAACGCTTTAACTAATTAATTGAATGCAACATTTTCATTTGGTTTTTGTATCCATAAAATTGATTTAAGTGGAGCTAAACAAAATGAAAATCCAATTCTCATTTAAAGAGACAAAACAATTTTGTTCTCATCCTATTTGGGCCATCATGCAATAACCACAACTTTTTGGGTCATATTGCGAAAACATAAACTTTTGGGGTCACTTTGTAAAAACACAAAAGTCACTACTTCATGTAAATACAACTAGAACCCAAAATTTAAATAAATTCAAAAACTTCATTAAAGGAGCAAAACAATTTGTCCTTTAGCGTTTTTAGGCCTTAACGTCAAAACGTAAACTTTCGGGTCAAAGTACAAATACACAAAAGTATCAAAACTTTATGTAATTGCATAAAAGCCCCAAAAATACCCTATTTTATTAGGGTGGCCGGTTTTTAGGGATAAAAATGAGTGATGGGTGTTTTGATTTATTAGTTTTGTCAAAAAACAATCAAGTAGTGCTTTCACCTTTCATAAAAATAATATATGTTTTGATGATTGATGTTTCCATCATCATTTATACAAATATTTAACACTTTAAATACTTTCATAAAATTAATATATGTTTTGATGATTGATGTTTCCATCATCATTTATTCAAATATTTAACACTTTAAATACTTTCATAAAATTAATATATGTTTTGATGATTGATGTTTCCATCATCATTTATTCAAATATTTAACATTTTAAATACATGATAAATCATTTGTAAAACATATAACATAAACTTTATGAAATATTCAAAACTTTGAATCAAAACACAAAACCTTTTTGTTCTTGGCAAGAACTTCAAGAACAATGAAGAACATCCATGAAAACCCATAAGAGCTCCATGAATGTTTTCAAGCCATAAAACTCAAATTTTTATCATTCAAAATGAGGCTAACATCCTAGGGTACTTAGGGGTTCCAAAAGTCACCTTAAAACCATTTTAACAAGACAAACATGAACCCAAAAAATCACCCTTTGGATTTGGCCGAAAATCCCTAAAATCATGGCACCAAATTTTAGCTCCAATATTCATCCTCATATGAACTACATCTACAACATTTGAGATGGCAAATTTTCAAACAAAATTTACATTCAAAGAAGCAAGAATAAAGCTTGTAACAATTACAACTTTTAAATCATAAACTTATGAACTACAAAACCCAAAAGGATTCACCAACTACTAGACCTAGGCTCTGATACCACTTGAAGGATTTATTTTGAAAAACATGTTCATTTGAATAACATCATATGGCATGCAATTAACAAATTAAAGGCGGAATCATGCTTGTATGCATTCAAAAACAAAACATTACCCATGAAATTCAAAGCCTAGTAGATTGGTGAACCAATAATCAACTCAAAACAAAGTGAGTTGAAATTAATACCTTTGTAGATTCCTCTTTGCATAAGCAAAGGCTAATCACCCAAAGAGATAGGGCCTTCATTCCTTGCTTCTTAGATCCATGGATTTGGATGGAAGAATAGGTTCTCCAAGTTCCCAAAATTGAGAACCTCTAAGTCTCTTCACCAAGGTTTGATTGTAGAAGAAAATGAGTGACCTTGGAGTAGTAGGATTGCTAGATGTACCCTCCAAGGTGTTAGCTTCTTTAGAGAGAAAATGGAGAGACAATTCTCACCCATTTTCACCCAAAATAAACCCTTAATTTTTCCTTAATGAATTTTGGCTATAAAGTCATTTATATAGTCACTTCTTTAAGTAACCTAAACAACCAAAACCCTAATTTATCTAATATGGCCGGCCATTTAGGGATGTTTGGGCTTTTGGGCCTTTGTGAATCTTTATTCATTAAGTTGTCATACATCTTAAGTCAATGGGCTTGACATTCGAAGCCCATTGGGCCTTAAGGTCCAAAACTATCCCGAGGTCTTTAACGAACTTATTCGTTTGATTAATTAACATATTAATTAATCCTTGCCATAAATAAATGATTAAACCATTTAATCATTCTTACTCATTTCCGTTTAATCTTCAATCTCCACCTTTTATGGTGTGCGATCCATTAGGTTCCTTTTAGCGAGGCAGTGGGCGATTAAAACCATTTTTACATCGATTGTGAATTGAAACAATTTTCAATTCTCCCTTTAGTGGTTATACACGTATAGGGCTTCCACAAACCATGGTTGACGCCTAGCAGCATGTCATGGTTACCCAAGCTAATCAGAAGAGGTTAGAGAACCTATTCAGTTCGGGATTACAAATGCAATACGGTCCTTCTCTAATCTAATACTCTTGACCACATTGTTTGGTATGATAGTTTATTTACTCATGTCTACTATCCAATGTGAATCGTTTGCTTATATGATTTCCTTGAATGTGATTTGGAACGCATTCCCCAATCTCATTCATACTCTGGCCAAAGATTCCAAATCATATCATAGAGTATTCTCCCTCAACTGTTTGAAGGTTAGAGATCCCTTGTTGCGCATTTACTTGTCTCCATAGCTAAGTGGCTTAACCCCAACGATGCCGTGACACCCCTAGGGGGTGAATTAGACATAATCAAAGATTAAGGACTTAACCACAAGACAACTGTGATGCCTCAGGTCAAAGGACTACTTTGCATTATCCCAACCATGAGTTCTCATGTGACATGGAATATAAGAACTCTTCGTTGATCACGTTCAGTGAACTCATTCTCTTATTGAGCACCTACGTACTTGTCTTGATGTCACACACACCAATGACTCGAGACTAGTCACTCTCCCTGAGAGAAGACACAGTACGTACTGATCTTAACGGACTGTCAATGCCCAATTGGTAATCCTATGATCAGGAACATTTAGGATGTGTCTACGAAAGAATGGTCTCATTAATCTAACTTCATTAGATTGCATTCTCCCAATCACATATTCCTTGGACTTTATCGTTTAAGCATATAACATTTATATGAGACTGCTCAAACAATAATCTTTGCCCTTTATATGTTAAACTAGATTAGTTTAACATTTGAAATGTCCGTAAAGTATCATCATATGATTGGTTTTAGGGCACATTTCCAACAGAAACAAGCACTAAGGTTTGCATTGACTAAGGGTTGTTCAAAGCAACTCCTATTTCTTCATACAACAATTTGTAATTGAAGAATTATGACATTAAAAGTGTTGTCCTCTTTATGATAGACCTTTTCTAACATATTGTTCTAATGATACATTATCAATAGGAAGATTGTGAGGATGAGACTACTTAGGTACATATGCAATCCTTTTTAAGACATTCTTTGGGATTGTGGTACCAAGTCCGGAAACTAAAACATTCGGTTTTATTTGTCAAGTGTTGGATAGCGTATGCAAATATATTGGTAAACAAATACATAACGAATATAAATTGATTGATTTTAAGCCATTTGATTCGGGTCTTTAAATCAAATAGCATCACCCACTATTTTTGGCAAATTCCATATCCCTCATTGGAATTCGAGAGTTTTGGATGAAACTCTTAGTAGGTTATGGGAGGCTCACTATTACCAAGCCCACCTCAAAAGAACTCCATATTGGCTAGCAACAATAATAATGAGAGAGTACGCTTACTCATTTGCAACCTATGCAAGTACCCATCTCGTTTGGCCTCTAGAGAATGATGCCTCAGAAGAACTCCATATTGGCACCATTGCACTTAGTTAAGTCATTCCCACCATGCTAGTTCAAGTAGGGGTTCAAGAATGGCCTCAGAAGAACTCCATATTGGCCACACTCGTTGCCTACCTTTCACTTCATCATATGTTTATAGGCTTCTCCTGAATGTAAGCACATACTTTGCAACCCCAGAACTGGACGAATACATTGTACGAGTCACAAACGATTGAAGCCCACCACGGTGGAAGGCCACGAAAGAGTGTTCAAAGCACTCTCACGCTTATCAACTTAATATTGGTTTGGTTGAGGGTTTTAGGTCTCATCTCATATCAATATACATTTTAATCTCTATTAAAACAATTTTGGTCCTATTACAACTATTGGTCCATATGATTGTTTTAGTTGTACATAATACTCCCACTATGCTTTTAAAACGGTTTTTAAAGCAAGAGTATATGTTACTACTAACATAAGGTTTGCATTCATTTGATGGACTATATAGTTGCCTTAGGGCCTTAGGATGACTATGAACCTTTGTTTAGATTCAACACGAGCCTTGTGTTGAATCTCGGTCTAGGGATGGAGATTGATTTTAGTTACGCGTTTAATCACATTAAGGCGTGTTGTCATAGGGGCGTTGGACCCAATTACTTCATTTTCATGCATATCATATAAAGCAAGAAAGAAATACTTCAAAGTAAAGGATGCGCTTATGCTCATTACAACATTTGCATAAAACAAATTACCTTAAAGTAAAGAAGGACTTATGCCCTTTTACAACATTTGATCAAATCAAATTACAACCAAAATCTAATCTACACATTCCCATGGTTCAAACAAATTTGAAACGCCTTTCACATAGCTCAATTATATTAGGCTTAGGTTCATAATCATCCTTTAATTAATTAACGCTTTAACTAATTAATTGAATGCAACATTTTCATTTGGTTTTTGTATCCATAAAATTGATTTAAGTGGAGCTAAACAAAATGAAAATCCAATTCTCATTTAAAGAGACAAAACAATTTTGTTCTCATCCTATTTGGGCCATCATGCAATAACCACAACTTTTTGGGCCATATTGCGAAAACATAAACTTTTGGGGTCACTTTGTAAAAACACAAAAGTCACTACTTCATGTAAATACAACTAGAACCCAAAATTTAAATAAATTCAAAACTTCATTAAAGGAGCAAAACAATTTGTCCTTTAGCGTTTTTAGGCCTTAACGTCAAAACGTAAACTTTCGGGTCAAAGTACAAATACACAAAAGTATCAAAACTTTATGTAATTGCATAAAAGCCCCAAAAATACCCTATTTTATTAGGGTGGCCGGTTTTTAGGGATAAAAAGGAGTGGTGGGTGTTTTGATTTATTAGTTTTGTCAAAAACAATCAAGTAGTGCTTTCACCTTTCATAAAAATAATATATGTTTTGATGATTGATATTTCTTTCATCATTTATACAAATATTTAACACTTTAAATACTTTCATAAAAATAATATATGTTTTGATGATTGATGTTTCCATCATCATTTATACAAATATTTAACACTTTAAATACATGATAAATCATTTGAAAAACATATAACATAAACTTTATGAAATATTCAAAACTTTGAATCAAAACACAAAACCTTTTTGTTCTTGGCAAGAACATCAAGAACATTGAAGAACATCCATGAAAACCCATAAGAGCTCCATGAATGTTTTCAAGCCATAAAACTCAAATTTTCACCATTCAAAATGGTGTTAACATCCTAGGGTACTTAGGGGTTCCAAAAGTCACCTTAAAACATTTTTAACAAGACAAACATGAACCCAAAAAATCACCCTTTGGATTTGGCCGAAAATCCCCAAAATCATGGCACCAAATTTTAGCTCCAATATTCATCCTCATATGAACTACATCTACAACATTTGAGATGGCAAATTTTCAAACAAAATTTTCATTCAAAGAAGCAAGAATAAAGCTTGTAACAATTACAACTTTTAAATCATAAACTTATGAACTACAAAACCCAAAAGGATTCACCAACTACTAGACCTAGGCTCTGATACCACTTGAAGGATTTATTTTGAAAAACATGTTCATTTGAGCAACATCATATGGCATGCAATTAACAATTAAAGGCGGAATCATGCTTGCATGTACTCAAAAAACAAAACATTACCATGAAATTCAAAGCCTAGTAGATTGGTGAACCAATTAATCAACTCAAAACAAAGTGAGTTGAAATTAATACCTTTGTAGATTCTTCTTTGCATAAGCAAAGGCTAATCACCCAAAGAGATAGGGCCTTCATTCCTTGCTTCTTAGATCCATGGATTTGGATGGAAGAATAGGTTCTCTAAGTTCCCAAAATTGAGAACCTCTAAGTCTCTTCACCAAGGTTAGATTGTAGAAGAAATGAGTGACCTTGGAGTAGTAGGATTGCTAGATGTACCCTCCAAGGTGTTGGCCTCTTTAGAGAGAAAATGGAGAGACAATTCTCACCAATTTTCCCCCAAAATAAACCCTTAATCACTTTATGAATATTTGGCTATAAAATCATTTATATAGTCACTTCTTTAAGTGACCTAAACAACCAAAACCCTAATTCATTCACATATGGCCGGCCATTTAGGGGATTTTGGGCTTTTGGGCTTTAATGAATCTTCATTCATTAAATTGTCATACAACTTAAGTTAATGGGCTTGACGTTCGAAGCCCATTGGGCCTTAAGGTCCAAAACTATCCCGAAGTCTTTAACGAACTTATTCGTTTGATTAATTAACATATTAATTAATCCTTGCCATAAATAAATGATTAAACCATTTAATCATTCTTACTCATTTCCGTTTAATCTCCAATCTCTACCTTTTACGGTGTGCGATCCATTAGGTTCCTTTTAGCGAGGTAGTGGGCGATTAAAACCATTTTACATCGATTGTGAATTGAAACTATTTTCAATTCTCCCTTTAGTGATTACACACGTTTAGGGCTTCCACAAACCATGAGTGACACCTAGCAGCATATCATGGTTACCCAAGCTAATCAGAAGAGGTGGAGAACCTATTCAGTTCGGGATTACAAATGCAATACGGTCCTTCTCTAATCTAATACTCTTGACCACATTGTTTGGTATGATAGTTTATTTACTCATGTCTACTATCCAATGTAAATCGTTTGCTTATATGATTTCCTTGAATGTGATTTGGAACGCATTCCCTAATCTCATTCATACTCTGGCCAGAGATTCCAAATCATATCATAGAGTATTCTCCCTCAACTGTTTGAAGGTTAGAGATCCCTTGTTGCGCATTCACTTGTCTCCATAGCTAAGTGGCTTAACCCCAACGATGCCGTGGACACCCCGAGGGGGTGACTTTGACATAATCAAAGATCAAGGACTTAACCACAAGACAACTGTGATGCCTCAGGTCAAAGGACTACTTTGCATTATCCCAACCATGAGTTCTTATGTGACATGGAATATGAGAACTCTTCGTTGATCACGTTCAGTGTACTCATTCTCTATTGAGCACCTACGTACTTGTCTTGATGTCACACACACCAATGACTCGAGACTAATCACTCTCCCTGAGAGAAGACATAGTACGTACCGATCTTTACGGACTGTCAATGCCCAATTGACAATCCTATGATCAGGAACATTTAGGATGTGTCTACGAAAGAATGGTCTTATGAATCTAACTTCATTAGATTACATTCTCCCAATCACATATTCCTTGGACTTTATCGTTTAAGCATATAACATTTATATGAGACGGCTCAAACAATAATGTATGCCCTTTATATGTAAAACTAGATTAGTTTAACATGTGAAATGTCCGTAAAGTATCATCACATGATTGGCTTTAGGGCACATTTCCAACAAGTCACACATCCAAACCAAAAGTATGCCACTTCAAAGAATCGTATCATGTGTCAAGTGTAAAAATATTACTCCATGACTCATGACTTCAAAGACACCCTACTCAAATGCCAAAGATAGAATTCGAATAGGGACACCTAAGTTGAATAGATCTAGTCCCCACAGATATCTGTTCATAAACCCTCAGGTGACAGAACTCAAATGCCAAAGACACCCCACTCAAATGCCAAAGATAGAATTCCCACATATGAAATATGAAATATGAAATAAAAGCACAATTATGAACTAATCTCACAAAATGAATCAAATACTAAGAATATGGATAATACACATACTTACCATCACCCATGAATCCTCAAAGATTAGCTAGGTCTTTCACATGGTTGTAATGTAAGGCTTAGGCTATGGGCTATGAAAGAAATGATAGGAAATACTAGAGCTTAGGACATACCAAAGTGTCTTTGTTATGAAATAAACAGGCTCTTCACTTGAATTGGTCTTTGTTATTTGTTCTTGGTGTCCAGGATCATGTGTGTGATAGTGAAGGATTTGGAAATTGCATCTTCTTTATTTATATTTTTTTTCTTTTCTTTTGTCTCTTTTTTTTTTTTGAAACTTTTTTTTTCTTGTTTTGCAATTCCAGCACATGTTACCTCGGTACACACCACATTCACCTAGAGCTCAATCGATTTGTGCCTTCATCACTTTAGTATTCCCCAAACTATAAGGTATGGCTGTAATGGGCTAAGATTGATAGAGTTTGGTATGGGTGATGAAAGAACTAGGTTAAAAGTGTTTGACTGCAACAAGGGTGAATGGAGCACACAAAGGGATGGGAATTAGGCCTTTTAGTGGTTTAAACATGAATAGCCTAACATCGTCTCAATGAGTTCATTCATAGGTAATAATAAACACATGGTATCTGCAATATAAGAGAAATAATGAGATCATTTAAAGTGAAATTGAAAGAAAAAAAAGTAGGAGCAAAAACACTTTAAACCCTCCCAAAGAAGCAAATAAGCTCAAAATATCTCAAAGAGAAATAACTTTCTTCATATCCACCGAAGTTCTTGGAGTTGAGCCAAATTTTGAATCTACACAAAGTAAGAGTGACAATCAGTAAACTGAAGTCATGGAGCAGCTTAACAAAAATTCAAGCAAGCTAAGAATGAAGCGGTTCACTTATCACTGATAAAGGCAGTCGAAACATGTAGCTCAGAAAAGGAGTCAGACTCCCACTCTCCACTAACCTCCAAGGTGTCTCTCGCTGATCACTTTTGCATGAAGCATTAAGCAGTTTATGGCGAGACCTCAGCTGCCCCACGGATTCCTTATGGTCGATTTTGAAGAAGTACCAAAACTTATTTATGGTTAAGTCAAGATCAAAGAACCTGCTCAAGTTCGAGAACCCCACCATCACACGAACTGCATTCGGGGAACACTGAGCAGGCATGTATTTCATGGAGCATATCACTTCCAGGAAAAGACGCAGCATGAGAAAAGTAAATCCCAACATGAAGTAATATACATGGAATTTGATAGCCCTCTTCCTAGTAGTGGCACCCTTGCTGCACGGCTCATGACCGCTATCATCTTTCACCCGCTTGACACGAACCCTTGACGGAATCGCATGCTTGTACGCCTCAAGAAAATCCCAAAATAGCTCGTTGGAATTAATCTTGACATGCGCAACCTTGAAGTAGCCCACCTTGTCGGAAAAACCATCTTCATGGTACAATTGGTTTCCTTTTCCTTGAAGAAGTCTATCTCCAAATCAAGAAATGAGATCAAGTTCAAACTGGGAAACAACTCTACAAGCCTGTTAGAATAGTCTTTCTGGAAATATAATCAGTCATCACACTTTGTCTTGTACAATTGCGATTGAGTCAAATGGTCTAATTTCACTCATGTGGGAGAATGTAAGAACCTTGATGAAAGTGAGTTTCATCAGTCATATAAATGTAGTGCAATATTAATGGCAAAGTGTTGAGACAATTGGGTGAATTCTGATGCGTGTTTCTCGCCCGATTTTCTTTTATTTATAGTAGTATGAAAGATTAATTTCTTACCCCTAATAGGTGGTAGAATACCTTAGAATTTCCTAAAACAATATAGTATTTACACTATAACATTCATAAACTATTAGAACTGCAACAAATATAACACTTTTTACCGTTTAATTTTAGAGTGAAGCAGTTTGTTTGTTTGTTTTTTTTTTAAATGTAAATACCAAACGGGCCTCAGTCCCCTCTGTATGCCGTAACCATATTTTTAACGACAATAAAATTGGTGTCGTCCATGCCTACACTCCACCCATCTCTCCAGTAGCTACATTGGTTTTAGCAGAAACTGAGCAGCTCCATCTTCTTCCAAGAAATGGCGTCCAAAACCCTAATTCGAACCGGAGCTTCCCTCATAAACCGGTTCCTATCCAAGCCATTGCTCCACCCGAACCCGAGTCCGAATCGCCATATTGTCTCTCACGGCCTCGAAATCACTCCCAAGATGTTCCCGTCTCTCTCCCACTTCGACACCTCCCTCCGTTTGCCCCAAAACGACGCCGAATCGCTTAGACGGGTCTCCTCTGAAGGGTTCTTGTACCCCTGCGGCCTCCCTTATCTCCCGTTCTACTTACCTGACGGTACTCTCTCTCACTCTCCCATCATCGGTTTCTTCTAATTTGATCGTATGGAAAGTTTGTAATTTTATTCGGTATTTTGAATTTAATTTACTGTTTGGTTGCTGAGAAAATGTTGGAAAATATTAGAATCAGCAGTTTTGTGCTAAATTGCGCTTTTTAGGACTGCACGAAGTAGACAGATTTATTTGGCGTGTAATTATTTAATATTCTCAGTGAGCGGGCAGATGACATCAATTTGAGAAATTTAGTGTATTAGGAATGAGAATTTTGATTGGCTTTGTTCATAGATTTCGGTTTTTTGTTTCGGAAAGAAATAAGCATTTCAGTAGTATAATGCCATATTCCCTGAGTTGTATATTTGTATATAAACATTGTTTAGCTTCTAAGCATGTCCTTCATTGGCAGCTTTCATACCTCTAAGCGTGGCTGGATGCTTTGACTTGATAGATTTTGGGGTGTTGGGGATCTGAAACTTAGTTAATCTCATAAGCTGGGTTTGTAATCACTTTACAGATTTTGTTCTTGAAGCCTTAACTGTCATTTACGTTTTTAGGCACACAAGTATACTTCTTTGTCAATTTTTTTTTTCTAATAAATCATTGGTCTTGGATCATGACCATCACATAGACAGCGAATAGATGCTTAAAGTCGTTAGATTGGGTTCTAAAGTAAAATTTGATTTTTCATGTACAATAATTTTTCAACATGAACAACCATCAATCACATATTTTGGTAATGCTAATGCCGGGCAGAAGCAAGTTTCTTTTTGAGGTCTATATTGTTTTTTGGAGAACATTACAGAGAGAATATTATTCTTTTTTAGGTTAAGAAATATCTGTGTGAAATTGTATAGCTCAGAAGTTACTTGTATAAAAATCTCTGTCTCTCTCTCTCTCTCTTTTTAACACAAATTGTGTGGTTCTGTGTCCCGTTGTGTATTTCAAAAGAGATTAGTGTAAAAATCTTTTTTTTTTTTTGATAATAGTGTAGTTCTATGTGAAGTTGTGTAGTTTAGAAGAGATTCATGTAAAACTTTCGTTTTTATGTCCTTTAGTCTTCTTCCCCTATAATTGTCATTTTAGGATGGGAAAACCCAACTTTTGATGTTTTAATAAGTACCAAAAGGAACAGAAAAGAAGAGTTGTCCAAAAGGCAATTCCTGCTAAGTATGCCGGCTGGATAAAAGTTAACTTGTAATTTCACAGCGACTCCATTTATGCTACTTTCAGTCATGCTTAATTTATATTTTATTATTTCTCAGGAGGTGATTCTTCATCAACAGAGCCAATGCTGTTATTTCCAAAGCGAACGTTCCAGCCCAGTACCATCCGGCGGAAGAGGAACCATGGATTTTTTGCTCGGTCTCTCTCTCTCTCTCTCTCTCTCTCTCTCACACACACACACACACACACTCACTATAGAAAACCTTGGTTTCTTCTCGCAAGAGGTCTTGTTTTTAAGATATAGCATGTACAATTTTTTAGGATGCTTTTTAGATTTAGTTCTATGGTTTTAATAGTATGGCAAGTATATATAATGCAAATTTTAGGTTTATATGTTTATCAATGAAAAGGATTAAAGTAGTTATGGGCAAGTAGATATAATGCTAATTTTGATCTCAATCAACTTCTTTCTGATATGCAACATTACTTTTAGCATTTTACTTGATGCAATTTTAGTTACCTGGATAATGGATCATCAAAATTAGCCTTGTCCATAACTCTCACTAAACTTGTATACTTTTCAAAACGTGATGCTAGTTTATCTGTCAGATCAGCTTATGAGGGCGCTTACTTTTCTAAACAAGCTTTTGTGAGCCGTGTTGTCTCTTATTTTCAAGTTTCAACATCAACCAGTAATCTGTATATTTTGCATTTGTGACTAACATATTTATCACATGAACACAGCAAGGCAACCAAGGGTGGACGGAGAGTAATTGCTAGAAGAATAGCGAAAGGTCGAGCAAGAGTTACAGCTTAACATTCCTTTCGCTGGCCTAGTCTTACCTTGGGATCTAGTCGACAAGCTTACCTTTGGATCATGGTAATGTTTGGTTCTTTTTGTAGTTGTTTAGCCTTGGAGTGCTGTGGTTCTTTAGCAGAACCAGAATTAGTTTGATGACATTTTCTTCTAGCAACCTTGAAGGTGTTGGCTACTAAATCACGTTCCAAGTATTTATGCTTGTCAGAAATTTCTTGTTACCTCAGAACTTCATAATGTTAGCCAGTTTAGTAGTTGATTTTCTTTTCTGTGTGATTCTGGTTCGGCATGCTGCTGTTTTACTAGGATTCAAACAACAGGGCCTGGAGCAAGTGACCCTTTGAGCCCTTGCATAACAGCGTGAGTTCGAACACTCTCAGTGATTAATCTAACAAAATCTATTTTTCAACCAAAAAAAAAAAACAACAGGGCCTGGAAAAGCAAGGTCAAGCTTATAAACTGTGGCCTGTTTTGTTATTGAGTTACAACGGTATATGCATCATGTCGCATGCAAGTTTCTCTCACGATTACATTGTTTAAAATTATCATTTAGTGGAAGGTTTTCAACGATTTTCTCTTGTGATTTCATTGTTTGTTTAAATTATCAATTTATCAGACTCGGATGGATTATGAAACTTGAGCTTGTCACTCAACGCCAATATATTTTTCTATCAACAAATTAGAGGATTATTAATTTTGACCAACAAATAATTTAGAGGATTACTAATTTATTAGATTAATCTAGCAAATTCATCTGTAGCAAATTCAAATTAAAAACGGGCCCATTTGAACCTGCTTAAAATACCACTTCTGCGACCTAGACTCGAGACCTGTCTCATGAATCTTTTGTTTGTAGGGAAATGTTAAACATTTTTTCTCTTTCATATACATCTCTGTTTAATTTTGTCCTTTTTTTTGTTTGTTTTATTCAATTTGATGATCGTAAATAAATAATAATTTGTGAGAGGCTAAAAATAATGTGTAGCCACTTAGTATTACGGTCTGGTGGTATTCCTTTTCGTTTGTGAGAGATTTAGATTTGATTATCGCCAAAGACAAATTTGAACCACATTATTACTACCCCGTTGTGAGGCTAAGCTCATCCCCTCTTCTTTAAGGGAAATTTAGAAATTAAAATAACCAAAATTTGAACTCCATATAGAATTATAGCCAACTTTTAAAATTTATGATAATTATAATCAAAAGTTGATATAAAATTACTAATATACCATTAATGACAACTTTTAACAAAACAAATCCAAAGACTCTCAAAACCCAAATGATTTTGCTGCTTTACGCTTCCCGATCTTCAATGTTTTCCTTCACACTTGATTGTTCTTGTTTTTCAGCACAAAATTTAGTCCAAAAAATAGAAGGAAGGAGTTGGACAAATGTGGGTTCTTGGGTGAAGCGAATGTAGTTCAATTGACTAAAGGTTTCCTCATTTGACTGAAACTCCTTATGCATATTTGAATCTTGGTTGCTGAGCTCGGAAGAAGCGTGGGATTTGAGTGATTATCTGGTCTACAAAAGGGAAAGAAGAATAGAGATTATATTCATATATCCCAAATTACTTCCCTCACATCCTTTTAATTTTTTAATATTTTTTTTATCAAGTGTTAGTGTTGTGTAAAATATCTAAAAAATATTTAAAAAAATAAAAGAACGTGGGGCAAATAATTTGGGTTGTGTGAATATAATCTCTCAAGAAGAAAAAGGAGTGAACTTTAGAGTGTGGAAAACAAATGAGTTGTCCCTCAGGAGCAAAACTCGCTTCTCCTCCATCGCCTTCGTAGCCCAGACCTTGGATTGGGGTGGAGAGGACAACATGCTTACAATTGTCAGAGCGACGGCAACGTGGAAAACAGGTCTTTGAGGAGGGAGGGAGGGAGGGAGAGAGAGAGAGAGAGAGAGAGAGAGAGAGAGAGAGAGAGAGAGAGAGAGAGAGAGAGAGAGAGGACGATTCGAATGTCGAGCCACAGGAGGAGGCCAACGTATTTGTTGGAAATTTAGCTTTTGATGTTGATAATCATAAATTGAGAGGGCTGGAATTGTTAGGTTGTTGAGATGAGGCTTTGAATTTGTTTTGTAAAAAGTCTTAATCATTAAGGGTATATTAGTACTTTCATATCAACTTTTGGTTATACATTTCATAAATTTAAAAAGATGGCTATAATTCTATATAGTGTTCCAATTTTGGTTATTTTTTCAAATGTCCATTCTTTAACGTAGATAATATCGTTTGCTTAAAATTAAAAAAAAAAAAAAGTGTAAAAATCAACTTTCTAGTACTGCTGGATGGGTCAAGAATTTGTGGCCTAAATTATTTTCTAAGGTTTGACTTTAGGCTGTACTGTTTGTACTCTACCTGGTGTGCTGCACACTTCTAGCTAGTCTCGTTATAGTCTTCGTAATGAATTAATCAAAAAATGATTAACAATCAGAAATAAACGGTAAGTGTGCAGAAAGAGAAAAGCAACTCCATATGGTATTTTTCAAATAATAATGAAGAAGGTGCTAGAGTACAATATAAAAGATATTCAAATAGAGAGTACTTTGACCAGAGTATAATAAAGTGAGCAACATGTGAAAAGAGAGAGAAACATATGGTGTCTCAACAAACATCACTTCCTAGGGAGCGCGAACTAGCAACATTTAGGTTTTCTAGTAATGGGAATAGCGTCACCTTATGCAAATGTCAAGATACAAATATATGCAATTTTCATTCTATGAATATTGAATCCAACCATACAAAATACCTAATTCGCAAATTTAGATCATGTCTAATAGCTAGGATTCCAAGCAGCTTCAATGAGCGTTAAAGTTTGTGTCGAATTGGTTGCTTGATAATGGTAACAAGGATGGAGATGCCGATGAAGGCGATGACGATGATGAAGATGATGGCAACAATGATATGATGGCATCAATGCACTCTAATTGATTGGATGGAAATTGAAGATCTTGAGGGTGAGATCCATGACTAGATGTAAAGCATGATAATTTGGCAAGTGAATCAAGTTCTTCTAGATCAGATGGGTATAATATTGGCATTCTACAAACATTACCATCAATGATCTCACAAAATTTAGGTACGGTGGCTAAAATAAAAGGATTTTCATAAGTGACTGATGCTGACGATGCCATACTAATTGGAACCATGAGCTCATTACCAATATTATTATATTGAGCAGCTGCAGCTTCATTGATGCTGAAATTTTGAACTTGCTGAATATTTGGATCAAATTGGGGTTGGGGTTGATATCCTGCGGACCATGATGAGGACTCATATGAGGATGAATTATTTGATGGTAATTGGAAGGGAGGCAAAAAACAATCGACGAAATTGGAAGCGTAATTGGTCTGGTCTAACTTGAGAATGTTATTAAAATCACCATGATAATTGAGACCTAGTGATGGCATTGGTGATGGAACAATGGGGAGGTATAGCTGATCTTGTGGTTGAGAACCCAAATTAGGGTTTGTATTGAGAGTGAAGAAACCTTCCTCAGAGCCATGACCACTAGGGTTGTGAATATGATCATTAGAAAAGGTGGCAAATGCAGGAATAACTTCATGCGAAATGAGCTTCTTTTTTATGCTCGAGTTCCAAAAGTTCTTCACTTCATTATCTGTTCTTCCTGGCAGGTGCTTGGCTATCTGAGCCCATCTGCTTATAATTCACATATCAAGATCATTATAATCAAGAGAGAAAGAACATAGGGTGTATGTATTGGCACTTCAATCATGTCATCTTGCACTCCTTAAATTTTTGCTTATATTTTTATAAATTTGAAGTGCGTGATGACTTTCTTGGACTGTCAATAACAGCTATCAAAACATACACAATGGTGATATAAGCTAATATTAAACAATTCGAATATTTATACCTGTTGCCTAGAATGCTATGGAGTTCAATAATGAGTGCAGCTTCTTGGGGAGAGAAGCTCCCACGTTTTAAGTCAGGTCTCAGATAATTTATCCATCTCAGTCTACAACTCTTTCCACATCTCTGAAGGCCTGGCCTCATGGAAGCAAATTAAAAAAAAAAAAAACTAAAAATAAGAAAACTTAAGTGAAAAATTGTAATGGGTTAATTAGCAACCAATATCCCAAGCAATCCAAAACATAAATATACGTATATATGCAGAGCGATAACGAATATATATGTATATACACATGTTGAGCTAGAGAGAGAGAGAGAGAGAGAGTACCTGCAAGTTTAGGAACTGAGCTCCAGCAGCCATGGCTATGTGTTGTGATGTAGTTGATGAGTTTTTCATCTTCCTCTGGAGACCATAGCCCCCTCTTCACTTTCTGTTTGTTGCAGCATGAGTGATGTCCCATCTCTCTTTCTCTCTCTCTCTCTCTCTCTCTCTCTCTCTCTCTCAAAGTAGTATTGCAGCCAAGGCAGAAGAAGATAAAACGGAAAAAGAGATATCAATAGAGACAAAGGGAGCTAGCTCTTTAGCTCGACTTGTATGATTAAGCAGCAGAGAAAAAGGAAACAAAAAGAAACAGTGAACTGAAAATGTACAAGCTGGTAGCCACGGCTAGTGTCTGATCACTCAGAAAATATGAACAGATAAGAGAAAAATGGATGCATGACATGAACGTGTAAGTACAGTGGTGGTGGTGGATTTAACGTTTGGGAGCAGTACATGGTAATATATATGGTGGCCCCTGTTAGGGTTTCTGGCAAAGGGCTTAAAAAATGCAGTATCTTTCTGTGGGACTTGTTGGCTTGTAGTGGATTAATCCTTAGCTCACTCGGAGATATGGGCTGGCACGTGCACGTGTCTCACATGCAGGGTGGTGGGTCCTGCCTGTGTATTTGTCGGGTCCTACTCTTGGGAGACTTATCTTTTGCTCAGAGAGGATCAATGTGCAGGTACACAGGGCAATGAAAATGTGACAATTGGTTTAATTCATGAAGATTGAAGTCTTAGCTGGATTTTAATGAAAAGTATTTTAAAATGGACTTTGAAATGTTTGATTTTTTTTTCTTTTTCCAATTCTTTTTCTTGCTTGCAAAGGAGTCAACCCAAGTACATAAATTAGAAATCGGATCCCCTCTGGAGCAATATATGGGGAGCCTGCTATCCAGACCATTGAAATTTGATCAAACGGCTGCAATTATTATAACTTTTAAAAGCCCTTCCGTTTATAGTCGTTGAATCAAATTTCAACGGCCCGATGGTCCTGCTCAGCAGGCTCCCCATATATTGCTTTAGAGGGGATCCGAGTCCCATAAATTATTTAGACGATGATGTGTGTTTATTTAAAGAGAATAGGAATTTGAATACTTTTGATTCTTGAGTTTTCCACGTTTTGTTAAATATGAAAATGAGAATCATTATGAAACACGAATACTTTAGGTTATGCCTCTCATATTCAATATTTAGTTGAATATGATACTTGTTGGATACTCATCAATATGTATCAACGGATATTGCTTTGACTTGATGAATACACAAGAAAATCAATAAAAGGCAAAGCTTTAATTTAAATATGATGAATGTGAAGAGTTTTCCTCTATTAAAACTATATGAATACGAGTCTCACACTTCTTTTTCTATATTTCAAGAGAATTAGATTCCATATTTTTTTCTCCAACAAATTAAATGAACTTGAATTTAGATGATGAATGTGAATTTTTGTGTTATTAAAATATGTATTTTTATTGTTGTGTACTATTATATTTTTAATTATTGTATCCATAACGTATCGCATCCTAATTTTGAAAATTTTTTTGTATCGTCGAGTCGTGTATTGTATCACCATATCCCTATTCGTGCTTCATAGGAGAATCATCTCACTTCTTAAAATCATCAAGTATCTAGGAAACATAATTCAGGCCATTGTTTACCAATACATATGGAGTCAGAAAAAGTGTGAGTTGATCTGGTTCTCTTTACTTGGTTGTCCTATTTTTGTGTCATCTGACTCTTTCCTTTTTTTCATTTATGTTAAGTAAATCCGAGTTCTCGTATCGCATATATGTTTAATAAGAAAATTCCATGAAGAATTGAATATGATCAAGGATCATACAAACAAGAAACTTACGTAATTCATGTGTTCAAATTATTCTCTTTTAACACAACCATGAACATCCATGTCAGGTTACTATTATTAATGTGATTCGTATAAGCTAGCTTGAACGGAGAAAGGCTCAAACACTTGAAAAGAAGTTATTTGGTTTTATATATTCCTTCTTACTTTTGATGCTTTGCATGTTTAGTCATCCTATGATTTGCAATGAATAAATGTAAGGAGGCAACCAATGCTTTGCTTGAAACTCCTATAAACTTATACTACTAGAATATGAAAATCTAATAAAACTTCTACTACTAAAAAATGGGGTATAAACCACTCACTGCCGAGTTTAAATTTTCTCTACACTCAAAAGGGTTGTGGCCTCTCTAATTTTGTGACACATGTCCACTCACTTAGCCCAACTTAACAGTATAATTTCTCTATGTTATCTCCTAAACTTTCTTTCTTAAAAAAAGGCCAAGCGTCTCACATTTGTTATCACGGCGATTGACCAGCAGCCACATTCAATCCTCAAATCATCCATAGTCACACACCGAACAGTCCTTTCCTTCCCCTCCATAGCTTTGTTGATTGGGCACATCATCACCAGTCCACCATTCTCAAATAAAACTTGAATTTTTTTTTTGTTTTTTTGTTTTTGTATTCCAAAGGAAGAGTTGTCCAGCAGCCAATAGCTAATCCGATTATTTCTTATCAGTCGCCACGGTTACTGTACATCTGAGGCCATTAAAGGGTTTAGAAACACACAAAAATTACGCCTCCATTTGGTAATGTTATGCTTTTATTTAATTTTAACATTTTATTAAAGATAAAGGTGGCATGGAAACAAAGTGAAAAAAAAGGATGACAGAGAAAAAAGGGAGAGGATAGACTGCAAGTGTATTAGTGTCGTAACTGTGGTTATAAGTTTTATATTATCTTTCACGAACAGGAATTAGATAGAGAAATTTATTGAAAGGGTTGAAGAATCTTGTTGTGCACCACTTTTTGTGTGCATCTGGGGCTCCATTTTGTTGACAAATTATGAAAAGCAATTGAGAATAAAAAGCAGGCTTTTACATTCTGTTTGAGGATTCCTTGTTAATATATAATTGACTTAATTGCTTTGTTTTTTATATAATATGAAACATGATGCCAAAGTTCAAAGTACAAATTACAAACGTGTCGATTGAGCTCTACAAATTAATCGATTCATCAGTCTAATCCACATAATTTAGAATACCGTTGGCAAATATACAGATCCTAGCAGGCACTATACCCTCTCACAACATTACAAATCCATCACAACCATTCATTTCAAAGTCATCATATAAGATGCTTGCACATGTCATGAGCTATGACTCATTCTAATCCAATCTAATCTAAATACCAATTGGAATATGATCCAAAGGTTTACATTAGATCCTACACTTTGTTTATAATGAAACTACCACAGCAAATACATTTATACTTCAATACTCCCTTCTAAATGTTTTGCTGATTTCACACCAAGAGCAGTTCTCAAGTATTCGAATCGATCCTTAGGAAGAGCCTTGGTAAAGATGTCTGCCAATTGCTCCTCTGTGCTGCAATAATGCAGTTCAATTGTCCCGTCTTGAATGGCATCTCTTATGAAATGATACCTCCGATTAATATGCCTGGTTTTATGATGAAACACTGGATTCTTAGACATGGCTATGGCAGAAGTGTTGTCACACAACAAAGGTGTAGCCTCCACTTGTTCTTCTCCAAAATCAGATAAAACAAACCTCAACCACATTGCTTGTGTTGTAGCTTCTGCAGCACTTACATACTCGGCCTCTGCAGTAGATAAAGCCACACTGCATTGTTTAACAGAAGCCCAAGAAAACACTCCTGAACCTAAACTGAATGCATAGCCTGAGGTGCTCTTCATGTCATCCAAGCTTCCTGCCCAATCACTATCACAGTAGCCTATCAACACAGCAGCTTTTCCTTTCACATATTCGATTCCAAAATCCAATGTACCTTGCACATATCTCAAGACTCTTTTAGCTGTCCCCATGTGTTTTCTAGTAGGTTTGTGCATGAACCTTGCTAGCAAACATGATGCATACATTAGATCAGGTCTAGTAGCTGTCAAGTATAACAAACTACCAACCACTGTCCTGTACAAACTTTCATCAGCATCCTCACTTCCATCTTCCTTAGATAACTTGTCATCAACTGCAAGTGGTGTTTTTACTGCTTTGCATTCTTTCAATCCAAATTTCTCAAGTAGTGACTTGGCATATTTCTTCTGATGAATAAATATACTCTTATCTGTTTGAACTATGCCTAGACCAAGGAAGTGATGTAACAATCCCAGATCTGACATCTCATATTGCTTCATCATATCCTTCTTAAATTCTTGAATCATTTCATCAGAATTCCCTGTGTAGATAATGTCATCTACATACAGAGATACAATAAGCACACCTGCATCACTGAACTTTGTATACAGAGTAGCTTCACTTTGGCTTTTCTCAAAACCAGATCGATTGAAATAATTGTCTATCTCATCATACCAAGCTCTAGGAGCTTGTTTCAGACCGTATAAAGCCTTTTTCAACTTGTAGACCTTATCTTCCTGTCCTTGAACTTCAAATCCCTGTGGTTGATCCACATATACTTCCTCATGTAGTGTACCATTTAGGAATGCAGATTTAACATCCAATTGAAAACAAGTGGGTCCAACGTCAGCCGACCTCTGAGTTTCAATCACCGATGTGGATCTCCACGTGTGAACCACTAAATGAGGTTACCCGTGAGGGGGAGTGTTAAAACTGTCCCACATCGGTGTTTAAATAGTATTACCCCACTCTAACTAATACCGAGGCCTTTTGTGGTAAAACCCCACACCTGAGGATTGTGCAGGTGGTTAAGTGGGGACAGTATCGGTGTCGTTAGAGTGGGGCGGGCCCAGCGATCCAAAAAATTCCAACAGTTTATGAGTACAACTGTAAAACGATCCAATAATTAGAGGTGCTTGGTGGGACTGTTAGACTGGATCCATCGAAGTCCATTCTTTACGGTTTTTCTAGTTCGATTCTCTTTGATTCAGAATAAGTTGTAGCAACTCAACTTGAGTTTGTTACATACACGCGTCTCGCACAGTGAGAGCTTGTAGTTTAACTTTTCTTTTTGTTTATGGTGTTTGGTTCAACAACCATACTCCATGATCTCTAGAATTACGAACAAAAATTTCACTTGCATGTTAAAGAAAATTTAAAAGAAGCCGATCGACATGTTTGAATTTTAAGCGTGTTAGAAAATTTTAAGCGTATTAATTTACTTTTGTGTTTAAGAAGTCACTATATATATTGAAATTTGGGATATATGTCTATCAAATGGACACACAGAAATGCAGTTCCAGATAGATTAATGATCTTCAAGAAAAATCATGTTAGTGGTGAACCAGGGTGCAAATTAGGCTTCCTACCAAGCATGTGATATTAATTGGTTGCGTCTGATAGAAAAAGCAAAACTTTGGAATGCTTATGATGGAAGAAATAAGACCAACCGAGATTCTTGATTTATTGTTTCACATGCAACAATTAATTGCAACAAACTCTTTTGCTTAAAATGTTGAGCCATCAAAGGACACTAGCTGCAAGAGATTTTTGTTTTTTTCCCTACATATTGGAGAATCAAATGAAAAAAAATGAAAGAATGACTAGGTCATCCATTGTCTTCTATCAACAGGTTATTGATCCTGGTATGGGTCATTTTCAATCAAAATATTGTTCGACAAATTTAATCAATTTTAGATTGTACACATTTTCCATGTTTGTGTTTTACTTTTCCTCTCATTGTTTTTGCTTTGCTTTACTTATGTGAGAATGATTATGTACAAATGCAACAAAATCAAGAAAGAAGTAACAACTTTAATTTGAGGACGATTATATACTCTTTTTTTTTTACGAACAATAGCGTTAGTGAATTAAACTGTTAGTTGTTAAGAGGGAGGAAATCAATGAAGATCAAACCAGCACTAAAGTGCTTATACATCATTGTTTTCTGTCACTGTGCCAAAGCACTATAAGCAAACCTTATTTTCTATTTTTATACCTTCTAAACACCATTTCTCTTGAATATGAGTAAAAAGTCAACAGTAATCAATTCTAAAATTACAGAAAACCTTTTTATCCTTAGTGTGTGTGTGTGTGTATATATACACATACATTCATTATATGTGGTTTAATTAATATCCCAGTAGATAAAGTGGTGAATTTTTATCTATGCTTCCTATGTTCCAAAACTCCTATTCTTCTAAATTATTATAATAGTTCGAACTGTTCTCCCTCTCTTTAATAAAAATATATTTTAAAACATATATATATATACATTCTTTCTATGTTGCGGTTAGCTGCGTTTATAGATATAATATTGAGACAAACCTATAACATCGACCATATCAACGACCCCATATCGATTACATACCTTCATTTTTTTAAATGTGGTTAATCGCAACATGAACCCTAAACTCCAAACTCTAACCGCACCCTCTGAAAGACTGAAATGAAAGATATGAATCAAGTATATATGTCAGCGTATAGTTTGAAACACAATGCTTGGTTAAGTTGAAAGCTTCAATAACTATATATCATTTTCAATTTTTCATCCATGTTGGATTTATCCAATATAAATCAACCTTTATATGGTCTACTCCATGTAATAGGAATGTATAATTAGAGAATAATGTGGATTGTGATTTGATCTCTTAAAGATATCAATCATATAGAAAGTATCTTATAATGGAAGTAGGATTGATAGAATCCTTAATTGAATGTGATTATGATACTTTACCCTTGACGCTAAGAAAGTAGGTTTAGGTTTCCTTTATGGATGAAAACCCTAGCCCTTAACTTATTTAAATACAGCTCTCTATAAACCCTAGAACACACGACAAGTGTTCCCATAGAGCATTGTCATAAGGCTAGGAGTTTGTAGAAAACTTGGTGTTTCTTCTTCTCAGTTCAACGACTGCCATGACTGCTAGAGCTTCATCAAGTTAGGGTTTCAATATAGTTATATTTATTATCACATGCATTAGTGTTCTAACCATGCAATCTTAAAGGACAACAATCCACTCTAGGTTCTGTACGATAAAGTGCAACGCTACTAAAAGCAGAAGTTTTAAAGAAAATTTGGAACCACAAGTAATTGGCCTAAGGATCAGTGTCAAGGGGGGTTGGTAGGATGATTTTGAACCTGAAAATATATATCATCAAACTATATATGTTGCAAAATATTGGATTAAACATGGAAGTTGAGGTAACCCAACTTTCTTATAAATCCATACAACATATTCTTTTTCTTGATGTGAGATTAATACTCTCAACATGCCCCTTCAAAGTACGTGGACAACATAAATTTGGTGACATAGAGCATATGTGGTTCTTGGGCTTTACACGCGAAACAACCTACTTTGATACTGTGAAGAAGGTTGAGGTTCCACAAAACCAACTGGCAATATAGGTGAGTAGCTTAACTTACTTATAAGCACATGCAAAGTCTCTCATTTTTTTTATGTCAGATTCATACTCTCAATAACCAATGAGCTACTCTTTTTATGACATGCATAAAGGAGTTGAAAATTTGTAAATTATAGAATCTAAAGCAAATACATTATTAACTTTTTAATTGATTGCAACAAAAGGTCAAAATCCACAAAAGAAAGTGTTATCGAGTCCTTCTGTAATCAAACACGATGATGATATGAAATCACATTTTAAATCTACTCCATAAAGTGTAGGCTGTGTAGCAATATTGAAACAAAGTAACAATTAAGTACTGCAGAAAAAATGACACAGAAAATTAAAGCTGCATGCAAGAAAAAAAACAGATTGTAGTACTTGACCCACCACACTGAGTTGCTTTTCTTCATGTGAAAGAAAGTTTACGTGTTTACTCACAGTTGAAGAAATGTCGCCATTCTTTTTTCTTTCCAGTTTTACTTGCAGAGATCCCCATCAAATGACATGAACAAAATTTCATAGCTTTTGGTGGAATCCTGATTTCTTTCCTCTGTTAGCACGTACCTCCCACGTGAGCAGCTTGTGGACCAATCACAGTGCACCATCTTGGGAGAGAATTGCTTGCATGTAGAGACAAGTCAACCTTTAACGGATTGGAGAGATACTGTCTAAAATTTCTGAAAACATGTGCCCTAGCTTGTGAAATTGACCTACGAACCATTTCATCCTAGTGTGGTCTAGTTGAAAACGGGGAAATTCAGCCATAGGAATATATATGAATTCCAACATTGTGTGAATCGTCAGATCAACATTATTTTACTGATCAAACGGTGTGTGTTTACTTACTGATCAAACGGTGTGTGTTAACAAGGACGGAGCCATCCTTTGGTGCTATTTTCCTATGAAGTTCATCCACTTAGTGAACAATAGGCCACCCCACTGAACGAACAATTGGTCTAATCTACCTTAACAACTTCTAAGACGAAGGAAGTTACTCTAAACACTGGTACAAAAATCAATTTGCGCGACGGAGCAAATTTCGTCGCACAAAGTATGTTTGCGTGACGCTAAACACAAAACGTCGCGCAAATGGCTTTTGCGCAACGGAACTTTGTGCGACGCTCCTATGCGTCGCACAAGATTTTGGCGCCAAACGAAGGATCTTTACTACTTTTTTCCCAACTTTGCACGACGAAGCCTGACGTCGCACAAAGCAGTTTTGCCCGATGAAGGCCCACCCGCGTCGCACAAAGTGAACCCAAAAATTATTGTCCTTTTGTCATTTATTCTAACACAAGTCAAAAGCCAAAATAGAATAGGAAAAAATACAGACATCCCAACTCTCTCCCTCACCTGCAGACCCTCCATAGCCGCCCTAATCACACTCATCACTCCAATTCCAACACTTCACTCAAAACTGAGAAAACCCAATTGCTAGAAGAACCATTTAAACGTACCAAAGGTGAGAGCTTTCTTTCCCCCACAATTTTGCTACTTTTCAAATTTTCATTTATTTTTTATGACTTCTTTTTCTTTTGATTTAGTGTATCTGTTTGTTTTTTTAGACAAGACTCGAGGAACTTGTAGAAATTGAAAGCTTTGAATTTTATTTTCCGTTGTAAAAATGAATCTTTCCTTGTTGATGGCTTTTAGAATGAAATGGAATTGTAAACTATGTGACAGAGATAGGCTTTCTAATTTAAATACCTTGATGATACAGGGAGGTGGAAGTGGGCATGAGCCTACACATGCTTGGGTTGTGACTAATATATTTTTCTTATCATCATAGGATTTTTGAACTCCTTCAGGTTGTCTTCTTATTGTCAAGGTATAATTTCTACTTTGTCTTGAAGTTTCTTTGTTGGGTTATCCTCTGTATGGTCGGGATGCTAAATGATAGCTGTGGCACAAGTTTTGGAGCATTCTGAAAGACCATTGCTGGTAAAAAGGAAAATTCCACCTTAATTCATATTAAATTATGAAATTGCTTTTAGCTGTAATAGAGACATGAGTGTTACAACACAGTTACCACTGCTATTGCTGACTTCAACATCAATCTGTGCAAGTCAGGCGGTGAATTCAATTAAGATTTTTGTGGATTTAAAGGAGTTATTATGTTATAACTATTAATTAATTAATTAAAATAAAAAAATAAAATAATAAACATAAACCTTTGCAATTTTAACATAAGGTAAAGCTTGCATGCAAATGTGAAAAACAATTAGAGAAATCTGATCAGACCTAAGAAAATAACTAGTCCAAAAAAACACAAATGCCATTAATTTAAAGGAGTTCAAACCCTATGATAATAAGAAAAATATGAGAAAATAAGTAAAGTGACACACAACATTTTATAAGTTAATTATAAGAACAATAGATCACAAAAGTAAAATAAAAACACAAACACTAAATTAAATTAAATACGAAAACTAATAAGATAAAAAAACTTGTTATTGTGTACCTTTGCATGCGTGCTATGCCCTATTTTGGACATGGTGGAGTATTTTAGGATTGAATTTTTAATTATTCTTTATTAATTTTATCTATTTTATTTAGTTTTAGTAATTATTGTGATTTAGTTTATTTGTATGCACATATTTTTGTAACCTTTTTTTCAAGAAAAGCTTAGTTTCTCGTTTGAGAATTAGTTGGATTTCATGCATGGATGCAAAAGCATGACTGCGGTCCAATTAATTCTTGAATTGTCCCATTTTTTATACAATTTAGGAATGCATAGTTATGTGTTGTAGTTTGCGGTTCACGGATTAGATTTCGCTAGTGGAAATTTTGGTAACATTTCCTGATGTTCTTCGAGTACAACGTGGATATTATGTATATACATCGTGCACTTGAAGAACAGTAAGGAGATGCTGCCGAAATTAGCCCACATCGAAATTTAATCCATTGAAATCGTAAATTACTGCACATAACTGTGCGTTCTTGAATGGGATAGGGCCCTTACCAGAGGAATAAGGTGACAAGACAATAGTTGAAGATGTTGTAATTCTTGTACTTTTATTGGGATTGCAGACAATTTTTCTAATTCTCACAACCAGGTAGTTTTTTCTAATTCTCACTACGTTGTATTTTTTTTTCATTTTAAAACTATTACTTTTATGATTGTGAAAAAGTGTTGCGGGTTGTGACTCACTGTTTTAAGGTACTTTTATGATCAAGGGAGGTTTTGCCGAATTTTCTGTACAAATTTAAGCTTAGGGTTTTTACCATTTAAGTTCTTTTGGGCAGCTAAAAAAAACACCAAGGGGCCCAATCGAATGCTGAATGAGGCACAAGCTGTACGTATGTCCGCCTCCTTGATCAAGATTGCGTATGACTCGCGACATCGTGGAGCGGCTACCTCACAGCAGCATAGCAGCATCATTAATAGCTATGGTTTTATTATTTGGAATTGTTGTCCTATACAGTGGGAGTGTTAGGCACAAATTCCCGAGGAGACGAAGGAACTGGTGCAAGACAAGTTGACGGTTAGTATATTAATTTTTAGCCTTTATCATTTTTTTTTAATTTTGTTCACAAATATTATAAACCAAAGTATATTATCTTAATATTATTAAATTTCTTAATATTATTTTATTGTTTTTCATATTTGTAGGTCAATTTTGATCTTTAGGACATATCCCCTGATGTAAGTGCCTACTTAGAGGAGACCTTAGCAAACCAGTACAAAGATTGGAAGAGCACTTTTCACAAGCATTTTTAGCTATGGGATGATCCGAGATTGCTCACCTAGAGGGTTGCCCAACCAAGTTGAAGGACCAGCCAGAGGATTGGGAGTGGCTCTGCAAACATTTTATGGACCCAAAATTTGTGGTATGTACATAATACTTTAATAATAATTTCTTTCAAATAGTCGCACTAACATGTGTATTGTATGATTAACAGAAGAAATAAGTTGCTGGCAAGAAAGCTCGGGACTCAAAGACACTTCTCCACCATATTAGTTCAAAGCCCTTTTGGTATAGGCTTGAGGCACAACGTCAGGTAAAAGTATATTAATTTTAAAATTTTATACAATTTATTTTTTATTATTGATTAATAAAATTTTCTTAATGTTTTTTTTCTTCAAGAGGGTTCTAATTTCCCACAAATTGACCTGTTCAAGGACGTTTACGTTCGACCCGGCAAAGAGATCGCTGAGCAGCTTGATGTAAGTAATTGTTATTATTCTTATTTTTATGAATTGTTGAAATATTATTTATATTTTGTTATTAAACATTATATGTTTTTTGTTTATTATTACAGCGCGATATGGTGGAAAAGAGCACTGCTGTTCTCTAAGAAACAACATTGCAGCTTCCCCCGGAGACCCCGATCGAGGACGTCATTGTACTTGAGGATGCAGATCTTCAGATCGTGACTGAGGTCCTGGATCAAAAGTTGGGTCGTCATCATGGCGGTGTACGGGGAAGGCGAGGGTTCGTGAGGCGGGTGCCTCCTCTTCCAGATCGTCCACAGGAGAGGTCAATTCCTTGAAGGAGGAAGTGACAACCCTAAGAGGTCAGCTTGTGGCCTAGGGCGAGCACATTAGGGCCCATGACTAGATGATGAATATGATTGTTCAAGCCTTAGCGATGTCCGGCCTCCAAATCCCGATGCCAGCACCTAATCTTGCTCCACCTTTGACTTCCCAGCCACTTCGCCCAGCCGATACCCAGTAGCATGATGTATTAAACCTAGAAGACTTGTAGTTTTTTCTTTTTTGTTCGAACATCTTGTATGTACATTTTCATATATTCTATAATTAAATACTTTTTCTTGGTTCATTAATTATTGTTTAGAATTTAATTACAATAATGGTTTTGCACGGCGCAGCTCACTTCTTCGTCGCTCAAACCCTTCCTTCACTGCCTTGGCGCTACGGTAGGTGCACGACGAAGGTTCGTTGGGCTAATTTTTGCGCGACGAAGGTCCTGCGTCACGCAAAGCCTTTTTTGTACTAGTGAAATTACGGAAATACAAAAGAACAAATTTCTTTCTAAGACGAAGGAAGTTACTCTAAATGACGGAAATACAAAAGAACAAATTTCTAACTCCACCCTCGTATGTCAGTATGACAAACAATCTCTTACTTTCATGTCACTCAAGTTTTTTTATTTATTAATCGTCTATGCTATAGGGATGTTTTCATGATGCTATTTGAAAAATAGAATAAATTGAATTGTTCCACAGGCCCTCACAAAATTTTTTCTCCTGTTTTTTTCAAGGTTCTAAAAAACGCTAGGCGCTAGTCGGGCGGCGGGGTAGCACCTAGCGCCTAGGCAGCTAGGCGGGGTCTAGGCAGGCGCCTAGGCGGCCTAGGCGGATTTAGGTAAATTTATTGTATATCTTGTAAATAAGTGCATATTGACACTTACAAAAATGTATACTTGTATGAAATTCATGGATAAAATAATAAAAGAATGATAAAATGCAAAAAGAGTATCCAACAATGTCTCTCCAATAAATAAGATTTTTTTTTAATGAATTAGATGGTATAAGATGAAAGTTCATAAGTATGTATTACTTAAAAAATATTTTTTAAAGATTATTTGTTATATAGTGAATGAACTTAAAAAAAAGTAAAGGGGTAAACCGTGGTTTGTAGTCCGTAAAAAGGAAGGTGGGGGGACAGTTACTGCACCAAAAAGAGGTGTGGAGCACACCAAACAATATTGAATGTATTATTTGACAATTGATTGGAAGTTGATTACTTTAAAAAATATAAATCAACGTGGGGGAGGTGGGAAGAGAGAGAAACTCATTTATATCATCTTCTTCCCTTCGACTTCTTCTTCTTCCTTTCGTCTTCTGGAAACACAGAAGACAAAACCAGAACAAGAACCCGGCTCTCTGCAACGACAAAACGTCTAAAACGCCCAGACCGCCTAGGTCATCAAATCGCCCGCCTAGGCTGCCCAAGCTGTCTCCGCGCCCGCCTAATCCTCTTGCCGATTTTTAGAACACTGGTTTTTTTCACCTTGAAGATCATGGTGTACAGCTTCACGATACTTGTAGGCAAGGAAGGTTGATAGTAATACATGTTATCCTTGTAACTAGATATGAATGTATGAAGGGACCATATGATGTTTTCCATTTGGTTAATTACTAATAGTGGTGATATGATATCCCTTTTTTATCTTTTTAAACTCCAATCTGGATAACCCACAAGTGCATAATTCATCCTCTTATAACTTGTTCAGAATCTAATTCTGGCCCTTAATGGTGATGCCCACATATTCTCTGAGTGGAGTTAAAGTGATTAATCTTTTCTAAACATGATTAAAAGGGTAATCATAGCTAAGGTTGAACTTTAAAAGTCAAGGTTTTTTAAAGAAAAGCTAAGAAAAGAAAAGGGAAAGTGAAACAGAAAAAATAAAAGGCAGATAAAAGTCCTTTTGGAGTTCACAAAATAGTGAAAGTCAAAGTCTGATAGGTTTAGAACACCGCCATCTTGACGTCCCCATTTCATATAATTATCTCTCCATGTAGTTCTATTATTCTATGTACAACTTGTGTGTTTTGCAAGCGTAATGCCGGTAACAGTTAATTTGAGCAATTTTAGGCCACAAACAATTTTCTTTGGAAAGTGACTTTTTTTTTTTTTAGTACAACAATATATATTACACTAACAGGAGGGGGAAGTTCGTCTAAGCCACATAATAAGTAACATAATTCGGTATCGAATTTACCATATATGAGATTTGAATCTAAGACCTCTCACTTATAAGTGAAAAGAAATATCAATAGACCATAATACTGAGTGGCCAGGCCACAAACAATTTAACTCTGCAGGAAACAATCACGGCCACAAACAATTTAACTCTGCAGGAAACAATCACACTTTACCTGAAATTACAAGATTACAGATAGCAAACCAAGTCCTGTGAAAAATGGAAGTTGCACATTCATTTATCCATATAATCACTCACTCAAAAAACGTTACTTCCCACTATACTCACAACCAATTGTCCAGAAACTTGTCTTAGTTCTCTATCGGTAATCCTTTGAAGCAAATCTCTTTGTAATTTGAACAAAAAGGAAGTTAAAAAAAGGGCAACAAGCTTTTGAAAGCATGGACAAAAATTCATTTAATGCAAGAGGGCAATTTTCAGTAGACCTTGATCTCACTGATATCTTACTCGTTCAGCTTTGCAAGTGACTACTGGAGAATACAGATCAGAATTGTCATTGCTCCTTGTATCGTCATTGAAAAATCCCATTAACTTGTTATGATAATGATACTCCTCTATGGGATGCCTTTGGATATTAGAACAATTGGAAGTTCTCTGCTTGCCTAAGCTTCCTCTACATTTTCTACCTTTAGGTAGTTTCCAAACACTAAAGTTGAAAACGTAGAAGAATTTGATCCGGAGGTATCATCCTGTACAGAATCAGAACTCGGAGCAGAAAACGAGCGAGTAATTGGATTTGTTGTACGAGGCCTAGCAGAAACCCTAGTTGTAACATTGTTCCTTCTCACTTTCACCTAGTTCTATTAAGAAGAAAATGGATAAAAGCCCACATTTCCATCAGTTCTATGAGAATAAGGAGGAGTCACTTCTGATGGCACACTTTGAATCACTTCCATTAGCCTACTTTCCCAAGGCTTGGCTGCCATCCACTTTTCCAACCAACTCCATCCCGAATTGTTTTCGTCTACCTTCTTATGTCTAACATCCTTTGGTGTCATGTTTCCTCTACTATTTAGAGTGGCACTTGATCGTGGTCTCTGAAAAAGATACATATCAAAAACTCCATTCAACTAAGCTATGATGTTTAACTCTTTTACCGAAAAGAACAAAAAAGACTTCATTACCTGTTGAGAGGAGTATGCAATCGCTCTCTCCCTCTTTATGTTTCCTCTTTGCCTCATTTGAAGCTTTGCTCTCACTTCAGTCACCGTTCCAGGATTATCACACCATCCTTGCTGAAATTTGTTGTAAACAAAATGTTGATAAAGCGGAAAAATTTCTAGATGAAGTGTGCAAACATCCTCAGAATGTAAAATGCAAAAAAAATTCGACAAGTACCTCAGCCTGTTTGACGGGATCAAACAAGGATTGTTCATCCAATGTGTTCATCCAAGGATTGTTCGACAAGTACCTCAGCTTGGTAGAATTGTTCATCCAATGTGTTCTTCAAAGATTTCCCTTCTTCAGAGTTTCTTTGTGTTCGCACTCAAGCTTGAACGCGAACAAGTGCCTGCATGCACCTCAATGTAACTGCTGCTTGTTTCCTAGCCTGTCGACCGCGAAATATAGCTCGAAACCTTACCACTGCTCTTAAGGTCCTCAAAGCCTGCCTTGCCTGCAGTTATTAGTTGTCACATTAACTATCATTAGGAAAGCTATGATTCAACATCTCGAGCCAATGACATCAATAAACTCCGATTAATTCCAGCATTTGGAATTATCTATGTTTCATTTCTTTTAATCTACTTAATCTGCTTCAAATTTATTTTGTTATAGTTTCTATTTGACATCGAACCAGCTTAAATAAGCGTAAACAACCTAAAATTCGTTCTCACACATGGTAATTCGGATGCAAATTAGACAATTATTCATAGGAGCAAAATTCAATATTTAATTTATATGAGATACATGAAATGAAACTAGAAAAGGAACGCATGATTTTTCCTCTCAACCATCAATCAATTCATAATTTTTTTTTTTTGAAATTCAAGTACGATATTCATTCAAAATAGGAACAACCGTACAAATAGCAAAAAGGGTGCTAACAATGGGCCTCGATAAAAACCTTCTTGGAGAATAAACCGAATGAAGGGAAAAAGAGTGTCTCGGACCAACAAAATAACAATTAAGACTAACCACCCAACTAAACAAACATTAACAATGAAAACCATCCTCCAAAAGAAGGTCCACAATTAAATCAGGTGGTTCCTCAAACCACGAAACTAGGTGCTCCAATGTGAGGCTGAATCTAGCTAGCCGATGAGCCACTGTATTAGCATCTCTTCGCACAAAGCTTGCTCTCCACGTTTTGAATGATTGCAAAATCCTTCGAGTATCCTTTAATAAATGCCCAAATGGCCCGTGGTTAACCACCGCATTGTTTTGAATTGCCACGATCACCAACAAGGCATCTCCCTCTAATATAATATGCTCAGTCCTCCATTGATGCACAAATACGGCTGCTTCACGAGCAGTTGAAATCTCAGCCTGCATAGGAGACGCAATGCCAGACAACTTCATAGCCAAAGCCGCTATAAAATCCCCAGTTGCATTCCTAATAATGACGCCCACACCTCCCACTGCCGCATGTTCATCCCACACACCATCAAAATTACACTTGAACCAACCTTCCTCTAGCTTCCTCTATGTCTGTGCATTGACAGGTTTGTTATACTTTTGGACCATATTCCACTTTTTGAACTCCAATAGCCAAGTATGGGCTTGTAACTGGATTTCATATGGTGGTAAAACTGATCCCTTCCAAAGCATTGCATTATGAGTGTTCCATATCTTCCAAATCAACACCAGCGCCAAATCAAAACTCTTCCTAGAGAGAGACTGAGCCAACCGAGCCAACCATTCTTGAAACCCAACCTCTTTGTGCCGCAACGTTTGCAGTCTTAAGGGACAATAGAACCAAATCGTTGCTGCACGAGAACAATGCAAAAGACCATGTTCAATTGTTTCTGGTACGTTAGCACAAAAAGGACAATAATCATCTAGAAGGACCCTCATCTTCTTCAAATTGACTCTGGTTGGTAGAGCATTCAAACAACTCCTCCATATACAAATTTTCACTTTACATGGTACCTTAGCATACCACAAAGCCTTCCAAAGAAACCATATCTCTTCCATCATCTCTGAACCATTAGGTACATCACCACAAATTTCACTACACGATCGAGAGATGAAGTATGCACTTTTAGTCATAAAATTTCCTTTTGGTTCCTTAATCTAAATCAACTCATCAGGTGGACTAAACAAACTCAAAGGAATACTCATAATGATATTGGCCCTTTCTTCAAAGAACATCTTGAATGACACACCCCGACCGGAGTCGAAGCATGTTGGTCGTCACCCGAAGGTAATGTAACAAAAAAAAAAGAAGAAAAGGAAGTGAAGCATAAAAATATGGATACATTTAAACTAAAAATAACATTTATTTATTTAATCTAATATAGCGAGTATGTAGTAGTGGGAAGAACCCATAAAACATCAATGTTCAGAGCATAGATGATCTAAAAGTGTGTAGTCGAAACTAGATAAAGTACTTAATACGCAACTGGAAAAGTCTTGTTGTGTTCCTTTCAAGTGCAAATATAAGGATATTGTAATGACACAAGTAAGGGTGTCGAACCATAGGGACTGATTAGACTTCTACAAATTACTAGCTTTATGTGAACCCTAACTAAGCAATGAAAATGAAAACTAAATTTAGATTTTTGTTTTGAAAGCTAAAGTAACTTAAAATGCAAAACAAGATAAAGATGAATGATAGATTGATTCAGAACAATGGGAACGGAACTAGGGATACCGATTTCACCATTACAAGAAAATTCCATGAAAATTAAGTTAAAACGCATTCAACTCTCCAATCTGCAACTAGGGTTCGTTTTACTCATTTATGATCATCCATTTGATGTGTAGGTGTGATCAAGTACTCCTAATCTGCAACCTAATTATGATGTTCAACTTAGACTACCAAATAAGAATCCATTAAGAACAAGAAAACTTCAAGGAACCAAAGAAATCACATGGTAGGATATATGCATAGCAGTTTCTTCATTCATTCACATGTCTACCAAGATTAAGCATAATGTGTACTATAACCTTGATCAAATAATCTGTAAGAAACCCTAATGGTGATCAAACATTAAGATAAACAAACAAATTGAACTATGAAATCAGTGAATGAAACAAGAACACAGATTGGTAATTTGAATACTTTAACTTAATAACAAAGACTAGTTTTGCAAGGCGACATCGAAATCCCCACTTATGAACTTAATTATACAACATGATTACATAATATATAAATATCAAGAACAACATGAGTGAAACTAAAGTTCATAGAAGAAACCGCCTTGAAGCAATTATGATGTTGAACTTTTCCAAGAACAGTGCAGCTGCGTGGCTTTTTCAGTGGCAGCGGATGGTGAATGGAGAAAGGATTTTGTTTCTAGAAGAAAGGCTAAAGAAAGAGAAGAGAGAGAGCTTTGGGCGACCCCCAAGGGGGCTTGTGTAAAAGTGGCTAAAACTCTTAGTTTTATAAGGTTAAAAAGGCTGTTACATATTGCCAATACGTCTCAGTAATTGGGCATTTAATGCCCAGTTTTTTTTGCTGTTATTGGTCTTATAAAGAGCCATATTCATCACCATATTCAGTTTCCACTTTTAATTCTTTATCTACATCAGCATCCTTATTCAATTCTCCACTTTTAGCACCATTTTGCCTTATATGTCCTTAACTGAGCTCCAAAATATGATTAGCTGCACACTAACACAAAAGAGGGTAAAATGCAACTAGTTTAACTAAAAAAATATCACAAAAGGACTAGGAATGAATGGTATAAATGTATGAAATATATAAGTTATCAGTCCCCTACATTTATTTATGGATATGTTAGAACTGCCGGATATTCCTCGTACGCCACAAAGTAATTCAACTAACTAGGACCTGAAGGGGTAAAGAACAGAAGGGTGAGTGGGCAAAAACAAAGGTTTATAAAACACATTTATTTTCTGAACATACTAACCCCTCACCGTAAAAACATGTATAGTTTCCAGAAAAATCATATTACGAATAAGTATGCAATCTAATGCAAATTAACAATAAGTCCAGAAATACGCCAATCATAATATCTCAAAAGTAGTATATGTAAAATCGGGTGTCATCAATCTATGCTGACACACAAGCTTATGCAGAGGATTTATGACATGAACAAGACTGGGTGTAATCATAATTTACGCTCTAGTACTATAATCACGTGAAGACTAGCGCTATTCGCAGTTACATACGAGTCGGAGTTGCCTATTGCAACTTGTACAACATGATTGGTACCTACTTGGATCCAAGGCGAGCGTGCGGTGCGGATGTGAACATACACGTGAAAGACTAGCCCTGGCCCTGGGCGAGCACTAACACCGGGTGCAATAATGTATGATGAGCATGTAAAATGTATATGAACATGCCATGACAATATATAAATCTCAACCACGTAATAACATTTCTAAAATTAAATAAAACCTGGCATGACAGGCATAAATCAATACAAAAGCACATGTGGAAACTATAAAACTTTATATATATATGAAAACAAATGCCCACTCACTGATACGTCGATGGATCGTAGCCTCCTAGCCTTGTTTGTCATTGCACGTCCTCGGGGTAATTCTCGCCTATTATGCGAAATAATTAAAACTAATTAATTAAATAGGATATATACTAAAAGGCTAGGAAAATTCCCCATAATTTGCTTAAACGGAGGGTTTAAATATATGAAAACGTTCTACACGAAGTCACAGACCCATACACATCGGCCAGAAGCTGGACGTGCCCTCACACGTCACCTAACCCATGGCCACACACGCGTCCATGGGTAGGTCAGAAGCTGACAGACCTAGGGAATATTCCATTAGACTTGACGAATACTCCGCTGAACAGTAACGACATTAGTTAACGGCGTTACCTAACGGTGTCAGAATATTCCGTCAACTTTGACAGAATATTCGGTCTTCTTCTCCAGTGGTCCTCCGCCGTTTGGTGCTGCCATCTAGTTCATTGGTTTTTGGAAAAAAAATTTTAAATCTCATATCTTCTTAATTTCTCAACCATTTTTGACGTACTTTATAAGGAAATGAAACTTATGAAAAGTAGAACAAGATTGTACCTTTCAAAAGTCCAAAAAGTGGATGGAAAATATTTGGAAATTGCTTGAAGTTCTCAGGTCAAATTCCAACTCTTTGAAACCGTGTGTTTTGACGTCGACTTGGCTTCAAGCTTGTACTAGGGGCCTAAGGGAGTTGTGTGGGAGTTATTAAGCTCCCAAAACCTTGTAACCCGATCAAACATTCATCGGGTGAAAACTCACCGAGTAGGAGCTTCCGAGTGGGACGTTCAAAACTTAACCATCTTTGAATCGGCTCGTATGGATGAGTTCGTGAGGATGAGAGGAATGTGATGGTGGTGGTTTGAAGTTTGATCTGCGAGCTTTGGTGTGTGTTCTTGGTGGTCGCAGAGAAGAGAGAGTTTCAGTGAGAGGGAGAGAGAAAGAGGAGAAGAGAGAGAAAAAAAGGAGACAATTTTTGATTGGGTGAGATAGGTGATGAGAGTGACTAATTGGTTGAGGGAAAAGAGGGAAAGTGAGTGATTGGTGGTGAGGGAGACATGGGACAGATTTAAAGAGAGAAATATGATAAGATTTCAGATTTTTGTACAATATAAAATGTACATAAAATCTGGCTCACCTTATCAAAAACAGTATTTCTAGCACTGAAAAATTCACACGCACGTGTACAATTCTACCCGTTGTTAACGCACTTTAAATAAGTGTAACTTTTTTGTTACAAAACCGTTTCAGGTCTAACTCATGGTCACGCGATCGTAATAACGAGTACTATTTAATTATGACAACCAGAAAAATGACTTAAAACCGAATAACTACGTCCACATCACTTTGCCAACAAGGTCATAAACATCAATTTACACACTCGGGAAGAAAATTACATAAAAAATTAGGGACGATTCGTCGCATTAAAAATCAACTGCATATTCCATTGAACATGATTCAAATCCACCAACAGAGATCTCATGGTAAGGTTAGGATGAACTCCTACCGGTATATGATTGAACACTTTTGCATAATTGTCTCTTGAGAGCCAGTTATCACCCCATATTTTTATATTCAAACCATCACCCACCGGCCAACATGTTCCACGTTGAATCAAAACTCTAGCTGCCGCCACACTTTTCCAACTCTAGCTTGGAGAAAATCTGTATCAGGGAAATAATGAGCTTTAAAGCTTTCAGCAACAAGAGAGTGTGGGTTGTGAATAATACGCCAACCTTGCTTTGCCACAAAGGCTAGGTTAAAAGCATACAAATCTTTAAAGCCCAACCCTTTTTCACTTTTAGGCTTACACATCCTTTGCCAACTTACCCAATGTATACTTTGTTTACCCGCTTCTTCCCCCCACCAAAATCGTGCCACCATTTGATTTAACTCTTCACAGAACGTCTTCGGAAGCAACAAAGTCTGCATGGTATAAGGGGAACTGCTTGGGCCACAGATTTAATGAGAATCTTTTTACCCGCACTACTTAAGAGACTCCCACGCCAGCCATTAAGTTTTTTTCCACAACCAATCTTTAATATATGCAAACGTTGTCTTCTTAGATTTACCAGTAAGAACTGGCAATCGAAGATAACGGTCATGGTATTCCACCCAGTTCATACCAAGGCAATCGGCAAGTAATTGAGCATCCATTTAATTAACATTCGCACTCAACGCTATACAGCTTTTTGTAAGATTAACTGCTTGTCCCGAAGCCAACTCATAACATTTCAACAATTCCTTCAAATCAAAACACTCCTGCAAAGAGCTTCTGGCAAAAATAAAACTATCATCTGCGAAGAGTAGATGAAGAATACTTGGCACACCATTACAAACCTTTGATTCATTGTATCCGTCCTTGAGCTTCCTAAACATCCAACAAGGCCCAAAGACATTCTGCACAAATCACAAACAAGAACGGTGATAACGGATCCTCTTGCCGAATACCTCTTTTAGGCTGTACAAAGCCCACTGGTTCCCCATTAAGCTTGAAAGAGTAAGAAACTAAAGTGACACAACATGATCCAATTAATCCATTCCTCAGCAAACCCCAAATGTCACATCATTTGCTCGAGAAAGGACCATGCGATGTGATCATATGCTTTACTGATGTCCAATTTTAGTGCCATCACACCATTCCAGCCACTATTCTTTTTTTTTCATAGCATGAGCAATTTCCGACGCCACCAAAAAATTATCTAAGATTAAATGTCCAAAGATAAATGCACTTTGTGATGGCAAAATAATGTTGGGCAAAATTAACTTCAACCTATTTGTGAGAACTTTAGAACAAATTTTGTATATCACATTACACAAATTGATTGGCCGAAGTTGAGTCACGGAGGCAAGGTCCGTTTTCTTAGGAATAAGAGTTACATGCATAAAATTTATTTTGCGCATGATACTCCTTAAGGAAAGGAGAAAATGAACACCTTTACAAATATCTTGACCAACAACAGCCCAATGTTTTTGATAAAACCGGGGAGTCATTCCATCAGGTCCAGGGGGTTTTGTAGGATGCATTTGAAACAAAGCAGTCTTGATTTCATCCTCAGAAAACGGCACCAAAAGGCTTTTATTAATTTCATCCGTTACTTTTGGTGAAACCGCACTGAGAACTACTCTTGCATTTACATCTCCTGTTGAATCAAACAATTTCTAGAAATAACCCACAATTACCAAAGCCATCCCATCTTTACTTTCCTGCCACTGCCCTGATTCATTGAACACCCATATATCCCATTCCGTCATTGTCGACGAAAAGTTTTTTGATGGAAATACTTGGTATTTTGATCACCAAGACGCAACCAATTCTCTTTGGATCATTAACGCCAGAACGCCTCTTATTATGCCAATAGTGAATGTAAACGAGTATTGATGTGAAAAATAAGTTAACACACAAAATTAAACCCTCTTTTTATCAATTGTAGTAAAGTATGTAAGTAGGGATCGTTCTAGGCCGGGGATTAGGAGGGATTGCTAAATCACTTGGAAACTGACTTGAAAACGTAAAAACAAAGTTTAAAACACTAACTAGACTCAAAGAATGCAAAACTATACTTTAAAACACTAAAACAAACCAAAAGACTCAAAACAGCCCCTAAACACTCAAAACTACCTTAAACACACAATCTGGGCAGTTTTGGGACTCTAACACAAACTTGGACGAATTTTGGTTTTCTAATGAACTAAAACACTTAAAAACATAATCTAAGACAAGTTCTAATTAATATGACTCAAAGAAATAAGATGGGGTTGATTTTGGACGAAAATAATTAAATTAAGACAAGAACAAAGTAAACAAATTCTTAGACAAATTTAAGTGAATCAAAACAGATTGTAAAATGAATTTGAATGAAACTTATGGATGGAAGGCTAGCTAGGAGGTTCTTCTCCACACATGTCACACTTGCATACAAAACGATTTCCAGTTGCTTTTCGATAAGCTATGAATACTCAACGCCCCAAATTAACCGTGAATTGCACTAATTAACCCTCAGTTTTTCCACAAGTTATTGGATTGGATGATTGCATACGACAACCCAAAACATTCCCTACAAGTTCCCTACATGAATTGCATAATAGAGATACAAGCAAGAATCATTAAGTTCTATGAAAAACATAAGCATTGACGAGGCACTCGTTACTATGATTTGCATGAAACTTATGCCAAGAATTTACTTAACGTGATTGTGACTAGCAACCTTCACTACTTGTGAATATAAGTTCATAACGATTAGGTGAAACTCCCTTATATTCTAGCGTTAAATTCATGCATGAAAATTAAGCGTGCAATCTCAACCAACATACACAAATCATTTTTTATACGATCGGATAAGTAAATTGAATTCACAACTTATGAATCACAACTGGATGTAATCAAATCATATTGCAAGTATGAACATGGTTTCGAATCACCCCCTAACTAAGAGGGGTTTAGTTCCTCATACTCACAAAGCAAAGATACATAAAATTAGACATTAAAATCAAAGGAAAGAAAACACCTAAAATGCTCCAACTTGGGTAGCAAGTGCATCCAAGAATTCTCCTTTGCTTGCTTGCGGCAGATTGCTTTGTGGACGGATTTTTGGGTAGTTTTATGATGTAGAATGGATGGGGAATGGTATGGAAAGGTTTAGGGTAAGTGTGGAGGAGTGTTTGAGGGTTGGAGGGTGGTGGAGAGCTAGGCAAAGAGGGTGGAAGAAGGTGGAGTGGCTGTTATGTTTTCTAGGCACTAGAATGGTGTTTTTGGGGTGTTTTGCTACCTAGAGGTTGTATGGACGAATTTTCTGTGATGAATGATGAATATGAGAGTGTGAACCCTTTGCCAAGGGGTGTAAACATGTATTTATAGGCCCCAAAAAGCTTAGAAAATCAGGTTAGGTTAAGGATGAAATGCATGGCAATTTGTGTGTGTGGTGTGCAATGGTCCAAGGGTGAAAATGAAGTAATGATGCAAAGTGTGAAGGGTAAAATGGAGTGGTGTTGTAGCTAGGGAGCATGAATGATTGTGTACATTGCATAGAGATGGAAAGGGAGGTGAAATGTGTCAACAAATGGGTCAAAGGTGCAACAACATGTGTTGCACATGGCATTGGATTCCAAATGTGAATGATGGAGCATCAACTGGTGCATGTAATGGATGTAAATGTTGTCTAAAATCTAATGAGTGAAGGGAACAAGAGGTATCAAGCAATTGAGTGTAATAATTAAATGAATTGAAGCATGAAATTAGAAATTATGTAGGGGACAAGAGTGATCAAGCATGGCATGGAATCCAAAGGGAATTCTATGTGGTTTGCATGGCAAGGAATGCAAGTTGGGGTGACAGATTTTTGGGTTGTTTTCTTCATCTTTTGGACCATAATTCTTCATATTCTTGGCCTCTTTAGTTCTCAAATTCGTCCATCCACTTGGCCCATGCATTTGCTATCCATTCCAAGCCCGAAACATGCTCCAAAGGCCTCCAAAATGCATCTTCTTGCCTACTTTGTCCATAAAATCTGAAAACACACGAAAATGACTTTAAACATTAAAATAACTAAGGAAACACGACATAAATGCACAAGAACAAGCCAACTAAGTCGCATAAATATGCTCCTATCAAGTATACAAATTGTGCCTTTGGGTAATAGTAGTTTCAGTAAAAGGCTTGCCAAAGAGAGCATGTAGTTTATCTTCCATCGCAACAATTTCCCAAGGAATGGATTGTTTTGTGGTCTTAACCCACTTTAGCAATTGTACCCGTGTTGCCTTAATCTTTTCCACAACTAGATACATAGGGGACCCCTCATAGTTTTTAGACCATTATTCTTGCACAACAGTCTCACAACCGTCCCTCACTGACCAACCATCTTCGTACTGAAAACTCTTTTTGAACTTGGCTTGTTTCCTTATCTCCTACTCCAATAAGATCGGGATGTGATTGAGGACATAGGCTTCAAATGAACAACTCTAAACCTTGGGAATAAGTCTAACCACTCATGTGTAGCAAGCGCTTGATCTAACTGAACCTTGATACCACCACTCCTCGTCGTTACCCAAGTGAACTTATTGCCAACAAAGCCCATATCTTTCAATTCACAGTCCCTCAACGCATTCCAGAATCCCTCAATTTTCCTTTCACTACGTACATCACCACCCTCCTGTTCAATGGCTTCGAGAACTTCATTAAAATCCTCTAAACAACACCATGGTAATGATGAATTCTCCTTGAGACGACGAAGCAAATCCCAAGACTTGTAACGATTAGCTTCAACTGGGAATTCGTAAAAGAACGTAAGCCTCAAGTGAAGGGCATCCCCTACTCTCCCACTTCAAGATCAATGTGATTTGAAGAGTAAGAGCAAAGAGAAAGTTGCGCTTTCTCCTTCCACATTACACACAGACCACTAAACCAACCTTAAATTGGTACCGTAAACACACATTGAAATTGTAACTGTGATTTTAACCTCTCCATATGTTCTCTGCTTGCACAGAAAAATCATAGCGGGATCTTTGAAAAGAGCCAGTCTCTTTAGTGCTTGAATTGCACGGAGGTTCCTAAGCCTCCGACAATTCCAACTAATACGATTCATTGCTCTTGGCGAGGCTGAACCTCGTCAGCCTTCAGTGCTGCATAAATAATTGAGTGCGAATAAGCACGTTTCTTGGTAGCATGGGATCATACAACATAATTCTCAAGTCACTCGTTTCCCCAGTTTAGGGAGCACAACCTTACCATGGTGTATCTTTCTTTTTCCTTTGATACGGCCTGAACGATGTTGGATCTCTCCCTTATCAAAATTCCCAGTTCCAAAAATGAATGGATCAGAACCTAGCGAAAATCTAGTTTCACTATGATTATCATAGCTTGTCTTTCCAAGAACCTTACCCTCCTCATTTGGTGGCCATGCACTCAACTTCATTATCTCAGTACCAAACAACATCAACGGTTGGCTTGGGCTCACTGCATTCTTACTACTTGGTGCCATGTATGGCAATATTGCCATACCATTCGTCTCCTCTATAAGATCAACATTCAAATCAGAGATATCCTGATATATCTGCCTCTCCTCTACCATAGTTTGCTAGCATAATTCCAAGCCACCTTCCTTCGTAGTCCCATTCCACAGAGCTTGTATTCCAAAAATTGCACCAACTTGATTCCTTCCTCTCAGCGCATCTTCAGGTCCCTTATCATCAATCATAATCTCATCCATGTCCTCCACAATTGGTACTGACATAGACCAACCCCCCTTAGACCCCAAACCAAACTGTTTACCCACATGCTTTCTGTAATCCTTCCCTAAAACATTATCTTGAAACCATCTCCCATATGGCTTAGCATAGTCATCATCCTGCCGTCCACAATATTTGTCACACTAATCCTCCACGTGGTTCATTATTCCACATAAAAAACAAGTGGCAATTTTTTGTATCAAATGTCAACATTCAACGTTCGACCTTCTAACTGCAATGCCACATACCGTCTCAAGGGTTTTCGAATATTCAACCTAACCCTAATTATGAGAATGCTTCCAAACTGTTCTTCCTTTCGACTCTAGTTAGTGAGTACATACTCCCCCAAGTGGTTGCCCAAGAACTTCCCCATCTGGCGTGTCATATAATAGAACGGCAAGCCCTTGACTTGAATCCAAAATTCCTGATGAAGCAACGGAACCCTCGATGGATAAGTCATATTAACTGCTTCCGCTAAAACCAACAAAATTTGTTTATTAAACAACCAGGGACCCCCTCTTAGAATTGTGGTACGCTTAGAAAGAGAATTGAAACCAAAAGCGAAACGATCATGTTCAAGATAAAAAATCAGCATCTGCGCCTTAGGGCGCCATAAATTCCGCATCTGTCTCTTAAAACTTTCCTTGTTAATTGGTTTTGAGGCCAGCACCTTACCCACCAGAAACACTTTGGATGATTTCAGGGCTCCCCACTCTTATTTGTCAACCACAAGTACTTCTTGTTCCTCTTCGGTAATAGCAAACTACCCCGAAAACTTTGAAACAATTTCTTCCATCGTCGTCAGTCATGTTGTAATAAGAGACCAACCCCATGTACACACTGTAAAGCACCGTATAGAGAATTGTATGATGCTCATCCACACCATTAGATAACTGGGCCACACCCAGCCTTCACGCTTGCCTCCTTGTTTGAAATAGCAGCTCGAAAGAACACTGGGAATCAAGGTTTCCTGATAGTAGCAGACGACACTCTCCTAGGGTTTACACAGAAAACCTAGAGAGCCTTTTTTTTAAAAAAAAATCTAGTTTTTTTTTTAAAAAAAAAAAGAAAATTAACAACATAAGACATAAACCTTGTGCAGATTATGATGTTTTTGATAAAAAATGTACTCGATTCTACACACTATAGACTTACCAAGAATCCGCAAAACACAGCTTGGATACGAATAACAGCCCATTCTTGCTTTCGGACTTTGAAATCTTTATGCTGAGTCCGTACCAGTGCAGCCAATGCATTATCAACCGAATTCAATGACGGCTTTAAAGCCGCCACTTGGCTCCTCTTCATCCCACCTTGGGTACTTGGTGATCCAAACCCTTCCAATGAACTCCTCTATAGCTTCCACTTCATCCTCCCCTTCTCCCCCACCTTCTCCTAAAACAACAAAAACATATTAAAAATAGAGGAACTATAGGAAAATTGGAAAAGGTAGAAAAACAGAGGATTGTGAATTTTTATGGTTACTTGGTCATTTGTGGTGGGCTTTTTGGGATTAAGTGATTTTAGCCATTTTCCTGGATTACCAATTTGAGAAAACAAGCTGTAAAAGCTGAATCAACCTTGAACTGCTATATGCTGTTGTGGAAAACGCTTTTTTCTAGAAGTGTTTCTAGGAAATAGAAATATAAACTAGTGTTGGAAATGTTCCCTAAAGCCAATCATATGATGATACTTTACGGACATTTCACATGTTAAACTAATCTAGTTTCATATAAAGGGCAAAGATTATTGTTTAAAGTTATAAATGTTATATGCTTAAACGATAAGTCCAATGAATATGGAATTGGGAGAATGTGATCTAAAGATGTTAGATTCATGAGAACATTCTTTTTCGTATACATATTCTAAACGTTCTTGATCATAGGATTGCTAATTGGGCATTGCCAGTCAGTTAAGATCAGTACGTGCTATGTTTTCTCTTAGAGAGAGTGACTGGTCTCGAGTCACTGATGTGATTGACATCAAGACAAGCATGTAGGTGCTCAATAGAGAATGAGTCCACTGAACACGATCAACAAGGAGTTCTCATACTCATGTCACATGAAAACTCATGGTTGGGATAATGCAAAGTAGCCCTTTGACCTAAAGCATCATATCTTATAGTTAGGTCCTTGATCTTTGACTATGTCAAAGTCACTCCATCAAAGGGTGTCCATGGCATAGTTGGGGTTAAGCAACTTAGCCATGGAGCCAAGTGAATGCACAACAAGAGATCTCTAACATTCAAACCGTTTGAGGGAGAATACTCTATGATATGATTTAGAATCTCTGGCCACAATATGAATGAGATTTAGGAAGTCATTCCAAATCACGTTCAAGGTAATTATATAAGTAAAAGAATTACATTGGATAGTAGACATGAATAAATTATCAAACCAAGCAATGTGGTCAAGAGTATTGTATTAGAGAAGGACCGTATTGCATTGTAATCCCAAACTAAATAGGTTCTCCACCTCTTCTGATTAGCTTGGGTAGCCATGATATGGTGTTAGGTGTCACTCATGGTTTGTGAAAGCCCTAAAGGTGTATAATCACTAAAGGGAGAATTGAAAGTAAGTTTCAATTTATAATCGATTTGAAGAGTTCTAATAGCCCACTGCCTCGCTAAAAGAAACCTAATGGATCGTACACCGTGTAAGGTAGAGATTGAAGAAACAACAGAGATGAGTAAGGATAATTAAATGGTTTAATTATTTATGGCTAAGATTAATTAATATGTTAATTAATCAAATGAATAAGTTCGTTTTAGCTTTTGAGTAATTATTAGACCTCAAGGCCCATTGGGCTAACTTAAGTTGTATGACAACTTAATGACTAAAGATTCAAAAGGGCCCAAACAGCCCAAAGCCGAAGGCCAGCCATATCATGAATGAATGTTTTTTTTGGTTCTTTTTGTCACTTAAGTGAAGTGACTATATAAAGGACTTCATAGCCAAAATTCATTAGGGTTCTCTCTTGAGGAAATTGGAGAGAATAAAAGCACATTTTTCTCTCTAGGAGGCCGGCCCTTAGAGGGGATTTACTAGTATCAATCCTCCTCCAAGGTCACTCGTCTCTTCTTCAAGTCCCTCCTCGGTGTGGAAACCTAGAGGTTCCCTTTATTGGGAACTTGGAGAATCCATTCAACCATCCTTCTCCAAGAAATCCATGGAGCTAAGAAGTAAGGAATGAAGGCCCTCTCTTTTGGGTGATTAGCCTTTGCTTATGCAAAAAGGTGCTTCAAATGTATAAAAGTTTCTCAACACTTTTCTTTAAGATTTGAGTTTAGTCTTGGTTCACTACAACTACTAGGCCTTGAATTTCATGGGTAAAATTTTGTTTTTAAGTGCATACAAGTATGATTCCGCCTTTAATTGTTAATTGCATGCATAGAGGTTGCACAAATGAACTTGTTTTCACAAATTATTCCTTCAACTAGAATTTGGAATTTAGAATAGTTTTAGACAAGCGGGATTTGTGTATTAAATTATATATCAAGGTGCCTTGCTTCAAGGAAAAAAAATAGATTTTATTACCAAATTTGAATTTCGAATTCGGAAAAATGTCAATTAAAGCATAACGTTAAGCTTGGTAATTTCTAACAGGACCCGTTAACCCGAAATGAAACAATACAATATTAATAGGTTATTGGGTCGACATGATAACAAATTTGGTCATTATCAGGTAACCCGATTAGCACCTGTTAAGATAACGGGTTGATCCAGGTATACACGTAGGTAACATGAGACAAGAAAAGAAAAATATTAATTTAATAATTTTATACCCATAAGAATACTATTATATATATATATATATATATATATATATATATATATATATATTAAACCAAATTTAGAAAATTTGGAAAATGAGGTAGTATCTTTTAATATGGGATAGTGCTATTGTTTTATTTCTTTTCATAATTATTTTGGTAAACTTCTCATAATTTGAATGGTTTATAATGTTTGGTTTTTCTATACTTAGTTTATGCAGAAGAGAGTTCTGATGTGGAAAACCTTATTGAAAACATCATCAACATAACTTTTGAAGGCAATAGATCAAGCCAAAGTTCCAATACAATTTCCCCATGATGATTGATGAAAATTGAAGGATTTTGTAAAAAAAAATAACATGCAAGCTTTGAGTTTCATTAACAAGGTTTTAACTTCTGAGAAAAGCTTCACAACCTTGAAAAGAAAAACTCCTTTATTTTGCATATCATTGCACATTTGAGATTTTATAGTAAACTATTAGGCCATGTTTGTTTGGCCTCGTTAGACAGGATTAGCTAGGATTGGCTTAGGTACTGTCCTAGGCCCTTATTTGGTGCGAGTAATGGACTATGTTTAATGGGACTAGACGGGACTTTTGCATTCGCTAAGGGCTTCACTACTAATACCGTGCAAAAGCTTGAGATTAGCAGTCCCGTTTCATCATCCCATTGTTTTCACCCATTTCAGTGAGAACCCTCTCTATTATGAACATCCACTCCAAGCGCTATAGGATCTTAAGCACCTCGTCGTCTTCATCGTTTTTTAGTTTCGGCTGCAGAAGCGATTTCAGGGCATCAATGGCTTCTAAAATCAAACTCAGGAAGTCGGAAAAGGGCGATGAGGATTGGTTTTATTCGTCATCTGTGACTTGGGCTGTTGTGGTAGTTAACTGGGGGAAGGGTGCAGTGGTGGTGGGGGGAGGATGAGGTTGTGGTTTTGAGGGATTCGAGGGAATCGATATGGGTTTCAAACGGGATCCAATTTTTGCTTTTGTCTTTATCTTCTGCATTTTTTCTTCCAGATTGATTCAGTCTGGAATTCAAACAGGAAGGGAGGGATTTGTTTGTCTTGCGTTATGAAGCTCTCCAGCTTCTAGAGTTGGACGGAGAAAAGGGAGAGGGGAGGGAGAGATGAAGAAGACTTTAGAAACCAAAAATAAAAAAACAAAACTAATAATTCAGTATTAAAAAGATATAAATTAAATAATATAGTTTTTTAGAGTTTATTAATTATCCTGTTTTCTAGTCCTACACTGCACCAAACGCTTTGCTAAGTTAGTCCAGTTTAGTCTAGTCTAAGCTAGTCCAACTTAGTCTCTAAAGCTAGTCCAGTCCGAGATAGTCCGGTGCAACAAACGCACCCTTAGTGTATTGGTGCTTTTTTTATTAGGGTCTTATTTTAGAGTGTAGATGTAGTACTTAACCATAAATGTGTTTTTATGTAATATTTATGTGGTAATGTGGTGTGTAAATTTAAGAAAAAAATATTTTTCTTAATGGGTCAGATCATTTTACATGTTGGGTAAAGTAACCCGACATATTAAAGATCCGTTAAGATAACGGGTGTGACGTGTCATGATCTATTATGATAACAAGTATTACACGAAAACGACACGAAACAAGACAATTAAGACCTGTTTGGCAGGCCTACATAACGGATACAAAATTGCCATTGAGGGTTTTCCGCAGCTGCGATCTTTCCTAAAACGACAACGTTACATCCAAAACTCTGTTGATGTGGTGGGGGCCCAGTAGAAAGTTCGTTAAAGAGTCAGTAGATCAGTTACGGGCCTTGATTTGGGCCTCACTTTTGGAGCCGTCTTAGTTAATATCATCGGTTAGTGTTTTAATAAGACAACTTTTCTGAAAAAAGTTTTTGACCATGTAAGTAGATGACTTATGTCTATTAAGCATCAAATATGTTTTATAGAATAAGTTAACAGTAATTGGATTCGTTTTGCTTCGGAGTTGAGACAATTGAACAACTTAATTCAGTCTGCTATTTTGGTTGAAAATTGAACCGAATCGAAGTATGTCCACCCCTACTTGTAATCCAACTTTAATTTTAACTACAATGAATGAATCCAATAAAAAAAAAAAAAAAAAAAAAAAAAACCTAAAGTGAATGAATATGTTGAATAAAACCATTAAATTTTTGCCTGAAAAGCTAAAATAAATGAATATGTTCGATCGAAGAAGAAGAAAAACAATGATTAAGTATCTAACCCCTCAACCCTTTAGTGTTATTTCATATTGATCTCAACCTTTTTAAACATTCCAAACAATTGAAAATATCGCATACGGTAGCCCTAGTTAAGAATCTGTTAAATTAACTAGGCTTAATAGAGGGGCATGGAAACATAGCTTCCACCAACTAACGATTACCACCACCTCCATCATGCCATCAGCTCCAAACCCAATGCAAAACCACCAACTCTACCTTACAACTCAAGCCATGAACATGTAGAAGAAGGTTGTGGAGGCTGTTGAAATGGTATGGACTGCCATAATGCAGCCACCACCATCTCCACTACTCACAAAGAATAACTGGAAACTTTACGAGTCGAGAATTGACAATGAGGAAATCACATGAGCAGAAACAAACTCCTTGAAACCCTATTTGAACTCTTAACCCTCTTCTTTATTAAGAGATTGCCCACCTGATGTAATTTCAATTTTGGTCAATTTTCGATTTAGTTCAATACTTGTTTGATCATTGGGCTCCATATTATATATAATCTAGGGTGAAATGCCGATTTAGTCATTGAATTATTACCTCAGTGAAAATTAGGTCCTTAAATTATTTTTTCGGTAAAATAAGTTCCTAAATTCATTAAATATTACTAATTTATCCCTACTATAATATTCAAAGCTATTTTATCCAATTTTTCGTCAACTTAAGTCACTTGACACACTTTAGAGTGTAATACCGTTATTTTCTCACCTATAAACCCTTAATATTTCACATAGGTTGCAAATCTAACGTCTAATTTACCCTCTAAATTTTTATTTATTTTTTGATTGAATTACCCTCTAAAGTTAACTCCATACATTACTTATTTATGTAAAATTATTGATCAACCTTCCAATGTGTACCACATGCAAATAACATGACTTAAATTGACGGAAAATTGAATATAGTAGCTTCGAATATAATATTAGAGATGTAATTGGTAGATTTTATAATTCAAGGACTAATTTTTCTGAAAAATAATTTAAAAACCTAATTTTCATTCAGGTGATAATTCATGGATTAAATGGCATTTCACCCTATAATCTATGTTTGAAGTTTAGATAATCTATGTTCGAAATTTAAATTTTGTGGCACCTGATATTAACATTGTCCATGATATTGGTGGATTTTGAATATAATCTACGTTTGAAAAGTTAACTGAGACTTATGAGAAGTGACATTTTTAATAGGTTGGGTACTTGTTTGAAATGTTTAAAAAGGTTAAGACCGATTTGAAATTGCACTAAAAAGTTTGGGAGTTTTAAGTACTTCATCCTAAATACAATGACGAAATTACAAGAAAAAAAATGAGCAAATCCCCAATTCTCAATTAATTCAACAAATGCTAAGTAAACCTTTTATATTAACCAAGTGATGATTTAGCAGTCAAAAGTATGCAATCTTGCGCTAGGAAGTCCCACGTATGCAAGCCTAGGTGACAGGAGGATTTTTGGACTCGGTCTTGGTGAAGGGATTGGAGCATTGCTGGCACCATTAGTGGAAGTGGAACCTTCAGTTTCAGTAGACTTAGAGTTGATATATTTTTTCATAGATTTCGAAGGTGGAACATCATCATCTATGGGAATTCTACAGGAAACAATTTTATGGAATTGTAGGTATTGAGATAGAGAATCATAATAAAAATGTTATATTTTTTAGAATCATACATATGAACCAACTTTAGGCAAATTATGGAAGCAAATTTGAAGACTAGAATAATTTACCTTCACATTTGTCAAGTCCACCTTATGCTCCTCTAGGAAGCTATTGAATTCCAAAAAATTCTCTTCAATTGGGTAGTAATGACCGCTGTAGCACCACACAGCCTGAACAATATGAAGATCAAAGGCTAAAAATTACAGGAATAACTTGCATCTCAAAAAATACAATGTTCGTATTAGAATGTATTTGTTTGGATCAAAACTTAAACTTTGGGCTCGGGGGAAGTTGGCCCAAAGAGCAGCCGAAAAGGAAGAAGCCCAGTCAAGGCCAGTCGAAACCCAGCCGAAGTCCAGAAGACAGGAAAAGCCCGTTTCTGACTAGGTGTAGGCCATGCAGACTACTTGCTCACCTACCCAATGACCAAGTGGTATAGACCAGCCAGCTAATCAGCCCAAAAAGTACTTTTAAATGGCAGTACAAGTAAATAGCTGATGAGTCATTATCCTTCAAACTACATTCGGGCAAGATTATTGCTACAGGAGGCCAAGCCAAGGTGTCTATAAAAGGAGAAAGAGAAGTCAGAATCAAGGACACTCAAACAAACAAACAAAAGCACAAACTCTGCTCAAAGCCAGATTTGCCTTCAAAACGAAGCTGTAGTCAGCCCAAGCCTTCATCCCTTTCGGGATAAACCCTTTGTAATAGCTCTGCTACCCTGTTCAACACCCGCTGTAGTATCGATTTTCTTTCTGCAAACTCATTTCCCAACCCCTTTTCTAAGCCTTCAAACCTTCTGTTAACCCACAAAAATAGGAAGTTGTAAGACGATCAACCTTGCCCGACAAGGTTAAACCTTGCCCGACCTTCTTTGTTTTTGTCTTTTTCATTCATTCGATTAGCAATATGTTGTATACTTCAAGTTGTATCCAAGTTATTTCTAGTAATATGGCTATTAAAAGACTCTCTGAGCACTTGAATCCGATTTGAATATGTCTTCATAGTTCAAGCCAGATCTAAGTTCTAAGCCCTCGGGCATATAAGATTTGATCACCCTAAAAGTCCTTGGCCTCAAGGCATGAAAAAGAACCTGATGTGGACTTATCCCATCCACTACAAGCTTTGATAACAAGAAGTCTGAAGTTACTTGGGGCGCAAGTAATCGACCTGTCACTTGGTTTTATTTTTGTTATATTATGATGACCATATAACGTTCGAGTACGGGATGAATTCTGATGGGAAGCCTCAAGGCCTATTCAAGGCCCCACAAAGGCACCTATTTGGATTCATCCTATTTCTCGGGTAAGAACATTGAGTATAGAAGGGGTTCTGATGGGAAGCCTCAAGGCCTATTCAAGGCCTCACAAAGGCACCTATTTGGATCCATTCTGCTCTTTGAGCTCAGGTAATCAGAAGTATAATGGTTATAAGACCCATATAACTCATAAAAGGAACCTTATGTGTTTGAGTACTAAGTTAGTTATTTATGGAAAGCTTCAAGGCTTACACCTAAGGCCCCACAAAGGCACCTGTCAATAACTAACATAGTCTCTCGAATATATATAATTAAAACTCAAACATCCGTTCTACATCTACCATGCTGAAGATGGTAGTGGCACGCCTGAGCAATTCAAAGTTAATCTTGATCGTGAGCCTCAAGGCCTACATTCAAGGCCCCACAAAGGCACATTTCAAAGTTAACTCTGTCCTTTTCTTTCAGCCTTGCCCGACGAGCCTTGCCCGACAGGCTTTGCCCGACAAGCCCGCCAGTAAAGCAGAAGCCTGACAGAAAGCATCAACCGGCGCCAACCTCTTGGGGAGCTGTGTGCTCGTCGGGCAGGAAGCATTCCCCACGGAAATTCCCGCCACGAACAGTATTAATATAAGAAACAAACCTCAAGAACCCCATTGCAAGCAACCAATCTTCCGGTTGCAATGGTGGCACCTTCTGCTAGAAAAATGGAGTGCTGGAAAAGGCCTTTCTTCTTCTTCCCAACGTAGATGCTCCTTGATGCGTTGAGGACAAAGATCCGTTTAGAACCCTCAACACTATTCACAAGGCTCCTACTTTGTACACGAGCTTCCCGCCGTATGCAATCACTTCATAAGCTTCCCTCTCTTTCTGCAACAGCAATTTACAACAGTTACCATACATTAAAACTTCAAAACCCTACATTTCATTCCCTAAGTATCAAAATTCGACTTTTTTTTGTTTAGAAAATTAAATATCGACCAAGGCTCCATCCGTAACCTACGTGGAAAAACAATTAGAGATTTTAATACTTACTGGTCCAAGACATTTGATGCATTAACGCTGCAAATCAGTTCTCAGACACTTCTCAAGATTTTCATCTTTTCCATCTCCAACATCCAACCTTCATTAATTTCAAATGCAACATCAATATATTAGAAAATCCATGTACATTTCTAAACCACGAAAAACATGGTTTATGTATAAATTCTACCAATAGAAGAATAGTTGGTCCAAGGCGCTCGAAGCAGGTAATGATGCGTAAGGGTGGGTTCAATACGGTTACCGTACCAATTACCATACCAAACTTTCAGTTCGACAAAATCCATTACTATTACCGTACCAAACTTTCGGCATACCAAATTTTGGTATGCCAAATAGTTCAATTGGCATGGTATGAAAATGGTAATTGCCACTTTGTTGTCTGCCACTTTTTTGGCCAAAATTTGATTTTTTTTTTCAACCCAATTCAAGGGCAAGAATTTTTTTTGTACCTTTATCTCTTATATTGTAGCCCAAATTCATCTATCATTCATCATTCCAGTTCACACACATAATAAATCAAATGATGCATCAAGATTCATGATGGAAATTAAGGTTACATTCCAAATAGAAGTTACAAACCAAACATAATAGAAGTTTGCAACCCAAATGGAAATTAAAGTTACAAACCAATTGAAAGTGGATCTAAACTTTTAAAAATAAAAATATATTGTATATTACTTCTTAAAACATAAATTATGAGTTTTGTAAAATCAAATCAGCAGCCAATATTTTATTAAAGTGTGATCAAATCTTAGAACAGTCTACCAAATTCCAAAGGCCAATCACATCTTCAAATGCAAGCTAAGGGTGATAAAGTAATATATAGATATATCATATTATATAAATATATATTATATTTTTTCGGTACGATATGGTAATACCATGGTAATAGTATCGAATACCAATATTGTACCATATAATTTCGGTTCGGTACAATACTGTGTCATTACCGATTGGCACAAAATTGGTTTGACACTATTGGCAATTCGGTTGACATAATAATTTGGCAAAATAATCCACCTTATGCACATGAAAATAGGAGTAAGATTGCAAAGGCCAATTTTGTAGCAGATCAATATCTTTTTCAGTAAAGGTGATTGGGAATTTTAGACCCAAGTCCAAGTACTAGGAATGGATCCTAGTACAAAGACGACTAGGGTTAGAAGATTTGGGAAGAGGCCCTGTTACGTTGTGGCTAGCCTCCCACAAGACTTTACGGTCGTTCAATAAAGGGTTACGACCGTTGAGAAAAGCCTTATCCTCCTCCTTATTACAAACCTTAACCATGGGAGGATGAAAATAAACATTTAGATTAGAGTGAGGAGCGGGAATGACAAATGAAATGGCGGCCATATTCTCTGAAAGTTTGAAGCAATTTTGTAAGGGAAAAGATTTTCAAGGTAGCAAAGAAGGACGAATTTGAATTGAAGAATGAAAAGATAGTTGATGAGTTTTTGGGTAGATGTCAAAAGAGGCGATTTGGTAAAGAAAAGAATACGAGGTTCAAGGGATATTTAAGAAGACATGTCAAATCATCTAGCCATTGAAGACGGACCGAATTATTAGAGGTAATTTCTTGTTTTTCGTGCACACACAACGAAGGTAGATTTCATCATTGCTACCTTTACGACATGGCACTCGAGACTCCATGTCTAAATTCAGAACGTGTTCACTACTTTACAAGGAATTAGATCACCAAATAAAGATAGAAGACCAAACATGATGTATTCCAGCTTACTCTGAAAGGCATGATCTTTGGATAACTATCTATCCTCAAGGGAAAAAAATGTCTTTCAAATACATAGGTAGGGGCAATTGTGAGATCATGATTTTCTATAGCCGAAGTAAGGCTGATCGAGATACTGCTACCTAAGAAGTCTAGTCATGGACTCAATAGCTCCAAGTGGAGTTAGATTAATGGAGCAGTGGTGCCACCATCATCTAGTTCCGAGGCAATAGGCAAAATCTGAGTGACTTCCAAGGATGACCACACTTTTTTTGCAAGACATACGATCTGATTTGATATGGAATCAACCAGATTTCGATATGTCTTGGAGTTTCTACAATCTAGGAATTAACGTGAGCCGTAAGTTATTACACTCCTAACGATGATGGAATATCTACTTCTAGATATTCTCTAGGATCCTCCTGACTTTTAACAAGCATTCTATCCCAAAAAGTTCTCTTTCCCGACTGGTATAAGTAATAGGGTCTCACACATCATGAAATTGTTTGTTTGTTTGTTTGTTTGTTTTATACTCTAACCATAATTTTTCATGACCTAAGTAAGGCAGATCAGAAATACGAATACCTCAATGTTGGAACCAAATTCACGTACTATTGCATCTGGTGGAGATGCACAAATCCGGGTAACTTGTAAAAGAGCAAACAACCGTGAGTGTGGAGTCAAAAATAATCAAGAGACGAGACATGGATTTTTGGGCAGAAAAGAAAAAATTATCCTTGAGGAGCACCGGAATTCCGACTCGCGAGCAGTGGACAATCATCCCATATTCAAGTCAAAAGTGCCCAAAATAGGTATTTATTCAAAACCTATTTCATCCATCTTCTCCATAAGGTAACCTCCAAAACATTCCTTTTAAATTATGTTAATTAGCTAATTAATATATTTATTACCTAATTAATCTATTATGGCTAATTAAATTACCAATTAACTACAAAATGCACTCAAAAACACCATAAAGGGTCGGGCCACCTTCTCCCCCAAAGAGGCCCGCCATGCCCTATATATACTACCCCATTTTCTCTAAAAACCTAGGTCAACACTCTTGCTAAATACTCAAAATTCTCCAAACACCTTTCCCTCAAAATTCTAACTTTGGCATATGAGGTTCTTCTGCCAAAGCACCCCCATTCATCATGGGCGCGTGATGCTATTGGCCTTGACCTAAGGTGCTATTTGTTTTTTAGTTGCAATTTTGTCCAAAAACAAGGAGGAAGAAACTTGCACCAACAAATTGGTGCTTTCATTGAGAGTTGAGTCCCACACTCGTATAATACTCTCGCATCCAAGAGATGGGACCGCGGATATCCATAAAGTTAAATGTGACAATAAGTGGGGCGGCACCACCACCACGAGTTTCCCCCACGGGAACCACCGCGGTGGCTACCCGCGGCGAGGTCCATGGTGTCACCACCATGGCCTGAGCCGTACCATCCAAGGCCTACGACACCTAGGTCATGACCCAAGCCAAGTCACTTCACGCCCAACGTGAGCCTAACGCATTGCCAAGCCGAGCCCAAGCCTTGCACCCGCATGTGCCACAAGCTGAGCAACCCACTCCCGTGGCCCAGCCTGTTCTCGTGGCCCAGCCTGTTCTCGCGGCCCAGCTTGCTCCCACGGCCCAGCTTGCTCTCGTGGCCTAGCCTGTTCCCGTCGAGCAGCCGACTCTCGTGGCCCAACCTGCTTCCTGATAACTCGTATATTTCATACATTTATACCATCTATTCCTAGTCCCTTTGTGATATTTTTGAGTTAAACTAGTTGCATTTTACCCTCTTTTGTGTTAGTGTGCAGCTAATTGTATTTTGGAGCTCATTTGAGGACAAATAAGGCAAAATGGTGCTAAAAGTGGAGAATTGAATAAAGATGCTGATGTAGACAAAGAATTAAAAGTGGAAACTGAATATGGTGATGAATATGGCTCTTTATAAGACATAAGACTAATAACAGCAAAAAAAAAAATGTGGGAATTAAATGCCCAATTATTGGGATGTATTGGCAATCTGTAACAACCTCTTAAACATTATAAAACCTAGCCTTTCAGCCACTTTTACAGACACCTTTCATTCTGAGCGAATTTCTCAACTCCAGTCACTAATTTTCTCTCTTTTCATCCATGCTCAAAATTCCACCCATTCTATATAGTCCAACATCACCGAAGACTCATCCCGACAGGCTGTTCTTTGAGAAGTTCAACATCAGAATTGCTTCAAGGGTTTACTCTCTCTTTGATTTATTTTCACTCATGTTGTGTATTTTCCAATTTCATCTATGTGAACATGATGTATGACTAAATTCATAGCTAGGGATTTTGATGTAACCCTGCACAATTGACCCATGTTTTTGTGTTAAAATATTCAATTCATCAATCTGTCTATTGTTTCATTCACTGAATCTTTTGTTAAATTTGTTTGTTAATTTTAATGATTGATCACCATTAGGATTTCTTCTAGATCATTTGATCAAGATTATAGTAAACATCATGCTTAATCTTGGTAGACATGTGAATGAATGAAGAGAATACTATGCAAACATCCTGCCATGTATTTTCTGTGGTTCTTTAATGTTTTCTTGCATGCTAAAGACTCTTAATTTGGAACCGAAGTTAAACATCCCAATTAGGTTGTAGATTAGGAGAATTTGATCAAAACCACACATCATATGGCTGATCATATGTATGTAAAACGAACTTTGGAAAAAGGTTGGTAATTGAATACGGTTTAACTTTATAAACATGGAATCGGTTTTGAAATGGTGAACTCGAAATCCCTGGACCCATCCTCGTAGTTTCTCAATCAACATATCATTTGTTGTTACATTTTTCTTGCATTTTTAGTTATTCTCATTAACAACACAAAACCTACATTCACTTTGTTATTTTTATGGTTTAGTTAGGGTTCTTTCAAGGCTAGTAATTTATAAAGGTCTAATCAGTCTCTATGGTTCGACACCCTTACTTGTGCCATTATACTAACCATATATTGTACTTGGAAGGAACACAACAAAATTATGGTGCCGATGCCAGAGACTGATTTCAGCCCCTTATAATTGCTTGTTCTTTAAACCCTATCTATTTTCATTTTCAGTTTAGATTTCTAAATTTCATTTGTTTTCTTTCTATTTCTTAGGTAGTATATGTCCGATAAACTTGCTAAGATAGGCCAAAGACTTGAACGTATAAAGAGAAACACTTTTGAGAACTTTCTATCAACAGGTGTAGGTGCTTATTCTGAGCACTCCAATTCTGAGCAAGAAGAAGAGATGCAGACAATGATGATGACAATCGAGCTTTGCAGGATTATGCTCAGCCGGTTATACAAAATTCACCTTCATGCATCTTGTTGCCTGTTGAAGCTAGAAACTATGATCTCAAATCTTCACATTTTCATATGCTTCCTTCTTTTTATGGTTTATCTAATGAAGATCCATTAGCTCATATTAAAGAATTCTATAATGTTGTGAGTGGTTTACCTTTGCAGGGAGTGAGTGAAACAAATCTAAGAATGAGAGTTTTTCCCTACACATTGAAAGATAAAGCTAAGGGTTGGTAAATGACTTTAGCACTTGGTTCGCTCACTAATTGGAATGCCTTAGCAAAGAAATTTTTCTCTACTCAAAAGACAGCTACTTTGAGAGGGCAAATCTTCAACTTTGCAAAACATGATGGAGAACCTTTCAATGAATGTTGGGAGTATTTTAAAGGGCTTTAGCTACAATGTCCACATCATGGGTTACCTCTTTACTTACAAATGCAATTTTTTTACGATGGATTAACCTAAACATGTCAATCTACTGTTGACAATGCAGCAAGTGGAGCTTTGAAGAAAAAGAATGCTCAAGAATCATATAACATCTATGAGATGTTGGGATCTAATGATCAAAACAAAGATACAAGAGGTAAATGAGCTGGAGTGTATGAAATGAGCTTTAATAATGATCTTGCATTGCAAGTGGGTAGTTTGGAAAAGAAGCTTGATTTTGTGCTCAATATAGTGCCCAAGATAGCTGAGGTGCGTGTCATTTGCAACATACCAAGTCATCCTACTTATCAATGTTCAGGTAGTGAGGCTTATCCTGAATTCGTCCAAGAGCAAGTGAATCTTATGAACTCTTACAATCAGAGGCCACGAAATGACCCATTCTCTAATACATATAACCTTGGTTAGAGAGATCATCCCAATCTCTCATGGAAAAATAACAATCAGTTTCAAAATTTCTAACCAAAGCATGCTGCTACACTTGAAGATGAGGTCAAATTGCTAGCCCAAAACACCGTTCAATTCCAGCAAACTACCAATAGTACTCTCCAACTACATTCGACTGCTCTATCCAAAATGGAGACTCAATTTGGTCAAATTGCCGATGCTTTGAGTCAAAGAGAGCCTGGGAAGTTTCCGAGCCAATCGGTGATACTTCAAAGAACCAAAAGCAACCCAAAGCAATCACTATTGAAAACAAGTTAGTTGACAAGGCTATGCTTGATTTGGGTGCTAGCATCAATCTAATGCCCTATTCAGTGTACCTTCAACTAGGTTTGGGGGATTTGAAGGCAACAACCATTTCATTGCAACTTGCTGATCGATCAGTGAAATATCCAAGAGGTATAGTTGAAGATATCTTAGTTCAAGTTGACAAACTAATTTTGCCTGCTGATTTTGTAGTTTTGGACATGGAATAGGCTCCTATACATGATCGTGAGTTACCAATTTTGCTTAGGAAACCTTTTATGGCCATTGCAAAGACTATCATAGACGTGCAAAATGGTTTTCTTACCATGACCGTGCTAGGAGAAATTGTACAATTCAAAGTGTTTGAATCTCTTTCTCACCCTTCTAGTTCATTTGATTGTTGTTTGATTGATGTGTTTGATTCACCTGTTTTCTCTAAGTTTTTGTAGACACAATCTAATGATCCGTTACAATTTGTTTTGAGTCAATCTCAAGATGATTTTCATGAAGAATCTGCACTCATGGAAGTGATGGCTGCCTTGGAAGCATTAAAACCATATCCCTCCATTATTTCACCTCTTATAGAGTCATTATAACCATTTTCCACACATCTGATCCCTTCTATTGTTAAACCTCCAAAACTTGAACTTAAACCACTTCCACCACATCTAAAATATGCTTACCTCGTTGAATTTGAAACTCTTGCAGTTATCATAGCATCTGACCTCAATCCATTGGAAGAAGATAAGTTAATTAGGGTATTAAAAGAGTTCAAATCAACCATTGGTTGTTCTATTGTAGATATTAAGGGACTAAGCCCTACCATGTGCATGTATCGGATTTTATTGGAAGACAGAGAAAACCAACCCGTGAACCACAACGAAGGCTCAATCCACACCTGAAAGAAGTAGTGAGAACTGAAGTGTTGAAGTTGCTAGATGTGGGTATCATATACCCAATTTCAGATAGCAAATGGGTAAGCGCTGTTCAAGTAGTGCCTAAAAAGATTGGAATCATGGTGGTAAAAAATGAGAACAAAGAGCTTGTACGCAGCTAGTTGGCGTGTTTGCACCGATTATAGGAAGTTGAATTTGGACACTAGAAAAGATTATTTTCCTATGCCTTTTATTGATCAAATGCTTGAGCGATTAGCTGGTTACTCACATTATTGTTTTCTTGATGGATATTCAGGTTATAATCAAATTGCAATAGCTCTGGAAGATCAAGAGAAGACTACATTCACTTGCCCATTTGGCACTTTTGCATATCGGATGATGCCTTTTAGCCTTTGCAATGCCCTATCAACTTTCCAAAGATGTATGTTAGTAATCTTTTCGGATATGGTTGAGAGATTTATTGAGGTATTTATGGATGATTTTTCATTTTTTGGTTCTTGTTTTGATGATTGCCTTAACCACCTATCTCTAGTGCTTCAAAGATGTCAGGAAACAAATTTGATTCTTAATTGGGAAAAGTGTCAATTTGTGGTGAAACAAGGTGTTGTCTTGGGCCATGTAATATCTAGCAAGGGAATTGAAATTGACAAAGCAAAAATTAACATCATCTCAAATATGGCAGCCCCTACTTCAATAAAGGGAGTAATAAGCTTTCTAGGACATGCTGGTTTTTATTGTCGTTTCATTAGAGATATTTCCAAGATCACTAGTCCATTGTGCAATCTTTTGGCTAAAGATGTTGTATTTGACTTTGATAAAGTTTGTATGAATGCATTTAATACCTTGAAGCATGAACTAACATCTGCTTCTATTATTATGGTACCAGATTGGTCTTTACCTTTTGAATTAATGTGTGATGCCTTTGACTACGCTATTGGTGCTGTTTTAGGTCAAAGAGTGAATAAACCCCCACATGTGATCTACTATGCAAGCCAGACATTAAATGATGCTCAACTCAATTACTATACAACCGAAAAAGAGTTGCTTGCTGTTGTTTTTGCTTTAGAGAAATTTCATTCATATCTTGTTGGCTCTAAAGTGATTGTTTACTCTGATCCTGCCAAACCATGCTTAATTAGATGGATACTCTTGTTACAAGAGTTTGACCTGGAAATTCGAGACAAGAATGGGAGTGAAAATGTTGTTGCTGATCACTGGTCACGCCTTATTGATGAAAACCATGGAAATGGACAAATTTTGCCTCTCAAAGAATCATTACCAGATGAACAGCTCTTTGTCATTCAAGAAAAAGAGCCATGGTATGCTGATTTTGTTAATTATCTTGCTTGTGGTGTAATTAGAGATGATTTCACTTTTTAGGAGAAAAAGAAGTTCCTTTCAATGGTGAAACACTATGTTTGGGATGAGCCATATTTGTTCAAGTATTGCCCTAACCAAATCATCTGAAGATGTGTTCCGGAGACTAAGCAACAAAGCATACTAAGATTCAGTCATGAGTTAGCATATGGAGGTCATTTCGGTGCCAAATAGACAGCTTTAAAGGTTTTACAATCTGGTTTCTTTTGGCCTACATTGTTTAAAGATGCTTTTAATTTTTGCTCTAAGTGTGGTAGGTGTCAGAAAATGAGAAATATCAGCTGCAAGAATGAAATGCCATTGAACAACATTTTAGTGATGGAGTTATTTGACGTGTGGGGAATTGACTTCATGGGCCCCTTTTCATCTTCTTTTGGATACCTATACATACTAATAGAGGTAGATTATGTATCAAAATGGGTTGAAGCAGCAGCTACACGAACTAATGATCACAAGGTTGTTTTGAATTTTCTCAAGGATGTGATTTTCACTAAGTTTGGAATTCTGAGAGTTATCATTAGCGATGGTGGCGACCACTTCTGCAACAAGCCTTTCGTGGCACTGCTAAAGAAGTACAACATCACACATAAAGTGGCAACTCCATACCATCCTCAAACCTCTAACCAAGTGGAAATTAGCAATAGGGAAATAAAGAACATTTGATGAAGACCGTCAACCCTACAAGGAAGGATTGGTTACTTAGGTTGAATGATGCACTTTGGGCTTATCGAATAGCGTACAAAACCCCAATTGGAAAAAGCCCTTATCGACTTGTGTTTGGAAAAGCATGTCATTTGCCTATAGAGCTCGAGCATTGTGCATATTGGGCCATAAAGAAGTTCAATTTTGATCTCAAAGAAGCTGGTACAGTGAGGAAGCTCCAACTTAATGAGTTGGATGAGCTCAGAAATGAATCATATAAGAATGCTAAGGTCTATAAAGAACGAACCAAGCTCTAAGGAAAGAGTTTCAACCAGGTATGACTCACGTTTGCAACTTTTTCCAAGTAATTGAAGTCTAGATGGGTTGGACCTTTCAAAGTGATTAAAGTATTTCTTCATGGAGTTGTGGAGAGAGAAACCATTAAGAATGACACTCGTTTTAAGGTCAATGGGCAGCATTTGAAGGCTTATTTAGAGAATGTGGCACAAGCGCAGGTCTATCCAATTGTGGATTTTCTCGAGTTTACAACTTAAATATGTTGTCATGCCTTGCCTAGACATTAAATAAAGCGCTTGCTAGGAGGCAACCTAGCTGGGTTTGTGTTCTTTCCTTTTATTTGTGTTTCTTTGTTTTTGTTTTATTTTCATTCCATGTGCCCTCTACCTATTCGCATTGCATGCATTCCATTCATTTTTAAGCATCGAGGACAATGCTTAGTTTAGGTTTGGGGGTGTTGGAAATTGAAAATTTTCTTTTGATTTCAGTTTTGGTTAAAGTTTGCTTTTGCTTACTAATGTGAATGTATATTATGGCTGTGTATACAATCTAACTATGGTGCTGTCATGAAAAGTTCCATATCATAATTTTTGTAGTTAACAAAGTTATTACTCTTAAATTATGGTGATTAAAGTGTCATGCTCAAATTATGGAAGAAGAATAGTGGAGACTACCCTAGTGAGCTATTTTGAGCCTATTTGCATCTTTGAGAGGGTTTAAAGTGTTTCTATTCCTATCTTCTTCTTTCAAATTCACTTTAAATAATCTCATTATTTCTTGTTGATTGAATGCTAAGAATAATTCTTTGTTGTAGGTACCATGTGCTTGTTATCACTTATGAATGAACCCATTGAGACGATGTTAGGCTATGCATGTTTTAACCACCAAATGGCTTTATTCCCAACCCTTTGTGTGTTCCATTCATCTTTTTTATAGCCAAACACTTTTAACCTGATTCTTTCATCACCTACACCAAACTCTACCCATCTTAGCCCATTACAGCCATACCTTATAGTTTGGAGAATACCAAAGTGATGAAGACAAAGATAGATTGAGCCATAGATCAAGAATGTGGTGTGTATCAAGGTAACATGTGCTGGAATTGAAAAACAAGAAAAAAAATGTTTAAACAAAATGAATAAAAAAGATGCAATTTCCAAATCATTCACTATCGTACATGTGTCCTGGAGCCAAGAACAAACAACGAAGATCAATTCAAGAGGAAAGCTTGCTGGTTTCACAACAAAGACACTTTAGTATGTCTCAAGCTCTAGTATTTCTTATCCATTCTTTCGTAGCCCTTAGCCTAAGCCTTACATTACAACCTTGTGAAAGACCTAGCTGATCTTTGGGGATATATTTAGAAATTGTGCTTTTATTTCATATTTCATATGTGAGGATTTTGATTCCCTTTTACATAACTTCACTCTTCACTCACATATGTTTGATGAGAGAAAAAACCTTAGGATCTAAGTGAAAATTTGAGTGATAATCTGTGAGAATTAGAGTTGAGGTGAATTCTATCTTCAATCTTTGAGTATGGTGTTTTTGAAGTCATGAGTCATAGAGCAATACTTTTACACTATACACATGATATGATTATTTGAAATGGTAGTGTTTTGTTTGATGGTATGACTAAGCATTCATTGGTTCTTATTAGTTTGTTTCAAGTGAGTTTTAACCAATTTATTTGTCAAGTCTATAGATGTTTATGGGCATCAACGCTATAAACCCTCAGGAGACACAACTTCTCCTACTAGGGACACCTAGAGGTTTAAAGGCTTGTTACAAATGGTCAGTGCAATCGTTTAACCAAAGAAAGAGGTCTAGTTAGATTTTTCTTTGTTTTGTTTGTTTTCAGTTTTAGTTTTGCTCGAGGACTGATGTGAAAATTAAGTTGACACACAAATTAAACCCTATTGATGACAATTGTAGTATTAAGCAAGTAGGGATCGTTCTAGACCAGGGATTAACTAGGGATGCTAATCAACACAAATAAGACTCAAAAACACTAAACTCTATAGACTCAAAACTGACTTAAAACACTTAAAACAGCAACAAACAATGAAAAAGACTCAATTCTAGACCAAACAAGTGATTTGGACGAAAATAAGACTTAACTTGACTCAAAAGACTAAAAGAAAATAGGTTTTGACTCAACTAACAAGACTTAATGAATGGGGGATTGTTTTTGACGAATTTTAAAACTTAAAAACAGAAACTTAAGAAACAAACTTAAGAAGACACAAAATTGATGAAATAGAATGGTGAAAGGCTAGTTAGAGGTCCTTCTCCACACATGACATATGCATACGAATCGATTTCCAATTATTCTTTCGACAAACCATGAATGACAATGCCCCGAATTAATTGTATTGAACTAATTAATTCTTAGATTTCCCTAGATTCATTGAATTGAATGGATAACGCATCACAACCAAATTATTCTTTATCAAGTTCCCTAACTATGGAATACGCATGATAGAAACACGTAACAATGGAATGGGTTAAAACCAATCAGAAACCAAAGGGAAGAAGATAACAAGGGGTGCGGCAGGTATTACGCTTCTAGAAAGGATGTTCCAGCACCTATTTCTGAACCTAAATGGACAAGGATACACGGCATGGTTTTAGAGAAGGATTACAAGTCCTAATTCACCAAGGTAAGGGCATATATGCGGCACTTGAGGGATAAGGGTTCTAGAATTTGAAATATATATTTTAAATGCATAATTATCCCTTATAAATAGCTGGAATTAAGGCACAAACTGATTTGGATAAGATAAGATAGGATAAGGCTAGATTAGGCAAGGATAAGATAAGATAAGGTTGGATAAGTTTTTGGATAATGTTCCTTCTTTTGAGTTGATTCCTTATCTTCTTGGTCTTAGATTTATTTCTTCACTCGTTTCAGCACATTCCTAGCCTCTAGAACTTCAAATTCGTCCATCCATCTTGCTTCATTCATAAGCTATCCATTTGATGCCCGAAATTGCCTCAAAATGCTTCAAATTGCACTTTTTGCCAACTTTGTCATATAGACCTACAAACACACGAAAATAGCTTAAAACACTATAATAAGTAGAAACTAACTACGAAAATGCAAGAAAACAAGCTAACTAAGTCGCATAAATATGCTTCTATCAAGGACCAGCAAAACCAGGTTTGGGGGTATTTGATAACTCATATATTTCATACATTTATACCATCCATTCCTAGTCCATTTGTGATATTTTTGAGTTAAACTAGTAGCATTTTACCCTCTTTTGTGTTAGTGTGCAGCTAATCGTTTGGAGCTCAGTTAAGGACAAATAAGGCAAAATGGTGCTAAAAGTGGAGAATTGAATAAAGATGCTGCTGTAGACAAAGAATTAAAAGTGGAAACTGAATATGGTGATGAAAATGGCTCTTTATAAGACCAATAACAGCAAAAAAATGTGTGCCCAATTACTGGATGTATTGGCAATCTGTAACAACCTCTTTAACATCATAAAACCTAGCATTTCAGCCACTTTTACAGACACCTTTCATTTTGAACGAATTTCGCAACTCCAGTCACTATTTTTCTCTCTTTTCATCCACACTCAAAACTCCACCCATTCTATACACTCCAACATCACCGAAGACTCATCCCGACAGGCTGTTCTTGGAGAAGTTCAACATCAGAATTGCTTCGAGGGTTTTCTCTCTCTTTGATTTGTTTTCACTCATGTTGTGTATTTTCCAATTTCATCTCTGTGAACATGATGTGTAACTAAATTCATAGCTAGGGATTTCGATGTAACCTTGCACAATTGACCCATGTTTTTATGTTAAAATATTCAATTCATCAATCTGTCTCTTGTTTCATTCACTGAATCTTTTGTTAAATTTGTTTGTTAATTTTAATGATTGATCACCATTAGGATTTCTTACAAATCATTTGATCAAGATTATAGTAAACATCATGCTTAATCTTGGTAGACATGTGAATGAACGAAGAGAATACTATGCAAACATCCTGCCATGTATTTTCTTTGGTTCTTTAACGTTTTCTTGCATGCTAAAGACTTTTAATTTGGAACCGAAGTTAAACATCCCAATTAGGTTGTAGATTAGGAGAATTTGATCAAAATCACACATCATATGGCTGCTCATGTATATGTAAAACGAACTCTGGAAACAGGTTGGTAATTGAATACGGTTTAACTTTATAAACATGGAATTGGTTTTGTAATGGCGAACTCGAAATCCCTGGACCCATCCTCATCGTTTCTCAATCAACATATCATTTGTTGTTACATTTTTCTTGCATTTTTAGTTATTCTCATTAGCTGCACAAAACCTACATTCAATTTGTTATTTTTATTGTTTAGTTAGGGTTCTTCTAAGGCTAGTAATTTATAGAAGTCTAATCAGTCCTTGTGGTTCGACACCCTTACTTGTGCCATTATGCTAACCATATATTGTACTCAGAAGGAACACAACACTCCCGCCGAATAGTCTACTCCCGTGGCCTTCCAAGCAGCCCAAATCGGTCCAAGATTAGTTCAACCGTCCCGACTCTAAATTTTCGGATTGACGATCGAACCGGGAGCAGTTTCACCATATTTTTCTACAGATTTGGCATTTCCCAACTCAAATCTCACGCCTGGAGTCTACCACACTTCCATTACTCAATAACATACATTCCTTCCAAGCTCTTCCAACCTAAATGAAGACCACTTATCTCAACAAGTTATAGAGTTGACAAGCGCCCTCGCATAACAAACAACCTTGGTGAATTAGCTCTTGCAGCGCAGCGAAATGCAATGTGCCCCTGACGAGGTGTCCCGAAGTAGGACAAAGGCAGATGAAGAATCTCTTCAGCAGCATCCCAGCAAGTAGCCACTTGAACAGTCACGAACCAAGCGGTCTAATGGAGTACACTCCCGACTAGGCCCCTGAGATAGCGTATACTCCCGTCTTAGTGCATGGAGGAGTGTCCATTCTTAGTTAGGCCCACAGACAAACATACATTCACGGTTAGGGCCACAGGTTGCATCATCCACCTCACATCAAAGTAGGTAGCACAGGGGACGGAGAGAAGCATTCACTCAATCCGGCTCAAGTTCAATCAGCAACCTGCGAGTTACCTAATCCCCTGCTAGGAACATACCACATGCACCATAGCTGCACCATAGACGAGCCGAACACATGGATGAGCAGCCTAGACCAGCAGGTCACAACCAGGGGCAGCCTAGAGCTTCGCCACCCCCAACAAAGGTAAATTCAGGAAGAAGTATAAAAGCTTCTGATCAAGCGATTGCACGATTTCCCGCACAATGAAGCTATTAGCAAGGCGCTTCGATGAAACATGACCAACATAAGTGAGTCATCTTTCAATGACAAGATCGAGCAGACAGGACTACCCCATATAGACTGTTGGATACAAAGACTACCTCTGTTCCGACAAATGCAGCAGCCTAGCCTAATAGCGTGCTAAGGGTAGATGAGTACCAGAAGGACATACCAGCCCAACTACCAAAAACCGGGGGCATGCCTTGTTCTCAACACTCTAAACGATTCAATACTGAAGCAGTACATCATCAGTAGTCGAGCATCACAGATCTAGTGGTCCAATTCCTCCTGCTGCGCACAACTTAGCCCAAACCCTGCTTTCACAACCGTGCCTACCTGCTCCACGGCTCCCAGCAGCCATTGACCTATCACCATGTCTCATAACAGTGCCAATCTTGCACCACAACTCTCAACTGTGCCAATTTTTCCATGTTGCTTGCATTAACCAAGCCTTAAAAGGGAATATGACGAAACACCTAATGGTGGCGCAATAATTCTGGTAGCAGCTCACTACGCTTACACCCTTACGTGGGTTCCACAAGCAATTTGAAATCTCAAGCAATTCACTAAACAAGACCTCACAGGCTGAGGATTATTTCAATTGTCTAGCAATCTAACTCTCCTCAACTATTATCCACATCAACTGCTCAAAACCCTTTCTGGGTCTACTATCTAATGCGAGAGGATAAACAAAACTAATTGCTTTCCAGTGCGAAAGGATAAACTAATTGCTCTCTAGTGCGAAAGGGTAAACCAATTCCCCAACACCCATATGAGTCTGCTCTCCAGTGTGAGAGGATAAACTAATTGCTCTCTCGTGCGAGAAGGTAAACCAATTCCCCGACACCTATATGGGTTTGCTCTCTATTGCGAAAGGATAAATTAATTGCTCTCCAGTGCGAGAGGGTAAACCAATTCCCCGACACCCATATGGGTCTGCTCTCCAGTGCGAGAGGATAAACTAATTGCTCTCCAGTGCGAAAAGGTAAACTAATTCCCAGACACCCATATAGGTTTACTCTCCAGTGCGAGAAGATAAACTAATTGCTCTTTAGTGCGAGAGGGTAAGCCAATTCCCCGACACCCATATGGGTTTACTCTCCAATGCGAGAGGATAAACTAATTGCTCTCCAATGCGAGAGGGTAAACTAATTGCTCTCTAGTGTGAGAGGGTAAACTAATTCCCTGACACCCATCTAGGTAAGCTCTCCAGTACAAGAAGGCCACATAGCTCAAAAGATCAAATGTTTGAATATTAACTAGGCAACAAATGGTCAGGGGCAGCAACCACTTTTGCACTTAACAGTTTGCTCATCTGACACTTTATCTTCAGCAACTATAATCTTGGCAGCTCCATCCTTGACTGCTCTATCTACGGCAGCTAAGAAATCAAATTCAAGTAGTTTCCTCATATTGGCAAGCAGCCCAGACGTGGCAGCCCAAACCGTTGCCCAGCCACACCACTTCCTCGGCCCATACTGAGCCAATCCTTGGCTTCAATCAAACCAAGCAGCACATGCAATGGCCCCTACCACACCACCTCCTTGGCCCATGCCAAGCCGACTCCTGGCCCTTGCCAGTCGACATGTCGCACCACCCCGACGGTTGCCCTGTGGCAGCACCTCCAAAGAAGAAGACAAGGAGAATTAATTTTTTCTTACATCGGTGTGGCGTGAAAAAGACATAGAAATCAACGGAAGACGATTCTTTGCACGGGCAAGCAAAGAAGAGTGCTAGGGGAGGGGGAACAAATATCCTCTAGCTTTCTCTCTTTCTTGTAAGGATAAATAATTGCCCGCCAAAGTTGATTTAATCCCCTACTTAAGGTATGCTTAAATAGGCTTTGGAGGAGATTTATTTCTCTTTCCTATAAGAATCTAATTCCAAGTCCAAGAGAGAATCTACATCAAAGTTGGAGATCTCTATACCTACTGCCCTTTCCTGCGAACAGCCCAGCAGTTGTGGGGGCATTTGTGGAGCCAAAAATAATTAAGACACAACACGTGGATTGTTTTGCATAAAGGACAAAATTACCCTTGAGGAGCATCGGAATTCCCACACATAAGCAGTGGACAATCATCCCACAATCAAGTTAAAAGTGCCCAAAATAGGTATTTATTCAAAACCTATTTCATTCATCTTCTCCATAAGGTAACCCCCAAAACATTCCTTTTAAATTATGTTAATTAGCTAATTAATAGATTTATTACCTAATTAATCTATTAATGGCAAATTAAATTACCAATTAACTACAAAATACACTAAAAAACACCACAAATGGCAGGCCACCTTCTCCCCCAAGGAGGCCCACCATGCCCTATATATACTACACCATTTTCTCTAAAAACCTAGGTCAACACTCTTGCTAAATACTCAAAATTCTCCATACACTTTTCCCTCAAAATTCTAACTTTGGCATCGGAAGTTCTTTGGCCAAAGCCTCCCCCCCCCCCCCACATTCATCGTGGGCGCGTGAGGCTATTGGCCTTGACTTAAGCTGTTATTTGTTTTGTAGGTGCAATTTTGTCCAAAAATAAGAAGAAAGAAATTTGCATCCACAGTGAGCAAGCCTAAGACTGGAAGATGTGCCAGCCAAGGGCTTTTCGACGGTTGTATTGTACTGTGGGAAAATAAACTTAAAAATAATGATTATGTGAGAGACACATGACCAACTTTCTTATGGTACTCGAATTAGCGCTCCAACCCACGAGTTCTTATCACATTAATCAGCTTCTTTTGAGATTTTTGAAGGGCTTTGGCTTGAATTGACAAAAATATGGAGTTAAACAAGGTGATTGGTGTGGCAAGAGTTCGTGGGTAAAAGTACACAAGCGTGCCCTTAAGAAGTTAGTCACCTCGCATGTGATTCATTTTGATGAAAAATGACAGAATTAAGGTTAGGGATGGCATTGATGTGAGTCTAAGAGGATGTGAATATAATTAAACAAATAGGGACAAAAATGATGATGTGCGTCTAAGAGGATATAAATATAATTAAACAAATGAAGCTTTAATGAAAAGAGCTTCGGTTAAGTTTAATTTAATAAAAAACTACCATACACTATTACTTAAGCAAAAGTGTTTCACATATAATTATAAGGACAAAACTAATTTATATTAAACTCCACAAACATTTAACACACATGAGCTGAACTAAAAGCCCAAAACGAAACAAATTATTTTTCCACCCTTGCCCCTAACAGAAATCCCATTCTATCAACCACTTCTATTAGAAATAAACTTTCCTTTTTTTTTTCTTCCAATTATGCCATTCTGTCATCCAATTCCTTCTCTCTTCTGTTTTTTATTTTTTTTATTTTTTATCTTGTTTTCTTCTTGTCGTCCCCCTTCCTCCTGAAAGGGAAGTAAAACCCAACGTGGGTGAAGAAAAAAGGGAAGTAAAATCAAACTGATTTCATTTTTTGGATTGTTCAAATATGGAATAATGTTTCTCCTTTATTATTTTAGGATGTCTTTGCTGTTTTTTCCCTTTGCTGGAAAAAGTCTTTACTGTTTGTTGGCTTTGATGTTAGTGTCAAAACTAATTTTAATGGCGAGGCTGCTTGGGGTTTCCTAATTAGAAATTTAATTGGTCACACTATTATAGCTAAGGTGATTATTCTTTTGTCATGCAGTTGGATACGTATGTATTTTTCAATTTTAATATCGAAGGAAATTACAAGACATTAATCTGGCCATAAAGAAACATGTTTAGATTCTTTAGAGATTTGCTTCAGTCATACAAGACATTTGGCATCTTCTTCACCAAATTCCTCAAGAAGCGAATATGGTTGCAGAGGTTTCGCCGTTGTTGGTCATTTTTATGATCACTCTTAGACAGGGCTGGCCCTGAGAATTTGGGAGCCCTAAGCGAGTCTTCAAAGTTGGGCCCTAAAGTTCTTAGACCTCCGACTCTTTGTATACTGGTATGTAGTAAAAGAAATTCGTTAATTACATAAGTATATTTCTTCATCAAATATCATTAAAAATTAATATCAAAAGAAAAAAGATATACTAAATATTACATGTCACATGTCTTTAGATGCAAATGCACTAAGATTGAGAGTGAAGAGCAATAAAACTTGATGATCAAGAGAGTAAAAAACAATAAAACTTGATTGACGAATATAATAATTCAACAACGCTAATTGGTTCTCTTGTGTTCTTTGTAAAATCAACACACACTAGCGAATCAAATTTTAGAATAACCTAGTTTAACAATAAATTATTGAAAAATAAAATTTAAATTCAAAGTTACCTCAAATTACAATCTTCAAGACCAAGTGATAGTTGCTTAAACATTCAAAAGCAAAAGAAAAAAAAATGCATTTGGACAGATTGAGGACATTAATTTCACTAGTTTCTTGTCACACGTGCAGGCGCGTGACAATTGGCCTTTATATGTTTTTTATTTAAGAAACTCAAGTTTTTTCTATTTATATAATTTTTATTTAAAATATTTTTGAAAAAACAAAAGAATTTAAACATAAACCACCCACTGAGGTTTTGTTATTTTTTTCTAAAGTTGAAAATTTTAAATTCATTCAAAATTAATATTTTGTTGAATTATTTTAACTCCTTTTGATTCTTGTAATTTTAAAATTTTTAAAGAGCAATTTATCTTTAATTTTATAGATTTGAAAAAAAACAAAAACTATAGCCTACAAGGTGTTTCGAACTGCCCACCCCAATGAAAATGGAGTGGAACTGTTTCCACTGCACCAACGAAATAATTATGATGTTTCTTACATTTTCTTTATTTATATTTTATATACAGGATGTATAAAAAAATTGGGGGGCCCCCCGAACTTGGGGGCCCTATGCGACCACCTACCTCAGCTACGCTCAGGGCCGGCCCTGCTTTTAGACCTAGTTAAATAACTTTCTCAATTCAAAGTTTGTTTTGGAATTGATTGTATCAAATAAAATTTAAAAAAAATGTGAGTTATTTTGGTTTAGTTTCATAAATAGTGTGGGTTGTTATGCTATAGTTCCAAAAATAGTGTGTGTTATTTTGGTTCAGTTTCGCAGATAGTGGGGGGGCTTAATTTGTAATAGTTCTAGAAATAGTGTGAGTTATTTTGGTCCAGTTTCATAAATAGTGTGGGTTATTTTGTTATAGTTTCATAAATAGTGTGAGTTATTTTGGTTCAATTTCATAAATAGTATAGGTTATTTTGCTATAGTTTCATAAATATGTGGGTTATTTTGGTTCAGTTTCATAAATAGTGTGGGTCATTTTGTTATAGTTCTAGAAATAGTATGGGTTATTTTGGTTCAATTTCATAAATAGTATGGGTTATTTTGTTATAGTTCCAAAAATAGTGCGGGTGTGGATTCTTTTGGTTCAGTTTCATAAATAGTGGCTTATCTTGTTATAGTTCCTGAAATAATGTAGGTTATTTTAGTTTAGTTTCATAAGTAGTGTGAGTTATTTTGCTATAGTTCTAAAAATAATGTGGGTTATTTTGGTTCAGTTTCATAAATAGTGTGGGGTATTTTGGTTCAGTTTCATAAATAGTGTAGTTTATTTTGTTGTAATTAATTACAATCAAATTAACTTAATTTTTTTTGTAAACCCCAATTTGATAGTAATTAACACATGAAAACCCCAAAATTAACATAATTATGTACAATCAAAATTAACATAATTAATTACAATCAAATCAACCTGAAATGTTATTTAGATTGTATTAAGATCAATATTGAGTAAATTATAGGGATCAATGCCAATAGTGGGCAAATCAAATTTTACAAAAAAAGAAAATTAGTACTTATTAAGGACAAATTATGGAAAAAAGCTGAAAGCATGTTATCAAGAAAAGCTAAGCTTAAAAAGGTGTTTGGTAAACACTTAAAACAGCTTATTTTCACAATTTTGGGTGAAAAAAAGTTGAAAACGTGAAGCAACAAAAATGAGCTTATTCTCACAGCACAACAGAAGCAGTTTTTTTTTTTTCAAAGTACAACAATACCAAACCAGCCCTTAGTGTGGCTGGCAAAGAGATTCTCATTAAGGTAGTTGGACAATCGCTACCTATTTATACTATGAACTGCTTTCTCCTACCTCAAACTTTCTATGAAGATATAATATGAACTGCTTGCTCCTACCTCAAACTTTCTGTGAAGATCTACATCACATCCTTGCTCGATTTTGGTAGGAGGATACTGAGGAGTCCCATTGCATCCATTGGCTCTCATAGGAAAATCTATGCTGCCAGAAATCTGATGATGGGTTAGGGTTTCGCTCATTGTATGAATTTAATCTTGCTTTTCTCGCAAAGCAAGGATGGAGACTTTTGCACAATCCTGGTTGACTGGCTTCGAAGTTACTTTAGGCAAAGTAATTCCCTCATAACACCTTTAAGGAGGCCTTGTTAGGTCAGGCCCTTCATCATGTTGGCGCGACATTCCGGAGGCTCGTACAATCCTAGAAATAAGCTCTCGGTGGCAAGTTGGTAATGGCTCTTCGATTCAGATTTGGCATGACAGATAGCTGGCCCGCCCCTTCTTGTTTAGGCCATTTTTTCCACCGCCTACCAACTGTGACATTAAATATGTCTCCTCCCCAATTAATCTCTCCACGGTCTCCTGGAACCAAAACTTAATTGCATCTTTATTAAGGTTTCGGTGATTCTTTCTACCCCTTTAGAGCAACTCCAGCGGGAGTAACTGCTCGATGGATTGGCTGTGGAACAGGGCCTGATTGCCCGATGGGGGAAGTCCAGTGTTGGCTAGCGAGCGAGCCTGAGCAGGCCCAAGCTCCAGGCCCATGGGTTCGTGCCGGCCCAAGAGCCCGAAGGCTGTCTGACGTGGGCTGACGTCAGACACCTACCGAGTAAATCGAAGGGCCACCAGACAACTGTACGACCTCCTGAACATCGTCGTCGTTGTCTTCTTCTTCGTCATCATCGTCCTCATCTGCGTCATCATCGTCCTCATCGGCGTCCTCCTCCTATTCGTTTACACTGTCGTCGGATTCGGACTCGAACTCGGACTGCAACTCGTACAGCTCCAATTGCTCGATGGTCAAAGGCTTAACTTCGTTTTCCTCCACAACTTCTTCCATAGCCTTTATCCTCTCAAAGCTCACACAAATATGCAGAGAAAATCTCAGCTTTGTATTCTTGAGAAAACGAATTGGGATTGGATTTGGGAGAGTGAATGAGATAGAAGGAGGGAGGGATGAGAGATGAGCTGCCAATTGGGATTGGATACAAATAAAATTATTTTATATTATTTTATAAATAAATAAAATAATAATATTTTATTGTCAATTGCCAAGGCTATTCAAGTGCAACGGTGGAGATGCAAAAGACGATTACTGTTCATTAAGGGCAGTTGCTGTTCACTAGGTGGATTAAATAGTGAATAGCCTGGGGGGAGGGCTCCCATGCTGGAAGTGCTCTTAAGTAATCAACGACCTCCAGACCAATTAATTTGGCACTACAATTCGAGAGGGCAGTTCTTAGTGAAGAGTGCATACAAAGTAGCTCGATCATTGTGGGATCACCTTTTGTCCTCGGGCGCAAACTCATCGAATTCCTCTTCTTGGAATATGATTTGGAAGTTGAATGTCCCGAACAAGGTAAAATTGTGTGCTTGGCGAGCTGCCCAGGATATACCTTCTCCTCGAGCTAACTTATTAAAGAAGGGTGTTGCGGTGGATAACGTTTGCCTTTTTTGTAGTTCGTTTCTAGTGGCAGCGCTACATGTTTTCAATGGTTGTCCATTTGATACTTTTTTTGCCTCAAATATCAAGCACGGGCTTAGCAACGCTGCTTGTTCGTCTGTCCTTAAGTGGCTTTGTCATCAAGCTACTGTCCTGCCTCCTGGTAAGTTCAACTTTCTACTTGTGTTATTACACTCCATTTAGTAAGCCCGAAATGCACTATTATAGGAGAACATTAGGGAAAGTCCTATCAAACTCAGCCAACTTGCATGACTTTTTCTCTTGGATTTCCTCTATACCCAACTCATTTCTCAGGCTCGGCCACTAGAGTCACCCTTACGGTGGTCCTCTCCGGCGTCTCAATGGCTCAAAATTAATGTGGAGTTAAAGTGTAGGGGTATCAGTGTGGTTTCCGTAACTAAGTCGGTGGCTATGCTGAAGGTTTCACTTGTAGAATTCCTCATATGGTCAACCCCTTTACTGCTGCTCAAAGGAACTGCCAACAAGTGATTTTGGAGTGTGATGCTTTGCAGGTGGTGCAAGAAATTGGAAGCCTCAATAGCGATCCCTTTGATCATGGCTTACTGATTGAGGACATCAAGACCAGGCTATGGGACTTTGCTTCCTCCAGAGTCACTCATGTCCGTAGATCCGCCAATGTTGTGGCGCATAAATTGGCCAAGTTGGCCCTTAGTCCCAATTTTACTAGTTTTTGGTTTGAGGTGCCCCCAAAGTGTGTACAGGACACTCTCATTCATGATTGTATGCGTTCTTAAGTTATAAATAAAACTACTATCGCCTCTTCTCAAAAAAACAAAAACAAAAATAGTACTTATCAAAGCATTGGTTGTTTCTCAATAAATCAGACTCTTCCAGTTCCCTTTAAAAATCTACGTTCCGATAATGACTGCAATAATATCCATCTACAAATATAGTTTTCTTTTTTTTTCTTCAACAAAGAAATGTTTAAAAGCATAAAAGCACTTCCACTCAGAGCTCAACCAGATAACAAGCACCTAAAACTCAAATTTCTTCATCCTTGTAACTATGACTTTCTAATAATAGATCCACAAACATTTTGGAAACATAAAAGCATTTATGTTATCGAAACAATTAAACTGCCTTTCAACCGCTCTTCTTGGTAGCCTTCGCATCCTTTGCCAAACGTGTTCTTGTATAGTAAAGGAAATATACAAAAAGAAAAGATGAAGCACCAACAACACCACCTGATGCCAAGTTCCCCACCAACCACTTTTAGTAGCCATCTTTATCCTTCTTGAAGTTATTTTACTCTACCTAACACACAAAATGTCACGCCCCGATCCCGACATACGTACAAGTTCGATACGTGACATCACCAAGTATCTGTATATCTAACATACCCTGCCTCCAAGATACGAACAAGGCATAACTCAAGCTTCGAAATACATAGTGATTTTTTGTTTACTTTATGGTTGTATCTAACCTCTTTGTTTGACTACCTCCGTACCCTCCGATGGGATCAAGCCATTCGTAGTTCACCATTTGTTAAACTTTAAACTTTTTGTAAAACAGGTCCTAGCAGAAAATATAGAGTACCACACTACACATTAACCATAAGCCAAACAAAAGTTGTCATTTTGCCATTCACACACACAAATGCTTTCCAACACCATTCCACAATCACATCAATTAATAACTCATACAATACACCAAAATGTAGGGATAGAGCGAAACAGTTCAGCCGAAGCCTACATCTCTGAAGCTTTCTCAATTAGACTGAATCCAACAAATCAAAGAATGTGATTTCGGACCACTCAACGAAATCCAACAATATTGGGTTCCAGACTACTCAACAGAACCAAAATACAAAGAAGGATTCCGGACCACTCAACAGAATCGTGGAGAAGAAGGGATTCCAGACCTCTCAATGGAACCCGAGTAGATATGATTCACTCAACGCAATTACGGAGTACAATGGATATCGGACCACTTAACGAAATCCAAAGCGAGATAGATTCCAGAACACTCAACGAAAATCGCAGAGCATAAGGGATTCCAAACCACTCAATAGAATCCAGACGGAGCAGGGAACTGAACCACTCAACGGAACCCCAGCAAAACCCAGTTTTGGACCACTCAACGAAACCGAGCGGAAGTCTAAGAAACATAACAACGGTTGAAAGAAACAAGACGCGAATCAAGTACTCAATTTAGAAAGGCTTAATGAAATCAAACAAAGCACAAGTACTAAATTTAGAACAACGAAGCAAGAAATGAAACGATATCGAAGAAAACAAATCCTCATGATAATGGGTTAACGGTCCACTACTAGCCATCGCATTTCACAAACAATTCAACATGTATTTCAAATCACATTTCACAAATATTTCCAATCCACAAGTCAAATCACGTTTAATAATAATAGATCGTTAGCTAAATATTAAAAATCACATTTTACTAGAAATCACATTTATAAAACCAAGTCATATCCACAAAGGATATTAAATACGAAATTAGGGTAATACCATATGTAGGCCCACTAGACTTCACTTAGTCTCTAATGGTACTAATTTTAGTATTTAAGAACAATTTGAAACATGTTGACCAAAAGTCCACTCTCTGTCAATGACGGGGTCCACAACCCTACATAATTTGATTTGGAATATCCTGAAGGATGATTTTGTGAAAACATGTTCATTTGAATAACATCTATAGCATGCATTTAACAATTAAAAGGCGGAATCATGCTTGCCTGCATTCAAAAACAAAACATTACCCATGAAATTCAAAGCCTAGTAGATTGGTGAACCAAGACTCAACTCAAATCAAAGTGAGTTGAAAAATATATACTTTTGTAGATTCCTATTTGCATAAGCAAAGGCTAATCACCCAAAGAGAGGGTCTTCATTCCTTGCATCTAAAATCTATGGATTTGGATGGAAGAATAGGTTTCTCCAAGTTCCCAAAATTGAGAACCTCTAAGTCTCCACACCAAGGAGAGATTGGAGAAGAAAATGAGTGACCTTGGAGTAGTAGTATGGCTAGATACACCCTCCAAGGGGCCGGCCTCTTTAGAGAGAAATGGAGAGACATGTTCTCTCCAATTTTCTCCAAAACAAACCCCTTAATGAATTTTAACTATAAAGTCATATTTATACCTTAATTCATTGGAGTGGCAAACTTGTAAATAAGTCCAAGTTCACTACCCTTCTCTAAATGGCCGGCCCTAGGGTTTTGTTTGGGCTTTTGGGCCTTTGTGAATTAAGTTGTCATACAACTTAAGTCAATGGGCTTGACGTTCGAAGCCCATTGGGCCTTAAGGTCCAAAACTATCCCCAAGGTCTTTAACGAACTTATTCGTTTGATTAATTAACATATTAATTAATCCTTGCCATAAATAATTAAACCATTTAATTATTCTTACTCATCTCCATTGTTTCTTCAATCTTCACCTTACACGGTGTACGATCCATTAGGTTCCTTTTAGCGAGGCAGTGGGCGATTAAAACCATTTTACATCGATTGTGAATTGAAACTTACTTTCAATTCTCCCTTTAGTGATTACACACGTTTAGGGCTTCCACAAACCATGAGTGACACCTAGCAGCATATCATGGTTACCCAAGCTAATCAGAAGAGGTGGAGAACCTATTCAGTTTAGGATTACAAATGCAATACGGTCTTTCTCTAATCTAATACTCTTGACCACATTGTTTGGTTTGATAGTTTATTTATTCATGTCTACTATCCAATGTGATTCGTGTGCTTATATGATTACCTTGAATGTGATTTGGAACGCTTTCCTAAATCTCATTCATACTCTGATCAGAGGTTCTAAATCATATCATAGAGTATTCTCCCTCAAACGGTTTGAAGGTTAGAGATCCCTTGTTGCGCATTCACTTGCCTCCATGACTAAGTGGCTTAACCCCAACAATGCCATGGACACCCCGATGGGGTGACTTTGACATAATCAAAGATCAAGGACTTAACCACAAGACAATTGTGATGCCTCAGGTCAAAGGACTACTTTGCATTATCCCAACCATGAGTTCTCATGTGACATGAATATGAGAACTCTTCGTTGATCGTGTTCAGTGAACTCATTCTCTATTGAGCACCTACGTACTTGTCTTGATGTCACACACACCAATGACTCGAGACTAGTCACTCTCCCTGAGAGAAGACACAGCACGTACTGATCTTAACGGACTGTCAATGCCCAATTGGCAATCCTATGATCAGGAACGTTTAGGATATGTCTACGAAAGAATGGTCTCATGAATCTAACTTCTTTAGATTGCATTCTCCCAATCACATATTCCTTGGACTTTATCGTTTAAGCATATAACATTTATATGAGACGGCTCAAACAATAATCTTTGCCCTTTATAGTTAAACTAGATTAGTTTAACATGTGAAATGTCCGTAAAGTATCATCATATGATTGGTTTTAGGGCACATTTCCAACATATCCACCCATGGATTTCCAATCCGTAACTTTCCAAGAGTCTCATTAATCTTTTAGAACAATATCCTAAAATTTAGGAACGATCCAACGGTCAGATCTCCGCCAATCGCCAAAATTAAGAGGCTTCAATTTGGGAAGATCCGTACATTAGATTCTCAATCTGTAAGTTCCTAAGGTCCTCAAATATTATGTATAATAACATATTAAAGTTTGGTAACGATTTAACGGTCAAATTGTCATTTGTTATAATGATCAAGTGGCGGCCTCTAACGAAAATATGTTCAAACGACGAGATTTCATCAATTGGATGTCACATATGGAATCAAGGAACCAAATTTAGTCTAGAAGGATCAAGTAGTTCCTCGACCATGTGTCGCCGTAAACGGCGGTCGGCCGCCCTGACTCGCCGGAAAATCCATCTAACTCCAAAAATTATCAAATTTTACAAGATTGTAGAACACAACAAGAGGAACAACTTTCACAACTAAGCTAAAGTCCAATTTGACTGAGAAACACTTGAAATCCACCTCGATATGTCGAAACCCTAGAAATGGGTGTTCTTCGATTCGTCGAATCCACAGGTCCCCCGCCCCTAAACTTGTTTAGGCTTTGTTCCTGGGCTCAATAGGAGGCTAATGGTGGTGATGATCGAAGGAAAATATTTCACAAATGATGGATCACCGCCGAGAATCACTCGGACCCATCGGTAGGTTCCTCGCAAAACCAAGGCCAAAACTCGTTGGGTTTGGTTAAAGATTAAAGGGAAAGTGGCAGGGGAATGATTTGATAGTGGTGGAGAGCCCTAATTTGCTAGAAAAACGCCATGAAGACGTCGGAAAATCACGTCGTGCGTCTAGGTTAGAACCGGGTCACAGGTTGGAAAACGGGTCAAAGGGATAAAGAGGTTCCCTCATTTTTCCCCTCTCTCATTTCTCTCATTTCCCTCTTTCTGATTAGGCCGCCCCTCTAATCTCTCATTTTCCTCCTTTCTCTCTTCATCTCTCCATCCTAGCCACACATGTGGCACCATATCAATGCTTCATCCAATCTGGAGCCTTCCAGATTAATAATCAAACAACCATTTTGCCCCTGTCTTTGTTTGTTTATATCTCCTTCGTTAAAACTCTGTTTCGTGATTGATTTTCGCCCACACGCTCGTATGATCGAGCTTTGTCCAACTGTACCTAATGTGACCTCGTAAGGTCTACTGATTTTTAACGATTACTGACCAAAATTCAAACTTTGTAATTAATTTAATCAAAATCTAAATTTAATAAAACTCATATAAATTCCCGAAAATAATATAAAATCTCACTAATACGTAATTTACAATAGTAAAATGCAAGAGTGGGATTTCACACAAAAACAGTACGTACCTGTGTCCAAACAACAAATGCTAATACGAAACTAAAAACCATAAATCATCATTGCAATAAAACAACATTTATTTTAACATTCTAAGTCATGAAATTCTCTAAGCCAAACAATTGCAGGGAACTCCAGGTCCTCCGTAAGTCGGGGATATTTATCCACATTTTCTACATAGGCTTTACCATGAAGTACCTAAAATGCTCCATTGAGCTGTCAATCATTAATCTTGTTTAAGTTTTTTCTCTAGTTTGCTTTGGCGTTTTTGTTTCCAAGCACTAAGCTCGTATTCAACGGAGCAATAACAAAAAATATGCAATTTCCACAGAGCAGTATAAATAATTTTTTTTTTTAAATTATGCATACAAACACAACGGGGTACACCTACATATATACATGTCTAATAACTAATATATTTGGTAGATCATGCCAGATGGCTGGAGAAATTTCAAAATATATAGATAACAAGTAAAAAATGTCTTCTTTTTTATTTGCAGCATGGAACTTACATATTAATCTGTTCTTTTTTATTTGCAGCTTGGAACTTACTTATTAACAATTGTATTAGGAATGTTAAAGGTCGAAAAAAGATTGATTAGTGAAGAAATTAAGGGAAACTATAAGTAATATTGGAGAAATTTGTTAAGAAATGTCATGAAGAAGTGCTTGTACCTAGCAGTACCACCAATGTTGAGAATGCTCATGCTGCGGATGACCCGAATCCAATAGCCTCAAATTCCTTCATCCTCAATGACTCCTAATACGGTGATTCGAAAAATGGTGAATTCGAATAGAATTGGAAATGAAAACAGAGATTAGGTAGAACGATCAAGAGAGAGGTAGAGAAATCAATTCAATTACAAAAGTGGAGGATTTGTTTTTGTGCAAAAGAGAGATCGAGATTAGGCAGAGAGATTGAGAACTGGAGATCGAGAAGTAGAGATTAGGTGGAGTCTGGAGAGATCAAGAAAGGGAGATATGAATAAACGGGAACAGATTTGCCATTAGGCATAAAACTGGAAACTCATTCATTGGGCTAGTTTGATGTTGGGCTTTCTCCTAACCATTAAATAAACTTAGTACCAGGTTTTTTTGTTAAGATTCAAAGTTTTGAAACTCTTTTCATTAGTTTTCCTTTAAACGAATAGTACCAACAACAATCACCAAAAAAAATTAGTTCCCATTTTCCATAAGGTTCGTTTCGGGGTCTCTGAGCAATTGTTATACGATCCATAAAATATTGAATAAATGCATAGAATTCATTGAAATTAAATACTTAGCAATTAGTTTGGTGCAATGAATTGGGATTTGTTTGGAGATTATTCCAATTTCAAGATTTTCCCTTTTCTTAGGAACCAAACAGTTTGCAAGCATATACGCGCTCTATTTGTTTTTCAATGTCGCATCAAGTTTCGATTTTCTTTCTTTTGCTACGTTTGTGGGTTTTGGTTGTGTTCCTTTTAAGTGCAAATATAAGCACAGTACAATGGTACAAGTAAGAGTGTCGAACCATAGGGATTGATTAGACCTCAACAAATTACTAGTTTTATGTGAATCCAAACTAAATAATGAAAATACAAACTGAATTTGGATTTTTGTTTTGAAAACTAAAGTAACTTGAAAATGAAAGACAAGATAAAGATGACTAATTGGTTAATGATGGGATGGGACTAGGGACACTAATTTCACCACTACAAGTCAATTCCATGAAAATTAAGTCAAAACGTTTTCAACTTTCTAATCTGCAACTAGGGTTCCGTTTCCTTATTTCTGATCATCCATTTGATGTGTGGTTGTGATCAAGTACTTCTAATCTGCAACCTAATTGTGATGTTCAACTTAGATTACCAATTAAGAATCCATTAAGAACAAGAAAACTTAAAAGAACCAAAGAAATCGCATGGCAGGATCTTTGCATAGCAATTTCTTTATTCATTCACATGTCCACCAAGATTAAGCATGATGTGTACCATAACCTTGATCTAATAATTTGTAGGAAATCCTAATGGTGACCAAAAATTTAGATAAACAAATAGATTAAGCTATAAAATTAGTGAATGAAACAAGAAAACAGATTGGTAATTTGAACACTTTAACTTAATAACATAGAATAGTTTTACAAAGCTACATCGAAATCCCCAGCTATGAACTTAATTACACAACATAATCACATAATAAATAGATATGAAGAACAATATAAGTGAAATTAAATCCATAGAAGAAACCCCCTGAAGCAATTCTGATGTGGAAGTCCTTCAAGAACAGTGCAGCTGTATGGCTTCGTTGGTGGCAGCAGATGGTGAACGGAAAAAAGGATTTTGTTTCTGGAAGAAAGGCCAAAGAGACAGAAAAGTAAAAGCTCTAGACGTCCCCAAGGGGGCTTGTGTAAAAGTGGTTGAAAAGATAGGCTTTATAAGGTAAAAGAGGATGTACAAAATGCCAACACATCCTAGTGTCACGGGATGACTCTTTAAGCCTTCCGCCCGTGCGGCACTTAGACTTGAATACCTCGATGAACAAGCTAAGTAAGCCTTCGAAGCCTCGCTTCCCCGGATCGAATCACAAAGAAAGCTAAGATAGCTTGGAGAATGCTAAGATCACTTAGAAGATGGGAGAAAGGAAGCTTTGTATTGAAACTTAAGAGAACTTTACAATTGCTTACAACTCTTGGATGGTTTGGCCAAATGGCCTTACCTCCTATTTATAGGCCTAAGTCACCTCCTCAATGGAGGGTTCTAGAATCCCCTACTTACATCCAAAAATATCTAGCATAGTTCTAGATACAACTTGCCTAATCTAGATTATTCTAGGTGAGGCTTAAATATGTACACTTGTGTGGAATGTTCCGAAATGCCCTAGATTATCTTGAATGCTCCGCCACGTTCTTGATTTCTCCGGGACGTTCCAGAAGCTTCCATGAAGACATGGCTTCATGGGCTTAGATATATGATGTCTTGGGCATTTTCTTTGTTTTTAACACATGGCCCGTGACATCCTCCCCCACTTAAGCCGTCGACGTCCTCGTCAACTCTTGCCTCTCGAATGTCTGAATCAAGTCCTTATATTGCCATAAGGACGTCTCCTTCTCCCATGTTGCTTCGGAGTATGGTAGCCCCTTCCATTTGACAAAGTACTCCACATGTTTTGGTTGTCTTGGTCGCACCACGACACGCTTGGCTTCAATGCTCTCCACTTCTTTGTCAAATGCCTCCGTCATCAAAGGGGGTGCCCGATGAGACTCACCTCGGCTTGGTTCCTCATTGTCTGCATGATAAGGCTTCAAGTTGCTCACATGGAACACCGGGTGAAACTTGAGGCGGGGTGGGAGTTCCACAACATACGCGGCTTTGCCAACCTTCTTGATGATAGGGAATGGTCCCTCATATTTCCGCAACAAGCTCTTGTGCAAGCCACGAGTACTCTTGTGCTGAGACGCATTGAGCTTCACAAAGACTTGGTCGCCAGTTTGGAACTCCACATTCCTTCGCTTGCGATCTGCCCATTTCTTCATCTTCTTTGAAGCCTTCTCCAAATGAGCTCGAGCAAGTTCGTAGGCTAATTGCCACTCCTTAGCGATTTTGAAAGCGGCTGGACTATTCCCCGTGTAGCCAGTCACGACTGTGTTCGGGGTCAAGGGTTGTTGCCCTATAGCCAACTCGAACGGACTTTTCCCCGTCGACTCCGAACGTTGCAAGTTATAAGAGAATTGGGCAACATCAAGTAACTTCGCCCAATCTCGTTGATTGGCACTAACATAGTGCCGCAAATAAGTCTCCAACAATGCATTAACCCACTCCGTTTGTCCATCAGTTTGGGGATGAAAAGCTGTGGAGAAGTCTAACTTTGAACCAAGTAGCTTGAAGAGCTCCTTCCAAAATCTACCCGTGAAGCGAGCATCTCGATCGCTGACTATGCTCCTCGGAACACCCCAATACTTCACCACGTGCTTTAGAAACAAGCGTACAGCCACTTCGGCTGTGCACTCCACGGGTGCGGGTATGAAAGTGGCATACTTGGTGAATCTATCGACCACGACGAAGATAGATCCACATCCATCAGACTTGGGCAAATGTGTGATGAAATCCATGGTCAAACACTCCCAAGGTCTTGATGGGGTGGGAAGTGGTTCCAACAGTCCTCCCGGTTGCCTTTGTTCCACTTTGTCTTGTTGGCACACAAGGCAAGTCTTCACGTATGAATCTACATCATCCCGCATTTGTGGCCAATAATAAGCATCGCTCACCAAAGCCAACATGCGGTGAGTGCCAGGATGTCCTGCCCACATTGAGTCATGGCACTCCTTAAGGATTTCTTTCCTTAAGCTTCCCCACTTTGGGACGTAGATCCGCTTGCCCTTGGTGTATAGCAAGCCGTCCTCAAGCCAAAACCTTCTTGTCTTCCCTTCCTTGACAAACTCCACAATGTTCTTGGCTTGGACGTCATGTGATAAACCTTCTCGGACACGGCCCAAGAGATGGCTTTGCGGCTTGAGTACCGTAGCCATTAACTCTACTCGTCTACTTAGAGCATCGGCCACCACATTCTCCTTTCCTTGCTTGTACTCTAGCTTGTAATCAAACTCCGCTAAGAACTCTTGCCACCTTGCTTGCTTTGGTGTGAGCTTTGTTGGGTTTGAAAATAGCTAGTGGCAACGTTGTCCGTCTTGATGATGAATGGGGTACCAAGCAAGTAATGCCTCCAAACTTCAAGGCAATGGACGATGGCGGTCATCTCCTTTTCATGGGTCGTGTACCTCTTCTCGGCATTGTTTAGCTTGTGACTTTCATAGGCTATCGGATGTCCCTCTTGCATCAACACTCCTCCTATGGCAAAGTCGGAAGCATCAGTGTGCAACTCGAATGGCTTACTAAGGTCGGGCAACCTTAGTACAGGCTCCTCCATTAGGGCCTTCTTCAACCTCTCAAAGGCCTCTTGACACCGGTCCGTCCATTCCCATGCCTTGTTCTTCTTAAGAAGGTCTGTTAAGGGTGCTGCTATGGCTGAATACCGTTTTATGAATCTCCGATAGTAGTTGGCTAGCCCCAGAAAAGATCGTAGTGTTGGTACCTTGGTCGGCGGTTCCCACTCTTGAATGGCCTTGATCTTGCCCTTTTCCATCATAAGTTTCCCCTCCTTTATCTTGTGGCCAAGAAATTCTACTTCTTTTGTGGCAAAGGAGCATTTCTCCTTCTTGACATAGAGTTCATGCTCCCGAAGGGTCTTGAACACTATGCGCAAGTGCTTGACGTGCTCCTCCAATGTCTTGCTATAGACAACGATATCATCAATGTAAACCACAACAAACTTGTCAAGATAAGGGTGGAATACCTTGTTCATCAATGTGCAGAATGTTGCGGGGGCATTGGTCAGACCAAATGGCATGACTTTATACTCGAACGATCCATATCTGGTCACCATCGCCGTCTTCGATTCGTCTTCAGGGGCTATCCTCACTTGGTAGTATCCCGATCGAAGATCTAACTTTGTGAAGTACCTTGCTTCACCAAGTTGATCGAATAAGTCGGCGATTAACGGAAGTGGGTACTTGTTCTTGATGGTAATCTTGTTCAATGCTCTATAGTCGATGCACAACCTTAGGCTACCTTCTTTCTTGCGTTGGAACAAGACGGGTGCACCATATGGGGACTTGGAGGGTTGGATGTAGCCAGCATCAAGTAGCTCGTTGAGTTGCTTCCTCAATTCCTCCAACTCGGGTGGCGACATCCTATAAGGTGATTTGGAGGGAGGCTTAGCACCAGGCTCCAACTCAATCGCATGGTCGACCTCTCTCCTTGGTGGTAACTTCTTTGGCAATTCCTTAGGCATCACGTCCGCAAACTCCACAAGGACGTCTTCCACTTGTTTCGGCAAAGGCCCGTACTTCTCCTCCCCTTCATTCAACATTAGGGTTGCAAGAAATGTGGCCTCGCCTTTCTTCCAAGACTTGGCAAATTGAATTGCCGACAAGTGCTGGGTACACTTCTTGGCTTGCCTTTCCAATGGCACCAGGCAAGGTTGTCTTCCGTCGGCCAGGATACAGAAAATATTGTAGAAGGGAATGGGAAAGGCTCGTACCTTGTCCATGAACTCTAACCCAATGACTACGCCATAGTCGTCCATCTTGACTACGGTGAAGTCGATATTTCCCTTCCATGTGCCAATGTCTACTTGTACATTGCGAGCAACTCCAACAATGGGGGTGGCAGCGGAATTTACCGTCTTCACGCTACCGGGCTCCTTTGTGACTCGGAGGCCAAGCCTTGTGGCTTCCTCTGACGTCATGAAGTTGTGTGTTGCTCCCGTGTCCACCAACACACGCGTCGTCTTGTCACCAGTCTTGACGTCGACGAACAATGATCATCCCCCAACTTGAGCCTTAGGTTATGGGAGGGTTGTCTGGATGGCATTCAGTAGACGGATGCATCCCATCGTTGCATCGTTACTTTCTTCGGCCTTGTCCTCCTTGAAAGCCATGGCCTTAAGGGCCTTCTTTTGTGGGCAATCTCGCATCATATGAGGGCCGTCGCATAGGTAACAAGTGGGTTGCCAAGACTTACCTTTGCCTTTGTCATGCTTATCGGCTTTCTTTTCCTTCGGTTTGCTTGTCTCGGCCTTGTCCTTCGGCTTATGTTCTCCCCCACTTCTCTCATGGTTACCCCTCTTCCCCGTGGACTTGGAATCACCTTGGTGGCTTGATTTAAACTCAATCAAGGATTCGGCAGCGGCAATGGCATCAGACAATGTTTGCACGTGTCTCCTTTGTAGTTCGAGCTTTGCCCAATTTTGTAGTCCACTCATGAAGTACATGAGCTTGTCTTCCTCTAACATGTTGGGCACCTTGAATAACAAGCTCACGAAGGCGTTGACATAGTCTTTGACGCTCCCCGTTTGCTTGAGCCACCTTAGTTTCTCCTTGGCTTCGTACTTGGCATTTTGGGGATAGAAGTGCAACATAAGATCTTTCTTAAATTCATCCCAAGTGGTGAGAGAGAACGTACCTTGCTCAATCTCCATGCTCCGACGACGCCACCACATAAGGGCATTGTCAGCTAAGAACATGGTTGCCGTTGAGATTTTGGACTCGTCATCTTCAAGCTTCAGGTACTTAAAGTATCGCTCCATGTTCCACACGAATGTGTCGAGCTCCTTTGCTTCCCTCTTCCCATTATAGGATTTGGGTTTAAAGGAGTCGATTACCTTGGAGTCCAACGCCTTGATTTCCCTCGACCCTTGCACGAATTGCTTCACGACTGCTTCTTTACAAAATGCCACATCTCCCTTAAGTTCCCTTGTGTCCTTTATCTCTTCTTGAAGTGCCACAAACCTTGCCTCTATGTTGTCAATGTGAACCTGGACTTCCCTCCGCATCTTGTCTGCCATGGTGTTGAGAGCGCCAAGGAGCTCATCTCGTAGCCCTTCCACCAAGCCACGCAGTTCATCCTTACCATTGTCCACCATGGTTTGGATTTCCTCCTTGTCGACAACGTCCTCATCAAGTCGAGTATCGAACTCGAGTATGGTTCGTTCCACCTTCTCGAGTCGCTCTTCCATGGTCTCCATCGATGCTTGCAAGTCCTTTAACTTTGGCTTGCTCTTGGCAACGTCTTGGACCTCTGCAGTACGCTCCCTTAGGTCGGAGACTCCGGACACCATCTCTCCACTTGCCATATCCTACTTTCCTTCAAGTGATTCACGAGCTTGGCTCTGATACCAGCTGTCACGGGATGACTCTTTAAGCCTTCCGCCCGTGCGGCACTTAGACTTGAATACCTCGATGAACAAGCTAAGTAAGCCTTCGAAGCCTCGCTTCCCCGGATCGAATCACAAAGAAAGCTAAGATAGCTTGGAGAATGCTAAGATCACTTAGAAGATGGGAGAAAGGAAGCTTTGTATTGAAACTTAAGAGAACTTTACAATTGCTTACAACTCTTGGATGGTTTGGCCAAATGGCCTTACCTCCTATTTATAGGCCTAAGTCACCTCCTCATTGGAGGGTTCTAGAATCCCCTACTTACATCAAAAAATATCTAGCATAGTTCTAGATACAACTTGCCTAATCTAGATTATTCTAGGTGAGGCTTAAATATGTACACTTGTGTGGAATGTTCCGGAATGCCCTAGATTATCTTGAATGCTCCGCCACTTTCTTGATTTCTCCGGGACGTTCCAGAAGCTTCCATGAAGACATGGCTTCATGGGCTTAGATATATGATGTCTTGGGCATTTTCTTTGTTTTTAACACATGGCCCGTGACACTAGTAATTAAGCATTTATTTCAAACGTTTTTTTTTTCATTTCTTTTTTGTTATTGGTCTCATAAAGGGCCATATTTATCACCATCTTCAATTTTCCACTTTTGATTCTCTCTCTACATCATAATCCTTATTTAATTCTCCACTTTCAGCATTATTTTGCCTCATTTGCCCTCAAATGGACTCTAAATACAATTAATTGCACATTAACCCAAAAAAGGGTAAAATGCAACCAGCTTAACTTAAAAATATTATAAAGAGATTACAAATGGATGGTACAGATGTATAGAATATGTGAGTTATCAAATACCCCCAAACACGGTTTTTGTTAGCCGTCCAGCAAAACTAAAACTAAAAGTAAACAAAACAAAGAAAAAATTACTAGGCCATTTTTGCTAGCTAAATGATTGCAGTGAGCATGTGAAACAAGCCTTTAAACTTCCAGGTGTCCTTAGTAGGAGGAGTTGTATCTCTTGAGGGTTTACAGTGATAACGCTCATAAACATCTACAGACTCTACAAACAAATTGGTTAAAGCATACTTACAACAAACTAACTAGAACCAATGAAAGCTTAGTCATAACGTTCGTTTTCATGTTTACATCAATCTTCTCACATATAACTAGTATAGGGTGTGTAGTTAGAAAATCTGAGTGAAAATTGAGTGAATATCTTGTAAGGACTTGAGCAAATTCTCTAAGGCATGTTACTACATTCAAAATCATATTTTAATTGGTTAAATGTGAACTAGTACGTGGTGACTATGATTAAGTATATGCTTAAGTGTGAAGATGACTCAAATCTGTGGGGATAATGATTTTTAACATGTCATGTGCATTGGAAATCCCTGAGGCAATTGTTGGAAGGTTTAGGTTGTGTTTTATTTGTCTTGTTTCGTTTTATTTCTTTGTTTGCTCGAGGACTAGCAAAAGCTAAGTGTGGGGGAATTTGATAGGAGCATTTTTATGCGACTTAATTGGCTTGTTCTCGTACGTTTACGTTGTGTTTCTTTAGTTATTTTAGTGTTTAAAGTCACTTTTATGTGTTTTCAGGTTTTAAGGACAAAGTATGCATACATGTGCATTTTGGAGTCGTTTGGAGCAGTTTTTGTGCATCAAATGGATTGCATATGCTAGGAAGTAAGAAGATTGACGAAATCGAAGATCAAATGAGCATAGGATTGAATGATGATGTGAAGAATTGGATTCAAGACAAATAAAGAACGAAGTGTTCAAAAATAAGCAACCAGCCGTGTGCTCCACCCTTGCCATTACTCTTCCTTGCCGTGCAAGGAAGAGTCATTCTTTCCTAAATCTTGCATTTAAACACTTTCCTAATCTACTTTAAAGCCTTACCACACCTTTTAGCTTATTTCCTTTAAATTTCTGATTTGTTTCCCTAAATTGTAGAAGCTTTAGACTTAATTTCTGTTTACCTAGTTAACCTAGGGTTTTATTTCCTTTATCCCTTTAAATAAACCCCTTGTTGCAGCAAACACATGGCAAAGAAAAGAATGTTGCAGAACACACATAGGAGCACACGGCATGGGCAGAAATTGTGGGTGTTTGGTGGTTGAAATGATGCAAAAAAAAACATGTGTGTGTGCATGTATAATGGCAAAGCAAAGAACATGGCAGCAAACACATGGCAAAGAAAGCATACACATGGAGCACATGGCATGGGCAGAAAATGTGGGTGTTTGGTGATTGAAATGATGAAGCATGTGTGTGTAAATGTAAAGGGGAAACATGACAACTCACACCCACACAAGCTGCACATGCAAAGGAAATGGAGTGGTCCTCTCTCAAGCCTATAAATACCACCTCCCATATTCATCAACCATAACAGATTTTATCCTTGCTCCTTGCCGTGAGTTTTCCACCACCATTCTCTCCAAATTCAGCCAAAAATCACCCCTAGCCACACCACCCATCAACCCTAAACATTTCCATACCATTCCCCATCCATTCTACACCATAAAAAACACCCAAAACCTGTCCAAAACCTCTAGTGCCGCAGCTTGCAAGGAAGGAGAAAGAAGAATAAACCTGGTGCCGTGCCTAAGCCCAAGCCTTGGGAATGTTGGAGCGTTTCTAGGTGTTTTCTATCTTTGTTTTTAATGTCTAAATTTATGCATCTTTGCTTTGTGAGTATGAGGAACTAAACCCATCTTAGTTAGGGGGTGATTCGAAACTATGTTCATGCTTGCAATATGATTTGATTACATCCAGTTGTGATTCATAAGTTGTGAATTCAATTTACTTATCCGTTCGTATAAAAACTTATTTGTGTATGTTGGTTGAGAGTGCACGCTTAAGTTTTGCATTCTTCGAGTCTAGTTTAGTGTTTTAAACTTTGTTTTTAAGTTTTGAGTCAGTTTTCAAGTGATTTGGCAATCCCTCCTAATCCCCGGCCTAGAACGATCCCTACTTACATACTTGCTACAATTGATAAAAAGAGGGTTTAATTTGTGTGCTTATATATTTCGCATCAAAATTCAAGATACTTGACGACCTTCATAGCAAAAGGTGGCTTATGTCGAGTGATCTTGAATAATATTATGCGTTGAATTTCCACAAGGCTTGATTGTGATGGTGTTAACGACTCTCCTTGTGAATAAAATGTGACACCATATCCTTGAACTAAGTTAAAGAGATAGGAGTGTAAGGCTCTTCATCTTCGTAAAACTTAGGAATCTCACTATGAAAATATGCACAGCAAACTTCCTTTGGTTGTTCCTCTTTCTCTTCTTAATCATCACCACCGGATTGTTGTTCATTTAAAACTTGGACATTTTGACCCACTTGAATTTCCAACTTAGTTAGTGTTATGGAGTGGCTTTGAATAATGCTACTCGTTGATTGTTGAAATTGCAAATTGTTTTGAGAGAGTAGCTTCAAAGTGTCCTTCAAAGTGTCAAATGAGTTATGCTGTGGTGAAGGTGCAAATTCTTGATTCGGAGCTTGTATGTTGTTCCACGAGTCATGATAAGGGTTTCTCCAAATACGGCGATATGTGTTTGACAATGGTTGTAATGACCCTTCATTAGAGAACTCATGAGGTGTCAGTGCTCTTGGACAAATGTAGGAAACTCATCTCTCCCTGGGCAGAATTGAAGAGGATGAATGGTCTTGGCACATAATGTACATACACCATACATCGTTTTATACCACCTAAAATCAAAACAACCTAAAAGGTAAGAAATAAAAATAAATAAAAATTAGGCTATGAAAATAAAAACAAATAGGGTTTATAAAGCGAGCAAGCAGAGGAGACTAAAATCAGTCCCCAACAACAGCGTCAAAATTTTGTTGTGTTCCTTTCAAGTGCAAATATAAAGATAGTATAATGGCACAAGTAAGGGTGTCAAACCACATGGAGTGATTAGACCTCTACAAATTACTAGCTTTATGTGAACCCTAACTAACAATGAAAATACAAATTGAATTTGGATTTTTGTTTGAAAACTAAAGTAACTTGAAAATGCAAGACAAGATAAAATGACTAATTGGTTAACGATGGGATGGGACTAGGGACACCGATTTAATCACTACAAGCCCATTCCATGAAAATTAAGTCAAAGTGTATTCAACTCTCCAATCTGCAACTAGGGTTCATTTTACTTATTTATAATCATCCATTTGATGTGTGGTTGTGATCAAGTACTCCTAATCTGCAACCTAGTTATGATGTTCAACTTAGATTACCAATTAAGAATCAATTAAGAACAAGAAAACTTCACAGAACCAAAGAAATCACATGGAAAGATGTTTGCATAGTAGTTTTTTCATTCATTCACATGTCCACCAAAATTAAGCATGATGTGTACTATAACCTTGATCAAATAATCTATAGGAAATCCTAATGGTGACCAAACATTATGATAAACAAACAACTTAAATTATAAAATCAATGAATGAAACAAGAAAACAGATTGGTAATTTGAACACTTTAACTTAATAACATAGAATAGTTTTGCAAGGCTACATCAAAATCCCCAACTATGAACTTAATTGATGCAGGGTGTAGCGAATAAAAATGAATAAAATAAAATGAAAGTAGAAAATTAGGAAAAACAGGATGGATAGGGAAGATAGATAGATAGAGTCCACTATCTCCTAGTGCAAGGAGAGACCTGAAAACCCTAAGAACTTTGGTTCTAGTACCAACCCACAACGTAGACACTAAAAAGAACAAAGATGCAAACTCTTAAACAAGAGAAAGGCACATAAAAATGAGTTTACAACTCAAATATCAACATGATAATTCAAACCTCCCCTTCTTCTTTACAATACAAGTATTTATAAGCTTACAACTTAAAGTGAAAAATATGAAAAGACATAAAAAATAAAGGCTTACAATATAACTTCTAAAAAATTAAATGATTTCATAAAATGTCATTAACCTAGGAATTCTATAAGCCACAAATTTAAAGCTAGATACATGCATTATAACTCCAAAAATACATGTATTATATTATAAAACTTAAATCTCAACTGCCAGTAATTTTATGTAATAACACATTTAGTCATTGGCTTTCATCATTCTCGCTGGGTTAGAGAGAATTCATCTCGAATTCGGATCATCTCTTATTTGGAGCGATAAAATTGAACTCTGCCAGTCCAAACAAACAGATATTTGGAGCATTTAATATTGACTATTGAAGTGTGAATAGCACCCTTAGTAGCATACCTCGCATTATTGACATTCTATTTCTTCATTTGATTTATAATATCAACCAAAACTTTGGAAATTCTAAAGTAGAAAACATCAACCCCAATTAAATCAACATATCCAGAAGTTTCCAATGACCTCATTAATTCATGAAACTCCAACTTCAAAAATTCCTTGTAATCAGCATTTTTAATAATTAGACAAGATTCCATATCAACATTTCGTTGAACCACACAAGAACTTTGATAGCAAACGTGATAAGTACCATATGGAGAACAGTCAAACTTGGGAGGAAGATCAAGATTTAAGAGACAATCACCTAAAGAATTTTCACAACATATTGGACATGGACTATCCAAGCAACAATAAAATATTGGAGGAAGGTCTAGATTTAGATCTTCATCTAAGGGCATCTGCGACATGTTGAATATAACGTCACCCTTGGATCAAGCTGACGTTCTGATACCAACTAATGCAAGGTGCAACGAATAAAATGAAGTGAGAACAAAAAATTAGGATAAAATGGATGAATATGTAGGATAGATAAAGAGGGTCCACTATCTCCTAGTGCAAGGAGAGACTTGAAAACCCTAAGAACTTTGGTTCTAGTACTAGCCTACAACGAAGACACTAGAAAGAACAAAGATGCAAACTCTTATACAAGAGAAAGGCACATAAAAATGAGTTTACAACTCAAATATCAACATGATAATTCAAACAACTTCTCCCCTTCTTCTTAACAAATACAAGTATTTATAAGCTTACAACTTAAAGTGAAAACTATGAAAAGATATAAAAAAATAAAGGCTTACAATATGACTCCTAAAAAACTAAATGATTTCATAAAATGTCATTAACATAGGAATTCCATAAGCCACAAATTTAAAGTTAGATACATGCATCATAACTCCAAAAATGCAAGTATTATATTATAAAACTTAAATCTCAACTACCAATAATTTTATGTAATAATGTCTTTAGTTCTTAGTTTGCATCATTAATTACACAACATGATCACATAATATATAGGTATGAAGAACAACATGAGTGACATTAAATTCATAGAAAAAACCACCTGAAGCAATTTTGATGTGGAACTCCTTCAAGAACAGCGCGGTTGTATGATTTCTTTGGTAGCGGCAGATGGTGAACGGAAGAATGATTTTGTTTTTGGAAGAAAGGCCAAAGAGAGAGAAGAGAAAAAACTTTGGGCGTCTCCAATGGGGCTTGTGTAAAAGTGGCTAAAAAGCTAGGTTTTATAAGGTAAAAGAGGTTGTTACAGAATGCCAACACATCCCGCTAGCTGAGCATTTATTTCAAACATTTTTTTTTCCTCTTAAAGGGCCATATTCACTTTTGAATCTCTCTCTACATCAAAATCCTTGTTCAATTCTCCACTTTCAGCATCATTTTGCCTCATTTTCCTCAAATGCTCTAAAATACAATTAATTGCACATTAACACTAGTAAAGAGGGTAAAACGCAACCAATTTAACTCAAAAATATCACAAAGAGACTAGGATTGGATGGTTTAGATGTATGAAATATATGAGTTATTAGTTTCCTAGTTTTAGATATTTATGTATATTTTACAGAAAATGGTGTGTGAAATGATGAAATCCAAAAAAGTTTGCAATAATTTACCGAATATGAAAAATTTGGTGATTTGTTATTTTATTTTATTTAGAATTAGCTAGGCAAGTGTTGTGAATAATGTGGTTAATTTCTTATCCAAAATGGATTAATGTGAGTTGATTAAGATCCGAGGACTCAATGATGTTGTAACATGATAAGAATTACCTAAAGATGCATTAACACTTCCAAATACTTTTTGGTGGTGAGCATCACTACCACATTGATTACTGTAGATGAGTTTAAATTCTAAGATTTGTAAAGTAAGATTAAATTCCTCTCAACTAATAATAGCAATCAATGTGGTTGTGGGTGGTAAATAAAAATGCAACTTATTCTTAGTCAAGGTTTGCAGGCACTGCTCCTCAAGCTAACCAGTTATCTAGGTTGATGAATTAAAACTTGATGTGATGTGAATAGAACTTTTGATGGATTGTTCATTGACCCATAAGGATGAAACTATACAATTAGACTAATCTTAATGTCGGACGTATGTGGTGTTAGAAATGTGCCCTAAAAGCCAATCATATGATGATACTTTACGGACATTTCACATATTAAACTAATCTGGTTTAATATAAAGGGTAAAGATTATTATTTAAAGTCATCTCATATAAATGTTATATGCTTAAACGATAAGTCTAAGGAATATGTAATTGGAAGAATGTGATATAAAGAAGTTAGATTCATGAGACCATTCTCTTTTGTATACATATCCTAAACGTTCCTGATCATAGGATTGCCAATTGGGCATTGATAGTCCATTAAGATCAGTACGTGCTATGTCTTCTCTTAGAAAGAGTGACTGGTCTCGGGTCATTGGTGTGACTGACACCAAGACAAGCATGTAGGTGCTCAATAGAGTAACTGGTCTCAAGTCATTGGTGTGACTGACACCAAGACAAGCATGTAGGTGCTCAATAGAGAATGAGTCTACTGAATGCGATCAACAAGGAGTTCTCATACTCATGTCACATGAGAACTCATGGTTGGGATAATGCAAAGTAGTCATTTGACCTGAGGCATCATAGTTGTCTTATGGTTAGGTCCTTGATCTTTGACTATGTCAAAGTCACTCTGTCAAAGGGTGTCCAAGGCATAGTTGGGGTTAAGTCATTTAGCCATGAAGTCAAGTGAATGCACAACAAGGGATCTCTAACCTTTAAATCGTTTGAGGGCGAATTCTCTATGTTATGATTAAAAATCTCTGGCCAAAATATGAATGAGATTTAGGAAGTTGTTCCAAATCACGTTCAAGGTAATCATATAAGTAAGAGAATCACATTGGATAGTAGACATGAATAAACTATCAAACCAAACAATGTGGTCAAGAGTATTATATTAGAGAAAAACTGTATTGCATTGTAATCCTAAACTAAATAGGTTCTCCACCTCTTCTGATTAGCTTGGGTAGCCATAACATACTGCTAGGTGTAACTCATGTTTGTGGAAGCCCTAAAGGTGTATAATCACTAATGGGAGAATTGAAAGTAAGTTTCAATTCACAATCAATTTGAAGAGTTCTAATCGCCCACTGCCTCGCTAAAAGAAACCTAATGGATCGTACATCGTGTAAGGTAGAGATTGAAGAAACAATGGAGATGAGTAAGGATAATTAAATGGTTTAATTATTTATGGTTAGGATTAATTAATATGTTAATTAATCAAACGAATAAGTTTGTTTTAGCTTTTGAGTAATTATTGGACGTCAAGGCCCATTGGGCTTAGAACCATCAAGCCCATTAAGTTAAGTTGTATGACAACTTACTGACTAAAGACTTAAAAGGGGACCAAACAGCCCAAAGCCTTTAGAAAGCTGGCCATATCATGAATGAAAGGTTTTTTGGTTCTTTTTGTCACTTAAGTGAAGTGACTATATAAAGGACTTTATAACCAAAATTCATTAGGGTTCTCTCTTAAGGAAATTGGAGAGAACAAAAGCTCTCTTTTTCTCTCTAAGAGGCCGGGCCCCTTGGAGGGGATTTACTAGTATCAATCCTCCTCCAAGGTCACTTATCTTTTCTTCAAGTCCCTCCTTGGTGTGGAAATCTAGAGGTTCCCTTTCTTGGGAACTTGGAGAATCCATTCCTTCATCCATATCCAAGAAGTCATGGAGCCAAGAAGCAAAGTTCCTCCATCCACATCCATGAAGCCAAGGAGCAAAGAGACTAAGGAAAGAAGGCCCTCACATAGGTGAATATCCTTTGCTAAGCAAAGAGGTGCTTCAAAGGTATAAAAGTTTCTCAACTCTTTTCTTTAAGATTTGAGTTGATTCTTGGTTCACCACAACTACTAGGCCTTGAATTTCATGGGTAAAGTTTTGTTTTTGAGTGCATACAAGCATGATTCCGCCTTTAATTGTTAATTGCATGCATAGATGTTGCTCAAATGAACTTGTTTTCACAAAGTTTTCCTTCATATGGATGTACTTTTCAGTTGACACATTATAATTTAATGTAGGATTTATACCCTTCTATAAAGAATATTCTTCTTCTTGACTCTGAAGGAAAGCGTGTGGCAGTTAAGTACTTCTTGGATGATTGGGCAACAAATGGTGCAAAGTTTGCATTGGAAAAATCTTGTGTTCACTAAGACTCTTAAGACAAATCCTTGGGTAGACTGTATGCTGCTAAATATGACTGAAGTAAACATGGAGAGTCCAATGAAAAAAAAAAAATTCTTCGTAATTATGCTATATTAAAAGGTCAATGTTATATCACCATAAATCAGTGTTCACATTTTGCTATTTTTTCATCTGCAGCGGAGATAATGATGTTTAAGAGCAACGTTGTTATATATAAGTTCGTGCAGGACCTCCACATTTTTGTGACTGGAGGTGACGATAAAAATGAATTGATTTTAGCCACAGTTCTCCAAGGGTTCTTTGATGTAGTTACCCATCTCTTGAGGTAGTCTTGGTCACAAATTTTTCCATTAAATCTCTTCCTTTCTGATGATTATTTGTCCATACGTTTGATGTATAGTCTTCCAATATTTTCTTGTAAGAACAACATTGACAAACGGGAGGCACTAGAGAATCTGGATCTTATACTTTTATGTTTTGATAAGATTGCTGATATGCTATATGCTTCTTAAATTCTCACACTCTACATTTATGCTTATGTGTATCTGCAGAGTTCGTTAGTCTTTTAATCATGAGTATGGCAGAGTGACAATAGATCAGCTGTGCACAGTTGTATGCACCATATGTTATTATACGAAAAGATGGATACTTGAAGGAAAAAAATTCTCACACTCTACAAACTTAGCTACAGTCTTTTAACAGTGGTACACTTCATCCTAACAATAACAAACAATAGTCATCCATAGATTGTAGCTAATATTCCCCCTCTATGGAGCATTTTATCCAGAAACATCCCAATATGTTCAAAATGGGTATTGCTTGGTTCATCCTCAATCGTATTGGAATCAAATTAATTAACTTTCACTCATGCCATTGCTTAAAGGATAAGATGTGTTGATAGCTTCCTATCTAATATCATCAAATCTTGAAATTTACAACCAAATTTTAGTACGAAACATCACCAATCCTTTTACTAAAATGCAGACCATAACACAAGCATGGGTTATAGCAAGTGAGCATCTAACCAGAACCCTTCTTAAATGATTTAGTCTTGTACACAAAGAATCAGCTGGCATTATTTTTATTTATTCTTAGTTCTTTTTTCATCATAAGGATTCAACGTAAGATAGGAGTGTCGGTTATCGACTACCTAACACTTTCCCTTTCTTCCTTTATCCGAGTTTGGACCAGCAATGTAAGATAAACTTACACAAGCGGAGTTAGTGGAATAAGGCTTTGTTGTTGTTGTTGAATTCTTTTTCTACTAAGGAAATTTGTTTCGTATTTTGACAAGGTCTTATTCAATTCCTTCATAATGTAATGTAAGTTGGATTTGACTTCTTAATGGCTTCTTTACCGTTAAATCGATTCATTGTATGCGCCCCAAATTCAGATCAAATCCTCTTTGATCACCTTGTTCTTGGAAAAAATAAGAATTGCAATTTAATAGGTGAAGACAGTTTAACTGGCACAATTTCCATCGTGCTCCTCTTTATACTCTTTTGGGGTGAGACATGAGAATGAGTAAACCCTACAACTGAAAAAAGGCAAAAACAAAAGAATGTTATATATAGGCAAAAGTTAGAGAGAACTTTTGCTAGAGACATGAGTGAAGCAGGTGCAATGTATCACACTGTTTATTTTCATAACTATAAAACAAAAGGATTACAAGTAAAGAGAGGAAGAAATGGGTATTGATATTATTGCTTTCACTCTTTTCTTTTCTGTGTGTTGTGATTATACACAAAATGCTCCTTATATAGAGCTATATCCGTTACGAATCATAAAAATGAAATGAGTGCATTTTGAAAAACATTATACAACAACAACAATGCTACTATTCTTAAGTTTTCCTCACTTTTCATCTTTGGCTAAAACATGTGGACATTCATTCCCACAAATTTTACAACACTCCCTCTTGGATGCCCACGTATCAAAATCAGTTGCCTCATTAAAACCTGGCTAAGAAAGACCCAATGGGAAAAATCTTAGTCGAAGGAAAAAGAGTACAACAGACATGTATCATGGATGCTCCTCTTGATATGTATCTCCCCCTGATCCCGCATTCTTCAAATTTAACTGATTGGTAAGTCGACGTAATCTGATATCATGCACTAGCTTCTAAAACGTACACTTTGGTAAAGATTTGGTGAATAGGTCTGCCAGATTTTCATTGGAACTGATCTGTCTGACGTCAATAATTTTAGCCTTCTAAAGCTTATGTGCACTGAAAAACTTTGGAGATATGTGTTTAGCCTTATTGCCCTTGATAAATCCTTCCTTTATTTGGGCAACACACGCTACATTATCTTCATGAATGATAGTTGGAGTGCCTATCTCAGAAGGTAGATCACATGAATTTCGGATGTGGTGGATCATTGATCTTAACCAAGAACATTCACAACTGGCTTCGTGTAGAGCAAGTATTTCTGAGTGATTGGAAGATGTAGCAACTAATGTTTGCTTTGTTAAGCACCATGAAATTGTTGTATTTCCATATTTGAACACATATCCAGTTTGTGAGTGGGCTTTATGCGAATCAGAGAGAAAACCAACATCTACATATCCAACAAGGTTCTGGTCATTTGTGGATTTCTCAAAGTAGAAAAAACCCATGCCTGTTGTCCCATGAAGGTATCGTAAAACATCTTTGACTCCCTTCCAATGGTAAATTGTTAAAGCAGAGTTATACCTTGCTAACAAGTTGGATGAAAAAGCTATATCTGGTCTAGTTAATTGTGCTAAATACAATAAAGCACATATTGCACACAGATATGGTACTTCTCGACCAAGGACTATTTCATCATCTTCTTCTAGAAGAAATGGATCTTTCTTAATGTCCAAAGGACAAACGACCATTGGCGTGCTTAGTGGATAAGCCTTGTCCATGCTAAATCGCTTTAGGATTTTTTCAATGTAAGCTAATTGATTGACCAAAATTTCATTAGCACAATGCTTGATCTGCAGGCTGAGACAATTTTTTTTTTCCCTAAGGTCTTTCATTTCAAATTCACTTTTCAGATATTCAGCAATTTTATTGAGCTCTTGAGGGGTTTTAACTAAGTTCATATCATCGACATATATTGTCACTATAGCAAATCTAGAATTTGATTTTTTTAATGAACACACAAGGGCAAATGACATTATTGGTATATCCTTCTTTGATCAAATACTCACTAAGACGATTATACCACATTCGTCTAGATTGTTTCAACCCATATAATGATCGCCTTAATTTCATTGAAAGCATACCTTATGGTTTGTTAGTCATTTTAGGCAACTTAAGTCTTTCTGGGACATTCATATACATGTCAGTATTTAATTCTCCATATAGATATGCGGTGATGACATCCATAAGTTGCATTTCAGGTTTTTCTAAAACCACCAAACTTATTATGTAACGGAACGTAATTGCGTCCATTACAAGATAGTATATCTCCTCATAATCAATTTCAGGTATTTGTGAAAAACCTTGTGCAACTAGTTTTGTTTTATATCTTGCAATCTCGTTTTTCTCATTGCGCTTTCTTGTGAGTACACATTTGTAACCCATGAGGTTTACTCCAGGTGGGGTTTGAACTACTGGTCCAACAACACTTCGCATTTCCAATGAATTTAATTCTACCTAGATTGCATCTTTCCAATTAGGCCAATCTTGTCTATGTTTGCATTCATCAACAGAGCGAGGCTCAATATCATCGCTTAATATGATTTAAGTGGCTACTGTGAATGCAAACATGTCGTCGATCATTTCGACCCCACAAACCATTATTATATGTATAATTTAAGGAGATTTCTTTGCTTTCATGTATTTCTATCTCTTTATGGACATGTGTCTCATCAAGGACATTTTCTTTTTTTGGAAGTACAGAATCATGAATTGTGGGTTCGTCATTCATTTTCTTTTCCTAAATGATTTCATTTGGATTTAGTTATGCCCTTATTTTCCTCGTTTGAGGGGCTGAATCTTTTGAACCTAGGGGTCTACCACGCTCAGGCGTGTAACAGAACAATCATTCGCTACCATTTTATTTTGTCCAACAAGGACATCAAATCTTGCAAGCGTATTTTTAGCTGGTATATGTGATTTTGTCACTTTCGTACCATTAGTAAGTGTATCTGGCATTTGATTAGCAATACTTTGAAGATGAACAATCTTTTTTACTTCTTTTCGCATTAAGTGCTTCATGGATCAAAATGAGATAAGATGGGTACAACCCATGTCAATTCTTGTTGCTCTTCTGGACCAATATGTTCTTCCCTTAACAGCGGGAAAACTGTCTCATCAAAGTGACAATCTATAAAACGAGCTGTAAAAATATCACATGTCAAGGGTTCCAAATATTTAATGACAAATGGTGAATGAAAACCCACATAAATTCCCAGTCTGCACTGAGGTCCCATTTTAGTGTGTTGTGACGGTGTAATAGGCACATAAACAACACAACCAAAAACTCGTAAATGTAAAATGTTTGGCTAATCCCCAAACACGAGTCATAATGAGGAGTATTAATGGTTGGCTATAGGTCTCAATTGAACCAATGATGTAGCATGTAAGATGGCATGTCTTTATGCAGAAACTGGCAATTTTGTTTTCATGAGCAGAGCGCGAGCTATTAACTGAAGCTGCTTGATAAATGCTTCTGCTAAACCATTTAGAGTATGGACAGGAGGCAAACATGTGACCATCGAGTAGATGCATCAACCAAAACCATAAAATATCGAAATGGTCCACAAGGTGGTTGAATAGGCCTATAAATATCCCCTTGAATTCTTTGCAAAAATGATGGGGATTCAGCACCAATCTTTAATTGTGATGGTCTAATTACCAACTTCCCTTGAGAATAAGCCTTGCAAGGGTTATCATTTGATATAACAATGTGTTTGCTCAATAATGGATTTCCATTAGAGTTGGTAATAATTCTACACATCATGGTGGATCCGGGATGACCCAGACGGTCATGCCAAAGCATGTAAATTTTTGGATCAATGAACTTCTGGTTCATGACAGTATGTGCTTCATTTATCTTTATGTATGTATAATACAATCCACTCGATAAACCACCCAACTTCTCCAATGTACACTTTTGAGTATCATTAAAGATAATGCATAAATATTCCACTTTTTCTGCACTTTTCGATTCAATGTTGTATCCATTTAAACATATGTCTTTAAAACTCAACAAATTTCGAGTAGATCGAGTAACGTACAATGCATTTTGTATGGACAATATTGTTCCATTTGGTAACATGATATGGGCTTTTTCTGAGCCTTTAATTATATCTGATTAGCCTGATATTTTTGTTACATTTACTTTTGTAAGCATCAAGCTTGAGAAATATTTTCAATCTTGAAGTATTGTATGCGTGGTTGCACTGTCTACAAGACAAATATCTTCGACATTGCTCTTGTTTTGAGAATAACCATAGTTTTTATCCATGCTTTCTGAGTAAGCGAATCATAATTAAAATCAATTTATTCATAAAAAAAGGAAATTGAAATGCCACTTTTATTGAATTAAAATACGAGCTTTAAGCTACAAGTTCAGATAATATAGCAAGAGTACATTAAACATAAAAATGATTCAATCAGACTGATATGCTTCATTCCTTCTTTCCACAATAAAGTTTGAAACATCCAGGTATGTTGTGTTCAATTGGCCTGATAAATTGAACACTGGATTAGGTATATCCATTGGTTTAGCCTTGTTGATGAAATTGGTTTCGACATTCTTCTCCTTGAGGAAGGCTTGATACAAGTCCATTAAATGTTTTGGGGTACGGCAGGTACATGCCCAGTGCCTATTACAACCACACCTGTGGCAGACTCCTTCGGGATTACTATGAGTGTTATTCATATGAGCTTTACCCTTGTGACGATTTACATTTTTGAAGCTTGGGTCTAGATTATGCATTGGACCCTGGTTGTAAAACCGAACACCATGATTCTTGCCTTTTCCATTCCACTAGCCTCGCTTATGGGCACATCCTTGTTTGTAATTATTTCCACGAGAGGATGTAGTGTTCACTTTGAGGGAATAAAAATTCACTTCTAGGAATGGTGCAAATCCAATAGGTCGGGACTGATGATTTTTCATAAGGAGCTCATTGTTATGTTCAACCACAAGGAGCACTGATATCAACTAGTTGTACTCAGTAAAGCCTTATTCTCCATACTGCTGCTGAAAGAGCACATTGGAGGCATGAAAAGTACTGAAAGTCTTTTCCATCATATCTTCCTTAACGATAGTCTCCCCACAAAGTTTCATTTGGGACCTAATTCTGAATATTGCAGAGTTATACTCACCAACCATCTTGAAATCCTGGATTTTTTAAGTGTGTCCACTCATAACGAGTTCTTGTTAGAATCACCGTTTTCTGGTGATTGTATCTATTCCTCAATGCTTTCCAGATGGCTAATGGATCTTCAACCATTAGGTATTCCCTCTTCAATCCTTCATCAAGCTGGCAACGGATAAAGATCATAGCCTTCACCTGATCTTGAGAGGATGTATTGCTTCCCTCCTTGATGGTGTCTCCAAGGTTTCCTGCCTCCAAATGGATCTTAGCATCCACTACCCAAGTAAGGTAGTTTTTTCCAGTAATATCAAGGGAAACAAAATCAGGCTCTGCCAAGTTTGCCATTTTCTTTTTCTGAAAGAAAAATAAGATGTGTAAGAATTTTGCAATAATATGTATTTTGGAGAAATGTAGTGTTAGAACTTATAGTTCTTACTAATTTTTCATTTTGATCTTCAAGCCAAAACGATAAGCACTCGAAACTTCAAGCTCGAGATTTACATAATTTAGGCATTAATTAAAAAATTATTAGGTAGTTAGTAATACTCCATACACAAGCACTGCTATCAGTATTAGTACTACTACCACGAAGAAAGAAAACTAATGAGGAAGGTGATTGTGCACTTTCATTGAAATAATATAGCGTAGGATAGGCGATTATACCACACCACTCAAGTAGCAGGAAAATTCAAATATGCAAAGCAAGATGGGCGGTTATACCACACCACCTAAAATTGCAGTAAAATTAAATTTGCAGCTCAAGATGGGTGATTGTATTGCACCATCAAAAATTGCAATAAAATTAACATAAATAAACACTAGGTTAGTACTCAGGAGCTACACCAAACAAGAAATAAAAAAAATATATAAGTAATTGTTATATTGAGAACTAGGAGAAGGCATGGTGCTAGTAGTTCTTGGCGATGGTACATCAAGCATGTGAGGTAGATGAGGGAAAAACACAGTAAGATCCTTGGAGGAAGCATTTTTCGGCAAAGAGAAATGAGAACTGGTTAGGGTTAGAGAGTCATATTGATAACGTGTTATAAATTGGCAAAAGTGAGAGAGATAACCTTTGATAGAGATAGGAGCGAAGCGGGTGCAATGTATCACACTATTTATTTTCGTAACTATAAGACAAAAGTATTGCAGGTAAAGAGAGGAAGAAATGAATATTAGTATTATTGCTTTCACTCTTTTCTTTTCTATGTGTTGTGATCATACACGAAATGCTCCTTATATAGAGTCATATCCGTGAAGAATCATAAAAATGAAATGAGTGCATTTTGAAAAACATCATACAACAACAATAATGTTACTATTGTTAAGTGTTCCTCACTTTTCATTTTTGGCTAAACCATATGGGCATTCATTCCCACAACTTTTACACAAATATCATATAGTGCATCTATTTGGTGTTTTGTTTGTTATTTGATTTGGAGGGTACTTTGGTCTTTTGATGTGAATATTTGCTATTTTTATTAAAAACTGACAATTATAAATTTAAAAGTCAAATCTTGCTATAAACGATAAATTCGCAAAATGTAACCCTAATTTTATAAATGTCAAATCTTGGCTATACTCGAGTAGACTTGAATATACCAAGACTACACTGCCCTTTACCAAGTTGGGGGAATCACTACCCTTTTCTTAGTTCTTAGCGTCCTCCATGAAGGAGGCCGTGAGTATTGTTTGTATTTCGGACATTTTCATGGTATTGAAATTTTATCTCTGAAGATTGAACAAATCAACGATGAGAGTGCTGTTTAAGCATCTACGTATATATGTTCCACCTTTTACTTGACCTATGATATATGGGTGGTTATCACATGTAGCACAGTGAGTTATATTAGTTGGCAAACTCATGTCAAAAGTCATGGTTACATTAAAAAAAGGTAGAATGATTTGAATAATAGTTTGACTAGTATTTTAGTCTTGTCGTGCTAAAATCGGCACTCATTAAAATTAAAATAGGTCTCTTCTTAACATTGTGAATGCATAAAATAACAATGTTTGAGTTGCCTTTGTTTACAACATATTCATTCTAACTATCATTGTTTTATGAGATTTGAGCTTGTCACTTATTCTTATAAAGTGAAGATTTAATGTCATTTAGGACTTTATAATATACGACACGAAGAGGTACAAAAATTTAGTTTTTGGGTTAAGTCTTATCGAGTTCGGTTGCAGTAGGTCAACTTATTAACTAACTAGTTGGTTTAATGTCATCAATGGATACTCGTTAAGGTAAACAAATAATCTCACATATCTCCCTCTATCAATTTGTGTCAAACTCATTTCGACGACCCTCGGAAGTAACTAATGACACAAAACAACTCCTGTAACCTGTTAATCTAACGAGTTAGTATTTAACACAAAGCCACAGCAAACAAGAGTGACATAGCCGTTATTAGTGTATTATTGTTGCACAGAAATAAATGCAATGATCCAAATGTACTTGTGCTCAACTAGACGGTCAACTTTAAAGGGCGTCAAGAATTCCACATAATCAATGTCCATGATGGTTCCATCAGCTTACACGTTTGCGTGTCGGTCTATGTGTTATTAATTTGCGTCGGAATATAAATATATGAGTTGGTGGGGATACTTCCAAACATACAATTATTCAGCGACTGAACAAAGAAAAGAAAAGGTTTCTTTATATATAACTTCATGCAATATTTATTTTCTTGACAAAAACCTATCTCGTTTTAAACATTTAAATAAAATTCAAATTTGAAATAAACTGCCATGTAAACAAATAGATACCTATTATTTTTAAAATATTTACAATTATGCCACAACACCCTAATTATGTTGATGAATTTAATTATCCACCATAATTATGGCAAATAAGTGCTTTATTATTACAAAAGTATCTATTTTATACTTATTTTGCATGTATATATTAGGTACATTCTGTTATTATTATATCTGTGTGAAATAAATTACTTATATTGTTTAGTAGAATATTGGTAATTAATTAACTTTGAATCAATTGGCTGAAAACATCTTTTTATTTTGTAGGTAAATAATTTTGCATGTATTATTACATATATTAGGCACATTTGTTATTATTACGTGTTGTTTGCAATCAATCAACATTCATTTATTCTGTAGGTAAATTACAAAAGTATCTACTTTATACTTGTCTTACCATCATCTGTACCATTTCATATATTTGTTTGACAATCATTGTAGGTAAATTATTTTGCATGTATTGTCACAGCCCGTTCCCGATTTTACGAAAATGCACTAGAGGTGAAGGGTTTTTGACTTTCGTTGACCAACGTATAGTGAGAAGTACGAATTATTTCAGCGTATTCCTGAAGTACTCGTCAATACGAGCAGAAGAGGATTTGGAGTTACGGTTAAAGTTTTACAGAACTCTAACCTAAGAAGTACTTTTACTTTGGTTAATATATATATGTATATATATATTATATATAAGTATTATTATTTTATTAGTTGTTATTAGAATTAGAAATGGGAAAAGAAAGAGGAAGGCATCGGGAGGAAAGGAAACAGAGGAAAAAGAGAAAAAGAGAAATTGGCCAAAGCTGCCCAATCAGAGAAGAAGAAGAAGAAGAGGTCGAATGGGGAGAGGAAAGAGAGGGGCTAGACCAATCAGAAAGCAAGAAAGGAGGGAAAGGAGAAGGGAGAGAAGCGGGGGGAAAAAAAAGAAGAAACGGGTTTTCCCCAACCCGTGTACCTGCGCACCCATATCTATTTTTCCGACGATTTTCACCGGATTTCTCACAAATTGGATCAAGGTACCACTCCCAATCAACACCTATACCTTCCCTCTTCATGTTTCACCCCAAAAATCTTGAAATTTGGTGGTGGTTTGGTGAAAAACGCACCTGTGGGTGCCGCGAGTTTGTGTTCGAAATCCTCCAGTTTTTGAAGCAATTTCTTCCAATCATACCACCCCTAGCTTCCTTCTAAGGCCTAAAACAACGCCCAAGCATTGGTTGGGACGGCGGAGTTGATTTGAGGACGAATTGAAACTCACCCAATTCTAGGGTTTCGCACGGATTTGAGCAAATTGGAGCCTTTCCAGGCCAAATTGGCCTTGGCCTCAGGGATAAAGTTTACTCCACTCATTGAGATCTTCATTTCTGTCAGCGGCGCGTGCGGCGGCACATGGCCAGTGGGCCCCCAATTTTATTTTTAAGCTATATTTGATGTCCTGAGTTCAGTTTTGATAGTGGCTTAACGTTGGTTGATCATTTGGACTTAATTTCGATACGATTCATGGTTAGGCCAAAAGGTAAATTGACGATCCAACCGTCGGATCGTCACCACACTTTGATATGTAGTAGTACGTAATATTTGAAGAATGTAGGAACTTATGGATCGGGAATGTGATGAACGGATCTTCCCGAATTGGATTTGTAAGTTCATAAAATAAAATGTTAACCGCCACTTAGTTTTGGAAATTGGCGGAGATCCAACCGTCGGATTGTAACGAAATTTTAGTATATTGTTCTAGAAGCTTAATGTGTATCTTGGGAAGTGACGGATCAGAAATCTGAGTTGTGAATCTTCCAGATTGAGTTATTTGGGGTTATGACCCTACCGTCGAACTTAGTCGACGGTTGACCTTTGATCAATGGGTCTCGCATTATTCTTGAATGCCCTTGAGGATATGTGTTATGTGAATTACATATTCTATGAATAAGAGTTTTGAGATGTGGTTTGATAATTGTTTTAGGCACCGAGCGTTCGGGACGCCTTGGTTCTGATGTTAAGGAGTCGTAGCGCGGACCCCAGGTGAGTGGGCAGTTATTTTCTGTATATACCTATATACTATTGATTTTTCCCAGAAATTGAATTTAAATGAAGTATGTTTTAAAATTCCATGCATGCATAATATATGAAATATATGAATTAGTATTTGATGCATATATATGAAATGGTGTTGTGGACGCACAGGTGAGTATCAGGTGGGTTTTATGTTGTTCATGTGATTTATTGATGATGTAAATTGTGTTGAGAGCTCATAACCTACACCCCTGGTGTTAGTGCTTATATTATTCACCCCGCACCACACGCTCACCTTGGATCCAAATAGGTGCATGTCATACAGACCATTAGAAGTGGTTCCGACATGTCGTACAGACCATTAGAGGTGGTTCCGACTTGTAGGTGACTTTAGATTATTATATAGCTGTTGATGAGAGAAGCACTAGAGCGTATTCTTACACCATTCTTGTCGTATAGACTACTTCAGGTAGTTCCGATTTATGTGCATAGTAGCGCCGTACAAGTCACAGTTGGTGACTCCAGTTGGATTTGATATTGAGCTATAGAATTAACCGTACAGGACAACTGCAGGGTCTCCGGTTGATTCCTTATTTCATCTGTTATATTGATGCATCCTTATTATGTTTTGAAGCATAGCATGGCATATTTTCCTGAAAAGTGTTAAAGACTTATGATTTAAGTTATTTGCTGTTATATATGGATATATATATATACTATTTTCTAGGAAAGTATACAGGTTTTACAGCGAGGGGTTAGAAGTGTTATTAATCGAAACATTTTCGAAAAGCTTTGTTTTACTGACCCACTCAATCTTGTTTTGCGCCCCTCCAGGTTCTAGTTAGCAGTGTTGGTGGCTCACGAGGATTCTCACGGCGTTCTGACAGACCACTTAAATGTAGGACTCACCTTCGGGTGTTGTAATTTAGTAATGGTCCTACTTGATTGCACTTAGTACTTATGCTCTGAATATGTGTGTTTCACACTTAAACTCACTCTAGCATGTTAGTTAGATATTATTGCTAGTAGTTGGTTTTTTATTCCTTCGTATTTCTTTTATCTTTTGCTTCCGCATCGCACTTTTGGTTACGTCACGCCCACGTGACGGCTAGCACGCCTTGATTCTAGGATCGGGGTGTGTCATGTATACATTAGGCACTTTTTGTTATATATTATTATGTGTTGTTTGCAATCAATCAACATTTTTATTTATTCTGTAGGTAAATTATTTTGCATGTATTATTACATATGTTAGGCACATTTTATTATTATTATTATTATTATTATTATTATTATTATTATTATATGTGTGTGTGTATGCAAATAACTTAACTTTTGAATGAAACAGTATTTATTTATTTATTTTGTAGGTAAATTATTTTGTATGTATTATTTTACCTGGAACTTATATTGTTATTTTATATATGTAAAATATTGGTAATTTTGAATAAAACAACATTTGTATATTTTTGAAAAATACTAATTTACCTGTTACAATTGTTTGAAAAAGATCATGTAATTTTTGTTATTGATATGCATTGAAATCATGACACTAAAATTTTTCTTATCCAAATCTGCATAAACATTTCAAAAGGTTTAATTGAATAAAATAATATAAAATAAATGTTGATAACAAGTAATAGACCCAAGGTCAATGATATTAGGGGTAATTTAGACATCCAAAAATACCAATTTTGCCAAGTCATACTTAATTATGGATATTGCTTAGTTGGAGCCTAGTCATTGGGTTTTTATTAGAAAATTTTACAATTGTAGATTTTAGTTAATGAAAATTGAATTCCAAGAGCTATTCTCATATTTTCAGAAAGAAAAATAAACAAACTATTGCTTCTAGATCGTAGCCCAGGAAGACTTGTTTCTTGTTTCTTTTTCCAGCATTTTTTTTTTCTTTTTCATTTTCATTTGACCATATGACACCGTCTGTTTTAAGTACTTAAACTCTTCTTTTTTTATAGAGATATGATCAATGTGAGATATACACGCCTCTTCATGTGGAATTCAATTAGGTCTAACGTGGGAGATCCACATATCGATAACCACGTGGAGCCAAAGGGATTCGCTACATGCGGGGGCCAAGGGACAAACCATCATCGCACGGAGCCAAGGGAACCCACCCATCACGTGGCAGTACGAGCCCGCTCCAAAGTTCTAATACCATGTCGAATTATCAAAGAGAAGGCCAAAGGCCCACTTTCAACAACATCAATATTGTCCCCAACTTGATAATTATCATTTGCACAATCAATCAAATGTGGAGTTTTATCATAAAAAACCTCGGTATTAGTTGGAGCGGGGTTACGATATTTAAACTTTTATTTTTTCAGAAATACGGTCAATGTGGGATATTTCAAGAAATTTTTGGCACTAATCTCTCCAATTCATTAATCTAAGGATTGAAAATTGAGAGATACATGTGAGAAGTAAAAATAGATGTGTAGATAGCATTACTTTTTTTTTTTCCTAATATTTTGTGTTGCTATTCGAGTTCACAAACATGAAGAAATATCTAGGGTACAGTCGGAAATAATGCTGATTATGTTGTTCTCATCACCAACCGTTAATCATTACGTAGGATGATCAATCATGAGATCGAATAACACAACATGTTTAATTATAAATATTGACAATTTGATAATAACATTAATTTCATGATATCATATTGCAATAGAAGTAGTATATATTTTCTGGAAGCCGCCCCCCGCCCGTGGAAACATTGAAAATTCCACAACGCGACAGTTGGCAATAAGAGACTCTTTAGAATTTAAAATTAAGACTTTAATTAGTCTTAAAATTAAGACACAAGTGTAAAGGAATTTGCGTCCATCAAAGTCGAAACTTATATATAGATATAAAAAAAAACTGGGGAAAAATTAAGTCCATCAAATGACAAAAAACTAAATGAGTTTGAGACCAACATACTAAAGGCATGATTAATTAATAGAAATGGAAAAAAATAAAATAAATGAATTAGAAAGCTTAAAAATAGGAGCCAAATTTAAACCAAAATTGATGCGAACTCAAATTATATCGTGCCAAGTGTAGGGTAAGCTCAAAATTCATAAGGCTGGTATTAATTAATATCCACGTGGGCAAGGGGTGGACCGAGTGGGGACCCTAACCGTGGGTCCCAACTATACAATTCTTGAATTGAAAACTTGTTTAACATCCATTGGATGATATGGATCTTAATACATATCCCAAAAAATCAAAAGTGAGTGAGTGAATCATTTATGTTAAAATGGTATTATGATGTTACTTAGTCTTATGGTTTAGTGTCATTCTCTTTTACTTGTAACTGAAAGGTTTAAGTTCGAATCTTACCAAATGCGAATTTAAATCATATTTGAGGCCAAGCCCGCCCTCATCCTCTCTTAATATAGATAATATCGTTTGTTTAAAAAAATGTGTTTTTTTTTTTTCTTGAGTCGAGCAATAACATTAGTAAGTTAAATGTTAGATTAATCACTGACGGGGTTTGAATCCATGCCGTCATGGACGGGCACAACATATTTCCACTACTATGATAAATGGCCAATTGCCTAAAAAAATATGGAAAAATTAGTATCCGGTCCCTAGTTTTTACTGTTCATTGACTAAGACCTTATTAGTTCTCAAATTTTGATTCAAGTCCCTAGCATTAATGTGATAATGAATTTACATGTTTATTATATAATTTTTTAATATAAAAATTAGTAATTAATTTAGGGTTTAATACTCACACCTCTATTAAACTTCTAATTAATTTTCAATTCAAACATTTCCAAAATAATAAAAAATTAAATTAAATTAAGTTTGTACCTATTAGTTTTTTTTATATATAAAAAGATTCTCAATTTTTTAATCTTAAATGTACCCATTCATATAATTTTTCAATTTTTTTAATCTTAAATGTACCCATTCTCAAATATATCAATTTGTTATATGTAAAATGTACCCTTTTTTTAATATAAAATCCATTCAAAATTTTTAATCCATGTTTAAACTTATATGAGTACATTCTTTTTCGTTGATTTGAGAATGTATCCATGTTTTGGTACAATAACTTTTTTTGTTAATTTTGGTTAATGTACCCATACATATATGTACACAGTACACACACACACAATATAATAGAGGGTATAATTTATATTTTATTATTTTTAATCCCATAAATTATGGGTTTTATTTAAAATCTCATTAATATAAACAATTACAAATTTTAATTTTTAATTTTTAATTAAAAAAATATAGTAACTTACATTATTACATTAATGTCAGGGACCTCAATCAAAAACTAAAAACTAACAAGGTTTCAATCAAATAATATTGATAGCTAGGGACCGCATTCAAAGTGTCCCAAAAAATATTGTTTATTATTTCAAGTCATTCATTTGGGAGTTGGGAGTAGCCAAATAAAGCAAAAAATATTGGCGCCTAAATACTCACTTTTTACTATCCTTAATATGTAAACAGTCATTACTTATTTCAGATAGTCACTGTTTGACGTTGTGTGTGTTTGCTTAAAACCCCTTACAATTCTAAATTTCACAAAAATAAGCATAACAAATTGTACCTGCTGTTTGCCAAAAAAATTTTGTACCTGCTACAAAAACAACATATAAATAGTGCACTCAGATTTGTTAAGGCAGAAATTATAACAATATCAAGCCTTTGCGACAAGGGGCAAGTGGCCCTCTACTATATTTGATAATTTCTTATCCAATCCGTTAACACAACACAAAAAGGACACAAAAGTAATGGATTTTGGGTTAACACGATAACTAGTTGAGTCGTTATTGGGTCACCTGTAAGAACTTGTTCTTATCAGGTTCTTAAAGGGTTTACATGTGGGTAACCCATTTCGACACGTTATGAACAAAATTATTTGATGATTTTAAAGTTAAACAACTAAAAAAACTTGCTATAAAACGCAATAGCCATAGTGTATATATTGTAAATTAGATATGTGTTATTGTATTATTATTCTATATAAGTCAAAAAATTTAAGTTTTATGTATTTAATTATTTTATTATGAGAGTTTCTTATTATCATTATTAGGATAAATTTTACTTTGTCTAAAATTTAAACCAACTTGTATATAGTATTAGTATAGTATAGGCAAAAAGTTAGACTTTCAATTTTAGAATCAACAACCTTATTCAAACCAACTAGGATAGTATTAGCATTTTTCACACTTCTACATTAGCCAAAAAATATTAAAAAATAAAAAATAAAAAATAAACCTTATTTAAACAATAGCCATAGGATTAATCTCACTTAGGCTCTTATGTTGGGGAATGTAATACTTGAAGGGCAAATGTATTTTTATGTTTTGAAATAATATTTATGTGACAGTGTGGTATGTATATACTAGGGTTAATCTCTGTTTACTACCATGAAATTTTGTGGTTTTCAACATTTGGTACATGAAGTTTTTTTCATCCCAGAGTCATACCTCAAGTCTTAATTTTGGGACAGTCTCATATATCCGTTAGTCATCCGTTAACTAATGACGTGGCACCCACGTGACAATGACTGGGCGCCACATGTCAATAAAGGTCCCACGTGGATATTAAAAAAGAAAAAAAAAACTGTTCTTCCTCAACCCGGCTCTCACACACCTACATTCAATCTCGCCCCCATAAAATCTAAAACCCTGATGCCCCGATTGAGAGGCTAGCTGATCACGCAAGTCAAATTCCGATTTAAAATCCCAACAACCCAAACTTACTATCTTCAATTGCTTGCCTTACAAAATTCTGACCAGAAAAAGAAAGAAAAAAAAAACTCACAGAGGGTTTGCTGGGGATGATGCACTGCCACACCATCAAATTGACGGAGTCACCCGAAGCAGTCTCCGGCTTCGCCACAAAACCCTAATTTAATTAATCAACCACAAGCTCAAACCAAATCCTGCAAATCTCTACCCTTTCACTCCCCTCACCCTGCTAGAAAGGGCAGTTGTCGCCTATAGCGACTGCCCCTCCGTCGTCTATACCACCACCACCTACACGTGGTCCCAAACCCACCGCCGATGTCTCCAGCTGGCCTCTTCCCTCTCATCCCACCTCGGCATCAAACCCTCTCGCCCAGCTAGTCTTCACCCCTCGCCGCACCCGACGCACCCCAAACACCCAGCAATCTGCTCAATCCACCCACCTAACTTCCACCGCCACCTCCTCATTCGAACATCTTCTTATTCTCCCTCCCTTCTCTAACCTTTTTCTCTCTCCTTCTCTACACACCCTCGCTCTCTTCCTCGCCACACCTCATGCTCATAAATCATAAATACCTGCTAACCCATTTCAATTTCAACATCACATTAGAAATCCCAACTCGGGAAATTTTTTATTTTTTATTTTTTTTTTGCCAAATAAAGATAAATTGCAGAAGAAAACCCAAAAAAAAGCTTCCAACTTTCTGAGGAAGCAAACAGAAAATGATAAAAAGTTGGAACCTTGGTATAACCGTGGAGCATCGAAATCTGGCGACATTGAGCATACATACAACTCTTGGAGTAGTAAAGGGAAGCCCATGAGCCCACAAGAACGCTGATAGCTCCACCTCTTGCCGCTCCCCATGCACCCAGCTCTTTGTTTATGAGCATATCTTTTAGGATTCTGATGGTTGATCTCAACTTCTCTTCCATGGTCAACCCAGATCTAGGAATTAAGGGTGGGTGTGCAGAGGAGATATGGGAGGGAGAGGGTCGAGGGTTGAGGTAGGGTGCCCAGAAACCTTTTTTTTTTTAATTGATTGGGTTGGGAGTTAATGGTGGGGGTTGAGGGAGGGAGAGGGTTGGATTTGCAAGTATGGGTGGATGCCGAGAAGGGGGGGAAAAGGGAGGGACGGTCGGGTTTGAGGAAGGACAATTTTTTTTATTTTTAAATATCCACGTGGGATCCTTATTGACAAGTGGCGCCCAATCATTGTTCACGTGGGCGCCACGTCATTAGTTAACGAATGACTTAACATAAAACTTAACGGATGTATGAGATTGTCCCAAAATTAAGACTTGAGGTATGACTCTGGGATGAAAAAAACTTCATGTACCAAATGTTGAAAACCACGAAACTTCAGGATAGTAAACAGAGATTAACCATATTTACTAACTTAGTATTATGTTTTTCTTTTTATTATTAATTGGTTTAGAATATATTTTCTTTAACTGGTAACAAATTGGTCATATTATCCATTAATATTAAGGGAACTTTAACGAAAAGTACCCGGTACTGTTCACTTTAACGAAAAACCACATTTTTACACTAAAAAGTCAATCCTGGTACTATTCACTTTACCCTTTATTTTGTCCTTATCATTAAAACTCAAAGTTTTCAAGTCGTTTTCATTAGTTTTCCTTAATATTAACGGGCTGAGTTCGGGGTCGAGTCATATTACCCATTCATTTTAATAGATGTTACACAACATGACTTGTTAAGATATTGGATATGACACGAAAACGACATGAACACGGAAAACATGACACGAATGATAGGTTTACCCTCTACCACAGTGGTGGAGATGAGTGTTGCCCTTGCACCGCAGTGGGGGTCCGAATCCCATTGGTCCCTAATCTAACTAATCTATCGTTTAACAAAAAATAAAAGCCTTTGCAACAAGGGAGAACGACTTAATGAATTAGGATCTACTAGATTAAAGATCTGGTTCAATATCATGTGACAAATAAAACACCAAAAGAAAAATTGACCCATCACTGGCACTTCGACCTAGAAAATTTTTCTCTTTTGTTTCTAAGTGAAAAATTACAAATTCGATAGTGAGTTTCGATACCTAATTAGAGCTCCACCCGTTTTGTGATCTATGACAAATTCTAACCCTCTAGCATGGTATTAACGCAGGGTCATTTTTGACCCTCAACTAGTAAAGGTTGGGAAAAAGGCGGAGAAAAGCTCAAGAAAGATCAAAGTTCAAAGAGAAAAAGGAAGTCGAAGGGCCCAATGGAATAGGAAAGAGGGCATTTCCGAGTGCTATAGCCGACTAATCAGCATTCTGTTTTAATAGAGCAACATAAAGTACTTTATGACTAACAAGGACACATTGGTAGACTAACAACTTTATGGAACAAGGCTTTAGGAACAGGCCTACTCAGACACCAACCCAGGCAATGTCTCAGTCACCAATCAAAGGCAGAAGTTTAGAAGGTAGTCACAAGTCGTTCAGTACGCATTGGTTTAGAAGAACTATTTCGCAACATTGCTAAAAAAATACAGGCTTATTTTTTGTTGTACCCCTTGGAACTCCATTTTAATCTCACCTTGCCCCCTGTAACTCAAAAGTCATCACTTTACTCCTTGAAACTCAAAATTTGTTCCACTTTGACTTGTGGACTTTCCCTTTTCCCTTAAACTTAGAGGTTGTCTCCTGAAACATATACGGGACCCAACACCCAATAAGATTATGCAACATGTGCAGTAATTTTGATTATAAAATTATCCATTATGCGTCAACATTCAACAATAAGAGAATATTAAATTTAAAAGAAATTGAAGAGAGGGAAATAAAATAAAAAAATAAAATAATTAGCATGGCTCACCCAATTTAAACTCATATAAGAAATTAATGAATCTAAGGCAATGTGGAGCAAATTTTGAGTTTTATAGAGACGACTTTCAAGTTTTAGGGGGCAAACTAAAATCAAAATCGAGTTCCAGAAGGCAAAGTGAAGCGAATTTTGAGTTTCAAGGAGTAAAGTGACGACTTTTGAGTTACAAAGAGTAAAGTGTGATTCAAATCAAGTTCAAAGGAGTGTAGCTAAAAATAAGCCAAAAACATACTTTGAAAACTTTAGTCATTATTTTAAATTTTATCATTTAAATTAAATAATTATCTTATTCCTTTGAAAATTTAACATGTAGCTTATGGACGTGGTAACTGCGTATCTTATGAGGATCTTGGTACGAAAATCTACATGAAAGTTCCAAAAGGATTTCCATTAATGGATCAAATAGTTCTAGACCACAGAACACCCTCTCGATTAGATTGAGATGTTCACTGTACTTGGATTGAAGTAATATGGGCAAATGTGGTATGATCGTATAAGTGAGTATTTGACTAGTTAGGTATCTGTGAACAACGAACTATGCCTTTGCGTGTTCATTATGAAGTCACATTCCGGATTTGTGATTATCGTAGTTTATGTCTATAAAATCAGGCCTCCAAGAGAACTCGAGAGAACCAATGCGCACCTGAAGTCAAAATTTGAGATAAAAGATATAGAGAAAACTTGATATTGTCTTGGCTTAGAGATCGGGCATTGTCTGAATGGTAGTCTTGTTCACCAGTTGAACTACACTATAAGGTGTTATGTCATTTTAATGAGGATAAAGTGAAGCCTTCGAGTACTCTTATGGTCGTCCGAATGCTAGATGGAAAGTGAGATCATTTTTTGTCCTAAGGACGATGAGGAAGAGGTTTTGGAACTAGAAGTTCCTCAACTTAGTGCAATTAGCGCATTATTGTACTTAGCTCAGTGCACTAAACATGATATCTCCTTCGCTGTTAATATTTTAGCGAATACAGTAACAAACCTACATGCAGACACTGGACAGGTGTTAAAGACATATTCTGCTACCTCAAAGGTACAAAGGATTTAAGTTTGTTCTATCACTATGAATCCTCGACTAGACACTGGACAGTTGGATTAGATCTAAATAATCTACTCATATTGTTCAAAATGCAGAAAATCTCACTGGCTATTACCTTCCTCGCATATTTGCTAAACTCCCTCTTCACTCATGCGATCCGCTCATGTCAATCCTATGGACTTATTGGTTGAAACACACCTTACTGTTTGGGTTGAGAGTAAACAATCCTACTTGGAAGGTTAACAAATAAGATAAGTTGTAAATGAAAACTGAATAATGAATAAATGTAGTGATTAAAAAGATGATAACTCAGTTACCACTCACTTGACTCTGATACCAAATGGGGCGGAACTAATGATAATAATAACGTTGAGGACAATTATACCAAGGGCAATGATGATTAGGGGTGAATGAACTATTAAATGATTGGTTAATTGAATTATGTGGAACTTGATGTGGAGGATAACCAGGATTAAATATACCATGGAACCAGTTGTTATAAATGAATAAGAAGAATTGACCAAATGATTGATCGGTGTTTACCTTGAACTTGAGGTATTCAATGAGTTGAGATCACAAACTGAGATCAATTACAATAGCTGAACTGAGATCACCTTCAAAAGTTGGCATTGGAATAACCTAAATAACAAATAAACTGATTCAATATATTCTAAAAGAAAAGACCCTAAGAACAGTTAATACAGTAGACCTAAGGTCCCTAATTGAACCCACAAAGCCACAGTCTTCATTAATTTCTATAAAGAAATCAATGTGGAAAGAGGAAGAAATGAAGACACAAATGTAGCTTATTAGTAATTGAGCAGTATAGTTATAGTTGAAGCTGTAAGTAACTAAGAATAATTACTTTGCCTGTTTTTCTGAAATAAGGCTTGACCCCTATCGGTTTGATCAGAAACGTCAAATATGATCTCCTCAACAGTTGTTTGAACTGTATTCATATCGCTACAGGTTACGTATTCAACATTTGTTTTGGGCTTTAGGAATTTTATTTTAAGGCCAGTCACAGCTGAAGTGCTAGAACTACACTTTTACTTCATGAGCAAACTTTTTTTTTGGCAAATCTAGGACTTTTAGGCAACATATGCTCATGATAAGCATCACAAATATTTTCATTAAACATTTCTACGGCATTTGAAGTGGCAAAAGTATGAGTTTCTTGTATTATCAAATTTCTTTTGTTATTCCTAGTTCTGTTCGGCATGGTGTGCAAAAAAAAAAAAAAAAAACTCCAAGCAACATATCAATAACTGGGAAGAGTAATAAACAATAATCATATACAACCATAGAAGTGTGAATTTTTAAATGGTACATTTATAACAACTACTGTGCATATATATATTTTTTCCCCAAAAGTGAATATAAAACTAGCCCGTAATCACATCAGCTTTGATACACTTCGAAAAATTAATACACAAAATTTGTAAAACAATACCTACCCAAAGTAGGAAAACCAAAAAAAAGAAAAAAAAAGAAAAAAAAAGAAAAGAAAAGTAGAATCATAATAGAAGTAACAAAGGTGGATAATATAAGAATGTCATTTCTTTAGTTATATTGTGAAGAAACATTAAGAATTGTACAAAAAACGAAGCAGCACACAATAAAATATAATATATAATTTGGACCAAAAAAAAAACATATGAAGCATTTAGCACTATTTAAACATGACATACCACAATTTAATGAAGATGCTTTGTATTTATTTTGGTTATTATAAATCCACTGCAAAGTAAAATTGCACCCTAAGCTAATTATAATGAGCCCTTTGGACGGTGTCTTTGGGGTCTTGTTCTTTGTTTCTGTTTTTGATGGTCTTGCGGGACTGTCCTCTGTGTGTTTGTTAGGCCTCTGTGCCTCTCTGGTTTCTACGAAGCTTTTCTTATCCAAAAATAAATAAAAATAAAAGCTAATTATAATTGTTGTGATTAAAATTCACATACAATTCGGTATCCATTTGAAAGACCAAAGGTTGCAGCATTCAGCTTCACACATGCCCAGAACATAATTTTAAAAACTGTCATCTCAAAAGTCACATTCTTTATCAAATTTAACAATTGGGTAATTCACACAGATTGAAAACACCCTGCTGATACCTGTGGAAGATCAAAGTTGTTCTGTACAGGAAATAATAAAAATTGAAGAAACCAAAACTTTAAATTACAACTAAATTAAGCAATGCCAGTAATTATAGGTTCAAAATTTCTCCTAAAGGATCAAAATGGGATATGGATGCTTACGACTAACTCTTGTAGGAAAGATTGAAAATTTGGACAGTTGAGTTTGGAGAGTCTGATTCTGCGAGGAAGAATGATATCAAAACAATTGAAAGATAAAGTTCAGAAAATAAGTTAGATGAAAACCCCAAAAAACCTTAATACAGAGTCCTAAATTTGGGGTTCATAAGAAGTTTTAGAATCAAAATCAAATTCCAATCCAAACTCAAATGTCAAAATAATCAGAAGGAAAAATTAGTATCCGGTCCCTAGTTCTTATTGTTCATTGACTAAGATTTTATTAGTTCTCAAATTTTGATTCAAGTCCCTATCATTAATGTGATAATGAATTTACATGTTTATTATATAATTTTTAATATAAAAATTAGTAATTAATTTAGGGTTTAATACTCACACCTCTATTAAACTTCTAATTAATTTTCAATTCAAACATTTCCAAAATAATAAAAAATTAAATTAAATTAAGTTTGTACCTATTAGTTTTTTTTTTATATATAAAAAGATTCTCAATTTTTTTTAATCTTAAATGTACTCATTCATATAATTTTTCAATTTTTTTAATCTTAAATGTACCCATTCTCAAATATATCAATTTGTTATATGTAAAATGTACCCTTTTTTTAATATAAAATCCATTCAAATTTTTTAATCCATGTTTAAACTTATATGGGTACATTCTTTTTCGTTGATTTGAGAATGTATCCATGTTTTGGTACAATAATTTTTTTTGTTAATTTTGGTTAATGTACCCATACATATATGTACACACACAATATAATAGAGAGTATAATTTATATTTTATTATTTTTAATCCCATAAATTATGGGTTTTATTTAAAATCTCATTAATATAAACAATTACAAATTTCAATTTTTAATTTTTAATTTAAAAACATAGTAACTTACATTATTACATTAATGTCAGGGACCTCAATCAAAAACTAAAAACTAACAAGGTTTCAATTAAAGAATATTGATAGTTAGGGACCGCATCCAAAGTGTCCCTAATCAGAATACTAAACTCATTTTTATGCTGCCCCACCCAATAACCACAAAACCAAACAGAGAATACAAATCAATAATCCCAAAAGTTACTGAAATCAAACCTCTTTCAACTCCACTATAATCCAGAGTACTAAATTAGTAGTTTAATCCCATAAAAAAATTTCTTCAAATCAATAGGGGAGAAAATTAATCGCAAGAAACAGAGTGCAGAATTTTCCAAACGCAACATATCCAACATTCATGCAAAGAAAGTGGTTCCGAGCTTGAGAAATTTGTGGAAGCAAATGGAAGAGTCTTACTTTTCCATCCTCCTTCCGAGAAATTTTTGAGAGTGACGGAAACACACACCTGACAGGTGGTGTTCCCAACCAATTAAAATTTGACAGCTAAATTTTGGCTTAGGCTCACTTGAGCTAGGTGATTTATTTATTAATGGTGATTTATTTATTCTTTCACGGACAACGAAGCCTTAAGACCACTTGTTTCCTCTCATCCGTCTCTCTCTTCCTCTCTTCTTCCTTTCTGGGCTCTCTTCACTTCATTCAAAGTTGTCTCTTCTCCATCTATCTTCTGTGATTACCCAATTTTAATTAAATTGTAATCCCCAAATCAGTTAGTTGGTACTCAAAATTAGGGATGAATTTGAATACATGAAGACTGGAATTTGTTCTCAAAGGTATCTGCTGTGAATGACAAAGTTCAAAGCCTGAAGCTTTGCAATGGAGAAAAGATGAAGATGGAGGAAGGTTTGGATCTGGGGAGAATTTCAGATATTGGGTGTGTGATCTGCGAAGATTTCAACTAAAAATTCACATGCAAAAACCAATTTCAAATATGTTGAGATCCTAAATTTCGAAAATGGAATTTTTTTTATTTTATTTTTTTCATTTTGGGAGTCTCCCATATCTGCCACCCAAATTTTATTTAATTTTTGTTGCTTGGGCTGGTTTCATGAAGAAGCCGTTTGATTTATGGGGACTTGTTGCGGATAAATTTTCTTCAGGCCTTGTTTTTGGTATGGGGTTACAAATTGGGAGAGACAAGACAAAGTAAGCGTAAGCAGAGAGTGGGGGAGAAGAGAATAATTTGCAACTCAAAATTCAACCATCTTGAACGTTTGAATGCAATCTTCGGTGGATGTTCAACAACGACTCCTACATAACCATTAAATTCTAGGATTTTCTCAGAAACCAAACACCCTAGACTTTCTCACCATTTTTTGTAAAAACAAAAAAAAATCAGATGCCTTGCTTGCATTCAGATCTCGGTTTCAAAAGCTTTTTAAAATTTTACAAAGAAAACTAAAATTCAAAAAAATAATAATAATCTCAGTTTGGCAGTGACCTCACCGTTGAAGGCCACCACGCCGAAACACTCCTTTCGTTGCCTCTGCTACGGTTGCAATGCAGGACATTCAAGGGCATTTTAGAGACGAAGAGATAGATGGACGAAAGGACACAACTCTTAAGGATTCGTTATACGTGAAATAATAAATAAATCACTATTAATAAATAAATCACCTAGTCCAAGTGAGCCTAAGCCAAAATTTAGCTGTCAAACTTTAATTCGTTGGGAACATTACCTGTCCTGCTGAAGTGTGTATTCCCGTCACTCTCAAAAATTTCTCTCTTCTTCCCTGAGCAACACGTGTATAGGAGGGAGAAAATCCTACCAAAGAGCACACCGATCATAGACGCGTGGCCTAGAAGGCACGGTGCAGCGATGATCGACATGTGCATAGGGAGAGCAAAAAGGTCTTTGTAAAAAAGATGCAAAAAATGCTAGATAATAAAGGAATTGTAGGGCATTTTCACCCGTTCACTGCTGGTGAACAATATTTTTTGCTTGAGTTTTAGTATAGGTACAATTTAATACGATTACATTTGGAGTTGAAATTTGAATTGAAAACTTATGGTATCAAATGTATTAGCAGAATTGAATTGAATTAAATTTGATTTGATAAAATTGCTTTTTACTCCTTTTATCATAGATGACTATGATGGTAAATGCTCGACCTTGTACTGTCCCTCCTAGGTCAGTTCTGCTTCCAAAATTACACAAGCATGATAAAATGTTTAGTTGCCCAACCCCACTATACAAAGAACTTACTCTTAGATCATTTCCAATGGATTGGGCTAAAGGTCCAAAGTCAACAAAGGACCTGATTTGTCCAAAAAATCATCTTCAACCGATGGTTGGACTATAATTTTATGGAACCCACCAGGCCATTATCTGGCCAAATGGACATCAAGTTGGCCAAATGTAACCCCCCCTCTTAGTCATTTTTTGACGCTCAACTCCTCAATTGCAATAATTGATTCTAATTTGACTGCTAGATTTGAAAATATTCAACGGTTGTTTAATTAAGCTAACCAATATATTTAAAGTATAAACTTTAGAACTAATAAATTATTGAGGGGGCTATGTTTAATCCCTTTGGTTGGAGTTAGTATAAGAGTATGGCTTGACACTGTTCATTGAAAAATAATTTTTTGCAGAGCTATAATTCCTGATAGAGCTATGTTTAGCCATTTCAATTGGAGATTGCCTTATTTGGCCAAAGAGGCATCTGGCTGGCCAAATGCAACCCCCCTCTTAGCCCCCTTTTTGGCCCTCAACTCCTAAATTGCAATAATTGATTCTAATTTAACGTCTAGATTTGAAAACATTAAACAGTAGTTTAATTAAAGGGTAAATTACATAGTAGCCCCTCAGGTTTGAGCTTTATTGCAATCTCATACAACATCTTTAAAACATTTCACTTTCATACCTCAAGTACTATTTTATTTCAATTTCATACAACCGTTAGATTTTCCATCCATGGATCTATTAAATGCTGACGTGGCTGCCACATATATGACACGTGGCTGCCAAATGTCTGCCACATGGCAAATAAAATAATTTTTTAATTTTTTTTTAAAAAACCTGAAATTGGAAGAAGAAAAAAAAAATGGTCCGAACCCAGAAGAAGAAGAAAGAGAAAGAGAAGAAGAAGAAGAAAGATGAGGGAGGAGAAAGAAGAAGAAGAAGAAGAAGAAAAAAAAAAGAAAAAAGAAAGGGGTCCGAACCCAGAAGAAGGAGGAAGAAGAAGAAAGAGGAGGAGGAGGAGGAGGAAGAAGAAGAAAAAAAAAAAAAAAAAAGAGACCGAACCCAGAAAAAGGAGGAAGAAGAAGAAGAGAAGAAGAAAGAGGAGGAGGAGGGAGAAGAAGAAGAAGAAGAAGAAGAAGAAAAAAAAAAAAAAAAAAAAGGTCCGAACCCAGAAGAAGAAGAAAAAGAAAGAGAAGAAGAAGAAAGAGAAAAAAAAAAGAAAAGAAAAGGACCGAACCCAGAAGAAGAAGGAGGAAGAAGAAGAAGAGAAGAAGAAAGAGGAGGAGGAGGGAGAAGAAGAAGAAGAAGAAGAAAAAAAAAAAAAAAAAAAAAAAAAAGGTCCAAACCCAGAAGAAGAAGAAAGAGAAAGAGAAGAAGAAGAAGAAGAAGACGAAGAAGAAGAAGAAAGAGAAAGAGAAGAAGAAGAAAGAGAAAAAAAAAAAAAAAAGAAGAAGAAAGGGACCGAACCCAGAAGAAGGAGGAAGAAGAAGAAGAGAAGAAGAAAGAGGAGGAGGAGGGAGAAGAAGAAGAAGAAGAAGAAGAAGAAAAAAAAAAGGGAACTTTAACGAAAAGCACCCGGTACTGTTCACTTTAACGAAAAACCATATTTTTACACTAAAAAGTCAATCCTGGTACTATTCACTTTACCCTTTATTTTGTCATTATCATTAAAACTCAAAGTTTTCAAGCCCTTTTCATTAGTTTTCCTAAAAAAAAAAGGTCCAAACCCAGAAGAAGAAGAAGAGAGAGAAGAAGAAGAAAGAGAAAAAAAAAAAAAAAAAAAAAGTGGCAGATATGTTTTTTTTTTTTTTTTAAATTAAAAAATTATTTTATTTGCCACGTGGCAGACATTTGGCAGCCACGTGTCATATATGTCGCAGCCACGCCAGCATTTAACAGATCCATGGATGGAAAATCTAACGGTTGTATGAAATTGAAATAAAATAGTACTTGAGGTATGAAAGTGAAATGTTTTAAAGATGTTGTATGAGATTGCAATAGAGCTCAAACCTGAGGGGCTACTATGTAATTTACCCTTAATTAAATTAACCAATAAATTTAAAGTATAAACTTTAAAACTAATAAATTATTGAGGCGGCTATGTTTAGCCCATTGGGTTTGAGATGATATATGAGTATGGTCTGACACTGTTCATTTAAAAATAATTTTTTGCAGAGCTATAATTCTAGACGGAACTATGTTTAACCCTTCCGGTTGGAGATGACTTTACTTCACAAAGTTTTTTCAAAAAGGGAAAACTAACAAAAAAAACCTTCAAATACTTCCATTTAACCATCAAGACATAGCTTTTTGATAAATCCTAAAATACCCATCACACTAGACAAAAGCATTCCCTACACTATTAGAAGTGGTCCAAGAAAATAAATGCCATATAACAAAAGTGGCTGCAGCAAGTAGACAAATATGCAGAAAGTTCATATGGTCCTCAGTAAAGCAAATGCAAAAGAAGAGAAAAAGATAAAACAATGACAACAACAAAAGAAAGGAAACAATAACTTGCAAAAAACAATGGCACCGACGCTTTCAAAAATAGTGCAACAGATTTAGAAACAGTTTTAACAAGTCTAGAAGAAAAATTTTACGCCATCTGTCTGTAAATGTTCTATTTTGTATTTTAGTACCCTCATTCATGTATATAAGAGGGACTTTCCTTCATTATAAACACATGACTACAACACTCAACCTAGCATACTGAGAAGGTTACATAGGCTTCCTAGCATCCTTTCCATACTTCGTAAACAATTCTTGTAAACTTCATCATTTGTAATTTTTTATACATCAATAAAATAGCAAGTGTACATATTCAAGCAAACTCCATTCTTAAGTAAATTTTTCTTTCTTTCTTTTAGGGTGTTTGTTTAATTAGACTTTCAATCCAAAACAGGAAAATACTATTGTAGTTATATTATTAACCTACTAAACTGACGATCATACTTTATTCAAGCACTTTGTTATAGTTGAATGATTGTCATACAAATAATTGGACATTAGCTAGGGTACCTCTGAGTTCAGCCTTTAAGGCCTTATACCTGCATTCTGAGTGGCTATCATGTTGAAACATGTCGAGTTCCATATGCAAGATTTTATATTTAGTTTTTATAATGGCCATCAGACCATTTAACCGGGTCTTGTCTTCGAATTTGGTACTAGAGCCAAGTTTAGCATTTTAATAGTATAATTATAATAGTAAAGTACTTTGAGGACAGAAGTCATTAACATAACTGATATCACACACTTATTTAATTTTGAATGAACACTATATACTATTGTCCTTGTAAGCCCTGTCAACCACAACCACCAGAAATTTATTGTCCTACACATCCAACTATAACTAGCATATGGAGAAATTTAGCATATATTTCTAAGAGAATTAGCAAGACTTTGAAGTAGCAGATATTTTATCTTGGTTATCTTGAACATCTTTCATTTATTAGTAAATATAAAAACACAGAAGTGCAGCATAACATTTTAGAAACAAAAAGAGCAGCAGGTCATACGTTAGAGACCTTGAGAGAAAAAAGAGAGTTTATAAGAAATCAATTATCTATAATTTCATAAAAAAGTTAGATCGTAGTTTATGATAGATTACCTTAATTTAGAAATTAGTGAACCAAAAAAAAAAAAAAATCACTCCAGACCAAAATAGTTTAATTTGTTATTTTTCATTAAGGAAGCATAAACATATTTTACATAGGGAAGAAAATTCACAAGCAAATAGTATTGTAGACTATCCCATATATGTAGGTGGGAAGATGGGAAGGGTTCAGATTTATTCCGACAGGAATAGCACGATCTAATCCAAAAATCTCACCCAATTAGGCACCTCTTATTATTAGTCAAGCAGAGAATATAAAATTAGACAGAATTTAGATTATATTATATCTCAATTCGAAAATAACAATAAAAATATTCAGAGTTTCATAGCAAAAGAGAAATAAAAGAAATTATTGATCTTATAGATAGTAGGCCTAAACAAGTCAAACTTAGATCATTAAAGATAGCTGAACAATTAGAAATACAAAAATTCCAATTAGTACAAAAAGAGTTAACTGAACAAGTAGGTAAGTTCCATAATAAAACAGATAGATTATTAAATTAATGAATGAAATTGCAAGTATTCGTGAAAGTATACATATGGCTATTGATAATTTAGATATTAATTTAGTTAAAGAAAATTTTGACCATATTGTAGATAAACATATACAAGATATTGATAATTTAAATGAAGAACAACATTCCAGAACATACAAACTATTTTAAGTCAAACAAATGAGTAATATACTGAACAAGGAAGATTAGATTACATGGATAAAAAATGATGTGACCACCTAGAAAAATAGAATACCACACTTGAGAGGTATAGAGCAAATTGATATAGCATGAAATATATTAAATTTAGATAATTTAGATCCATAAGATAGGGAGAAAATAATTGAAAGAGGGAAAAAGGTTGAGTAGATGCATCATTAATGTTAGATTTTATTAACTCACAAATTATGTTAGATTATTTTGAGCATACTTAGATGATTTAGTTTTTTATTATTTTTAATCATGGAAAGTACAAAATCCAGAACAAAATCTGGTAGCTAAAACACATTTTAATATAGATGGTTTTGTTACTTTAATTAAACAAGAATTCTTAGACCATAATAAGTGAGATGTCATAAGTGAAGAAGAACCAAAAAGTGCAATTATAAATTTAGAACAATTACAAATTTGAGATTTACAGTACATAACTAAATATACTTCAGATTTTGTTTTTTAAATATTTAGGAAGAACAGGTAGAATTAGTTATATTAATTTAATAGATACTTATATGACAAAATTAAAAGGATTAATAGGGGAAAAGATTTGAAATGAATGACAAAAGCATCCAAAAAAAAAATGATATTGCACTAGGGCCTAGAATTCAACATGTATATGATATACTTAAACAAGAATGTAGCAAAATAAAAGCAAAGATATAGATTAGGAAACAATTACATAAGTTATAAAAATATAGATTTACTTTAATATAGAAATTAGTGCACCACAAAAAAGAAAAATCACTCTAGACCAAAATAATTTAGTTTGTTATTTTCCATTAAGAAAACATAATCATGTTTTACATAGTGAAGAAAATCCACAAGCAAATAGTATTGTAGATCTTACCATAGTCAAGCATAAAATATAAAATTTGAAAATAATAAGTATAATTATTTATTAAACCAGTTGTTACACTATTTTCAGAAAAATTCTGTAAAGACTATTAGACATAATTTAGATTATATTATATTTGAAATAGAATAACATAATAAAAAGGGTAAAAGACTGTTTACTACCCTCATGTTTCGTGGTTTTCAACATTTCGTATATCAAGTTTTTTTCGTCTCAGAGTCATACCTAAAGTGTAAATTTTGGGACAGTTTCATACATCCGTTAGTCAAACAGTTAAGTTTTTCGTTAACTGTGACGTGGCGCACTGATTGGGCGCCACGTGTCATCCACGTTTTTTTTTTATTTTATTTTATTTTTTCTTCCTCCTTCTCCTTCCTCCTTCCTTCCTCCTTCCTCCTTCCTTCCCTTTCTTCCCCTTCTTCCTTCTTCTTCCTTCTCATTCTCCTTCTTCTTCCCGAATCTGGGGAAGCTTTTTTTTTTTTTTTCTTTTCTTCTTCTTCTTCTTCTTCTTCTTCCTCCGAATCTACCCAGATTCAGTTTTTTCATTTTTTTTTTCTTTTTTTTCCTTTTTTTTTCTTCTTTCTTCTTCTTCTTCTTCTTCTTCTTCTTCTTCTTCCTCCGAATCTGCCCAGATTCAGTTTTTTTTTTCTTCCTCCTTCTTCTCCTTCTTCCTTCCTCCTTCTTCCTTCCCCTTATTCTCCTTCTTCCTTCCCCTTCTTCGTTCTTCTTCTTCTTCCTCCGAATTTGGGGGAAGATGAAAGTTTTTTTTTTTTTTTTTTTTTTTTTTTTTTTTTTTTTTGAGGAAGAAGAAGAAGAAGAAGGAGGAAGAAGGGGAAGGAAGAAGGAGAAGGAGAAAGAAAAAATTGCAGTCGGAGGAAGAAGAAGAAGAAGAAGGAAGGAAGAAGGAGGAAGAAGAAGAAAGAAAGAAAAAAAAAAAAAACAAACTTCCCTAGATTTCGGAGGAAGAAGAAGAAGAAGAAGAAGGAGAAGGAAGAAGAAGGAAAAAGGGGAAGGAAGAAGGAGGAAGAAGAAGAAAGAAGAAGAAAAAAAAAAAAACAAACTTCCCCAGATTTCGGAGGAAGAAGAAGGAGAATGAGAAGGAAGAAAGGGAAGAAAGGGAAGGAAGGAGGAAGGAAGAAGGAGAAGGAAGAAGCAATAAAAAAAAAAAAAAAAAAAGAAAGTTGCAGTCGGAGCAAGAAGAAGAAAGAGAAGGAAGAAGAAAAGAAAAGAAAAGAAAAGAAAAAAAAACGTGGATGACACGTGGCGCCCAGTCAGTGCGCCACGTCACAGTTAACGAAAAACTTAACAGTTTGACTAACGGATGTATGAGACTGTCCCAAAATTTACACTTTAGGTATGACTCTGAGACGAAAAAAACTTGATGTACTAAATGTTGAAAACCACGAAACATGAGGGTAGTAAACAGTGTTTTACCCTAATAAAAATATTGAAAGGTTTCCTAACAAAAGAGAAATAAAAGAACTTATTGGTATTATAGATAGTAAGCCTCAGCAAGTTGAACTTAGATCACTAGAAATAGTTGAACAATCAAAACTAGAAGTACAAAAAATCTAATTACTACCAAAAGAGTTATCTGATCAAGTAGGTAAGTCACAAAATAAAATATATAGATTATTAATTTAATGAGTGAAATTGAATGACACACCCTAATCCGGAATGTCCACTTAGACCCCGTATCGAGCTGTGCTAGCTGACACCAGGTTGGTGACGAAGCCATAAAGTGCAATGATGTGGAAATGTGAGTAAATTTAAACCTAAAATGCCTAAATGTAAGAGCACGCTAATGAGAGAGAATGAACGCATTTGACACGTGATGTCAGAGCATAAGTAAAGTACAGTAAAGCAGATTGAGAATTATACCATTGAAGGTAACCTCCTATACCAAAATTTGCCATGAATCCTCATCGATACAAAAGCTCAGCTACTAAAACCTGGAGGGACAAAAAACAAAGGTGAGTGGGCCTAAAAATAAAGTTTTGTAAAAATCTTTTCAAAACATAATAACCCCTCGCCGTAAAACAAGTATAGTTTCCAAAATATACATACTACGTATAGTATAAAAATTACTTACCGTAGCCTACAATATCTCAAGAATTCAATACGTCAAAATATTTCGTAAATAAACATCTAATGTCCAATAATCACATAATCTCGCATAAATAAACATATCATATCGAGTGCTCATCGACATATGCTGACACACGAGTTCATGCAGAGATATTCTTATATGAACAGGACTGGGTGTAATAATGATATACGCTCTAGTACTACAATCACGTGAAGACTAGAATTATGTGATGAGTAGATTTTATATTATATATTTTACCCTAATCTTAGTATATTTTGATTAATATTTTGGAAGAATTTTGATGCTTTGAATTGTATTTTCAATATAGAACTTTCGACTTCCTCTGGAGCAAAACAGGACCAAATGGACGAATTTTGGAATAATTCCATTGGAGGACGTTCGTGATTCACTTAGCTTGATCGTATCAAAATTTGGGATTTTTCCACCAAGCGGTTATTTTCTGGCGATAAAATAAAGGAGCGATGTGCAGTGCTGGAAAATGACGTTTTTGTTTAAATTGCGTTTTTGGAGCCCAAGATGACCTCGGATGGGTTCATGGCCTTCTGGAGAAGTGTTCAGAATATTCCAAACATTAAATCCAGCTATATTGGGCTAGTTTTAGAGCAGCTTATGGGTCCAAAACGTGGCTGTTCAGATTTTAGGCGAATTTTACCATTTAATTTAGGGTTATGTTTCCTATTTTATTGGTTTTTATTAATTTTAGTTTCCTAGAGTTTGTGTGGGGGGCTTAGCAGATATATGGCTTGGCCGTCTACCATATTTCACAACGCTTTATTTTATGCAATTTTGGAGACAGAGAGAATTGCTAGGATTTTGGAGACTTTCTACTTGAAGGTGTTTTCAATCCTTTTCTTAATAATATTTTTTATGATTTCAATTATGAATATGTGTAACTAATTCCTTTTGCTAGGGCGAAGCCTTGAGCCTTAGCATGAATATGTTATTTTTATTTAATTACTTATGATTGTTTGCATGCATACTTTGAATTGTTAATCACCGGGATAAAAACTATCTAATTGTCTTAATGCCTGATCACCATTAGGATTTTTAGAAAAGTAATTTGATGCAATTTTGGTCGGAAGGTTCCCTGAAATTGATGCTAGCTTCCTGTGATTAATAATTGTAATTTCACTTAAGATGAACACCACGTCTTAAGGGTTGCATGGTTTTTTAAAGGGTTTTCATAAAGCATAATGAGTCTTTCATGTTTAGATTTTATCCGAACGTCCGAACGGGTTGCACGTTAGATATACGTTCTATGTTGGAGGTTCCAAGTAGAATATAAATTAGGAAAACCTAACATTCAAAGTGGCATGTGTAGATCATAAGTAATTGGTAAAAGTTCATAGGATTGCTAGGTGATGGTGGAACCCTAGTGTTTTCTTAATTTGATTTCTTCTAAAATTGTTTTCTTTTCCTTCTAGTTTTCAATATTGCAGATTGTTTACTTTAATTAATTAATTTCGTTTTTATTTTAAGTAGGTTATAAAATCAATCACCTCAATTTCTACTTTACAATAATTAATTGAAATTTGGTTTGTTTCGAATTATTTAATAATCCCTGTGGAGAATGGCCTTGCGAGAATCGTTTATACTACAACAACCTTGTGATTCTTGCAAGTATAATAGGAGTTTTTAGCCCATTCACATGAGTAGTAAAATCCCTATCACTATGTGATGCGAAAATTATCTTAACACACAAATTTAACCATCTTTTGACAATTGTAGTACAAGTATAAGTAGGGATCGTTCTGGACCGGGGATTAGGAGGGCTTGCTAATAACCTCTAAACTGACTCAAAAACATAAAACTAAACTTAAAAACACTTAACAAGACTCACAAGACTCAAAGCAAACTTAAAATACTCAAAACAACTTAAAATAACCAAATAAACTTAAACTGGACACTAGGAATGACTTTGGACGAAAATTGACTTTTACTTGAATCAAAACACTTAAAAACACAAACTAAAACAAATTTGAAACACTTTGAAACAAGAAACTAAAAGGGGGGGGGGGTTTGATTGGGATGAAGTTGAAACAAACAAACAAGTATGAAAAACTAGACAAATTGTAAAACAAATTTGAGAAATAAGATGATGGATGGGATATCTAGAGGCTTTTTCTCCACACATGACATGTATGCAAATAACTCGATTTCCAGTTACTACTTCATTGAATTATGAACGACAATGCTCCAAATTAACCGTGACATCACTAATTAACTCTCAGATTTTCCTTGTTTTATTGGATTGGATGACATCATTTGACAACCCAAAACATTCTTCTAAAGTTCCCTACATGACATCATAATAGAGATACAATCAAAGATCATTACGTTTAATGAAAATCATAAGCATTGACAAAGCACTTGCAACTATGACATCATGTCACTCATGCTAGGGATTGAACTTAACGTGATCGTTTATAAGCGACCTTCACTACATGTGAATATAAGTTTGTAACGATTATGTGAAACTTCCTTATATTCTAGCAACGGATTTATGCATGCCAATTAAGTGTCGACCCTTAATTAATAAATACAAATAAGTTATCAATCAAATAGTTAAGCCAATTGCATTCACGATTCAAGAGTTCATAATTGGAATTTATCAAATTATATTGCACACATAATCATGGCTTTGAAATCACCCCTAGCCAATAGGGGTTTAGCCACTCATATTTACAACAAAACGAAAGGAAATGAATTTAAACATTAGAAACAAAAGAAAGAAAACACCTAAACGCTCCAACGATCCAAGTTGGACAGCAAGCACGTCCAAGCACTTTCCTTCCCTTCCTTTGCTATGGCACAAGGTGTTGGTGAGTGTTTGAAGGTTTATTTGTATGGAGGAATGGATGTGAAGATGAATGGATGTGTTTGGATGAAGGTTGTGTTGAAATGGGAGTGAATGATCTAACCAAGTATGAACTCCATTTATGTTACACACACTTCCTTTTATAGAGGAAGTGCAAGGCAAAGCATGGGTAAAATGGATTGGTGTTGAAATGATTCAAAGGTGAAAGTGAAGTAATGATGCAAAGCATGGGTAAAATGGAGTGGTGTTGAAATGATTCAAAGGTGAAAGTGAAGTAATAATGCAAAGCATGGGTAAAATGGAGTGGTGTTGAAATGATTCAAAGGTGAAAGTGAAGTAATAATGCAAAGCATGGGTAAAATGGAGTGGTGTTGAAATGATTCAAAGGTGAAAGTGAAGTAATGATGGAAAGCATGGGTAAAATAGAGTGGTGTTGAAATGATTGAAAGGTAAAAGTGAAGTAATGATGCAAATCATGGGTAAAATGGAGTGGTGTTGAAATGATTCAAAGGTGAAAGTGAATTGATGATTGATGCAAGAATTAAACATGGATGGAGTGCATGGAAAAGGTTTGTTATGGTACAAGGAACCCTTAATTTGTGTCCTAAAATGCATGTGAAACCTTCAATGTTGCTGGAACTTAGGGACATTTAGGATTTAGGAAAGATCAAACCAAAATAGGAAACCTTGGCTTAACTTTCCTACTTCAAGTAGGAATCCTCATCTTTAGGTCTTCAATTTCGTCAATTCCTTTAGTTCCAAGCATGTGATATTTATTCCAAGCCCAAAATTGCTCCAAAAGGCTCCAAAATGCACATTTTTGCATACTTTGTCCTTAGAACCTGAAATTGCACAAAAATGACTTTAAACACTAAAACAACTAAGGAATAACAACATAAATGCATGAGAACAAGCTAACTCAGTCGCATAAATATGCTCCTATCAAATTCCCCCACACTTAGCTTTTGCTAGTCCTCGAGCAAAACAAAAGAAACAAATGTATCAAAACAAACAAAACACAACTTAACCTTCCAACATTTGCCTCAGGGATTTCCAATGCACATGACATCTTAAAAATCATCATTCCCACAACTTTTAGTCATCTTCACACTTGAGCACATACTTAATTACAGTTACCACTCACTAGTTCACAATTAACCAATTAAAACAATATTTTGAATGTAGTAACATGCCTTAGAGAATTTGCTCAATTCCTTACAAGATACTCTCTATTTTCACACACATTTTTTTTACTACACACCCTACACTAGTTATATGTGAGCAGAATGATGTAAACATGGAAGACTAGTACTCACATATGTTATAACAAAGAAAGCAATTTTTGGAGTTAATAAGCATGTTTAGATATGATCTCATGAATGGAATGCTACTACTTAGATGCGACAACCAGTGACACCATATGCTCATACCAATTTCAAACTCCATGAATTGAAACACACAACACTCAAGATTGAAGTCAAGGGTTGTAACGGGGCTTAGGGGTAATGGCTAATAAAGAAAGGATAGCAATAACAAACGTTCTTAAAGCGATAGCAAGCAAAGCAATGAAATAGACACTTGGAATTCACTTTAGAATGTAGAATCAACTTTTAAATACAAAGGGAAGATTCATGCAACACTTAGGGCCGAATTCAATGTTTGGACCCTTTTTTTACAAACTTTTTTCTTTTCACTATTTTTTTTTTCTTTTCTACCCGTGCCTTATTAAGGACTTTGGTACACACACACACACACAAGAATCACTTCCCCCACACTTGCTTTCTGCAATACATTGATAAAAAAAAAGAGTTCATTTTAAGTTATGCTTTACTATGCTTCAAGAACAAGGGTATGGATGGTCCTAAAACTAGGCTAGGTAAGGATAATGTGGATTAACAAAGAACATAGGCTTAACAAGGCTCAACGGGGTTAAACTTAAACACATAATGAAATAGGGGCACGACAATTTGGCTTTGGTGGTCACTACACAACTTCATCTTGAATATGTGTTATGCAAATCAATAGCATACTTTGAATGAAATAGGCATGAGTTCTAGCATTTGGAACTAAATGATGAAACGCCTTCTAAGTAGCAACCAAGCAAAGAATAATGAGATCATGCAACGACTTTGGAAAACAATGATGCACAAATTATTAACTCTCAAAATAAACGTTTAGGCTCAAGTCTCACAAGGTTGTAGCGTTCATTTGAGTTCCTTCCTTCAAGCATGTTACAAAACTGATTTTTCCTTTATGATTGCATGCGAATTCATAAATTATAACCACAACCAAGCATACACCAAAGAGTAAATCAAATTTTCATCCATGTTTATAACTCTCTTTAACAGTCATGTAATTAAAAACCAAATCCTCATCATTGTGTTGGAAGGTACCCTAAGACACAAATAAACACACAAAAATAACTTTTTTTGGGTTTTTCAAAACAATTTTTCAAATTTTTATGAGATTTTCAGATTTTTATGTCAAAATACACTAAAACACTCCAAAACAGCTTAAAAACACTTAAAAACAGCAAGAAACAACACTAGAAGTAATGGGTGATAAACTCCTACGAATTTCATGCAAATCAATTTGGTTACCCCCCCCCCCCACACTTAAATCAAACATTGTCCTCAATGTTTCAAGCATAAACTCACACAAAAACAAGCATACAAACAAACAACGAATAAACATGACAAGTATAGCAAAGTAAAAACCAGACAGAGTAGAGTTTAAGAAAGCAAATCTGGTTTTGGAGATAGATGATCTTGTTGACTTTCCACAGCTTTGATCTCGAACTGGTTTGGAATTATGAGTAAGGAATATCAGAGTTCCTTGGTTGTGCAGTCTGCATTTTTCTCTGCTTGTTTCTTCTGCACGGCAGACAAGCATGAGGTAGAGGTGATGGTCTGTTTCTTTCTTAAATCTTTCCAAGTGCTGACCATTTGCTTTCTTTCTCCTTGTCCTTAGCTGAGGATGAATTAGCACATTGTCTCCACATTCTTCGAGGTATCATTTTCACTTCCCTTATATGTTCCCCAGGCAAAAGTGGTAGACGAAGCGGAAGCATAAGATGTTGAAGATGAGTACTCGAGAGCAAGGCTAGGTAAGCAATTAGGAAGGGGTTCCAGGCAGTCGGTTCCAGATCGGAAGATTGATACCAAGTGCTGGTTGATTGCTCTCTTTCTCCTTGTCCCGCAAATGAAAACAACGACAAGGAGAAGGACAGGGAGAAAACATGATATGAGATACTCTTGCTTTTAACCTTCATGATATGAAATACTTTTTCTTTTGATGGGTTGTTTGCAGAGGTATCCCAGGGAATAAGGAACACTGAGTGACTCGAGAGGCTTTGTTGGGAAGGCATTCTCGGAGATGAAGAAGGGTTATGTATGTCTGCCTTGCAATGGAGGGTGAAGGTTGACATTTATATGAATTAATAACCGGTACTATTCTTTCACTCTTGTCAGCAACCGTTGGATGATTGAATAGTAATCTTCACGTGCTTTCTACGTCACCAGAAATCTTCGACAGATTGCCCGTAATTTTCGCAAGGCTGAGTGTGCATATGACAGATGCTGACACGTCTGGAAAAGCAAATGCATCTCCGATTTCTGAGCTTGCCTCTTTGATTTCTGAATTGGCCTCTTCGATTTCTGAGCTCGCCTCTTCGATCTCTGAAATCCCGTCAAGTACTGATTTTTATAGAGGATAAGCAGTTCGTTTCTAAGCACACTTGAATTTCTGCCCATAGAAACTCCCTTCATTGCACTTCTAAGATCTCGATTTGTCTGACCTCTTTTTTCTTTAACACCTTTGAAAATGTCTGGCCCCTTCGATCGTCGTTTTGACTTGAACCTTGGTGAAGAGGCATCCATGCCTTCTCCAGATAACATATGGCGCCCATCTTTCATATCCCCTACTGGTCCTCTTACCGTTGGGGATTCGGTGATGAAGAATGATATGACCGCTGTGGTGGTGGCCCGGAACCTTGTCGTTCCCAAAGAAAACAGACTACTTTCCAAACGGTCTGATGAGTTGGCTGTTAAGGATTCTCTAGCTCTCAGTGTGCAGTGTGCGGGTTCTGTGTCTAATATGGCCCAACGTCTATTTGCTCGAACCCGTCAAGTTGAATCATTGGCGGTTGAAGTGATGAGTCTCAAACAGGAGATGAGATGGCTCAAGCATGAGAATAAACAGTTGCACAAGCTTGCACATAACTATGCTACAAACATGAAGAGGAAGATTGACCAGATGCAGGAATCTGATGGTCAGATTTTACTTGATCATCAAAGGTTTGTGGGTTTGTTCCAACAACATTTGCCTTCGTCTTCTGGGGTTGTACCGCGTAGTGAAGCTCCAAATGATCAACCTCTGATACCTCCTCCTTCTGTGGCTCCGCCGACTGCTAATGTTCCGTCGACTACTGAGACTTCTCCTAAGCAGCCTTTGTGAAGACTCATTCTTGTATTTTTCTGCCTCCTGTTCATTTTCAACGAATTTTAATGTAAAATACCTTGCATATCTGTCAATGTTTCAAAAATAAACCCACAACAAAAACAATTAAACAAGCAATAAATAAAAATGACAATCATGGCAAAATAAAATTGCAGAAAATGGAAGGTTTTTAGGAACGCAAAACATGGGTTGCCTCCCAATAAGCGCTTGCGTTAACGTCTTGCAGTCGGACGAAACTTCTTTCTAAGCTTGGATAGGGCCCACGACACTGAGTGGGATTTCTTCCACAATCTACCCCACATCACTCTCATAGTATAGCTTCAAGCGATGCCCGTTCACTTTGAATTCGTCGTCGTTCCTTAAGCTTTTAACTTGGATTGCACCATGGGGAAAAACATTAGTGACAACAAATGGCCCAATCCACTTAGACCATAACTTACCAGGGAACAATCGTAGATGGGAATTGAATAGTAGCACTTTCTGTCCAATTGAGAATGTTTTTCCCTGAATCATTTTGTCATGAAACGCCTTTGTTTTCACCTTGTAAATTCGTGCATTCTCATACGCTTCGTTCCGTATCTCCTCAAGTTCATTCAGTTGCAGCTTCTTATTCATTCCCGCAGCATCTAAGTCCAAATTGAATGTTTTCACAGCCCAGTGTGCTTTGTGCTCTAGTTCCACAGGTAGGTGACACGGCTTGCCGTAGATTAGTTTAAATTGAGACATCCCTAGAGGTGTTTTGTAGGCAGTGCGATATGCCCATAGTGCATCATCTAAATGCAGGCTCTAATCCTTCCGGTTTGGCCCAACAGTCTTCTCCAAGATTTGCTTGATTTCTCTATTCGAGACTTCGACTTGGCCACTTGTTTGAGGGTGGTATGGCGTGGAAACCCAATGCTTCACATTGTACTTTTTAAACAGTGCCTCAATGGTGTGATTGCAAAAGTGGAAGCCTCCATCGCTTATGAACACCCTCGGCATGCCAAATCTGGAAAAGATGTTAGCCTTGATAAAATCTGCCACCACTCTAGAATCGTTAGTATGGGTGGCTTTGGCTTCCACCCATTTCGACACATAATCAACGGCTAGCAAAATATAAGTAAAACCATATGAGGGCGGAAAGGGTCCCATGAAATCCATACCCCATACATCAAAGATCTCCACATTGAAGATGGGGGTTTGCGGCATTTGGTCTTTGGCACCGATTGTACCTGTTCTTTGGCATTTATCACAAGTTATACAAAATGTTCTAGCATCCTTAAACAATGTAGGCCAATAGAAACCACTCTCTAAAACCTTAAAGGCTGTCCTTTGGGTGCCAAAATGACCCCCACATGCATAACTATGGCAAAATGCAAGAATTGAATTAAACTTGGAATTGTGCACACATCTACAAATAATCTGATCAGGACAATACTTCCACAAATATGGATCATCCCACACATAAAATCGTGCATCATTTCTGAGTTTATCACGCTTGTATTTATCTAGAGTGCTAGAAACTTGTTTTGTGACCAAATAATTGACCAAATCAGCATACCAGGGCTCACTTACCTCTAGGGATAGCAATTGCTCGTCAGGGAAGGTCTCTAGAATGGGTAAGGAGTCCTCCTCGTGCACCAAATGACTGAGGTGGTCAGCCACCACGTTTTCACTCCCATTTTTGTCTCTTATTTCAATGTTGAACTCTTGAAGTAGGAGCATCCAACGAATCAGCCTTGGTTTGGCCTCATTCTTAGTGAGGAGGTACTTCAATACTGCATGGTCAGAATATACAATCACTTTAGTGCCAAGTAAGTATGAACGAAATTTATCTAAAGCAAATACAACTGCAAGAAGTTCTTTCTCAGTGGTAGAATAATTCAATTGAGCATCATTTAGTGTCCGGGAAGCGTAGTGGATGACGTGGGGCTATTTGTTCCACCTTTGGCCTAAAACAACACCAATGGCATAATCAGATGCATCACACATTAGCTCAAATGGAAGGCTCCAATCTGGTGGCATGATGATGGGGGCCGACGTCAACATGTCCTTAAGGGTTTTGAAAGCGGTCTCACACTCCTTGTTGAACTCGAAGGCTACTTCCTTTTTGAGTAAATGGCAAAGGGGTTGGGCGATTTTTGAGAAATCCTTTATGAATCTCCTATAAAATCCTGCATGGCCAAGAAAAGAACTGATGCGAATAATATAAGCACACAAATTAAACCCTCTTTTGACAATTGTAGCAAAGTATGTAAGTAGGGATCGTTCTAAACCGGGGATTAGGAGGGCTTGCTAAAACCTCTAAACTGACTAAAAAAACAAAAAGAAACAAAGTTAAAAATGTAAACAAAAGATTTTAAAACAAGAAAGTAAAAGGGGGATTTGAGTTTGGTGAAGTTGAAAGTAAAAACGAATAAACTAAAAACTTAAATAGATTTTAAACAATTTTGGGTTGAATGGATAATGGAAGGCTAGCTAAGGGTTTCATCTCCACACATGTTATACTTGCATACAAAACAATTTCCAATTGCATTTCAATAAACCATGAATTCTCAACGCCCCAAGTTAATTAGGTCCGCTTAAATTAACCTTCAGATTTTCCTAACGTTATTGAATTGGATGATTGCATACGACAACCCAAAACATTCCCCACAAGTCCCCTACATGATTGCATATTAGAGATACAAGCAAGAATCATTAAATTCTATGAAAACCATAAGCATTAACGAAGCACTTGTTACTATGATTGCATGAAACTTATGCCAAGAATTTACTTAACGCGATTGAGATCATCAACCTTTACTACTTGTGAATATAATTCCATAACGATTAGGTGAAATTTCCTTATATCCTAGCATTCAATTTATGCATGATAATTAAGCGTGCACTCTCAACCAACACACACAAATCAATGTAATTCACATAGATAAGTAAATTGAATTCACAACTTATGAAACGCAATTAGAAGTAATCAAATCATAACGCAAGCATAAACATGTATTTCGAATCCCCCCCTAGCCAAGGGGGGTTTAGTTCCTCATTATTACAAAACAAAGATAAACAAATTTAAACATTGAAAAACAAAGGGAAGAAAGCACCTAAACGTTCCAACGATCCATGTTGGATAGCAAGTGCGTCCAAGGACTTTTCTCCTACTCCTTGCCGCAACAACAAGGTTGGAATGATGTTGAAGGGTTGGTTATTTGGAGGAATGGATGGGAAGGGGTTTAGATATGTAGGAGAGGCAAGGAAAGGCTTGGAGAATGGTTAATTTCTGGATGATTTGAATGAGGTTGCTGCCATGGTATTTATAGGAAGAGGATGGACATGTTTAATGCAAAAATCTGGTGGAATGAAGTAGGTAAGGCATGGCAAGGTGGAGAATTGTTGGTGAGGGTAGGTTTTGAGTCATCCATTCACATGTCATGGTGAGTTAAGCATTGCATCATCCACTCAAATGTCATGGTGAGTTAAGCATTACATCATCCACTCAAATGTCATAGTGAGATAGGCATTGCATCATCACTAAAAAATCTGGTGGAAGTAAAACAAAGGGAAGGCCACGGCATTGATGAATTTTATGGGGTATGCATGGTTTTGAGTGAAGTTTTGGCCAATCCTTCTAGAAATTTATCCCTTCTTGCAACTTGTATTTGTTTCACCAGATTTTTAGCATGTTCCTAGCCTCTTTTTTTCTTCAAATTCGTCCATCCATCTTGCTCATATCATAAGTAATCCATTCCAAGCTCAAAACTGCTCCAAAATGCACTTTCTTGCTACCTTAACCCTTTGGACCTACAAACACACGAAAATGGCTTAAAGTACTAAAATAACTAAGAACTAATAACGTAAATGCAAGAAAACTAGTTAACTAAGTCGCATAAATATGCATCTATCAAGAACGAACCTTCCTCACCGAAGTAGGAGAGGGTAAGTGACGTACAAGATCTATTTTAGATTTATCAACCTCAATCCCTTTTTATGTATGATATGCCCCAAAACTATACCTTGTTTTACCATAAAATGACACTTTTCCCAATTCAAGACAAGATTAGTTTTGATGCATCGTTGTAAGATCAGAGTAAGATTATTCAAGCATGCATCAAATGAGTCACCAAAGACACTAAAGTCATCCATAAACACTTCAATGATCTTTTCCACAAATTCTGAGAAAATACTTACCATACACCTTTGGAATGTGGCTGGTGCGTTGCATAACCCAAATGGAATACGTCGATAAGCAAAGGTACCAAAGGGACATGTGAAGGTAGTTTTTTCTTGGTCATCGGGAGCTATCACAATCTGATTATAACCCGAATAGCCATCAAGAAAACAATAAAATGAATGACCGGCTAACCTTTCTAGCATTTGATCAATAAAGGGCAGCGGGAAATGATCTTTTCTTGTCGTAGCATTGAGCTTCTGATAGTCAATACAAACTCTCCATCTGGTTTGGATTCGGGTGGGCACAAGCTCATTATCTTCATTTTTTACCACAGTGACTCTGGACTTCTTAGGAACAACTTGGACCGGCGAGACCCAATGGCTATCAGAAATTGGGTAAATCACTCCACAATCTAGTAGCTTAATGATTTCCTTCTTCACAACATCCATCATGGGTGGATTGAGCCGACGTTGTGCTTCTCTAGATGGTTTGGCTCCTTCTTCCAAAAGTATTCGATGCATACAAGTGGTAGGGCTAATTCCCTTGATATCGGCCAATGTCCACCCAATGGCAGTTTTGTATTCCCGAAGCACCCTCACCAACTTGTCATCCTCTTGTGCAGTGAGTGAAGAAGAGATGATGACGGGCAGCGTCTCTTGCTCTCCCAAAAACACATATTTCAAATGGCTAAGCAATGGTTTAAGCTTTAGGGAAGGGGGCTGGATTACAGAAGGAAGTAACTTGTTAGTCGAAATGGGAATTGAAATTAGGTTAAGAGACTTACCAATATGCCTTGGATTTGACTCTAGGGCAGCAACCATCTCCACAAATTCTTCTTGAATAGGCACAGCAAGATGTTCCTTGTTGTTGCCGTGTGCATGCCTAAGTGCTAACCCTTTGTTTTTTAGTCCAATGCTTTGCGTGAGAGTCTTTTCAAGTGCATCCTCATTCAAATCATCAAGGAATTCCTGGGCCCAAGAGTCAATCACATCAATAGAGAAACAAGAGTGACCATCATGAGGATATCTCATAGCATCAGAAATATTGAAATCAATAACTTCCCCATCAAATTCCATGGTCAATGTTCCCTTGATTACATCTATCTTTGTACGGGCAGTCTTCATGAATGGTCTGCCAAGTAATATTGGTAATTAAGAGGAATGGTTCGAGTCTTCCATTTCAAGCACGTAGAAGTCCGCCGGAAAGACTAGGTGATTCACCTGCACTAAAACATCCTCCAAAACACCTTTTGGATACGCATTAGATCTATCGGCCAGCTGAATGATCACTCCATCATTTTTTAATTCTCCCAAGTTCATAGATGCATATATTGAATAAGGCATGACATTTATTGATGCACCTAGATCTAACAAGGCAGATTCAAAGCGAGTATTTCCTATAACACAAGGAATTGTAAAACTGCCTGGATCTTTGCACTTTGGAGGTAGTTTTTGTTGCAACACAGCTGAGACATTCTCACTTACCCTTACCACCTCTTTGTTTGAAGCTCTCTTCCTTGTAGTGCACAGCTCCTTCAGGAACTTAACATACTTGGGGACTTGTTTAATTGCATCTAGAAGTGGAATGTTGACTTGCACCTTTCTAAATGTGTCAAGGATGTCTTTGTCACTCACATCCTTCTTTGATTGCATAAACCTGCGAGGAAAGGGTGCATTGGTTGGAATGGAATTAGAAGTCATGGAATTTGAACCCAACTTACCTTTGGTGGTCTAATTAGGATGTGTAGGTGGCTGTGGCAACGATTGCTCAATCCTTGCCGAGGGCAGGCCTTGTTCTTTCTCCTCAGATTACATCTTTTCGTCCTCCTTTTGATTGGATGTAGATGGGCTGGGATCATATCCAACTTCTTGTCCATTTCGCAAGGTGATAGCTTTGGCAGATTCGAAGCCTCCCTTTGGATTCACATCCGTCGAACTAGGTAACTTACCTGGCTCTTTACTAAATTGCCCCATGAACTCAGCCATTTGTCCCATCTGTCTTTCAATTCAGTCACCTCTCGAGCTTGATTTTGCACTTCCTTGGCGTAATTGTGCATATCTTTGGCTTGATTTTCCTGACCCTTTGCCAACATAGTTAGTAACTGAATAACTTGAGCATTATCAAAAGATGAACCTGAGTTATTTTGAGCAGGTTGTGTTTGGGGTCGTGAGGGTGCATACGGCCTTTGATAGAATCCCGGAGGTTGTTGTCTGAATGCACTTTGTTGTTGGGTTTGTTGGGGTTCCCTCCATTTGAAATTTGGATGATCTCTCCAACCTGGATTGTATGTATTCGAGAACGGATCATTCCTTGGTTGGTTTTGACTCCCAAAACCCACGGCATTGGCAGATTCCCACCCTCCGTTCTCTATCAATTGAGGGCACTTATCCGTGACATGTCCATTCATTGAGCACACCCCACAAGGAGCTACACTTTGTTCTTTTGGTTTTTCAACCACCTGTGAAAGAAGAGTAGTAAGATTAGCCATTTGATTTTGAAGTTCGGAAATAGCACTTACCTCATTAACTTGTTGCTGTCGTGGGTTGTCTCTTTGACCAACACCTTCATATTGTTGAGCATTCAATGCTCGATTAGCAATTAAGGTCTTGGCAGCCATGGGTGTTTTTTCCACCAAAGCTCCTCCCGCTGAGGCGTCTAACATTTGGCGTTCAATTGGTAAAAGCCCTTCGTAAAAATATTGAAGAAGAAGCTCATCCTTCATCTCGTGCTGTGAACATGAAGCAACAAGGGTTTTAAAACGCTCATAGTAAGTGGGAAATGATTCACCTTGGTTTTGCTGAATGCCACTAATCCTTTTGCGTAGTAGAATGACTCGAGAAATTGGGAAAAACTTCTCCAAAAATGCTCGTTTCATACTCTCCCATGATGAGACAGTTCCGGGGGCTAGCTCATACAACCAATCTTTAGCCTTTTCCAAGAGAGAAAAGGGAAAAGCCTTCATTTTTAGAATGCTTCCATCAACATTCACAGGGGTCATGCTCGAACAAACAACCTCGAACTCCTTCAAATGTTTATTAGGATCTTCCATGGACAACCCATGGAACTTAGGAATATGATGCAATAAACTGGACTTTAATTCGAACTCGTCGGTCTTGTTTTGGGCCGCCCTTGGATATTGAATGCATAAAGGCAGAGCATTGTCCAATCCTGAAGCGGAAAGCTCCTTGATTGTTCGATTGTCTACTACCATATATTGGACTTCTTCAAAAGTCCTTGCCGTGGCCTTCTCTTGCTCTTCTACTTTGTCTTCTTCAAGATCTGGTGCAGGTTGAGATGGTTGGGGATCTTGTTGATTCCTTGCTCGTTTCAAAGTTCGTTCAAAATCGTCGTCAAATTCAAAGATGTGCTTATGAACAGGTTGAGAACTTCGAGTCATAAACTACCTAAAACAAGAAGACAAGTAAAATCAGCAACTAGGAACAAAAATACATGAAAATAAACAAAAAGAAATAATAAGGCATTAGCAAAGTTGCTAATCCCCGGCAACGGTGCCAAAAACTTGATGCGAAAATTATTTTAACACACAAATTTAACCCTCTTTTGACAATTGTAGTACAAGTATAAGTAGGGACCGTTCTGGACCGGGGATTAGGAGGGCTTGCTAATAACCTCTAAACTGACTCAAAAACATAAAACTAAACTTAAAAACACTTAACAAGACTCACAAGACTCAAAGCAAACTTAAAATACTCAAAACAACTTAAAATAACCAAATAAACTTAAACTGGACACTAGGAATGACTTTGGACAAAAATTGACTTTTACTTGAATCAAAACACTTAAAAACACAAACTAAAATAGATTTGAAACACTTTGAAACAAGAAACCAAAGGGGGGGGTTTTGATTGGGATGAAGTTGAAACAAACAAACAAGTATGAAAAACTAGACAAATTGTAAAACAAATTTGAGAAATAAGATGATGGATGGGATAGCTAGAGGCTTTTTCTCCACACATGACATGTATGCAAATAACTCGATTTCCAGTTACTACTTCATTGAATTATGAACGACAATGCTCCAAATTAACCGTGACATCACTAATTAACTCTCAGATTTTCCTTGTATTATTGGATTGGATGACATCATTCGACAACCCAAAACATTCTTCTAAAGTTCCCTACATGACATCATAATAGAGATACAATCAAAGATCATTACGTTTAATGAAAATCATAAGCATTGACAAAGCACTTGCAACTATGACATCATGTCACTCATGCTAGGAATTGAACTTAACGCGATCGTTCATAAACGACCTTCACTACATGTGAATATAAGTTTGTAACGATTATGTGAAACTTCCTTCTATTCTAGCAACGGATTTATGCATGCCAATTAAGTGTCGACCCTTAATTAACAAATACAAATAAGTTATCAATCAAATAGTTAAGCCAATTGCATTCACGATTCAAGAGTTCATAACTGGAATTTATCAAATTATATTGCACACATAATCATGGCTTTGAAATCACCCCTAGCCAAGAGGGGTTTAGCCACTCATATTTACAACAAAACAAAAGGAAATGAATTTAAACATTAGAAACAAAAGAAAGAAAACACCTAAACGCTCCAACGATCCAAGTTGGACAGCAAGCACATCCAAGCACTTTCCTTCCCTTCCTTTGCTACGGCACAAGGTGTTGGTGAGTGTTTGAAGGTTTGTTTGTATGGAGGAATGGATGTGAAGATGAATGGATGTGTTTGGATGAAGGTTGTGTTGAAATGGGAGTGAATGATCTAACCAAGTATGAACTCCATTTATGTTACACACTTCCTTTTATAGAGGAAGTGCAAGGCAAAGCATGGGTAAAATGGATTGGTGTTGAAATGATTCAAAGGTGAAAGTGAAGTAATGATGCAAAGCATGGGTAAAATGGAGTGGTGTTGAAATGATTGAAAGGTGAAAGTGAAGTAATGATGCAAAGCATGGGTAAAATAGAGTGGTGTTGAAATGATTGAAAGGTGAAAGTGAAGTAATGAAAGTGAAGTAATGATGCAAAGCATGGGTAAAATGGAGTGGTGTTGAAATGATTCAAAGGTGAAAGTGAAGTAATAATGCAAAGCATGGGTAAAATGGAGTGGTGTTGAAATGATTCAAAGGTGAAAGTGAATTGATGATTGATGCAAGAATTAAACATGGATGGAGTGCATGGCAAAGGTTTGTTATGGTACAAGGAACCTTTAATTTGTGTCCTAAAATGCATGTGAAACCTTCAATGTTGCTGGAACTTAGGGACATTTAGGATTTAGGAAAGATCAAACCAATATAGGAAACCTTGGCTTAACTTTCCTACTTCAAGTAGGAATCCTCATCTTTAGGTCTTCAATTTCATCAATTTCTTTAGTTCCAAGCATGTGATATTTATTTCAAGCCCAAAATTGCTCCAAAAGGCTACAAAATGCACATTTTTGCATACTTTGTCCTTAGAACCTGAAATTGCACAAAAATGACTTTAAACACTAAAACAACTAAGGAATAACAACATAAATGCATGAGAACAAGCTAACTCAGTCGCATAAATATGCTCCTATCACTATGCACATCACATACGACTCCTAATTGCCTATAGCAATCTAGGACAGGACTAGCACCTACAATGGATCCAAAGTGAGCATACGGTGCAATGTGAACATACATGTGAAAGACGGGCCCTGGCTCGAACGAGTACTAACACTAGTGCAGCAATGATGAGCAGATAACCTAAATAAAATCATACAGTGGTAAATCAATAATTTGCATTGACATAATATCATTCACTGCCGTAAATATAAATAAGGTAACCTGAGATAATATGCATACTTGTGCATCCCGTAGGATTCATAATAATCTCACAATTTCAATCATCGCGACAATTCTTATAATGTCAATTTAATTATGGCATCACTTAGAAAATGCATTAGTAATCTATGTATGCAAACTCAAATAATATATATACTATATAAAAGAAAAGATCCACTCATAGATACTAGCGAGGCCGCTGCCGTTCTAACTAGGAAAGCCGGAGTCTCCGATAATAATCGCACCTAAGCATAATATTGGGACCAGTTAGTAAAACTCAACCAAAACGATTAAATTTGAAGAAACGGATGGCGGATTCGGAATCAGCACGTCAAAAATACGCTAAGAAGGGTCTCAGACAAATTTTGTAAAAAGTCAACTGAGCCGCCCCAACGGTCAACTACGTTAAAACCTTGGAATTTCACTAAATGGATGGCAACAAGGGACTCGGGACGTCGAAATTAGCCTAGGAGGGTTTTCGAGAAAATTTCGAAAAAGTCAACATAAGGAATATTCCCTGGAATATTTTCTAAATCCATTTCGAAAATGGACCAGGTTGAATGCTGAGTTCAAATCCAGATCCAAGTCGTAGATCTAGGCTTCATTTTTTTTTTCTTTTTTCTCTCAGGTTGGGTTGACCCTTTGGGCTCACGGATCGGCTGGACCAATGGGCTCTCGAAGAAGAAAGTTGGAAACTAGAAATTTGGCCGGGAAACTTCCCTAGCTTATAACAGGACCAAAACTTAACCATTTTCAAACATTTAAAAGCCAAAGTAAAGCTTAGGAGGTAAGGAATCGAAGTATAACAATCTTGGGTTGAGTCGTGGCCAGAAGATGGCCAGAAAATGCTTGCAAAGCTTGGATGGTTTGCTAGAATATTGGGAAATATTTCCCCTAGGTATTTCTGCATCAAAACGTAACCAAAATACACGTATACTGAATCAAACATCATTAAAATGAGATAAGGAAGACAAATCGAGGGGTCCCGACCTTTACCTTGGTTGGAAAATTCGAGAACTCGCTAGAGTTCTCCATTTCTTGTTTCTTCAATTTGAGTGCAAGTTCAAGGGTCGTACAAGTTTCTGGGCTCAAGAAGAAAGATAGTTTAAGTGAGAGAGTGACAATAGTGATGGTCGTTGTTATCGCCGGAGAGATATACAGGAGAGGTGAGGGAGAGAGTAGAGAGGAGAGAGAGATAGTTTGAGTGAGAGAGAAGAGAGGCCGAGTGAGAGAGACACAGGGAAAGTTAGAAAGAGTGCTGGGGATGAGTGACAAATGGAAAAAGAATAGTGCAGAGTTTGTGATGTGTGGGTCCCACAGGCTAGAAAAATTATAAAATATTCAAAATATCCACTCAGAAAATATTAAAATAATAAAATACCAAAATTCAAATTTCACAAAACACCCACAAATTTCGCAGTTCCGTAAAATCTTCGTTGTAGATCCAAATTCGATTCCACTTGCACCTACGGGTTCATATCGTCAAGTACTCCAAGTATATGGTTAAATAGTGTTTGTAAAATTAGGGACGGGTTGTCACATTGAAAGTATTCATGAAAGTATACATATGGCTTTTGATAATTTAGATATTAATTTAGTTGAAGAAATTTTTGATTATATTATAGATAAAGGTATAGAAGATATTGATAAATTAGATGAAGAACAATATTTAGAAGAATATAAGACATATGATTTAGAATTACACAGGATCTCAGATAAAGAAGTAAAAAAATAATTTTAGAATTAAGTGTAGAACATATTTTAGGAGCAAAAGAATATAATAAATTATTATAAGAAAAAATAGAATGCAATCCACCAGAAGAAAGTAGTGCGTGAAGAGTAGAAAATAATCCAGGTTATGCAGCCATAACAAACCAACAATTTTTAAAACAAAACAAATGAGCAATATACTGAACAAGGAGGAGTAGATTGCATGGATGAAAAATGATGAGACCACCTAGAAAAAATAGGATACCATACTTGAGAGGTATAACACAAATTAATATAGCATGTAATATATTAAAATTAGACAATGTCAATCCACAAGATTGGGAGAAAACAATAGAGAGATGGGATTACGTACATGCAAAATTAATGTTAGATTTTAATAACTCACAAAATATGTTAGATATTTTAAGCATACTTTAGATAATTTAGCTTTTTATTATTTTCCAAAACAGCACCAGGTAGCTAAAACACATTTTAATATAGATGAGTTTGTTACTTTAATTAAACAAGATTTCTTAGACCATAAAAGGTTAGATGACAAAGTAAACAAGAACAAATCAGAGCTATTAGAAATTTAGAACAATTACAAATTTGTGACTTACAATACATAGCTTAATATACTTTAGATTTCTTCAAATATGTATGAAGAATAGGTAGAATTGGCGATATTAATTTATTAGATACTTAGGCTTCGTTTGGCAGCTCAGACTGTACTGAATATTTTTGTCGAATAGGATAAATAGCCACTGGATAGTACTGACTAAATTAGTTGGGTGTTTGGTGCATTATCGGATTAATAACAGTATTATTATACCAGATAAGAGGAATTCAAAATATTAATATTTTAAGATAAAAATTGATACTTTTAGGTTTATTTTTCTTTTTCTAGGGTGTTGTTTCTTCACTTTGCAGAAAAAGATGCACTTTGCTTCTCCCATTCCTGAAGCAAAATGAAAGGCACTTTAGGAAGACCATCAACACTGAAGCCTCTCAAATCTCGACCTCTCTGTCATTTGAAGCACTTTCCTTCTCCCATTCGAGTTTCGTCAGTCCATAACGATTGTCCTCTTTCTTTCTCTTACGCCGTTCGCGGTGATCGGAGAATGAGGAGGAGGAGAAGTTGCAGGAGGGCGGAACAGAACTGAGAAGGAGGAGGAGGAGAAGAACCTGGGATTTAGAATAGAGAGCAAGCGATGCGAGATTGAGAGAGCGAGAGAGGCGTGTTTCTACCCGACTAAATAATACCGAGGTTTTGGGCGGTATAACTAAGTGGGTATCAGCCGGATAAGGGAGGTGAGGTCGGATTATTTAATCCGGTGGCTATTTAATCTAAACGAACACCAAACACCGTATTCCGTATTATTAGTACTATTTGGTGCCTTATCCGGTGTGCCAAACAGGACCTTATATAATAAAAATTAAAAGACCAATAGGTGAGTAAATTTAGAATGAATGGCAAAAACATCCAAAGAAAAATGATATTGTAATAGGACTTAGATTCAACACGTATATGATATATTTAGACAAGAATGTAGTCAATAAAAGAAAAGAGATAGATTAGGAAACAATTTTACATAAGTTGTAAAAATATAGATTTACTACAATAATACGGTTGTTATAAGAAGAATAAGCGTTAGAAAAAAAAAATATATATATATATATATAAGTCATACAAATCCTATAAACAACATAAGAATTTCAGCATGACCTTCAAGAACACATAGAAAGAGAAAATATATTTCCAGGCAATTTAGGAAAAGAAGTAGTAGACCATAGATTAGAAAATATAAAGCACCAAAAGTAAAAGTAGTTGTAACATAAAAGCACTACTAAAGTACAAAATAGAAACTTTACAGATGGTGCAAACAAAAAAAGCAAGTTTGATAATACAATAGAGAACACGGTTGCACCCAATAGACCATATGGTGATGATGTTATACATGAACTTGATGAATTAAGAAAAATAACGCATGGCAAGTAGAACAAGCAGACGATACCTGAGTTTAGAAGGAGGCATAATGGGAACAAACATTCTATATTTTTCCAATTACCTTATTGGAAAACACTTTTGATGCGTCACAGCTTAGATGTTATGCACATCGAGAAACATGTATTTGAGAGTGTGATTGGCACAATGATGAGCATTGATGGTAAGACAAGTGATTCTTTAAATGCTCGTCTTGATCTTCATGAAATGAGTATAAGGGAAAGATATCATCCAAAAGTAGGAGAGGATAATAAGCTCGATTTTCTCTCAGATGACACTATACATTATCAGATGATGATAACAGAGCTTTATGCAAATGGTTATATAAATTACAAGTTCTAGATGGATACTCTGAAAATTTATCTCGATGTGTGGCTGCTGGAGAACATAGTATTTCTAGTATGAAGACCCATGATTGCCACGTTTTCTAGGAGAGATTACTTCCCTTTATAGCTTGAGAGTTATTGCCTAAAGACGTATCTGAGCTCCTCATTGAGCTTACTTATTTTTTCCAAGGAATTGTGTGCTAAAGCGTTAAGAGAAGAAGAGTTGAACGTTCTTGAAAATCAAATTGCTATTACATTATGCAAGATGGAAAAAATATTACCTCCTGCCTTCTTTGCTAATATTCCCTCCTGCCTTCTTTGCAAATATTCCCTCCTACCTTCTTTGCAATGTGACTCATCTAACTTACCTTTTATCATGGGAGACCAAAACTACGAGTCTAGTGCAATATAGGTGGATGTATCTTGTGAAAAGGTAACATCCATTTTCAAATATTATTATTACATAACATTTTACTTGATATCAAATTTATATTCTCTAATTTCAATATTTACTATATGGTTGGGTATTTGCATAAACTAAAAAGTTATGTTCGTAATAAGGCTTGTCCAGAAGGATCTATTGCGGAAGGCTACTTGGGAGATGAATGCATAACATTTTGCTCTCGTTATTTGCATTGTGTTGAAACTAAGTTTAATAAGAGGGATAGAAAAGATGTTGGAGGTCAATCGTCATCTAATACATCTCGATTACCTATTTTTTCAACACCCAGTAAATCTTTTGGGAAAGGTGTACTTGAAGAGATGGGTATTGAACTCCTCAAGGCTGCCAAGTATTAAGTCCAACAAAATTGTGATGAATGTCTACCTTTTATTCAATAAGAAATCTTTCATACCATATGAACTTTCAACATTCGATCTTTTACTACTTTTTTTTAGGAATACAATATTTAATATATTAATTTCATTAATTGATTGTTATATGTGCAGAGAACATAAAAATATTCTAATGCATTTTGGTGTTAGAAATGTGGAGGAGACAAAGACTTCGATTTTCATATTGGTATAGGTATCATGAGAGGGTATATGTACTACTTAATGTGAAAACTATTGATTATATTTTCTAAAATATTTTCCTTTCCATATATGCAAATCAAACTACTATACTATGATAACAAAGTTGGTAAGCAAATGCTTTGGTTTGCGGTCCGAAAAGGCGAGTAAAATATTATCTTGGTTATTATATGAGTGCGTTTAGGTTTCAAACATTGCAACGTGATGAGAATAAAAAACACAAACTTGTGGAATTATGGTTAAGGGGGAGAATTAGATTGATAGTGTACCTTGGTATGAAGTATTATGAGCATGGTTGAGCTTCGTTACATAGAAGGTAATAGAGTTGTATTGCTCAATTGTGAGTGGTATGACATAGTGCGAAAAGGAACGGGTTATAAGATAGATCAACATGAAATAATTAGTATTAATACAACTCGCAAGTGGAATGCTAAATAGCCTGCTAGCAAACCAAGCAACCTAAACTTTTTATGTGAGAGAAATTAAAAATAAGGCTTGGAGTTATGTGGTGGAAACAAAGCCTAGAAATGTTTATGAGATGCCTAATGATGATGATGATGATGATGAGCCATACCAAGAAGAAGAGGCACATGGACGTATTCAAGCCAACCAAAATGATGACGAAGATGATGAAATTGTGGGACAAGCTCTCATTGTGATTGTGTTTTTTTTTTTTTTTGTCTGAAATTTAGTTGTGAAGTGATGTGATTATAATTTCTTCATGGTAACAAAGACATGCAAATTGTTTCTCTATCATAGAACGCTATATTAAGTTCTACACCTTTTTTCTCAACAATTTTATTTATATTTTTACGATCCAATCTTCTCCATATGTATTCTAAGTTATATGATCTATTTATTGTAGAATATTAAATTAAGTATCAAACTTATTTCAAGAATATTCCAACGACACATGTAACCATTGGTAAATAATTGATTCCAACAAAACCATATGTCCTTAAAAATTTATTTTGACAAACAAAAAATTTTGTAAAAAAAAAGATATGATTACTTCGGACAACAACTAATCACCCTCGAAAATATAAAAGCATTACCAAGAGGACTTTTTTCCCTCAAAAATATAAAAGCCTTACAGAGGGGACTTTTTTTTCCCTCGAAAATACTAAATCAATTTCGTCAACATGAGTAAGCCCTTGGAAATAACCATTCTATTTCCGGTAAGAACTTTATTCATCTTTAATACAACTAGCCCCAAGTCTTCCCGCCAAACAAAAGTACATTTCTGATAAAACTTCAGACTTTTTTCAAGGACATTATGTGCATTAGTGATAATATTTTGTTTCGTGCCATATTACTGACGACCCATATTTTATGGTCGCAAAATGTGCTTTTTATGACAGTTTTTTTGGGCCCTTAGAAAATCTTCATCGGTAATGACTACTTTTTTTTGTAGTGGTACTCTGATTAATGTACAGCTATTTGTATGACAAGCATTCAACTATAACAGAACGCTCAAATAAAGTATGATCATCAGTTTAATAAATTAATAATATAACTACATTAATATTTTCCTTTTTTGGACTGGAAATCTAATTAAACAAACACACTAAAAATAAGAAAATATGTACACTTGCTCTTTTATTGATGTATAGAAGATTACAAAGGATGGAAGTTCAGAAGAAGTGTTTACAAAGTATGGAAATGATGCTAGGTTGAAGTGTTGTAGTCGTGTGTTTACAATGAAGGAAAGTCCCTCTTATATACATGAATGAGGGTACTAAAGTACAAAATAGAAACTTTACATATGGATGGTGTAAAAAATTTCTTTTGGCGTTGTCAACATTATTTCTGAATGTGTCGCACTGTTTTTGAAAGTGTTACTGTTTCTGAAACTTGTCATATTCTTTCTTTTGTGGTTGTAATTGTTTTGTCTTCTTCTTTTCTTTTGCATTTGCTTTAATGAGGATCACGTGAACTTTCTACATGTTTGTCTACTTGCTGGAACCACTTCCAGTAGTGTAGGAAAAGTTTTTGTCCGGTGTGGTGGGTATTTTAAGATTTATAAAAATTCTATGTCATGATGGTTAAATGGAAGTATTTGAGGGTTTTTGTTAGTTTTCTCAAAATATAAACATCGTTGTGAACCCGTCATGGTAATGAAATAATGACATAAGAGTAAATAAGAAAAAGAACTTGACCCATTATGGACTTTTCACACCAAAAATATCCTTATAATTAAAAATGAATAGTGGCATGACATTTTCATGAAAACTCCCTTTGAAAAAATCAAACCTCTAGATGTGAAAGCCAACACTAAGAACAGCAGGTGAAAACTCTTAGTATTATAGATGTTAAGAAGCTAGCCGCCTTCATGTGCATGGAGCCGTATCTCGTCATGTAAATACACGAGTGACAATTTGGAATTAACGAAGTGCTTGAAAGGCGCCTACATTTTACATGATACTGGCAGCTGGAATCTCACAAAAACCAATGAATTCGACAAATAATTGCTTTCAATGACGCCACATGTCCCGATGACTTTGTATTGATCTAGGGTGTGGTCCTGACTCACTTGATTTTCTGTGTTTTAGCCATCCCTCTTGTAAGTTGTAACCGTGTAAGCATATGTATTATGTGTTATTCTCTCCTATCCAGAACTCATCAAAAACCATCTTGTACAACTATGGAGACGTTGAAATAGGTAGCGATTGTTGTGGCCAAATAATCGTCAGCAATGGAATCATGACATTTGGATGATTACTTTGTTAGTGTTTGATAAAGTTAAGTCAAATGAGGAAGAGAAGATGAAATTTTAGAAAAGGAAAAACAGGGAGAGAAGAACGTGATTGTTTTCTTTCTTCTGCAGAAACACAGAGGAATAATTTGTTTTCATTAATTGCCTCTCTCACACGCACACAACGTGCAAAGAGAGATATATAGCTTTACAAAACTGAGCTGGATCAATACAATCAAAACAGATCTCAGCCACTCATTTAGATATTGACTAAGATCATCACACATGGCACTCATGGCCTTTACATCTATATACCTTCTCACTTAGTATTTAACATAAGTGTATACACATATTAACATCACAACTTATTTCTAATCAGCTATAGACTTATAATTCAACACTCCCCTTTAAGTCTAAAGCTGATATGACTCCTAGCTTGTCTCTGAGATAGTTAAACCTCTCTTTTGGCAAAGCTTTGGTAAAGATGTCTGCCACTTGCTCTTTGGTAGAACAATAGACCAAATCGACTATTCCTTGCTGCAGAGCATCTTTGATGAAATGATACCTCCTATCGATGTATTTTTTTCGCTGATGGAACATTGGATTCTTAGTGATTGAAATTGCAGATGTATTGTCACACTGCAGAGGAGTTGCTTCTGTTTGTAACTCTCCAAAATCCTACAAGACAAATCTGAGCCAAATAGCATGAGCTATGGCTTCAGAGGCACTTATGTACTCTGCTTCTGCAGTGGAAAAAGCAACACAACTTTGCCTCACAGAAGCCTATGAGAACACTCCACTTCCAAAAGAAAAAACATAGCCTGAGGTGCTTTTGCTGTCTTCAATTGATCCTCCCCAATCACTATCACAAAATCTAACCAAAACTGACTTCTTGCCTTTCTCATACTTCAAACCATAATCCAGTGTCCCTTTGACATATCTGAGCACTCTCTTGGCTGTTCCATAGTGCTTATTTGTAGGACAATGCATATATCTAGATAGTAAACTAGCTGCATACATCACATCCGACCTTGTAGTAGTAATATACAACAAACTCCCCACAATCTTCCTATATTACTCTTCATTTGCTGCACCATTTCCATCATCTTTGCTTAACTTTTCAATAGCAACAAAAGGTATGGAAACAGATTTGCACTCCTTCAAGCCAAATTTATCCAACAAAGAAGAAGCATACTTCATTTGATGAATGAAAATGCTTGTGTCAGCTTGTATCACTCTTATTCCTAGAAAATGGTGGAGGAGCCCGAGGTCTGTCATTTCATATTTCACCTTCATGTCTTCTTTGAACTCATTCAACATTTCCTGATTGCTTCCAGTATATACTATGTCATCAACATAGATAGAAACAATTAAGATATCATCATCTCCCCTTGTCATAGTATAAAGAGTTGATTCACTCAAACTTTTTGTAAATCCACACTTAGTGAAGTAGTTGTCAATTTCCCCATACCAAGCTCTAGGTGCCTACTTTAACCCATAAGAGCCTTATGCAATCTGTAGACTTTGTCCTCCTTGCCATCAATTACAAATCCCTCAAGTTGTTCAACATATACTTCTTCCTGCAATTTTCCATTCAAAAAATGCAGATTTAACATCTAGTTTATATAACTTCCAGCTTCTTTGTGCAGCAAGAGCAATCAAGGTTCTGATTGTGTCCAATCTAGCAACCGGAGCAAAAGTTTCATTGTAATCAATTCCTGGTTTCTACACATACCCCTTGGCAACTAGTCTTGCCTTGTTCTTTTGTACTGAGCCATCCACATTCAACTTGGTTTTGAACACCCATTTCACTCCAATGACATGTTTATCACTTGGTCTATCTATAAGCTCCCGAGTTCTATTCTTCTCAATCATTGACAATTCTTCTTCCATTGCTTTTACCAAGCCTTGTCTTGTGCAGCTTCTTCATATTTCTCAGGTTCCACAATACAAAGGTTGCATTGTGCCATAATGTCGTTTATGCTTCTCCATTTCACTGGAGTATGATCATAAGGCTGAGAGATCTTTACAGATTCATGAATATTGCTTTCTTGTTATTCAGTATGAAAGGGAATAAAGGAACTAGAGGCACTACCTTCAATCTCACTCAACTCATGTGAATTCTGAATGTAGGTCACATTAACAGAATTCTCTGAATTTTCCTTCCAATTCCAGATCATAGTTTCATCAAACAACACATCTCTTGACAAGATTAACTTCTTAGTGCATGGATCAAACACTCTGTATCCCTTCTCACATGTAGCATATCCAACAAACACACATTTGACACTCTTAGCATCTAGCTTCTATCTTATCTCAGATGGAATATGCACATAACAGATTGATCCAAACACTTTTAGATGACTAATTCCTGGTTTTCTGCCACTGTAGGCCTCAAATGGTGTTAGATTATCAAGTGCTTTTGTAGGTGATCTGTTTAGAATATACACTGCTGTGTGTACTGCCTCTGCCCACAGAAAGTATGGCATGCTTTTATCATGAAGCATTGCCTTGGCCATTTCTACAAATGTCCTATTCTTCTTCTCCACTACTCCATTTTGCTGTGGAGTATAAGCCATAGACATTTGTCTTTGTATTCCTTCAGTCTCTAAGAATTGGTTGAATTCATTTGATACAAACTCACCTCCTTTGTCACTTCTTAAGCACTTTACTTTGAAACCACTTTGTAATTCTACCATTGCTCTAAACTTCTTGAAACAAGTTAGAGCCTCAAATTTCTGTCTTAGGAAATAAACCCATGACATTCTTGTACAATCATCAACTAGTAGCAGGAAGTACTTATTCCCAGCAATTGATTCATTCTGCATAGGACCACACAAATCAGTGTGTATAAACTCTAGAGGACTACTTGCTCTCCAAGCTCCCTCTTTTGGAAACCAATCACGATGTTGTTTCCCAAACTGGCATCCGTCACATACACCATCAATATTTTCAAGATGTGGAAGACCATACACCATTTCATTCTCTCTGAGTTGTTTAAGGCTCCTGAGATTTAGATGTCCTAATCTCTTGTGCCACATCTAGGTAGAACTTGAATCAATGCTAGCTTTCAGAACAAGTTGATTGTTTTTCCACAGAGAAAGAGGATAACATCTATTTTTATTCTTCTTAACTTTGATAACAAGATTATCAAGAGAGGGTCCATCAAATATACTACATATGCCTCCTCTAAACAAGAGATAGTATCCATGCTCATCCATTTGTCCCACACTGAGAAAATTTTCTTTCAATCCTGGCAAGTGCATAACCTCCCTAATGTACTTCTTCCCTTTGTTAGTGTCAATTTCCAAAGAACCCATTCCAACAACATTTACTAATGCACCAGTGGGCATTTGTACCTTTCCAGCAACATTTGTCCTTATATCAACAAGAAGATCAGCATTCCCTGTCATATGATTGCTACACCCACTGTCTATGTACCAGTTACCATTGACATTTGTCTTTGAAATTGCACTATTAGGATATAACAAATTCTCTGCACTTCCACCTGATTTACAGAATTTGCTTTTTGCACAATCTTTCCTGCAGTGCATTCTCTAGCCCAGTGACCAAACTTATCACAATTATAGCATTTGGGCTTTCCCTTATATCTACACTGTGGTTTGGTACCCTCCTGACCCATTGACTGTGACTGGTACGTATTTGATACAGGACTATTGAAAGGTTTCTGTTGAAACCGAGGCTTTGAATCCCATTTCTTCTCCTTAGAATTCCAATTCTTCTTAAATTTCGATGGACCAAATTGAGTCTCACTCCTATTTTGCCCTTTTGGACTCACTGAGAATGATGCAAATGCTTTCTCAGTGGTATCAACATTATGTAAATCGAACAGTTGTTCTTGACTCTTAAAGATTGCAACTACTTCCTGCAATTCTACAGTCTCTAGACACTTTGTGTTTTCTATAACCAAACAAATAGAATCATCCGGTTTACTCAGACTAATTAAAACCTTTTGCACAAGTCTCTCATTAGAAAGAGATTCACCAAATGTTCTCATCGGATTAATTAGTTCATTCAGTCTTGTAAGATAACTAGATAGGGACTCATCATCTCGCATTCTAGCATACTCAAATTCTCTTCTAAGATTATGAAGTTTTACGGATCTAACCTGATCACCACTATGGTATTCGCCATACAGTAGATCCCATGCCATCTAGGCTGAGTCGGCGTTGGCAATCCAAGGAAAGATCTGATCCGAGACTGCGTTTTGTATAATACCTAGAGCCTTTGCATCCTTCATGAACACAACAGTCATTTCTTCATTGACTGCATCGTCCGATGACCCTTCAGCTTCCTTCTTCTTCTTCGAGTCAGGGGTTGTAATCCCTTTCTCCACCAGATTCCATAACCCAAGCGATTTGAAGATCGTTACCATCTTAATCCTCCAGAACTCGTAGTTCTCACCGGAGAAAATTGGAGTTCTTACCTCCGAGCTTCCAAATCTAGACATCTTGGTCCGACTATTGATTTCTCTCCTCAAATGGAACTCCAGCAACCTTCACCGAGATTTGACTTAGCTCAATGACTTCACAGCTTCACGCCCAGACTCAGTTGATCGAAACCGGCTCTGATACCATGTTAGTGTTTGATAGAGTTAATTCGAAGGAGGAAGAGAAGATGAAATTTCAGAAAAGGAAAAACAGGGAGAGAAGAACGTGGTTGTTTTCTTTCTTCTACAGAAACACAGAGGAATAATTTGTTTTCATTAATTGCCTCTCTCACACGCACACAACGTGCAAAGAGAGATATATAGCTTTACAAAACTGAGCTGGATCAATACAATCAAAACAGATCTCAGCCACTTATTTAGATATTGACTAAGATCATCACACATGGCACTCATGGCCTTTACATCTATATATCTTCTCACTTAGTATTTAACATAAGTGCATACACATATTAACATCACAACTTATTTCTCTCCGGTCCAGAACTCATAAAAAACCATACTTATTTCTCTCCTGTCCAGAACTCATCAAAAACCATCTCGTACAACTATGGAGACGTTGAAATAGGTAGCGATTGTTGTGGCCAAATAATCGTCAGCAATGGAGTCACGACATTTGGATGATAACTATTAAACAAACTGATATGTTATATTAAGGGTGGACACTGATATGTCATCTTCTTGTTTTTACAGTGTAGGTTTACGTAAAAATAAATAAAACCGAATAAAATACTCGAAAGTAGAAATTAAAGTAAAATTATAAACCTGGGTTTTCTGCGTACGAGTTGAAAAGCTATGAAATTTGTTTTCTGCGTATGTTTTTCACGATATCTATGATTAGCAGGAAAAAGGAATAAAGAGAGAAAAAAAAGGTAAAGGCAAGTTCTTGTTTATACATTCGGGTGGCTACAATATCCCGTGAACTTAAGTTCATCGAGATATTAAACTGATAGATGAAAGTGATGAAGATACAAGATTTGTTTCTTTAAATCTCACCCGTTGATTTGATATTATAGATTTTCTGCATACATTGTAGGTCTACGTAAACATATGAACTGCAATACACACACACACACACACACACACACACACACAAAAGAACAAGCTAAAGGTAAACTTAATTAATAACCTGGGTTTTGTGCAGTCAAGTTGGACTAAATAAAGATTGAATGTTTACCATTGCCTGAATCGTATAATCATGTTTGCTAAGTAGCTTGTTTTTATATAATAAATAGTAATTCAAGAAGCAAAATTGTAATCGTGAAGTGTATGGAGACAAGGAAATGCATGATGCCTATGTACAATAGTAAAGCACTTTTTTATTTTGCTGAGAATGTAGTCCCCTCCATACAATCAAACAAACAAAACGAAACAAGATGAGATGTGAGGTATACCACAGTTTAATTATTATGGTTATTATTATTATTTCTTTATTGACAAGATGTTATTTTGTACTACTCTAGGAAGATTCGAAGTTGGGTTCAAGGGGGCGAAATTTACGTGGGTTCTTATTTCTATGAAGATATATATTGAGATTTGAGCTCATCTCCCCTACATAGTTTGGGGTGCTGCTGCAGAGAAGTTGCTCCATACATGGCTTCGTTAAGGAGCCCACTCGGTAAGTACCCGATATAATTTTCTCTATGAACATGTTATGATTTTAGTGAACTGGGTTCATAAATTTGCTGCTGTTATAGTGAAGTAAAATTCTATGGTGTGGTATTGAATGATCTTCATCATGGCTTTTACATCTTCGACTCTTTGCCTTCTTTCTGTTTGATCATTTCTTTCTGTGAATCTATATATAACTGCACTCCATGCAGTTTTTCATTTTACTCATGTTTTCCTACTTTTCCCTGTGCTTAACATGCAGTTTTATGATGATTTGTGAACCTTTTTCGGATATGCAGGAAGTAGCCTTTCATGGATTTGTGGTGGAGAACTTGAATTGGGTTTTTACTGCACTCAAAGAACTATCATCAATGGCGTAAATCAACTCTTCCTCTTTACTTTTCTCTTATTTAGCCTTATAAGTACTATAAGGAAGCATTATATTACTGTTCCAGCCAGAAGGGACCAGTGCTCTCTAGTTGTTTCAATCTGCTGTGCTCTTACTAGCATTGCATATTTTGCTGCTGGTTTATGGGATCTAGTAGCCAATGATGATCAATCAGAACATTTTGTCCAGTTGGATTACTTTGTCCGAGGACTATTTTGGATTTTTTTCACATTTTCCTTGCTTGTTCAAAGATCCAAGTGGATCAAAATCCTAAACTCCCTTTGGTGGCTCTCCTCCTTTTCATTGGCCTCAGCTTTAAACATCGAAATACTTGTAAGAACTCATAGCATTGAGATGTTTGATGCAATGACATGGCCAGTGAGCTTGTTACTTCTCTTATGTGCTGTTAGAAACCTCAGTCACTTTGTTCATCAGCATGCCCAAGATAACAGCCTATCTGAACCTCTATTGGCCAACAAATCGATAGGAAAGAGCCAGAAATCAGAACTAGATCATGCTAGTTTCCTGAGCAAATTGACATTTGCTTGGATTAATCGTTTACTCAACTTGGGTTCCTCGAAAACATTAGCTCTTGAAGACATCCCTTCTCTTGTTTCTGAAGACGAAGCAGATTTAGCATACCAAAAGCTTGCTCATGCATGGGATTCACAGGGAGAAGGGCTCAAGCAGCACCGGGAACCTGGTTCTGCAGACGATAGTGAAAGTTTACATGAAAGAAAGTATGTGGATAGCATTATTTGCATTTATCAGGACGATTGCAATTGTAGTTTCTCCTCTTATACTATATGCTTTTGTAAATTACTCGAATAATGAAAATGCCTCTCTCTCTGAAGGCCTCACTATTGTGGGGTGTCTAATTATTTCCAAAGTGGTTGAATCTTTGAGCCAGAGACATTGGTTTTTCAACGTGAGGAGGTCTGGAATGAGGATGAGGTCAGCCTTGATGGTGGCAGTTTATCAAAAGCAGCTGAAGCTTTCTAGCTTGGGAAGGAGAAGACACTCAGCTGGTGAGATTGTAAATTATATAGCAGTTGATGCCTATCGAATGGGCAAGTTCCCGTGGTGGCTACATTCCACATGGAGCTATGCGTTGCAACTGTTCCTTGCCATTGGAGTTCTTTTTTGGGTGGTGGATCTTGGTGCTCTTCCTGGTTTGATTCCTCTCTTGATTTGTGGTCTCCTGAATGTGCCATTTGCAAAGGCACTTCAAAAGTGTCAGTCCCAAATCATGATTGCTCAAGACGAGCGACTCAGAGCCACTTCTGAGATCCTTAACAGTATGAAAATCATCAAGTTACACTCCTGGGAAGAGAAATTTAAAAACGTTGTTGATTCCCTTCGTGAACGTGAATTCAAATGGTTGTCTGACTCGCAATTTAAAAAAGTTTATGTCACTTTGATGTATTGGATGTCACCCACCATCATCTCTTCAGTTGTCTTTCTCGGATGTATCCTTTTCAAAAGTGTCCCTCTAAATGCAAGTACCATATTCACGGTTCTAGCTTCACTAAGAAGCATGGGGGAACCTGTAAGAATGATACCAGAGGCTCTTTCAATGATGATCCAAGTCAAGGTTTCATTTGACAGGCTCAATGTGTTTTTTCTTGATGACGAGCTGAAAGATGACGAAGTAAGGAAGTTGCCCTCACAAAATTCCCATAAGAGCTTAAGAATAGAAAGGTGTAATTTCAGCTGGTATCCTGATCAATCAACCGATCCAACTCTCAGAGATGTGAATTTAGAAGTGCAACGGGAGCAGAAAGTTGCAGTTTGTGGACCAGTTGGAGCCGGAAAATCATCACTACTATATGCTATACTTGGAGAAATGCCGAAAATTTCAGGAACTGTGAGTTTAAAACAGATGAAAACTTCAATATACTGGATGCACTATGTTTTTTAGTCTTGACACTAACTTTATTAATGCTTGCAAGCAGGTTGATGTATTTGGAACCATAGCCTATGTTTCTCAGACTGCTTGGATACAAAGTGGGACAGTTCATGATAACATACTCTACGGCAGGCCAATGGACAAGAACAAATATGAGAATGCCATAAAAGCTTGTGCTTTGGATAAGGACATTGATAGTTTTGACCATGGTGATCTTACTGAAATAGGAGAGAGGGGGCTTAACATGAGTGGGGGACAAAAGCAGCGGATTCAGCTGGCCCGAGCTGTCTATAGTGACACTGATATCTATCTTCTTGATGATCCCTTTAGTGCAGTGGATGCCCATAATGGTGCAACTCTATTTCATGTAAGAAAGACAAAGTTCAAGCGTTTTCAGAAGCGTGAAAACCACATTTAGCTTAGTAATCTCGTTGTGGAAAGAGTTTACTCAATTTGAATGAGTTATGCAGGAATGCATCATGGCTACTCTAGCAAAGAAAATTGTGATTCTGGTGACTCATCAAGTTGAATTCCTCTCAAAAGTTGATAAAATTATAGTACGTTGTTATTAACTCATTTTCAAAGTTTATGTGCAATAAAGATTCAAATTATTTTGCACATGAAACCTTGTTTCATTTGTAGGTAATGGAGGTTGGACATGCCACTCAATCAGGAAGCTATGAGAGTCTTTTGACAGCAGGAACAGCATTTGAGCAGCTTGTACATGCTCATAGAGATACGGTAACAACATTGGGTCGTTCCAATAATCAAAGTCAAGGAGAATCTGAAAAGGGAGATATAGTTCGGCCGGAGGAACTTCAGGCGGGTTACCTCACTACAATTAACAGTGAAGGGGATATTTCAGTGAAGGGTGTGCCTGGCGTGCAACTAACAGAAGAAGAAGAGAAAGGGATTGGTGATGTTGGACTGAAACCCATTCGGGATTATTTTCTTGTGTCTAAAGGAACTCTTCTTCTAATCTTAGGCATAATGGCACAATCTGGTTTTATCGGATTTCAGGCTGTTTCAACTTATTGGCTAGCTCTAGGCATTCAAATGCCTAACATAACCAACGGCATGCTCATCGGCGTTTATACAGCTATTTCAACATTTAGTGCTGTGTTTGTATATCTAAGGTCATTTTCAACAGCCCATATGGGATTGAAAGCTTCCAAAGCCTTTATCTCTGGTTTCAACAATGCTATATTTAAGGCTCCCATGCTCTTCTTTGACTCAACCCCTGCTGGCCGGATTTTGATACGAGTGAGTGGTCAAAATGCTACTTTATGCACTCTCCTAACTGTATTTCAATCACTCGTTATCAAAACCATTCGATGTTTCTACTTTTGCAGGCCTCATCTGATTTAAGTATTTTGGATTTTGATGTACCTTTCTCCATGATCTTCATTGTGTCTGCTGGCATTGAACTGCTAACAACGATTGGAATTATGGCTTCTGTCACATGGCAAGTTCTCATTGTAGGCATTCTCGCCATGGTTGCCGCAAATTATGTTCAGGGGTATTACCTAGCCACTGCAAGGGAACTAATAAGAATCAATGGAACAACTAAAGCTCCGGTTATGAACTATGCATCGGAGACATCACTTGGAGTGGTTACCATAAGAGCTTTTAAAATGGCAGACAGATTCTTCCACAACTACTTGAAGCTAGTTGACACAGATGCTCGACTGTTATTTCATTCTAACGCAACCATGGAGTGGTTAATTTTAAGGACAGAAGCACTTCAGAATTTGACCCTTTTCATGGCTGCTTTCTTACTTATCTACTCCCCAAGGGTTATGTTGCTCCAGGTACTTATTAGAGCAATCCTTGTTTGAATTTCATGGTGCTTATAGGTGTTTATCTTGAACAAATTTTCTCAATATCTGCAGGGCTTATAGGGCTTTTGCTGTCATATGCTTTATCAATAACGGGGACACAGATTTTTGGGACTCGATGGTATTGCAACTTATCCAACTACATTATCTCAGTTGAAAGGATAAAACAATTCATGATGATTCTGCCAGAGCCTCCAGCAATTGTGGAGGATAAGAGGCCACCATATTCATGGCCTAACAAGGGTAGGATAGAGCTCTATTCTCTGAAGGTAATATATTATTGCTGTTCTTTAACGACCTTATCATTTGATCGAGTTAAAATTCTAACCATTAATTATTTCTTTTTGGTTGGTTTAAAGATAAAATATCGTTCAAATGCTCCGCTAGTTCTAAAGGGAATTACATGCACATTCAAAGAAGGCACTAGAGTAGGAGTTGTGGGAAGGACAGGAAGCGGAAAAACTACACTCATAAGTGCTTTGTTCCACTTAGTAGAGCCGACCAGTGGTAAAATTCTTATAGATGGACTTGACATCTGTTCAACGGGTCTAAAAGATTTAAGAATGAAGCTCAGCATCATCCCTCAAGAGCCAACTCTTTTCAGAGGTAGCATCCGAACCAACTTGGATCCTCTAGGCCTTTACTCTGATTATGTGATATGGAGGGTGAGCTAACTGACTCCTGTTAAATGATGAAAAAGTCTTTCCCTGCATAAATTTACTAATGAAACCATGTTTTTAGGCATTATATACAATGAGTGCTGTTTCGTACTAGTATGATTTTAAGGACATTTTCATTTGCAGGCTCTAGAGAAGTGCCAACTTAAGGCGACAGTCAGCAACCTACCTAATCTACTCGACTCCTCTGGTGGGTTTATAATCTTTCCTATGGAAGAATGAGAAACACAATCATGAACATCTTACTTAACCCCCGGTTCCAACTATAAACATATTGTTCTGTAATTATAACTATAATGACTTCAACAGTGAGTGATGAAGGGGAAAATTGGAGTGTCGGGCAACGCCAGCTCTTTTGCCTTGGAAGAGTCCTTCTCAAGAGGAACAGAATTTTAGTTCTCGATGAGGCTACTGCCTCCATTGATTCTTCAACAGATGCCATTCTGCAGAGAATCATAAGGCAGGAATTTGCAGAATGCACGGTTATAACCGTAGCTCACAGAGTTCCAACTGTTATAGACAGTGACATGGTCATGGTCCTCTCCTATGGTATTCTTTTATCTTTTGATCATATTTTAATCAAACTTAATACATCAAAAAAATTAAAAAAAAGGAAAAAAAAATACGAATAAGCTGATGCTCGACAAGCCTATGTGCTTAATCCAAACTGCAGGGCATGTGCTGTTTTGGTAATTGGATATTAAATCCTAAAGCTAATATGTAATGTGATTTTGTTTAAAAATATAGGGAAGCTGGTGGAGTATGAACAACCTTCAAAGCTGTTGGATACCAACTCCTACTTCTCCAAACTTGTTGCTGAATATTGGTCAAGCTGCAAGAAAAACTGATGCCACCAAAATGTCAGCAACCACAACTCATCTAGTTTGCAATATGAATTCCCTGCTCCAAGAAAATCATGATTCATGGCTGAAATCGTCGATGGAACGCAATACTTCAATTGTGGGAGTGAGAGACACTGATCAAATTATCATTTGTAACTTATAAATTAATATTAAGAATTATGTCCTTGGAAAGTTTGCTGTTAAAATTATTTTTGTGTAATGAGAAGCTTGAGGTCACTGTAAATTATGAAATGGAATAATGGACCTTCAACTTTTCATGTTGGAATAACACTAATTGTAGAGACATGTTTTACTCCTTTCCTTTCTTCCTTTTTCCTTTTTGGGTATATTCATATTTCCAAGAGCATCCCTTTACTTCTACGGAATCAAATTGATGATGGTTTCATAGTGAAGTTGATGATAAGGTTTGGAATGGATTGGTAATTAGATTTGCACTACAAGTTTCTTGATGTCTAACATTTACAGGTCTGATATACTTGTAGACATAAGAATAAAATTGAATATAATTTTGACAGAAGCAGTAGTGTTCAAGTGCTAATCAATTATTTAGTTAATATGCCCTTAATTACTTGATCATTTCATTTGAATTCCTTCCACAACTTCACATTGCAGTGAAATAAAGTAAAAATGATTTACAAAATGAACTCTTTCAGAGAATGGAAAACGAAATTGTTTTTAAAAGAGCCCCTAAATTTAGATGTTACGCAAGAAAAAGAAGGTCAAAGTGCTTCTCCTAAAGCCCACTTGGCATATTATCATGCTTATTTTGACGTACCCTACGACTTTTAAGAGAAGCACTTTTCACCACTTTTTATTATCTTCACGTATGTTCTGTATCCTTTGAGACAAAAGTGTAGGCAGGCAACAAAATATATGATTTGGCACTTGACAACCTTACTGCAATATATAATGCAAGAGCTAGTTTATCATTTATGACAATTCAAATTCATTGAATAAACGTCTTAATTAGAATCGTTTATTCTTTTGGTCATCTTTTCAAGATTATCTAAATTATATTTGATTTAGAATAGTCATCCATATATAATAAAAAAATAACAGTAAATTATAAGGATGCTACTATTGTCATAACAATGATTTGTTTGGCACATATAGGTCTCTAAATTGAACAAATTTTTCTAAGATGAATATTAGATGATGATAAAAAAACATGAATGGTTTCGATTATGATATTTTTATAAGGAGAAATAATGTCATATTAAATATGAATGAGGAGTGGAGTTAAGTTGTAGAGGAGGGAGGGTAAAATGACAATTTACTCTAAATTACTCAAATTTAGCAGACGTTTATTAATAATCGAACATAAGGAGGCAGACACATTGCCTTTGCCATTTTTTGACATACAAAATTGTACTTTAGACTAGGGCCTCATTTTAATCTTGCACAGGGCCTTCTAAAACATTAAACCGGCCATGTCCGTTGTACAAAACTGTTATCACGACTTTTTGCAAATTAAACTGCTCTAAAACCCTCTAGAGACAATGTGTGAGAGGTCTTAGGTTCGATTATTATTAAAGGCAAATTTGAACAACATCATTACTAGCCCATTGTGAGGCTAAACTCACCCCCTCCTCCTTAGTGTAGATAATATCGTTTGTTAAAAAAAACAAAAATCACTCAAATACATCATGTTGATATGTTTATGTCCTTGTTCATAGCTTATGAGATTGTACGTTGTTAATTTGTGGTGATGATATCGATACCAACGTTTTTTTAACGGTTTTGCTAAACTACTTGCATCTTATATTTTGACGGACAATAAATCTAAACTATTAATTTAAGTTGATTTCACTATCCAACTAATACAGGAACATGAACCATCATCTTTTCCTCGTTTGAGCGGTTTCTTTTATAAGACTATGACAACAATCTCTGTGGACTCTGCCCACGTTTCAGCCTAGGAAAGTTGCCTTTCATGACTAAGAAGGCGAGGATCAAAATCCCATTTGGTATATATGCATGCATCATAAGTTAAAAGTTAAAACATATATAAATATGTAACTAGACCGTAAAGCCTGCCAGTTAAATAAGTTTGAATGGCCTTTTGTTTTCTTCTGTTTCTTTAATTTTTTTAAAGCTGCACAATTTGTTCGTGGCAGGAATTTCCGTCGGGGATGCTTTCTAGCCGACGAGCACACAGCTCCCCGAGAGGTCGGCACCGGTTGATGCTTTCTGTCGGGCTTCTGCTTTACTGGCGGGCTTGTCAGGCAAAGCCTGTCGAGCAAGGCTTGTCGGGTAAGGCTGAAAGAGAAGGACAGAGTTAACTTTGAAAGGTGCCTTTGTGGGGCCATAGGTATAGGCCTTGAGGCTCACAATCAAGATTAACTTTTAAGTGCTCAGGCGTGCCACTGCCATCTTCAGCATGGCAGATGTAAAACGGATGATGAGTTTTAATTATATATATACTCGAGAGACTATGTTAGTTATGACAGGTGCCTTTGTGGGACCTTAGATGTAGGCCTTGAGGCTTCCCGTTAATAACTAACTTAGTACTCGTATATATAAGGTTCGTTTTCTTGGTTATATGAGTCTTATAACCATTATACTTCTGATTACCTGAGCTCGAAGAGCAGAATGAATCCAAATAGGTGCCTTTGTAGGGCCTTGAATGGGCCTTGAGGCTTCCCATCAGAATTCATTCTATACTTAACGTTCTAGCCCAAGGAGCAGAATGAATCCAAATAAGTGCCTTTGTAGGGCCTTGAATAGGCCTTGAGGCTTCCCATCACAATTCATTCCGTACTTGAACGTTCTATGGTAATCATAATATAATAGAAATAAAACTAAGTGACAGGTCGATTACTTGCGCCTCAAGTAACTTCGGACTTCTTGTTTATCAAAGCTTGTCGTGGATGGGTTAAGTCCACCTAAGGTTCTTTTTTTATGCCTTGAGGCCAAGGACTTTTGAGTGATCAAATCTTACATGCCCGAGGGCTTAGAACTTAGATCTGGCTTGAAATGTGAAGACATATTCAAATCGGATTCAAGCGCTGAGAAAGTCTTTTAATAGCCATATTACTAGAAATAACTTGGATACAACTTGTAATATACAACATATTGCTAGGCTAATGAATGAAAAGACAAAAACAAAGAGGGTCGGGCAAGGTTTAACCTTGTCGGGCAAGGTTGATCGTCTTGCAACTTCCTATCTTTGTGGTTTATCAGGAGGTTTGAAAGCTTAGAAAAGGGGTTGGGAGATGAGTTTACAGAAAGAAATCGATACTACAGCAAGAGTTGAACAGGGTAGCAGAGCTATTACAAAGGGTTTATCCCGAAAGGAATGAAGGCTTGGGCTAACTATAGCTTCGTTTTGAAGGCAAATCTGGCTTTGAGCAGAGTTTGTGCTTGTATTTGTTGGTTTGTTTGAGTGTCCTTAACTCTAATTTCTCTTTCTTCTTTTATAGACACTTTGACTTGGCCTCCTGTAGCAATAATCTTGCCCGAATGCAGTTTAAAGGATAATGACTCATCAGCTATTTACTTGTACTGCCACTGTAAAGTACTTTTGGGCTGATTAGCTGACTGGTCTATACCACTTGGCCCTTGGGTAGGTGAGCAAGTGGTGCAAATGATCTGCACCTAGTCAGGAAAGGCTTTTTCTGCCTTCTGGGCTTGGGCTGTGCTTCGGGCTTTTCTCCTCTTTTTGGGCCAACTCCCTTCTGAGCCCAAAGTTTAAGTTTTAACCCAAACACAATCCTTACTTCTTTTTTTTTTCCTAAACAAACGATATTATTTATATTAGGGAAAGGAGGTGAGCTTAGCCTCACAATGTACTAACAATAAAGTGGTTCAAATTTACCTTTGGCGAGAATTGAACCTTAGACATCTAACTAAGAAGTGAAGGAATAACACTAGACCCTAGTACTAAGTGACAATCCTTACTTAATGTTTTATTAGTAAATAGATGTTCAACTCTTGCATGACGGCATGGAGTCGAACCCCCTGTCGGTGGCTAATCTAACAAAATCTATTGGACAAAAAAAAAGAAAAAGAAAGAGGTGACTTGTTTCTTCAGAGAGAAACAAAATGAAGGGGATCCTCCACGGCAGGCTATAAACTTTGTGAGAATGTCACAGCCCATATAAAAAGTACAATTGGAAAGAACATAAATGCAGAAAACCAACATTTTCAATCTTTAATATTAGTTTTTCTATGATATGTACTACTAAATGGTTCGAAAAGTCAACAGTTAGATCTCATGTATAGAAATCTAATGGATTTTTGCATGAAATTCATACCACTAAGTGAAACATGGCAATGTAGCTAGACCCCTTTAATATGTTAGAGTTGAATCTTGTAATGGACAAGGATTGTCTGCCCTCCCACTTCCGGTGTCCTCCCATACCCTCCTGTTTGTGTGGTCACGGTTAAGCCACGTCAACATTTTAGATTATTTTTTATAGAGATAATAAGACAAAAATGAATAGTAATATAAAATGTTGACGTGGCTTAACCGTGACCACACAAAATAGGAGGGCACGGGAGAGCACCAGAAGTAGGAAGGGCAAACAATCCTTGTCCTCTCGTAATTTCTGTTTAGCATGTTTTTCTCCTAACAAATGTGGTAGGTGATAGTCTACCATATACATCTGCGACGTGAATATGACAATTAGTTTTATCTGTTTGGTTTTGTGAATTTCCTAATGTAGTAAGTGTTATAATTAGGTTAATTTGACCTTTCATAGTATTACAATCCGCTATAATTCCCTTCACTTTTCAGAAGGAAAAGAAAAAAACAATTTCCCTCTTTGTTTCTTTTCTCAAGGATTATATTGATCCAATTTCTTGATCAATAAGAAAACACAAAACTTACAAACCTTGGTTTCCAACCTAAGAAAACAAAGTTAGGGTAAAATTAAGGGTTTCCATGAATTTGCTTGGCGCTATCACATCAATTAGGTCAACCAACCACACACACTTGTACATTACACAAACAGAGTAATTATTTAACTAATTTTTACTATTGCTGGACAGGGAGAGCTTGAGGTAGTGCCTCAACAGAAATAGTCTGCAACTTGCAATCTGCTGAAAGAAACTGAGCATTTTCTTCAATGGAAATTGAGTTGATTAGGTTTAGCAGAATCTGCTCAAGCTCCTCCCCATCAGTCCACTCATGGATGCCAGCCTTGATGAGTAATGGGTTTTTGCAGATTAGGTCAAAAAGTGGGAAGTTCTTCCTTGGCATCACAAAATCTCCTTCTTTGAGCTTCAAACTTGGGCAGTAATCTCCACTTCCATCACCAAGATAGATTAACCTTTTCTTCCCCTCAGTTGATACAGAAGTCTGGATTCTTTCAAGGATCACACTCTGTAAATAATTAAAAGTACAGTAAAATTAATAACTTCATGGTTGATTAATTTTCAACAATAGAGTCTATTAAACATTGTGTTTATATATATATATATATATATAATATTATACACTAAAGACATCTAAATAGAGAAAGGGTATTCAAATTTGGATGCGATTAATATATTGTTTGTTATTTATATGAAGTCATTATTATGTATGAGAAAAATAGTGACCTCATGTAAAAATCCTTATTGATTATGACATATTAAAGATTGGGGGCTGACAAATAGAACACAGTGGTCATAGGATGTCCAGAAAATAAAGCAAAAATAGAGTAATACTTTCCAAGCCTTTTGGACCCGATTGTTCTAATTCTGTTGGTGCATTATATATATATATATATAATTATTCTAAAATATGAATATACCTTGCACATGTTGGGAGGGCAGAGGCTGCAGCCATGAGGGGAATTGGTGAAATCACAGTAAGGTGAAATCCTAAGACTTCCTTCTTCATCAACATAACTTGGGTTGGTGTTGATCTCTGAGAAATATTCCTCTAATCCAAGATGCTTCAAAATTGTCTCAATAAAAAACAGATTTGCATCACTCAAAATCCTCAAATCACACCTGCAAAACCCCACAAAAACAATAAAACCACCACAAATTAATTTTCTTATTCATAAATAATAAATAATTAAAAAAAATAAAAAAAAGAGTAGTTTACAGAAAGAAAAGTTTGGAGAGGGTTAACATACCCTAAGCATGAGCTGCTTTAATGGCTGGCACAACTCTTGGATGAATTGGGATCCTTTTCAGAACCTCCGCAGTGTCTTCAATGGTTTTTCCTTGCGAACGAAGCTCCTTCATCATCGTATCCTGCATTTTTTTTTTGTCAAAAAATAAACACATATTAATTAAAAACAACATTAAACTAAACCAAAAAATTCATAAAAACAACATATATATATGCAACATAAACATATGACGAAATTAGAAACGATACGAACCATGAGTGAGTTCCAAGGCATGGTGGGGAGAATTTGATTGAACAAGTCAGTGGCACCGAATTCATCCACCACCCAATTGTCACTATCACACTCAATGATTGTCTTGTCAAAGTCGAAAACCACCACAATTCCTGCCATTTTTTCTGAAATTTTTTGCACCAAGAGAAAAAAACACACACGGAAGCAGAAGAACAAGCTTAAAGAGTGTTTCTTAGTTGTTATAATTCCTTCTGAACAAACGCAAAGAAGAGAAGGGTATTTATAGCAATCCAAGTGTGTAATTAGTAGCTAATACGGATTAAAATTCCAATGGAATATTACGGGAATAAAGACGTATCTGGAATCGAATGCCCTCTTGGCTAATATTTGTTGGGTGTGTGATGGGGTTGTGGCCGTTAGATTCAAGAACTTTCGGATGGTTGCAAGATCGGATGGTGCAGAGTCTAGGGATAAGATGAGTAAAACGCGGGAATATGAGGAATATTCGAAGGGAATTGAGTTCATTCTGGTGGCTGCCCAACTTTGGAACGCACTTACCACTAACATTGGGGAATATTCTGAGCATGCTTCAGTCGGTGATCCTATTTTACCTGTTTTTTTGTGGCTGCTAAGTGCTGCGTCACACTCCACCTCTACATTTGGAGGAACCGTGTCGGTTTGGGTTCTATATTTTAATCAGAATCTTTATTAACTATAACGGTAATGTTAACAAAATTAAATTTTGTAAACTAAATAATGATTAGATTATTACTTTAAGTATTGGTTAACTAAAATTAGGGGTGTAGTCAATTTGGATTTCAGATAATTTTAATAGACTTTTTTTAAATGACTGAGTTTAAAGGATTTTAATATAATTTATAATTTTATATAGATTTTGATAGTTTATTGGGTTTCCATTATAGATTTCTTTGGATTTGTATAGAGATTTTTTTTAAGATTTTACTCTTACAATATATAAAATGAATTTCTTTCCTAGTACACAATATGAAAGAAACATAAAAACTTAGCAGAGAGAACATTGGGGTAGATATTGTAATTTCTAACGTAAGAGAATTTTTGTTGGGGGGTTCTCACCAAATATCAATATGCTAGAAATTGCATTTCAAAGAAGAGACTTGATTCTCCAACCTTTAATCATCAATCAAAAGCTTCACAGTACCACCTTACTCCTGAAACCTATATGTACACCACTAACAATCTATAATAACTTTAGCAGACCCAACACTTTAAGGCAGAGTAGACTCATTTGGGTATAATTCAATTCAGTCACATATAAGCAAACCAGAAAGACCCACAATTTAGTCACATAATATCATTAATTAAATTAAACACATCATTCATTAAACATAATCCAACATAATCCAATTAACAAAAAGTATGAATAAGCTAATTAAACATAATCCAAAATTAAACGAACAAATAAAAACTAATGTATCATGAGTCAAATCATGTCACAGCCCGTCCCGAGATTTTTATCGGAATATGTGAAAAGACGAGTTTACCCTCGGACGTTAAAGGATGTGTGTGAATTATAATTGGGTTAAATTGTTTTAGATTGGTGACCCAATTAAAACTAAGATTTTCCTTAGTTTTGATTGGTGATTTTTGGACCACACACATACCCATCTTCTCTCTCTCCTCCCGTACTTCTCTCTCTCAGACACTCTCTCTCTCTCTCTCTCCTTTCTACGTACGGAAGTCAACCAAAACCTTTGCAAACACGACGGATCGAAGTGGAAAATGACACCATTGTGTTCGTGAAGCTCAGACGAACACATCCATACCATTTACAAGTAAGAACTACTTCGAAATCACGTGAAAATCCTAACCCCGAATGAGGTACTGTTCATGCAAAAATTTATGGATTGTTTTTATGGAATTTGAAGCTTATAGGAAGCTTTGTGAGGTCCCTAAGAGGCTAGGGATAGTTCGTTTGAGGATTTTGGACGTCGGAAAGTGGAGATCGACAAGTTTTAAATTTGGCCGGAAATTCGAGGTAATTTCAAATGTGTTCTCGTGAATTTCAAGGACCCAAATTGGTATATCATGATTCTACTTGTCTTTAGCTTCATTTTGGTGAAAATTTCATGGAAAATGGTGTTGAATTGGCTGAGATATGAGGCTTTTCGATTTCCCAGTTTTCCGACGATGGCGAGGAGTCCGGCAAGCAATCGGAGAAGATGAGCGAATATTCCGTCAGAGTTGATGGAATATTCTGACGCCGTCAGGTAAACTTAACAGAATCTGTTAGCTTTTAACATAATATTCCTAATGGGGTTAGAGAATCCGTCAGGATTCCCTGCGCGTGGCCGCGCGTATTGTTGTGCACTTGCCGGCGCGTGGCGGAGCGTGTGGGGTCAGAAAATTATTTTAAAATTCCTGGGTGATCGTGACATTGTGTAGGTCACTGTGGTATATTCATATACCCAATTTGAGCTATGTATGAGAAGTTATTACATAGTTTGGTATATGTGCATTAAAGTGACGTTTATATAGTTGCTTCTCCTATAGGCGAGACCTATCCGGAGGACGAGCGTAGCCAGGTTAGGCATGGAGGTTACGACCTGGCTTCATATCTGTGAGTGGGCAGTAATTTTCAGTATATATATATATACTTGACATTTTTTCCTAGAAAACGTAGTTAAGGAAATGTGATTTAAATGCCATGCTATGCCTATATTTTATTTTAGTATATGCATTATCATAATTATGCATATTGTTGCATGGTGCTGTGGAGGCTCAGATAAGCTCAGGTAAGTTATGTTCGGTTATGTGAATTGTCGATGATGTGATATGTGATTGAATATTGTTAAGCTCATAAAGCTGCACTTAGGGTGATTGTGATATAGCCAGAGACATGACACAGGCCTGTTTATTATGTCACCTCCCGCACCATATGCTCATATTGGATCCAATTTAGGTGCACAGTCTTGTCGTACAGACCTTATTTATGGTTCCGACTCGTAGGTGACTAGCGATTAATCGCCCGGCTATTATGTGAGAGTAGTATTGAGCATAATTATATTACACCCATTATCGTCGTACAGACCTTTGCATTTGGTTCCGACTCTTGTGCAATATATTGCCGTATAGGTCATTGTAGTGACTCCGGTTAGATTGACTTTTGAGCTATGAATTTAGCCGTACAGACTACCACAGGGGTTCCGGCTAACATGTTATATTTCTATGAAACTATTCTTACCTGAATTGCTTATTCTGTTATATATAGGCATGGCATACATACAAATATGAATCTTGATTTTTGAGCATGATTTGAAATACATACATATTTATGTATTCTATTTTCTGGGAAAGTATCTATATACTTGTTTTACGGCGAGGGGTTAGTATATTCAAAGGAAAATAAGGTTTTCGTATAAATGTGTTTCTTCCCCTGATTCTTTGCTTGAATTATTTCCTAGGTCTCTTCATCATTCATCTGGGCCTCGAGCACACGATCAATTAAAATTGGCCTAACTTGAAAATTTGCAAGCAAGGCTTCCTCTCGATCTTCCACTCCTAACTCCACTCCAGTGGACCTCAAATCCGCTAGAAGAGGAACATGACAATCATAGATGGCATTAAGTCTAGTTGGAGTCTTCCTACTAAGTGCATCTGCCACTGCATTTGCACGACCAAGGTGATACTCAATCATGCAATCATAATCACTAAGTAACTCAATCCACCTCCGCTGCTGAAGATTAAGATCTCTTTGAGTAAATAGGCACTGAAGACTCTTATGATCTGTGAAGATCTTACATTTCTCACCAAAAAGATAATGTCTCCAAATCTTCAAAGCAAAGATGATAGCTACTAACTACAAATCATGAGTAGGGTAGTTCTTCTCATGAGGTTTTAACTGTCTCGAAGCATACCCTACCATGTTGCATCAATACACAACCCAGGCCATTCAAAGAAGTATCACTGTAGACTTCAAAATTACCATTATCATCTAAGAGTGTTAGAACAGGTGCATGAGTGAGATAATACTTCAAGTGCTGAAAACTTTGCTCACAACTATCATCCCACTCAAACTTAACATTTTTTCGAGTCAACCTCATCAATGGCAAAGCAATCACTGAAAAATCCTTAACGAACCGTCTATAATAGCCTGCTAGGCCAAGAAAACTTCGTACCTCAGTGACGGTTCGAGGTTGCTCCCAATTCTCTACAGCTGTCACTTTCTGATAATCCACTTGAATGCCTTAAGCAGAAATGACATGTCCCAAAAATGCCACTTGATCTAGCCAGAATTGGCATTTGCTAAACTTAGCATATAATTGGTGTTCCCTCAAACTTTTCAACACCAATTTAAGATGTCTAGCATGCTCAACCTTAGACTTAGAGTATACCAGAATATCGTTAATGAAGACAATAACAAATTTATCCAAATATGGCTGGAATGCTCGATTCATCAAAACATATATCCCCTCTAGGCATAGAAAACTCTAAATCAAATCTTAGAGGTGTAGGATGGGGTTGTGTCATTTGAGCAAATGTATGAGAGATAACAGAATGTGTAGCACCACAATCAATCAATACTTTAGCAAAATGACAAAGAACATTTAATGTACCCATGATTAAATCAGGATTGTTCTGAGCATCTTGCAGTGTCATGTTATGGATATGTCCCTGATTCTGCTGTCATCCACCACGACCTCTGTTAGCATGAACACCACGTCTTTGCCTTGGCTGACCTGACTGCCTCGAAGATCCTGCACTACTAGCAGTAATCTCTGAAGGATGATTTTGTGAAAACATGTTCATTTGAATAACATCTATAGCATGCAATTAACAATTAAAAGGCGGAATCATGCTTGCATGCACTCAAAAACAAAACATTACCCATGAAATTCAAAGCCTAGTAGATTGGTGAACCAAGACTCAACTCAAATCAAAGTGAGTTGAGAAATTTATACCTTTGTAGATTCCTCTTTGCATAAGCAAAGGCTAATCACCCAAGGAGAGGGCCTTCATTCCTTGCTTCTTAGATCCATGGATTTGGATGGAAGAATATGGTTCTCCAAGTTCCCAAAATTGAGAACCTCTAAGTGTCTACACCAAGGTTAGATTGGAAAAGAAATGAGTGACCTTGGAGGAGTTGGATTGCTAGCTAATCCCTCCAAGGGGGCCGGCCTCCTAGAGAGAAAAGGAGGGACATGTTCTCTCCAATTTTCTCCAAAAGAACACACTTTTGAATTTTGGCTATAAAGTTCTTTATATAGTTACTTCTTTAAGTGACTTAAAGAACCAAAACCCTAATTCATATCAAATGGCCGGCCACATAAGGGATTTGGGCTTTTGGGCTTTTGGGCCCTTGTGAATCTTTATTCATTAAATTGTCATACAACTTAAGTCAATGGGCTTGACGTTCGAAGTCCATTGGGCCTTAAGGTCCAAAACTATCCCGAGGTCTTCAACGAACTTATTCGTTTGATTAATTAACATATTAATTAATCCTTGCCATAAACAATTAAACCATTTAATTATTCTTACTCATCTCCATTGTTTCTTCAATCTCCACCTTACACGGTGTACGATCCATTAGGTTCCTTTTAGCGAGGCAGTGGGCGATTAAAACCATTTCAAATTGATTGTGAATTGAAACTTACTTTCAATTCTCCCTTTAGTGATTATACACGTTTAGGGCTTCCACAAACCATGAGTGACACCTAGCAGCATATCATGGTTACCCAAGCTAATCAGAAGAGGTAGATAACCTATTCAGTTTAGGATTACAAATGCAATACGGTCTTTCTCTAATACAATACTCTTGACCACATTGTTTGGTTTGATAGTTTATTCATGTCTACTATCCAATGTAATTCGTGTGCTTATATGATTACCTTGAATGTGATTTGGAACGACTTTCCTAAATCTCATTCATACTCTGGCCAGAGATTCTTAATCATATCATAGAGTATTCTCCCTCAAACGGTTTGAAGGTTAGAGATCCCTTGTTGCGCATTCACTTGCCTCCATAGCTAAGTGGCTTAACCCCAACTATACCGTGGACACCCTCCTAATGGAGTGACTTTGACATAATCAAAGATCAAGGACTTAACCATAAGACAACTATGATGCCTCAGGTCAAAGGACTACTTTGCATTATCCTAACCATGAGTTCTCATGTGACATGAATATGAGAACTCTTCTTTGATCGTGTTTAGTGAACTCATTCTCTATTGAGCACCTACGTACTTGTCTTGATGTCACACACATCAATGACTCGAGACTAGTCACTCTCCCTGAGAGAAGACACAGCACGTACTGATCTTAACGGACTGTCAATGCCCAATTGACAATCCTATAATCAGGAATGTTTAGGATGTGTCTACGAAAGAATGGTCTCATGAATCTAACTTCTTTAGACCGCATTCTCCCAATCACATATTCCTTGGACTTATCGTTTAAGCATATAACATTTATATGAGACGGCTCAAACAATAATCTTTGCCCTTGATATTAAACTAGATTAGTTTAACATGTGAAATGTCCGTAAAGTATCATCATATGATTGGTTTTAGGGCACATTTCCAACAATCTCTACCTGCTGGGACTATCCCCTTTGGTACCATTGGGATCCACCGGCTGAATGTGGCTGATATGACAGAGAACGTCTCTGATACTGAGGGTAACCACCCTGATAATGAGGATCATGAGAGTGCTGATACTGTCCTGAAGTATAAGGAGCGGCGTCGCCCTGATAATGATAAGCACCTCCTCATCCAGTTTGGGCATAACCACTAGATCCTGAAGCTTGCTGGGTCGGCACAAGTGGTGGGAAGGAAGGCTGTTGGGGCCTGTGCTGATTCTGAGGGCATTGAGCAGCCCTATGCCCCATCTGTCCACAAGTATAGCATCCACCGCTGCCTCTCCTACACTCCCCAAAATGCCTATTATTACACTTACGGCATAAAAGAGCACCTGATCCACCTGAACCACCAAAATCCCTTTGCCTCTGAAATCTCTGGCCTCCAGGAAATCTACCACCTCTCCTCTGCATATTAGAGCTCAAACCTCCGCTAGACGAGCTAGAACTGCCACCGCTTCTCTTAAAACTCTAGGTCTTACGAGGTCCCAAAGCTGATTGACCTTTACCTTTATCATCTCGCCTCTGGTTCACATTCTTTTCTTCCTCATCCTCACTTTCACTGGGCATGTTCTCTGAGTCCTCAATCCACAGTAAAACCTCATAAAACTTCTGGTAAGTGACACAGAGAGTCGATGTCACTATAGAACGCCATTTCTTCTTAGTACCCAACCTGAATTGACGGAGCTTCTCAACCGGATTAGCAGCAACCTCCGGATCATATTAAGACAAATTAGTGAACTTCATGTAGTACTCATTTGTTGACATCTTTCCTTGCTTCAAATGGGTAAACTTTTGTTTCTTGCGATCAATGTACTAATGAGGAATGAACCTTTTCGAAACAACTGTTTAAACATTTCCCAATCCGTTACAACCTCTGGTGTCATCTGATATGACTCATGTCTCCACCAGAATGCAGGCTCCGGACCCAGAAACCAGGTAGTCATCTTGACCCACCTATCAGGAGGAAGATTCCCCAGACTCTACATCATACGGAAAGTCTTCTCAACATGATTAAGCCACTTCTCTGTTCCCTCATGTCCTTCATTTCCCATGAAATGAGTTAGTTTCAGGTTATACACAGTCTCAAGAGGTGTCATTTGAGGAGGACGGAACGTAGACTGAATGACATTAACTATAACTTCCCCTAATTGAGCAATATCAAGGAAACTAGGCTCAGCTGAGTGACGGGGCTCTTTACGAGGCGGCATAGTTCTGACATAAGACATCACAATGATATTCTTTACGAAGTAAGTTGAGTTCGGCCGAATCCTATTAGAAGATGGTTTTGCCTGGATGTGGGTGAAGTGGTCGAATCCTAGTGTAATAAGGATTATTCAGAAGTTAAGGATGCTTCGAATCAGAAAATATGCCTATATTCAAGGGATTGAATCTGAGTGATTAAAGAGCTTGGTTCAGAATCATATAAGGTTAGGATTGGTCGAAACCTAATCAGATTGCGTTAAGGAATTCTAGTCCGAGTGAAATTTTACCTCGACCATTAGGGAAGTTAATACTATAAATAAAGAGGTGAGTGCATCATTTAAAGCCACTCCAAATCAACACACAACAGCCTTGCACAAACAGCCTCTCAAACACCTTAAGATTTTTATTTTCTTTTTTCCCACCAACATATCTTCAGTTTGGATAAACAGCACTGTGGAGGCAACTAGTGACATCTTCAGTTTGGATAAATAGCACTAGAGTTGTAGAATCAACCGACCAAGGAGCACCTTCAGTTTGGATAAATAACACTGCTTCAAGACTAACTAGTTACCTATCCAAGTCTCAGTCAACAAGGATTTCCGAGTCCTTGTTGGAAAAGGTCATCTCATCAGCCTTCTCGATGAAGTGAGGTGTTACCAAGTTACTACATTCACCATACTAAAAGTCGAATTTGATATTGAACTTCGTAGAACTAGCAGCCTTGTCTTCAAGCTCTAGAACCCGAAGGTTGAGACGTGTTCCTTCCTTGACCTCAGTCGTGAGATCAAGCAGTCAACAAAGCACCCAACGCCACATCCACATTCATTTACTCCCCGACCGAGCTCGGCCGATGAGTTGGCATGCCCCACATTCAATCGAAAGATGTAGTTAGCTTATTAATTACTCGGCATGCACGCCAACTAGGCCAAGTAGTTTTTAGGGTCAACATTTTGGCATGCCTAGTTGGACTCAGTGCTAAAGTTATGAAGTTCATGACCATTGTGATATGGTTAATAAAAAAGAAAACAGCTATGGGTAAATTGACTACCAGTTTACCACTTATAGTTCAAAGTCCAGTACAAGATAATGCATCGTAGGCAAAGGATTCCCCTAACATTTGAAGCTGCAAACACGGCTCGCTGAGGAACGAAAATTAATCTCGGTGGTCAAAACCATGACACCATGGTATTCACCCAAACTACAAGGGTAGCTAAAGATGGTGTTATTAAAGGCCTGGTAGAGGATTGTGACGATGAAGACGATGAAATTTCTAATGCACCGTCTAAATCTTCTTTCAACAATGATTGGAAGAACAATCTTGGTAATTTAAGCAATTTTTTGGTCGAAAAGTGAAAAGCCTACATGACACGGTGCGTCAGAACAGCTCGATGACTAATATATTACTTGAAATTCTAGTTAACAAAGCTCACGAGAAGGGGCTCATCGATCAGCCTAGTCAGAATGCCTTTCTAAAGAATGCTTCATTCGGAGGGGAAGGGTTGCCACCAGTACAAGCCGAGGTAGAACTCACTCAGCCCAGGATGATCGCTCTTGAAAAAACATAGAGTAAGCCAAGCACCAGTTCGGCCGAAAGATCCTAGATTTCAGTTTCTTTGCTAAGGAATCATCCTTGTCTTCATTAGAACACGTGGCTAGATTCACCGTCAAATGTGGAGATGTCAAAAGTGATTTCCATAATATGATTGTTTAATTTCTCGTTGACATGTACAGCTTTGCATGGTACATCAACCTTTCACCAAATTCTATGCAAAATTGGGAGGAACTGGTTGAGAAATTTCATGAGCAATTTTATCAACCTGGAATGGAAGTGTCGGTGTCTTCTTTGGCTAGAATGGCCCAGTCATCTAATGAGTCACCATTGGAATTTCTTACTAGGTTCAAATCAGCCAAGAATTGGTGACGAGCACCCCTCCCCAAAGTCGAATTTGTTAGGCTCGCCCATAATGGCCTAGATGTGGAATACAAGAAGAAATTCTTAGGGGTAAACTTTCGAGATATGTATGAGTTGGCTCAACACGTCAAGTAATATGATTATTTGCTCAAAGAAGAAAAATCTCGAAAACTCCAATCTGTGGGACGATTTATAAGAATTGAATGGTAAGTTATACATCAGCTAAGGGTGACAAATCCTAATATGTCAGTATAGACATGGTCGAGATAGTGATTGACAACCTTACATATGCAAGGCACTAGCTCACACTAGTTCTAAAGATGTTAAAACGTGCTCGGCCTCTATTGAAGCAACCATCAAAATATCAAAGGTATACACTTTTGACATCACCAAGGCTAATGATATCTTCGATCAACTACTACTTACAAAGATCATTAAGCTTCGGATGGGGAATGACATTCCTAAGGCTGAAGATTTAAAAAGGAAGACATATTGTAAGTGTCATAACTCAAACAAACACATGACGAATAACTACGTCGTGTTCCGTGATGCCATTCAAAGCTGGATCTACGATGGTAAACTGAAGTTCCTAGAAAAGACACAAATGTTGGTTGATGTTGATCATTTCCCTTCAGCAACAGTAAACATGGTAGATGCCCATCTGCCGAAGGATAAGAAAAAAAGAAAAGTTGAGTACATCTCAACATACCATGTCCCAAAACAGAATCCTCGACCATGTCTGAAAATTGATTTCTCATCCCAAAACGACCCGCATAGTTTCTTCTCGAATCCAGTTTATGTCGAACCAGTATCTAACTCATGTTCAGATAAGTCTAGAAGCCCAATGATCCTATGCAATAAAAGCCAATTAGAAGTTATCATAGCCAAGCCAAAACCATAACCCACACCCACGGTTTCAGTGAAATCTCAATCAGTGATCGGCTCGGGTCAACGACAGCTAAGGGTTTTCGATAAACTCAACCCTCAATAACAGAATTACAAACCACCTTTAATTAAACGGCGACTGATTTCGATGGGCCATTTTATGATGAGGACTACTATGTACACAACTCTAGAAGTTCAAGTTCATCCACAACCTAGCGAACCTTCAAACCACCTGAGCCACACGACCACCGTTGGTATAGTTACAATTCCCCTACCAGCATATATACAGTTCTGCCTAAGTCTTAGAAACGTCGCCAACAACTTCATGGCCTATCGGCAAATGGCTTAGGAAGTTTCACCCACAAATGACAGCCTAAAGAAACGGCAAAAAAAAAAGATGATTGACAAACTCCGGCGATTATGACTGAGTTGCTTCAAGGGAATAAGGCAATTGATCACGACTTTGAAACTGAGATTGAAGAATTTGAGAAACGAATCAAACTTCTTCTTCAGCCTAGAGAAGTGAAAGCTCGCATCGAACATTTCAGGAAAGAGGCCGAGAGCAAACTCCCTCCATTACCGCCACAAGAACCATTGATTAAAGTCAGACAAAATCGACATCCACCATTTTTTGGCAAGGCTCTAGAATACATGCGAGAATTTCACAAGAAGAATTCGGCAAACGACCTATACAGCCTTCCAAAGGCATGTCAAGAGTTTCTTGATTTGGCTTTGACTGGCCTTGATGCCGAACAAATTATCCATAAATGGTCAAATTTGGGAATGAAGGCCAGATTCCAACACATTCGTGAAGCTAGTGTTCTCAGTTTCGATGTTAACCCATATATCGACTTAGATCTTGTAGACCTATCATTCTTTTTAGATGATCTGTAATATTTGCGACATCATTTTGTCCAAGTCCAAGCGTGCTGGAACCTAATATAGGGTCTACCATTTACCGTTGTCTGACCATTCAGTTATGAAAGCTTACTGGTGTTCAAAAATATCCTGATGATCTGTGTCCTAGAACCACTAACGACCTTGATAGAAATATGATGAATCTCAGTAATGTCATGTGTGCTGTAGCTCAGGGTGATCCTAGACCAATCCCATCATCAACTGTCTCCCAGGATAGGAAAATAGTATATATTGAGTCTGAAATCAACTCTCTTAGAAAGCAATTTATTGTTTTTAAGTCTCTGGTTGATCAATCAGTGTCATCACCACTTGTCAGTAACTCATTCTCCTCGCCATCTCTGAATCCTCTTTCATTTGTCCCCAAGCCTTCTCTGCGTCCTCCAAAGCTTGTCCTTTATCACGCTGTGGATCCTTCATCTATATCCTATCACACCGCTGCTTCCTCCAGCCATTCTAGTGTTGTTGCTGTTAAGATGGTTGCTATCTACGCTGCTAAAGGAAGGGGAGTGTCCATCAATGTCCACCAGCATTTCTCTTCCACTTCTACCACGAAGGGCAAGCACATTAGGTTCACATATTCCTCTGATGAAGATAAAGATGAAGAAGGTCTTGGTCATGGTCCATGCCCTGGAGATGTTCCTGTTGAAGATGCCATTGTTACTAGATCTCCTGTCGGCTCAGATGACTCATCACAATCAGAGAAGTTCTAGGTTTATGGAGGAGCACCTATAGGGGTTTAATATACAAGTGTTATAGGGGAGTTTTTTATCTGTTGAATCTTGAACAATGTTCCTGAAGTTGAAACTTTTTTTTGTCTGCGTTTTTTATGTAATTAACCTTGCTACATTTGTTTTTGTTGTTGTTCCTTCATGCCTACTTAGAACTTCTGAGCTTAATTTGCTAAATATCTAACGTATTTGGTACAGAGAATTGTACCTATTTAAGATCTTTTGGTGTTCCAAATTTGCATTGTCTATTCATTGTTATTCCTTACCAGTTTATGCGCTTATCTGTTTATTACTTTCTCCCCTTGTCTTACCATGACAAAATGGGGGAGAAAATATCTCAACCAATTTAAAAATTGTAAAAATGCATCTTTTAAATTGTGTTTTGGAATATACACCTATTGGTACCACTTGAGCTTACTATGTTGTTTTAATCTCATAACCCATGATGAACCTCACTTGTCTCTTGTCGAGAAATGTGTGTTGTTGCATGAGTTGTTACTTGCTCATCTCTTGTCTCAGCTTGGTTTCTTGAGTATGGGTGATATGTGAATTAGTTATAGGTTTAAGGTTATTATGTGAAGGAAAGCCAAAGGGGGAGATTGTTAAATACTAGTTTTATTGTTTGGCAAGCAAAATAAGACAGCCCATATGGGCCATCTAACACTTTTTTCTGTGCATGGATCTCTCACCCTTGTGTTGGAAATGTGCCCTAAAACCAATCATATGATGATACTTTACGGACATTTCACATGTTAAACTAATCTAGTTTAATATCAAGGGCAAAGATTATTGCTTAAGCCGTCTCATGTAAATGTTATACGCTTAAACGATAAGTCCAAAGAATATGTGATTGGGAGAATGCGATCTAAAGAAGTTAGATTCATGAGACCATTCTTTCGTAAACACATCCTAAACGTTCCTGATCATAGGATTGCCAATTGGGCATTGACAGTCCATTAAGATCAGTACGTGCTGTGTCTTCTCTCAGGGAGAGTGACTAGTCTCGAGTCGTTGGTGTGTGTGACATCAAGACAAGCATGTAGGTGCTCAATAATGAATGAGTCCACTGAACACGATCAACGAGGAGTTATCATACTCATGTCACATGAGAACTCATGGTTGGGATAATGCAAAGTAGTCCTTTGACCTAAGGCATCATAGTTGTCTTGTGGTTAAGTCCTTGATCTTTGATTATGTCAAAGTCACTCCATCAGGAGGGTGTCCACGGCATCGTCGGGGTTAAGCCACTTAGCTATGGAGGCAAGTGAATTCGCAACAAGGGATCTCTAACCTTCAAACCGTTTAGGGGAGAATACTCTATGATATGATTAAGAATCTCTGGCCAGAGTATGAATGAGATTTAGGAAGTCGTTCCAAATCACATTCAAGGTAATCATATAAGCACACGAATCACATTGGATAGTAGACATGGATAAACTATCAAACCAAACAATGTGGTCAAGAGTATTGTATTAGAGAAAGACCGTATTGCATTTGTAATCCTAAACCGAATAGGTTCTCCACCTCTTCTGATTAGCTTGGGTAACCATGATATGCTGCTAGGTGTCACTCATGGTTTGTGGAAGCCCTAAACGTGTATAATCACTAAAGGGAGAATTGAAAGTAAGTTTCAATTCACAATCGATTTGAAATGGTTTTAATCGTCCACTGCCTCGCTAAAAGGAACCTAATGGATCGTACACCGTGTAAGGTGGAGATTGAAGAAACAATGGAGATGAGTAAGAATAATTAAATGGTTTAATTATTTGTGGCAAGGATTAATTAATATGTTAATTAATCAAACGAATAAGTTCGTTAAAGACCTCGGGATAGTTTTGGACCTTAAGGCCCAATGGGCTTCGAACGTCAAGCCCATTGAATTAAGTTGTATGACAACTTAATGAATAATGATTCACAAAGGCCCAATTAGCCCAATAATACCCTAAGGCCGGCCATTTAGAGATGGAGTGAGTTTTGGACTTATTTACAAGTTTGCCACTCCAATGAATTAAGGTATAAATATGATTTTATAGCCAAAATTCATTTAGGGTTTTCTTTTAGAGAATTGGAGAGAACATATCTCTCTCTTTTCTCTCTAAGAGGTCGGCCCCCTTGGAGGGATTAGCTAGTAATCTTTCTCCTCCAAGGTCACTCATCTCTTCTTCACATCTTACCTTGGTGTGGAGACTTAGAAGTTCTCTATTTTGAGAACTTGGAGAAACATATTCTTCCATCCAAATCCATGGATCTAAGAAGCAAGGAATGAAGGCCCTCTCCTTGGGTGATTAGCCTTTGCTTATTCAAAGAGGAATCTACAAAGGTATAAATTTCTCAACTCACTTTGATTTGAGTTGAGTCTTGGTTCACCAATCTACTAGGCTTTGAATTTCATGGTTAATGTTTTGTTTTTAAGTGCATACAAGCATGATTCCGCCTTTTAATTGTTAATTGCATGCTATAGATGTTGCTTAAATGAACATGTTTTTCACAAAATTTCCTTCACCTTGATCTAGGAATGTCTATTTGTCTTGTGACATGTGTATCATTGTTCCCCTTGTTTAAAACATTCATCTCCTCCATTATAAGGGCTTTCAAGGTTTCATTTGTTCCTTGGTTAGGATTTTCACATTTTCAAGAAAAGAGTGCATTTAGCCTAGAGCTACCTCTTAAGCTTCCAAACCAAAACCCTAGCCACAAAACCATCTTATGCATAAACACCCAATCATTGCATATTAGAGTTGCATTGTTTAAAGGGTTTTGCATTGAGTTTTTTATCTAACCCTAAGTTTTTCATATCCTTCATAGACCAATCTCTCAGATTCATGTTAGGTTTTTCTTCAACAGTTTGACTGAAGAACCTGACTAGTCGGTTGAATCTAAATCTGTTGTACAAATCATAAAATCATATCACATCATTGATCGTGTTAATCTTGGTGCCACAAGGTGATGAGCTCAGGAGGAGCTGCCACTTCGTGAAGACCGAATGAGTCCATCTAATGTAAGACAATGTTGCACAAAGGTAAAGCTGCTCCTTAGATAGGGATCTAGGAATTGAGCTTGTGTGGTCTTTGTATGAACCTTTGCTCACACTAGCGGATTGGACTCAATGGGAGAGTCCCCAAATTTTTAACCCAGAGGTGGGTTTTTCCGACCAAAAATTTCCTTGCGTTCATTACTTTACAAAGCCTTATTTATAACCTTGTTGGAATTAAACAGTGTAAGGTTTGCTAGTATTGACACTTTAATTATTAAATGAACTTAAGTCAAGTACTAAGACTAAAACTTAACTAAAGTTCACATTGTTAAGTTTTAACCCTTTAAGTTTGTTTGATTTATACGTAACAATCTGTACTCAGTTGACTAGTACGTTTGGCTAGTCAATACAGTTGCTTCTAAGTTTTTATTGTAGGGTATTCCACTTGGTACCAATTTCAGATAGCCCATTTATTCCCCCCTCCCCCCCCCCCCAAAAAAAACCCACTTTACCCCTCCCAATGCACTGGGCTCTGAGAGAGCCCAGCTTCTCACCCAGAAAAAAACCCACTGACCCATTACCTAGTCCATGTGACGCCAGGTTAATGTTAGCATGACATCAACCACCTGCTTTAATTCATTTTGCACTAGGTGCGTGAGATAAATTATAAAAAAAATGTTACAAATATAGAAAAAAATAAAGAATTAAAAAAATTCTATAAATACCTAACCATTATCTTCCACCTTACACCACATTTCAATATTTTCAACACTTTCAGCCAAAGTTTTCATATACTTTTGTTTGCAAAAAAATGGCTAATGAAGCAGGTTCGACTTTACATTGGGTGAATGATGGGTTCAAGCTACTCATGACCCGATTACGAGTAATGAGATGCACTTGCGAGAAGTTTGGAAGACAGTTCGTACCTTGTTTTGTGAGAAGATTGGTGCTAGAAGAACGGATCAGTCTCTTTCTGCTCATTGGAAAACACTCAACCAATCGCTCACTTGTTTGAGAGACACCCACACTAAAGCTATTTCTAATTGTTGAAGTGGCGAAAGTTTAGCGGATCATTTGACAATATTTTATTTATTTATTTGTATTATGCCCAAATTGACATTAATTAGTTTGATTATAATATTGTCTTCTCCCATATTTTATAAACACTTCAAGCACAAGCTTGGTACAATGCAAAAAACAAAAACAAATCATTCAACCTCTGGCAATGTTGGAATGTTGTCAAAGATTGTCCCAAATACATAATTGGGATAGTCGATCCAAAAGTTGTCATGCACGGCATCCCTATACACACTCCGCCAAAAGTAGACTCGCACCAATAGGAAGGCGACACAGTTCTCGTCATTCACTAAGGCCTCAAGGTAAAAAGGCTGCAAAGAAAAAAAGAGTTCTTCCAAGAGTGATTATACAAAATATATGAAAGAATTTGCTCGTCAATGTGAACTGAACATGGCACGGGGCGTGGTTAGAGATGAGGCTAAAGCTGCGAATATGCAAGCAATCTTAGCGGCTACTGAGAGACGTGATGCGGCTAATGAGACAAAGAGAACTACTTAGCCAAGAAAGGGAGATGCTTAGAGAAGAAAAGAGGCTCAACAAGATCGTGACACTATGAACAAGCCTCTAGAAGGAATGTCCCCGAATTCTAAATATTTTTGGACATCGGAAAGAGAGGATGTGGTGCGAAGGAGGCATGCAAGAAATGAGAGAACTAGCGGAAGGGGTCCTAGCAACACATATCCTAGCACGAAATATCCTTACACCACAAATTGGTGTGGGTCAAACTAGGAAATTTGCTGTAAAATCGACACCCATAATTTCCATTTACTTTGGGTTGTAATTCGTATTTATTTAGCTTAGTACTTTATGTAATTTCGTATTTATGTAATTTTGGAAACCTATCCATAAAAATTGTACTTTCGGATAATGGCACATGGCATGACAAGATTGGTTAAAAATCATATCCGAAATTAAAAATAAAATTCTTTTTTTTACTATTTTATTAAAAAAATTAATAATATTTTAATACGAATTGCCTAAGCAATTCAGTTTATGGGTGAAGACACACTTTGGCAGTTACTATTCATTACAGGCAATTATTATTCGGTTGGGTGGATTGAATTGACAATTGCCTTTAAGGGGCGTTTTAGAGGTGGAAATGCTCTATACGTAAATGACAATCAGATGTTTAGGGTTTAATTCAAGGGTGTATGGATTATGGTGTCAATTTTCGGAGTTGACCACTTCACAAAAGCTGTAGAGCTTGTCATTATGAGCATTTGTATATTTCATTTATATTTTTCAGACTTCTACATCAATTATTATGAATTTGTATTAATTTTGAACTCATGGAAAAAAATACTAGTTATAGGGTTTTGAGGGTTTTAAAATTTCAAACGACAATGTAACCATTGTTCAAGAATAGAGGATGCGACCACGACTATTTGTATATTTTTTTTTCACATTTTTCACACTACTAGGCCTTGGTTCTCTTTCTTGGGCGGGGCATCAGATACATGTATCTTTACCAATTAATCAATTTCTAAACGCTGGAGTAGATCCTAAAGAGATTCCGCTCCCTAATGAATTTATCTTGAATCAGGATCTTTTGGCTCAACTTTATCCCAGTTTTGCTGAGGGAGCAACCCCATTTTTCACCTTGAATTGGATTATGAATTTTATTAAATAATCACTCCTCCTAAAAACATTGTTCATGAGGGTTTTAAAAATCCAAGAGACAATGTAATCACCGTCAAAACTAAAAGCGTGCCTACAAAAACAAAATCACAAAACAAAAAATCGATCAGAAAAAAACTCAATGCAAACAATCAAAATGTGAAAATCGCAAACTTGTTCCAAATCTTAAACCAAAACAAATTCAAAATGCACAAACACATGAAATCGGAAAAAAACTTGAAAAGCAAAATTCTACTATAAAACCAGAACAAAACTTACGTTCGAATAATAGAAAGGAGCAAGAATTATTAGAGAAGAAGAAATAGCAGAAAGAAGACCTCTGAAGAAGAAATAGCAGAAAGAAGACGAAAAAGAAATTGAATGATTCGAATACGAACGACTGAATATGAAGCTATATCTCCATCGATCACGTTTCAAAACAGACGGAAAGGGTAGTTCCGTAACTTCCTTTCTAATAGAAAAATAGCCCACGGTATCATATTACACATATTTAAAAATTTGTATCTCCCTAGATTGTTTAAAAAGTATTGTCTCAATACATAATTAAGTATTAAAAGTATAATCTAGGTATTATTTTCCTTTAAAATATTATACTTAATTTTAGATGAAAAGATAATGATTGAATTTGTTTAAAGTGTTGAGAAGGGATGCAAACAATAGAGATAGGTGCAGTACCAATTTTACATTTTCAAGTCACGATAGGCCTAAGACTAGCCATTTAGTATGACGGTCTAGTAATATTCCTCTTTACTTGTAAGTGAGAGGTCTTAAGTTCAATTCTCACTAAAGATAAATTTGAACCACATTATTATTAGCCTATTGTGAGGCTAAGCCCACCTCATCCCCCTTAATATAGATAATATCGTTTGTTCAAAAAAGATAGACGTAAGACTACTCTAATCCTTATGTACCTCTGGCAGTGCTAGGAACACGATACCTTTGATGTGGTATGTTCGATAAAGTCAATCATTTTGTACCATTTACAAATGCTAACTTGTTTTATCATTTCAATTAATGCATACGTCTTTACGTTTCATATACTTTCAGAACGAACCATATGTATCAATATTACGTAATCCACTACAAAACCAAACTGTAGCACATAATTCATCACTGGATAACAACTGACACATATCCCAAATCACACACTAGTTTACATACACTAGAATAAAATGTCTCAGTTCATCACTGTTCAATATCATAACAATCAGTTCATTGGATGTTGCAACACCGAAATAACGAAAAAGATGTATCATCTCTAAAAAGTTTCTCAAAACCAAGAGAAATACATTCCCGGGTGCAAGCAGTGTTACAAGTTCATCGTTCCCACTGTAGAAACATAACAAATCTCACTAAAAAAAAACCCTGATTTTAACACCCAAAACATACAAAGGCCAAGGTCAGGCTAAAGGGAACTATAAGAGTGGTGTGTAAAAAAACTTAGCTCCCCAGAGGACCTCTGGAAATATGTTTTTAATGTGCAGAGTACATGAAATCTTAGTGTTGTATAAGAGACAGAATTTAACAATCAAGCAACATAGAATCAGATTTTGTAGCTTAATGCTTTGATGTGGTTATTAATTGCGGTAATTGATCCCACATGGTGAGAAAAGACAGCAGTTCGACACACTTAGAAATGCATTTGTGAAAGTTGTTAAAAAAAAAAAGTAATACAGTTTAGTGGTATTCCTCTTTACTTGTAAGAGAGAGGTTTTAGGTTTGATTCTCGTCAAAGACGAATTTGAACCATATTATTGTTGGCTCATTATGAAACTAAACACACCCCTCCCCTTTAGTGTAGATAATATCATTTGTTTAAAAAATAAAAATTCACAACGAAATTGCAATGGCAAACATTTAAACGTTTACAAACACAACCTCCAACGAACTTTGAAAGCCCAACAAAATAAGTAAAAATTTTCCTGAGTACTAGGTTCTCTCCTTGCTTGGGAGCAGCCTCTCCATAAATGGGGGTAAGGCTAGCCGACATTCACCTCTCCCAGACCCTGCGTAAAGCGGGAGCCTTGTGCACTGGGTACGACCAGGTTCTCTCCTTGGTGAGAGTTCTTTCTCTCTTCACTAAGAGTATTTCTCACTGCTTGTGAGCCTTTCAGTATTGGGTTTTTCCGATGACACCAGCCCTAGCTTCAGCTGGGGTCGGCTGTCGTGTCTTTTCTTTTTTCTTTTCCTTCTTCTCTCCCTGCTTCTACAATTATCTCTTCTCAATTTTCTCTCTGGTCTCCTCTGTTCCTCTACTTTTGAAGGTATATCTCTTCCTACCTATCTTCGATCCGATTGTTAACCATGTTTCTTTAAGAGATTGTGTGTAGAGTTCCCACAATTGCTCCGACTCGGGTGGTACAACCACCACCACTTTCTCCTTGAAATCTGTCGGTTTCGACAGAGTCGTTCATGGGAATCCGCGAACTTCATTCAGATAGTTGACTTTGCTCACTTGGTTGTCGATTATCCCTTGTTTATGGCTGTGCTCTTGTAGCAACTTGTGGTTGGAGGTGGCATCTATGGAGGCGTTACTGGACAGAGGAAGGGAATCGGACGATGGACCTGTTTCAGAGGGTGGAGAAGGTTGTGGAAGTTTCTGGCGGAAGATGTGTAGTTTACGGGCTTTTCTGTTGTTGGCCCTTTTTTCTGTTTAGCTTTAGTTTTAGGCTTCTTTTGTTGTATTTAAAGTGTGTGTTTGGGTCTTTGTTATAAAGTGTGTTTTTTAGTAATAAAATATCCTTTGACCATAAAAATAAAAAAAAATAAAAAAAATAAAAAAATAAAAAAAGACAAACGCAACCTACAACTTTAAAGAGGCACAAATGTATCTACAAAAACTGCCAAACCACTTCAAAGCTACAAATATATAAATTGCTTTGGTGGACCAGTCGTTTATTCCAACCAAATCACACCAAACTTGAGGCGATTGCCTCTGAAATTATTGAAAGAATCTAGTGATGAAGGCGAATGAATTGAGACTTAAGATTAAACGCAATCAATTCAACGGAATCCAACTTTGACCTCTGTCTACGAAAAACTCCCTCTCTTTTTTCACACAGGCTGAATTGATGAATTAATTACTAGAGGATTTTTCAGACGACAACGGACTTCAAAAAGCTAAGGAACCTAAATTGAAAACATGAAAAAGTAATCCAGGTAAACATATTAACAACAATAGATTCAACAATTAGAAAAATCAAATCCAAAATTATAGTAATAATTCTCTTCCAGATCGAGAGGAATCACTTTGAATTAGAAAAGAGAGAAGATGGAGATGGTTGCAGTGGCTTACAAGAACTCTGATTGTGCTCCAGAATCTGATTACAAGACTTCCGATTGTGCTCCAAAATCTCTGATTAAACTCCAAATCTTCGATTTAATCTCTGATTAAGGCGTGCAGAGCTCCGAGTTTCTTTATTCGGTCGAAAGATAGACGCGCTCTGGAACCCCAGAAAGTCTTCAAAGAGTAGGGTTGAGAGATAGTCACTCCACACTTCCAGCGCACAATATTATCAAGATCTGTCAAGACTAATTGTTGCATCGTCTTTTTGGCTTTGCTACTACTGTATTAATTTCAAACTACTTGTTTGCTTCTTTTTCAAATGTCTCACTACAGCTATCCAATGTGTGCTAAATCATCACTTCACTAACTCACCCATAGGGAAAGAACACTAATCCTCAATTATATTAACAGCACTAATTTCCAAAGGGAAATAATTTCCCACTAACCTTGGTGAAAAGTGAGGACATATAAGGTAGCTAGCATCCAGGGCTCGAAATTGAAATCAGAATCCATAGGAAGCCTACCCTAGGACATTGTCTCAGATCAATCTAAATCCAGACATATGCAACCAACCTTCAACACTTCTTCAGAGATGAAGGTGACATCTAAAATAATGTGGTGTTTATAAGCACATTGCAGACAATAGATTCAAACCCAGAGTACATCTAGAAAGCTTGGAGGTAATGATCACAAGCTAGAAATCTCTAAATCCGTAAGTTATTAAAAGGACGTTTGGCTTTCATACCAAGTTATCTTAATTCATTCCTGACAACATACAAACTCCACCGTCAATCATTTTCTTAACAATCCAAACCACAAGTTAGTTTAATCTTACGAACAGTAATCCAATCAATATTACAATTGAAGTGCTAAATCCACCAAAAAAAATCTAAAAGAGCGGGAAAAAAAAAAAAAAAAAAAGGTTGAATGATAGATAACTGGAGAAACAATTGAAATTACCTTCATGCATCAGCCAACCCACATATCATCACATCTTCCAATTGGCTGACCATCACCCATGAGTCCGAAGTACATTGCTGGTCCAATCAGTTCACGGCGTAATGCCAAGTTCACGCACATAGGAAATAGAGTCCCCTTGGGTATTGTCAGAACTGCATTAACAAACAAAAAACAGCTTTCCAAAAATAATTAGTCCAATTTTTGTGTTATTTATGATCATTCACTGTACTTAATATTCCCTTCTAAAGGCTTGGCAAGAAGAAATTTAGGAACATCAGTTCAATCAATTCAAGTCGCAGAAACACTAACAAACAGCAATTGATCTCTGAATAGAGTGAAGGGATAATAGGACAGTACATAGATAGAGAGAGTACTTACACCAGCGGTGCTCCAAAATACATATGGTAATTAACATACAAAGAAACATAATACAGAAGCTGCTCTAAATCATCACATTCAAACCATTATAATAGTTTTAGCATTGGGATAATTGCTAATTAAAATGCAGTTTAAATCATGAAAACCGAATACGTGAACTTAATTGAAGGAAATCGGAATTACTAGCAAACTAGTCCAACATAGGCCAAGGATTGCATATCAAGGAACCCTTGAACAAGAACATCTTGTGGCAGCTGGGTTAAACCCGGAACAACAGGGAGAGGAGGCAAAACAATTAGCAAGGACATTATTCGACTAACGTATTAAAGCAAGCAACTTCATGATCTCCAACTGAAAAGCTTCAAAAACATCGAACATATTCAGATATTAGCATACACAAAGTAAAATCATGTTATCCTTTTCTTCTTGGCGTGCTTTAGTGCGCCTCTTATGAGCAACCATTTCATTCTTGTATTCTGCGGCAGCCATATTGTTTGGGTTAATATTTGCACATTGGGCTGTAAGTGTGAGGAAGCCCAGAGATGCTAATTAAAAGATGACTTGCTCGAAGCCCAGTACTAGGCCCAAAGATAAATCGGCGCCTCTCCATTAATGCATAGACCATGTGTCTATGATTTAAATGTCAAGTGATAGAGACTAACTCACAATCAACCAAAAAGCACTTTTTACTGGTAATACAAGTAAAAAGATGATGAGTCACTACCCTCCAAATACTTTCGGGTAAGAGTAAGGTCACAACAGGCAGGCTAATTGGCCTATAAAAGGAGGAAGAGGCCATAGAGATAAGGACACTTAACCAATCAAACAAACAAACATACAAATACAAACTCTGCTCTCAAGCTAGATTTGCATCCAAAAGCTATAATCAGCCCATATCTCATATTTTTTTAGCAACAAGCTATCTCTTGTTTAGATCTCCTTAGAAAGCCTATCTTTCTCTAGTTTAAAGGCTCTGCTACCTCCCTTAGTGGCGTAGTATTGATTCCCTCGTGTAAACTTGTTTACCATCCATCTTTTTCCAGCATACAAACCTCTGTAAACTCAAAGAGAAGTGGCTGCAAGAAGTTCAACCTTGACATACAAGGTGAAATCCTACCCAACTTCCTTGTGTTTGTACGTAATGCATTCTCCAGTATGTATTCAAGTCATATTCACCTGTTTTCCTACTTTAAGAGTCTCATTTGCATTTGGATCTGGTTAGTTTAATGGATATGTTATCATTAAAATCAATCAAGAACCAAGCAAACGGCTAAATGGCTTAAAGGGGATCTGGACTCCTTTCATTCAAACATACCAGACTATGAACACAAAGTCCTTGGTCACAAGGCAAGAAAAAGAACTTAATATGGACTTAACTCATCCACAACAATCCTTTGATGACAAGAAGTCCGAGTAACTTGGGGCGCAAGTAATCGACTAAAACACATTTGTTCTACATCTGCTATACTGAGATAGCAGTGACACGCCTAGCACTTAGTTAGTTTTGATTGTGAGCATCAAGGCCTACACCTAAGGCTTGACAAAGGCACCTTTCAGAGCTAATTTTGTCCTCTTCTTGTAACACATCAACAAGCAAGAGCCCGACTATACATCCAAAGTGCCAAACCTTAGGGAGCTGTGCTGAGGTGTCGAGGACCCTTCCCCACAGAAATCTTCGCATACTAACACATATTCTTCTTTTGCTTTGGCCTCAATGCTCTGTAGGAGGAGATAGGCTACCAAAAGAGCATTGCGACACTGCATTCTTGCTTCCCAGAAGAGCAAACAACTTAACACAACGTAACCAAAATTTGAGAACTCTAAATAAATTCTAAAATTAACAAAATTTTCAGCTCAATCCCAAATTACCCTCATTAATAATTTGCATTACAAAAGAAGAATAACAAACAAAATCTCAAATTTTCCTGCCAAATTGTTGTGAAGTTTCAGTTTTGGATACAATTATATCTCAAAATTCGAAAAACAGAGACAAATATCACAAATATCACAAAAAGAACAAACAGATATTACAATTTTGAATATTGGAAAGGAAAATAACTTACTCAAGAAGGAGGCAAAAGGTCGTGAAAGTTTCTTGGAAGACAAGAGATAGGAATTTCTTGTAAGCGCACCTGAGGATTAAGTTGAGCTCTTTGCAGGCAAATGGGTACCTATGGATTTTGGGCAATGATTCTTTGAGGACAAGTTTTTGGTATCTCTCTAATGGCTTTGATATGCTTCTCTGAGATTCTATGGGGACAAAGGGTGGATGAGGTTGATGGAATATAAAGACACGTGGCAGTAGGGATAGTGATGACTGCCATGTCAGCAAATATTGTTAGAAAGATTTAGTTAGAATCTAGGGGGATTTGTTGGAATATTTGGATAAGATTAGCTAGGATTTGGATAAGATAGCTATGAGGGGTTACTTTAGTCATTAAGTATAAAGACTTTTTATAAAGCAACTGACTGTAATAACTTTCATATGCTTTTCTAATACAAAGTTGTATTTCTCTGTAGCTCTAATCTTTCTCTTCACATTTTCTTGGTTTTTCTGGGTTCTTCAATCTTTCACTTCTACAAGAGATTTAATCTTTGTGAATTATCATAGATCACTCATATAGTTAATATGGTATCAAGAGCCACCGGTTCTACTGTGGATTGGTGATTTTTTTTTCTTTTCTGGAGGGTTCATTCGCGGCGCTGGAAGTTTGCAGTTTTTGAAGATTCAAGTTGTGTTTTTGAAGGAATTGAAGGGATTTGCTAGCTTCATCAATGGTGTTGATCATCTGTGCATCGAATTCAGGTGAATTTTTTCAGTTTTAGTTGAAAGAGTTATATGGGTTTTTTGGGTTCTCTTTCTTTCTTGGTTAAAGTTTGTGAATCTTGATATTGTTGATTATGGCACGAAGCCATTTCTAGTGGTTGTTTGCGGCACGAAGCCATTTCTAGTTGTTGATTGCGGCACAAAGCCATCTCTGGTGGTTGATTGTGGCACGACGCCATCTTTGTTTGTTGACTGAAATTTTCTGGGTGTGTTTGGTTTCTACAATTTTTCGAAGTTCTTGTTGAATATCTTTTGGATTGTTAAGATGACGTTTTCTGGTGTAAAAATTGAGGGTCTTTTGGGGAGGTTAACAATCAAGCTCAATGATAGAAATTTTTCTAAGTGGGCATTTCAATTCAAATCAGTCTTGAAAGGGTATAAACTATTTGATCATTTTGATGGCTCGGTTGTTTGTCCTCCAAAATTCATCATTGATCCTAATCATGGGGTAACTAATGATATTAATGAGGCTTTCTTGGAATGGGAAACTGTTGATATGGCCTTGTTGAGTTTACTTCTTGCTACTTTGTCTGATGAAGCAATTGAACATGTTTTAGGTTGTAAAATTGCACATGAGGCTTGGTCTAGTTTGCAAGATCATTATGCTTCTATCTCTAAAGCCCGGGTTAATACATTAAAGACATAATTTCAGACGATACAAAAAAGGGGTGATTCCATTGATCAATTTTTGTCTAAGCTTAAGCACATTAGAGAACAATTACACACTGCTGGTGAATTTGTTTCTAATAATGATTTTATACTGGCTCCTTTATCTGGTTTACCTAGAGAATATTCTACGATTAGAACTGTTATTCTCACCAGGGACACATCTTTTTCTCTGAGAGAATTTCGAGAACAATTGCTTTGTGTTGAAAGGGAAGTAGACTTTACAATGAGTAGTTTGACAAACAATTTTTCTGGTTTGTTTATGCAAGGGAATAATATGATGTCTTCATCTTCTGGTTTATCTCAAGGTTCTTCTAGTAACTCTAATAATGTTCCTTCTATTAGTAGAGGTACTATCACAAAGGTGCCTAATAATTTTGTGTCTTCTGGAATGTCATATGCTAATCCTTTTCAGAGGTCTTCATTTCAGTCTACTCAGTTGCCATATTATCCTACTGTTCCTGTGATGTACTCTTCATATCCTGGTACTTCATATATGGCACCACCATCTGTTCCAATGTATCCTCCTGAATTTCCTAATGCCTACGGCTTTATAAGTAACAGTAATGCACCAAGACCATTTTCTAATCAGAATAATGGTTGCAGACCTTTCTTTCGTTCAAAATCCAATGGGAATCAAAGTTTTAGGCTTTCTCAGGTTGGTAATCAGAGTTTCAGGCCCTCTTCATCTTCTAGTCATAAGTCTACTTGGTCTGGTAATACTGAATCTCGGTCGAGTATTATCCCTGAATGTCAGATATGTTTCAAGAGGGGCCATACTGCTCCTAACTGCTGGAAGAGGTCTACAACTTTAAATTCTTTAGTCAAGTTGTAGAATGTCATATTTGTGGGAAACATGGTCATAGTGCCTTAAATGGTCATCATCAGAATAATTTTACCTATCAGCGGAGTGTACCATCTTTATCATTGACTGCTATGCAGGCTCAAGCTCCAGTTCAAGTTCAAGTTCCTTCCACTTTTCTGCCTAATGATTCATGGATTGTTGACACTGGTGTTTTACACCATATGACAGTAGATATGCATTCTCTTCAACAAATTACTCCCTATCAAGGCAGTGATCAAATTACTATTGGAAATGGGGAAGGTTTTCCCATTAAGCACATTGGTTCTGCACACTTGCAAACCTTATCTCAATCTTTAATTCTAAGAAATGTCTTGCATGTTCCCACTATTGCAGTTAGTTTATTATCTGTTAAACAATTGTGTAAGGACAATTTTTGTTGGTTCATATATGATGAGAAAGATTTTTTTGTGCAAGACAAGGTAACCAAAACTGTAGTTTACCACGGAATGAGCAATGATGGAAAGTTGTTTCGAATTCCAACCAAGTTGATTTCCAGTTCTGTGATGAAGTCAAATAAATCAGTAGCTCTACTTGGTCAGAAAGTGAAGAATGAAGTTTGGCATCAGAGGCTTGGTCATCCAAGTAATGAAGTGATGGCTACAATGCTCAAGTAATCTCATATAGTTAGTACTCCTAATAGTGTGTCACATATGTGTTCTCATTGTATCTCTGGAAAAAATGTCTAGATTGCCATTTTTAGATAGAAAAGAAAAATGTCTGTTTCCATTTCAGAAAATTCATTCAGACCTTTGGGGTCCTTCACATATCAAGTCTGTAGAAGGTTTTCGATACTATGTGAGTTTCATAGATGATATTTCCACATATGTGTGGATATTCCCTTTGGTTAATAAATCAGAAACATTTGATGTATTTCAAAAGTTTTATCATTTTGTATTTGATGCCAAATATATAAGCACACAAATTAAACCCTCTTGTTGTCAATTGTAGTAAAGAATGTAAGTAGGGATCGTTCTAGGCCGGGGATTAGGAGGGATTGCTGAAACACTTGAAACTGACTTAAATATGTGAAAACAAACTTAAAAGTATGAAATTAAACTTACAAGACTCAAAACAAAGTCACAAGACTCAAAACCGATTATAGAGACTCAAAACTGCCTAAAAACAACTCTAAGGCAGTTTCTGCCACTAACACAAAGTTTGGACGAAAATTGATTTTATCTTAACTCAAAACACTTAAAAACACAACTAGGACAGATTCTAACTAATTAGACACTCTAAAGTAAAAGGGGATTTGGTTTTGGATGAATTTAAGTAAAAACAAGTAACTAAAGACTTAAAACAAATTTTGGACGAATTTGGTGATTTGAATGGATGATGGGCAAGCTAGAAGGTCTTTCTCCACACATGACACACTTGCATATAAAACGATTTCTAGTTGCTTTTCAATAAACCGTGAATCTCAACACCCCAAATTTATTAGGTACGCTTAAATTAATCCTCAGATTTTCCTAATTTCATTGAATTGGATGATTGCATACAACAACCCAAAGCATTCCCCACAAGTTCCCTACATGAATTGCATAATAGAGATACAAGCAAGAATCATTAAGTTCTATGAAAATCATAAGCATTGACGAAACACTTGTAACTATGAATTGCATGAAACTTATGCCAAGAATTTACTTAACATGGTTTTGACGAACAACCTTTACTACTTGTGAATATAAGTTCATAATGATTAGGTGAAACTCCCTTATATCCTAGCATCATATTTATGCATGGAAATTAAGCGTGCACTCTCAACCAACATACACAAATCAGTTTTAATTCAAATGGATAAGTAAATTGAATTCACAACTTATGAATCACAACTGAAAGTAATCAAATCATATTGCAAGCATGAACATAGTTTCGAATTCCCCCTAGCTAAGGGGGGTTTAGTTTCTCATACTTACAAAGCAAAGATAAACAAATTTAGACATTGAAAACAAAAGAAAGAAAACACCTAAATGCTCCAACGATCCAAGTTGGACAGCAAGCACATCCAAGCACTTTCCTTTACTTCCTTTGCTACGGCACAAGGTGTTGGTGAGTGTTTGAAGGTTTGTTTGTATGGAGGAATGGATGTGAGGATGAATGGAAGTGTTTGGATGAAGGTTGTATCGAAATGGGGATGAATTCTCTAGCAAAAACTGAATGTAATGGCTGCCCCACACACTTCCTTTTATAGAGGAAGTGCACGGCATGGAGGGATGGATGGTGGTGTTAGCAATGATTCAAAGGTGGAAGTGAAGTAATGATGCAAAGCATGGGGGGTGAAATGGAGTGGTGTTGCAGCTATGAATGCAAGTGGGGAACATGAATGATTGTTCACATGGTAGATAAAGGAAAGGGAGGTGGAATGGTGCAGAAATGAGTCATAGGTACATGTGGATTCATGATGCACGACATGGGCAAGGAAAGTGGAGGAGTGGTGCATCAATGAGTGTATGTAGTGGAGGTGAAAGTGAATGAAATCTCATGGGTGAAAGGGACAAGGGATGTGCACCACTTGAGTGCAATGATTAAATGTAATGGTGCATGAAAACAGAAATAATGAAGGGGACATTTTCTACCTTCCAACCTGTCCATGCCAAGCTATCCATGTGTGCTTTTCTCTTTGCCCATGTGTGTGTGTTTCCTTTGCCCATTTGCACACACATATGCTGAATTCTAATCTTCCCAAAACGTCCATCCTCATGTCTCCAAGTGCATGCAATCCATTTCAGCCCAAAATTGCTCCAAAATTCACTTTTCTTGCCAACTTTGTTATTAGGACCTACAAACATACGAAAATGATTTAAAACACTCTTATAAGCAATAACTAACTAAGTAAGTGCAAGAAAACATGTTAACTAAGTCGCATAAATATGCTCCTATCAAATTCCCCCACACTTAGCTTTTACTAGTCCTCGAGCAAAATAAAGAAAACAAAACACAACCTAAACCTTCCAATGTTTGCCTCAGGGATTTCCAACGCACATGACATGTTAAAAATCATTATTCCCACAGATTTTAGTTATCTTCACACTTGAGCACATACTTAATCACAGTCACTACTTACTAATTCACAATTAACCAATTAAAACAATGTTTTGAATGTAGTAACATGCCTTAGAGAATTTGCTCAATTCCTTGCAAGATACTCTCTATTTTCACACACATTTTCTGACTACACACCCTACACTAGTTATATGTGAGAAGATTGATGTAAACATGAAAGACTAGTACTCACATATGTTACAACAAAAAAGCAATTTTCTGGAGTTAATAAGCATGTTTAAATATGATCTCATGAATGGGATGCTACTACTTAGATGCGAGAACCAGTGACACCATATGCTCATAACAATTTCAGACTCCACAAATTGAAACGCACAACACTCAAGATTGATGTCAAGGGTTGTAACAAGGTTTGGGGGTAATGGCTAACAAAGAAAGGATAGGGGTAACAAACGTTCTTAAAGCGATAGTAAGGAAAGCAATGAAATCGACACTTGGAATTCACTTTAGAATGCACAATCAACTTTTAAATACAAAGGGAAGATTCATGCAACACTTAGGGCCGAATTCAATGTTTTTGGACCCTTTCTTCAACAAACAACACTTTAAAGCTCTTTTTCACAACTTTTCTTCTTTTCATTCTATTTTCCACGATTTTTTTCTTTTTCTTTTTCTTTCCTACCCGTGCCTTATTAAGGGTTTTGGCACACACACACAACAAGAATCACTTCCCCCACACTTGTTTTCTGCAATACATTAATAAAAAGGAATTCATTTTGAGTCATGCTTTACTATGCTTCAAGAACAAGGGTATGGATGGTTCAAATCTAGGCTAGGTGAGGATAGTGTGGGTTAACAAAGAACATAGGCTACACAAGGCTCAATGGGGTTAAACTTAAACATATAATGAAGTAGGATACACGGCAGTTTGGCTTTGGTGGTGGTCACTACACAACTTCATCTTGAATATGTGTTATGCAAATCAATAGCATACTTTGAATGAAATGGGCATGAGTTCTAGCATTTGGAACTAAATGATGAAACGCCTTCGAAGTAGTAACCAAGCAAAGAATAATGAGATCATGCAACGACTTTAGAAAACAAGAATGCACAGATTATTAACTCTCTAAATAAACGTTTTAGGCTCAAGTCTCACAAGGTTGTAGCGTTAATTTGAGTTCCTTCCTTCAAGCATGTTACAAAACTGATTTTTCTTTTATGATTGCATGTGAATAAATTTAAACCACAACCAAGCATACGCCAAAGAGTAAATCAAATTTTCATCCATGTTTATAACTTTCTTTAATAGTCATGTAATTAAAAACGAAATCCTCATCATTGTGTTGGAAGGGTACCCTAAGACACAAACAAACACATAAAAACAACTCTTTTTGGGTTTTTCAAAACAATTTTTCAAATTTTTATGAGATTTTCTGATTTTAATGTCAAAACACACTAAAACACTCCAAAACAACTTAAAAACACTTAAAACAGCAAGGAACAACACTAGAAGTAATGGGCAATAAAATTCCTACGAATTTCATGCAAAACAATGGTTAACCCCCCCAACACTTAGATCAAACATTGTCCTCAATGTTTCAAGCATAAACTCACACAAAAACAAGCAACTAAACAAACAACGAATAAACATGACAAGTATAGTAAAGTAAAAACCAGACAGAGTAGAGTTTAAGAACGCAAATCTGGTTTTGGAGATAGGTGATCTTGTTGTCTTTCCACAGCTTTGATCTCGAACTGCTTCAGAATTCTGAGCGAGAGTTCCTTGGTTTCAAATCAAACTCCTTCTGCTGGGTTAATTTGATTGTGCCGTCTGCATTCTTCTCTACTTGTTTCTTTTGCACGGCAGGCAGGCATGAGGTAGAGGCGATGGTCTGTTTCTTTCTTCAATCTTCCCAAGTGCCCACCTCTTGCTTTCTTTCTCCTTGTCCCTAGCTGATGATGAATTGGCAAATTGTCTCCACATGCTTCGAGGTATCATTTTCACTTCCCTTATCTGTTCCCCAGGCAGATGTGGTAGACGAAGAGGAAGCATAAAATGAGGAAGATGAGTACTCGAGAGCAAGGCTAGGTAAGCAATCAGGAAGGGGTTCCAGGCAGTCGGTTCCAGATCGGAAGATTGATACCAAGTGCTGGCTGATTGCTCTCTTTCTCCTTGTCCCAAAACAACGACAAAGAAAAGGACAGGGAGAAAACATGATATGAGATACTCTTGCTTTCAATCTTCATGATATGAAATACTTTTGCTTTGGATGAGTTGTTTGCAGAGGTACCCCAAGGAATAAGGAACACTGAGTGACTCGAGAGGCTTCGTTGGGAAGGCATTCTCGGAGATGACGGAAAGTTATGTATGTCTGTCTTGCTATAGAGGGTGAAGGTCGACATTTATTGGAAATAATAACCGGTACTATTCTTTCACTCTTGTCGGCAATCGTTGGATGATTGAACAGTAGACTTCACATGTTTTCTACTTCACCAGAAATCTTCGACAGATTGCCCGTAATTTTCGCAAGCTGAGTGTGCATGTGACAGATGCTGACACGTCTGGATAAAGCAGATGCCTCTTCGATATCTGGAATCGGCGCTACGACAAACTGCCCGTGATTTCCGCAAAGTTGAGTGTGCTTGTGACCGATGCTGACACGTCTGGAAAAACAGATGGCTCTTCGATTTCTAAGCTTGCCTCTTCAAGTTCTGAGCTTCGTAAAGTGTAAAGGTTGCATGTGACGAGTGCGGACAAATCTGGAAAAGAGGATGGCCCGTGGTTTCTGAGTAAGCCCAACTTTTGAGAAAGCTAGCCCCTCTTCGATTTTTGAATTAGCCTCTTTGAATTCTAAGCTCGCCTCTTCGATATCTAAAATCCCGTCGAGTGTTGATTTTTATAGAGGCACGCAGTTCATTTCAAAGCACACTTGAATTTGCGCTTGTAAAAACTCCCTTCTTGCACTTCTAAGATCTTGACTTGTCTGACCTCTTCTTTCTTCAACACCTTTGAAAATGTCTGGCCCTTCCGACCGTCGTTTTGACTTGAACCTTGGTGAAGAGGCTGCCATGCCTTCTCCAGATAACATATGGCGCCCATCCTTCATATCCCCTACTGGTCCTCTTACCATTGGGGATTTGGTGATGAAGAATGACCTGATTGCTGCGGTGGTGGCCCGGAACCTTATCACTCCTAAAGATAACAGACTGCTTTCCAAACAGACTGATGAGTTGGCTGTTAAGGAGTCTCTGGCTCTTAGTGTGCAGTGTGCGGGTTCTATGTCCAACATGGCCTAACACCTATTTGCTCGAACTCGTCAAGTTGAATCGTTGGCGGCTGAAGTGATGAGTCTCAAACAGGGGATTAGAGGGCTCAAGCATGAGAATAAACAGTTGCACAAGCTCGCACACAACTATGCCACAAACATGAAGAGGAAAATTAACCAGATGCAGGAATCTGATGGTCAGATTTTACTTGATCATCAGAGGTTTGTGGGTTTGTTCCAACAGCATTTGCCTTCGTCTTCTAGGGCTGTACCGCGCAGTGAAGCTCCAAGTGATCAACCTTTGATACCTCCTCCTTCTGTGGCCCCGCCAACTGCGGAGGCTCCGCCGACTACTGAGACTTCTCCCAAACAGCCTTTGTGAAAGCTCCCTCTTGTATTTTTCTGTCTCCTATTTCTTTTCCATGAATTTTAATGTGAAAATACTTTGCATATCTGTCAATGTCTCAAAAATAAATCCAAACCTAAAAATAATTAAATAAGCAACAAACAAATAAATTAAAAAAAAATGACAATCAGGCAAAATAAAAATGCAAAAAAAAGGGAAGGTTTTTAGAAACGCAAAACTGCTTGTGGAGCGATTCAAAAATCTTCCTCATTTGAATACATGGGTTGCCTCCCAAGAAGCGCTTGCTTTAACGTCTTCCTGTCGGATGATACCTCCATTTAAGCTTGAAAAGGGCCCACGGCATGGAGGGGTACATTCTCCACGACTTGCTCCTCAAAGGCCTCATAATAGGGCTTCAAATGATGCCCATTTACCTTGAATTCTTGTTGCGTCTTCAAACTTTGTATTTGGACTGCACCATGAGGAAAAACATTAGTAACGACAAAATGACCAATCCATTTGGAACGCAACTTACCAGGAAACAAGCGAAGGTGGGAATTAAAGAGTAACACTTTCTGCCCAATGGAGAATGATTTGCCTCGAATCATTTTGTCATGGAAAGCCTTCGTCTTCTCCTTGTAAATTCGGGCGTTTTCATAAGCCTCATGCCTAATCTCTTCAAGTTCATTTAATTGGAGCTTTCTATGAATTCCAGCGGCGTCAAGGTCCGTGTTGAATGTTTTGACGGCCCAATGCGCCTTGTGCTCCAATTCTACGAAAAGATGGCATGGTTTTCCATAGATGAGCCGAAATTGGGACATGCCAAGGGGTGTTTTATATGCGGTGCGATATGCCCACAACGCATCCTCCAAACACAATCTCCAATCCTTTCTTGTTGGCCCAATGGTCTTCTCTAGAATCTGCTTGATCTCCCTATTAGACACCTCGGCTTGCCCATTGGTTTGAGGATGGTAAGGTGTAGAAACCTTATGGTTGACATTGTACTTCCTCAACAACGCCGCAATGGTTCGATTGCAAAAGTGAGACCCTCCATCACTGATGATTACTCGTCGCATTCCAAACCTTGCAAAAGTGAAACCCTCCATCACTAATGAAATCTGCAACCACTCGAGAATCATTAGTTCGAGTGGTTTTTGCTTCCACCCATTTCGATACATAATCCACAACAAGTAAGATATAAAGGAAACCATGTGAGGAAGGAAAATGACCCATAAAATCAATACCCCAAACGTCAAAAATTTCAACATTGAGGATGGAAACCTGTGGCATTTGATCCCTTGCACTTATATTTCCTGTTCTTTAGCATTTATCACATGTTAAGCAAAAGATTCTAGCATCCTTAAAGATACTAGGCCAATAGAACCCACATTGTAACACCTTAAGTGCTGTTCTTTGTGTGCCAAAGTGACCACCACATGCATATGTATGACAAAAGCTTAAAATGGAATGAAACTTAGAATCATGCACACATCGACAAATAATCTGATCCGGGCAATATTTCCACAAATATGGATCATCCCACACATAAAACCATGCGTCATTTCTAAGCTTATCACGTTGGTGTCTAGTGAGAGTGCTTGGAATTTGTTTAGACACAAAAAAGTTTACCAAATCAGCATACCAAGGTTTACTTACTTTAATGGACATCAATTGTTCATCAGGAAACGTTTCAGCAATGGGTAGGGACTCCTCATTATGCATCATACGGCTTAGGTGGTTAGCCACCATGTTTTCACTTCCCTTTTTGTCTCGAATCTCAATGTCGAACTCTTGGAGAAGCAATATCCATCGAATTAGCCTTGGCTTGGCCTCCTTCTTGCTGAGCAAATATTTTAAAGTAGATTGTAGTGGCAATGATTCGAGGGCAACCACCATCTCAATCATGTCTTCATTAGGGGGTACGGCAAGGGAACAATCATTCATGCCGTGGGGATGTATGGTTACTGCTTCATTGTTTTGAATGTCTATTCCTCATGCAATGACCAATTCAAGTGCATCGTCATTCAATTGTTCAAAATGGTCCTGCGCTAAAGAAGCAAATACATTAATAGAAAAACATGAGTGATCCTCACTAGGATACTTGATAGAATCAGAAAGATTGAAATTGATAACTTCCCCATCAAATTCCATTGTCAAAGTTCCATTAAACACATCAATCTTAGTACGGGCAGTTTTCATGAATGGCCGTCCATGGAGGATGGGTAATGTAGGGGAGTGGTCCGACTCGTCCATTTCAAGCACGTAGAAATTTGCCAGAAAGATTAAGTGATTGACCTGCACTAAAACATCTTCCAAAACTCCTTTTGGATAGGCATTAGATCTATCGGCCAATTGTATAATCACACCATCCTTTTTTAATTCGCCTAAGTGCATAGATGCATAGATTGAATAAGGCATGACATGTATAGATGCACCTAAGTCTAACATGGCAGATTCAAAATGAGTATTCCCAATTACACAAGGAATGGTAAAACTACCCGGATCCTTGCATTTAGTAGGCAGTTTACGCTATAAAATAGCTGAGACATTTTCACTTACCTTGAGAACCTCCTTGCTTGAAATTCTCTTCCTAGTTGTGCAAAGTTCTTTCAAAAACTTGGCATACCTTGGAACTTGCTTAACTGCATCTAAAAGTGGTATATTGACTTGAACTTTTCTAAACGTTTCCAAAATATCCTTTTCAGCCTCCTCTTTCTTTGATTGCATAAACCTACGAGGAAATGGTACATTTGGAGGAATAACGTTACAATTAATCAAAATTGGAACTTCCTTACCTTTATTGGCCGAATTTGATGGTTTAGGGGCATTTAGGGCCTGCGGCAAAGATGTTTCCACCCTTGCCGTGGGGGTGCTTTGCTCCTCCTCTTCAATTATCAACTCTTCAACTTCGTTGGAACGTGAATTGGATGGTTGGGGATCAGATCCAACTTGTTTTCCACTTCGCAAACTCATGGCTTTTGCAGATTCAAATCCTCCATTCGGGTTGACAACGGTTGAACTAGACAACTTACCTTGCTTTCTGAATTGCCCTACAAACTCCGCAATCTGCCCAATTTGCTTCTCTATTTGGTCCACCCTTTTGTCTTGGTTTTGCATTGCTTTGGCTTGATTTTCTTGCCCCTGAGACAGATTGGTGAGTAACTTAAGAAGTGTGTCATTATCTAAAGATGTACCTGAGGTGTTTTGGGCAGGTTGTTGTGGGGCTTGTGTTGGTGCGTATTGCTTGGTATAGAAGCCCGGAGGTTGCTGCCTAAAGCCTCCTTATTGTTGGGACTGTTGGGGCTCCCTCCACTTGAAATTTAGATGGTTTCTCCAACCTGGATTGTATGTATTAGAATATGGATCGTTCCTTGGCTGGTTGTGGCCTTGAAATTCAATTGCATTGGCGCTTTCCCATCCACCATTTTCAATCAATTGAGGGCACTTTTCAGAGGCATGTCCTTGGATAGAACACACACCACATACACTTGGTTCTTTCATCCTCATTCCGTCGGCCATCTGAGACACAATGGAAGTAAGATTAGCTAACTGTGATTGAATGTCGGATGTGGAACTTACCTCATTCACTTGTTGCCGTGGGGTGTCTCTTTGACCAACGCCCTCATATTGTTGAGCATTCAATGCTCGATTAGCAATTAAGGTCTTGGCAGCCATGGGTGTTTTGTCCACCAAAGCTCCTCCCGCAGAGGCGTCTAGCATTTGGCGTTCAATTGGTAAAAGCCCTTCGTAGAAATATTGAAGTAGAAACTCCTCATTCATCTGGTGCTGTGGACATAAAGCAACAAGGGTTTTAAAACGCTCATAGTAAGTGGGAAATGATTCACCTTGATTTTGCTGAATGCCACTAATCCTTTTGCGTAGTAGAATGACTCGAGAGGTTGGGAAAAACTTCTCCAAAAATGCCCGTTTCATACTCTCCCATGATGTGACAGTTCCAGGGGCTAGCTCATACAACCAATCTTTAGCCTTTTCTAAGAGAGAAAAGGGAAAAGCCTTCATTTTCAGAATGCTCCCATCAACATTCACAGGGGTCATGCTCGAACAAACAACCTCGAACTCCTTCAAGTGTTTATTAGGATCTTCCATGGACATCCCGTGGACCTTAGGGATGTGATGCAACAAACTTGATTTCAATTCGAACTTGTCCGTCTTCCCTAGGGCAGCCAGGGGGTATTGGATGCATAGGGGAGCGGCATTGTCCAATCCCGAAGCGGAAAGCTCCTTGATTGTTCGATTATCCGCTGCTATGTTGGGATCTTCCTACTCTTCTTCAAGTGGATGTTCTTCCAACTCAGGTTCAGGAGTAGGTGGGTTACGATCTTGCTGATTCCTATTCCTTCTCAAAGTCCTCTCAAAATCGTCGTCAAAGTCCAAGATATGCTCACGAATAGGATGAGAACTCCAAGTCATAAACTGGTACCTAAAACAAGAAAACAAACAAGGTCAGTAACTAACATAAAAACACACGAAAATAAACGAAAAAAGAAATAACAAGGGATTAGCAATGTTGCTAATCCCCGGCAACCGCGCCAAAAATTTAATGCCAAATATATAAGCACACATATTAAACCCTCTTGTTGTCAATTGTAGTAAAGAATGTAAGTAGGGATCGTTCTAGGCCGGGGATTAGGAGGGATTGCTAAAACACTTGAAACTGATTTAAATATGTGAAAACAAACTTAAAAGTATGAAATTAAACTTACAAGACTCAAAACAAAGTCACAAGACTCAAAACAGATTATAGAGACTCAAAACTGCCTAAAAACAACTCTAAGGCAGTTTCTGCCACTAACACAAAGTTTGGACGAAAATTGATTTTATCTTAACTCAAAACACTTAAAAACACAACTAGGACAGATTCTAACTAATTAGACACTCTAAAGTAAAGGGGGATTTGGTTTTGGATGAATTTAAGTAAAAACAAATTTTGGACAAATTTGGTGATTTGAATGGATGATGGGCAAGCTAGAAGGTCTTTCTCCACACATGACACACTTGCATATAAAATGATTTCCAGTTGCTTTTCAATAAACCGTGAACATCAACACCCCAAATTAATTAGGTACGCTTAAATTAATCCTCAGATTTTCCTAATTTCATTGAATTGGATGATTGCATACAACAACCCAAAGCATTCCCCACAAGTTCCCTACATGAATTGCATAATAGAGATACAAGCAAGAATCATTAAGTTCTATGAAAATCATAAGCATTGACGAAACACTCGTAACTATGAATTGCATGAAACTTATGCCAAGAATTTACTTAACATGGTTGTGACAAACAACCTTTACTACTTGTGAATATAAGTTCATAATGATTAGGTGAAACTCCCTTATATCCTAGCATCATATCTATGCATGGAAATTAAGTGTGCACTCTCAACCAACATACACAAATCAGTTTTAATTCAAATGGATAAGTAAATTGAATTCACAACTTATGAATCACAACTGAAAGTAATCAAATCATATTGCAAGCATGAACATAGTTTCGAATTCCCCCCTAGCTAAGGGGGGTTTAGTTTCTCATACTTACAAAGCAAAGATAAACAAATTTAGACATTGAAAACAAAAGAAAGAAAACACATAAATGCTCCAACGATCCAAGTTGGACAGCAAGCACATCCAAGCATTTTCCTTTCCTTCATTTGCTACGGCACAAGGTGTTGGTGAGTGTTTGAAGGTTTGTTTGTATGGAGGAATGGATGTGAGGATGAATGGAAATGTTTGGATGAAGGTTGTATCGAAATGGGGATGAATTCTCTAGCAAAAAACTAAATGTAATGGCTGCCACACACACTTCCTTTTATAGAGGAAGTGCATGGCATGGAGGGATGGATGGTGGTGTTAGCAATGATTCAAAGGTGAAAGTGAAGTAATGATGCAAAGCATGGGAGGTGAAATGGAGTGGTGTTGTAGCTATGAATGCAAGTGGGGAACATGAATGATTGTGCACATGGTAGATAAAGGAAAGAGAGGTGGAATGGTGCAGAAATGAGTCATAGGTGCAGGTGGATTCATGATGCACGGCATGGGCAAGGAAAGTGGAGGAGTGGTGCATCAATGAGTGCATGTAGTGGAGGTGAAAGTGAATGAAATCTGATGGGTGAAGGGAACAAGGGATGTGCACCACTTGAGTGCAATGATTAAATGTAATGGTGCATGAAAACAGAAATAATGAAGGGGATAAGGGTGAGTGTTGTGGTAATGAGTGAATGTAGTGGTGTATTTTCTGCCCATAGCATGCCTTTCCTTTGCCCATGTGTGTGTGTTTCCTTTGCCCATTTGCATACACATGTTCCTCATCATTTCAACCACAAAACAAACACATTTTCTGCCCTCCAACCTGTCCATGCCAAGCTGTCCATGTGTGCTTTTCTCTTTGCCCATGTGTGTGTGTTTCCTTTGCCCATTTGCACACACATATGCTGAATTCTAATCTTCCCAAAACGTCCATCCTCATGTCTCGAAGTGCATGCAATCCATTTCAGCCCAAAATTGCTCCAAAATGCACCAAAATGCACTTTTCTTGCCAACTTTGTTATTAGGACCTACAAACATACGAAAATGATTTAAAACACTCTTATAAGCAATAACTAACTAAGTAAGTGCAAGAAAACATGTTAACTAAGTCGCATAAATATGCTCCTATCAGTATTCACTTAGTTCAATGTTGGTATTAAATGTTTTCAATCTGATAGAGGAGGATAATTTATGTGTAAACAATTTAGTGAGTTCTTAAAACTTAAAGGTATTTATCACATAATCTTTTGTCTTTACAGCTCTCAACAAAATGGAGTTGCTGAGAGGAAACACAGACATATCATTGAGACTACTATCACACTTATGATTGCTGCACATTTGCCTCCAGATTTGTGGTTTCATACTTGTGCTTATTCTGTGTTTTTAATCAATTGAATACCCTATAAAACTCTAAACATGCAGTCTCCTGATCAGTTGTTATTTGGTTTTGCTCCATCTATATAAGGCTTGAAAATATATGGGATTGCAATTTATCCATATGTTAGACCTTATACTTATAATAAACTTCAACCTTGGGCTACATTATGTGTTTTTCTTGGCTATGCCAGTGGATATAAGGGGGTTATTTGTTATCATTTGCAGTCTAAGAAGTTTATAATTTCTCGGCATGTTATTCATGATGGGGACCACTTTCCATGTAAGTCCACTACTGGTACTGTTTCAGCTTCATCTATTCCAGAGTCTCAAATATATTCTCCTATACACAGCTCTGTAGATTTTGTCCTTCCTTCAACTCAGAATGTCTGAGTTGCAAGTGATAACAATTTGACTGGTTCTCCTAATGCTTCTTCCTTGGGATCAGTTTCTCTATCACAAGGTTCTCAAGACAGTATCTCTTCACGGAATTCTAAAACAACTCTCTCACCTCCAACTCAAACTACAGTGTTACCTGTCCTTCATCCTACACAATTAGAAGTAATTCTTCCTTATGAATCTGCTAATTCTTCAGCATTTCCTACTAATTTTGTTTCGAGAATGCAAACACGGCTTCAAACTAGTACTATTTTTGGATGAAATTACTCTGGTTACTTAGCCTCTTTACCAGAACTGTCTACTATGAAGATTCATGATCAAGATTTGTGTTCGAGTGGTTTTTCATTTGTGGCTCAAATCCATGATTTGGCTGAACCAACATCTTTTAGGAGTGCTGTAACCAATTCTCATTGGTAACAGGCTATGTAAGAGGAGTTTGATGTTCTCCAAAGCTAAGGCACTTGGATTTTAGTGCATGCACCAACTCACATGTCTATAATAGGTAGTAAATGGGTGTATAAGTTGAAGAACCCTGATGGCTGTATTACACAGTATAAGGCTCGCATCGTAGCTCAGGGGTATACTTAGGAGCATAGATTGGACTATTTTGAAACTTTTAGTCCTGTGGTACGCCATACCACAGTTCAGCTTATCATTTCTCTTGCAGCTCAGTATAATTGGGAATTAAGACAATTAGATATCAAGAACGCTTTCTTGCATGGTGACTTGGAGAATGAGGTGTACATGAAGATTATGTGTGTACGTTGGTCCAATCTTTATACGGTTTGAAACAGGCTCATCGAGCCTGGAATGCCAAATTTACAGGTTATTTACCTGCCATGGGATTTCAAGTATCTTAATCTGATACCAGTCTATTTGTGAAATATGATGGGACTGATGTTATAGCTATTCTATTATATGTCAACGACATTATTTTGACTGGCTCGAATTCTGTCAAGGTTCAAGCAGTTATTGCAGAACTTGGTAATGTTTTTTATTTGAAAGATATAGGCAGGTTATCTTATTTCTTGGGGTTACAAGTACAGTACAAGGATAATGGTGATATTTTCCTGAATCAGTCCAAATATGCCACTGATTTGCTTCATAAAGCTGGTTTAGATACTTGCAAACGTGTTTCTACACCTTGTAAGCCACATTCTCAATTTCTCATGTCTGAAGGTACTCCATTGTCTAATCCAACAATGTATCGAAGCTAGGTGGGTGCTTTACAATATTTGACATTTACTAGACCTGATTTGTCTTATGTTGTTGGTGTGGCTTGTCAATATATGAATAGTCCCACGACTGTGCATTATTAAATGGTTAAACGAATTTTGCGATATGTTCAAGGGACTTTACATTGTGGTCTCACTTATTCTTCATCAACAAATCACTCTCTAATGGCTTATTCCGACTCTGATTGGGCTGTAGATCCCAATATCAGACGATCTGTCACTGGTTTTGTGGTTTACTTGGGACAAAATCTGATATCATGGTAGTCTAAGAAGCAGTCATCAGTTTCTCACAGTTCTACTGAGGATAAATATAAGTCCCTTGCTCAATGTGCTGCAAACATTGCTTAGATTCGTATGTTGTGGAAAGACTTGCATCAAAGCTTATCAAATCTTCCTATTTTACTCTGTGACAATTTATCTACATTGGCTTTATGCTCTAATCCTGTATTTCATACTCGGATTAAACATCTTGATACCGATTTCCATTTTGTTCGTGAAAGGGTACAAAATAAGGATTTGGTTGTCCAATATGTTCCCACTAAAGATCAAACCGTTGATGTTTTAACTAAAGGTCTGCATGGTCCAATATTCTTTAAGCACTGTTGCAATCTCAGGCTTGGTTCCTAGTCGAGATTGAGGGGGGATGATGGAATTTAAAGACACGTGGCAGTAGGGATAGTGATGACTGCCATGTCAACAAATATTGTTAGAAAGATTTAGTTATAATCTGGTGGGATTTGTTGGAAGATTTGGATAAGATTAGCTAGGATTTGGCTAAGATAGCTATGAGGGGTTACTTAGTCATTAACTATAAAGACCTTTTATAAAGCAACCGACTGTAATAACTTGCATATGCTTTTCTGATACAAAGTTGTATTTCTCTGTAGCTCTAATCTTTCTCTTCACATTTTCTTGGTTTTTCTGGGTTCTTCAATCTTTCACTTCTACAAGAGATTTAATCTTTGCGAATTATCATAGGTCACTCATAATAGTTAATAGAGGTGAAGAGCGGAAAGAGTTATACGAATTGCATTATACGAGTCTTCAGCACCGGTTCTACTGATAATCTCAACTTGCTCACAGTTGTTTGATTTCAGTCCGCACCGATGGTCTGACTGTAGGATAGGCACGCCTATAACATCAAAACACAAAAATACATCTAACCCTAAGTGGAGCTTTACATGATAAACCCAAATAGATGTTTGTGGTGTGATCGATGTAGAAATAGACTTTAGTTTCTACTTCTCATGTGACATGAGGCAAAAAAAACTTACTTGTTCTTAATATACTTAGGCTATCTCCAACCGAAATAGCTAAATATAGTCCTGTCCAGAATTATAGCCTTGTAAAAAATTATTTTTAAATGAACAGTATTAGGCTAAGTGAAGGAAAAGTTTTGGATAACTAAGTTCATTAAACAACATTATGCATGCATTTAACAATTAACTGGCTGAAGCATGATTGTATGTACTTTAAAACAAAACTTAAACCATGAAATTCAAAGCCTAATAGTTATGGTGAATCAAGACTCAACTCAAATCTTAAAGAAAGGAGTTGAGATTTCTTTATACCTTTGAATTCCTCTTGGCATGGGCAAATGTTGGAAGTATGCCCACAAAGCCAATCATTTGATGTAATAGCTTTTGGAATACTTATTGTGTTAAACTTTTATATGTTTAATGAAGGGCAAAGCTTATTGTTAATCACTATTTATTGTATCATGTGTTTAAGCAATAAGGGAATCCAAGGAATGTATTTGATCTAAGAGACAAGTGATTTAAGTAAGTTAGATTAACGAGACCTTTCTCTTATGTTCATTCCTAAAACGTTCCTAGCCATAGGATTGCCAATTGGGCATTGACAATCCGCTAAGGTTAGTATGTGTTATGTCGACTCAAGCGTGAGTATGACTAGTCTCAAGTCATTTGGTGTTGGACAATAAGACAAACACATAGGTGCCCGAAAGAGTAATCGAGTACACTGAACTACGATCAAAAGAGAGTTCGAACATACATGTCATGTAAGAACTCGATAGTTGCAATATGCAAAATAGTCCTTTGACCTGAGGCATCATAGATGTCTAATGGTTAGGTCCTTGACCTTTGATCATGTCAAAGGCATTCCATTGGAGTGTCCACGGCATTGTTGGGGTCAAGCTATCTAGTCATGTAGGCATATGAATGCACAACAAGGGATCTCTAACCTTCCATGGTGGAAGGAGAATACTCTAAGATATGATTCGAGAGTCTTTGGCCAAAGCATATGAATATGACTCAAGAAGTTTGTTCCAAATCTTATTCAATAAAATCATATGGAGAAGTATCACATTGGATAGTAGACATGAAACAAACTATCACTTAAACAATGTGATTAAGAGTATTGTATTAGAGAAGGACCGTATTGCATTGTAGTTGTAACTGGATAGGTTCTCCAACCAATTCTACTTAGCTTGGGTAACCATGACATGCTGCTAGGTGTCACTCATGGTTTGTGGAAGCCCTAATGATTAGCAAACACTAATTTTAAGGGAGAATTGAAATGTGGTTTCAATTCACAATCGATCGTTAAGAGTAACAATCGCCCACTACCTCGCTAAATGGAACCTAATGGATCGTACACCGAGTAAGGATGAAAGTGAAGAAATTAAATGAAATGGATATGCAATTAAATGGTTTAATTGAAGAATGGTCAAAGTTAATTAATTAGTTAATTAATTATACGAAATGTTCATATTGGGCTTTTAAGTTGGTTTTGGGCTTCGGGGCCCAAAAGCGTTTTGGTCCACAAGGCCCAAAAGCGTTTTGGTCCACAAGGCCCATTATGTTTAAGTTGTATGACAACTAAAACAAAATGGGCAATTAGCCCAATAACATCAACATGGCCGGCCATAGGGTGAGTGGATGCAAACTTGGATTAATTACAAGTTTGCCACTCACATGTGATAAAGTATAAATTCAACTTTATAGCTTTATTTTCATTTAGGGTTTTCTTGATGAAAAGAGGTGAAACATTTTCTCTCTTTTTCTCTATAGAGGCCGGCCACTTAGAGAAGTTTTAGCTAGCAATCTATTCTTCTCTAAGTCATCCATTTCACCTTCACAATACATCCTTGGTGAAGAGACTTAGAGACATCAAGCTTTTGGTGTTTTGGAGAACATATCCTCAAATCCTCAAAGAAGCAAAGGAGCACTAAAAGGAAGAAAATCACAAGGAAGATCCAAGGAGCAAGGAGGTGACTTGAAGGCCCTCCACTTGGGTGAATCCCTTGTGTAATCAAGGATGAGCTTCAAGGGTAAAGAATCTCTAAATCCTTTATTCTCTTTAATGTTGTTAAAGAGTTTGTTGGTTCACCATTCACTAGGCTTTGAAAGTCATGGGTTTTATGAATTGATTTGAATGCATGCCTACTTTAATGTGTTAATAGTTTGCATATGTATTCAAATATTTTCACATGTTCTTAGCTAGGACAAAAAAATTTCCTTCAAGTGGTATCAAAGCCTAGGCCTAGTTTATGGTGAATCCTTTTGGGTTTTGTGATTTTTCATGGTTTATGATTTAAGTGTTGTAAATGTTACAAGCTTTGTTCTTGCTTTTGAATATAAATTTTGCTTGAAAATTTAGCATCTCAAATGTTGTAGATGTAGTTCATTAAAGCATGAATATTGGAACTAAAATTTGGTGCCATGTATGTTGGGAAATTCGGCCAAATCCAAAGGGTGGTTTTTTGGGTTCATGTTTGTCTTGTTAAAATGGTTTTAAAGTGACTTTTGGAACCCCTAAGTACCCTAGGATGTTAGCCCTCTTTTGAGTAGTGAAAATTTGAGTTTTATTGAGTGAAAAACATTCATGGAGCTATTATGAGTTTTCATGAGTGTTCTTCAATGTTCTTGAAGTTCTTGCTAAGAACAAAAAGTTTTGATTTTTAGATTCAAAAGTTTAATGTTTTTCATAAAGTTTTGGTTTATTTTTTATGGGTGATGGTTATAGGTGAAGGATGTTTAATGCCTTTAATGTTAGACAAAAAATTTTCAATGTTTGACAAAACTTTATCTTACAACCCATCCAAATCACCTTTATCTCACCTAACAAATCAACTTGCAAAAACTTTTTAGAAAATTTTTCACTTCTTCACTAAAAGCCGGCCACCCTATAGAATAGGGTATTTTTGGGCCTTTTGTGCAATTACATAAAGTTTTGATACTTTTGTGTTTTTTGTATTTTGGCCCAAAAGTTTACGTTTTTATGTTAAGGCCCAAAAACTCTAAAGGACAAATTGTTTTGCTCCTTTAATGATGTTTTTACATTGTTAAAATTTTGGGTTCTAGTTGTAATTACATGAAGTTGTGGACTCTTGTGTTTTTACAAAGTGACCCCAATAGTTTTAGTTTATTAAGTAATGGCCCAATTGTTGAGGTCATTGTTTTTGGCCCAAATAAGATGAGAACAAAATGGTTTTGTCTCTTTAATGAGAATTGGATTTTCATTTCAATTAGTTCCATTTAAATCAATTCTATGGATTCGAAAACCAATTGTTTAAGTTGTTTTCTTAGTTAATGTGATTGATTAAGAAAAGGGTGATTATGAACCAAAGGCCTCGATAATTGAACTATGTGATTGGCCGCTTTACATTATGAATGTTTGGGTTAAGTAGTTTAGATTTGAATGTAATTTGATTAGTTCAATTTGTTGTAAATGGACATAAGTCCATCAAATGTGTTGTAAAAGGGCATAAGCCCTTCTCTTTATTTCAAGTATTCCCTTTTGTTTAAATGTATGCACATTGGAATAGTTGGGTCCAACGCCCAATAGGAAATAACGGTTTAATTGGATTAAACACGTAACTAAAATCAACAACTATCTACCTTAAACCCAAGGTCCAACATAAGGCTCGTGTTGGATCAAATCAAACGGTTCATAATCATCCTAAAACCTAATATGACTATATAGTCCATATGAGGATGCAATGCGTTCGTTAGTAGTTCCATATAGTCTCACTTGTTTCAACGAAACAGTGGGAGTATTATATGCTACTAATTCATATTAACTTGGACCAATAGTTGTGATAGGCCCAAGTTCTTTTAATAAGATTAAAATGATTTTGACGTAGCCCAACACTACTCCCTCAACAAAACGAATATTAAGTTGGTAAGCGAGAGATGTTTTGAACATCTCTTTGTAGGCCTTCCACCGTGGTGGGCTCCAATCGTTTGTGACTCCTACACCGGCTTCACCCTATCATGGGGAAGTTCAAAGTATGTGCTTACATCCAGGAGGAGTCCATGAACATATGATGAAGTGAGTGTAGGCAACGAGGATGGCCGACATCGTATCATCGTGAGGCTATTCTTGAACCCATACACGAACGAAGCATGGTGGGAATAACTTAACTAAGTGCAATGGTGCCGACATCGTATCATCGTGAGGCAACATTCTCTAGAGGCCAAACTAGATGGGTAATTACAAAAGTTGTAAATGAATAAAGCATTATTTTCTCATCATTATTTTTGCTAACCAACATCGTATCATCGTGAGGTGGGCTTGGTAATGGTGAGTCTCCCATACCCCGCTTAGAGTTCAAAATAACTCTCAAATTCCATTGAGGGATGTGGAATTTGCCAAAAATAGTGGGTGGTACTATTTGATTTAAGACCCAATCAAGTAGTTTTAAAACAAACAATCTAATACGATTTCTGTTATGTTATGTAGTTAACGACATGCCTAAAATTATATCCACCATTATACTTGACAAAAGGGGCCTTAGGGGCCAACATTTCCTTGCTTGGTATCGCCACATTGAGAATGTCTCAAAGGTGAAAGACATATTGTATGTGCTTAAGCAATCCCCTCCTCATGTATCTCCTACGAAACTAGCTTCAAAAGAGGAGTGTCAAGATTATGCTAGACACTATGAGGATGACTTACAAACCAAATGCTTAATCCTCACTTCACTTAGTGAGGAGCTTATGAAGCTACATAAGCACATGGACACTTCTTGTGCCATGGTTGAAAGTTTGCATAAGATGCATGACATTGAGACTAGTAATGTACGATTCTCAAAAGTTTGTAGTCTAATGAATGCCAAAATGGCAAAGGGGACATCGGTCCATAAACATGGACAAAAGATGGAAAAGATCTTTCAAGATCTTAAAAGTTTAGGAACTTCCATTGATGGGAAAATGGCCCAAGACTTTTTCCTTGCATCTTTCTCGGATGATTTCACTAAGTTTATTGTAAACTATAAAGTGAATAGATTCGATCATACTTTAATCGAGATGATTGACATGTGCTGTAAGTTTGAAAAAGGTTTCAAAAGGAACAGTGGGAGTAAGAACGCAATAACAAGGAAAAAGTTACATAAGAAGAAGGCAATAAAATCCAAAGGAACATGCTTTCATTGTGGAAAGGATGAACGTTGGAAGAAGAAATACAGGGTACGCATTGCGAGCCTTATGACACGAACTTTTGAAGAGACTATTTCCGTCATAGAGAGTGCTTTTACAGTGAGCTCCAATTCCTAGATATTTGATTCAAGCGCTAGTCAACATATCTGTAATACGATGCAGGGACTAGCAGAGAGCAGGTCACTGCGCAATGGGGAGATGGTTGTGCGAGTTGGGAACGGCACTAAAATCTCTGCAAAAGCAATAGGCACCTACATGCTTAAACTACCCTCTGGGGAAGTCTTGGAACTTAAAAATTGTTTATATTTTCCTTCATGTATAAAGAATTTGATTTCTATCTCTAAGCTTTTACGAGATGGGCACTCAGTATTGTTTGACAAAATGAGTTGCACTTTATACTTGAACGGTCGTATTATCTCTCATGGTAATATGATAGAGGGACTTTTTCACCTAGAGACGAATAGTGAGATGCACTGTATTGAAAGCGGGAATACCTCAAAACCCAAAAGGGCCAGAGAAGAAGTTAACCAAGAAAGGATGTGGCATCTTAAACTTGGACATGTGAACCTTGATAAGATTCGCAAGATGTCGAAAGACGGATATTTCCACCCATTAGGTAATGACCAGATAGGTACTTGTGAATGTTGCTTGAAAGGGAAGATGACCAATTCTCCATTTACTAGAAAAGGAGAGCGTGCCACTGAAATTCTAGGGTTAATCCACACTGACGTATGTGGACCTATGTCTACTACGTCGAGATGAGGCTTCTCCTACTATATCACATTCACTGACGATCACTCTCGGTTTGGCTATGTGTATCTTATGAAGTACAAGTCAGAATCCTTTGAAAGGTTCAAAGAATTCAAGAATGAAGTTGAGAAGCAAACTGGGAAACAGATAAAGACCCTAAGATCGGATCGAGGGGGTGAATATCTGAGTAATGCGTTCCTAGATTATCTCAAAGAGTGGAATAATATCACAGTGGACTCCACCGGGAACTCCACAACTTAATGGAGTTTCTGAAAGGAGAAATCAAACCTTGATGAACATGGTTCGTTCTATGATAAGTTCCACCGATCTACTAGTAACATTCTGGGGATACGCTCTATATACAGCAGCTTACTTGCTTAATAGAGTACCTTCCAAGTCAGTTTCACAAACGCCCTATGAGATATGGCATGGAAGAAAGCCAAGTCTTAATCACATTAAGATTTGGGGTTGTGAAGCATATGTCAAGAAGCTTGAAGCGAGATCAGTTAGGTGCTATTTTGTGGGATATCCTAGAGAAACTATGGGATATGAGTTCTACCATCCTGACGACCAAAAGGTTTTTGTCGCCAGAACTGCTAAGTTTCTAGAGGACGAATTTGTTCTCAAAGGAACTAGAAGTAGAACGATGGAAATTAATGAGATTAACGAAGAACCACAAACAAGCACTCGACAAGTTGACAACCCTGTTAATGAACCCCTAGCTCCACGTAGATCTAAAAGGGTTAGCAAGCCACCTAAGAGGTATGGCTTAGATAATGACTTTGGGGAATTGCACCTTCTAGGTGACAATGACACAAAGGAAGACCCTAGAGACTACACTGAAGCAATGTCCGACATTGATTCAAAGAGATGGCAAGAGGCCATGAAATCCGAGATGGATTCCATGTATCAAAATCAGGTCTGGACTCTTGTAGACCCTCTAGAAGGTATAGTACCTGTTGGAAACAAATGGGTCTTCAAGAGGAAGATAAGCATTGATGGGAACATGGAGACTTATAAGGCTAGACTAGTAGCCAAGGGTTACAGGCAAATAGAAGGGATTGACTATGAAGAAACCTTTTCTCCTGTAGCCATGATTAAGTCCATTCGGATTTTGCTTGCTATAGCTGCGTACCATGATTATGAGTTCTGGCAAATGGACGTGAAGACGGCCTTTCTGAATGGCTACCTAGAGAAAGAGCTTTATATGGCTCAACCCGAAGGTTTCGTGTCCAAGTCTGAAAAGACTAAGGTATGCAAGCTTCAGAGGTCCATTTATGGACTTAAGCAAGCCTCCAGGAGCTGGAACATTCATTTTGATACTGAAATCAAATCGTTTAGTTTTACTCAAAACGAAGACGACAATTGTGTTTATCAAAAGGTCGTTGGGGATGCAGTTGTATTCCTAGTGTTATATGTAGATGACATATTACTATTCGGGAATGACACTGCAGTACTTTCTTTTGTAAAAGTGTGGTTGTCCAAAACCTTCAACATGAAAGATTTAGGAGATGCATCTTATGTACTTGGGATAAAGCTCTATCGTGATAGATCCAGAAAATTAATTGGATTATCCCAATCTATGTACATTGATAAGGTACTAAGTAGGTTCCAGATGGAACAATCTAAGAAAGGTTTTCTTCCTGTGAGACATGGAATTCACCTTTCTAAGTCCATGGAACCTAAGACTCCTGAAGAGATACGGCAAATGAGAGCTATTCCTTATGCTTCCGCTATAGGAAGTCTCATGTATGCCATGATATGCACAAGGCCTGATATCGCATATGCTGTGAGCATTACTAGTCGATATCAATCTAACCCAGGATCAGAACACTGGACAGCTGTCAAGACCGTCATTAAGTACTTAAGAAGAACTAAGGACATGTTCCTCGTTTATGGAGGAGCAACAGAGTTGCGAGTGGAAGCCTATACAGATGCAGATTTCCAATCTGACGTCGATGATAGAAGTTCCAACTCCGGATATGTATTCACTCTGAATGGTGGGGCTGTCAGTTGGAAAAGCAAGAAACAAAGTGTAATTGCTGATTCCACGACAAATGTTGAATATGTCGCTGTAGCTGAAGCCGGCAAAGAAGCGTTCTGGATGAAGAAGTTCATAACTGAACTTGGAGTGGTTCCAACCATTACATCACCAGTAACTTTGTACTGTGATAATAGTGGGGAGATAGCTCAAGCCAAGGAACCCAGGGCACATTAAAAGAACAAGCATTTTGACAGATGCTTTAATATCATTAGAAGATATGCTACCGAGGGGAAAGTCAACATCCTCAAAGTTACCTCAGCCAATAACGTAGCAGATCCACTAACGAAGCCAATGTCTCAAATCTAACTTGACCGCCATATGGAAATGATGGGTATTAGATACCTGGGAGGATGGCTTTGAGTGCAAGTGGGAGATTGTTGGAAGTATGCCCACAAAGCCAATCATTTGATGTAATAGCTTTTGCAATACTTATTGTATTAAACTTTTATATGTTTAATGAAGGGCAAAGCTTATTGTTAATCACTATTTATTGTATCATGTGTTTAAGTAATAAGGGAATCCAAGGAATGTATTTGATCTAAGAGACAAGTGATTTAAGTAAGTTAGATTAACGAGACCTTTCTCTTATGTTCATTCCTAAAACGTTCCTAGCCATAGGATTGCCAATTGGGCATTGACAATCCGCTAAGGTTAGTATGTGTGATGTCGACTCAAGCGTGAGTATGACTAGTCTCAAGTCATTTGGTGTTGGACACTAAGACAAACACATCGGTGTTCGAAAGAGTAATCGAGTACACTGAACTACGATCAAAAGAGAGTTCGAACATACATGTCATGTAAGAACTCGATAGTTGCAATATGCAAAGTAGTCATTTGACCTGAGGCATCATAGATGTCTAATGGTTAGGTCCTTGACCTTTGATCATGTCAAAGGCATTCCATTGGAGTGTCCATGGCATTGTTGGGGTCAAGCTATCTAGTCATGTAGGCATATGAATGCACAACAAGGGATCTCTAACCTTCCATGGTGGAAGGAGAATACTCTAAGATATGATTCGAGAGTCTTTGGCCAAAGCATATGAATATGACTCAGGAAGTTTGTTCCAAATCTTATTCAATAGAATCATATAGAGAAGTATCACATTGGATAGTAGACATGAAACAAACTATCACTTAAACAATGTGATTAAGAGTATTGTATTAGAGAATGACCGTATTGCATTGTAGTTGTAACTGGATAGGTTCTCCAACCAATTCTACTTAGCTTGGGTAACCATGACATGCTGCTAGGTGTCACTCATGGTTTGTGGAAGCCCTAATGATTAGCAAACACTAATTTTAAGGAAAAATTGAAATGTGGTTTCAATTCACAATCGATCGTTAAGAGTAACAATCGCCCACTACCTCGCTAAATAGAACCTAATGGATCGTACACCGAGTAAGGATGAAAGTGAAGAAATTAAATGAAATGGATATGCAATTAAATGGTTTAATTGAAGAATGGTCAAAGTTAATTAATTAGTTAATTAATTATACGAAATGTTCATATTGGGCTTTTAAGTTGGTTTTGGGCTTCGGGGCCCAAAAGCGTTTTGGTCCACAAAGCCCATTATGTTTAAGTTGTATGACAACTAAAACAAAATGGGCAATTAGCCCAATAACATCAACATGGCCGGCCATAGGGTGAGTGGATGCAAACTTGGATTAATTACAAGTTTGCCACTCACATGTGATAAAGTATAAATTCAACTTTATAGCTTTATTTTCATTTAGGGTTTTCTTGATGAAAAGAGGTGAAACATTTTCTCTCTTTTTCTCTATAGAGGCCGGCCACTTAGAGAAGTTTTAGCTAGCAATCTATTCTTCTCTAAGTCATCCATTTCACCTTCACAATACATCCTTGGTGAAAAGACTTAGAGACATCAAGCTTTTGGTGTTTTGGAGAACATATCCTCAAATCCTCAAAGAAGCAAAGGAGCACTAAAAGGAAGAAAATCACAAGGAAGATCCAAGGAGCAAGGAGGTGACTTGAAGGCCCTCCACTTGGGTGAATCCCTTGTGTAATCAAGGATGAGCTTCAAGGGTAAAGAATCTCTAAATCCTTTATTCTCTTTAATGTTGTTGAAGAGTTTGTTAGTTCACCATTCACTAGGCTTTGAAAGTCATGGGTTTTATGAATTGATTTGAATGCATGCCTACTTTAATGTGTTAATAGTTTGTATATGTATTCAAATATTCTCACATGTTCTTAGCTAGGACAAAATTTTTTCCTTCAGCAAAGGCTAATCACCCATGAGAGGGGCTTCATTCATCTTCTTGAGTTGAACTTCATGGCCTCCATCTTCATCTTGTAGCCTCCATGGACATCCTCTGACGAAGTGTCTTTGACTTAGTCAAAGATCAATGACTTAACCATAAGACAACTATGATGTCTTAGGTCAAATGACTACTTTGAATTATTTCAACCATGAGTTTTCATGTGACATGAGTATGAGAACTCCTTATTGATCGTGTTCAGTGGACTCATCCTCAATTGAGCACCTACATATTTTTCTTAGTATCAATGACAAGGACTTAAGACCAGTCATTATCTCGAAAGAAGACATAGCATATATTAATCTTAATGGATCATGTTTAGACCTAATTTTGCATCATCAGCTCGAGCAATCAAGGCTGTTAAATGAACAAAGTTCTAAGTCGTAGGATGTGAATGTTAAGGCGATTTCTAATTACTTTATATTATTATGGTTACGATAAACCATGGTAATTAAATAATTGGAATTATCCTAATCATGATTCCTTATAACTTGAAGATTATGTCGTGCATTCAGGTGTTGAATAAGAGTTATATTAGTCAACAAAGTAGAGAAGGAACAATGATTAGCCTATATTACCAGCATGCAACAAGTGAGATGAAGGTGAAATTAAATGATTTGCATGGAAGTGAAGTGATTGGGATGAAAGACATTTTGGTCAAATGTCTATGTTCTGATTAACATAAAAAGTGAGTGTTTATCTTGCTTAGGTACGGGGTTGCATGCGGATTGGTTATCGGATTGGATGAGCATTATATGTTAGTCCATGCATGCATATTACGCTAAAGAGATTAGGCACGTACATCGTCTTAGGATTTGATGTGATAAGGTTATGCGGAGGAATGAATCTGGTTGAATTTTGGACTAAGTTCAGAATCTTGGTATTGGTAGGATTTAACCGAAGCTTGAATGGTGGAACAGTTTTAGTAGCGTGTTGGAACATCAGTCAGCTTTAGAGCTTATCAACCGCGTAACTCGTCCCTATAAATACAAGACACCAAGCAACATTCAAAGCCCCTTCAAATCAACACACAAATTGCCTTGCGCAAAGCTTTTCAACAACTCTGAGAATTTTTCCTCCTCCCCTTTCTTCCCGCCAACACATCTTTAGTTTGGATAAACAACATTGTGAAGGCACAATCGATGACATCTTCAATTTGGATAGATAGCACTGGAGATGTAAAATCAGCCGATCGAGGAACACCTTCAGTTTAGATAGACAACACTGCTTCGAGGTCGACTGCTTATTTATCCAAGTCTCGGTCGACAAGGATTTTCGAGTCCTTGTTGGTAGAGGTCATTTCATCAGCCTTCTCAGCACATTGAAAGCTGAGTTTTGTTTTATGATTGGATATTCGCAAGTACATTTTAGAGTTCGACATTCTAACGGCCGAACCACATTTACAATAAAGATATTTATCTATTTCGAGTATTTTTGTCCGTATAGTTTGGTACCAGTTCTGCGTACTTATACTCTCATGAATACAATTATCAAGACCGAACCCGGCGCTGACGATTTGTGAACTTCGAAAAACTAGCAGCCTTGTCTTCATGCTCTAGAACCTGAAGGCCGAGACGTGTTCCTTCCTCGGCTGCAGTCGCAAGATCAAAAAGTCAGCAGCACGTTCAACGCCATATCAACATATTTTACTCCCCAGCCGATGAGTTGGCACGCCCCTCACACAACCGAATGACGTAGTTAACTTATTAGTTACTCAGCTTGTGCACCACGTAGGCTTGGTAGTTTTTTAGGCCCAAATTTTTGGCACGCCTGGTGGGACCCAGTGCTAAAACAATCAAGTTCATATGATATATCATGGCTCCGTTCAGCCGATTGGATGCATTCCTTGTTCAACTTGATGCAGAACAGATCCTTAAAGCATGTGAAGAAAGGCAAAAATCTTTCTCTTAAATGATAAAGGTGAAAGTTCATCATAGCCTACAAGATCAATGGTTAAATGAAGATAGAGCTCGATTTGATGAGTGGCTCAATAAGAAAACGCCTTTTAGTCTTAGGTTCAAATCAATTCCATTTGAAGAATGGATGGATTAAAAGACTGGGGGCTAATTTTTTGCTCCGACCGTAATCAAACATCGGCCTAAGAAAATTGTTGATTTGGCCGAAGGAAAAGCTTGGCCACCTATTTTTTTCGGTCGAGATTGAAAGTTTAGTAGGCCTAGAAGAAAGAGTTCAAGTTTCTGAGCCAAATACAAAAATTGACTCAGAAAATGATTTGCCAAAGGAATGCTTCAATGATGAACAAGGCCGATACATGGCTTCAGATGAAAAAACCACATCAGTTGATCTGGTAATTGGAGATATGATCTTAGACGCTGAAACCATAACAGTCGATATGGTTATTGGCGGTCAAGCCGATATGGAGCAATCCTGTTCAGCTAAATTATTTGAGTTAAAAGTCGAAATTAACGAAGTAATTATGCTTGGGGGCTGAATAATTGTTCGACGCATTCAGCGGCTGAGAATCAAAAATATTTTGCCAAGTCAAAAGTATTTGGAAATGATTCTTTATTCAGCCTAAAGTGAAATCAAATTGGGGATTTTAATATAAAAAGATCTCGGCTTGGAATAAAACATCGTTGGCCCATCCTCTTTATAGTTCAACCACCTTCGTTTTCTTTTGTTAAAAAAAAAAGGAATAAATTATTTTCTTAATTATCTGGCTAATTAAGCCGATGCATAAGATAATAAAGGGGGCAACAAGATGGTTCAGGCAATCCAAAAGATGGTGTGCTCGGCTTAAAAAGATGTTCTTTAGTCGAGCCGAGAAAAGATGAACGTTTGCATAAAGCAACCCGTGTTAGGTGGTAGGCCTTCGTGTAGGGAGTCAACCGAATGAAATAGCCACATAGCATGGCCGAGGAGATTTGGACAAACAAAAAATTTATTAAAGCTTCAGAGTTCGTGCCATACCCATATTTGAAATAAAGGTGACTCAATCTCATGCTTGGTGTCATTCAGTTGATCTCTGTATGGCCATTAAGTAAGTCAAGGTTGGCTTTTCAAAGACGCTATTTTGGTAAGAAAAAAAAAGGGTTTGTTTCTCTCTGTTGCTTGGTGAGAAACATAGCAGCAAAGAGGAAAATAGAGATATGCTCGGCGATCCTAGGAATTATCTCAGTGTTTCCTACAGTTCGACAACGATTGGTTTTTTTTATATCCCAAGATAGTGGTTAAAGAGATTTGCTGAATAGTTTGTTTGAGGTTCCAAAACTAGAATAAGGTAGAGGCCACCGAACTCAACATGGGGCCTATTCGATGGATCACATAAGAGAATGAGAGTGAAAACTAGACCTGGCATTTGTGTCATGTTTTCCATGTTATGTTGTTTTCGTGTCATACCCGATATCTTAATGAGTTGTGTTGTGTAATACCCGATAAAATAAACAGGTAAAATGACCCGACCCGACCCGAAATCGACTCGATAATATTAACAGGTAATATAACCCGACCCGTTACCCGTTAAGGAAAATATATTTTAAACCAATAAATAATCAAATGGAAAACATAATACTAAATAAGTATATACATACCATATTGTCACATCCAAAACATAGCATTTTTCTTTTAAGTATATTTTCGCTTACCTAAATTGATCAAATGGTAAAATTGGAAAAATATTGGAATAGAGAAGGGGTTTTTTTGTCCAAAAAATTTCTAATAATATAAGTGAAATAGAATCCAACGGTACAGATTTACTCTCATTTATCTTACGACTATTATTTAAGTAAAGTCTTTAATAGTTTTTTAATTAATGTAGAAGTGTAAAAAATATAGAAAAAATATATAAACGCTCGTAATGACAAGCATTACAACTTTCATGAAGAGCTTAACTTCGAAATTCACCACTATAATCATATAAATCATAGATCAAAATTTAACCGTTGATTGTTGTTTACATTTACGCTTCATTGTTCTCATCAAATTTTGTTTTTTTAAATTTTCTTTTTTGAAAACATGATCTATTAGAGGATGCAGGAAGATGAACGGTTTGAATTGTTGATATTATATTTAGAGTTTTACGGTTAGTGAAAATATTGCTTGATGTTTATAAAGTTTCTACAAACTATATGACATCGACTCATATTTCAGTTAACCATAAATACCAAAACGTGATATCAAAGATTTGAAGCGTTCATCTTCTTACATCCGCTAGATGATCATGTTTTCAAAAAAGAAAATTTAAAAAATGAAATTCAGTAAGAAGAATAAAGCGTAAATGACAATCGATGGTTAAATATAAATTCAAGGTTTATGGATTATAGTGTTGGATTTTCAAGCTGACCCCTTCATGAAAGTTGTAAAGCTTGTCATTATAAGTGATTGTATATATTTTTTTACATTTTTTACACTTCTACTATAAATATTATTAATTTTATTAATTTTTCCCTCAAATAAAAAACATTATTCATGAGGGTTTAGAGGATTTTAAAAATCTAAACGATAATGTAAGTGTAACCATTAACTACTCGTGGAGGAATAATGATGAATTACGAGTGTTTATATATTCTTTCACATTTTTCATACTTGTATGTATGTCTTCTTAGTTTTTGCGTATACAAATACTATACTAGTTTATTTTAATTTTGGACAACAACACGTTAAGTAAAATTTATCCTAGTAATGATAATAAGGAACTCTCATAATAAAAATAAATAATGACTAAAACTTTATTTTTTTTAACTTATATAGAATAATAATACAAAACTATATATTTAATATAGAATATATTGTATAAATTAATTGTATTTTATAATAAATCTTTTAGTAATTAAACTTTAAAATTATCAAAATAATTTTTTTCTTAACGAGTCGAAACGAGTTATCCCCGTGTTACCCGCATGTATACCTGTTATTAACGGGTTCTTAATGGGTCACCCAATAATGACCCGATTAGTTATCGTGTTGACCCAAAACCCGTTATTTTCGCGTCGTGTCACCATGTCATGTCAGAAATTGCCGAGTCTAGGCGCCACTATGCAGGGAAAGAGAATGAGCTAGAGACCTCCGCTAGATCTGGGTTCGTGAGTACTATGCTCACCGGTGATGATGGCCACAGTGAGTAGTTCTCGGAGAGAGGGGTATGAGGGATGAGGGATGAAAGATGAGGGAGGTCAGGGATGAGAGATGAGAGAGCATTAGAGAGCTTGGAAAAGAAGAAGATGACACCCCAAAAAGGGGAGAGAACTTGCCACATGTCAGCGCAAGAGTGGTCCAAAATGTAGAGATATCTCTAATGCAAAATTATCAAAATGCCCATATCCTTTCGAGTTTTGTAAAATCTTCATTTTAGCTCCAATTTGAATTCCCTTTGTGCTCACACATTCGTATCGTCGAGTACTTTAAAAGTACGCTAAAAGAATATTTCGTACGTCTCACAATACGTTGGTCAACGAAAGTCAACACCCTTGCCTCTAGGGCATTTTCGTCAATTCCTCCATTTAAAATTAATAAAATCGTAAAATTAGTGACGGGTTGTCACAGTGAGTGCTTATCTTGCTTAGGTACGGAGCTGCACAAGGATTGGTGACTGGATTGGATGAGCATTATTTGTTAGTCCATGCATGCAGATTATACTAAAGAGATTAGGTATGTACATTGTCTTAGGATTTGATATGATAAGGTTATGCGGAGGATTGAATCTGGTTGAATTTTTTATTAAGTTCAAAATCTTGGTATTGGTAAGATTGGACCAAAGCTTGAACGGTGGAAGAGTTTTAATAGCGTGGTGGAACTTCAGTCAACTTTAGAGCTTATCAACTTCGTAACTTGTCCCTATAAATACAAGACACCGTGCAACATTCAAAGCCCCCTTCAAATCAACACACAAATTGCCCTGTGCAAAGCTTCTCAACAACCCTGAGAATTTTTCCTCCTCCCCTTTCTTCCCACCAACACATCTTCAGTTTAGATAAATAGCACTGTGAAGGCAACCGGCGACATCTTCAGTTTGGATAGACAACACTGGAGTCGTAGAATCAGCCAATCGATGAGGACCTTCAGTTTGGATAGATAGCACTGCTTCGAGGTTGACTGGTTATTTATCCAAGTCTCGGTCGACAAGGATTTTCGAGTCCTTGTTGGTAGAGGTCATCTCATCAGTATTCTCAACGAAGTGAGGTGTTACCAAGTTACTAGGCTCGGCACATTGAAAACCAATTTAGAGTTCAGCATTTCGACAACCGAACCATATTTACAATAAAGACATTTATCTCTTCCAAGTATTTGTTTCCGTATAGTCTAATACCAGTTCAACATACTTATACTCTCACGAATATAATTACCGAGACCGAACCCGGCGTCGACGATTTGTGAACTTCGAAGAACTAGCAGCCTTGTCTTTAGGCTCTAGAACCCGAAGGCCGAGACGTGTTCCTTCCTCGGCCACAGTCGCAAGATCAAGAAGTCAGCAACGTGTCCAATGCCATATCAACTTATTTTACTTCCCGATCGAACTCGGTCGATGAGTTGGCACGCCCCACACATAACCAAATGACGTAGTTAGCTTATTAGTTACTCAATATGCGCGCCACATAGGCTTGGTAGTTTTTATGGTCAACATTTTGGTATGCCCAGTGGGACCCAATGCTAAAACTACGAAGTTCATATGATATATCAAGATGTCAATCCGGCTCCGTTTAACCGATTGGATGCATTCCTAGTTCAACTTGATGCAGAACGGATCCTTAAAGCATGTGAAGAAGGCAAAAATCTTTCTCTCAAATGATAAAGGTGAAAGTTCATCATAACCTACAAGGTTAATGGTTAAATGAAGATAGAGCTCGATTTGATGAGTGGCTCGATAAGAAAATGCCTTTTGATCTTAGGTTCTGAGCTAAATAAAAAAAATTGACTTAGAAAATGATTTCGCCAAGTCAAAAGTATTTGGAAATGATTCCTTATTCAGCCTAAAGTGAAATCAAATTAAGGATTTTGATATAAAAAGATGGTGTGCTCGGCTGAAAAAAACTGTTCTTTAGCCAAGCCGAGAAAATGTGGACGTTTGCAGAAGGTCACCCGTGCTAAGTTGTAGGCCTTCGTGTAACCTGATCCTCACTCGGCGAGATTGGTTTTGAAGTCGGCCGAATGAAATAGCCACATAGCATGGCCAAGGAGATTTGGATGAACAAAAATTTGATTAAAGCTTCAAAGTTCATGCCATACCCATGTTTGAAATAAAGGTGACTCAATCTCATGCTTGGTGTCATTCGGTTGATCTCTATGTGGCCATTATGTGAGTCAATATTAGCTTTTCAAAGATGCTATTTTGGTAAGGAAAAAAAACAGAAAAAGAAGGGTTTGTTTCTCTTTGTTGTTCGGTGAGAAACATAGCAGCAAAGAGGAAAGGAGAGATGTGCTCGGCGATCCTAGGAATTATCTCAGTGTTTCCTACAATTCGACAACAATTGTTTTTTTTTTTTTTTATTATATCACATTCTCTAAATTACATATTCCTTGGGCTTATTGTTTTAAGTGTATAACATTCATATGAGACGACTAAACAACAATTTTGCCCTTATATTAAACTAGCTTATTTTAACATGTGAAATGTCCGTAAAGTATCATTATATGATTGGGTTTAGGGCACATTTCCAACACCATGCTCATATACTGTCTCCAACTGAATAGGCTAAACATGCCCTGATAAGAGCATATTTATGCGACTTAGTGAGCTTGTTCTTGTGCATTTACGTTGTGTTTTCTTAGTTAAGTTAGTCTTTTAAGCCACTTTCATGTGTTTTGAGGTTTTAAGGGCAAAGTATGCAAAGAAGTGTATTTTGGAGCCTTTTGGAGCAAAATTGAGCTTGGAATGAATGGCACGTGTTTGGAGCAAAAGGAATGGACGAAATTGAAGAGTTGAAGATGTGAGGAGTCCTAATTGAAGAAGGATTCCTAATCAACGAAGGACTCCTAATTGAAGAAGGATTCCTAGTCAAAGAAAGAGTCCTAATTGAAGATGGATTCCTAGAAGAATGAGGATTCCTACTCAAACAAGGTTTCCTACTTGAAGTAGGAAAGTAAGCCTAAAGTTTCCTATTTTGGGTTTATCTTTCCTAAACTTACATGGCCTTAAGTTTCAGCAACATTGAAGGTTTCCTAAGCATTTTTTGACACAAAGTAGAGGTTCTAGACACTTTTCCTCTCTTTGCCGCACCTATCCCCTTCTAGAATCCTTTTTCCTTGCCTTGCAAGGCATTCTAGAAGCCCAATCCCTTTCCTACATATCTACCGCATCCTCTTAGCCTTTTCCCCTTTGGATTTTGATTGTTTGGGCCCTAATCCTTATTTTCTGCTAAGACCAAGTCCTAACCTGATTTCCCTAGGGTTTTATGTGCCTATATATATATATATATATATATATATATATTCATATTTCAGCTTTGGCCGAACTACCACCTCCCATATACATCATTCACACCAGAAATTCATCCCTTGTTCTCTGCTGCATACATCCATACACATCCCTCCATAATTCCTGATGGCTTACACCCCTTGCCGCACCTCCCATCTATCTTGAACACTACCATACCATCTCCCATCCATTCTTCCATACACATAACCCCCAAAACCTGTCCCCAAGCCTTGTGCCGCAACAAAGAGGAAGAAGGAAAATCGTGGATGTGCTTGCTGTTCAAGTTGGAGCGTCTAGGTGTTTTCTTTCTTTTGTTTTCAATGTCTAAATTTGTTTATCTTTGCTTTGTGCGCATGAGGAACTAAACCCCCCGTGGCTAAGGGGGAATTCGAAACCATGTTCATGCTTGATATATGATTTGATTACTTTCAGTTGTGTTTCATAAGTTGTGAATTCAATTTGCTTATCTATATGAATTAAAACTGATTTGTGTGTGTTGGTTGAGAGTGCACGCTTAATTTTCATGCATAAATCTGATGCTAAGATATAAGGGAGTTTCACCTAATCGGTATGAACTTATATTCATGAGTAGTGAAGGTTGCTAATCACAATCGCGTTAAGTAAATTCTTGGCATAAGTTTCATGCAATTCATAGTAACAAGTGCCTCGTCAATGCTTATGATTTTCATAGAACTTAATGATCTTTGCTTGTATCTCTATTATGCAATTCATGTGGGGAACTTGTGGGGAATACTTTGGGTTGTCGTATGCAATCATCCAATTCAATAACTTCAAGAAAATCTGAGGGTTAATTAGTGCAATTCACGGTTAATCTAGGGCTTTGGGAATTCGTGGTTTATTGAAAAGCAATTGGAAATCGTTTTATATGCAAGTGTGACATGTGTGGAGAAGAACCTCCTAGCTAGCCTTTTATCCATTCACTTTACTCAAATTCGTCCAGATTTCATTAGTTCTTTACTTTACTTGTTTTGTTTTCAAATTCGTCAAAACCAAACCCCCCCCCCTTTACTTTAAAGTGTCTAAATTAGTTAGAATATGTTTTAGATTGTGTTTTTAAGTGTCTTGAGTCAAAGGAAAACCAAAATTCGTCCAAAATTGTGTTTAGAATCCAAATCTACCCAATTTGTGTTTTTAGGCAGATTTGAGCGTTTTTAGCTTGTTTTGAGTCTTTTGAGTTGTTTTAGTGTTTTATAGTTTAGTTTTGCATTCATTGAGTCTAGCTTAGTGTTTTAAACTTTGTTTTACGTTTTTGAGTCAGTTTTAAATGTTTTAGCAATCCCTCCTAATCCCCGGCCTAGAACGATCCCTACTTACATTCTTTACTACAATTGATAAAAAGAGGGTTTAATTTGTGTGCTTATATATTTCGCATCAAGCCCCCTCAATAATTTATTAGTTTTGAGTTTATATTTTAAAGTTATTGGTTAATTTAATAAAACTACTATTGGATGTTTTCAAATCTAACCGTTGAATTAGAATTAGTTATTGCAATTAAGGAGCTATGCCCAAAAAAAAAAAGTGGCTAAGAGAGGGATTGCATTTGGCCAGCTTAATGCCCCTTTGGCCAAAAAATGCCATGTTGGGCTCCATAAAATTATAGCCTAGCAATTAGTTAAAGATGAGTTTTTAGGCAAATCAGGCGATTTTTTGGCTTTTAGACCATGGAGATGGCCTTACAGCATCTCCAACAAGCTAGAAATTGAGTTCAAGTGCCATTTGCTCTACATGTTGCTCCACCAATAAGAAAAATGGGAGGCAATTGGGTTGAAGGTAGTTGGTCCTGCAATAATTGCAAGGGCTTACTCCCCGAATGAAAGCTCAACAGACAAGGGGCAGGACACTCCCCACCCCCCCCCCCAATAAAAGCCTAGTAGACCATTTTTTAGAGCAATTCAACGGCTATGATTAATCCAACTCTAAAAAATCCAAATATATATATATATATATATATATTTAAGAAAAACTTACAAAGTTCACACTTTAAAAATCTTACAAAGTTCAACACAATTGCAAAATTAAACTTAAGATTACTAAAAAATCTACGCGATAATGATATGTGAGATAAAGACGTAGACAATATTAAAAAATAAAAATTGTATTTGTGAATAGTAATTGCCCTTACCATTTCTCTTTCCAAACAGGTGGACCTGCACAAAGGCAATTATTGTATAGAGTTAAGGCTGGTTTGGTATTGTTATGCTTTTTTTTTTTTAAATAGACAACAGTAAAATGAAGTTATTGATCGTTTGGTAAACTTTTTGGGAAGTGTTATTGGCACTCCAAAAATCTCATTCTACAATCCTCACAAGTGTATTTTTCTTTCCTAATATAGAAAGTTTGCAGTGTAGAATGAGATTTTTGGAGTGCTAATAACAATTCCCAACTTTTTTTGTAAAGTGATTTTAACAAAAGAAAAAAAAATAGTGTCTGAGTGTTTGGTAAACTTTTATATAAATTGCTGTGAATATGTTAAATGACTAAAAAGGATAGGGAATTGTTATTAGTACTCCAAGGGGGCGTTTGTTGCGCTGGACTGTCTCGGACTGGACTAGCTGCAGGGACTAAGCTGGACGGGCTTAGACTAGACTAAGCTAGACTAACTTAGTGAAGCGTTTGGTGCAGTGTCGGACTAAGAAGCAGGATAATAAAAACAGTATTGTTCATCAGATTTGTGTTTGCTTACACTAGGACTACAAATTTTTGCCATTGTGTAATAAAGTAATGCTACAAATGTCATGAAAAGATACTTGTGTAATAGAGTGATCCTAAACTTTATGCAATAAAATCGAACATTAACTAATGATAGTTTTCTTGGATTATAGAGTTTAAGAAAACGGAACTCATATTAGATATTTGTCTGAAGCAAGTAAAATTGCCATGGAAAATGTCACTTAAGTTCTTCACGTGCATGATATATGGTGTTCTGGTTCTCTGTTGGGTGAAGATGACTAGCAATCTAATAATTTGCATACCATCCAATCAATAAAAAAGTTTTAACATTCACTGATGAGCAATCTAATAATTATGCTAATATCCAACAAATGCATGATAAAAAGGAATACTAAAATAAAATGTTATCATTAACACATATAGCTAGTTCGGTTGCTGGTTCCTAATTGCTCTTCACTCATTATACATTTCCTGAGCCATGGCATTCCTCTTTGCAGTCCACTGGTCAAATGTTTCAACACTACCAACATATTCACCTTCTTCTGTATTTTGTCCATCTTGTATTATTGGCAAATTTTCCAGTGGATCTACAGACATCTCTTGCCTAATAAGATTGTGTAGTAGGCAACAAGCAGTAATTATTCGACCTTGTGTCCTTATCGGATAGAAAGATGGACTTCTTAGTATCGACCACCTTCCTTTTAGCAAGCCAAAACAACGTTCAATTACATTCCTTGCCTTAGAATGCTTCATGTTAAAATACTCTTCCTTATTAGAAGGCGTTCGTCCCTCCCATTCAGATAAATAATAAGGTATTCCTCTATAGGGTGCAAGGAATCCTTCACCATTTGTATAACCACCATCTACAAGGTAATAATAACCTAATAAAAAAAACGTTATTAGTGTTTTGTAGTTAACAAACAAAACTAGACCTAACTTACAAAGTTGAGACTAACTAATACTCTTACCCGTTGGTACCTTAAAACCATTAGGCCTAGTAATTGCATCATGTAGCACTCTAGAGTCTGATGCGGAACCCTCCCACCCCGGAAACACATATATGAACTGCATATCTCCTGAACACACACCTAACACATTAGTTGCGACTCGACCCTTTCTTGTTCGGTATCTTGGTTTGTCAATTTCATGTACATGCACATCAATGTGTGTTCCATCTATTGCTCCCAAGCAATTCTAAAAAAAAAAAAAAAAAATTAAGCTTTTGTTAATTTATACAAAGGGAATGAAGAGTTAAAGCTTAGGGAAAATGAAAAAAAATTATCATACCTTAAAACATCGCCACCTAGGATCTATAAAATCAATAGGCACAGGTTGAGGGACTTTTAGTAGGATACCTTGTAATCGCAAAATTCCTTGCAATACGCTATTGAAATACCTACTTATAGTCTTTCCCGACCTATAAAATCTACCGCCAATACTACGATTCTTAGTATGATGTGCTAGTATTTGTAAAGTCATACACACCTGCTCCTCTACAGACACCAAACCATCAGTTTTTACCCTCCCATCTTGACGAAGTAAGTCACATAATATGGCAAAAGTCCTTCTATCCATTCTCAATTCGTTGACACATTCAATATCAGTATTCCCTATTATACCATTCAGATAACACAAACTAATCTCTCGTCTAACAAGTGAACGGTTAGTCAAAGTGGGTCGTTCAACATGTCTCTGTTTGGCCCTTACCATCATCAACACAAGAATCGTACAAATGCAAATTGTCTCTAAATGAGACATCTCTAACAATAACATCAATAAAAGCTTCATTCGATCCATATCTATCCAAACAAAAAAAAAGGAAAATTAAATAAGGACATTATATATGTAATATTTACTGTTATTAAGGGTGATGGAAATGAAGTGAATATGATACGAAATGAACTAGATCAAAATAAACGGTATACAAAGAATTCTGAAACAAGTAACTGCAATAACAGCCCAAAAAATAACCAGCCAAGTCACAATTAATGTTGGATCAACAAAAAAAATAACCAGTCAAGTCACAATTGCTAGGCATTGCATGTTAAAAGCGAAATTAAAGGACACCTGTAATGCAGTAGTCTTAGCCTTATCCTTCCGTTTATGCTCCTCTTCTCTGCAACCAACAACCACAGAATATTGCAGTTCAGCATACAAAACATTCACATTGTAATATCATGGTTATAAACTAAATACACACACACACTTATAGAGCACACACACACACTTCCAGTGTAGAATACACACACACACACACACCAACTAAAGATACACACATACAGAAACACACCAACTAAACACACCAACTAAACTCACAGACCACAAAAAAAACATCCGTTCTAGTTCAAGATCAAAAGATGAGCAATTAAGTAAGGACAAACAAAATAGTTCAAACCGGACACTAATCTTTTGAATGAAACTCAACCGCAACATTAGAATATAAGCAGAGAGATTGTTGCAGGGAGAACTTCCAGTTAGAACACATATTCTAGACCAACCCTACCCCCTTCACTGCCTCACCCTCTCTCGCTCCCCCCCCCCACGTTAATGAGTACACACATACACACACACACACAGAGTACACAAAAACACACATACAGTAATGAGTACACATAAACACACACACACACACACAGAAATTACACACACACATACACAGAAATTAGACACACACACATAGTACACACACACACAGGCAGTACACAAACACACACACACACAGAAATTACACACACACACACACATACACATAAATTAGACACACACACAGAGTACACACACACACAGGCAGTACACAAACACACACACGCACAGAAATTACACACACACACAGTACACATACACACAGGCAGTACACAAACACACACACACACACAGGAATTACACACACACATAGTACACACACACACACAGTACACACACACACAGGCAGTACACAAACACACACACACATAGAAATTACACACACACAGTACACACACACATATACACAGAAATTACAAACACACACACACAGGCAGTACACAAACACACACACACACAGAGAAATTACACACACACACATACACAGAAATTAGACACACACAGAGTACACACACACACAGGCAGTACACAAACACACACACACATACACAGAAATTACACACACACACAGAGTACACACACACACACAGGCAATACACAAACACACACACACATAGAAATTACACACACACACACATACACAGAAATTACACACACACACACAGTACACACACACACACAGGCAGTACACAAACACACACACACACACACACATACACAGAAATTAGACACACACACAGAGTACACACACACAGGCAGTACACAAACACACACACAGAGAGAAATTACACACACACAGTACACACACACACATACACAGAAATTACACACACAGAGAGTACACACACACACAGGCAGTACACAAACACACACACACACAGAAATTACACACACACACAGAGTACACACACACTCTTCCAGTGCAGAATACACACACACACACACACACCAACTAAAGATACACACACACACACACACACACAGAAATTACACACACAGAAACACACCAACTAAACTCACAGACCACAAAAAAAACATCCGTTCTAGTTCAAGATCAAAAGTGAGCAATTAAGTAAGGACAAACAAAATAGTTCAAACCGGACACTAATCTTTTGAATGAAACTCAACCGCAACATTAGAATATAAGCAGAGAGATTGTTGCAGGGAGAACTTCCAGTTGGAACAAAAATTCTAGACCAACCATACCCCCTTCCCTGCCTCACCCTCTCTCGCTCCCCCCTCCCACATTAATGAGTACACACATACACACACACACACACAGTACACAAACACACACACAGAGTAATGAGTACACACAAACACACACACACACACACATAAATTACACACACATACACACAGTACACACACACACACATAGGCAGTACACAAACACACACACACACACGCACACACAACCCCCACATTAATGAGTACACACAAACACACACACACACACACACACAGAAATTACACACACACACACAGAAATTACACACACATACATAGTACACACACACACAGGCAGTACACAAACACACACACACCCCCCACGTTAATGAGTACACACAAACACACACACACACAGAGAAATTACACACACACACACACAAACAGTACACAAACACACACACACACACCCCCCCCCCCCACGTTAATAAGTACACAACCACACACACACAGAGAGAAATAACACAAACACAGAGTACAACACACACACAAATAGTACACAAACACACACACAGAGTACACAAACACACACACAGACACCCCCTACGTTAATGAGTACACACAAACACACACACACACACACACAGAAATTACACACAAACACACACACAGAGAGTAATGAGTACACACATACCCCCCCCCCCACGTTAATGAGTACACAACCACACATACACACCCCCCACGTTAATGAGTACACAACCACACACACACACAGAGAAATTACACAAACACAGAGTACACAAACACACACACACACACACAGAGTACACTAACACACATACACACACACACCCCCTTACGTTAATGAGTACACACAAACACACACACACACACACAGAGAGAAATTACACACACACACACTACACAAACACACACACACATACCCCCCCCCCCCACGTTAATGAGTACACACACACGCACACATAAAAATTACACAAATGTTTCGATATGAGCTAAAGCATACCAAAACAACTATGCCCAGTTATGTTCGATTAACCTAATTTGGCAGTGAAAGGCCTTCTAGTGAATGACATGACTTTAACACTAAATCGAGAAGATGAAACTCTTCTGCACTAACTCATCAATTTATCCTAATTTGGCAGATAGAAACATACAGTGAAAGAGGTGTTTGGAGAGAGTATGCTTAGAGACGAGGATTTTTGGTAATGACATACACATAAATTACACACACACACACAGAGTACACTAACACACACACACACACGCGCAGACACACACACACACAGAGTACTCCCATTGTTGAAACCCCAATTCTTAAAAATCGAAAACAACATGTGGGTAGGACTTCCAAGTTTTACAACTTTGACGACATCCTAAATTCCCAAGTTCCATCTCATCTTATGAAAAGCCCAAATTCTAATTTCAATTTCACCTAAATATCAAAACCCTAATTTATTCAAGTGCAGATCTCTATGATTCAAAAATTATCAAACCCAAAACAACAAAATCAAATAAAGCTCAGTAAAATTACCATCTGCAACACAAATACATGAAATTAATAGAAGAATCGAAGTTTACCATACAAATGAGGGCGAGCAGATGCAGAGATCGGAAGACGCAGAGATGAGGGTGAGGAGGACGAAGATGAGGGAGCACGGCAAGGACGACGTTGAGGGAACGTAGAGATGAGGACGAAAGGCTTGGACTGGACGAAGGGACAACGCAGAAAATCTCTCGGTTTTCTCTGGCTTACGAATCCGCCCAATTTTGGGGTTGCTCGTTAAGAACGGCTAAGGAGGCAGTTAGTGCAAGCGAGTCCGGGTTAAGCTCATTAAAGCTAATCCGGATGCACACCAAACGTCGAACTATAGTCTAGTCCAGTCCAAGCCCTCTTAATCCTGTCAAACAAACGTGCCCCAAAAGTCTCATTTAGCACTCCAAACTTTCTATAATTAGAATGAAAAATACACTTGTGATGAGTGTAGAATGAGATTTTTGGAGTGCTGATAACAGTTCCCAAGAATATAATATTTAATGTGACATAATAATTGTCAAAGAGAATAATGTAGGGGTGATGATTGTAATTTTGTAAAATATATGGGGGTATATTTGCTATTTGAAAATTTCATTAAATGAACACTGACTGCTATGCTTTAAAAAAAAAAAAAAATTTAGAAGCATGGTAGACTCTGCTTTTGCTTTTCTACTGTCATTGATTGTAGTTTTTTTTTTTTTTTTTAAACACTTTTTTTTGTTTTACCAAATACATTTGATGTCCCAAATTTTTTAATAAGCTTCATTTTTTAAAAGCACCACAATCTCAAACCAACCCTAAATAGCAAAGGCATTCATTGCCCTTTCTCTCGAGTTGTCATTGCTCTCCACCATGAGGTGGAGATACTCTTATAAACCATTACACGGTGAATTCATATCCCCATCTTCTCATTTTGCTCATTTCCTAACTATCATGGAGCTATGTTTTGCCTCTTCATAGAACAAATAACATATACATTTTGGTGTTTTGGCGAATAAAATCCATAACAATGAATGACATAAACATACATTTGATTCAAATTTACATTCTAGTTTTAATTGAGCTAGAGCAAGGTCCTTCATATGACATGACTTCCTTCAAGTGGACATCTAGGCAGAACTTGCAAAAGTATGTAGAAACAAAGTCATTAGATTGGATGGTCAAAATCAATCCATCACTCACTGTGGGAAGATTAAGATCATGTTAATGAGACTTTATACATCTAGATGCATATTTGCCCTTCTACATTCCATAATACTGATTTCATGCATTCAATGACAAATCTCCACCAAATAAGCCAAATATTTTTTTTTGTTAGAAAATTATAACATGAAAATAACAATAACACAAAATTCCAAATGATGAGAAGGTCTTGCATGTCATTTGAGGAAATCTCATCTTTTTCTCTTCCCACAATCACCTTTTCTCCCTTTACCCTTATTTAATTTTAAACTCACCTGCTTACAACACTGCACCTCCTCACCAACCAATTAAATCACACCACTCTCACTACCCTTTTGCTCCCAAGGTCCCACATCCCAACCAAAGTCTCTCAGCCGTCCATCTGTCACTTTACAAGGTGATCTTATATCAAGTCTCCCAAAACACAAAAAAAATTAAAAAAATTAAAAAATTAAAAAAATTAAAAAAAAAAAGAAAAAAAAAGAGGAAACTAGAGAAGGCCATAATCGAGAGAACCTACTTAACACACAGAGAGAAGTGTGTTTTTTGGTCTCAGAAGCCAAAAGAAGGATTTGCTCTGTCGTTTTAAATCTCTCCCAAATAAATTAATATGAAAATCCCAATTTTCTCCTTCTAGAGAGAGAGAGGGGAGAGAGAGCGAGCTCGTGTACTGGAGAGATAGAACAAAGAGAGAGGCCTTTTGTTGTTTTTGTATTGAAATGGTTGAATTGGAAAATACCCAGAAACCATTGTGATTGTTTATTTCGTTTTTCGGATATGGGTTTTCCACTACTGTCTCTGATCTTGTAAACCCAGATAGCGATCTTCGATAAGCTGATTGGATTGGTGGAAAATTTGGGGTTTGGGTAATCTGGGCCGTTGTAAATTCGATTCTGCTTGTGTCCGAGAAATGAACGGGGGCGATGAGGTCGTCGCAGCAGCTCCGGGGGTTCCTACACCGCCTCTGGAATGGAAATTCTCTCAGGTCTTCGGCGAGCGTACGGCCGGTGAAGAAGTTCAGGAAGGTATTTTGTTCAAAACTTTCACGACCCTTTTGGATCCAATCGATATTTTTGTTCAAGTGTTGCATTCATGGTTAGTTTTTTAGCTTTCGATCTGTTATGGATCATGGTCGTTGAGTAATTAGTGTTTCGGCATCTAGGTCGTGGAATGATGAGTGTTTGATTGTGGGGGTTTTGCTCTGATTTGGGGAAAGTAGCGGACTTTATGTCTGAAATTGGTGGAGAGATGTGCATGTGAGTATAGGTTGCATTTTTTTTTGTTTTGGATTTATGAACAAACAGTGTGGAACTGAGCTTGCTTTAGTGAGTGGTGGTTTCTGTTTGCGATTTTAGTTAATGTTTCACTTGTTTGGTCGTATAAATGGTTCTTTTAAGTTGTTAACATGCCTATTTTTGCGATATAGTTTTGCATCATTGTTGTTGTCCATTCCTTGTTTTGATATTGGACTGTTCTGTGCCTGCTGGAAGTAGTAGGACTTCAATCAAAATGCCAGTGTTTAGGTGTCTTTCCTCTATCGGTTAAATAGTTGTATATATCTGTCATGAATCTATATGTTACCAAGGCGAAAAATGTAACTACATTATAGTAATTTGTGCGTCTACTGAATAGCGCTCTAGATTTTGGCGTAGTTACTTACACATTGGTTACTTATGTGGTAAGAAAGTCAGTTACTTAGGTTGGGTTGCCACTAATTGGCCGGGATAGGTATTGGAAGAAGTTGATTAGTGATGCAGTTGGAAATGAACAATTTGTGAGTATTTTCAGAACCAACAGTAATTCTCATTTGGTCATTAGAAGAATTTTGCATAGGCATTGGTTTTTTGGCATGTTATAATAGTATTGCCATGTCCCCACTCTAATTGTTGCAGTCAATACATTTTCCCCTCACAATTTACGTTGCTAAAGATGAGCCAATCAAATTCTGGATTGTTGTATGTTAGAACTGTGGAAAAACTTAATATGTTTACTACTATGAACTAGAGTTCGAAGAAGGGTTCTGCTATGACTTATGAGACTCTCAGTGCTTGTAAATGAGGATAGTTTTTCAACAGATGAATGGATGCATTATGAATATTGTAGCTGCAGTGGGATGAAAAAAAAAAATGGAAAACAGACCCTAAGGGTTTATTTTTAATTGAGCTGAAGGATCAATGACAAAAGAGTTAGATGGGAAGACTAATACGGACGGTTAACAAGTAATGAATTTGTACGCAGACAATACAAAACAGATGGTAAGGGTAAGTTTAGATTCATATAGCAGAGCCTAGCTAGTTGAGGTTCATGGCTGGCACACAGCATTGACATGGTAGGAATGAATTCTTGTGTCTGTTTAGAAGGATAATTAGCCTGTAAAAGTTTATAGTTGGGAGGAATTATGATAAGTGAAATTCTAGTGTTTGACTTGTTCCCAGTTACATATTTTTTAGTGTAGCATTTTAGACAAATCTGGTAAGTTAATCTTTATACTTTCTTCTTTCTAATAATATGAGGACAACATTAAAACTTCTCACTTATCATCTGGTTTTTCTTGTTTTGCAGTTGACATTATTTCTGCTATTGAATTTGATAAAACTGGGGACCATCTTGCTACTGGTGACCGTGGGGGCCGGGTTGTTCTCTTTGAGAGAACAGATTTGAAAGATGTGTGTTTTTCTTCACTTGCAAGTCTTTTCTGTTATTTCAAGGTTTATATGCCATATTTTTTTGTTTTCTGCAATTTTAACTTGTATTTGAATGCTGTAATGTGTAGCATGGTGGCTCCAGAAGGGATTTGGAGAGGATGGATTATTCAGTTAGTAGGCATCCTGAGTTCCGTTACAAAACAGAGTTTCAGAGCCATGAACCTGAGGTATTCTTTTCTTTGCGGTTACTAATGCATTACCACACCATCATAACTAATTGGGTGGTGCTATCCACACACCCCTTTTTACCTTCAACACAACCCTTGTTAATTTCTATCCTTTGATCCGATGGCTGGAAATTGAGCTGTGTGTAGAAGGTCAAAAGGGGTTGGGTGGATAGCACCTCACTATTTATTTACCTTTGGTCTATGTATTGAAATTGGTCACTGTGCATATTCTTTTGTCAGTTTGACTATCTGAAGAGTTTGGAAATAGAGGAGAAAATCAACAAAATCAGATGGTGCCAAACAGCTAATGGTGCCCTGTTTCTCCTATCCACGAATGATAAAACAATTAAGTTTTGGAAGGTATGAAAGCAACACTCCTGTAGCAGTTTAAATTTTTTTAGAATTGTGGGCGACAGCATGAGAGAAACGGTGCCCAATTTTTTTGAACTGCCTAGCCTGTGTGTCTGCTTACCTGTATATGGTATAAGTCATAATCAATACGAGAATATATGCAGCTCTTTTACTTGGGGTCTTTTTGAGGACCTTGAATATTTGAATATTGGGTAAATTACATAGGAGCCCCTCAAGTTTGAGGTCTATTACAACCCCATACAACATCTTTAAAACATTTCACTTTCATACCTCACGTACTATTTTATTTCAAAATAATACATCTGTTAGATTTTCTATCCAGTGATCCGTTAAGTGCTGACGTGGCTGCCAAATGCATGCCATGTGGCAAAAAAAAAATTTAATTTTTTTTTATAAAAACCTGAATCTTCTAAATTAAAATAAATAAATAAAACAAAAAACAAAAGCTGAACCCGCAACCCCCCCCCCATGCAACCTGCAACCCAGAAGAAGAGGAGAGGGAAAAAAAAAACACCCATCTTCATCTTCCCCGACCCCCCCTTCCTTGCAACCCACCCCTTTCTTCCCCCTCTTGTCTTCCCCAAACCCATTGTGCACCCATCCTCCACCTCCTCCTCCGCACCCACTACCTGCAACCCAGAAAAGAAAAAAACCCATCTCAAGGCGGAGGGTGGGTGCTTTGGGTTTTTTTTTTTTTTTTTCCTTCTTTCTGGGATGCAGGTTGGGCTCGGGTTGGGGGAGTAGAAGATGGGAAGATGGGTGCGCGGAGGAGGTGGAGATGGGTGCAGAGGAGGAGGTGGAGGATGGGTGCGCACGACGGATGGAAGATGATTTGGAGGGGGGGCATTGCTGAGATTTGGACTTTGCCGCCCCCGGGGGGGGGGGGGATAATGGGATCGGGGTTCCAAGTTTTCTGGTTCTTCTTTTTTTATTTTTTTTTATTTTTTTATTTTAAGGTTCAGGTATGGGGGTGGGGGGTGGGGTGATGGGATTTGGATTTTCTAACCTTTTTTATTTTTTTTATTTAGAAGATTAAGGTTTTTTTTTAATAAAAATAAAATTTGCCACGTGGCACACATTTGGCAGCACTTAACGGATCAATGGATGGAAAATGTAATGGAGGTATTATTTTGAAATAAAATAGTACGTGAGGTATGAAAGTGAAATGTTTTAAAGATGTTGTATGGGAATAGACCTCAAACCTGAGGGGCTACTATGTAATTTACCCTTGAAGATTTGGATTACCAGCTTATAGCTCTATGTTTGTAGATGCAATTGTCTGGACTTTGAATAGACGCGGTGCTAGATAGCTGTATGCACTCTAGGTGTAGGTTTCTAACTCTTTGACTTCCTGAGAAAGATTGAAACATTCGATTACTGAACAGCCTGTGCTTGTAAGAGGAGGTCGTATTTACCATAGCTCTAGAGATAGTCACTATGTGATGTAATGCAGTATATATAAATTTATTGATGTACTTCATATAACTGTCTGGTACATGTATATTCTTTTTTCTGGAGATTAAAAATAAATGATGACAAATAAGACATTTTATCGAAAAACCTTTTCTACATTATTTGATTGAGTGTTGAACAGGTCCAAGAAAAGAAGGTCAAGAAAATTTCTGAAATGAATGTGGATCCTTCAAAAGCTGTAGGAAATGGCAGTCTTGCTAGTTCAAGTAATTTGAGTAGCCCTAAAACGTATCTTGCAAATGGAGGAGGCCCAGACAAATCATTCAGTTGTCTGAGTAATGACATTTCATTTCCACCAGGAGGCATTCCCACGTTACGATTGCCACAGGTGGTAGTACTCAACCCAATTTTCATTTTCTCATTCTGTCTTATGTTAGCAATTTAGCACATTGTGTTATGCTGTTTCATTTAATCATTTGGTGTTATTGTCTGATATATAACCATACATATGTGTGTACGCATTTATGTGCGTGCGTGTATGGGTGAGTGTTGATTTATCAAATGAGGTTATTTTAGAAGACTCAAATTATTCACATTATGCTTATTATCCTTGTACTCAGCTAGTTGGGATCTTTAAAACCTTCTCCTTGTGGTACTTCAATGCCTGCTGTGTCTTTTTTACCCCTTTCTCCCCTTCTTTGGATTCTTTAACATTTGTAGTTTTCTGAATTTCATCGCAAACTAACTTTTAAAACTTGATTGTGTAGGTAACTAGCCATGAGACTAGCCTAATCGCTAGATGTCGAAGAGTGTATGCCCATGCTCATGATTATCATATCAATTCAATTTCAAACAACAGGTGGCTCTATTTTTTACTGAAATTGTATTTTCAGTTTTCGTCTGTGACATCATTAGTAGTACATATAGCTTTATATTTGACTTTGGGGTTTGTCTAACATCCTTATGACTATTAAACATTATAATCCTTATGCTTGTTTTAATCTTGCTAAAATGTATAACCAATTCATATTTTTCAATTGACCATGCACAACATCATCCAATTTCGGCAGCTGGATTTCTTGTTTGTAATGGTAAATAGTTGTTCATTGAACTGTAAAACTGGATAAGAACCATAATCATTGGCTTTTCGCATATCTTAATTATGATACTTTGTTTGCCTACTTTTGGCATCCTGCTACAAATGTTTGCCAACTCTCTTTTACATTTTTCCTAGTGATGGTGAAACTTTTATATCGGCTGATGATCTGCGAATAAATCTTTGGAACTTGGAAATTAGCAATCAAAGTTTCAATATTGTTGATGTGAAGCCTGCAAACATGGAAGATTTAACCGGTAAGCTTCATTAATATATTCATATTCCCAGTCATAGTCAAATTTTCTTTTTCTGCTTTACATTTTAAGTTATTAAAAGTTTCAGTGGAACTTGTTTAAAAAGTACTTTAATGGTGCTTGAAGTTGGGTTGAAGTCCATAATTTTCAAAATGTGTGCGGGGACACATCTGTGCATCTTCGTGCATCTAGCTGAGGGCTTTTTGAGATTCAAATTTTCAAGTACCCAGGAATAATTGCAATTTGGACTCTGTTTAAAAAGATCAAAATATAGAAGTTTTAATTTCTTCCGGTATTACATCTTCCGGTGCTACTGTTGCGGCCCTGAAGATTGGCTAGATGTTCAAAAATACTAGCATGCCTGTTGAATTCCCATTTTGTATTATTGCAGAGGTGATAACATCAGCAGAGTTCCACCCTACCCATTGCAATACGTTAGCCTACAGCAGTTCCAAAGGCTCCATTCGACTCATTGATTTGCGGCAGTCCGCTTTGTGTGATTCTCATGCTAAATTGTAAGCATTTGTCTTTCTATTTAATTGTTGTCATCTTGTAGTCCACCTACCACGAAAACTATAGGGGGACAAGAGAGTAAGGGTGTTAAGTGCAAACTGGAGAGATGAATGACATGTTTTGATTACCTTTTTCTTGCCGTTTATTAAACGGGGGGAAAAGAGAGGGAAATACTATTCTCTTCAATAATTAGTTGGTTGTCAACATGTTGGTTAAAATAGCATCAGTTATGATACATAATGTTTTGTTGTTTGTCTTTGTAGACTACATGATTTGTTATTAAATTATCTTGTGTGCAGATTTGAGGAACCGGAGGCACCTGGTGCTAGATCATTTTTCACAGAGATTATTGCTTCAATCTCAGATATTAAGTTTGGAAAGGAAGGAAGATATATACTTAGCCGAGATTACATGACTCTTAAGGTTTGTTTATTTTTTATATTGGTTTTCACTTGCTTTATCTTATCATAAAAACTGTGTAATGATATAGTGTGGCAAAATGATATTATATACGTTAGGTGTCTGGAAAGCTACATATATGGTCTAAGCCTTCAAACCATTTCCTTCACAAGTATACGGAAATCTGAATGAATTATTTCCCTGTAGATGCTATTGGGTGTTGAAATAATGGTAGCAGAGGCACATGCATACGTGCCCTGCAGATACACACACAATGATTAGCTCTTTTTCTGAGTTCTACTTAGTTTTGAGTCTATTGTATGTTTCTGGGTGTACTTGTTATGCATGTAGAAGGTTGCTCGTGCAATAACACTCATGAACCCAGACCATTTCAAAGGACTATTGAGGATTATTAATGTGATTAACTAGTAACTACAACCTCACCCAAGACTGCACCCTTCCTAACATTTCCATTACCCATAAAACTGAGATCTTGGCATTGATGGTGTAGTGTGATTTTTCTGTCAAATTGTAGCTGCTTAAACTATAAAGTCTTGCTCTCCCATAATGTGATGTGTGTGGGATCTTTATCTCCCTGCTATCTTATCTGAACTGGTTCACATGGTTGTCAGTTATGGGACATCAACATGGATTCAGGTCCGGTCCAAACCTTCCAGGTTCATGAATATTTAAGACCTAAGGTGAGATTCTTGTCATCAAACGAAAGGTGAACATGTAATTTGTGCCTACTATAATGGGCTTAAGCCTGATTATCTTGTTTAAATGTATCCAGCTGTGTGATTTATATGAGAACGACTCTATCTTCGATAAATTTGAGTGTTGTCTGAGTGGTGATGGGTCGCGAGTGGCAACGGGCTCGTACAGGTGTGTTTTGGTACCTTGTATCTGTTTCCTATCATTTTGATAAAAATCATTTGGGGTTTTGTTAATATGTATTAATGTGATCTCAGCAATCTATTCCGTGTATTTGGCTCTGCCGCTGGTAGTACTGAGGCAACAACCTTAGAAGCCAGCAAAAATCCAATGAGGTAAGTTTAACTCAAATAACATCAGGAAGCTTGACTGGGAGTTTAGTTTATGGATAATTTTGACGATTATATAATGTATTCTCTGGTTTTTTAGGCGACAAGTTCAGACTCCTTCTAGGCCTTCTAGGTCCCTAAGCAGTAGCATAACACGAGTTGTCAGACGTGGTAAGTGCTTTCTCTTTGCCATTTACCATTGACTTGATAACACTGAACATTCTTTGGTTTGTTGGCCTTTCTCTTTTGGGTATAATTTACTTAAAAGAATATTATTTGTCTACCCCATGCAAAATCTATCACAGGAGCAGAAATCCCCGGGGTTGATGCAAACGGAAATTGTTATGATTTCACAACAAAGTTGCTGCACTTGGCATGGCATCCTACCGAGAACTCAATAGCCTGTGCTGCTGCTAACAGCTTGTACATGTACTATGCATAAGGACAGTCCAACAAGAAACGTGTTTTCGGTTAGCTTTTTAGGTTGCTGCTGGAGAAGGTTTCTATTGCTTTCCAACCAACCAGTCAATTGGAGGCCACATTAGTTCTGACATTTCAAGACACCCCCTTGAACCTGTTGCATACGGTTTCATTCTCAAGGGCCAGAAGTGGCTCTCACAGAATTCACAAGGAAGAAGCAACTTCATTTTGTTCCTCCAGGGGGTAGCGTCTCCATTTTCTTCCCCCTCCCAACCCCGCTTCCATTTTTATTTCGTTATCTTTTTTGCCCGCACCTTCATCTTCTTTGAAGGAGAAGATGTTTGGGGTGTTGTCTTGCAATTTGTGTTGGGTTGAAGTGGAGAAGAAAATGTGATTGTAGCTCTCCTGCAACAAGTACTAAAAAGGATGTTCAATATTTGCCATTAGGTTTTCAGCTAAAATCTAGTGTCTTTTTTTTTTTTTTTCTTTTCTTTTCTTTTCTTTTCTTTTCTTTTCCTTACTGAAAAAATCCTGGTGGGATTAGAGCTGTTGAAACTTGCAGTTCATTTTTTATTGATTCTTTGTCATGCTTGAAATTTCATTAAGGATGTTTATTATTTATTGTAGCTTCGAGATTCTGTAAACTAAAGCAAAGCAAATGTTTGCTTTAGGCTTCTCTTTGAAAATACATGGGTTTTCTGTCGGACCCCGGTTCTGATGTTCAATTCACTAGCCTCGTTTCCCTTTTTCCTGTCGGACTCCGTTAGATTTAGCTGGAAGTTATTATTTCTAACGCACGCCGTGCTTTGAAGTGAAAATTAACAAGCTTCCCTTCCATTGGATTAAAGACAAGGCCTCAAATTCTTCAGTTTTGATTTACGATACAAATGAATTGGTGTTTCTTGAATGACAAGTCTCCTGCCTACGACAATTGGCATCGACCCTAAGCAGCTGAGGGAGGAGTGTCACTGAGCTTCACGTCGAATAAAATGACTTGTAATAAGCTCATACATGTTACTTTCTTAATCTCATCACGCGACTAATCAGACTTGTGAGGAGTATTCCTTAATCTTTGCCCATTTGATTTTATACCATATTTTTCATAGTTTATCTGCAATTTTTAAGTTTTCTGGGATTTAATTATGTTGCAAATAATGGGTAGGTTCGACACAGCGAATTCGTATGTGATGTTTGTTAATCAATTACTTGTCTGCGAATTCATATGGGAGTGCATATGCTAAATTCATCTTTGCTTTGCAGATTGGAGGCCTTTTGACGAATGGAATACTCGCATTTTCCAGGACGTAAGTGCCATTCTTGTGCACTTTGTTTTTTTGTTCGGTTACTTGGCACTTACGTCCTGAATAATCAGGTATTCCAGTTGTCAAGAGGCCTCCAAGATGCAAAGCAAAGATGAAATTAGCATATGAATTCGCAGACAGTTAACTGATTAGCAAACATCACATTACGAATTCGCTATGTGACAAACCTACCCCTTATTTGCAACATAATTAAATCTCAGAAAAATCAAAGTAGTCATGTTTCAATTTCGGAAATGATGAAATCGGCGGAAGGAGGTGTGGAGAGATTGTGAGAGAGAAGAGAAGCCCGACTGACTTTGTAACGCACCTCCATCTTGTTTCGGACTCACATCCTGGACCCAAAGCCAGTCCATCTTGCATTTGAGGACATGCACGAATTAGGTTACATGTCCAATTTAAAAATAAAATGAACACGGCCGGTTAGTTTTTGAGTTGATTACAAAATTCAACCCACTTATAAGTTATAATTAATAATTAAAGAAAAGGAAAAGGATGGGATAAGGAAAATAATATCAAATTACATTTACAGTATAAATTTCGAAATAGTAGCCAAGTGATCAGCTTCTTCCTCGGGCGTTTAGGGTTCTGTTTCACTCCAAATCCCAAAGACAATTCAAGGTGTTTTATCAATTTTCTGTCTTCATAATTTTAATTTGAATATCCACGTTGAGTGTTGAATGAGTTGGGAATAATGCGGGTTGTGTTGGTTTGTTGTTGTGTACCGTGATCATCGATCCTACAATTTGATTTTAAACTTGTGAGTTCAAGATTGAGTACTTGTTCAAAAGTCGCTAAGTTTTTCTTGGAGAAGATTGTCTGATTGATTCAGAAACTGTCCAGAGTTTATTTCGTTCTGTTACAATGGATTGCGCTCATTGTCCTCAACGATTTGATGGGCACAAGCATGAACACCACAAGTATTTGGTTGTCGTTGTTCAAGTATTTTTATTTGGCGTGGGAGATCATGATCAAAGGATTTGGATATTGTTGGAGTACAATATTGATCGAAATTTCTCCTTTTGTCTTGCATCATCACGATGTTGTTGAGCGTACTTGCAGTTGTTTGATTTAATGCGCCATTTTTACTTTTAGGTTCGTATCCATGGCATCAAAGTTTCCACCGAAGTTGGTTCAGGCGTCAAACATTTTATTCAAGAATGGAAGAACATATTACAAGCAGATGGTAGAGCAGAACAAGCACCATGTCCAGGAGCTCCCCACCATTGAGAAATGTCAAACATTAGCAAAACAACTGTTTTATACTCGTCTTGCCAGGTTTTGCATTTGCTCCTTTTCTTTATTTATGAACTCTTGTAACTACTTGATCAGTGCAAACTTCTTGTTCCGACAATTCAGCTGTCGGCAGTACTAGTACCACCTTCTTTGTGATCTTGGATACGATTCAGGAACGCACGCTGAATTGAATCTTGCACTAACTTTTCTAAGATTGGCACGTTATGATTTGAGTCTTCACTAACTTTTACTACTACAAACTACGAAGGTTGTACTATTATGTACAAAATGTGGCTAGCTAAGAAACGTTTGGCTAAAACAGGCATCCTCGAACTGATAAACAATAACTGTAGGATCGTGACCGTGTGTTAGAAGTGTAAGATGTAATCTGAAAATCAACAAGTTACTAGGATCACAGATATAAAAAATATAACTACAATAAACCAATCAAACAATTAAAGGGAAATAAACTTATCTTCCAAAGCGGAGGAAGAAGAAGCCATGACTGCTAGGGTTTCAAGGAGGAACTTCTACACTCTAGCAGCCGAAAGTCCTTGTGCACAGAAATAGGGTTTTGCACTAGAATAGGATAATTCTGTGAGTGCAGGGACCTCCTAATATATAGACACTCATCCCTTTAATCCAGCCTATTAACTGATTAAAGGGATATTCCAAATCAATTAGGATTTCATTATAGTCTTAAATGGTAACAAATTCTTTGTCAACTAAATAAGGTTTTCATAATTAATTGCACTAAACAAGGACTCCTAACCTAACCAAATAAGGCTCCATAATTTTCTCAACTATTAACTCGGATTGACCAAGTTACTGTATGTCAAGAAATAATGAGCACATGTTCTTTGACACTCACAACTTACATTCTCCCACTTGAGTGTTCAAGAACATGATCCTTATTTGGCTAAGTGGTAGGTGATCACTGAGTCCCACCAAAATTTGCAATTATACCTTTAACAACTTGTCACTAGTAGTTTAAATATTGGATCATAGAAAATAACATGTAATTGCTTCTACATGTTTACTCTATTACCACAAATATCAAATTACAAGCACAATGTTGCCTGACATCATTCGTTAAATTCAGGTTGATAAGCAAAAGATCAACTCCTGAACTGAGCCTCATGCAAGCATGGCTCATATTTTCTGTCAATTTATAAAATGATAAGAGGACAAGTAACATACAACATACTATTTACAAAATTAGGACCTCTTATTAAACTTATGAACAAAACTTAAACAAAAATTCTTAAAATATTAGTCACTAACACTTCAAATTTTAAACACAAAAGGTAATATCTTACTCCCACTGATTAAAAGAGACAAAATTACATAAATTATTATTACTCCCACTGATTAAGAGAGTAAAAAAAAACTTTGTAAATGTCTACAAAATGAAACAGATACCTTTCAAATACTCCTATTAGCAAGACATTAGTCATGGGATCTAAAACATAAAATTTGTGAGCTCAACATCTTTATTCCAGATATCTTTAGGGAAGTGACTCTTGTGACTGAAAAACTATACAAAATCATTTGGTCCGTTTTGTTCATCTAACATTTGACAGAAATAGAAAACTTTAACGGAACGTTTTCTGATTGCAACAAAAACATATAATTCCAGAATCATCTTTGGACAGAATCTGATTATATTAGGTTTGCATAGCTAAAACATAAAATACAAGGGCAAACGTATATAGCTTCAACACTTTTGAGCAGATGAAGTATATGCAATCTTGTCAATTTCATGTTTCATTATACATTGATTTATAGTTGTACTGAATAAGAAAACACTTTTGAGCAGATTAATTATTCATCAATAACATATAAATCACAAGTTCAATTTCTTGAACAACAACCAAGAATTAATAAGTAAAACACTTTTGAGCAAAATGTACCCATTAATCCTTCATGAATATAAATCTGGTCGTATTGTATTTATCAGTTCAAAATTGATAAATAACGATAGTGATTCAAAGTAAAATTTCCTGCAAGGTTAGTTACATTTAACAAATAAAATATAAACAAATATCATGATTTACATCTTATCTTCGGATGCAGAAATCGATGAGTGTGAAGCCCATAATATATTATTTCTCCCACTTGGGCAAACACTCCAAATTGCAAGATTAAACACTAGAGACAGTGGGTTTCATATAACAAAATATAGGCTAGTTGGATCAATAAAGATAGTGTAAGCTCTACCAAAATTTCACATTTAATCATAATTTAAATAAAACCAATTTACAATCTTTAATATGCCCAAAACATTAAAATTTCTTAAACAAATTTGTTGAGTCACAAAATAGTTGGTTTGGACAGAATAAACCAATCTATATGTGTCAAAAATTAGGCTTATATAAGGAACAATATCTCAACATTATTAATCGATCTAAAAGTGACAAGTGATTAGATAAACAAATGGCTACGAAATTTATTTTAGTGTATGAGAGAAGACTCATATATGTGTTAAAGATTAGGTCATAAATTAAAATGAAACCTAATAAGAGAATCCAAACTCAAAATTTATGTTTTAATTCTAAAACAAAGTAGAATTAAGGTAAACACATAGATATCTCAACAACATCAATTTTTCAACAATAATTTTAATCCAATTTAGAACTCACAGAAAATTAAGGCAAAAGATTGGCAAATTTACCTACTCATTCTCGATTCTGCAAGATTCATCATGGATGTAGTCGAGTTGTGGAGGATCGAACCAATTGCAAATTGCATGATTGTTACACCTTTGGGCAGAAACTAATCATGCAAAGAAAATACCTGCATAACTAGCTAAAACATAAAATACACAAAATACATATAGCTTCAACAGCTTTGGCCAGATGAAAATATGTTAGAAGTACTTTATGATTTGCTATAATACTAACTTATAATTGGTGAGTGATTTCTTGAAATTCCCACTGGGACAAAAGTATTCACCATGTAAATTAGAATTCTGATTTAGAACCGTAATAACCATTTTGTTGGATATTCAATGATTCTCAAAAGATTCAATCAGACACAAAAGTATGTCGTTGTTGACATTGAACAATAGAGTTCTCGAAAGAGGAAACATGGTTATTCAGTTATTCGATAGGGACCAAAATGATCAATTAGTAAATTGATGCCACTTTCCAATTTTCTCTCAAAAGACAATTATCATCATAATCAAAATTGATGACCAAACAAAACATTGGTTTAAACAAAACAAACCCATACATCTTTAAATCAAAATTTAGTTAGTGTTGTCTATAAAATTCATTAGTATTGATAATTTGCATAAAATAAGGACATATTAGAACCATAAACTTGTATGATAATTGGTACCAATAGATGTGCACAAATCAGTGAAACAATATCACATAACAAAACTAGTTTTGAAGTACCAAAATTCAGCAGTACTACTTTAGTTTGCAAATTCACTAAAAACTCAATTCTCTTTAGATTGTCATGAAAATTTTTAGGTATGCACTAGACATATATGGCTACTATTTCACAAAATGTCATGATTTTTTAAAATTTTTAAGCAAGCAAAAAATGAATTCGAAAAGAGAGGTGCTGCAGAAACTGCAGAAAATGTTCAGTACAGACCTGAGATTACAAATTCACAAAATATTCATTGTTCATCCGATATGCATGAAAATTTTCAGACATAAAGAAAACATAAAAAACTGTTAATTCCCAAAATTTCATAATTTTTGAGATTTTACAAGTGTACTAAAAACAAAATCGAAGTAAGTTGTGCTGCTGAAACAACAGAAATTCCGCAAAACATACCCGAGATTAAATAATTCACCAAAACTTCAATCTTCCTCCAATGTGCATGAAAATTTCCAGAAATGAGTAGACATATATATTTACTATCACTCAAAATTCCATAGTTTGTTCGATTTTACAAGTGAGCTAAAAATAAAATCTAAATGGAATGTGCTGCAGAAACTGCATAAATTCTTCAGTACAGTCTCGAGATCAAAAATTCACCAAAAATTCATTTTCAAACCAATGCTTGTGAAAATTTTCATATTTAAAAAAAAAACAACATCTCAATGTATATCATACTAAAATTTCATGAATTTATGAGTTACATTGATATATCAAAATAATATCACAAACAAACTATTCTGTAGAAATCCGCAGAGTTCCAGCAACATGGTATCACTCTTAAAAATTTACCATAAATCCATTTCTTGTCAAAAAAAAAACGTGGAAAGATACCAACGTCTACAATCCATTTAATATTACGACATGACCGAATTTCAAAATATTTGGAGTTATGGAAGTCTATCAAGCCCAGGTTATCGACATGAATGGGTTTCCTTTTAATGAGAATTTAATGGAGTCATACCCCTATAATATTATAGTTTGGAAGGACTATAATTTAGCATGATTAATTTTGACAAAAGTTTAGCAAGAAATAAATCACACCACAATGAATCAATTTATTAAAAAAATTGAAAACCCCAATACGAACTGACTGAAAGCAATTCATAATAATGTAATTAACCACACATCAAAATTATGACAGCAAGCAATCCTTCATAATACAATAATTTGTTTATATATACATAAGTTGCAAATAGTTTCACCAGTATCGGTTCATCGAAAACAAACAGATTGGGAATGCCTTTTATAACATGTTAATTAACAATTGTAACTCAAAATTTGCAAGCATGAAAGCCGATAAAATCTTCTATGATGGCTCACCTAGGAAACCAGTATCCATAAGATTAATTTGATCCATCAACTCAAAATAATATGAATACAAGCAAACTTACTACATTTAAAAAATTTAAAGGCTAGTTTATATGGCAATAAGCGGAAACAAGAAAAAACACCAGAATCATATCAATTAGTCGAACCAATATATATGTATGTATATATATATATATATATATATATATATATATATATAATTTTAGGGTTTATAGGAGACAAAGAAACCTGAGAAAACTCACTTCTTTAGCAAAACAGTAGTCATATATGGGAGAATTTGTAATGAAAAACGCCGAATAGAGCCAAAAGCCGCCGGAAAAATATTTGCGTCTCAAGCTTATGTTAATTAGTTGAACCTCTAACCAAGAACCATTAAGCAAACACTCACATGGTTCATCCAAAATAAAATCAATCATCAACTTATTTGTCAAGTCGTTTAGTGATAGATAAATGATATTGATTCCTAAAGTTTTACTTCATTTGTTGAAGTCTGATACTCCTTCTATTTGATGCCATTCTGATGGAAGCAATTAGCCAATATGCAAAGTACCAGTTTTGATGCGTGCGAAATATGCAGCAAGTTTACAACAAACTCATTCAAGATTGCGGAAGCATTTAACCAAGATCATCCAAGTGTTTTCATTACTCTGAATGGATGTAATTCTCTGCATAAATGTAACAAACACAACTCGAAGAATACCATGAAATTATTCATCATGCAATTGAAATTGCAGAAGAATTGGTTAGAGTATAGCGGAAGCATTAATTTAACCAGAATCAAATATATACCTCAGTTCCTTTAGTAAAAATAAAGAACCCTAGCCACGTTGGGTGGCTCTGATGGAGTCGCCATGGAACAAACAATTGAATCAGTCTTCTATAAACAAATTATTTTGCTTATACCTTTATATTGGACCCTAAGCTTGTTGTGTGGCTCTGATACCACATGTAAGATGTAATCTGAAAATCAACAAGTTACTAGGATCACAGATATAACAAATATAGCTACAATAAACCAATCAAACAATTAAAGGGAAATAAACTTATCTTCCAAAGCGGAGGAAGAAGAAGCCATGACTGCTAGGGTTTCAAGGAGGAACTTCTACACTCTAGCAGCCGAAAGTCCTTGTGCACAGAAATAGGGTTTTGCACTAGAATAGGATAATTCTGTGAGTACAGGGACCTCCTAATATATAGACACTCATCCCTTTAATCCAGCCTATTAACTGATTAAAGGGATATTCCAAATCAATTAGGATTTCATTATAGTCCTAAATGGTAACAAATTCTTTGTCAACTAAATAAGGTTTTCATAATTAATTGCACTAAACAAGGACTCCTAACCTAACCAAATAAAGCTCCATAATTTTCTCAACTATTAACTCGGATTGACCAAGTTACTGTATGTCAAGAAATAGTGAGCACATGTTCTTTGACACTCACAACTTACAAGAAGATGTTCCATCCTATCTTTGCTGAAAACCCAACGTCAACATATCTTGATAATAATCAGATGAGTTTATCTTCTGTTCATTAGACCAGAGATTTTGTTGCTTTTTTCATCATATTAGATACTGGATCACATTAGAATTTGCTATTTAATTATCAGATTTTTAAACTTGCTCCTCGTAATTTTTTCTCTGCAGCATTCCAGTTCGTTACGAAGCATTCTGGAAGGAAGTTGGCCATTTCAAGAATGCAATAAAAAGCAAGGAGGAGCTGAATGTGGAGAATGCTGGCCTTGTTGCTCTTTTTGGCGTTGAATGCTTCGCCTGGTTCTGCGGCGGTGAGATCATAGGAAGGGGATTTACATTTACCGGCTACTACGTTTGAGCGATGCCACCTTAGGAGTAAATCTTTTAGTTATTTTTTGGAGATTACATGCAAGTGCCCTGAGTCGGGATTTTTACTTTGCTTGATAAGTTTTGTTTTCTAAGAAGTATAAGTTTTAAGCTGGAAAGCCAGCAAAGAGACATATCTTACAAAATAATTCAATATATGGAATTAGATCCATATTTTGATATCTGGTTGTGGATTTTCCTTGAAATCATTCAGTGTACAAAATCAGTTTAGATTTTGTTTTGCTAATGCATTATAATCTGTCATTGACCAAGTTGGATGAACTCAAGGAATCGAATCGAGACGATGCATACTTGAGAATATATACTTCGAAAGGAAAAAGAACCTTCAGTTTATGAGTAATGTTATTCATACCATGTTTTTGTACCACATTTTCATACCATCTTAGATGGTATTTGATGTGGACAACCACATCGTTTGAATTAATTAGATTTTTAAATTTAGTTTATTATTTAATAAACTAATAATTAAGAAAAATTAGTTAATTAAATGATGATTGTGATATACAAGGAGTCTTTCTCCTCCGTTTTCTTGGGTTTTGCAAAATTTTCAAATGATGTGGCTATCTACATCAGATGCCACCTAAGATGGTATAAAAATGTTTTGGCTCTTGAATCTTAATCAAATCACCCTGAAGAATGTCAACTTCTCTTTTTTTGGCTCTTTTACATATGCAATGTAAGGTGGTGTTCTATCAAGAGAATAAAACCAAAACATGCATGTTTTATTGGAGAAAAGAACCGCATTGTCTACTTTTTAGAAAATAGGTCGTATTACCAATTCTATATCATTATATGTGTTTATCTTTTTCATCAGTTAATTATGGTTGTTGGAATATGATCATGTTAATATTGACTTTATTACGTGTTTGTTGTATGAAGGTGCACTATAAGATTTAATAACAAAGAGGGGTCAGTGTCAAAATGCTGAGACGGACAAAAGTAAAAGTTTTAATCAAAAAATGAAAAACACGCACGAATGAACAAAATAGTGTCACCAGGGTGGCACCCTAATTTTCATGACAAGTATGATGCAGAGAGAGAGAGGTGGAAGAAGATTGTATAAGAATTTAATTTAATTTAATTTTTATATTTTAAATTAGTATAATTAATAACTTTTTTTTTGTCTACGTATATAAATAAGAGAAGCTTAAATAAATAATCAAATTCGGGATGAATCCAAATCCACTTCCCATCGTGCAAATTCCTTGAACTATGAGATGAAACTCTTAAAAATTGGTGGGTTTACACCATGAAAATATAATTTATCATCCCCTCTCCACTGGCTGGCTGATATAAAAAAATACTACTCTAGTCACATTTTTCATACTATATTTATATTATTTTTCTGATAAAGATAGAACTTTTATGTATTGGTGAATCATACCTCTATTAGAGAAGTGATACAACTATAATATAATGGGTGCTTTAGATTTTGGCCCTTACAACTCATTATTTCTAGATAAAAACTCATCTATCTTTAAAGATCCAATTTAAGCCCAAATTTAAAATTTGCAAACATATGGGAATACTATTGACCTATTAATACAATTTATTTACACTCGTGCCACTCATACTTTATGGCCCCTTTTCCAAATTCCTAAATTTATGCCAAATTAAAACTAGTAGAAAAAGTGAAATAAAATGTAAAAAGTGTTTGCATTAACAACCGTATCCATGTCAAACTATAAAAGTAGTTTTTTTTTTTTCGTGATATATTTTGTAGCAATTTTACCCATATTAATTGGTAGGTAAATTAGTTTGTTCCAATTATTTTTTTTAAAAAAATATTACACCTATATTATATATTTTGAATCAAATAACATTCCTCTAACTTGTAGATAAATTATTTTCTATGTATTGTTATATATGTTAGACACATTTTGTTATTGTATAAACATGAGTGGAACATAATATTGTTGATTTTATACATCAAACTGCATTTCTTTTGTTATAGGTAAATTATTTTCCATGTACAAGTACTTATGTTAGGCACGTTTTGTTGTTGGTACATACAATATTTTGTATCATTGTAAACAAAGATATTACATTACACCCATGGTATAATTGTTGTAGGTAAATTATTGGAAATTAATTTGTAGTTAGGTAATGAACATTTTGCATCATTAGAAATGAACATTTCAAATAGTAGGTAGGTAAATAAATTTGTTCTATACACTTTCATCCCTTCCTATTTGTGCAGTCACGGTTAAGTCACGTCAACATTTTATATCACTATTACTTTTTGTCTTATTATCTCTATAAAAAATCAATATAAATTATTGACGTGGCTTAACCGTGACTGCACAAAATAAGAGGGGATGAGAGTGTATGGGAATTAGGAGGGCAGAGAAGAAAGGTCCTTCATAAACAACCCACCGAATCAAATTAAATCAATACAACACTAAAATATGGATTTTTTTTTCTTTCTCTTTTTTCAAAAAAGATGTCAAGAATCCTTGTCGACACGTAAGCTCAGCAATAAAACCTGGAGGGGCGAAAAATAAGGGTGAGTAGGCCTGAAAATAAAGTTTTATAAAAACATTTCTGAAAACACTGTAACCCCTCGCTATAAAACAAGTATAGTTTCCAGAAAGTCATACTACATATAAGTATGAAATCAAATGTAAAACAACAATAAGTCCAGAAATACACCAAATCACAATATCACAACAATAGCATAATAAAATCAGGTGCTCATCGATCTATGCTAGCACACAAGTTGGAGTCACCTAATGCAACATGTACAACTGGACTGATGCTTATCAATCTATATTAACACACAAGTCGGAGTTGCCTAATGCAACCTGTACGTCAGGACTGGGTGTAATCATAATATACGCTCTAGTGCTATAATCACGTGAAGACTGACGCTATTCGCGATCACATACGAGTCGGAGTTGCCTATTGTAACCTGTATGACAAGATGTCGGAGTTGCCTATTGCAACATGTACAACATGATTGGCACCTACTTGGATCCAAAGCGAGCGTGCGGTGCGGATGTGAACATACACGTGAAAGACTGGCCCTAGCCCTGGGCGAGCACTAACATCGGGTACAACAATGATGAGCAGATAACATCAATATAGTCATACCACAGCCATTCAAAAATTATAATCAACATCATACTATTCATGACCATAAATATAATCAAGGCATCTCCTTATAGTAAGCTTACATGTGCATCCCGTAGAATTGTTTGATCATTTCCCAACAATAAGGTATTTCTTATAAACATTAATTTAATTATGGCAATAGCATAAAGAATTTATTAATGCTTGTATATATGGAAACTAACCAATATATATATATATATATATATATAAAGAAAAGACTCGTTCACCTGAAGTCCGCACCACAACTCCCTAGCACAATATCAAGGCGTCACGAACGATGGTCGCCTAGAACAAATATCAAATCACGTCTTAGAATTCTTATCGATAGAACACATAACTTACATAAAACACATCCCCAAGGACGTTCTAGAATGATTTGAAACCAAAAGTCAACTATCGGTGAAAGGTCAACGGTAAGGTCCACAACCCTGTAACTCGATCCGGAAGATCTGCACCTAGATTTATGATTCGTAATTTCCAAACATCCACACTATGCTTCTAAAACTACATACTAAAATCTCATCGAGATCCAACGGTCGGATCTCCGCCAATCATGAAATCAAGTGGCTGCTAACATTTAGATTTACAAATTTAGTAAACCCATCTGGAAAGATCCGTACGTCAAATTCCTGATCCGTTAGTTCCTAATATCCACAAATATTACATACTATCATGTATTAAGGTTTGGTGCCGATCCAACGATCAGATCGTCCATTCATATAATAATCAAGTGGCGGCCAATTACATGACCACTACAAAACTATATTAAAATATCAGGATTTCACTAAATGGATGTCAATTATGGAATCGGGGCATAAAATTAGCCTAGGATGGTCAAGTTGGGTCTCAGGCCATGCGCCGCCCCGACTCGCCGGAAAATTCAACTATTTCCAAAAATTCTCAAATTTTATAGAAATGAAGATCTCAACGAGTAAAGCAAGTTTTATACTTGTGGCCAAGTCCAATTTAACCAGAAAACGCCTCAAATCACCCTTGATACTGCCAAAACCCTAGAAATGGGTGTCCTTTGATTTGTCCTCAATTCAAACTCCAACGCCCCCAATCTTGCTTGGGCCTTATTCCTGAGGTTGAGAGAAGTTGAATAAGGATGGTGGTTATCGGTGTTGCTTGTCGCAACGGGAAATCGCTGCCTTGCACTCACAAAGCCACGGCTTTGATTTTTCACGACATAAGAGCCAAAATGGCTCAATTTCATAAGGAATTAGAAGGTGGGACAATGGTGAGTCATTTCTAGGTGAGATTTTGACGTGATTAACCAAGAAAATTGATCAAGAGGCTGTCGAAAAATATGGAAGGTAACTGGGTTGAGTCACGCGGGTTAAAATGGGTTCGGGTTAGCCAGTGTTCTACCCCTTCCTTTTCCTCCTTTTTCATCCCTGATTGGTCCCTCCTCCTCCTCTCTCCTCTCCCGATTCACCCATCTCCCGATTCACCCATCTCCCTTCTTTTCTCTCCTGCTCCCTTTTTTTTTTTTTTTTTTTTTTTTTGCATCCCACCACTTCTTCTCTTCCATCCATTATTCTCTCATTTCCCTCCTTTTTTTCTCATCTTCTTTCCATCTCAGCCACACATGTGGCACAAGATGATGCTCAAGCAAAAATCAACACCTTTGCCTCAAGGGCATTTTTGTAATTTCACTCAATTAAAATCTATAAAAATCGTAAAATTAGGGGCGGGTTGTCACAATCTACCCACCTTAAAAAATTTTCGTCCCCAAATTTTGAAATCATTTGCTATACATAATATACTCCAAAAGATAGGAAGAAAGTATATATAAGGAGGAAATCAAGCTAGAGCAGTTGCATAAAAGAGAATGTCATTCTGTTGGGATTGGATTGCATTGATCCATTTTTCATGCCTCCAAACTCAAACTTTCATTCTCCTTCAATACAATACTATAGTATAAAATCCTTTACGAAAGCATCAAGTCAAAAATAGATATATAGCAACATATAGTCAAAATACACATATAATATAACGTACAATTTAAAATAGTTATACTGAAATCAAAACTGAACATAGAAAAATTACACCTACGCACCCGTTGCATCACGTACTCCGAGAATAAGCGTGTAGTATCATTAGGTTATACCCGAACAACAAATAAATAACTAAACGTACAAATAAATAAAAATACTAATGTAGATGGATCTAAATGTCCACTTGCTTAACAAGTTCAACAATTAAGTTCTCAATATTACGGTATGCAGCCCGCAATACCAACAACTCACTGTTGTCACGATAAGCAAGCAAATAATTCCCGAGTGTGCAATATTACCATCATGCCCCTCATTGGGAAATACACATAAATCATCCAATTAACTCTTCAATCGCGCTCAAGTACTGCCCTCTCGGGGCGACAACGCAAATAGCACACAATTTGCTACATTATAATCTCGGTCATTCAGCGACTTGTTCATAATGCTCTTCTGTCAATCATGTGCTATGCATAAAATTTCCACACTACGTCTCAATAATGCCATACCCAAAACCAAAAATTGTAACCGTGGTTACAAGCAACTAAAATAAACATAACTATGTGTTACAACCAAGCTAATTGTAGAACGGACAAAATGCAACATGTCCACTAAGTTTTGAGTAGCTCGTTTCAGACTAATAATTAATTTGAGGGTGAAATGTGGTACGTGACAAACCTTAATACACATGGCCTTCAAGAAGGCTTCCCAAGATTTGTAAATGAAACATGTGTCACGATGAGATATCATAGTGACACACACACCATATAACCAAACAATGCAGTTCATAATGCCATAGTGAGCAGGTTCATATTGAATTTCCCTCGAGTTTATCAAAACTATGCCAAGAAGAACAATCAAGAATTTGAGGGTCAAACAAGTCCATCAAATCTAGAATACCAAGTAATTGAAATTAATGCATGACATCTCGCTACAATGGTAGCTTTTAGAACATTCAATCACCAACGGTAAGGATTCGCTTATTAGAGTATTTGTTGGTTGATTGAGGAATTAATAGTCACAACTAAAATCTAAATGTTTGGGCGATTCACCTAAACGGTCTATTTGCTTCAAAATTAGTACAAAGTGCAATAGGGTAGACATGTACCCAAGGGTGACTAGAACGCCTTCCGGCACAAAAGGTGAATATGAAATCACGGTCAAAGTAAACGTTGATCTAAACGCCAGAAAAATCTGATATTTTCAAGAATGAGTCATTTTACCAAGTGGTCTAAAATGTAGTCCCTATGGACCAACGGAAAGTAAGCTAACTTGTCAAGTCGATTGATAATCACCAAAACATCATCGTAATATCCATATGTACAAGATACCTTGTACCAAGAGTTTATGGTGATACTTCCCATCTCTATTCGTATACAGAAAGTAAGTATAACCACTCGAATGATTTCTTGATAATTTGTAAGTAACGTCAACCCAATGCTCATGAGTTCCAACTAAAATGAAATAGGACAGGCCGAAAGCATTTCGAGAGTAGATAATGTCTTTTGCTACGGTAAACAGTAATTACGTTTACACAACGGGGATGACACACGTTTCTCTACAGAGAAGTGTCATCCGGTTTTCAAGTAAATATGGTACTCTAAGTCATGAATGAGATGGTTCATTCTGAACGGTTCTAACTGCTGAAAAATATACGCGATACTCTATCATGCTGCATTTACACAACCAAATCATCCATAGAAAATATCATCAAGGATTTCAAAATGATTAATGTCATCGAAAGGTGTAAAGCAAAGGTGAGGTAAGACAATAGTTCGGTTGCCAAAAACTTTAATCATATCCAACATCCTAAACCAAACTAACTTTCATCGATCAACAAGTGAGGAAAAACACTATAACCGAAAAATTGCTAACCAATAGTCGATAAAATCGACAAGACCAAAGATATCTCGAATTTCATAACACTTCGTGAGATTTTCAAATTTCTTCCGCTACAACCTTTTGGGAAAAAGAAAAGAATGTCGTCCATTGGGAGCACGGCTCCCAAGAAATGTACATGTTCTAAACAAGTTTAACATTTGAAGAATTTGATACAAAGCTGACTATTGATGTTTAGAGAATTTAATCTTGTTGCTGGGATAAGTGGGAAAGTCATTAATAAGACCACTACAAATTCGTTAGGCTATGGAAGAAAACTTAGGTTACAAAAGTTGGTCGGGTAGACCATCAATTCATAGTATGGGTTAACGGCTTTAATCGTCACCCAATTGTGTCACTAAAATCTAGGTACAATCTTAAGGTTCGGCCTTTTACCTTCACAGGTAGGTTTAAGATTCCCTAGATAAGGTGTTTGGTTGGATAAATTCCTAATCGGTAAGCTTTTACAACTAAGTTACCTTAATGCACAAGGAAAAACTGGTGTAGTACGAGAAAGTAGATCGATGGTGTACTTCACTTCACCATTTGGTGATATCCCAAGTAAAATTTGAAGAATGATGCCAAAGATATACATCCTCGAAACATATCATACTATTTCCTTTCGATACACCAAAAACAGAAAGGTCTTCACAGCTTTCTCAATACTCGATTTGCTCCTACAGTGGGAAAATAACTCGTACTTCGATTCTACTATCTACCTATGGAAGTGATCAAAAGGTGGCTAGTCGAAGAAGTTTTGTTTACTTATATGGGTGATAAGGTTAAAAAACTAGGACTTTATTGTTCTCCAACAAGACTTACTCCTAAGTTTCCCATGATTTAGTTTCTTCGGCTTAGGTAGTCACTATTAATCAGTCTATCAGTCGAGTCGCTAATTAATGCATTTAAAATATTTTGACATTGTTCGCTACCCTGAAACTGTGAACCGACTTTCTGGCATAAAGATATCATTCCCAGATACTAGCATTCATGTTCAGTATCAAAAATCATATCGCCTAAATACTAGTTGACAATTTCTGGATATCGGACAATATCATCAATTAGTAGTGCCACCATAGGCTGATTACAGGTTAAAGCCCGCTTGGGTAGATGGCTTCAGATGAAAGGTAAGGAATTGGTCCTATAAGGTGGTTTTCATTAATTCTAGGGAAAATACTTACTACTACCAAAAGAAATTATGGAACTAGTATTGATTGGAATGTCCTAAAGCCGAAAAAAGGAATTTATAATATTCTACTTTATAACGGACTTAAATAGAAGTCGATCTTCCTCCTGAAGATCCGGAATGATCACTAGTGCATGTGGAAAGATTAGTGCTATCGAGGACCAACAATCGTTGTCCCCCAGATATTCTTATGTCGAGTGTTACCCTTTTAGCACCACATCGTCATTCGGGACATTTCTAGAAATTTCGACGAAAACTAAAACTTCGTAGGAATTCTAATAGATGGTGTGATATCGGATGCTGCCAAGGAATCAAAACTAATTGTGGTTTCCTATCTCGCAAGATTTGGAAATGATGGCGGGAGAGTAATGATAGGATTGACTTATAAATCTCTGGTGATGTGTGACTCCCGATACATTAGTCGTACGTTAAGGCCATCAACTCAATTCAAAACAGGATTTTTCCTTGGCAGCAAGGTTCTTTGTTAAAGTTTAGAGACGTCCACCAAAACGACATTCTAGAATGACGAAAAGTTGTCTAATCAGCCAAAAACTTAGAAAAACCTAACACGTTCTTCGTAGTCGACGAGGTGGCAAAATTCAACATTTAGGCTCAAGAATCGAGAATGCTTACATCACGCGTGTGATGAATGCAATACTGCCCAAACTTATGCCCTAATATCAAACTGACACACCCCGACTTGGAATGTCCATCTGGACTCCGAATCAAGCTGTAAAGTGTAGTAATGTGGAAAATGTGAATAAATTTAAACTTAAAAGTGCCCAGCTATAAGAGTACGTTGTGAGCAAGAATGAACCTATTTCACACGTGATGGCAGAGCATAAGTACAGTATAGTAAAATCAGATGAGAATTATACCCTCGAAGGTAATCGTCTACACCAAGATTTGCCAAGAATCCTTGTCGACACGTAAGCTTAGCAATAAAACCTTGAGGGGCAAAAAACAAGGGTGAGTGAGCCTGAAAATAAAGTTTTATAAAAACATTTCTGAAAACACTGTAACCCCTCGCCGTAAAACAAATATAGTTTCCAGAAAATCATACTACGTATAAGTATGAAATCAAATGTAAAACAACAATAAGTCCAGAAATATGCCAAATCACAATATCACAACAGTAGCATAATAAAATCAGGTGCTCATCGATCTATGCTAGCACATAAGTCGGAGTTGCCTAATGCAACATGTACGACTGGACTGATGCTCATCAATCTATGCTAACACACAAGTTGAAGTTGCCTAATGCACCATGTACGACAGGACTAGGTGCAATCATAATATACGCTTTAGTGCTACAATCACGTGAAGACTGGCGCTATTCGTGGTCACATATAAGTCGGAGTTGCTTATTGCAACCTATACGACAAGACGTCGGAGTTGCCTATTGCAACCTGTACGACATGACTGGCACCTACTTAGATCTAAGACGAGCGTGCGGTGCGGATATGAACATACACGTGAAAGACTGGCCATGCAAGCACTAACATCGAGTGCATCAATGATAAGCAGATAACATCAATATAGTCATACCATAGCCATTCAACAATTCTAGTCAACATCGTACTATTCATGACCATAAATATAATCAAGGCATCTCCTTATAGTAAGCTTACATTGCATCCGGAAGGATTGTTTCATCATTTCCCAACAATAAGGTATTTCTTATAAACATTAATTTAATCATGGCAACCGCATAAAGAATTTATTAATGCTTGTATATATGGAAACACACACATATATATATATAAAGAAAAGACCTACTCACCTGAAGTCTGAGCTACAACTCCCTAGCACAATATCGAGGCGTCACGAATGATCATTGCCTAGAACAAATATCAAATCACGTCTCATAATTCTTATCGATAGAACACATAACATACAAAAAAAACATCCCCAAGGTCGTTCTAGAATGATTTGAAACCCATTAACCAAAAGTCAACTGTCGGTCAAAGGTCGACAATAGGGTCCACAACCATACGTAACTCGATCCGGAAGATCCACAACTGGATTTCTGATCCGTAACTTCCAAAGATCCACATTATGCTTCTAAAACAACATATTAAAATCGCATCGAGATCCAACGGTCGGATCTCCACCAATCATGAAATCAAGTGGTGGCCAATGTTTAGATTTACAAACTTAGAAAACCCATCTGGGAAGATCCATACGTCAGATTCCTAATCCGTTAGTTCCTAATATCCACAAATATTACGTACTATCATGTATTAAGGTTTGGTGCTGATCCAACGGTTGGATCATCCATTCATATAATAACCAAGTGGCAGCCAACTAGGTGACCCACTACGAAACTATATTGAAATATCAGGATTTCACTAAATGGATGTCAATTATGGAATTGGAGCATAAAATTAGCCTATGATTGTCAGGTGGGGTCTCGGCCCACGCGACATCCAATCGCCCCGACTTGCCGGAAAATTCAACTATTTCAAAAAATTCTCGAATATTACAGGAATAAAGATCTCAACAAGTAGAGCAAGTTCTATACATTTGGCCAAGTCTAATTTGGCCAGGAAACACCTCAAATCACCCTCGATACCGCCGGAACCTTAGAAATGGGTGTCCCTTGATTCATCCTCAATTTGAACTCCAATGCCCCCAATCTTGCTTGGGCTTTGTTCCTGAGGTTGAGAGAAGTTGAATGAGGGTAGTGGTTATCGATGTTGCTTGCCGGAACAGGGAATCACAGCCTTGCACTCACGAAGCCACGACTTCGATTTTTCACGACACAAGAGCCAAAATGGCTTGATTTCATAAGGAATTGGAAGGTGGGACGATGATGAGTTGTTTCTAGGTGAGATTTTGACGTGATTAACCAAGAATACTAATTGAGAGGCTGTTGAAAAATATGGAAGGTAACCGGGTCAGGTCACGCAAGTTAAAGGGGGTTCAGGTTAGCCGATGTTCTCCCCCCTCCTTTCCCTCCCTTTTCATCCCTAATTGGCCCCTCCTCCTCTGCTATCCTCTCCTGATTCATCCATCTCCCTCATTTTCTCTCATGTTCCCTCTTCTTTTTTTTCCCCCATTCCTCCACCTCCTTTCTTTCGTCCATTATTCTCTTATTTCCCTCCTTTTTCTCATCTTCTTTCCATCTCGGCAACACACGTGGCACAAGATGTTGCAACAAAAATCAACGCCTTTGCCTTAAAGACATTTTTGTAATTTCACTCAATTAAAATCAATAAAAATAGTAAAATTAGGGACGGTTGTCACAAGAACAATTGGTGGCTTCTCCACGGCAGTGTACCTTTTCAGGAGCCGAGAAGACTTGTAGAGGCATTTCAATCTTCCTCTAGCCACCATTGTGCAACTTGGATGGGTTTTGTTTAGGTTAAGTAACAAGTAACTATTTGATAGTGAATCTTTCAACTTTTTTTACAATGCTACAACTCACTTAGTGATTCAAAATTTGTGTAAGATCTAATCATTGCAAGATTCATTAAATCTCCTTATGCAATATCTAGCCATTGATTTTTCGGAATTTTTGAAAGAAAATTTGCTCAATTTGAGAGATTTATGAACAGTGAATAGGGGCGTGTGTGAATAATGAGTAGAGTAGGGTTTGCATTGGTGGATTCATGATTCAAGGGTTTAAGGGAGGCAGAGACTAAAGGTTAACGCCATCCCAGTCGTGTCCCACTCTGGAAGGGCAAAGAAAGGACATGTCCACAGATGTCACTGTCCCACCACCATCGTCACAGACCTGACTTCTCTGCCCTCCCACTTCCCATACACTCTCATCCCCTTCTATTTTGTGCGGTCACGGTTAACCACGTCAACATTTTATATTGATGTTTTTATAGAGATAATAAAACAAAAAGTAATAGTAATATAAAATGTTGACATGACTTAACCGTGATCACACAAATAGGAGGAAATGTAAGTGTATGAAAAGTGGAAGGGCAGAGAAGCCAGATCCCATCGCCACTTTCCCCACCATCAAATCCTATCAATACTTTTTGGCTTCAATCGCTTGCTTGTTGCTTGCGGCTGTAAGTCCCTACCGACCTCACTCATCACTCGTGCATGGTTTTCTTCTGCGGGACCCACGCTCTACCATTTCCCTCCTTTCATTGCAACCCCATTGAAGAGAATAGATAGTCCATCATGCACTCACGTGCCCTTGCTTTTGTGCACTAACTAGTAACCCTTGACATATTATTATTTTTTTTAACAAATGATATTATTTATACTAATGTGGTTTAAATTTTGTTTTGATGATAATTGAACTTAAGACCTCTCACTTACAAATGAAGAGAAGTAATACATTGACTGTAACCCTTGATATATTATATATTGCATTTTTCTTTGTGTTTGTTTATCTTGCTACGTTTGACCTTAAGCTAGAGGTCATGAGGTTTTACGTACAAACTTAAGGAATGAGCGAACTAGAGCTAATTTTAAAATGTATATGTGTGCATTTGACAAATTAATAGTAGTGATACCATATTATTTGTATCATCTTAGCTAACATTTAAGGATATAATCCTTCTTGATTCTATTTATATAAAAAGGATCATAAGCTACACGGTTATTAGTTAAGAAGTTACGTACTCACATGGGCAGATACATGATATGGGATTTGATTGTGCTCCCAGAGTTTTTGTGATGTTGTTACTGTAGTCGATAAGCGTCCATTAAGTTCTCTTGTTTTGGCTTGATTATAGAGATTTGCTTGTAAGAACTTGACAATGTGAATGTGAGCTACGACATGTCTAAAAATTAAAAAAAAAAAAATCTAGCTGATAGTTTGGCAAGTTATAGTATTTCTTTATATCTACGCATACCATTTTTATTTTGGTAGCATGTTGTGATGATTTTGGCTTTTGAGTATTGGCTTGAGATGTCCAGACCTAGACTTGTTGTGTGTAGTTTTGTTTGGGATCTTAGCCTCACTGTCGCATTATATATAAAAAACTTACAGCAGGAGAAGAAATCAAGGAAAAAAATGGTGTTGTCTACCGTTACCTAATAAGTAAGAACACATAATTTTTTTTACAACAATATTTTATACTAAATGGTGAAGAATTTGAACTAAATCACAAAATAAACTCGTCATGATAATGTTATATCAAACTTGTTATTTATGTGAGTTGAATTTAAAATATTTTAGTAACAAATGAAAATGAATACCACTTAGTTATAATATTAATGAATATCACTTATCCAAAGTGGCAAATTGGTTATCCACTTGAAGACCTTCCCTTAATTTAGAGACCCATTTAACCGAATCCGGATCCTCTTTGTGAGGATCCCAATGATCCGTGAATCGTATATGTTCATCATGAATCGTATGGTCAGAAATCATTTTAAATTTTTTCTATTTAAAATGAAACACAAACAGTACTTGACGAAAACTAATTGCACAATTTACAGATTCTCGAGATTCTCACAAAGAAGATCCGAAGGGAATCCTATTGTCAATTAACCCTGCTGCCCTAACAAGAACGAAATGAGCGTTGTCCATGTGTCCACGATCTAATCATATCCCTCAGTAGCAATTGATGCTTAGACAAACGGATTGAATAGGGAATTTGGTGTTGAACTTGGTTGACAACGAGTAATTTACCGTCATAACATTTCGCGATGTTTTCATTTCACTTATAATATAACTTATATATTTACTTATTTATATATCAATATTTTCGTTTACTTAATATAACATTTGTATTTTATCAAGATCACGGAATTGTGTGGCGGCAACCTTATTCAAAAGCTTTTGGTCGACAACAATCAACAAATGGCAAATGTGGGCTTCAGACCAATGATCGGCCATAATGTCGTTCCACTTTCACAGTCAAACCATCAGAGCCGTCGCTTTCTAGTTGCGCTGGTGGGACCGGATACTTAAAACGACCCTCAGTGGTCGGTCAAAACGCGCAGCAAAGCCACAATTGAATTCGACATATACAAGTAGTTTTGCGTACCATTTTCCTTGGTGAGCGGAAGCTTTCACAACTTCAACTTGTTTACTTACTAGAATGGGATTTGAATTGGAGGAACTCTGATCAAATCCGAATGTAATCTAAAATTTTGAAATAATTATAAGTTTAAGCAAATACAGATACTTTCTTAATATGAATTAAACGTTAGGCAATGCTAGATGGAAGTGAAGTTGTTATATATGCAATACTAAAGGGATTTGTCATGGATAGTTGATAGATTTGGCTCATGTCATTTTAAATAACAAGGACTAGTCAACTGTAACTCGACTTGTTTTATTAATCTGGCAAATTACTTGTCATTGTCGGAATCGTTTATTACGTTTTCGATCCACATATGAGCTTTAAACTCAATCTTGATTAGGATCTCATTTAAAATTCAACATATTAGTGTTGACTCTAAAAATTACAAAGATCTACGTGACACACATGTCAAGTAATAATTATGAGTTAACTACATCATTCTTGTGAATGCGAGTGTGCTAACTCAAAACCGAGCTCGGTCAGTCAAGTAGAATAGATTTGGTGGTGGTGTCGAATGCGTTACTGACTTTTGCACTTGATCGACTACAACCTAGGAAGGAAAATCTCTTGCCTTAGGGTTCTAGAACCTAAAGACAAGACTGCCTAATTCACTGCAAAGTTCAGGATTTTCCACACCAGATTCGGCTTCCTCGACTATATTCATGAGAATATAAGTGCGCTACATCGGTAGCAAGTGGTAAGGGCAGGTACTCAAAGGAGATGAGCGCTTTTATGGTGAACGTGGTTTGTCCGTCTAAATGTCGAACTGCAAACTGTACTCCTGAGAGTAACCAATCATAGAACACTTCACTTCGCTGAGAAAACTAATGAATTGACTTCTTTGGACGAAAGAATTAAAAATTCTTCGCCAGCAGAGACTTGAATAGATAACCAACCAACTAGAAGTAGTGTTGTTAATCCAAACTAAAAATGTTTCTAAATTGCTTGGTTCTATGGCTCCGATGATGTTAATCAAACAGAAGATGTCACAAATTGCCACGCTCTAATTGAACGTGGTTACTTTATGTCCACAAACACGTTTTTAAAGATTATATTTTTTATACATATTACTGACATTTCCTTAATTGGGCATTATTCGTGTTAACATTAACATAAACTTCTATAACTTTAAATGTAACTAGCATTTGCCTACATACTTTGTGTGTATGAGCACATTGTTTTTAGAAAAATGGGAAGGAGATAGGGAGAGAGAGAACAATTGGGGGGGGGGGGGGGAGAGTGAGAGATTTTTATTTTTGGTTTTTTTTTTTTTTTAATTTTAAGAGTTAATTTCAATTTAATACCCTCAAGTTTCATGGTTTTCAACATTTAGTACATTAAGTTTTTTCATTCCAGAGTCATACCTAAAGTGTCAATTTTGAGACAGTCTCATACATCCATTAGTCTGGCTGTTAAGTCTCCCGTTAACTAGTGATGTGGCGCCCACATGGACATTGAATGGGCACCACATGTCAATATGGGTCCCACTTGGATATTAAAAATTAGGGTAAAAGACTGTTTACTACCGTCATGTTTCGTGGTTTTCAACATTTAGTATATCAAGTTTTTTTCGTCTCAGATTCATACCTAAAGTGTAAATTTTGGGACAGTCTCATACATCCATTAGTCAAACTGTTAAATTTGCCGTTAATTGTGACGTGGCGCCCATGTGGATAATGACTGGACGCCACGTGTCATCTACGTTTTTTTTTCCCTTCTTTCTTCTTCCTTTTTTTTTCTTCTTCTTCTTCCTTCAATTGCAACTTTTTTTTTCTTCCTCCTTCTTCTTCTTCCTTCCTCCTTCTTCCTTCCCCTTCTTCCTTCTTCTTCCTTATCCTTCTCCTTCTTCTTCCTCTGAATCTGGGGAAGTTTTTTTTTTTCTTCTTCTTCCTCCTTCCTCCTTCCTTCCTCTTCTTCTTCTTCTTCTTCTTCTTCTTCTTCTTCCTCCTCCGAATCTGCCCAGATTCATTTTTTTTTCTTTTTTCTTTTTTCTTTTTTCTTCTTCTTCATCCTTATTCTTTCTTCTTCTTCTTCTTCTTCTTCCTCTGACTGCAACATTTTTTTCCTTCTTCCTCCTTCTTCCCCTTCTTCTCCTTCTTCCTTCCTCCTTCTTCCTTCCCCTTCTTCTCCTTCTTCCTTCTTCTTCCTTCTCCTTCTCCTTCTTCTCCTTCTTCTTCTTCTTCTTCTTCCTCCGAATCTGGGGAAGTTTTTTTTTTCTTCTTCCTCCTTCTTCCCCTTCTTCTCCTTCTTCCTTCCTCATTCTTTCTTCCCCTTCTTCTCCTTCTTCCTTCTTCTTCCTTCTCCTTCTCCTTCTTCTTCTTTTTCCTCCGAATCTGGGGAAGTTTTTTGTTTTTTTTTTCTTCTTCTTCCTCCTTCTTCCTTCTTCTTCCTCTTCTTTTTCTTCTTCCTCCGAATCTGCCCAGATTCAGTTTTTTTTTTCTTTTTTCTTTTTTCTTCTTTTTCCTCCTTCTTCTTCCTTCTTCTTCCTCTTCCGACTGCAACTATTTTTTTTCTTCCTCCTTCTTCCCCTTCTTATCCTTCTTCCTTCCTCCTTCTTCCCCTTCTTATCCTTCTTCCTTCCCCTTCTTCTCCTTCTTCCTTCTTCTTCCTTCTCATTCTTCTTCATCTTCCTAAAAAAAAATATCCTTCATCTTCCCCATATTCGGAGGAAGAAGAAGAAGAAAAAGGAAGAATGAGAAGAAGTAGGAAGAAAAAAAAAAGTTGCAGTCGGAGGAAGAAGAAGAAGAAGAAGAAGGAAGAAGAATGATGAAGGAGGAATGAGGAAGAAGAAGAAAGAAGAAAAAAGAAAAAAAAAACTGAATATGGGCAGATTCGGAGGAAGAAGGAAGAAAAAAAAAGAAAAAAAAAGTTGCAGTCGGAGGAGGAAGAAGAAGAAGAAGGAAGAAGAAGGAAAAAAAAAACGTGGATGACACGTGACGCCCAGTCATTGTCCACATGGGCGCCACGTCACAGTTAACGGCAAATTTAACAATTTGACTAACGGATGTATGAGACTGTCCCAAAATTTACACTTTAGGTATGAATCTGAAACGAAAAAAACTTAATTTACTAAATGTTGAAAACCACGAAACATGAGGGTAGTAAACAGTCTTTTACCCTAAAAATTAACAAATTAAACATTAAACAATTAAAAACAATAATAAATTAAAAAAATTAAATTAAAAAAAAAAAGGGTGTCTTCTTCCTCAAGGCCCCCGACCCTCCTTCCCTTCTCTCTTCTGCACCCACCTAACCCCCATCTCTTCTTCGACTTCCCGCATCGGTTCATGAGTAACGGACACCACCGCCATTGGTGACAGTGTCAGAATGGTTCAAGGAAGGGAAGAGCTCATCGCGGTAGATGAGAAGATTTAGGAGGCCGAGTATGGACTGCGACGGCTCATAAGCCTCTTGCACGGCTCGGATCAGGGCAAGTTCAAGCTCAATAGGCTCGAGAATGAAGTCGGAGATGCAAATGCGGCTTGATCTGCTGCTTTTCTCTAGATTTGCAGTCGGTTTTCCCGAGATTTGCTGTCAAATCTGGTAGGTGGGGAACGCTCCTTCGAGCTCATGGGGCCGTCAAAGAGGATGAGGGTTCGGTGGGTGGAGTTGAAGAGGGAAAGGGAATGATGGATGTGCAGAGGTTGGGTGGGTGCAGAAGAAAGAAGGGAGGGAGAAGGGTGGGAGGGTCGGGGGCTTTGACGAAGAAGACGCCCACCCTTTTATTTTATTTTATTAATTTATTATTATTTTTAATTTTTTAAAGTTTATTTAAAAAATTAATGTCCTCGTGAACCCTTTAATGACACGTGTCGTCCAATCATTGTCCGCATAGGTGCCACATCATCAGTTAAAGGGGTACTTAACAGCCAGATTAACGGATGTATGAGACTGTCCCAAAATTAACACTTTAGGTATGACTTTGAGATGAAAAAAACTTTATGTACTAAATGTTGAAAACCACGAAATTTGAGAGTGGTAAACTAATATTTACCCTAATTTTGAATATTGGAGATATTTTAACACCACCTATAGGTGAGGCTTTAATAAAAAACAATAAAATTTGAACCTGTTAAATTACATAATTGCCCATCATTTTTTTTTAGTAATAAAAGACTAAATAATCTTTCACCTTCTTTTGATTAACAAATAAGATTTTATTAATATAGTTTTAGATATGTAATTAACTTGAAATTTCACCATAATATCATTTCACTTCACTTGTAAGTATGTTCTTTACCTCTACTATTTTTGCGGTTCATCAATTCTAATTTCTAAGTTTCTGATTATTTGATTTTTATATCTGAGTTTTAATTAAATTCCTTTCCTAAAAACAGGAGTGAGTCACCTACTCTAGGGCTAGGGCAAAGATATCTCGCTAGGATTTGATCCCATCGACAGTCAACACATGGACCGTCACGATGCTGCCACCACAAGAATTGGCGGCAAATATTTGATGGTAAACTGGCAATGATTCCCTCTCGCCACTGCTTCCTCGCTTTGTTTGCACGCAAGCTTTTTTCAAGGCTTGGCGGCTTAGCCTCAGCAACTCGGCTTGGCGTAATGCTCTAATTACAAGCATAACTAGATAACTAATCTGTTGGCAATGGCATGGTTATTTGTTCTGGATGATGCTATCCACACACTATTTTTTACCTCTCATATAATTCTTTTAATTTTTTATCATCGAATCGAATGAGTTGAAGAAAATTAAAGGACAAAAATTAACAAAAGTGTGTGAGAGGTAAAATGAATGTGTGGATAACATCACCCATTTGTTCTACATTTTACAAGTGATATTATTGAACAAAACATTAAAGGTAACGCTAAAGAGATCAAATTTCTAATCAAATTTTGTAAACTAAATACTGTGCATGTTAATAATTAGATTATTACTTAAGTTTTGATTAACGTACTTATTTCCTATTAGTGACACATCATTTGGTTTAAAAATTTGACCTCTCTAGCCTTTTCCAAAAGTTAAATTGCAAACACTTTCAATTATGACATTATCTCACATAAATAAGTAATTATTTGAATTATGACATGAATTTAATCACGAGAATGCTAATGAGACTTTCAAAGTGGGACTCTCTGCCACCTCATGTTTTTGACACAATTTTGTATAATACTGATGTCAGATTTGTGGAAAAAACATAAAATGGTGAAGAATCCATGAATAGTCTTATTTTTAAGAAAGTTTCCTTAACATTTAACTTTTAGGCTTTTTAGTCAAAATGGTTCTTGAGATTTGCATAACACATAACTTTGGTCTCTGATATTTAAAATCAATAGAAGTGATCATTGAGATTGTCCACCATCTATTATTTTGGTTATTCCATTAAAAAAACTCTGTTAAGTTGAGGGTATAACACATAACTTTGATCCCTAAAATTTGCATAACACATAATTTTGGTTTCTGAGATTTGCACAACACATAACTTTGGTTCTTGAGATTGTCCATCATCCATCATTTTGGTCATTCCATTAAAAAGCTCAGGAACCACTTAACAGAGTTTTTTAATAGAATGATCAAAATAATTGATGGTAGACAATCTCAGGAATCATTTTTATTGATTTTAAATCTCAAGGACAAATTTGGTTAAAAACCTACCTTTTATCATATGTGACAAATACAAACGTTGTGGTTCTCACATGCCACAAAATAATAGGTTTATATAATTGATCAAGATATTAATTTACAATAATATAAAGTCTATGGCATATGATATGTTGTCAAACTCCATTCCACAAAACAACAAGACCCTTAAACTACATATTGGGATTTAATAACTTGATAAGGTATTAAATTAAATTTTTTACTAGATCATCCGTACATATATTTTGTGCTCTTGGGCAGTTGAACTTGTCCGAGCCCCATTCTCCCATGGACGATAATAATAATTAGAAAATAAAAGAAAGTGATTTTTTTGAAATGTCATATGAACTTATATATCGGTTATAATTTGTCATATGAATTAGATTTTTAACCAATTTGTCATACTAACTTTTTGAAATCATTAATTGTCATCACACTCTAACTTTGTTAAGTTTTTCAGCTAAAATAAGTTACACATGACTTGTGTTCATGGTTATTTCAATCATTTCAACACTTTACTCCTCTAATCAGTTGTCTTTGACAAAAAATCTAGGTTTCTCAATCAATACAAAAGGAATGGTTGATCTGGCATACGATGATCTAATGGTTTGTCTTTCAGAAAAGGGGAACGACCTGTACTTACTTTCCTGTTTGCGAAGTGAAGATGAATCAAAATATAGTCGCTGAGAACTCTTTAGTTTATGGTAAAATAATATGATATTCTTTATGTTTTTGCAAGCAACATAACTTATTCTTTGGATGGAAACTTTAACGGAGCTAGGTTGGGATGATTAACTAATAATTTCAAAAAAAATTAGTATGACAAATCGTTTAAATTTTTTTTCATATGACAAATTGAAAAATGAGTATAAGTTTGTAAGACGTTTCAAAATTTCTTCCGTTAGAGAATATTAAGACTTTTGAGAATTTCATTTCAACTAAAAATTTTTCTTTTTTCTTTTGAAAACTAAACATTATTTTTTTATGGCTAATCATTTTTAATCATGGAAGTTGACTTTGGTTTACAAATATTTGCAATAAAGTATCTCCCTAAAATCATTGACAAAACAGAGTGTTGGGCTTATGCTCCCAAAGAATGAGAATAATTATTGACACCATTCTTCTATTAGAAAAATAATTACTTTTTAATTAACTAAGTGATTAGTGGAAGCTGTGGGGCTGTCCAGAAGGAAGAAGATTAGCTAAATCCAATCCAGTATATGCCCACTGTGTGTGAGAGGAGAGAGAGAGGGCAGTGTCTTTGTCTCTCCTATTTGAGCTGCTCGTCACTCCCACGCGGACAAACAGACAGATAATCTCCATAAAAATATAAACAAAATCACCCAAATTTTCTCTCCCCTTCCTCCTTCTACTCCTCCATCTTTCACTCTTTGATTCAGACCCCATGAAAACATTTCCCAGCTGAAAGTTTTGAGCTTTTTCTGGATTCTGTGTAACAATTTCAAACATCCAATCTTGTAATTTGGTTTTTCTGGGTTTTCTGCTTTGGCTTTCGGGATGGTTTTTCTCACTCTCTTCTCTACATAGCATGAAAGTTCAAAGATTTTGTAATTTTTGGATGATTTGAATGGAAGCTCATATCTAAGTCTGAAAACAATTCCACCTTTTTGTCTTCTTTTCAGATTTCTGCAGATTTCACTGCCTTTTATTTTTCCTCTCTTAAAACGCCATTTCAGATCCCCAATAACCTTTTGGTTTTCCAGTTCCCACGATCCAATTTGGACTCAAAATCTCAACAAAACGCTCAAAATTCCACAAACTTTGGTTTTATATTTCGCCTCTTCTATTTCACACTTTCATCACAGAAAAGTGTTAAAATTTCAGTCTCTTTTGGTCTCAAATCAGACTTCACGATTCGATTTCTGACCCAAGAACTCTGAATTCGTTTCTGAAAAACAAAACCCAGATCACCAAATCTTCCATATTTCCCAAACTTTGGTCAAAAATAGAAACTTGGGGTCTCACAAAATGCAGGACCCTGCAACTTTCCAACCCATGAAGCCCCAGTTTCCAGAGCAAGAGCAGCTGAAATGTCCGCGCTGCGAGTCCTCCAACACCAAGTTTTGCTACTACAACAACTACAACCTCTCGCAGCCGCGCCACTTCTGCAAGAACTGCAAGCGGTACTGGACCAAAGGCGGCGCTTTGAGAAATATCCCCGTCGGCGGCGGAAGCAGGAAAAACACGAAGAAGTCGTCGTCGTCAGCTTCGAAACGTTCCTCATCGACTTCTTCATCGTCACTGTCGAGCTCTTCAGCAGCAGCAGCTCAGAACCCGGATCCGCAGCCCGACCGGACCCGGGCCTACGGCTCAAAAGTCGATCAAGACCGCGGAGTGATGGACTTCTCAGGGAGCTTCGGCTCCCTCCTGACTTCAAATGGGCAATTCGGGTCGCTTCTGGAGGGTCTGAATCCAAATGGGTCGGGTCTGAAACTGATGCAAATGGGTGATTTTGGGGAGAATTTGGATGCTGCAGGTAATGTGATGAATTCGGATCCGGGTCCGGGTTTAGAGGGCCAGAGCCATGGGAATCCAGAGAGCTATATGGGGTTGCAAAATGGTGATTCTTCAACGTCAAGCTGTTGGAATGGAGCCAATGGGTGGCCTGACCTTGCCATTTATACACCAGGTTCAAGTTTTCAGTAGATATATTAAATAGATTATTATGCTTTTAATCTACTTTTCTTAATCATAAATTTGGTAATTGTGATGAAAAGTGGAGCTGAATTATGACTCTAAACAAGCTTATTTGATAAGCTAAAAGCAGCTTCCAAAAGCTTATTATTTTCTGATGTTATAGAGGGTTTGAGAAAAAACACCATAGAGCCATCATACCTTTAGCATTCTAATATGTAATGGTTTCTATTTTCTCTCTTTTTGTGTGTTTTTCTGTTTGTATCTGGTATTATAGCCTCTAAAATTATTGATTTTGCGGATTTTTCCGCTAGAGAGATTCTAGTGTGTAATCGGGTACGTAATGAGAGAAATAGAGACAGAGATATATCCGGTTGCATTCAAGATTTGCCTAGGAGGCTCCTCTTATTAAAGGATGCATGACTTTCTTTTAACTGTTACTCTCATAATAATATGGTTGTATTTTACAAAATCATACCATGTGCTAGTTGTAATAATTGTGCTAAGAGTTTGGTGCCTTCTTTGATCTGGTATGCATGTTCTGTGATGGTGTGACATGTACGTACTGTGTTTGTAAGTATGTGTGGCTTTTTCTAGATTGTGTTGAATGTTGGATTTAGACATTTTTGTTGGCAATGGCATTGTTGCTATCCACATAAGATTTGATATATCCACAAAGGATTTTGTTTGGATATATACATAGCAATATTTTCTTATACAAGCGACTTGGGGGAAGAAAGACATTAGGATTACTCGTTAATGATCAAGTTTGATGGATTTGTCTTATGAAACAAGAAATTTCGTTCTTGGAGGGATAATATCAACCACTTGACGTCCATCCGATGCATCCGCCAGGGTTATTTCGTACCCCCCCTCTTTTTTCCTTTCGTATTATTTTACGTACTATGATCATTTATCAAAGAATGATTCTGGTTATCAAATGAATGAACCAGGAGACTAAACACAAGATCTCTTGTGCTAAGATATGTATTCTCAACCACTTGAGCTAGAAGTCTGTTGTGGCACGCAAATTTTCATTGTATCACAAATGTATCATGAAAAATACCTTTTTTGGTGAACATTTATTTGAAGAAAAATTAAAAGCATGATGACTTATGAGTTGGAGTTGGAGTTGGAGAAGATATGGGGAACCATAACTTCATTATGTAAATTGTATAGTTTGTAATTTGTCTTTCATGGACTAGACAAAGTTCAACCTCCAACCTATTGGGATATTATTTCAAACTCCGAAGTCTCTGCCTCAGTCTCATTTCTTCACCACTTGGCAAGGACCACTTGTATTAAATTTGTTTTCTTCTTATCCACAATTAAATTGAGCATATATTTGTCACTCAGTACTAGGATTTAATAGTATTTATTTTTACTTGTAAGTGAGAGGTCATATGTTTGAATCTTGTGCATGACGAATTAGATACCAAATTAGGTTGTTTATTTTGTGTCTTAACTGAACTACCTTTCCTTTTAATAAAAAATATATCAAACTCCTAAAAAAAAATAGAGTATATATTTATGAATTATTAGGCCAATGTGAGAAAAGAATAGGTTGTAATTAGGTCAACACTTTAAACTCCCACCATTTGGGCACTTTTCCTTTTTATTTAGTTATCTTTTTGTTTGTTTGGACAAAGGCTTACTTTATTTATAAACCCAAATACAAGAAACACACAAACAAAAAGATGGATCTCCATAGTAACCCAATAGCCCAAAACATAGTTTTGAGGCCTGAACAGGAAAAACACCAAAGTAAGCCCTAACAACTCCCTACCTCCGCCGTCAACCCGCTTACCAAACGAACAGCCCCTACAACCATCAGAAAGCAACAGAATTATAGTCCCAAAGCTGGATGAAAACAGAGTAACAATAGGACCCTAAAACAGAGCCCCAAACTCCTCCACAGCACACCACAGCTATAGCTGCCATAAATTGAAGGAAGCTAGCGGGACAAAACCCATTAGCAGCAGTGCCATCACAGGCAAACCAAAGGAAGGAGGTGGTGTGAACATCCGATCAAAAGCTCTACTCACCTTTCAGGAGAAGCGCGAAAAATTGCGTTGAAAAAAAGTGGGAGCCAAGTTGGACTGTGAAGTCGGAGAAGGATGAAGCCGATCCAGATTAGTGAACGTGGGGGAAAAGAGGATAAAAAGGTGGAAAGGTGGAAAGGAGGAGAAAAGGTGGAAAAGGTGGAAGGAAGACGAAAGCAAACCAAGGGAAAAGTTGGAAGAAAGGAATAAAAGGGAGAAATTGGAAAAGGGACTGAAGGCAGAGACAGCAGAGGCAAAGGGGTTTGAATGACAAATAGGCCACTGGGCAGGGGTAAAAAGAAGATGAAGGAGGATGAAAAGCATCAGGAGAAGAAAATAGAAGAAGAAAAGGAAAAGAGAAGAACAGAGCAGAGAAGGGGAAAAGAGAAGAAAACTGAAGAAGAAAAGGAAAAGTGACAACTGACTCCAGCCGAAGCTGGACACCTGAGAAGGTGGACAAGCTGAAGACCCTCACTAAAGGGGGAAGAAAACTCTCAGAAAGGAGAGAAGGTCTCTCATAGAAGGAGAGATTCATGAGTAGTTATCTTTTTGTTTGTTTGGTTGTATTGTTTGCAGAGCAAAGACCCAAAAAAAAAAAAAAAAATTTATGTCGTTTGCACTTTGCATGAGACCATGAGTTAATCCATGAAGAGAGTATTTTTGTATTTTCCAAACCAATTACTACATATTCCACAACTTCAAAATACTTTAGTGGTAGAGTAATGAAACAAAATGAAGTATTAATGAGAAACATGTTACATAAGATCCAACTTTAGGTGTTGAACGAAAATTTAATTGATAAACATCTTTCATTTATACATGTATTAGGTTCGAATCTCAATAATAATAAGTTTGATACTAATTTATTCCCTTGTCTTTTAGTCTAAATATATCGTGGTTGTAAAAACAAGATATGTGATATTATTGCAGTTGACAATTAACAACATTGGCGCAAATCAATCATTACAACTAGGCTCAATTTTCATAAGTTCTCCTTCCTCTAATAACCTTGCTCTAATAATTAATTATTTAATTTAATAACGCTATTACTCAATTAGAAAAAATAATATTATTAAGAGAAGAGGGGCTTGTTTGTAACATCCCACATTGAGCAACGGAAAGAGGGTGATGTGCCTTATATGTACATGTCCACCTCCATATAGCATAAGGCCTTTTGGGAACTTACTGGCTTCGGATTCCATCGGAACTCCGAAGTTAAGCGAGTTTGGGCGAGAGCAATCCTAAGATGGGTGACCCACTAGGAAGTTCTCGTGTGAGTTCCCAAAAACAAAACCGTGAGGGCGTGGCTAGAACCCAAAGTGGACAATATCGTGTTACGGCGGAGTCGATTTGGGATGTGTTAGAATGGTATTAGAGCCACTCTGCCGTGTGGTGCAAGTGTGCTGACAAGGACGTCGGGCCCCTAAGGGGCCTAAGGGGGGTGGATTGTAACATCTGACAGAGAGGGGGTGTCTTATATGTACATGCCCACTTCCATATAGCATGAGGCTTTTTGAGAACTCACTGGTTTCGGATTCCATCAGAACTCCGAAGTTAAGCGAATTCAGGTGAGAGCAATCCTGGGATGGGTGACCCATTAGGAAGTTCTTTTATGAGTTCCTAAACACAAAACTGTGAGGGCTTGGCCAGGGCCCAAAGCGGACAATATTGTGCTACGGCGGAATCGAGACTGGAATGTGACATTGTCAGCCTCTTTTTATGAGAATACCATAAATTTCTCCATTTTCCTTTGTTACTTTATACTAAAACAAAATATACAAATAAAAGATTATGAACGGAGAGTCAAATTGAATTTTGAGAGTGAAAAAAGTGGAAGTATAATTAGGGATTACTGTTAAGGGTGAAGCTATCTATACACTCATTTTTACTTCACACACATTTTCTCAATTTTCGATCCTTGAATTGATAAATGGTTTAAAGACAACCAAGATAAGAACGAGCATGGCTAAGGCGCTTTTGGCCTGCCATGTCATACATTTCAGTTTAATTTTCAAATCTTATTAATGCTTGAACTCTCCCACTTACAAATAAAAATGAATATCATTGTATTGTAGTGCTAAGGTGTTTTAGGCTTGCAATGCCATGCAATGTGGATTAATTTTCAAACCTTATTAATGCTATGCTAGATCAAATCATTCAAGTATTAAATGGCAAGGTTAGCTGAATTCCATTTGAATTGGTAAGTTGTGGGATTCAATTCAATCCTTGCGTGTTTAACAATTCTCCTTTATATTACCAAACAGAGGGTAAGGTGTACCTAACTCAAATGAAGAAACGCCTTTTTCTAAGTTGCGGATCGCTGTTTACAGACCATATGTGAGAATCAAATATAAGGCGTTGGATTTCATCTGAACGGCTGACAACAAATTAGACAAAACGAACTTGGGTGAAACCGCTCACAATAAAACTGAGCTCATTAATGGAACCGGGCCCTATTTTTTCTCGCAATGGATTTGGAATTTGATTTTTCCTGCTAGAAGTAGGATTCTCTCGTCTTGTTCCTATCCTCTTCATTATTATTCTTTCACATATTATTTTTTGTCTTATTACTTTTAAAAAAATCAACATAAAAACCATAACTGTTCGAGTAGAAAGAAAGATAATGTGAGAGAGATTAAGAGATGAGAAAATTCTCCTCTCACCCCGTCAAATTTTCTTGTCAAATTCTTCGATCGTCACTTTTTCCCAGACCCAACCTGTCAAATTTTTCGTCTTTTTCCCCGCATCCCCACCCCATCGAGTCTTGTACGCATCGTCGCATACCACACCATCGTCCGCATTGGCAAGCCGCTGCAACCTCCCCCTTCATCGTGCCCTCGAAATTGTCTGGCACAGTGAAACTGTTGACGTGGTGTGGATCTCGCGACCATCCTTGTTGCGAGGGACTCGACTTCTTTCGGGGTTTCGCTGGAGGCATGTGGAAGTTTCGAACCTATTAAACCCACTTATTAAACGGATGGTCGAATTTTCACCTAATAATAAAATTTTAATGTTCAAAACCCAACCCAACCGGGCTCACTAAAATGCCCAACCCTAAGATTGAGTCCACATTTTACGATTTCTTTGCCAAGTGCCAACGAACCAACGTGGGAATAAAAGTAGGAAAAGAAGATTTTGCTTCCTTTTCCTATTGAATGTAGTCAGTGTCAAGGAAGTTGCATGTGCTACAATATACATAAATATATATTATATATGACAGTGATGAGAGTAGACATGCACTAGACAGGTGTAATTGGCCCCGATGATATGGCAATACCCTAACTCTACACGCGGACCGCATTTTTCATGACGTGGTATTCAACATTATTTAGGCATTAAATTTCTTTAGTTAAAAAAATAAGATTCATTTTTCACTTATTTATATTATCCTTCTTCTTAGTCCGACACTGCATCAAACGTTTCACTAAGTTAGTTTAATTCAGTCTATTTTAAGCCAATCCAGCTTAGTCCCTAAAGCTAGTCCAGTCTAAGATAATCTAATGTAACAAATGCACCCTAACTCTACACACGGACTGCTTTTTTATTGATTTTATTGACCAAGGACAAATACGAGTACTCGTTTGCTTGAAAACTTTAAATAAATTTATGATATGTTGAATAACAATTTCGTTTTTATTTGTTAAAAATACAAGGAAATAAAATTAAAAATTAAAAAGAATTTTAGTACGTTTTCTTTCGTAGTTTCAGTTTCTTAGAGTTTGTTTGGTATCTTATTTGAAATTTTTTATTATTTCTTAAAATATTTCTTAAGAACATTTCTTTAAAACAATTTTCTTTAAGACTCAAAAACTTGATTGGTTTGTTATTTAAAAATGTTAAATCTTACAACTTAAACTAGACAAAGATATCTAAAAAGAATGGTTTGCAGGAAAGGGAGAGAGAAGAGGAAAGAAAGTAATAGATGATTGAAGGAAAGAGAAAAAAGGATGAGGATTGGACGAGATAGAGAGGAAGAGGAGTCAGAGAAAGAACCAAGAGAATAAAGAGAGACGAAAAAGGTAAAAATAAAAAAAAAGAGGAAAGAGAAATAAGAAAAGAGAGAGAGAGATAGATTTGGAGTGAGAGCGAAGGAGAGAGAAAAAAGAAATGAGTGAGTTTAAGTTTAAAAACTTTAAAAACTCACTTTTTATGTTTTAGATAATATATTATATTTTTTAGTTAGTCTCGAGTTCAGTTTTTGAAAATAGTCATACCAAATAAGTTTTTAAGACCTAAAACTTGAAAATTATTTTTAAGTTTAAAAAGTTGAATTCAAGTAGAGTACCAAATAGATCCTTAGCTTTTTTTCATTTCTCGCATCATCCTTCACCGTTCGTTCCCTCTCTCTCCGTATACATTCTTCCATATTAAGAATAAAAAGCTAAAACAAAATAGTCAACAAACTAGTCATTAATAATTTTTTTTAACGATCAATGTTGTTAGATGATTAAATTGTTAGTTGTTAAAAAATAAAAAGAATTGATGAAGATTCGAATATGAACTAAGTTGTATAGATATAATTGTTTTCCATCACTGCAGTACAATGTCAAGTATATAAATACTCGCCCGTCTCATAGAAAAAAGTGGGTTAACCAACGAAAGAAAGATGGAACTTGATCAACGTTCGTAAATTCATGCACGTAGGTGGTCGGAGTCCTAATTCAATCATTGGTGTACTAAATTAGAAACCTTACAACAGTACCAACTGCTAAAATTAGAATTAATGCCTTGTAATGCATAAGCTTAAACAAGAGTCCCAATTACCAGTCAAAAGACTGAAGACTCGAGGTCGACGTCTATGCGTTTCTCACAAGTATAACAGTACCACCGGGAAATGGGCATTTATCCGTGTTTAGAATATTGATATTCACACACTTATTTTACTTTTCACACATTCTTATTAATTTTTTATTATTGATCTTGTTTAATTCATTTGATCTGACTATAGAAAATTAAGATGTGTATGAAAAATAAAAATAGATATGTGGATAACATTATCCGGTGCATATTAGACCCGACAGTTTTTGATACGACATGGTGACACGACATGAAAACGACACGAAAGTAACGGATTTCAAGTAAACATGATAACTTATCGGATCATTATTGGGTGACCCTTTAATAACGTGTTCTTAATGGATATACACGCAGGTAACACGTGGGTAACCCGTTTCGACCCGTTAAGAAAAAATTTATTTTGATAATTTTAAAGTTTAATTACTAAAAGATTTATTATAAAATACAATAGCCATATTAATATATACAATATATTCTATATTAAATATATAGTTTTGTATTTTTATTCTATATAAGTTTAAAAAAAAGTTTTAGTCATTATTTATTTTTATTATGAGAGTTTCTTATTATCATTACTAGAATAAATTTTACTTAACATGTTGTTGTCCAAAATTAAAATAAACTAATATAGTATTTGTATAGGCAAGAACTAAGAAGACATACATACAAGTATGAAAAATGAGAAAGAATATATAAACACTCGTGATTCATCATTATTCCTCCACGAGTATATAATGGTTACACTTACATTATCGTTTAGATTTTTAAAATCCTCCAAACCTTCATGAATAATGTTTTTTATTTGAGGGCAAAATTAATAAAATTAATAATAATTATTGTAGAAGTGTAAAAAATGTAAAAAAAAAAAAAATATACAATCACTCATAGTGACAAACTTTACAACTTTCATGAAGGGGTTAGCTTCAAAATCCAACACAATAATTCATAAACCTTAAATTTATATTTAACCGTCGATTGTCATTTACGCTTTATTCTTCTTACTGAATTTCATTTTTAAAATTTTCTTTTTTTGAAAACATGATCATCTGGCGGATTTAAGAAGATGAACGGTTCATATCTTTAATATCATGTTTCGATATTTATAGTTAACTGAAATATGAGTCGATGTCATATAGTTTGTAGAAACTTTATAAACATCAAGCAATCTTTTCACTAACTGTAAAACTCTGAATATAGTATCAACGATCTAAACCGTTCATCTTCCTGCATCATCTAATAGACCAAGTTTTCAAAAAAGAAAATCTGAAAAAACAAAATTTGATGAGAACAATGAAGTGTAAATGTAAACAACAATCAACAGTTAAATTTTGATCTATGATTTATATGATTATAATGGCAAATTTCGAAGTTAAGCACTTAATGAAAGTTGTAAAGCTTGTCATTACGAGCGTTTATATTTTTTTTTACACTTCTACATTAATTAAAAAACTATTAAATACTTTAGGTAAGTGAAAATATACTTAAAAGAAAAATGCGTTTTTATGTTTTGGATATGACAATATGGTATGTATATACTTATTTAGTATTATGTTTTTCATTTGATTATTTATTGGTTTAAAATATATTTTCCTTAACGGGTAATGGGTTGGGTCATATTACCTGTTAATATTATCGGGTCGATTTCAGGTCGGATCATTTTACCCATTTATTTTAACGGGTGTTACACGACACAACCCGTTAAGATATCGGGTATGACACGAAAACGACACGAACACGGAAAACACGTCATGAATGTTAGATCTAGTGCATATGATACGATGATTTGTGGAATTTTTTTTATTAACAATTTTGTTTCACCTACACGGGATGCAGCAAAGTTGTTTTAATTGTGTCATATATAAAAATTATTCTCATACATATATTAAAATCAAATGACGGATTATCCTAGTAGTTAAGATCACTTTTTCCTTGTACCCATTGAGTCTCGAGTGTATAACATTAAGGAAAATTTTATTTAAATTCATGTAACTTCTTTTTACACTCAACTTAAATTTTAAATGTTAATTGTCTTTTTTATCCTATTGTATAATTACTATTAAGTACAAAATAAAATTAATAATAAAACTCAAATTTATCAATAAACCCACACACTATAATTAAACTCTACCATCATTCCATGTTTATCCTACGTTTATTCCGGCTAAAACCTAATAGCTCTTATAGAGAAAAACAAGTTTTTTTTTTATTGATGGATTGTGATTTTGAACTTTTGAATCCTCCATGACTCGATTTATGAATTATTTGTTCATTTGATTTCCATTTTTTAGAGTTTAGAAGATGAGTATTTCGGTTTCAATTTTTTTCATCAATCCCGGTCTGCTACGATGCACAGACATGCCAAATAATTGTCGTAGTTGCTGCTCGATTCATGGATTTTTTGTAAATTGATCAACCAACTGCCCTCTCGTTGTTGCTCATTGTTGCACCGATGATGTTAAAAATCTGTAACCTCTTTGTAGTCAGGATTTTCCATCTTCGTTTTGGTCGAAGAGCTTTGGGCTCTCCGTTTAAAACTTAACAACCATCCACCGTCCAAACCTTAAGCTTTTAATCATGATGGATCCTACCCCTCAAAATTGGTTCTCTAGTAGGAATGATTACCTGACAAAATCATGCAATATATTAATGAGTAATGAAATTTTATAAATGCCTTGCTCAGGAGTACCATTTACGAGTTTCAGAATAAGCTCCATGCTTGTGTTCAGAGTTGGTTGTGAGAGAGGATCAATCACCAATCCCGGATTTATTGTAACGATGTCGATTCCATTTTATTTTGCAAACTTCCAATAGCAGCTTCCACCACCAAGGTCTTTGAAATCATATACCAAAGCCGATGAAGGAAAAGTCTTAGTGAACACAATGAACATACATTTAAAGCATAAAATATTTAACTTTTACACAACAAAAAACATACAAAGTTGGTAGAGATATTTATGAACAAGATTGGGAAAGAGAAGAAAGTTAAGCTGTGGGACTTAAGGAAAATAAAATGCTTGATTTTGAGTTTTTAATTTTTCAAATGGGTGTAAAGATAAATTTACATATTGAATTGGGTTTGTGAGGGTATTTAAGGTAGTAAATTTGGGTTTAAAGAGATATTGATAGTTGAGTTAAAAACCAAATGGGTACAAAGAGTAAGGTGAGTGTAGAAAGAGGTTACATGGGTTTAAATAAAATTTCCCTAACGTTAATGTTCTTTTGACACACTCTTCAACATATGATACCATACACGATAAGAGAGTTGATTTTCACACATTCTTTTAATTTCTTACACATTTTTTTTATAATTTCTGATCATCGAGTTAGATAAATTAAATGAAATCAACTACATGTTTTAATCATGGTGTGTGAGAAGATAAAAAGAGAGTGTTTTATTATTTCCTATACATTCATATGGTTATGAATAGGAATAGCGTAATCAGAACTACTTTTACATATCTCTCGTTATTTGCAGTGTGACATTTATTCACCTCACTTTAGGTTTCTATTGAATTGAGAAACTTGTTTGATTGTCCATCTACTTTATGTAGTAAAATATTTGATACAATAATATATATTTTAGTACAAGATATATGGCATCTTGGATAATTTAAATCAAAGCAATTGGACGTTCGACCATGATTGATCAATAGAAATACTATTCGTCTTTGTCATATATTCCATACATCACATTGGATAGGTATCATATTCATGAAATACGATTCACTTTCAAGATGTTTTGGTGGTGAAATGATAGACACACAAGACTTAAAATCTCATGCTAAAGAGAGTGGAGGTTCGAGCCTATTCTCCTTTGCAAGGCATAATATTGAATATTGAGAATGCTCATGAACTTCAAATAAATTCGGCAACGTATGAAAAAATATTGGTGATCTTTTCTATATAATAAATCGGGTGTGAAATATATTGTAAAATTGATTAACTATTTATATAATCAAACATAACAAATTAAATATATAATCATGATAACATTTGTGCAAATTAAATGAGAATAAGAGAATTAGAAATTCTGGCTTGTGAACTGAAAAGATGCGCGATGTCACTGCCCGTAGACACCTTCTCCATGTGCAGGTTATGCCAGTGCCTACAACTCCAAGATACAACTCAAAATCTCACAAGATGTCTGATCCACTATGCACGCCAATTGTAGACGGGATTGCCAAGTCGTGATTGATTGCCTAAAAATTAAAACCCAAGGATTATAGGATTTGAAGAATTGGTGATGATAGCAACATGAAGAGAACTGGAAACATAGTAGTTTAATGTATTGTGTTTTTGTCTGAGGTTTCTTATTCAAAGAACTCCTTGTACCCCTATAAAAAGGATTATGACTCTTCAAATGAAACACAAAATACTAAGTTTTGAATATTTATAATAAAATAATTGAAATAACAAACAATCCCCCACAAGATTCAAAACTCTATGAGGGATAAAATCGGCACATTTGAAAAAATGGAAGTTTGGGCAATTTGTGTAGGGTGTTGGTGCCTTTTGGACTTGAACCTACACTTAGTGTTCATAGTTTTCATGGCCATGCACTTAATCTTGATTCTCATGATTAGAAAACAACCCAATTCTCACAGTCCTGGTTGCTCGACTACTCTCACTTAGGTGAATCCTCCAAGAGTACATGTGACATGTACCCTGTGGGAGATTGTCCGCATTGGAACTCATTCAGGATGATGTCTTTCTTTAACATCACATATCATCTCACAAATGTCATAGGGAGGAGCACGAAATTTTATTTTCAAATCTCCAATTTTAGAGTGCTGGAAAATAAGTCACGCAATATAGATTGTTTCTATCCATTGAACCTTTTTTCATGGGATCTCCAATCACAAAGGCTGGATTTCTTCCCTAGGTGACCTCTTTACGGGTTTAAGCCCATTTCCCAAATCAGTAGTGCCTTCATGGTAGTGAAAAAATGTTTTTAATACCAATTCAGTGGATGTGTATAGGTGTGGTGCTACATCTTTTCCAATAGATTAACATCAAAGGAAATGTCTTATCTAACGCAATGAGCTAAGTACAACAAAACGTAAAGTTGAACTTAGATATGGAACTTTGGATTCCATAACTTCTTCAAGGATCTCATTTGCATACAACGTATGGAAAATCATAAGTACACTCAAAGGTAACACCTTTAGGGTATAGTTTGACTGGTAGACCAAATACCATCAAAACAACACTTGAACTTCAAGTCAATGGATAAACGAGTTCTCCCAAGATTCTTCATCTCAAATTCTATCTTCAAGTGCAAGGCAATTTTTTTCAAGCTCTTCTGGTCTTAGTGAGATTCATGTCATGGACATAAACTACAACTATAGCAATTTGAAATAAGACTTCATAGTTTCACACGCAAGGGCATAATTTTATATCCCTGATGGATCAAATAATTACTTACATGAGTATACCACATCCCCCGGATTGCTTCAATCTATAAAGTAAACACTTCAAACTGGTTGGGAGGGTGTTCCGTGGTATGGAACTATTAGAACCAGCCCATGTAATTCTTCAAGAACTTACATATAAATCTCCGTATCAATATCTCCACGGAGAAACAATAATCACATTCACAATGCTGCAGTCAATCACAGGGCGCTTGAGAGAAACCTTGCACTGTAAGGCGTGCATTACATTGCACTATTTCATTCATCTCATTACGCTTCATTTTCCACTTGTAACACAAATGGGATTACCTTAGACAGTGTAGGAATAACATCTCCAAACACACCTTGGTAAGGAATTTAGCCCGGATAGTGATTTCGGTTGTCCAATCAATTCGACGTTGTTACTAATCAACGGAACACAATTCGATATTGTAGTTTTTCATTTATGTCGGTAGCTAACATATAAATGAAAACATCAGAAATGATAATATCTCATCCAAACTAGTATACTGGACTAAGAACTTCATGTCTTAGGAGTAATCTAAATTAATCTCATGAGGTGGAAATGATTGAGGTGGCGATTGAGTATCGATTCATGTTGTGCCTTATCCATTCTCTTCTAAGGAAGTGAATCCTATGAACAGAGTGATTTGTCGTGCTTTAGGCGAAGATATATTGATTAACTATACGACAATGTATTAGGTTGTCCAACAAAGGCTACCGAACCGTCCTACAGGGGCTACCGAACCGTCCTTCAAGGGCAGCATGCCCTTCGAGGATGTTAGCACGACGTCCATTAAGTACATCTATCTTTGCAGGCATGTTTGTAGCTAGTATATAATCTAGTCACTTCAGCTAGATCAGAGGAATGCATATGGAGCAACATTCTGAAAGCTAGAATACATCGCACTTACTTATCATACTTGTGCGATACGGGGATCGATATGAAACATAGTGGGCAACGTCTACGCAAATTCGTGTCATTCTTCAGGAATGTTGATGTTCATGTCTCTCCTTAATGGCGAGAAGATTGTCTCATTGAAGTGACAATCAATAAAAATGAGCAGTAAAGAGATCGCTTGCAAGGGCTCTAAGGAGCTAGTGTGAAGGAGAATCGTAATCAACAAAGATTCACAACCTTTTTTTATGACCCATATTGGTTCATTGCAGTGGTGCAACTTGGCACATAAAATGCACACCTAAAACACATAATTATGAAGTGTTAGGTGTGTACCTACTAACCAACAGTAACACCATAAATGGTTGAGTGGCAATGGGCTTCAAGGCAGACCAACATAGTTGTATACAATATTACATAACCCTGGGCAAAAGCCAAAAGCTTGGTGCTTTAACCAAGGTTTGGGCAATCAATTAAATTCAACTTTATGATCACTCTGTGAACCTTATTTTGGGGTGAACATAGGGAATTTGATGTTCAATTATAAACCCAAAATACATGCAATGCTTATCAATATCCTCAATATAAACTCGTAGACATTATCCAGTCTTCCATACTTTATGGGATAATCAAGTTAGTGATCCCTTAACATCGACCATGAGGTTAGCACCAATTGTCGATACATTGACCAAAATCTTAAGTATTTATATGGTCCACATTTTGGTTGGATAAGTCCAAAATAATTTCCCTAAATTCACTTTTTCCCCAACGAGCATGCTTGGCAAAGTGTGCTTGTAGGCACTAGATTCTTACTTCAAGTAAGGAGATGCATCGTATAATAAGTGGCATCATTGTCTAACCTAAGTCTCGTAAATGGTCATGCCAAACAAAGTACGCTGCTTAAATCACTTGGCTCCAGGCAAGCCATACATGGCGGGCCCCAATTAGGAGGTAGCTCATTGGCCCTAAAATATAGTTTAAGGCTTTATATTTTGGAGGTCGTGCAAAGATATATCACTATTTTCTTCAGTGGTTTCATTCATGATCATTGTCATCTCAAATATCCTTAAAACTCAGTGACGTTCTTACGGAATTGGGAGAATATAAAGTCTCTGTAATAGTAATTCAATACCATTCATATAATGAGGAACGTGCCAATGCTCTTAATCAGGTTGGATATACTTGAAGTCATCGCTATAGAGGTGATTTAGGTATAAAGTTAGCATGCATAGTGTCGCATTCATCCAGATAACTAATTTTCCCACATTCGTACCTAATCACATGTTTAATTGAATTCAGCCATATGTATAAGAAACATGATTCAATTAACTCACATTCAAGGACAATATGCATAATATCTATAAACCAAAACAAACACCAAACGTGAATCCAAGAACATGGAAAATTGTTCACAAAGTAAACCAAAGTTACTAAGGGGATTCGGCCAACAAAGCAATCCATGTCAAAATTTTGATTGTCCAAATGTGTTAGGTGGAGCAAAGTTAGTCTCACATAATGACTACGATAATGGTACTCCTCAACCACATTGGTAGGGGCACAGCCAAGTGCATAACCAATGATCTATTCCACAGGGTTGAGGTTCGAGAATATTGTCCTTTATTCTTAAAGTTCTAGGCCTTATGTGCCAAAGATCACACTTCTAACTGTGATGCCACCCCTTGGCAAGCCCTGATTCTACCATATGTTGTAATAAACAAAACCTTAAAGCGGGTGTGTGAGAGAGAGAGAAAGAAACTTGGGTTTGGACGGTTGCGATCGAACCATGCGAGTCTGTTCAGTACATCCATGTTGAAGTAGGGCATGTTGTTCGGTAAGCTCTAATCGAAACTGGGTGAGACTGTTCGATAAACCTTTCTCTTACGTTTATTGTAATAATCAGATCAGAAAATTTGGTAAACTTCTGCTCTCTACAATGCTACTTTAAGAGCAAGTCAGAAATATGGAAGGATGAGAAAAATATTCTCTAGTTAAAATTCAATTAGATTTATAAACTTCAGAATCATACTCATTCATGGATGCAATCATGGTTTGCTTCAGATAATATCATCATACATGAAAACTTTAGGACTACGAAATGATGTCAACGGTCCAAAGAAAAATAATAAAGTATTGAATCATTAATGCCAAAAAGTGGACTTCAGGCTAATAATTTTGTATTTTTATCGAATTAATGAACTGCTGGTCACGTAAATTAATTCAATAAATCAAGACCATTTAAGGTCGATCATGGAAGCAAAATAATGACATGAATGTCATATTCAATTTGGATGGCTTCATGCCATACAATTAGAAAATACAGAGCCTAATTTTTGGGCTTAATTATAGGTCCCAACATGGTTGGGTGTGGCTAGAAGCAAAACGGGTCAAATGGATTTAGGCCAAGAAAAATGAGTAGCATATCAAGTATATGCTGGCTGCTGTGCTAAACGAAGCCTTGCAGCAATAGGCTACGGGCTAGTGGGCTCGGGCCAAGGCTGCAAGAGAAGCCCAGCGTGCAAAGCAAACTTGCAGCTGGAACGTGGGCCGAGAGCAAGAGAGCCCAGCGAAAGGTATCAGGCTGTAGGCATGTCCATGATGTGAAAATTAACTAACACACAAATTAAACCCTCTTGTTGACAATTGTAGTATGGATAACTAGGGATCATTATGGACTGGGGATTAGGAGGGATTGCTAATCTACTCTAAACTGACTCAAAAACTCAAAAACAAATTTAAAGACACTTAACTAGACTCTAATGACTCAAAACAAACTCAAAAGACTCAAAACAACTTAAAACAACTAAATAGACTCAAACTGGACAATAGGAATGACTTTGGATGAAAATTGATTTTAACTTGACTCAAAACACTTTAAAACACAAACTAAGACAAATTCTAACTAATTTGACACTCTAAAGTAAAAGGGATTGGGTTTTGGACGAAATTAAAGTAAAAACAAGTGAATTAAAGACTTAAACAAAATTGGACAAATTTGGTGAATTAAATGGATGATGGGCTAACTAGAAGATCCTTCTCCACACATGACACACTTGCATACAAATCAATCTCCAGTTGCTTTTTTGATAAATCATGAATGACAATGCCCCAGATTAACCGTGCCATCACTAATTAACCCTTAGATTTCCCTTAAGTCATTGAATTGGATGGGATACGCATCATCAACCCAAATCATTCTTCAATAGTCCCCTACATGCACATCATAATAGGGATACAATAAAAGATCATTAAGTTCTATGAAAATCATAAGCATTGACAAAGCATTCGTAACTATGACATCATGATACTCATGCTAGGAATTTAACTTAACACGATCGTGACCAACAACCTTCACTACTTATGAATATACGTTTGTAACAATTATGTGAAACTCCCTTATATTCTAGCACCAGATTCAAGCATGCAAACTAAGTAGGCCTCCTTAATCAACATACAAGAATAAGTTTTGAATAAAACAGTTCAGCAAATTGCATTCACACTTTATGAAATCACAACTGGAATTAATCAATTCATAATGCAAATATGTTCATGGTTTCGAAATTCCCCCTAGCTAAAAGGGGTTTAGCTCCTCATGTCTTTAAAAACTGAAAATAACATTATTGAAAATAAAAGATAGAAAACACCTAAGAAAGCTCCAGCCATCCTAAGTTGAATGACAATGCACGGCAAGGCCTCCTTCTATCTGAATTGTATCTGAATGTATGGTTGTGTGGTGTAGAAGAATATGGTAGAGGATCGTGTATCTAAAATAGGCGCATAATGATGTATTTATAGGGCTAGGTGCGGCACAATCCCTAAGGATTAGGATAGGTTTCTGAAATCAAAGTGGGACAAGGTTTGTGTAACCAAAACCCAAGTGGAATGGGTTAAAACAATCAGAAACCAAAGGGAATTAGGATTACACATAAAAAACCATCAGGAACAAGGATATAGGGTGCGGCACAACTAGGAAAAGGGGTTCTAGAAGGGGTTGGGGCGCCACTTTTGTAAGGAGAGAAGATAAGGCTTCTAGAATCTGAAATATGTATTTCAAATGCATAATTATCCCTTAAAAATGACTGGAATTAAGGCACAAACTGATTTGGATAAGATAAGGTTGGATAAGGTTTTGGATAATGTCTCATTCTTTTGAACTGTTTCCTTATCTTCTTTGTCTTGGATTTATTTTCTTTATCTTTTCAGCACATTCCTAGCCTTTTGAACTTCAAATTCATCCATCCATCTTGCTCCATTCATAAGTTATCCATTTGATGCCCAAAAATGCTCCAAATTGCACTTTCTTGCCAACTTTGTCATTTGAACCTACAAACACACGAAAATAGCTTAAAACACTATAATAAGTAGAAACTAGCTATGAAAATGCAAGAAAACAAGCTAAGTCGCATAAATATGCTCTTATCAAATTCCTCCACACTTAGCTTTTGCTAGTCCTCGAGCAAAACAAAAGAAACAAAACAAGCAAAACATAACCTAAACCTTCCAACGTTTGTCTCAGGGATTTCCAATGAAACATGACATATCAAAAATCACTATTCACATCGATTTTAGCTATCCTTACTCTCGAGCACATACTTAATCACAGTCACCACTCACTAGCTCGCATTTAATCAATTAAAACATGGTTTTGATGGTAGTAACATGCCTTAGAGAATTTCCTCAATTCCTCACCAGATATACACTCTATTTTCACACAGATTTTCTGACTACACTCTCTATACTAGGTATATATGAGAAGATTAATGTAAACATGTAGACTAACACTCACATATGTTATAAGCAAAGAAAGCACTTTCTGGAATTATTAATGGATGTATATAGATATGATCTCATGGATGGAATGCCACTACTTAGACGCGAGAACCAGGGATACCATATGCTCATACCAATCCTAGACTCCACAGATTGAAACACATAACAACTAAGATAAAAGTCTAAGGGTTGTAATGGGGCTAAGGGTATTGGCTAACAAAGAAAGGTTAAGGATAAACAAAGGTTCTTAAAGCAATAGTAAGCAAAGCAATGAAATCAACTTAGAATTCACTCTTAAATGCAGCAAATAACTTGAAACGCTAAGGGGATTTCGTACAACTTTAAACTTTTTGGACCTTTTATTCAACAACCAATACTTGTGAGTTCTTTCTCACTTATTTCACAACTTATTTTCTTTCTTTTTCACATTTTTCCACATTTATTTTTTTTTCTTCCGTTGGAAATAACCTTCCCCCACACTTGTTTTTCTGCATAATGTTTGATCAAAAGGAATTCCCTCTAAGTCATGCTCCACTATACTTTAAGAATAAGGGTATGGATAGTCCTATTCTAGTCTAGGTAAGGATAATGTGGCTAACAAAAAAAATAGGCTAAATAAGGCTCAAAGGGGTTAAACCTACAAAACAAATGCATGTGATTAAGGCTTTTTGGCTCTGGTGGTAATCACTAAACAACTTTATCTTGTTACATGTTATGCATCAATTTTAAGCTTTGAATGAAACGGGCATAAGTTCTAGTATTTGGAACTAAAATGATAAAACGCATTCTAAGTAGCAACCAAGCAAAGAATAATGAGATCATGCAACTACTTTAGAAAACAAGAAACCACATATTAATAACTCTCCAAACAAAGTTTAGGCTCAAGTCTCTCAGGGTTGTAGCGTTAGTTTGAGTTCCTTCCTTCAAGCATGTTACAAAAACTAATTTTTTCCTTTGTAATTACAAGTGAATTCGTAAATGTCAACTACAACCAAGTATTAACCAAAGAGCATATCAAACTTCCACCCATGTTTGTAACTTTTTTTAATAGTCATGCAACTTTCTTTAACAGTCATGCAATTAAAAACCAAATCCTCATCAATGTGTTGGAAGGTACCCTAAGACACAAACATACAAAAACGACTCTAAAATGACTCTTTTTAGGTAAAGCTCGGCGTAAAGCTCCATATTATCGATCCTAACATGGAGGATTTGCATTTCGTACCTACAAAACCTAGGCGTAAAGCTCCTAGATTCACGAACTTTCATCATTATCGTGTGGACCTCTATTTTCAAGTCCTTCATATGCAACTAAAAAAATTGAATTATCGCTTCAATAAGGTAAACACTGAGTTGGTTCTTTGTATGGATCTTTGAGTCTAGTGAATAATTTTGTATCTTTTGACAAAACAAAAATTGTTCGTTTAGCCTAACTTTATCCCCAAGATTTCGATCGTATGGAGATCATGAACTTCCAATTCAACTTTAAAATTACATTCATGATATAAAGATGCATCGTGAGTTTTCGTCATTGAAAGGAATTAGTGAAGATCGGGAGGTGTACAAGCCATATGTTAGTGTATAAGCTTATTACATTGGCTTTGGCGTTACCGGTTGCAACCACTTCTGTGGAAAGAGTTTTTTCTACTATGAATATTGCGAAAACACAATTACGAAATAAAATAAGAGATCAATGGTTGAGTGATAGCTTGATTGTTTACATTGAGAGAGTTATATTTGCTTTTATTGATAATGAGCCTATTATGAGACGTTTTATGGCATGAAACCTTGCTGGAAACAATTGTAATTTGTTTGTATTGATAGATCATGGAAGGCAATTACTATTTAAAAGGATTTGGTTGTTGCCATTTTGTTTAGCCTTGCACTCTTTAAGTTCGCACCTCCCTTGACAATTCCTGGTTTCGCAACTGCTTAGGCCAACAAGAAGAAGAAGCTCGAGAAGATGTGCGCCAGTGAGATTGTTCTTTTTTGAGAAGAAGCTTAGGAAAAAGCACAGCCCCAACAAGAATGAGGAGTTTCGGTGATACATTGTTGGGATGGCCCAGACAATGATAGATTCTGGCATTCACATTCTCTATCCTCCAAGCGACCTTCAGCCGCCATTCTACCAACCACCCTGTAGTAGTTAGGTTTAGGACATTTTACATATATATATATATATATATATTTCAGTTTTAACATAATGAAATTTTTTTAAATATTGGGATTTTATTTAGAATTTTATTTTAATATAATTAAAACTAAATAATTGAAGTAAATTTCAAATTAAATAAAATTTGTCCAACGAAATTTTTTGTCAAGAATGTGTTTTGTATTTTTTTTTCTTTAAATTAATGTCCTGATGACTATTTCATTAGACAAAATATTTTTTAATTTATTTTATTTTCAGATGCCCAACGAAACGATATCGTAGGGCAAGTTTCATTCATCAGGCTAAGTTGGTGAACACACTTTACTCGACGAATACATTTCGTCGTTCAAAATGTACTTGCCTTACAGAGTACTATAATTTGTCGGGCAAATATTTTGTCGAGCAAACATTTCCTCAGGCAAATAAATGGACGATGAAACCTTATTTTGCCCATCAAATTATTTTGTCTAGAAAGATATTTTTTTATAGTACCAGTAAGTTGGTGTAAGCACCATATATGTAGGCTACATCTGGTTTCTAGGATTGGCTTAAACTTGATATCTAACTCGCATATTTGTCCATGTGAAGATATATACATTAATTGAAAATTTCTCCTTACATTTCTGGAGTCAATCACCACTCATATTTTTAAAATCAAATATTTACAACATATCATTCTCAAAATCTCAATGCCCAAGATTGTCAATCCATTTAGCATTTCAATCGAACTACTACTACAAAAAAAGTAGTCATTACCGACCAACATTTTCCGAGGGCCCCCAAAAACCGTTGCAATAAACACCTTTTTCCAACTATAAAATATTGGTCATCAGTAACATGTCATGAAACTAAATTTTTTTTATTGACACACATAATGTCCTTGGAAAAAGTCTTAAGTTTCGTCGGAAATACACTTTTGTTTGGCCGGAAGATTTGGCGCCATTGTATTAACGACAAACAAAGTTCCTGTTGGAAATATAGTGGTTATTTCCGAGGGTTTACTATTGTCAAAATTGATTTAGTATGTTCGAGGAAAAAAAAGTCCTCTCAGTAATACTTTTATATTTTCGAGGGTAGTTAGTTGTTGTTGGAAGTGTCATTTTTTTCGACGAATTTTTTCTTTTTCGAAATAAATTTTTAAGGACATATGGTTTTAATGGAATCAATTATTTACCAATGGTTACATGTGTCCTTGGAATATTCTCGGAATAAATTTGATGCTTAATTAAAAAAATTCTACAATAAATAAATCATATAACATAGAATATGTATAGAGAAGAGTGGACCATGAAAATAAAAATAAAACCGTTGAGCAAAAAAGTTTATAACTTAATATTCTATGATAAAGAAACAATTTGCATGGCTTCGTTAACGCGTAACATTGGTCATGGACATTGATCAAATTATAATCACATTTCCACAAGTAATTTTCAAACAAAAAAACACAATCACAATTGCATGAGAGCCTATCAAATTATAATCACATTTCCACAAGTAATTTTCAAACAAAAAAACCCAATCACAATTGCATGAGAGCCTTCCTACAATTTCATCGTCTTTGTTATCATTTGGTAGGCTTGAATACCCCGATGCGCCTCGTCTTGGTATGGCTCATCATCGTCATTAGGCATCTCATGAACAGAAATCAAGATGAATCATCCTAACTCATTATTGAATGATAGGGCTATATACGGAAATAAAAATAAATTTCAAAGTAATAAAAAAAATTTAGAAAGGATATTATGTTAAAATCATAAACAGCTCGAGCCCTTCTTCCTGTCCTCCATACTATTGCCACCTCGTCTGCCAATAAACAAAACCTTGAAAACTAAAATCATGACAAGAGCATGATTAACAAACAGAGGGATTGATAGTTCTTATGAGAATGAAAGGAATTGAAAAAAAACAAATGGGGCAAGAACCTATTTTGATTTCGTAAAAGATTGAAAGGGATATTGCGATGATTTTTATTGGCTATAGATTGAAAGGCGCATTGCGATGATCTTTGTAACTTGTAATTAACTAGTAATTTTCAAATTTTGGATTATCTTTTTGTACATCCTGTGAATGATATAAATTAGTAAAGTTTGCTGGAACTGTGAGTAGGATTCCCATCATTGAATTTTGGTCTTCCACTCACTTGGTCAGCCACTCATTGTCTCCCTTTGAACGTCTATGGGTTCATTGTTGATCATTCAGCTTGAGCCTCCTGCATAACAAAATTGGTGTGCAACCATTGCCTTTGAATGATCCTTCAAAACATCACTTTTGTGGAGCCAAAAATAATCACAAGGCGACAAGTGGATTTTTGGCCAAAAAAGGACAAAAATACCCTTGCGGTACAACGGGATTCCTATGTGCGAGCAGCAGGCAACCATCTTTCAACCAAGTCAAAAGTGCCCAAAATAGGTAACAATTTAAAGCCTATCTCATCAAATCCTTTCTATAAGGTAATTCCCAAAACCTAATTTAAAAACATAATAATTGACTAATTAAGGGATTAATTGCCTAATCAATCCCCTAATTGTCAATTAAATCACCCATTCAATCCCAAAAACAAGTCAAAGGCCGGCCATCCCCATTCAAAAAGGAGTCCACCATACTTTCTACCCTTTTTTTTATCATTTCTCCCTTTTAATTACACTAATTAGCTAGCCAATTAATTTCATAACCACCAAAACATTCCCTTTATGTTTAATTAGTCAATTAATCATAATAAATTGGCTAATTAAACCAAAATTAAACCCAAAAACCCTACCTAATGGCCGACCACTCCTTCTCCAAAGAGGATGGCCTATCCTTATAAATAGGCTCCCATTTTCACCAAAAGATCATTCCAACACACTTGCAAAATTCCAAAAACTCTCTAAACACTTTTTCTCGCTAAATTCTAACTTTGGCATCGGAGGTTCCTCAGCCAAAGCCCCCCTCCATTCATCGTGGGCGCATGAGGCTCTTGGCCTTGACCTAAGGTGTTAATTGTTTTGTAGGTGTAATTTTGTCCAAGATCAAGGAGGAAGAAATTTGTATCCACAAATTGGTGCTTTCATTGAGAGTTGTTATCCATACTCGTAGAAGACTCCCACATAAAAAGGTTTTTTCTCTATTTTCTAGTCCATTTGAATATTTTTCATAAGTTCTTATTATTAGAATTTTTTACTTGCAAAGGTTCTTTGGTAAAACGTATAAGAAAAATATAATGGCTAGAAATTTAGAAAATTCCATAAGTGAAAATTTCAATACTCAAGAGATGGGATTGCGGAGATCCACGGGGAAAAATGCGGTCATAAGCAAAGTGACACCACCACTACGAGGTTCCACCATGGCCCAAGTGAAGGAAATTTTGTGAAAAACATGTTCATTTAAGCAACATCTATAGCATGCAATTAACAATTAAAAGGCGGAATCATGCTTGTATGCACTTAAAACAAAACATTAACCATGAAATTCAAAGCCTAGTAGATTGGTGAACCAAGACTCAACTCAAATCAAAGTGAGTTGAGAAATTTATACCTTTGTAGATTCCTCTTTGCATAAGCAAAGGCTAATCACCCAAGGAGAGGGGCTTCATTCCTTGCTTCTTAGATCCATGGATTTGGATGGAAGAATATGTTTCTCCAAGTTCTCAAAATAGAGAACCTCTAAGTCTCCACACCAAGGTAAGATGTGAAGAAGTGATGAGTGACCTTGGAGGAGAAAGATTACTAGCTAATCCCTCCAAGGGGGCCGGCCTCCTAGAGAGAAAAGAGAGAGATATGTTCTCTCCAATTCTCTAAAAGAAACCCTAAATGAATTTTGGCTATAAAGTCATATTTATACCTTTATTCATTGGAGTGGCAAACTTGTAATTAAGTTCAAAACCCACTCCTTTAACAAAATGGCCGGCCATAGGGTTTCATTGGGCTTTTAAGGCCTTTGTGAATTATTTGTCATTAAGTTGTCATACAACTTAAGTCAATGGGCTTGACATTCGAAGCCCATTGGGCCTTAAGGCCCAAAACTAACCCGTGGTCTTTTAACGAACTTTATTCGTTTGATTAATTAACATATTAATTAATCCTTGCCATAAATAATTAAACCATTTAATTATTCTTACTCATCTCCGTTGTCTCTTGAATCTCTACCTTACACGGTGTACGATCCATTAGGTTCCTTTTAGCGAGGTAGTGGGGGATTAAAACTCTTTCAAATCGATTGTGAATTGAAACTTACTTTCAATTCTCCCTTTAGTGTTTATACACGTTTAGGGCTTCCACAAACCATGAGTGATACCTAGCAGCATATCATGGTTACCCAAGCTAATCAGAAGAGGTGGAGAACCTATTCAGTTTAGGATTACAATGCAATACGGTCTTTCTCTAATACAATACTCTTGACCACATTGTTTGGTTTGATAGTTTATTCATGTCTACTATCCAATGTGATTCATTTACTTATATGATTACCTTGAATGTGATTTGGAATGACTTCCTAAATCTCATTCATACTCTGGCCTGAGATTCTTAATCATATCATAGAGTATTCTCCTTCAAACGGTTTGAAGGTTAGAGATCCCTTGTTGCGCATTCACTTACCTCCATGGCTAAGTGGCTTAACCCCAACTATGCCGTGGACACCCGCGAATGAAGTGACTTTGACATAATCAAAGATCAAGGACCTAACCACAAGACAACTATGATGCCTCAGGTTAAAGGACTACTTTGCATTATCCCAACCATGAGTTCTCATGTGACATGAGTATGAGAACTCCTCGTTGATTGTGTTTAGTGGACTCATTCGCTATTGAGCACCTACATGCTTGTCTTGGTGTCAATTACACCAATGACTCGAGACTAGTCACTCTCCCTAAGAGAAGACATAGCATGTACTGATCTTAACAGATTGTCAATGCCCAATTGGCAATCCTGTATTCAGGAACGTTTAGGATATGTATACGAAAGAGAATGGTCTCATTAATCTAACTTGTTTAAATTACATTCTCCTAATTACATATTCCTTGGACTTATCGTTTAAGCATATAACATTTATATGAGACGGCTTAAAACAATAATCTATGCCCTTGATATTAAACTAGATTAGTTTAACATGTGAAATGTCCGTAAAGTATCATCATATGATTGGTTTTAGGGCACATTTCCAACACCAAGCCACTTCATCCAAGCTTGCATGGGCCCGAGCCCAAGCCTCGCATTCGCATGCACCACGCATTGAGCAGCCTGCTCCCTCGCCCAGCTTGCTCCCGCGACCCAGCCTGCTCCTGTAACCTAGCCTGCTCCCGTGATCCAGCCTGCTCTCATGGCTTCCCAAGCAGCCCAGGCCAGTCCGAGATTATCTCACCCATCCGGACCAATTGTCAAGCCGCTGGCATTTACACCGCATTTCTCCGCGGATTTGACATTTCCCAACTCAAATCTTGTACCCGGAGTTTACTACTCTTCCACTGCTCAATGAGGCACTTTCCATCCAAGCTCTTCCAATCCAAATGGTGAACAACACTTGTCTCGACAAGTCATAGAGTTAATGAGCACCCTTGCACAACAAACAACCTTGGTGAATCAACTTTTGCAACGCACCGAGATCTACCATGCCCCAGATGAGGGGTCCTGAAGTAGGACAAGGGCAGACGAGGAACCTTTCAAGCAGCGTCCTGGGAAGCAGCCACTCAACCAACCACAAACCGAGCATTCAGGCAGTGCACACTCCCGATTGGGCCCCCGAGATAACGTATACTCCTGTCTTAGTGCACGGAGGAACGTGCACTCTCAACTACGCCCATGGGCAAGTATACATTCATGGTTGGGGCCACGCTTCGATAATCAATATGGGCAGCCTTCTAGGCAAAACGTTCATTCGTGGTTAGGCCCGCAATGAGCATCCTCCACATCACATTGGAGCAGGCAACCTGAGGAATGGACGGAAGCCGTCATTCAATCTGGCTCTAGTTCAACCGGAAGCCTGCAAAGAAATCATTCGCCTGCTAGGAACCTATCTCATACACCGCAGCCACAACATAGATGAGCCGAGCATGTAGAAGAGCAACTTAGACCGGCAAGTTAAGACCAGGGGTAGCCGAGAGCTCCGCTACCCCAACAAAGGCAAATCCAAGAAAATGTAGAAAGACTTTTCAATGAACGGATATGTGATTTCCGATGCAACGAAATGGCTGATGAAGCGCTAAGGCGGGATATGACCAACATAAGTATGTCACCTTTCACGGACGAGATCGAGCAGGTTGAACCTCCACGCAAGTTTAGAATGCCGCACTTCACATCTTTCAAAAGAGATGGAGATCCAGAAAGGCACTTGGAGAACTACTAAAGCGCGATGGTCCTTTATCAGAACAATGACGCCCTTATGTGCAAAATATTGCCACCACTCTACAAGGTGAGGCATAAGATTGGTTTCATACCTTGCCATCGCGGTCCATCAAGAATTTTGATGATCTTTCCTTGGTTTTCACAAAAGAATACTCATCTTACCGCTCGATCAAGAAAAAGTCCTATCACTTGTTCAACGTAAAGAAAAATCCAAAGGAGTCACTTCGCAACTACGTGAAGAGATTCAAAGCAGAGAAGGCGAAGATCATACGATGTGATGACTCGATAGCAAATGCAGCCTTCCAAAAAGGACTCCCAGTAGACCACCCACTGTTCAGAGAAATGATCATGAAAGAAGACCTAACTCTAGCAAATTATTTTTCCCTGGTAGAGAAGCATGCACTTTGGGACGAGGCTTGACGAGCAAAAAAGGCACTCGAGCGGCCTCGAATAGAGTTGGAAGATGATCAAAGGAAAGAGGACGGGAAGCAGCCCAGTAAGGGTAGGTAGGAGGCCAAGCGCAGGGACCGACCTACGACTAAAGAAGGCCCGATAACCAAGAACTATTCTAAGTTCTTAATTCTGATTTATCAAATCCTTCGTGACATTAAGAACGAGCCATAGTTCAAGCTGCAGAAACAATCAAAAGGAGATACTTCCAAGTTAGACCACACCAAGTATTGTACATTCCACCGAGATCCTGGTCACATAACCGACGACTGCTACACTTAGAAGAACTACCTAGAGAAGCTCGTGAAAGAAGGCAAAGTCGATAGATACTTGGACAAGCCAGTTGCGTAGCCAAGAAAGAATGCAGACGGTGATAAGGAGCCGCCAACCTAGATCTAGCAGGCTTTACTAATCTCACAAGTCCAAGCAGTCAATACCTAACCTGGACCCATTATTGGCTTCACTGAGCAGGATGCAGAAGGCATCAATTTCCCACACGATAATGCACTAGTAGTATCTGTCCAACTAGCCCATGCTATAGTTGACAGAATGATGGTTGACAATGGAAGTGCAGTCAACCTACTTTAACTCTCAGTCATTCAGAATATAGGCCTAGAAAACACAATCATATGTCGAATAGATGTACTTACCGGATTCAACAGATACACCTTAATTGTCATCGACCACATCATACTTAACGTGAAAACACTGTCAGTCGTCTCAAAGCAAATGTTCATGATCGTAAGCGATCCATCTCCCTACAATGGGATTCTTGGGAAACCTTGGTTGATCAAGCTACATGACGTCACTTCCGTCAAGTATCAAAAAATTCGATTCCGCATCCTTGGAGGAGGAGTTTGAGAGATCAAGTCTGACCAGGTTTCATCCCGACAATGCACTGTGCAAATGTTGAAAGAATCAAAGAAGAAGACATTTACCTCCATAGAGATTACCGAAGTCCAAAAGGACAAATAGGCTACCAAATAGTAATTACAGCAGGTCGATCGAGAAGATGATGCCCAAGCAGACGAGATAGGGTGGAAACTCGAAGAAGATGCCGAAGACATCATTCTTGATACCCAGCAACCGAAAAAGATGGCTAAAATTGGCTCACGATTAAGCCCAGCCGAGAAAGAAGAACTAACGATTTTCCTTAGAGAAAACCGAGACTTCTTCGCATGGTCACTATCTGACATGCCTGGCATTGACCCTAAGGTGGCCTGCCAGAAGCTGTATGTTGACCCCACTGCCAAACCGGTAATCCAAATGAGAAGGCATTTCGCACATGAACAAGTAGCAATCATTGAGGTAAAAATCGACAAACTATTGGAAGCTGGATTCATAAAAGAGCTAGCACACTTGGCATGGCTTACCAATGTCGTACTAGTCATGAAGAAAGAGAAGGGCAAATGGAGGGTTTGCGTAGACTACACCGACCTCAACAAAGCATGCCCAAAAGATCCTTATCCTGTCCATTAGATCAATCTGTTAGTGGATTCAACTTCTAGGAACCAACTGCTTAGCTTTTTAGACGCATACTCCAGCTACAACCAAATAGCCATGTATGAGCCCGACAAGGAGAAAACCGCGTTCGTGATCGAGCAGGGTACCTACTGCTACAAGGTTATGCCCTTTAATCTTAAGAACGCGAGAGCCACTTACCAAAGGCTAGTAAATATGATGTTCAAGAAGTAAATTGGGGTAACTATAGAGGTCTATGCTGATGATATCATGATAAAGGGCAAGCAGCGGTCAGATCATATTCGCAATTTGGCAGAAACTTTCAATATCCTTAGAAAGTACAAAATGAAGCTCAATCCTACCAAATGCACGTTTGGAGTATCTTCAGGTTGATTCCTAAGGTACTTAGTTACCCAACGAGGAATTGAAACACATCCCAAGCAAATCCGAGCAATCTTAGAGATGAAGTCTCCAACTACCTTGAATGAAATCCAAAGCCTAACCAGACGAGCAGCTGCCCTCAACCGTTTCCTCTCACGATCCACCAATCAATGCAAGCTTTTTTTCAAAGCTATTAAAAGGGCACAACGAGACAAATGGGATGAAGAGTGTGAAAAAGCTTTCCAAGACTTAAAGAAGTATCTCACATCACCTCCCTTACTATCCAAGCTGGAAGCAGCAGAGGATTTATACATTTACTTGGCAGTCTCCGAAGTAGCAGTGAGCTCTGCCCTCATACGAAAAGAGCTGGAGGCCCAACTACTGGTATTCTACACTTCTAAAGCTCTTCTCGATGCGAAAACAAGATATTCAAAGATCAAAAAATTAATTTTGGCATTAGTTGTTGCGGCTCGGAAGCTCAGACCATACTTTCAAGTTTATACAGTCATTGTCATGACTCAGTATCCTCTACGATCAATCTTACATGGTCTAGACGCTTCTCAACGAGTGATGAAATGGGCATTGGAACTTGGCCAATATGGTTTAGTTTTCCGACCTCACACAACGATAAAGGCCCAAGCCTTAGCAGAATTTGCACCTAACCTAAGCGATGCAACAGAGCAACCTAGCAATACTCCTGAAATCGAACACACCTTAGCCTTAGCCATGCTTACACCCCTAAGCGAAGATTTCTGGCATTTGCATGCTGACGGCGTATCCAACAACAAAGGTTCGGGAGGAGGCGTGGTCCTTGTTACTCCAGACGGCTCAATGCTCGAGCAGGCGATCACTCTAGGTTTCAAAGCATCCAATAATGAAGCAAAGTACGAGGCCCTACTAGCAGGCCTCCGAATGGCAAAAGACTTGGCAGTGAAGAAGCTCGCAATTCATTCTGATTCCCAACTAACCACCAGCCAAGCTACAGAGGAATACACGACAAAACACCCAAGGATGGCACAATGCCTAGAGAAAACAGCTTGAGGCATTTCAGACTTACACTCTCACTCAAGTTCCGCGGGCAGACAACGCCCATGCAAATGTGCTAGCCGGTTTAGGCTCCACCCTCGACCACCAATTTAAACGTTCCATTCCAGTGGAATATCTAGACAAGCCAAGCATAGAGATGGAGCCGACAGCCGAAGTGTCATAGGTTAGTATAACTCTCAACTGGCAAAGTTCTATTGTAGACTGCTTGGTCACCGGCACACTACCACCAAAAGATTGGAGTCAAGGATGCTCCAAATCAAGGCGGCACGCTATTATATGTGGAATGACATTCTTGTCCGAAGATCCTACACCAGACCGCATCTTCGCTGCCTAGCACATCCCAATGACTTGAAGGTTCTAAGCTTAATCCATGAAGGCGTTTGTGGGAATCACTCCGGAGGCCGATCCTTAGCACATAGGCTCTTAACGCAGGTTACTATTGGCCTACCATGCACCAAGATGCTAAGGAGTTAGTACAAAAGTGCGATCGCTGCCAACACTACAAACCGACATAAGCATTGCCTGCCAGGGAACTACACCCACAGACGAGTCTTTAACCATTCATGCAGTGGGCAATCGACCTGGTAGGGCCTATGATGCCTGCTACTGGGGGCAGATGCATGATGATCGTGGCAACCGATTACTTCACCAAATGGGTATAAGCATAACCCATGATGACCACGACTCAGACGAACATAGAGCGCTTCATATGGAGGAACATCATTTATTGATTTGGCATCCCTCAGTCCATCATCACCGACAATGGCCCGCATTTTGTCGAAAAAGATTTGGCAAAGTTCTTCCAAAAGTATGGCATCAAACAACACATGTCCACGCTAAGATATCCTCAAGGCTATGGGCATGCCGAAGCATCTAACAAGATGATCCTCGATTGCCTCAAGAAATCCCCCACGGACAAAAAAGGAAAATGGCCAGATGAACTCCCTGGATGTTTATGGGCATATCGCACCACAAAAAGAAGAGCGATAAATGAGACTCCTTTCTCTTTGGCATTTGGTTCGGAAGCAATCATTCATCCCAACATCATCGTGCCAAGCATCAACACTCTACTGCCAAGTATTGAGCAGAACAGTAAAGAGATGGCCACAAACTTGGATCCGGCAGAAGAGAGGCGCAAACAAACCATCACCCGCATTGCAGCCTACCAGCATCAACTCCTTTCCAGCTATAATAAATGGCCAAGATCCGGCAGTTTCAACTAAGAGATGTAGTCCTAAAAAAGGCATTCATCACTGCCCGCAGAGAATGCTAAAAAAAAATGGATCCTATCTGGGAAGGTCATTACAAGATCAGCAGAGTGGGCGGCAAGGGTAACTACACCATCGCCACCATGAATGACAAAGAGATCGAGAAGCAATGGAACGCCTACAATTTGAGGAAATACCATGTGTGACTTCCTACTATATCAAGACCCGAAGACTCAAGCAGCTCAACGGGCACCACCTCGTAAGCCGAGGACTATCTAGTCATCATGCAATCTTTTACAGTTAAGTTATTCGTTCATTTTGTTTATTTTTCAATAAAGAATTCAGAAGTAATTTACAACTTGGCTCGACTACATGTCTACAACAACTTATCTTTCCTGCACTTCAAAAGAAGATCGCATCTCATTTTAGGACTCAACGCAGGAATTGCACCCCCGAGGGACCAACCATGCTCTCCAAAGCGGGAGGATAAACTCAACACTCCGAATATCCAGACGTGGATGAGCCTGGTTGCCCTAGTATAACTAGATGCATGATGGCTTGCGTCAGGATTAATAGAAGTAGCCACAATGGTATTTTTCAAGGCTTAGCTAGTTAAAGGATTTTGGGTCTCTTAGCCTAATCCGTAGGGAACCGGGCCCTAGAAACGAATAGGGCACATTACGCAGTACACCCTACGGGTGGCTGTCCTGGAAACCTAAAGCTACTACCGAGTGCACTAAGGTAGCCTACGGATTTCCGGAAGACTGCCTACGTCTTGCCCTTCGAGCAATAAAACCATGCTAGACTTATGCAACCGCACATTATTACGAAAGGTTAAACAATCTAGCCTGCATACACAAAGATTTTATCCATTACTGACACGTTACATAGTCGATAAGCTTCACCTTTGCTAAGCACAGAACAACCTACACCAAGTCCTAAAGTGTTGTGATACTTGCTACACAACCCACGTAATTGGAAAAAGCCAAGGTTAACAGCCTAGTGGTTACGTGGAATCATCTGCTTCTGTAAGTAAGGCATTCGGCTGCCAACCCTATGGCTAACAACTTTGCAAAAGTTATACACCAACACCTACGGCTGTGTAGGCTACACAGGCCTATCTACTTATAGAAAAGTAGCACATCTGCCACTGGTCTATAAGGTCTAAAGGTTAGGGCATGGATAAAAAGAAGCAAAGATGGAGAAAAGTAAAGAAAGCAGGTTTATTAAATTTTCTAGCAAAATCGATAAACAACTAGCAAATATCGAAGGAGTTCAAGCAAAGTCAACAAAGGAAAACAAAGAAAATCCTAAAGGCTACCTAGAAGACTACTCTTCAAATAGCTTGGACATCTCACGACTACTCGGTCGCCACACCTTCAGCAGCCTTGATGTTCTCGACAGCGGCATCATCCGGCGCTTTACCCTCGGCTGCCCCAGCCTGGGCACCAACTTCTCCAACTACTTCATCGATAGAAGACTCAAAAGTAAAAGTGAGCAAGTCTTTCGGAGAAATAAAGAAAGTCTAGAAGTCTTTTCTGAAAAACTCAAAGTCAGACGGTCGCCCATAGAGATGGTCTACATAACCCAGCTTGTAGAAATCGGCTTGACTCTGAGTAAGCGAAGCCTCGAACCCAACCTTTTCACCCTTCAACTGCTCATTATCCTCAAGCAGGCAAGCACTAACCCAATGCAACTCCTCAATTTCCTTCTTCAAATTGTCGTTGATATTCAAAAGCACTTTGAAGTTCCAACACCTGAGGCTCAAGCCTATCAACAACCTTTTTGAAATGGATCAATTGGTTGTAAGCAGCGATCAATTCTTCATCCTTTGCATAAGCAGCGGAGCGAAATTCAGAGATGCAACGCTCAAGATCTTGAATTTGAGGTATGTAACCCTCGATTTCCTTCTCTGCACTTTCGTACTCTACTTGGATTGTATAAAGCCTAGTCTTCAAAACCATGATCTCTTGGTAAGCAGGGGCCTCAAGTTGCAGAGAAGTGGGAGCATAAATGTTATATCTCTTTAAAGCAGCAAGCTTAGATTCCAATTTCCTAATTTTTTTGACCGATGAGTAAACTTTGGCAGCCATGGTTCTTGCCATCTCTTTAGCAGCCTTGGTATCCTCTTGGTCAAGGAACATAGACTCAGCTGCCAGAATTGTTGTTTTCTGCATTATGGCTAGCAAAGCAATCTTCCTATACTCGAATGTGTTCTTTGCGAAAAGACTTGGACCAACAATCTCATTGACACCATCAATAAACTTGGCACATATATCCATGTCTTCAAGTAGATATGGCTTCAAAAGCGTGCAAATCTTAGTAACTTTCCCAGAAACAGTCTTGGTGGATTCTTCAAGCCTGCCTGAACTAGCAGTTTCCTAATTATCAGAAGACGAATTGGTTGCAGCAGTGGAGGAAGCAGGTTTTGGCGTCACGTTAGTAGGCAGGGGCACCTTGTCACTCTTCATAGTAGCAAGCCTCTCCAAAAGTAAGCTAGACTTAGCTCTAGACAAACGCTTTGGCACAAACTTCGGCACCGGAGGCACGGAGGAACTTCTTCGTTGGGCAATCCTTTCAGCAATCGAGCTAGCAGCCTTCGGAGCAATAGGCGTTATCGGCACAAATCTAGCAGTTCTTTCTTTCTCGCCCTTAGAGGAAGTCAAGTCAATCACAAACTTGTGAACAGTTGATGAACCCTTGCGAGCAGCGGAAGCAATCTTCGGTTTCTTCTTAACAGATATTTCTTGAGCAGCCAAAGAATCCCCTCGAGCAGTCTTCGGTTTCTTTTCAACAGGCATCTCTTGAGCAGGCGAGGAGTGTTTCTTTTTCCCACCTTCATTGATAGCAGGCTCCATCACAGTGATAGGACGAGCCATCACGTCTGCCTTGATCCGTTTTATCTCATCTTTTGGGGGCAACCCATTTTTTTCCCTACGAAGAGGACTAAACAGCCAACGCCACTCACGATATTCGGCAGGGATACCCAGAGTGACATGTATTTTCTTCATGTCTGGAAAAACCTTAGGAGTTGAGCTGAATTCCGAATCTACAAAAAACAGCAGAAGACAATCAGGAAATTGAAGAGTAACGTGGCACTAAAGCAAAGCAACCGAAAAAATTAAACAACCTACTTACCAGATATGAAGATCGTTGGTACACGCAGCTCGGCGGAAGAATCAGACTCCCATTCTCCACTTATCTCCAAAGTCTCTTTGGCCTAGTCATGATCTCCCTTGCTTGAGTTATCAAAAAGCTTATGGCGAGATTGCAGTTGCCCAACTCCGCCAATATGACTTATGTCAAAGAAGTACCAAAATTCGTTAATGGTTAGATCTAAGTCAAAGAATTGGCTTAGGTTGTGGAATCCCACCATCACACGGACCGCGTTCGGGGAACATTGGGCGGGGGCACATCTCATTGAGCAAAGCACTTCTTGGAAGAAATGAGGCATAGGGAAAGTAAACCCTAACACAAAATAATAGGGGTGGAACTTGATGGCTCTCCAAGTTCCATTGCATGGTTCCCGGCTGCAACAATCCTTAACTTGCTTCACACGCACTCCCGACGAAATGGCATGCCAGTATGTCTCGAGGAAGTCCCTAAACAAGTCGTCAGAGCTAATCTTGAAGTGAGCAGCCTTAAAGTAGCCAACCTTGCTTAAAAACCTACCTTGACGGTACAATGGCGGCACACCATCATCATTCCTGTGGCTCAAGGAAGACATGCTTGAAAATTCTACAAAAAACACAAGTGGGATTTATTAGAGGGTTGTTTTCAAAAAAAAAAAAAAAAAAGGGAAAAAGGCATGGCACAGAGGCCCCAAAATCCAAGAGGGCATTTAGCCCTTCATTCCTCCCTAGGGCACGGGCCCAATAAAAAAAATAAAAAAAGGGCAAAGCAGGGAGCCCAACCCATCCTGGTTTCCCCATTTCTTTCTTCTCGGCCCAAATTTGACTGACAGGGGGCAGGCGCCTCACATCTTTTTCTCCCCCATGGCCCAAGCCAAACTCAGCCACCCTAATGCACTCCACAACCCACAGCAATGATGCCATGGCTTCTCAAAAAAAAAAAAAAATATTCAAAGTCTCCTCGACCCTTATCGAGCCAATTTCAAGTCCCAAGACTTCCAAGAAAATTATGAAGATAGAAAAATTAAATTTTTCTTACCTAGAAACAACGAGAAGACAAAACAAGCGATGAAAGACAATCATTTGCACGGGCAAGATGTAGAAGATTGCTAAAGGAAGGGGATAAGCTCTCTCTCTCTTGTAAGGTAGAATAAGTTTCTCTCTAAAAGTTGATTTAATAATCCACTTAAGGTGGACTTAAAAAAGCTTTGGGAGGACTTTATTTCCTTTTCCTAGAATGATCTAATTTCCTATTAAAAGAGAGAATCATCATCAAAAAAGGAAACAATTCAAAGTTTCCTAAGGCAAGAAAATCTCCACACCTGTTGCCCTTTATTGCGAGTAGCCCAACAAGTGTGGGGGCATTTGTGGAGCCAAAAATAATCACAAGGCGTCACGTGGATTTTTGGACAAAAAAGGATAAAAATACCCTTGCAGTACAACGAGGTTCCTACGCGCGAGTAGCGGGCAACCCTATTTCAAACAAGTCAGAAGTGCCCAAAATAGGTAACAATTTAATGCTTATCTCATCAAATCCTTTCTATAAGGTAATTCCCAAAACCTAATTTATTCCATATATATTTTCTATTTCATTATTTAGCTAATCAATTAGCTAAATAATATATTCCCTTCATATTTCCCAAAAACAAGTCAAAGGCCGGCCATCCCCATTCAAAAATGAGTCCACCATACTTTCTACCCTTTTTTTTATCATTTCTCCCTTTTAATTACACTAATTAGCTAGCCAATTAATTCATAACCACCAAAACATTCCCTTTATGTTTAATTAGCCAATTAATCATAATAAATTGGCTAATTAAACCCAAAAACCCTACCTAATGACCGGCCACTCCTTCTCCAAAGAGGACCGGCCTATCCCTATAAATAGGCTCCCATTTTCACCAAAAGATCATTCCAACACACTTGCAAAATTTCAAAAACTCTCTAAACACTTTTTCTCTCTAAATTCTAACTTTAGCATCGGAGGTTCTTTGGCCAAAGCCCCCCTCATTCATCGTGGGTGTGTGAGGCTCTTGGCCTTGACCTAAGGTGTTAATTGTTTTGTAGGCGCAATTTTGTCCATGATCAAGGAGTAACAAATTTGCATCCACAATTTCTCAATGACTCATCCATGCTTTGTAGCTTCAATGCAAAGAGCCAATATCATATCAATTGTTTTCAGGAGCTGGTGGTTTGAAACCTGGCTCCAACAATAGTTGAAGATGACTACTTGAGAGCAATGTAAGGTAACAAATCAGGCAAAGGTTCCAGGCAATCAACTCCAGACCGGATGTTTGATTTTAGGTTCTGACTGATTGCTTTCTTTCTCCTTGCATTACAAGCCATTTTTTCCCCTTTTGGCACCAAACATTGTCCAATGAATATTACCTTGCCCTACGACTCTCCTTTGTCACGTAAACGTTTTGAGTAAACCTTAAATGTTGACCAACTTTACGCTACCAACAAAAAAAATTCGTTTGATAAAGTACCTTGACCAGATGAAATTTCGTTCGTCGGGCAAAACTTTGTAAGGCAAGCTCTAATTTCTAGTAGTGGGCTCTTTGATTTGGGGTTCTTAGGTGGTCAATCTTTCTGTCCTTACTCAGGAATGGCCATGCCCTCGATTGTTAGTGTATTTATGTCCATCCTTTGAGATTTCCATTTTTAGAATTGGCTTACTTGAGATACGAAATAGATTTGCAATGGACCTCAAGTCGATGTTGATTGAGGCCTCAATATATACGATTGTGATAAACAAAGTTTGTGATCTCAAGTTAATGAATGAGCGAGTCTACTGTTCAATGGTATTTATAACAGTACAAACCTAATAGAAATCCTTGTAGGACAAAACTAATGTACAAGTGATAACATAATTAAAATTCAAAGTAGATTATGCATAAACTGGCAAATTTAATTATCAAACAAAGGCAATATCAGGCCTAGTGAAAATAAGATACTGCAAAGCTTCCACAATACTACGAAACTCGGTTATATCAAATAAGGGTTCTAACGGAGCACGAAATTGGTGTTATTTTAGACGTAGGAGAGTTAAAAGGACGAAGCACCATTTAATTAAGAAAAGTGATTGGACAATTGGTAATGCAGGGATTAAAAGATTATTTGCTATTGCCATATCTCGAAAGTGGATGTTTGGACTTTTCAGACTGTTCAAAAGAACACTATTTAAACTTTTGACGTGGTCATAGAAGCAGTGTTTCTTTTGTTGGAAATGTGCCCTAAAACAAATCATATGATGATACTTTATGGACATTTCACATGTTAAACTAATATAGTTTAATATAAAGGGCTAAGATTATTGTTTGAAGCCGTCTCATATAAATGTTATATGCTTAAATGATAAGTCCAAGGAATATGTAATTGGGAGAATGCGATCTAAAGAAGTTAGATTCATGAGACCATTCTCTTTCATATACATATCCTAAACGTTCTTGATCATAGGATTGCCAATTGGGCATTGACAGTCCATTAAGATCAGTATGTGCTATGTCTTCTCTTAGGGAGAGTGACTGGTCTCGAGTCATTGGTGTGACTGACACCAAGACAAGCATGTAGGTGCTCAATAGAGAATGAGTCCACTGAACACGATCAACAAGGAGTTCTCATACTCATGTCATATGAGAACTCATGGTTGGGATAATGCAAAGTAGTCATTTGACTTGAGCCATCATAGTTGGCTTGTAGTTAGGTTCTTGATCTTTGACTATGTCAAAGTCACTCCGTCAGAGGGTGGCCATGGCATAGTCGGGGTTAAGCCACTTAGCCATGGAGGCAAGTGAATGCGCAACAAGAGATCTCTAACCTTTAAACCGTTTGAGGGAGAATACTCTATGATATGATTAAGAATCTCTGGCCAGAGTATGAATGAGATTTAGAAAATCGTTCCAAATCACATTCAAGGTAACCATATAAGTAAGAGAATCACATTGGATAGTAGACATGAATAAACTATCAAACAAAACAATGTGGTCAAGAGTATTGTATTAGAGAAAGACCGTATTGCATTGTAATCCTAAACTGAATAGGTTCTCCACCTCTTCTGATTAGCTTGGGTAACCATGACATACTGCTAGGTGTCACTCATGATTTGTGGAAGCCCTAAACGTGTATAATCACTAAAGGGAGAATTGAAAGTAAGTTTCAATTCACAATCGATTTGAAAGAGTTCTAATCGCCCACTACCTTGCTAAAAAGAACCTAATGGATCGTACACCGTGTAAGGTAGAGATTGAAGAAACAACAGAGATGAGTAAGGATAATTAAATGGTTTAATTATTTATGGCAAGGATTAATTAATATGTTAATTAATCAAATGAATAAAGTTCGTTAAAGACCTCGGGTTAGTTTTGGTCCTCAAGGCCCAATGAGCTTCGAACGTCAAGCCCATTAACTTAAGTTGTATGACAACTTAATGACTAATAATTCACAAAGGCCCAAATAGCCCAATAAAACCCTATGGCCGGCCATAATGATAAAGGAGTGGGTTTTGGACTTATTACAAGTTTGCCACTCCAATGAAGGTAGGTATAAATATGACTTTATAGCCTTTTCTTCATTAGGGTTTCTTTTGGAGAAAAGATGAGAACACAATGTCTCTCCCTTTCTCTCTAGGAGGCCAGCCCCCTTGGAGGAGATTAGCTAGCAATCTTCCCTCCTCCAAGGTCACTCATCTCTTCTTCAAGCCCTACCTTGGTGTGGAGACTTAGAGGTTCTCAACTTTGGGAACTTGGAGAATCCTTTCAACCATCTTCATCCAAGAAATCCATGGAGCTAAGAAGCAAGGAATGAAGGCCCTCTCCTAGGGTGATTAGCCTTTGCTTATGCAAAGAGGAATCAACAAGGATATAAAATTTCTGAACTCACTTTGTTCTTGAGTTAAGTCTTGGTTCACATAACTACTAGGCTTTGAATTTCATGGGTAATGTTTTGTTTTGAGTGCATACAAGCATGATTCCGCCTTTAATTGTTAATTGCATGCCATAGATGTTGCTCAAATGAACGTGTTTTTCACAAAATTTCCTTCAAGTGGTATCAAGAGCCTAGGTTTAGTAGTTGGTGAATCCTTTTGGGTTTTGTATTTTCATAGTTTATGATTTGAATGTTGTAATTGTTACAAGCTTTATTCTTGTTTTTTGAATGTAAAATTTGTTAGAAAATTTGTTATCTCAAATGTTGTAGATGTAGTTCATATGAGCATGAATTTTGGAGCTAAAATTTGGTGCCATGTTTTTGGGGAAATTCGGCCAAATCCAAAGGGTGGATTTTTGGGTTGATGTTAGTCTTGTTAAAAGTGTTTTAAAGTGACATTAGGAACCCCTAAGTACCCTAGTATGGTAATATGTTTTTTCCCTTAAGTTTGAGAGTTTTTGGGGTGTCTTTGGGTGAAAAATGTTCATGGAGCTCTTATAGGTTTTCGTGGATGTTCTTCATTGTTCTTGTTATGTTTTTGGCAAGAACAAAAATGTTGGGTATTTTGATTCAAAGTTTTGGTTAATTACATAAAGTTTTTGTTAGTGATGGATGGTTTGAATTTTCAATCAATACCCATACCTTTTCTATTATTCACACCATAACAATCACTTACACCTTTTCCTTGTTTCAAGGATCCGTTTTATGAATATCACTTTTTCAAACCAACCCATCACCTTTTCAACCCATCACCTTTCACTTTGTTGAAAAATTTCAAAAGTTTTATGACAAAACTCTCACCAAAACCGGCCACCCTAAAAGTAGGGTACTTTTGAGGCTTTTATGTAATTACATAAAGTTTTGATACATTTGTGTATTTGTGTTTTGACCTGAAAGTTTACGTTTTTACGTAAAGGCCCAAAATCACTAAAGGACAAATTGTTTTGCTCCTTTAATGAAGTTTTTGTATTTGATGAAATTTTTGGGTTCTAGTTGTAATTACATAAAGTAGTGGACTTTTGTGTTTTTATAAAGTGACCTCAAAAGTTTGTGTTTTGCAATATAGCCCAATGGTTGAGGTTATTGCTTTTCGGCCCAAATTAGTTGAGAACAAAATAGTTTTGTATCTTTAAATGAGAATTAGATTTTCATTTCATTTAGCTCCATTTAAATCAATTCTATGGAAACAAAAACCAAATGAAAATGTTGCATTCAAGTTTAATTAGTTAAAGCGTTAATTAATTAAAGAAAGGGTGATTATGAACCTAAGCCTATGAAAATTGAGCTATGTGAAAGGCCGTCTCAAATTTGTTTGAACCATGGGAATGTGTAGATTAGATTTTGGTTGTAATTTGATATGATCAAATATTGTAAAAGAGCATAAGCTCTTCTTTACTTTAAAGTAATTTGTTTTGATCAAATGTTGTAAAAGAGCATAAGCTCTTCTTTACTTTGAAGTACTTCTTTCTTGTGTTATTTGATATGCATGAAAATGAAGTAGAGGGTCCAACGCCCAATAAGAAAACATGCCTTAATGTGATTAAACGCGTAACTAAAATCAATCACCATCCCTAGACCGAGATTCAACACTAGGCTCGTGTTGGATCGAATCAAAGGTTCATAGTCATCCTAAGGCCCTAAGGCAACGATATAGTCCATCAATGAATGTAAACCTTATGTTAGTAGTACCATATACTCTTGCTTTAAAAACCATTTTACAAGCATAGTGGGAGTATCATATACAACTAAATCAATCACATGGACCAATAGTTGTAATAGGACCAAATTGTTTTAATAAGATTAAAATGCATGCTTATATGTGATGAGACCTAAAACCCTCAACCAAAACATTATTAAGTTGATAAGCGTGAGAGTGCTTTGAACACTCTTTCGTGGCCTTCCACCGTGGTAGGCTCTGATCGTTTGTGACTCGTACACCGACTTCACCCTATCATGGGGGAGTACAAAGTGCGTGCTTACACTCAGGAGGAGTTCTATATGCATACATGATGTTGTGAAGGTAGGCAACAAGAATGATCAACATCACATCATTGTGAGGTTGTTCTTGAACCCATACTCGAACTTGCATGGTGGGAATGACTTAACTAAGTGCAATAGAGCCAGCATCATATCATTGTGAGGCTTCATTCTCTAGAGGCCAAATAAGATGGGTACTTGCAAGAGATGCAAATGAGTAAACGTACTCTCTCATTATTATTGATGCTAGCCAACATCATATCATTGTGAGGTGGGCTTGGTAATGATGAGTATCCCATAACCTACTAAGAGTTTCCTCCAAAACTCTCGAATTCCGATGAGGGATATGGAATTTGCCAACAATAGTGGGTGGTGCTATTTGATTTAAAGACCCGGATCAAATGGCTTAAAATCAATCAATTTATATTCGTTATGTATTTATTTACCAATATATTTGCAAATACTATCCATAACTTGACAAAGAAAAGCCGAAAGCTTAAGTTTCCGGACTTGGTACTACAATCCCATAGATTGACTTTAATGGCTTGTATATGTACCTAAGTAGTCTCACCCTCGCAATCTTCCTATTGATAATGTATCATTGGAAGAACATGTTAGATAAGTCTATCATAAAGAGGACAACACTTTTAATGTCATAATTCTTCAATTACAAATTGTTATATGAAGAAGTAAGAGTTGCTTTGAACAACCCTTAGTTAATGCAAACACTAGTGCTTGTTTCTTTGTTAAATGAACAAAGAACTTGAGAAGTAAGCACAAAGGCATGGACACTTTATGTGCCATGATTCTTCACTTACAAATTGTTGTATGAAGAAATGAGAGTTGCCTTGAACAACTCTTGAAAGTTTGTAATTATGTTTAGAACATAATGGTTGGTTGACAAAAATAGTCCATCAACATGGACTTATTATGATTTTGAATCATTGAGTGTTGAAGTGTTAAACCACTTCACGAGATGGAAACTAGGCAAGGACTTCACTTTTGTGTCCCTATCCAAATGGTTCACTAAGTTTATTGTATATAGTGAACAATAACCGCATGCTCTCCAAATTGTTTGATGTGTATAACACAATTGAAATGAGTTTCAAGAGAGATAGTGGGAGTTTAGGGACCATGACTATTGTAGTTAAAGGAAAAGTCAAATGAAGAAGGAGAAATAACTCTAAGGGAACAAACTTTCTTTATGAAACGATGGACATTGGAAGGGGTATTTGCAAGAAATGTCTTGCAAGTGTCAAGAACACACCTTTCGAAGGTGTTGTAATTTGTTCTTGAATAGTTCAAAACAGTTGGTTCTTCTACTTGAATGCTTGATTCCGTATTAGTAACTATGTTTTACAATTGTTGTAAAAGTGTGGCTAATAAGAAGTAGAAGATTAATGAGAGAAGAGAAAGTAGTTCACATTCGGATCATGAATCAAATGTAGATCTCTGCGAAAGCAGGTAGTACTTACTTCCTCATATGAACTACCAAAGAAAATGGAAAAACAAAGATTTTCTTTACATTCCAATTGAATAAAGGAACTTAATTCCGTATGAGAAATGGATAAATGTTTTGTTTGACAAAACATTGTTCTTTATTAATGAATGATTAGATTATTGTAATCTAATTGATTATCTCTATAGTAGAGATGATATGGTAGTGTTAACTGTTTAGAATATAACGATGCTTAAAACCCAAAAGGTTGCAAGGTAGTGACTAATCCCAACTGAGTTGTGATACCTCTAAAACATAAATTACGAGTTGGTCATAGATGGATGCTTTGGATCGTTAGATCCGGATCCAATGTCTTCTTGTTAAAATTGTGTAAAGCCAAAATGTTTGAATCTTTATTCTTTTGGAAAGGAAGAAAGAGTCACAAAGTTGTTGAGGTTAATTCACTTAGATGTTAGTGGCACTTGTCCACAACATAATACTACTCATGTTGTATGACATTCACTGAAGATCGCTCTCGGTTGGACTATCATTTATTTTGAATAAACACAAGTCCGAATACTTTGCAAAAGGTTTCAAATAATTCAAGAATGTAAGTTGATGAGTAAGACGTCTAAAGTATTTACCTCCTTAGATTTGATCCAAGGAAAGGTAACATTTTAGAATAGTTTCCTTGAAAGATATTAAGGAAAGAAGCATCATAAGATAATGGATTTCTCCATTAGGAGAAGAACGAACTTGAATAAGATTTAGTTTGTTGGATGTTATCAATTACCCATATATAGGATATATACTTCTAAGACAATATGATTGTCAATTAGAAGATCTTCCAAAATTTTCATAACTTCATAAGATGTAGTTGGAAAGAAAGATAAGTCTTAATCGTGTTAAGATTTGGGGTTGTGTGCTAATAAGCAATATTTGTTTGAGAATTATCTTGTGGATATCCTTAAATTAACCTTTGGATATCACTTCTATAAACCAACTAACAAATGTTGTTTTGTTGGGTAGTTCATTGTAATCCTACAATATGATTTGCGTAATGAACGAGAGATAGAACTCAAAGAATGGGTTCTTTGAGAGACAAGATGATAATCAACAAATATAACAACCTATTTCCTACACCACAAGCTCCAAGGTAGTCGAGAAGGATTTATAAACTGTCTTAGTTGAATGGTTTGAACTTTATGACTATGTCATAGAGTTACACCTCTTAATTCGAAAGAAATAATAATGAAAATCCTTATGACTACATTGAGTGTATATACGACATATACTCAAGGAAATGGTAAAGTACCATTTGACGCGAAATAATGAAACCTTCATAGCTAATTGGTAGCTTAAGGTGACTACAATCAAAGAGAATGGTTGACTTGGAAGAAACCATCTTTGACATAGTCTTGGATTCAATTAATTCAAAGATTGCTAGCTACAACTAAATGGTGATTCAATGTTTGGACATAATATGGGTTTCCGAAACCATTATTAAGATAGTCTTGATAATATATGTCTGAAACTATGAATCACAAGACATGTAAGTTGTAGAGATCCATCCATCATGAATCTTAGCAAGCTAGTGGGAGCTATAAGCGTCTTATGAGAGAAAGATCAAATCGTTTGATTTCTCATAAAGATGTAAATGAATCTTTTGTTTACTAGGTTTACAAAAGATTAGTGAGAGTTAATCACGTTCCTAAATTTGAATATATATATATATATACACACACACATATATGATATATTAATTTTGGAAATGAAAAGAATACTTCTTCGTTAAAGTTATGACTTTAAACATTCTATAACGATAAAATGTATATGGGAGACATAGTCTATAAACATGGGATGGAAATCTATAATGATAGATTTCAGGATATAATTGGATTATATCAAGCCCTAATGATAGACAAAAGATGCTAGGAAGTTTCTCATATGATGATAAACTTCAATCAGAAGGACAACTCTAGTGAGACTAGTAAGTTGATCTTCTCAAAGGAAACGTACCCTTTTGACTCCTAAAGAAACATAATGCATAAATAGAATCCTTTATGCATACGCAGAAATGTGATTTACATATTTCATATTGTATGAAAAACATTGATATGAGTTGTACCTAGAACGGTACAAGAGGATATCAGTGCAAGCCCAGGATCAGAACCATGGCAACTGTCAAGTGAGTCCTTAAGTATTTAAGAAATACTAAATGATATATTCCTCAAAGAATGAGGAAGAATTAGAGTAACGTAATGGAAGCGTAAATGTATTAGATTATGAATCTAATCCATCATTGGATGTTACTTCATTATGAATGAAGAGATAATCATGTATCTTTTTATTATGACTAAAAATATATTTGGATGGAAACATTAAAAGTAATGACTTTAGTGTGTTCCATTGTGAATGCAAAATATATTGCCATATAGAAGCTTACAACAATGTTGTTTGGATAAGAAAGTTCATTTATGAACTTTCTATTTGGTTCCAACTAGAAAGTGTCTATAGTGTACCGACACTATGACACTAATAGGGCGATAGCTCAAGCCAGGGAATCAAGGTCTCATCAAGATCCAAACTCAAATGAGAGACTAAACCACATGATTAAGAATCATGTATAATGGTGACGTTGTTATTCTCAAGGTTGCTTCTATGGTTAACATATAAATATCCATTGTCTAGGCCTACTACTCAGCCATTTTTGAAACGACTACATAAGAGGTATCATCATTGATGACCAAGCTGATTGGCTCTAGTGCAAGTTGGAGATTGTTAGAAATGTGCCCTAAAACCAATCATATGATGATACTTTACGGACATTTCACATGTTAAACTAATATAGTTTAATATAAAGGGCAAAGATTATTGTTTGAAGCCGTCTTATATAAATGTTATACGCTTAAACGATAAGTCCAAGGAATATGTAATTGGGAGAATGTGATCTAAAGAACTTAAATTCATGAGACCATTCTCTTTCGTATACATATCCTAAACGTTCCTGATCATAGGATTGCCAATTGGGTATTGACAATCTGTTAAGATCAATATGTGCTATGTCTTCTCTGAGGGAGAGTGACTGGTCTCGAATCATTGGTGTGACTGACACCAAGACAAGCATGTAGGTGCTCAATAGAGAATAAGTCCACTGAACACGATCAACAAGGAGTTCTCATACTAATGTCATATGAGAACTCATGGTTGGGATAATGCAAAGTAGTCCTTTGACCTGAGGCATCATAGTTGTCTTGTGGTTAGATTCTTGATCTTTGACTATGTCAAAGTCACTCCGTCAGAGGGTGTCCACAGTATAGTTGGGGTTAAGCCACTTAGCCATGGAGGCAAGTGAATGCGCAACAAGGGATCTCTAACCTTTAAACCGTTTGAGGGAGAATACTCTATGATATGATTAAGAATCTCTGGCCAGAGTATGAATGAGATTTAGGAAATCGTTCCAAATCACATTCAAGGTAATCATATAAGTAAGAGAATCACATTGGATAGTAGACATGAATAAACTATCAAACAAAACAATGTGGTCAAGAGTATTGTATTAGAGAAAGACCGTATTGCATTGTAAACCTAAACTGAATAGGTTCTCCATCTCTTCTGATTAGCTTGGGTAACCATGACATACTGCTAGGTGTCACTCATGGTTTGTGGAAGCCCTAAACGTGTATAATCACTAAAGGGAGAATTGAAAGTAAGTTTCAATTCACAATCGATTTGAAAGAGTTCTAATCGCCCACTACCTCGCTAAAAGGAACCTAATGGATCGTACACCGTGTAAGGTAGAGGTTGAAGAAACAACGGAGATGAGTAAGGATAATTAAATGGTTTAATTATTTATGGCAATGATTAATTAATATGTTAATTAATCAAATGAATAAAGTTCGTTAAAGACCTCGGGTTAGTTTTGGGTCTCAAGGCCCAATGGGCTTCGAACGTCAAGCCCATTGACTTAAGTTGTATGACAACTTAATGACTAATAATTCACAAAGGCCCAAATAGCCCAATAAAACCCTATGGCCTGCCATAATGATAAAGGAGTGGGTTTTGGACTTATTACAAGTTTGCCACTCCAATGAAGGTAGGTATAAATATGACTTTATAGCTTTTTCTTTATTAGGGTTTCTTTTGGAGAAAAGATGAGAACACAATGTCTCTCCCTTTCTCTCTAGGAGGCCAGCCCCCTTGGAGAAGATTAGCTAGCAATCTTCCCTCCTCCAAGGTCACTTATATCTTCTTCAAGTCCTACCTTGCTGTGGAGACTTAGAGGTTCTCAACTTTGGGAACTTGGAGAATCCTTTCAACCATCCTCATCCAAGAAATCCATGGAGCTAAGAAGCAAGGAATGAAGGCCCTCTCCTAGGGTGATTAGCCTTTGCTTATGCAAAGAGGAATCAACAAAGGTATAAAATTTCTCAACTCACTTTGTTCTTGAGTTGAGTCTTGGTTCACATAACTACTAGGCTTTGAATTTCATAGGTAATGTTTTGTTTTGAGTGCATACAAGCATGATTCCGCCTTTAATTGTTAATTGCATGTCGTAGATGTTGCTCAAATGAACATGTTTTTCACAAAATTTCCTTCATCTTTCTCCCACAAAAGTGGCTTAAGCCATCATTTGCAGAAATCCATTACAGAAGAAAGATCAAGATATTGCGAATGCGATGGCGTTAGTGGAAGTATGCAAGCAAAGATTACAATCGTTGAAAGATGATAACTTTGGGGAGTTTTTTCATGATGTACAAAATTTTTGCGAGGAGCATGATATAATCGTTCCTAACATGGAGGATTTGTATTTCGTACTCCTAAAATCAAGGGGTAAAGCTTCAAGACTCATGAACTTTCATTATTATCATGTAGACCTCTATTTTCAAGTCCTTGATATGCAACTAAAAGAATTGAATGATCGCTTCAATGAGGTAAACACTGAGTTGCTTCTTTGTATGGATGTTTGAGTCTGGTGAACGCATCGTATGACAAAACAAAAGTTGTTCGTTTACCCAACTATGTCCCCAAAATTTTGATCGTATGGACATCATGAATCTTCCAATTCAACTTTAGAATTACATTCATGATATAAATATGCATAGTGAGTTTTCAACATTGAAAATAACTAGTTTCAGGTCAACACAATAACTAATCGAGTCACTCGTTAAGAACCTATTAATAACATGTTTTTAACGGATTTACATGCGTGTAACCCATTTAAACCCATCAAGAAAAAAGTTAGCTTGATAATTTTAAATTACTAAAAAAACTTTACTAGTTACTACAATAGCCATAGTACTTAATCTCATAGAAGTGAAATTAAAAATTTCCAAAGCACATTAAAAATACAAAGCAATTTAAAAATACCAAAGCACGTTAAAAAATTAATAAATCATTTACAAGTGTGAAAAAATATGCAAACACTCGTTATCACACCCTCTATGCTTTGACGATGGGTAAATTGTCATTTGAACTTTTAAAACCTTGCAAACCCTCATGAATAGTGTTTTTAGAGAAAGTTCAAAATAAATAAAAGGGTAAATTACATTTTTCCTCCTCAGATTTGGGATCAGTTGCAACCTCATACAACATCTTTAAAACATTTCAATTCCATAAGTTTGCTTTTATTTCATTTTGTTAGTCTAAGAGAATCTAATTAGGATTCTTGTGGGCTAGGTTTCGAATCAAGCATAATGCAAATGGTTCCATTGAAAGATATAAGGCTTGTTTGGTTGCTAAAGGGTTTCATCAACAACATGGGTTTGATTATGATGAGACTTTCAGTCTGGTTGTTAAGCCTACTGTTATTTATCTCATTTTCAGCTTAGCAGTTACTTATGGGTGGTCTATTTGTCTATTGGATGTCAAAAATGCATTTTTACTTGTTGACTTGCAGGAGGATGTTTTTATGGTCTAATAGCTAGGTTTTGTGGATCCTCAGCATCCTCAAATCATGTATGTAAGTTACGTAAGGCACTTTATGGCCTCAAGCAGGCTCCATGTACTTGGTTTCAGTGCTTCAATCATTTATTCTTCGCCATGGGTTTGTTCAAAGCCATGCCGACCCTTTTCTCTTCACCTTCCATCATGGTACAACTCCTCTTATTCTCTTACTTTATGTGGATGACATTATGTTAATTGGAAATAATTATGTCCCTCTACGGAAATTTATGGATCTTTTGGGACATAAATTTGAAATTAAAGATCTTGGTCCACTTCATTATTTCCTAGGGCTTGAGGTCCGTGTCTACATTCATCTCAAACCAAGTATACTCTTGATTTACTTAAGTGGACAATTATGACTAATTGTAAACCATGCATTACTCTTATTGCTTCTTGCGCTCTGTTATCTAATCAAGGTGGTACTCTGTTCCCTGATTCTTTGGAGTTTCGGCATTTCTGGGGTTCTTTCCAACATCTCACTTTAACTCGTCCGGACATTGCCTATGCTATTAATCATCTCTCATAGTTTATGTCTCGTCCTACCCACACCCATCTTATTGCTGCTAAATGCATCCTTCGGTAGGTCAAAGGCTCTCTTAAACATGGCATTTCTTTTCGTCGCTCTTCTAGACCTCCTTTGCTTCATGTATATTCGAATGGCAACTGGGTTGGGTGTCCGGATACTCGCCACTCCACTTCGGGTTTTCTTCTTTTTCATGGGCTCAATTTGATCTCTTGGAGCTCCACCAAGCAACTGACTATCTCTCGGTCTAGTGCGGAATCCAAATATAGGGCTTTAGCTCATGCTTATACTAAATCTATCTCCTTTGTTCTTCGTCAGCTTCGTTTTCCAGTAACTTCACCCACTTGCTTATTTTGTGATAATTTGAGTGGCACTAACATGGCCGTCAATCCGGTCTTTCATGCTCTAACAAAGCATATTGAACTTGATTACCACTTTGTTCATGAGCAGGTGAAGTTGGGTACTCATAAGGTGCAGTCATCCCTTCCGATGATCAACCTACTAATATTCTCACTAAGGGACTTGCGAAACTGCGTTTTGAACTTTTAAGGTCCAAACTTGTCACTTCAAGACCGCCAAGTTTGCAGGGGCTGTTACTGTAGCAGAATCTGATTAGGATTCTTGTGAGCTAAGTGTTGTAAATCCCTGTGGGCTTAGCTTTACTTGTACACTAAGCCACTTGACTCGTATATATATTTGTATGAATTGAAATAAGACAATTATATTTCTACCCCTTTCAGTTTCATACAATTGTTAGTCAATCCGTTAAATTAATTGTTAAGTAATGATGCGGCAAGTGTGAAGTCCAAATTTTGTTGATTTGGAGTTCAAATTTGTGCCATGTGGGTAAAGAAATAGAAACAAAAAAATGAAATAGAAAAAGAATAGATAAAATGCTAAAAAATGAAAGATAGAGGTGAAGGAAGAGAATGGAGTGCAATCGACCCAATCGCTGCCGCTGAGACATCGCAATCAACTTAATCACCCAAGAGGAGAAGGAGATGTTGAAGAAGAAGATCAAAGAGCATGGAGACAACGTCGAGTAAGGAGACTCAATTGCCGACCACCACCCTGACCGTTGCTCCCATCGGAGAAACAGCTGACGCGATGAGGTTATCAATACTAACGTAGTTCAAATTTCAAAAAAATGGGGAAATCAAAGAAGGAAAATGGAGAGAATTATGATCTGGGTTTTTGAGATTCAATAATTTCTAAAGAATCCCATAATTTAATTTTGATTTTTTATGTTGGAATTTCAAGAATGTTGTAGAATCAAATCTCAAGAGGAATAGAAAGATTTTTTTTTGGTATTTGATTTTGCCAAAAAATTATAAATTAATAAAAAAATAAAAAATAAACCAAGGGTCTTGGATTCTCATAACGTGGAAAAAGATGAATATGATTAGCATAAATCAAACTCCATAGGAGGTGAGAGGGCTCAAGAGATTTTGGAGACATTGAAGAAGATGCAAGGGCTCTGAATCAAATTAGGGTTACAACTTAGCAGATTTTAAGGATTAAAGCCCAAGGATTCGGCACAATTAATTAAATCCACTAAGGAGAAGGTTTAGCCCAATTAATTTCAGAAAAGGATTTGTATAAACCAAATCCACAAGGAATATGGCCTAATAAATCAGAATCCACAAAGGAAAAGGGATAGGGAGTTCCGGCACACATTGGAGGGAAAAGAGAATAGCTTGCAAGGCAAGGCAAAAGCCTTCTAGAAGGGAATAGGCGCCGCTTTTGTGGGGATTCTAGAAACAATGTGTTTTGTGGCTGATTTGGGATTTCTAGAAGATAATGCTTCTAGAAATAAGTTCTAGAAATATATATTTAGGTCCCCTTGCAGCTAGGATTAAGACATGATAAGATTAGGATAGGATAAGATAAGATAAGGTTGGTTTGGATAAGATAAGGTTGGATAAGGTTGTGGATAATGTTTCCTCTTTTGAGCTTATTCCTTATCTTCTTTGTCTTGAATTTAATTTCTTCATCTTCTTATCAGATTCCTAGCCTTTTGAACTCCAAATTCATCCATCCATCTTGGCCCATACATGTGTTATCCATTTAATGCCCAAAATTGCTCCAAAATGCACTTTCTTGCCAACTTTGACATTTGGACCTATAAACACACGAAAATAGCTTAAAACACTATAATAACCATAAACTAACTATAAAAGTGCAAGAAAACAAGCTAACTAAGTCGCATAAATATGCTCCTATCAAGCTTCTTTGTATGACTCATTAGCTTAATACCCCTATTGTTCATGCAATTTTGTACATCGCCCTTATTCTTGTAGATAGGCACCAAAGTGCTCTTTCGCCACTCATTTGGCATCTTCTTCGTTTTCAAAATCCTATTGAAAATGTCTGTTAGCCATGCTATACCCGTCTCTCCCAAGACTTTCCACACTTCGATCGGTATATCATCTGGGCCCACTTCTTTTCTATGCTTCATCTTTTTCAAAGCTACAACCACCTCTTCCTTCTGGATACAGTGGTAAAAAGAGTAGGTGTTATTTTAGACGCAGGAGAGTTAAAAGAAGAAAGATCATTTAACTAAGAAAAGTGATTGGAGTGGTTAAAATATTATTTGATGCTGCCATATCTTGTAAGTGGATGTTTTGGACTTTTCAAGTTGCAGAAGAGGTGTTCATTTCTCCCACAAAAGTGGCTTAAGCCATCTTTCATAAAAATTCGTCAAAACTGTAGCCTACTAATAATGGGGTTCTTTATTGTTTGTCTTTTGGGGTTTCAAGGGTTTTATGTGTTGTAAAATCGACGGTGTGTGCAGTGGAATAAATAAACAAAACACAAAATTTACGAGGTTCCTCTACAGTCAGTGTGACTGGAGTACGTCCTCGGGGCAGCAGTGGTGCTTTCATTATAATCTAAAATAATAAGAGTACAAAGATAACTCTCTCTATTATCTCCTCTCCTCTTCCTCTGTTTTCTCTCTTCCTTTCTTCCTTCCTATCTCTCCCATGAACCTCTCAATTTCATCTTCTCTTTTTTCTTTGTTGTGTTCCATAAGACTTGCTTTTATAGAAGCAAATCACAAGCAACATAGTGAAAGGCTTACTATATGCATGTGAGTATTTACTATACACATTACTATACACATGTGGGCAAACATACCCACTACTTACAACACTCCCCCTTGGATGCCCATATAAGTCTTCAATTGACTCGTTAAGATCTTGATCTGTTTTGGATGCTCCCCCTAATGAGTATCTCCCCCTGATTTCAAATCATTTAAGCTGATCGTTGATCATTCTGCTTCAGTTTCTTAGTAAGAAGAGTTGCCAAAAGAGGTGTTTTACTTGTTGTTAACTTTCCACAGGCTTGTTCTTGAACTGGGTTGGAGGGCCTTCTGCTAGACATGCTCTAAAGGTCTGAATTTACTTCTTTTATCTGGAAATTCAAGGGTAATGGACACTTGATCTTGAATCAAACTTGTGATTTCTTCAAGGACCTTCGAGGCTTGATCTTGAATGAATTTGTACAATGAGGAGCTTCACGTGGCAAGTGATCTTCGACTTTGTCAGGGATGAATTAGCACGTGTTTGTTGCGTTTGTCTCCATATGCTTCAATATATCATTTTCATTTGCCTTACTTGTTCCCCTTGCATAAGTGGTATTTTTCCTGGTTTTCCCCTACATGGATGACATCTTTTCTTGTAGGATTTGTCCCCTGATGCAGGAGTGGAATGCAAACCCTTGCATTTGAATGGTTCATCACTTCTTGGTGACTGGAGACCCAGCTCCAACAATAGTTGAAGATGACTACTCTTGCCCTCGTCCCTAAAGATATGAGATAATCTTGCTCTGGTGTGACTTGTTTGAAGAGGTATTCTCGGAGATGAAGAAAACTGAGAATTTCAAGATGCTTTGTTGAAAATGCATTCTCGAAGATGAGAAAGAGTTGGACATTCTTGCAGGCTTGCCTTGTTATGGAGAACAGAGGTCGACATATATAGAGATTTCCCAATAGTAGGTAGTGGTGTTGTGCCTTTACTCTTGTCAGCAACTGTGGTATAATTAGAACAGTAAGATTTACGCGTTTTCAACTTTGTCAGAGATCTTTGACAAAGTTGCACGCGATATCCAAAAAAGTTGAGATTGGGTCTGAAAAATGCCAACGAACTTTATTCAGAAAAATCTGGCTTTTGAAATTCGGAGAGCGATGCCTCTTCGATCTCTAAACAAGTGGCTATGTTGCCTCTTCTTTTATAGAGACATCAATTGTGTTCAAGAGTATGCTCAGAAAGTTGCTGCCTGTAGAAATTTCCCCCATCTTGCACTTCTGAAATTTTATTTGACCTCTTTTTTTTCCTTCATCATTTATGAAAATGACTTGTCCATCTAACATTTGCTTAGATTTGAGTCTTAGGAGGGATACAAATGAGCAGCGTCAGGATAATATATGGCGCTTGTCCTTCTTATCTTCTAATGGTCCTCTTACGGTTAGGGACTTTGTGATGAAGAATAACATAACTGCTACTATGGTAGCTAGGAATCTTCTCACTCCAAAGGATAACAGGATCCTTTCAAAATGGTCTGATGAGTCGGCCGTTCAAGACTCATTGGCTCTCAGTGTTCAATGTGCGAGCTTTGTATCCAATATGGGCCAACGCCTACTTGCTCAAACTCGCCAAGTTGAATCATTGATGGCTGAGGTGGCAAGTCTTAAACAAGAGATCAGAGGGCTCAAGCATGAGAATTGAGTGCTACACGTGCTTGCGAATAATTACTCTACGAGCATGAAAAGAAAGCTCGACCAGCTGCAGGAATCCGAAAGTTGGATTCAAAGTGATCACCAGAGGTTTGTTGCTAGATTCCGAAAGCAATTGATGCCTTCCCCTTCTGGTGTTTTGCTAAGTACTGGGGAACCACATGATCAATCTCCAGTGCCTCCCCCTTCTTGGGTACTTCCAAGTACTGAGGCTTCACATGAGCAACCTTTGTGAAAGCTCCATCCTGTTTGACTGTTTTAACTCATGTGTATGTACATATCTGTAATTTCTTTGAGATATTAATAGATAAGCTTTATTTCATTCAATGTATTGTGCCAAATACAATAAAGCATATACTTCACTAACATGTGGTACTTCTGGACCAAATATTAATTTATCTTTACCCTCACGAAGATAAATGATTATTCTTAGTGTCTACATCATTTGAGTATTCAACTCATAATCTTTAATCCATATGGTTCTTTTAATATCATAAACATCATGGATAAGATTCGTGTTGGTGGATTGTTCGATCTGCAGCTCGAGACAATAATTCTCTCAACACTTTATAATCTTTCTTGACTCTTCATGAGTCTCAATTTAATATCATCAACTCTTCAGGAGTTCTAATTTAATGTCATTGACTCTTGCAAGAGATTTTAGTATGTTGCAACAATATCATAATGATAGTACTCACTAAGGCAATTTATACTATCCATTGCTATTGAGTACATATTTTATGCTTTACCCTTCGAAGGCTTACTTCAAGCAATTTGAATCCTTCAGGGATTTTCTGCACTTCATGACACATTTTTCTTTGGAATTTATACAGAGCTATTTGCTCCCATGTATACTTGAGGGATTTACTTATGGAGATATGATGTGGGCAACTCACAACCCTTCGTATATAATTCTCCATTTATATGAACTCGTTTACAAGAGTATAATTTCGGGTTTCAATTACTAACCTTGTGTCATATCATGTAAGTGTATTACACTGTATTACAAGTGCCCATATGTAACCTCCTTGGTTTAACATATTGTATTCAAATATATAGGTCCATTTTTCCACGTTCTTACAAAATTGTAATGGAATTGCCTTTCTCCATTTTTGGCCAATAATTTTCCTTTTGTCAACGAACAAAAGAACGTGACTCAATATTAACACAGCTCATTGATGAATTTAGTAGCTACTTGTAAAAACCAAAATTACCATTGGTTATCATCAATCTGTGATCCCATATTCTCATGTGCATGCGCATGCATAAAAGCTTTTCATTTCTTTGGATATCCATTGCCTCTTCAAGGGCATGACACTATCTCTTCCAGGATAGTCATAACCTCCTCTTGAGCGTTATAGAGCTTGGATTTTAATCTCCACTTCCGAGGAGTTGAGTCATTGAAACCTATACTTCTATCATGCTACATGCATGAGACATCAATATTCCCATGTTCATGGATTGTTCTATCTGGGACGTGTATCCATGTAGCGACTGTCATGCTTCTGGCATGCAACATTTATACTTTGGGAATGCAATAGTTCAATAGTGCCATATTCTTCTTCTTTCAAATGACTAAACCTTTTGAGTCTAAAAGTCTGCCACGCTTCAGGCGTGCAACAGATAAATCATTTACTGTCTCATTATTTTGTCCAACAGGGACATCAATTCTTGTAGGCACATTTGCAGCAAGTATATATGATTTCATCACTTTCGTTGCATCATTCAATTATTCCTATTTCATTTTCTCATTGATTGCTTCGTGAATCAAAATAAGACAAATTCTCTTCGTTATTCTGGAACGGTATTTTCTTATCATTCTTTTGGAATGATATTTTCTCATCGTTCTTCTATAATGATGTTATTTTCTCCCCCTAATGGTGGAAAAATTGTCGATAATCATCAAACCACACAATAAACATATCCCCAGTTAAGGATTCCAAATATTAAATGATAGATGGTGTTCAACATCAATTCCTAATCCGTGATGATGCCTTATTTCAGTACGTTGTGGCAGTGCAATAGGCACATAGATAACATAACCAAAAACTCGTAAAAATATAATGTTTGGCTGGTTCCCAAACACGAGTTGTACTGAGAAGTATTGATGGTTGGTAACATGTCTCAACCATATTAATAATGCATCATGTAAAGTTTACATGTCCCTATGTAGAAAACTAGCAATTTCGTTTTCATGAGCAGAGCGCGGGAAATCAATTTCATCCGCTTAATAAAGGCTTCTGCTAAACCATTTTAAGTATGGACATAAGGAACTTCTGATCCTTATTTAATAGTCTGTAAACTGAGACTCTTATGGCTTTTATTACAATTAAGTTGAGGCACTGTGGCACTTCAAACTTACGGTACTCATCTAGGAACTTCATGTCCTAATCTTCAGGATCAAGGGACTTCATACCTGATCTTTTTGCGTGATGGAACTTCAGGTCCAATCATTTTTATATGATGAGGATCAAGAAACTACAGGTTCTGATCTGACCAATGAACTTTAGGTCCTATATATACTCATTGTAACAAAAGATAAGTGCAATAAATAAATTAAAGCAATAGGCTGTAATTCCAGCCATAATGAATAAATTGCATTTAAGTAAATAAAGCTTGTGACAAGGGCTTTAATTTAGCACCATCAAAACTTAAAGCAATAGGCGGTAAAACCATCCATGGTAAATAAATTGTTTTAAAGTAAATAAAGCTTGTGACAATGGCTTTGATTCACAACCATTCACATAAATATCAAAGCTTTAAAGCAAAGGGTAATAATTCTACCTACTGTAAATAAATTGCTTTAAATAAATAGAACTTGTGACATGGGCTTTAAACCAACATTATGCACATAAATATGCCAAAACAGAAAATTCAATGATTAAGTCCTCATCTTTTGCTTTTTCTTTTTCTTGGTCTGCCACTTCTTTTGTTTGATTCCTTTTATTTTTATTTTTATTTCACAGTTCTAAAGTCATTTTGGTCACTCAGGAAATAATAGTAACAATGGGTTCCAATTGGTGTTCCTCCTCCGGTGAGTTTCAAAAAAGTCGAAACGGTTCCCATAAGTTTTGGAGTCAAGAGTGTCTACAACTTATGAGAAGATCAAACAGTTAGATTTAGCTCAAATTTTATTATGATATGGATAAGAGGATACTGAACAACTTTCATGAAGAAACAATTTCGATCTGAGCTACTGAAATGGAGTTTTGGTACTCATAAGGTGACTGTCCAGTTTTCTGCGAATGATGAGTTTGCAGGGGCTGTTACATGTCTGTCAAATTCTCTACGAATTTTGAGTCTGTACTCTTTTGCTTCTGCAAATGATGATATATAGTCATACAACAATATATATATATTTGCTTCAAGAAAATCAATTGTACTGAGATTTGAAGATGAAATAAAAAGATTTTCTTATCTGTGAGATTCCAGGCGACAGAGGTGAACAAGATTTGTGATGTTGTGCTTTCCACTGACACAAGAGCTTTTCATTCTGATAACGTGTTGTAAAATCGACGGCGTGTGCAGTGGAATAAATAAACAAGACACAAAATTTACGAGATTCCTCTATAATCAATGTGACTGGAGTACGTCCTCGGAGCAGCAATGGTGCTTTCATTATAATCTGAAATAATAAAAGTACAAAGATAAATTTCTCTATTATCTCCTCTCCTCTTCCTCTCTTTTCTCTCTTCCTTTCTTCCTTCCTATCTCTTCCATGAACCTCTCAATTTCATATTCTCTTTTTTCTTTGTTGTGTTCCATAAGACTTGCTTTTATAGAAGCAAATCACAAGCAACATAGTGAAAGGCTTACTATATGCATGTGAGTATTTACCATACACATTACTATATACATGTGGTACTTTACTATACATATTACTATACACATGTGGGCAAACATACCCACTATTTACAACATTATGTTCTTTATTATATGTCTTTTGAGGTTCCAAGGGTTTTATTGCTTGTCTTTTTGTTCTCTTGAGCAATCCTTTATATTCTGCTCATAGGCCTTGTATTGAGCATCTTTAATTCAATAAAATTTTTGAAAACGAGAGTTTCTCTCACAACCTTTGGTATTCCAGACTTTCATCAAGGATGACACTTCGTGATCTCTTTTGGTTATAACTTTCGCTGTGTCTAGTTCACCATCATGCAGAGTGAGACAACGACCACTAATGGCAGGAGTAGAAATAGGTTTACATTCCAACATAGTTGTGCGCTTTAGAAGATCCATAATGTAACTTATCTGAGTAAAATGAAGACCGATGGCAGTGCAAATAATTTAATGGCCCAAGATCCTTCATTAAAAATATTTGTCCCAACTGGTGAATAAGCCGAGTAAAATGAGAACCACTATTTCCAATGATAAGAGTATCATCCACAAATCAATAAAGTAAACAACCACGTAACCGTAAAAAAAAATTAAAAAAAATTTAAAAAAAATTAAAAAAAAAGTGAACAATGATGAATCGGCATGAGAAGACGAAAAGCCCAAATTTTCTCAATGTTGCGAAAAACACTGAAACCAAGCATAAAGAGCTTGTTTGAGCCCATTCAAAGACTGACTTAATTTGCAGACATCCGAAGGGCGTTGCGGATTTATAAAACTTGGGGCTTGTCACATATAAACTTGCTCACTCAAAGAGCCATGTAGAACACATTTTGAACATCAAGTTGACGAAGAGACCAATTAAAATGAATTGCAATAGATAGGATTAGCCTCATAGTAGCATAATTAACAAGTGGACCAAACGTCTCACCATAATCCAAGCCCTCTTTTTATGGAAACCATTAACCACTAACCTGTCTCATAGCGCTCAATTGAACTGTCATGGTGGCGCTTTATTTTGTAACCCGTTTATTTGGAAAAGGGCGCAGTGTGGTTTGTGTGAGTGGTTTTGCGTGTATAAACTGAGGGGACGCTGGGATGTGAGTTGCTGGGAAGATGTGTTAGGTTGATGTGGTGGAGAATGGGACTGGACTTGATCTTGTGGTGAGATGGCATCTTTGGTTTGTTGGAGAGAGAGCTTGAGAGGGAATTGAATTAGCCCAATTGTTGTTGTTGTTATTGTTGTTGTTATTATTATTACTACTATTATTATACGGACGCAAGGATAACATGCGCAACCAAAATATTTGAAAAAGCTATATTGAGGAGGTTTATGAAATAATTTCTCATATGGAGAAATATGGTGTAAAATATGAGTTGGCAAACGGTTAATAATATAATTAGCAGTGTGAAAAGCTTCAACAAAATAAGATTTGGGCAAAGATGATTGGGCTAAGAAAGTAAGCCCAATTTCAACCAAGTGGCGATGTTTGCGTTTGGCTAAACTATTTTGTTCAGGGTGGTAAGGACATGTTTGATGATGAAAAATCTCATTTGCATCCAAAAAGTTGCGAAATTTATGATTAACAAATTCCTTACCACCTTCCGTTTGTAAACCTTTAATCTTGACATTAAACACATTTTCAGCCAAATATTTAAAGGTAACAAACGTAAAGAAAACATCAAATTTCAATCATAATGGACAAAACCAGTATAGCGAGAAAAATCATCCACAAACACCGCAATGTTTAAATTCAGAAGCAAAAAGAGACGGAGAAGTAAAAACATCATAATGAATTCATTCTAAAAGAGAAGATGACATAGATGGGGATAAAGAAAATGGTAACTTATGACTTTTACCAAGAGGACAAAATTGACAATTTGTTCCTTTTCATCTATTCGGGACGGGCAGGCAACTCACATACATTTATGAGAAATTGAGCCTTAAAATGGCAGTTTATTTGGAAAAATTAAATGTTTTAAAATTGAAAAAAAAGGATGGCCTAGCCTAGAATGCCACATAGTGTCAGTTCACCTAAGAAAGCAAAGACACCATGAGTTTGATTAGCAGAAAGACTGCTCCGGCCTTTTAAAAGGATCATCCCCATCCACAAATCCTACACATAATAAAATTTGAGATGTAACGTAAAGAAGGAATGGTTATAATCCGAAAAACGGTTCATGGAAGTCACATTAGTAGATGCTTAGGACAATCTAGGGCCAATTTTTTGAAATTTTCAAACCTGGACCCCCATGCACACCACGAATTTGATCGGTTCCATGATATTCACAAGGATTGTGAAGTTGTCCCACATCATTAGTTATGTGAGAATTAGCACAAGAATCAAATAACCAATTATGAACGGAAAGAGTAGATGTAGAAGCTCGAGAAAAGGGAGCAGCATCAGCATAGGCTTGAAAAAGGAACCCGACCTTCATATTGTAGAATTATCAGAGAGACGGGCCATACAGCCCATTTCCAACAACACCGATATTGTCTGAGTATATCCTTTTGCTACCAACCTTGCTTTGTACCTGTCGAGTGATCCGTCAGCCTTGTATTAAATTGAGAAAATCCATCGGCACCTAACTGGTCTTTTCCCTTTTGGCAGCTCCACTACTTCCCATGTATTATTTTTCTGTAGTGCTTTCATCTCTTCATCCATTGCTTCAACCCATTCTCGAATCTTCAAGGCATCCCCTACTCGAGTTGGTATTTGGATTGACTGCACATTATTCACCCAAGCTTGACGCAAGTGAAAGATTTTTACATGACACATAATTGGTATTAGATACTTCACTTTTCCTTCTGGAGAAAACTTGTCAGGAGGTACACCACGATTTTGCCTTGGTAGCAACTTATATGTACATATAACATCATTAGTTACATGAGCATCAGTAGTAATTACCTCAGCGATATTCAGAGAAGACGTATTGGATGACAACACTATTGAGCTAGAGACAGGGGAAGCATCTTCGGCACAAGTCTCAGGGTTGCTAGCTTCGGCAGTAACCTACGGTGAAGTTACGTTAGGTTTGGCAATAGATGGCCGAACAGCACAAGGACTCTCAACACATTACTCTTCGACAGTCAATGGCTGAGCACCTGCAACAGTCTCGGCAGGAAGAGACCGAGGTTTTGCAGCACCAGGCACGATATTGTCAGTGTCACGGTGCACTCCCCTCGAAATAATTACATCTTGTACATCCAACCACCCAACATCACTATCAAGATCACAAATACTAGCATTCACCCCCTTATGATCAGAAGGTGATGATACTAGAGTATAAAAATATTCTGATTCAAAAAAAGTCACATCCATGGTTACATACATGTGTCGACTTTTAGGGTGGTAGCATTTATAACCTTTTTGTTGGGATGCAAATCCAACGAAGAGCACATGGATCCAATTTACTACGATGAATCTTGTGAATATGAGCATACGCTACACATCCAAACACATGAGGAGTTAGGAAATTGGTGGATACTATGGGAACATGTTCTGATAATACTTGAAGAGATGTATGGAAGTCCACAACCCAAGATGGCATGCGATTAATCACATACACGGCATAGGTAACGGCTTTAGGCCAAAAACGTTTAGGCATGGATGCACCAAAAAGCAAGGCACGATCTTTCTCTCAGCAACCCCATTTTCTTAAGGAGTATGCGGACAAGTAGTTTGATGAATAATTCCACAATCTTGTAGAAACCGGGATAACTCAGAATTTATATACTCTCCACCATTGTCAGAACGCAAAACTTTAATATAAGAGGAATACTGAGTTTTAATCATCTGTTGAAACAGACGAAACACATCACAAACCTCACTTTTATTTTTCAACACATACAACCACGTCATACAAGTACAATCATCCACAAAAGTAACAAACCACCTAATTCTCAAAGTAGTACTAACAGGGGAAAGTCCCCACACATCAGAGTGTACTAGCGCAAATGGAGAATATCTTCTATTCATACTTGGAGGGAATGAAGCACAGTGACTTTTGGCTAAAATACATACTTCACATTTCAATTCTGAGTCTTCAATACCACTGAACTAATCAGGTAATATATGTTTCTAATAACCAAACGATGCATGCCCCAAACGACAATGCAATAATAATACCTTCTGTAGATAACTATTACATGACGCATGAACCAAATTAACTCTTCCATGAACCACATCATCCACGTAATATAGCCCTTCTCTCTTAGTGCCATGCCCAATGATCTCCTTTGTTTGAATATCCCAAAGCAAGCAAAATGAAGGATACATTAATACAACCCAATCCAATTGTTCAGTGACTTGAGGTACTGACAATAAGTGATGGGACAATGATGGAACCAATAAACAATTATGTAAGGGAAGAAAGGGTGTAAGAGACACTGTTCCCGTGCCAACAACAGCAGCAGTAGTACCATTGGCAGTTGCCACACACTTTCTATGAGGATCTTTCATGGACTGAAACAAAGTTCTATCATATGTCATATGATCCGTTGCACCGGAATCTAAAATCAAACTTGTATTGGTCATTGTAATCACACACGATAATAATACACGGCAATTATAGTACCAAACAAATTACGGAACCACCTGCTACAAGAAACACAGAGAACAGCACTTGAAAATCAAATTACACTTCCAATCCCCAATTTTCCCTTTATTATGATCAACAGCATACGTCATAAACAGAAGGGACAACCCCTTTTTTCCACGCAGCAATTTGGGAAGCAGCAAGAAAAGCACACTTGCAATTGTGCACGACACACGGCATTCCATGCTGATTGCACAGCACAAAACCGCAAACAGAATTGCTGCAGTACAAACACACGGCAAGTGCAGGAAAAACACACCAGCACTGGTACGGCAAGAGCAGGAAATACAACCCTTGCAGATTTTTCTTTTTTTTCCTTCTTTTCCTTGGCAGCAGAATACCAGGCTCTGATGCCAAATAGAATTTTACGGCTTAATTTTCATGTATTGCATAATTTGGTATATAAGTACATACAATCCTTGTTCTCCAAGGAAACAAAAAAGGACACAAAGAGATATCCTTCCTAATAAAGAATTCTAATATTTACACAATATTTACATTCCTATTTTCCAAAGACTCACGGCAATACATATAACACGTCGAGACGATTGAAACAATACCCGAGTGACCAAACCGTTGACAAACTTGGCATTCAAAACGCCCAGAAGAAGAAAACCATTAGAAAAGCCTTGAGTTGGGCCAGGAGCAGGGCCAAGTAAGCCTGTGAAATTAGCTGAAGAATTACGACACAAGCTTCCTGAGGAAGAAAAGGTAGCAACCCCTCCAGAAGCAGAATCTGAGAAATTGGAGCCACGTGAGGAACCACCATGACGACCTATGGAACCACCGCATACAGCAACAAAAGCAAATGTGTCGACATCAGAAGGAAGAGAGAATGCATTATGACGCTGCTCAGCACTCACAATAGCACTTCCAAGGCGTTGTAGGTGATTGGGGTGTCACGTGCTTCGGCAGAAAGGACCGACTTTGCTCATAATAACCGCGACTAATCAGATTCAGAGACGGGAGGTCCAGAAAGAGCAAGGTTGTCATCAAGAACGTTGATTTTGTCTAGGTAATCAGCAATAGAAAGGTCACCACGAGCAGTATTCATTAATTCAGTATGCATCTAGATAATTCGATTTTGAGAGGTAGAGGCATATCGTTCTTTTAAACAAGACCATGCAGAAGCAGGATCCGTTTTGTTGACGATGGTAGAAAGAACTTTAGGGGTAGCGAACTAGTGATCCTGGAGAGAACCATCCGATTAGTTTGTATCCATTCAACGTGTAAGGGATTAAGTCGCCTTATCGTTTTGTTGCCCTTGTCATCAAGAAGGAAGGAACCATGGCACTTATTGTCATGTTGAAAACAAACAAAAAGAAAAGAAGGGGAGAGAATCCTCCTCCTTTGTCGTCTGGATATCATGAAGGGCAACGGAACAAAGTTGATGATCTCAGCTCAATGCTCGTTGTACAAAGCTAATAGCAAATTGTATAGGTTAAAACTAATGTACAAGTGATAACATAATTACAATTCAGCAACATCAGTCGTCAGTTGTAGAAGACAACACAGAAGACACTAGTAAACCCTTATCTAAGTGATAACATAATTACAATTCAAGCAGTAGATTCGTTTTTCAATGCAAGTGTGTCCACGCATTGGCATACTCTCATCTCGGATCCTTATCTAAGTGTCCAATCGTACGCGCTCTGATAAGCTTGGGATTCGTCTGCGATAAGGAAAGAAAACATGTCGAGCAGCTTAATGCTCAGTATACGTGCAAGGTTGTTAGAATTCTTCCTCCTGGTGTCGAGGATCTGGAAAGTCACACCAACAAGTTTATAGTGGAGATTTTCTCCTTCAACTTCACTCAAGTCATCGACTCGACCGTCATCAGCGCGCTAACTGTTAGCGTAAATCAAGCATTACGGCGAATATGTAATCCTCTGCAAATTAAAGACGCATCTAAATGGCTAAAGAGTCTTCGTTCTAGCACACAATTTGGACAAACTTCAATGTAAACCAAAAAATTTGCTTACATAATTAAAACGCATCTAAAATATCAGAATTTTTCGTTGTAACGCACATTTGGGACAAATTTCAATTGCACACGATACAGTTGTGTAGAATCTAATCCTGAGAAATACAAACTGGAAGGGTATTTCAATTTCAATTGAGGTAAAGGAAATATCACATGCGGATGGTACGGGCCTTGTACATGCAGATATAGGCCATATGCCAATCACCTGCAAACAAGCAAAAACTATTAGAGTGACGGACCATTTTAAGGTGACCTAGATAAATGCCAAAGCGGGACACGATCGCTGCCCCAAGACATGGGTAAGTGGGTTTAGGCATTGTTAATTGACAAGTTAACGAGTGAGCCGCTCTGCTGTTATATATGCGCCAGAGAACCACATAGCAGCCCTTAGTGAAATTCATGCTACTATACAGGTTAGCAAGAAAAGAAATTCCAGCAATCCTACCTCCTCCGGAGAGTTTGGTGATGTCTTCCTCCTCCTGTGGGTAGGGATTGTCATCATCATATTGGATCCATTTCCCTTGAACCAACAAAAGAATCCCATGAGTTGAAAGGTTTGTATTGATCACATGCAAACAAACTAGCAGTTATTCCAGAAAACTGACCGCTTTCTTGCTTGACCCAGGCAACATAATGGCCAGAGTCTGCACTACGACCCTTGTGTGTCAGCACAGCAACCAAATCATAAATTCCAGTCATAGCACCTGCAGCAATGGGACGGCGAAATAAGTGCAAACTAAGGACTCGAAGAACCAGAGTGAAACACAGAAGAAGAAGAAAAATCACAAGGTTGATTGACTTTAACCTTCATCTGGTGTAGGATTAGATGATTCTCCACTTCCATTTGAAGATCCCTGCACGCAGAAAAGAGGGTGATGCTTTATACGTAATCAAATAGGCAGTTCATGAGGTTTCTGTGTGAAAGTGTATAGCTAGGTTGTATAATCACCTCCGCATCAGACATCTTGATATCTTTGTCTTTTGAATCAGAGCTCTTTTCACTGGGTTTCAAACCAAGTTTTTTACCTTCCTCATCCCTCAGTCTCTGAAAGTTGAGGTTGGAAATAAATAGGACCAGTACAAAAAAAATAAGTCAATATTTTTTACCAAATGTTAACATAAGTTCGTCAAAATCAAAGAGAAGTATATACCTGACGAGGAGCTTCCAATGTTTTGCGAAGATCAGCTGAACACAGATCAAAAATATCCAATTGCAAAGGGTAATCGACTTTCTGAGATAAGTGAAAACAGTTTAAATTTAATAGGCAGTGTTTCTAATAACACTTTCACAATAAGATATCAGTGCACTAAAGTTGCAAAAAAAACTGTCAAGCATACTCAACACATACGCAGAAATTCTCATAGGAATACTTTCTTTTTCCACCTAAAACAATATGGAAAGAGACAAATGACAATTTGTATATCAGAAGAAAATAGGCATTACCCGCAAAATCTTAGCCTTCTGATTTGATTCCCTTTTCCAGAAAAAGCGTACAAACTGAATGGTCAAGTACCTTGAGGGAAAAAAATTTAACTGTAAGATTCCACTTTTGTAATATTTTTTTGGGTTAAAGTCAAAGGGCAGACCACACACAATTTAGCCACCCATCCACAAACTTGGGGCCGTTTGATAACCATTTCGTTTTTAGTTTATATTTTAAATTTTTGTGCTAGAATAGAGGGAAAGTATATGGGAGAAGTGAGGAGCGGAAAGGGATGAACGGAGGTGGTTGGAAGGAGGATAGAGAAATGAAGAAAATTATATGAAAACAAAAATATGAAAGTGAAAACAATATTGTTTCCAGTTTTGTTTTTTAGTTTTCATTTTGTCTGTCACTCCATACACATTCCTTTTGCATTTCTTCCACCATCCTTCCTTTACCTCTCTTTATTCCACCTTTCTCCTACATATTTTTCCTCTCTCCGTTGCACAAAAAATAAATGAAAACTAAAAATTAAAAAGAAAATGATTTATTAATGAGACCCTTAAATAAGGGCACAAGATACTAAACTGACTACGTGATAGTGTAACTTATTACATGTTGGTGACTAAAATGTTAGAATCAAGAATAATGCATTAAGAATAGTATACATATAGTCATTTTGTACCTCGGAAGGCCATTTATAAGAGACTCCTTGACGTAGATCGCACTACGCCCTAAGGAAGGTGAATTTTTTTCCAATTCTGATTTTAAACCCTGCATGAAGCAGTGTACTATATGAGGACCCTGTAATTACTATAGAGTATCTTGATTATATCATCACATATTCTAGCACACACACACAAAATGAAATGAAGAAGATTATACTTACATGTTTTAACCCTTCATGCAAATGGTTCACCTCATGTGATATGTGGCACTTCAGAGAATAAACTGACTCTGTTTCTGAGCTTTCTTCCCCACTTTCTACGCAGTGCACCCTAGCATTCCACCACATCAATAAATACATGAAGTGGTAGCTTCATTTAATAACTCTTTAACTTATAACTCATAAATGAAATATGAACTTCAACAAGCCAGTCATATGTTGTGCCAGCAAGAGGAAACTCAACAAATTATTCAAACGTCAACTGTTAAATTTTCTTTAAACCAATCATCCAGAAAACTGAAGTATATATGTTAATTTCATAATCACAACAAAGAAAACTGTTACGTAATCTCATACTGCTATTGAGTGTTAGTCAATATCTAATTAGTATACAATAAGTTGATAAGTTGCAGATCTCTCTAACCTGCTAACAAGTTCAATGCCGAAAAGGGCTTTAACAGAGTCTGGACTTTCACTGCAAGAGGACATTATTCAGTATAATTTCCAATATATATGGCAAAAAGCAGACTGGAAACCAAAACTAGGAGAACACAAAAATTGCTACTGAACCTAAAAGAAAGTTTCCATAGATCATTAGTTTAAGGTCATTAAACCACTTTCAGTTCCTACACACATCCAAACCCAGAAAAATAAAATAAAATAAAATTACCCACCTAGAACCTAACGATCTTAGAGATTGAGAAAGGGTGTATAAAAGCTGTGACCAACATTCTTCAGCATCCTGTCACACATTAAGAACAAAAAATTCAATAAACTACCAAAGTAACTAGACTGAAAAAGTGCAGCATTACAATAGGATAAAAACCAAATTGAAAACCTGCTGCATGAAAGTACTATTATGCTGCTGACCAAATTGAGGATACTTTTTGCGTAATACCTGCAGATATAACAACAAACCAACTTGTTTATCTTTCCGCCTGTACTAGTAAGAAACTACCTATAGACTAATGATATCAGGCTCCATGACAAAGTTTCTATGCCAAAGTAGAATGCAAGAATTAAGAATATACTGTACAAGTTTCGTAAGCTTCATTGACAGATGAAACATGTTCAAGAAATTAATTAAAACAGTGAATAAGGATAACAAACCATCCAAAATTGCATGGGTGCCACAGCCTTGACACTTTTATCCAGTTCACTAAATAAATCACGAGTTGCAATAGTCAACATATGAGAAGTCTGATCCACATCATTGCTTCTTCCAGAATGTGAATACCTGAAGAAATAATACACTGTCAGCACTAGTCTGACAGGAACAAATTTTGAAGTAAATTGAAATACATTCTTTAACTGAAGACTTACTTGATCAAAGCTGATTTCAACTCTGGAACAGAATGCAGACACTGTATGGTGGAGTTCATATAACAGGTGTTTCCCAGGTTAAATAGACCAGCACCGTAACCCTGGAAATAAAAGTAACATAGGTTGAAATAATTTATACACAAAGCAAAAAGAAAAGGAAAAAATATTGAAGCCCGAAACAAAATCATGGAATTTAGAAACGCATAAAAGTCTAACAAGTTAAAATTACTCAAAAAAAAAAAAAGAGAAAAAGACGCAAAAGTTCATTTATGACTGAACCTTCAAATATGTAAAGGTGGCATAATTGAGAATGCTCTGAAGCCATTATTTCTGATAATGATTCACATGCAAATGAGAATAAAATAATGTATTGGTACTACTAGTCAACAAGGAACGTACCAGAACAGTACAGCACAAAATCCTAACTAATGTCATATTTACAGAAAAAGTAAGAAAAACTCAAAATGTTACAGAGCCACTAGCATATCATAATAACATCACAACATCGAATTAAAAATATAAGAGAAGTTTGCAAAACTCTAAATGAAAGAGATGGGAGAAGTTTGCGGATAAATATCACAAGTGCATCAGATTAACAGCACGAGGTCCACTAAGAAGAAATAACAGCTTTTAAAATCTTCAGAACAAGTACTTAGTACTGGACACACTAAGAGCTTGTTCAGCTATTTAAATCTACCGAACACAAGTACAAAGTACTTACCAAGTTAAGCGCTTGTTCTTCTTCTGGGAGATCTTCAGCAAATACAATAGCCTTCTCTGGAGCCTTGACAACCTCATCTGCTGTCCCCATCATCATCAATTTTTGACCCTACAAAAAGTATATATTATCGTTCATTTTGTTTTCTTGTAGGAAAGGTTATAGATTTGTGATTAAAGCAACAACAAATATGAAGCAGATAAATATAATACTAATTGTGATTCGCTTCAAAAAAAAAAAACCCCACCTCTTTTACTCCTAGAGTCGACCAGTCTGCATCATCCTACATTTAAAAACATACAAACACAAAAGAAGGATTTACTTGACAATTAAACAAGACATATATAATGTATATATGAACACTTTCACTAAGCCTGAGCAATCTATCTACCTTCAATAAACCACCTTTAACCATTATCTTCTGTCTTTCAGGAGGTACCCCTGTTAAGTCGTATAGTTGGCATTTGAATACATAAGGTGGCTGAGTGGTATCAATTTCCACAGCTTTCAACAGCTCCTTTTGCCATTTTACACTCACTGCAAATGAGTAATAAATCACTATTGTCAATAATGTAATCTACAAACCAAGTTAAAAGTTACAAATCTACAGAACAACATATGAACTTATGAAGAACCCATTTATGCTGTCCTCAGATTAAGGTAATAATAGCGTCTGGAAAGAGAAAAAATTTGATACCGAGCTAAAACTAATGCAATCGAATCCAACAAGTGTCTGGAGTCTTGTAAAACTGAGTTTTCAGCAACGCCTTAGATTGTTCGATAGTATGCTATGAAACATTGTTGCATAAGATGAATACAGCAAAAAGAAACCTAAATTGACTAAGAACTTTATACGTGCAACAGAACCGCTCCACTTTAAATATGAAAACCCACATTAGAAATCCCAAATTCGGCTAAAAGTAAAACTAGTTCATTCATTTAATAAGAGTCTGGAGTCTTGTAAAACTGAGTTTTCAGCAACGCCTTAGATTCTTCGATATTACACTATGCAAAATTGCTGCATAAGATGAATACAGCAAAAAGAAACCAAATTGACTGAGAAATTATATGTGCAACTTAATACGAAAAACCCACATCAAAAATCCGAAATTCCTCTAAAAGTAAACTTAGTTAATTCATTTCTAATAAAAGTCTGAAGTCTTGTAAAACTGAGATTTCAGTAACACCTTCGATTCTTCGATAGTATGCTATGCAAAACATTGTTGCATAAGATGATACAGCAAAAAGAAACCAAAATGATACGTAACCGAACCACTCCACTTAAATACGAAAACCCACATCAGAAATCCCGAAATTGCAAAGACCCAGATCCTAATTTCGAATTACAACCCACAAATCCAGCTCAAATTACTCAAAAAAAAAAAAACGGACGAACAAACTGCTTAGTCGCGTCAAATACCACAAACTCCGGTAACCCAGATTAAAAAACTGAAAGAAAACCCCTAAATGCGCCCCAAAAGTGAAACATTAAGCGCCAGAAATGCTCGAAGAAAGAATTGAGTACGAACACCAATTTGGAATAAAAATAAAATCAATAAATAGTATAACTTGGATGAGAAATTAAACACGAGAGGCGCTCTTACCGTTAAGCATCGCGGAAATGGTTTGGAGCTTCTAAGATCGGTGAGCGACGGAGGTTGGCGTTTTATCAGAGTTTAGCTTGTACAACAGGCAAAGACAAATGTGCTTCAATGTTCTACGCTTTCAGGCCTTCGTTTTATAGAGAGCGAGTCCGGACCCGAGTTTTCGAGTTCGTATCCGTAAAAAACAGATAAGATCACAGGAGATGTCAAAAAAAAATAGGTAAATGTAAATTTAAAAGCTTATGTGGTAATCTCGAATTTTCCTTTTGCTCAAACTCTTTTTTTTTTTTTATTTAATACAATGGGCACACCAAAGTGTGTGAAAAAAAATTTTATTTTTGTTTTTGAAATAGAAGGAGAGAGGAAGAGATATATAGAGAATGTGGGAGTGGAAAGTTTTTTTTTTGTTTTTTAAATTAGAAATATGTTAGGATTACATGTAGGTGAGGCTTTGAAAAAATACAGCAAAATTTGGTTGTATAAAATTACATTTTGCCCCATACTTCTTATTCATGTTCTGTTTTAATTAGAATGTTAAACTGGTAACTTCATAGGGTTTTGGTTGACAATGAGTGTTTTATTAATTAGTAGAGATAAATATTTGTGGAGCTCATTGTTTAAAATAAATAAATAAAAATTAATTTTCATTATCTATGATTGGTGCATTAAGATCCATACAACAAAATATTTAAAAATAATTTGACGTCAAATTTTTTTCATATATCAAAATTGGCATCACATAATAGATATGTCAATCCACATAAGATTGGCATATCGGTTGGAATTTCAATCTAACTTATAATTTTATCTTCTATCATCATCTTATGTAAAGCCAACAACTCCTTTTGGAGTCACAAGTTTCACCAAAAGGTTTTGGAGAAAAATGCCCCCCAAAACAAAATATTTCAAAAGCAATCCAAAATAATGCACCAAATAATGCAAGGTATTTTCGTCATTTTAACAGTGTTTTTTTAATAATTAATTTTTTTGTACAGTTTTTTTTAATTAGTACCTCACAATAGGCTAGCAATAATATAATTAAATCAGTTGTTCATTAAATATTATTTTTTCTATTTTTAAACACATTCAAAACGTCTTAAGAGACGTGTAATACCGGTTATAAAAAAGATTTTTCGCACGCGCATAATAATGTGATTAAATTAGTTGTCAAATGATGTTTTTTTTTCAAACAAACGATTATCTACACTAAGGGGGAGGAGGTGGGCTTAGCCTCACAATGGGTTAGCAATAATATGATTCAATAAGTTGTTTATTAAATATTATTTTCTCTATTCTTAATGTAAATTCAATAGAATGTAGATGGAAATTGAAAAACCGATTTTATTATATGAATTCAGTTGCTTTGATTGGTTTGTGAGGGCTTTTTTCTAGCATGATCTAAGATTATTCATTTACTTCAAATATTTGATTTTCCTTTGTCAATTCATGCATATAAATACATTTAAAATGTGTAAGTCACACGTAGCACGCCGTGATTCAAAAAATGCCTTTTGCACACGTGTGAGCGCGTGCATGAAGGCTAGTATATATAATGCCAGAAGGCCATATAGGTGAAGCATTTTGAAATGCCAAGAAACCTGACACACCCAGACCTAAATCGAGGCATGTTGGCCGTCATGTGAGGGTGACGTATCCATGTGCGTCATACGGAAGTGAAGGTGATAAGATAATATGGGTAAATAAAAACCAAACTAACTAACTTACACTAGACTAGTGTATAAGTACGAGTGGAAGTATTGGAGTGTAGATACACATAATCAGAGCATAGGTACCAAGGTGCAGTCCAGCAAGCTAAATACTAATTATACAATATATGAAAGAAAACCCTACATTGATGGATGTCTGTCAGAACCGCCGCAGAGTCCTCGTGAGTCACCAACACAAACTTTTATCTAGAACCTGGAGGGGCGCAAAACAGAAAACGTGAGTGGGCAAAAACAAAGCTTTCAAAAACCATTTCACTTTTCAAAAGTAATAACCCCTCATCGTAAAACCCGTATAATTTCCCAGAAAATATTAATACATACGTATATAGAAATCATGCTCGAGAGTAATGAAAACCAAGTATATGCCATGTCAAGTATCTCAACCATGAAATAAGTAAGTCAGGTGGGATAAATCAATGTAAAATGATATGTCAACCGGAGTCACCTAACGTGACCTGTACGGCTGAACCTATAGCTTATCTACCAAATTCTACACACGAGTTGGAACCATCTAATGTGGTCTGTACGACAGGCTGGGTGTAAATAGGTACGCTCAAGTGCTATGATCACGTGAAGGCTGTGTGAAGTATCACAAGTCACCTACGAGTCGAAACCACCTAATGTGGTATGTACGACAAGCTGGCACCTGCCTTGGATCCAAGGTGAGCGTATGGTGCGGGAGGTGAACGATCACGTGAAGGCTAGGCTCTGGCCTCGGGCGAAGCACTAACATCGAGGTGTAGGATAATGAGCACTAAATGTATCTCAACATCACCAAACACACTACAATCATTATCATCAATATGTACTCACCTGAAGCTTACCTAAGCATCTGCAGCGTCATGCAATAATATGCATATCTATATGAAGGAAAAATTTTGTCCTAGCTAAGAACAAGTAAGAACATTTGAATACACATGCAAACTATTAACACATTAAAGAAGCATGCATTAAAAAACAATTCATAAAACCCATGACTTTCAAAGCCTAGTATATGGTGAACCAAAAGACTCTTTAACAACATTAAAGAGAATTAAGAATTTAGAGATTCTTTACCCTTGAAGCTCATCCTTGTTTACACAAGGGATTCACCCAAGTGGAGGGCCTTCAAGTCACATCCATGCTCCTTGGATCTTCCTTGTGATTTTCCTCCTTTTAGTGCTCCTTTTCTTCTTTGAGGATTTGAGGATTAGTTCTCCAAAACATCAAAAGCTTGATGTCTCTAAGTCTCCACACCAAGGATGAAGTGTGAAGATGAAAATGGATGACTTAGAGAAGAAAAGATTGCTAGCTAAATCCCCTCTAAGTGGCCGGCCTCTTTAGAGAAAATGAGAGAAAGTGTTTCACCTCATTTCACCAAGAAAAACCCTAATAAGAAATAAAGCTATAAAGTTGATTTTATACTTCATTTCAAGTGAGTGGCAAACTTGTAATTAATCCAAATTTGCAAGCCCTCACCCTATGGCCGGCCTTACCTTGTTATTGGGCTAATTTGCCCATTTTGTTTTAGTTGTCATACAACTTAAACATAATGGGCCTTGTGGACCAAAACGCTTTTGGGCCCCGAAGCCCAAAACCAACTTAAAAGCCTAATACGAACATTTCGTATAATTAATTAACTAATTAATTAATCTTGACCATTTTTCAATTAAACAATTTAATTGCATATCCATCTTATTTATTTCTTCACTATCATCCTTACTCGATGTACGATCCATTAGGTTCCATTCAGCGAGGTAGTGGGCGATTGTTACTCTTAACGATCGATTGTGAATTGAAACCACATTTCAATTCTCCCTTAAAATTAGTGTTTGCTAATCGTTAGGGCTTCCACAAACCATGAATGACACCTAGCAGTATGTCATGGTTACCCAAGCTAAGTAGAATTGGTTTGAGAACCTATCCAGTTACAACTACAATGCAATACGGTCCTTCTCTAATACAATACTCTTAATCACATTGTTTAAGTGATAGTTTGTTTCATGTCTACTATCCAATGTGATACTTCTCTATATGATTCAATTGAACATGATTTGGAACAAACTTCCTAAGTCATATTCATATGCTTTGGCCAAAGACTCCTGAATCATATCTTAGAGTAATCTCCTTCCACCATGGAAGGTTAGAGATCCCTTGTTGTACATTCATATGCCTACATGACTAGATAGCTTGATCCCAACAATGTCGTGGACAGTCCAATGGAATGCCATTTAACATGTTCAAAGATCAAGGACCTAACCATTAGACATCTATGATGCCTCAGTTCAAAGGACTACTTTGCATATTGCAACTATCGAGTTCTTACATGACATGTTTGTTTGAACTCTCTTTTGATCGTTGTTCAGTGTACTCGATTACTTTTTCGAGCACCTATGTGTTTGTCCTAGTGTCCAACACTAAATGACTTGAGACTTGTCATACTCGTGCTTGAGTCGACATAACACATACTAACCTTAGCGGATTGTCAATGCCCAATTGGCAATCCTATGGCTAGGAACGTTTTAGGAATGAACATAAGAAAAAGGTCTCATTAATCTAACTTACTTAAATCACTTATCTCTTAGATCAAATACATTCCTTGGATTCCTTTATTGCTTAAACACAAGATACAATAAATAGTGATTAACAATAAGCTTTGCCCTTCATTAAACATATAAAAGTTTAATACATTAAGTATTCCGAAAGCTATTACATCAAATGAGTGGCTTTGTGGGCATACTTCCAACAATCTCCCACTTGCACTCAAAGCCATCCTCCCATGTATCTAATACCCATCTTTTCCATATGGCGGTCAAGTTGGATTTGAGACATTGGCTTCGTTAGTGGATCTGCTACGTTATCGGCTGAGGAAACTTTGAGGATGTTGACTTTCCCCTCGGCATCATATCTTCTAATGATATTAAAGCGCCTGTCAAAATGCTTGTTCTTTTGATGAGCCCTGGGTTCCTTGGCTTGAGCTATCGCCCCACTATTATCACAGTACAAAGTTACTGGTGATGTAATGGTTGGAACCACTCCAAGTTCAGTAATGAACTTCTTCATCCAGAACGCTTCTTTGCCAGCTTCAGCTGCAGCGACATATTATGCCTTCGTCGTGGAATCAGCAATTACACTTTGTTTCTTGCTTTTCCAGCTAACAGCCCCACCATTCAGAGTGAATACATATCCGGAGTTGGAACTTCTATCATCGACGTCAGATTGGAAATCTGCGTCTGTATAGGCTTCCACTCGCAACTTGTCGCTCCTCCATAAACGAGGAACATGTCCTTAGTTATTCTTAAGTACTTAAGGACCGTCTTGACAGCTGCCCAGTGTTCTGATCCTGGGTTAGATTGATATCGACTAGTAATGCTCACAGCATATGTGATATCAGGCCTTGTGCATATCATGGCATACATGAGACTTCCTATGGCGGAAGCATAAGGAATAGTATTCATTTGCCGTATCTCTTCAGGAGTCTTAGGTCTCATGGACTTAGAAAGGTGAATTCCATGTCTAACAGGAAGAAAACCTTTCTTAGATTGTTCCATCTGGAACCTACTTAGCACCTTATCAATGTACACAGATTGGGATAATCCAATTAGTCTTCTGGATCTATCACGATAGAGCTTTATCCCAAGTACATAAGATGCATCTCCTAAATCTTTCATGTGGAAGGTTTTGGACAACCACACTTTTACAGAAGAAAGTATTGCAGTGTCATTCCCGAATAGTAATATGTCATCTACATATAACACTAGGAATACAACTGCATCCCCAACGACCTTTTGATAAACACAATTGTCGTCTTCGTTTTGAGTAAAACCAAACGTTTTGATTTCAGTGTCGAAACGAATGTTCCAGCTCCTAGAGGCTTGCTTAAGTCCATAAATGGACCTTTGAAGCTTGCATGCCTTAGTCTTTTCAGACTTGGACACGAAACCTTCGGGTTGAGTCATATAGAGCTCTTCCTCTAGGTAACCGTTCAGAAAGGCCGTCTTCACGTCCATTTGCCATATCTCATAATCATGGTACACATCTATAGCAAGCAAAATCCGAATGGACTTAATCATGGCTACAGGAGAAAAGGTTTCTTCATAGTCAATCATTTCTCTTTGCCTGTAACCCTTGGCTACGAGTCTAGCCTTATAAGTCTCCACGTTCCCATCAACGCCTATCTTCCTCTTGAAGACCCATTTGTTTCCAACAGGTACTATACCTTCTGGAGGGTTTACAAGAGTCCAGACCTGATTTTGATACATGGAATCCATCTTGGATTTCATGGCCTCTTGCCATCTCTTTGAATCAATGTCGGACATTGCTTCAATGTAGTCCCTAGGGTCCTCCTTTGTGTCATTGCCACCTAGAAGGTGCAATTCCGCAAAGTCATTGTCTAAGCCATACCTCTTAGGTGGCTTACTAACCCGTTCAGATCTACGTGGAGCTAGGGGTTCAGGAACAGGGTTGTCAGCTTGTCGAGTGCTTGTTTGTGGTTCATCATTAATCTCATTAATTTCCATCTCTTTGCTTATAGTTCCTTTGAGAACAAATTCGTCCTCTAGAAACTTAGCAGTTCTGGCGACAAAGACTTTCTGGTCGTCAGGATGGTATAACTCATATCCCATAGTTTCTCTAGGATATCCCACAAAATAGCATCTTACTGATCTCGCTTCAAGCTTAGCAGCCTCAAGCTTCTTGACATATGCTTCACAACCCCAAATCTTAATATGATTAAGACTTGGCTTTCTTCCATGCCATATCTCATAGGGCGTTTGTTAAACTGACTTGGAAGGTACTCTATTAAGCAAGTAAGCTGCTGTATATAGAGGGTATCCCCAGAATGTTACTGGTAGATCAGCGGAACTCATCATAGAACGAACCATGTTCATCAAGGTTCGATTTCTCCTTTCAGAAACTCCATTAAGTTGTGGAGTTCCAGGTGGAGTCCACTGTGATATTATTCCACACTCTTTGAGATAATCTAGGAACTCGTTACTCAGATATTCACCCCCTCGATCCGATCTTAGGGTCTTTATCTGTTTCCCAGTTTGCTTCTCAACTTCATTCTTGAATTCCTTGAACCTTTTAAAGGATTCTGACTTGTACTTCATAAGATACACATAGCCAAACCGAGAATGATCGTCGGTGAATGTGATATAGTAGGAGAAGCCTCCTCTCGACGTAGTAGACATAGGTCCACATACGTTAGTGTGGATTAACCCTAGAATTTCAGTGGCACGCTCTCCTTTTCCAGTAAATGGAGATTTGGTCATCTTCCCTTTCAAGCAACATTCACAAGTACCTATCTGGTCATTACCTAATGGGCGGAAATATCCGTCTTTCGACATCTTGCGAATCTTATCAAGGTTCACATGTCCAAGTTTAATATGCCACATCTTTTCTTGGTTAACTTCTTCTCTAGCCCTTTTGGGTTTTGAGGTATTCCCGCTTTCAATACAGTGCATCCCACTATTCGTCTCTAGGTGAAAAAGTCCCTCTATCATATTACCATGAGAGATAATACGATCGTTCAAGTATAAAGTGCAACTCATTTTGTCAAACAATACTGAGTGCCTATCTCGTAAAAGCTTAGAGATAGAAATCAAATTCTTTATACATGAAGGAAAATATAAACAATTTTTAAGTTCCAGGACTTCCCCAGAGGGTAGTTTAAGCATGTAGGTGCCTATTGCTTTTGCAGAGATTTTAGTGCCGTTCCCAACTCGTACTACCATCTCCCCATTGCGCAGTGACCTGCTCCCTGCTAGTCCCTGCATCGTATTACAGATATGTTGACTAGCACCTGAATCAAATATCCAGGAATTGGAGCTCACTGTAAAAGCACTCTCTATGACAAAAATAGTCTCTTCAAAAGTTCGTGTCATAAGGCTCGCAATGCGCACCCTGTATTTCTTCTTCCAACGTTCATCCTTTCCACAATGAAAGCATGTTCCCTTGGATTTCTTTGCCTTCTTCTTATGCAATTTTTTCCTTGTATTTGCATTCTCACTCCCATTGTCCATTTTGAAACCTTTTTCAAATTTACAGCACATGTCAATCATCTCGTTTAAAGAATGATCGAATCTATTCACTTTATAGTTTACAATAAACTTAGTGAAATCATCCGAGAGAGATGCAAGGAAAAAATCTTGGGCCATTTTCCCATCGATGGAAGTTCCTAAACTTTGAAGATCTAGAAAGATCCTTTCCATCTTTTGTCCATGTTTATGGACCGATGTCCCCTTTGCCATTTTGGCATTCATTAGACTACAAACATTTGAGAATCGTACATTACTAGTCTCATTGTCATGCATCTTATGCAAACTTTCAACCATGGCACAAGAAGTGTCCATGTGCTTATGTAGCTTCATAACCTCCTCACTAAGTGAAGTGAGGATTAAGCATTTGGCTTGTAAGTCATCCTCATAGTGTCTAACATAATTTTGACACTCCTCCTTTGAAGCCAGTTTCGTAGGAGGTACATGAAGAGGGGATTGCTTAAGCACATACAATATGTCTTTCACCTTTGAGACATTTTCAATGTGGCGATACCAAGCAAGGAAACGTTGGCCCTTAAGGCCCCTTTTGTCAAGTATAATGGTGGGTATTATTTTAGGCATGTCGTTAACTACATAACATAACAGAAATCGTATTAGATTGTTTGTTTCAAAACTACTTGATTGGGTCTTAAATCAAATAGTACCACCCACTATTTTTGGCAAATTCCACATCCCTCAATGGAATTCGAGAGTTATATTGAATTCTAAGCGGGGTATGGGAGACTCACCATTACCAAGCCCACCTCACGATGATACGATGTTGGTTAGCAAAAATAATGATGAGAGAATAACGCTTTATTCATTTACAACTTTTGTAATTACCCATCCGTTTGGCCTCTAGAGAATGTTGCCTCACGATGATACGATGTCGGCTCCATTGCACTTAGTTAAGTTATTCCCACCATGCTTAGTTTGTGAAGGGGTTCAAGAATAGCCTCACGATGATACGATGTCGGCCATCCTCGTTGCCTACACTCACCTCATCATATGTTTATAGACTCCTCCTGGATGTAAGCACATACTTTGAACTCCCCCATGATAGGGTGAAGCCGGTGCATGAGTCACAAACGATTGGAGCCCACCACGGTGGAAGGCCTACGAAGAGATGTTCAAAACATCTCTCGCTTATCAACTTAATATTCGTTTGTTGAGGGAGTAGTTTTGGGCTACATCAAAATCATTTTAATCTTATTAAAAGAACTTGGGCCTATCACAACTATTGGTCCAAGTTAATATGTATTAGTAGCATATAATACTCCCACTATTTCGTTGAAACAAGCGAGACTATATGGAACTACTAACGAACGCTTTGCATCCTCATATGGACTATATAGTCATATTAGGTTTTAGGATGATTATGAACCGTTTGATTTGATCCAACATGAGCCTTGTGTTGGACCTTGGGTTTAAGGTAGATAGTTGTTGATTTTAGTTACGCATTTAATCTAATTAAACCGTTATTTCCTATTGGGCGTTGGACCTAACTATTCCAATTTGCATACATATAAACAAAAAGGAATACATGAAATAATAATAAGGGCTTATGCCCTTTTACAACACAAATGATGGACTTATGTCCATTTACAACAAATTGAATTAATCAAATTACATTCAAATCTAATCTACTTAACCCAAACATTCGTAATGTAAATCGGCCAATCACATAGCTCAATTATCGAGGCCTTTGGTTCATAATCACCCTTTCCTTAATCAATCACATTAACTAAGAAAGCAACTTAAACAATTGGTTTTTCGGATTCATAGAATTGATTTAAATGGAACTAAACAAAATGAAAATCCAATTCTCATTTAAAGAGACAAAACAATTTGTTCTCATTTTATTTGGGCAAAAAACAATGACCACAACTTTTGGGCCATTTAGCTAAAACAAAAACTTTTGGGGTCACTTTGTAAAAACACAAAAGTCCACAACTTCATGTAATTACAACTAGAACCCAAAATTTTATTAATGTAAAAACATCATTAAAGGAGCAAAACAATTTGTCCTTTAGAGTTTTTGGGCCTTAACGTAAAAACGTAAACTTTTGGGCCAAAGTGCAAATACATAAAAGTATCAAAACTTTATGTAATTGCATAAAAGGCCCCAAAAGTACACCCACTAAGGGGTGGCCGGCCATTGAGTGAACAAGTGCAAAAATTTCTAAAAAGTTTTTGCAAGTTGATTTTATTAGGTGAGATATAAAGGTGATATAGATAGGTTGTAAGAAAAATTTATGTCAAACAATAAAACTTTGTCAAACATTAAAGCCAATAATAATGCTTCACCAATAACCATCACCCATCAAAATTAAACCAAAACTTTATGAAAAAACATAAAACTTTTGAATCAAAACTTCAAAACTTTTTGTTCTTGGCAAGAACTTCAAGAACATTGAAGAACACTCATGAAAACTCATAATAGCTCCATGAATGTTTTCACTCACCAAAACTCAAATTTTCACTACTCAAAAGAGGGCTAACATCCTAGTGTACTTAGGGGGTTCCAAAAGTCACTTTAAAACCATTTTAACAAGACAAACATGAACCCAAAAATCACCCTTTCGATTTGGCCGAATTTCCAAACATACATGGCACCAAATTTTAGTTCCAATATTCATGCTTAAATGAAATACATCTACAACATTTGAGATGCTAAATTTTCAAGCAAAATTTATATTCAAAAGCAAGAACAAAGCTTGTAACATTTACAACATTTAAATCACAAATCATGAAAATCACAAAACCCAAAAGGATTCACCATAAACTAGGCTTAGGCTCTAATACCACTTGAAGGAAAAATTTTGTCCTAGCTAAGAACAAGTAAGAACATTTGAATATACATGCAAACTATTAACACATTAAAGAAGGCATGCATTCAAAAACAATTCATAAAACCCATGACTTTCAAAGCCTAGTATATGGTGAACCAAAAGACTCTTTAACAACATTAAAGAGAATTAAGAATTTAGAGATTCTTTACCCTTGAAGCTCATCCTTGTTTACACAAGGGATTCACCCAAGTGGAGGGCCTTCAAGTCACCTCCATGCTCCTTGGATCTTCCTTGTGATTTTCCTCCTTTTAGTGCTCCTTTTCTTCTTTGAGGATTTGAGGATTAGTTCTCCAAAACATCAAAAGCTTGATGTCTCTAAGTCTCCCACACCAAGGATGAAGTGTGAAGATGAAAATGGATGACTTAGAGAAGAAAAGATTGCTAGCTAAATCCCCTCTAAGTGGCCGGCCTCTTTAGAGAAAATGAGAGAAAGAGTTTCACCTCATTTCACCAAGAAAAACCCTAAAAAGAAATAAAGCTATAAAGTTGATTTTATACTTCATTTCAAGTGAGTGGCAAACTTGTAATTAATCCAAATTTGCAAGCCCTCACCCTATGGCCGGCCTTACCTTGTTATTGGGCTAATTTGCCCATTTTGTTTTAGTTGTCATACAACTTAAACATAATGGGCCTTGTGGACCAAAACGCTTTTGGGCCCCGAAGCCCAAAACCAACTTAAAAGCCTAATACGAACATTTCGTATAATTAATTAACTAATTAATTAATCTTGACCATTTTTCAATTAAACAATTTAATTGCATATCCATCTTATTTATTTCTTCACTATCATCCTTACTCGGTGTACGATCCATTAGGTTCCATTCAGCGAGGTAGTGGGCGATTGTTACTCTTAACGATCGATTGTGAATTGAAACCACATTTCAATTCTCCCTTAAAATTAGTGTTTGCTAATCATTAGGGCTTCCACAAACCATGAGTGACACCTAGCAGTATGTCATGGTTACCCAAGCTAAGCAGAATTGGTTTGAGAACCTATCCAGTTACAACTACAATGAAATACGGTCCTTCTCTAATACAATACTCTTAATCACATTGTTTAAGTGATAGTTTGTTTCATGTCTACTATCCAATGTGATACTTCTCTATATGATTCAATTGAACATGATTTGGAACAAACTTCCTAAGTCATATTCATATGCTTTGGCCAAAGACTCCCGAATCATATCTTAGAGTATTCTCTTTCCACCATGGAAGGTTAGAGATCCCTTGTTGTACATTCATATGCCTACATGACTAGATAGCTTGATCCCAACAATGCCGTGGACAGTCCAATGGAATGCCATTTAACATGATCAAAGATCAAGGACCTAACCATTAGACATCTATGATGCCTCAGGTCAAAGGACTACTTTGCATATTGCAACTATCGAGTTTTTACATGACATGTATGTTTGAACTCTTTTTTTATCGTTGTTCAGTGTACTCGATTACTCTTTCGAGCACCTATGTGTTTGTCCTAGTGTCCAACACTAAATGACTTGAGACTTGTCATACTCGTGCTTGAGTCGACATAACACATACTAACCTTAGCGGATTGTCAATGCCCAATTGGCAATCCTATGGCTAGGAACGTTTTAGGAATGAACATAAGAGAAAGGTCTCGTTAATCTAACTTACTTAAATCACTTATCTCTTAGATCAAATACATTCCTTGGATTCCCTTATTGCTTAAACACAAGATACAATAAATAGTGATTAACAATAAGCTTTGCCCTTCATTAAACATATAAAAGTTTAATACATTAAGTATTCCAAAAGCTATTACATCAAATGAGTGGCTTTGTGGGCATACTTCCAACACTATACTAATGCACATGCTAAAATGTAATGCAATTGACATGGCATTTAAGAATGTAAATCCATTTAAAATAATTTCTGGGAAAACTGTAAAGCATATATACGTATATATAGAAAACCAAAAACCCACTCACTGGTATGTAGCAGCGTCGTAACCCTCGAGTCTCGCCTGGCTACACTCGTCCTCCGGAAACGTCTCACTTATATGTGAAACAACTAATCCAACATTAATTTTAAGCACATAACCAAAACCGCGTAATAACTTCTCATATGTTGCTCAATTGGGGTGTTTAAATATACCATCATGGCCTACTCAACACCACGAGCATCCCTATATTTTTAGAATAACTTTCTGATGACCCACGCGCCCTCACACGTCGGCCATGCGTAGGCACGTGCTTGGCACGTTGGACGGAACCTTTAACGCCGTTAGAGAATATTCCGCTAAATAATAGAATATTTCGTAAAATATACCTGACGCCATTAGTATATTCCGTCAAAGTTAACAAAATATGCTCCTTTTTTCTCCAGTGTTTCACCGAGATCCAAATCCGGCCGCCCCTGCGTCACTAGATTCTGGAAAATCTTTAAACCTTAATATCTTCCTCGTTTTTCAACCAAATTTCACAAACTTTATATCAATTTGAAACCCTGAACGAGTAGAACATGATCTTACCTCTCAGAGGTCCTAAAACTGACGAAATATAGTCAGAATATATCTTGAATATTCCGGTCAACCTGTAACTTAAGGAACTGGCCTATCCTGACGTCCAAAACCTTCCAAAAATTGTTCCCAGGTTTCTATGTAGTAGTTTTAAGACTCCCTTAAGCTTTAAAACTCCGTGAAATAACCACGATCATGACGAAGCAACAAAGCACCATGTCGAAGCTCTTAGGTTCTCAGGTTCCCGTGATCTGTTCTTTGATCCAATGGTATGGATGGGTTCGTGAAGTCACCAGAAACACGTTGGTGCAAAGCTCAAGCTCGATCAAAGAAGTTTGGATGGTGTTTGAGAGTTGAAGGCTCGGATCGTACAGACAAGGGAGAAGAGTTGAGAAAAGAGAAGAGAGAAAGAGAAAGAGAAGGTTTGCAGGTGTGAGTGTATGTGTGTGTTACGGGATTGGGCAGAAATAAAAGAAACAAAGCCTTGATTGGGCTATGGAATTAGGGCCTAACAATTGGTCCAAGGTTGTAGGAAAAGAAAAGAAAATGATTGGTAGATTAAGTGTAAAACCAAAACTTATTCATCTACACCTATTTGTTCGTAACTTTTCCGTTAAGTTACGAACTCGATTTGATCCTAATTTGCGTCGATGCTCTCGTGACGTCGAGTACAATTTGATCACATTAGTGAAAAATTAATAATTTGAAACTATATACGTACATCCACGTCATTAAGCATCGGGCCATAATCGTCATTTCACACATTCAAGGATAAAAATATATAATTATTCGAGATGGGTCGTCACAAAACCCCCTTAATTTCCTTCACAATTAAAATTCAGAAAAATAAAAAAATGAGGACAAATTGGTAAACAATCATAACTACAAAAAGAATGTATTAAAAAATTAAAAAAAAATCTAACAATGAAGTAGATACATGTTGTTTATGTAGTGAAAAAGTCAATAAAAAAGGTAAAAAAATGGAAGAGAAAAGGGAAAAAAAATGAGGTTATGTGTTCAACCTTCAAAGAAAAAGCACGACAAGTTAGGGCTAGTTTGGTATTGTTGTGCTTTTAAAAAATAATTGCTTTTGTTGTTCTTGGAGAATAAACAGATGTAAATTAAAGTTGTTAAGTGTTTGGTAAATCCTTTTTTGTAAAAGTGCTTTTAAAAAATTAAAAAAAAAACAAAAAAAGCAATGTCTGAGTATTTAGTAAACTTTTATATAAATTGCTTTGATAATGTTAAATGACACACCCTAACCCGGAAAGTCCACTTGGACTCCAAATCGAGTTGTGCTGGCCGACACCAAGAGGGTGACGAAGCCATAAAGTATAGTGATGTGGGAAAAATGTGAATAAATTTAAATCTAAAAGTGTCTAAATACGAGAGTGCGTTGTGAGCGGAAATGAACTCATTTCACACGTGATGTCAAAGCATAAGTAAAGTACAATAGAGTGGATTGAGAATCATACAATTGAAGGTAATCTCCAATACCAAAATTTGCCCCGAATCCTCGTCGATAAGAAAGCTCAGCTAAAAAAAACCTGGATAGTGGAAACAAAGCAAAGGTGAGTGGCCCTGGAAATAAAATTTTAATAAAAACCTTCTAAATCGTTATAACCACTTGCTGTAACACCTGTATAGTTTAAAAAAAATCATACCACGTATCAATGTAAAATCAAAAGTAAATCCATAAATATACCACAACACAGCATCTCATGAGCAATATAAATAATCATGTGCTCAACAAATCAATGCTAGCACATAAGTCGGAGTCACCTATAGTGACATGTACGACTCAAGCATATCTCATTAATCAATGCTAGCACATAAGTCAAAGTCATAAGTCGGAGTCACCTATACCTGTACGACTCATCCATATCTCATCAATCAATGCTAGCACATAAGTCGAAGTCACCTATAGTGACCTATACGATTCATCCATATCTCATCAATCAATAGTACTATTTCAGCCGAAGTCACCTAACGTGACCTGTACGACTAACCCTCATCCATCAATAGTACCATGTCAGCTGGAGTCACCTAACGTGACCTGTACGGCTGACCCTCATCACAACTATACTCACTGCAATTTCTATCATCAATAAGTATTCACCTAAAGCTTACCTAGGCGTCCGCAGCGTCATTTGGCATAACCACTTTAACATCCCAACATTCTTAATCAGAACTAAACCCAGTGATAGACCAGGATAAAATCATGGTTAATCTCTACGCTGTTAACCATCATAACTTCTTTCCTTAAAGAAACCAAGTACCATATTAAATTTGGATTGTTTTATGGTGCATCTAACTGTCTTGTTAGACTGCCTACGTACCCTCAAACGGGATCAAGCCATTCGTAGTTTAACTTAGTATTTCAAAGCATTCACAATAATTATATGTCGATAATATGCATATAGATATACCATAATGCAATCTAAAACTCAACCATACCATAGTATTTTAACCTATATATATATATAACATGGCATAAAATGCATAGAACAATCTAAAAGCATTTGTGGAATTATCAGTCATATCTATATACGATAAAAGGAAAAGACCCACTCACCTGAAGTCCGCACTACGACTCCCTAGCACAAAAATCGAGATATCACGAACCATCGTCGCCTATAACAATTATCAAATCACATCTCAGAGTTCTCATCAATAAAACACATAACTTATATAAAACATATCCCCAAGGAAGTTCTAGAATGATTTGAGACCCATTGACCAAAAATCAATCGTTGATCAAAGATCGACGGTAAGGTCCACAACCCTACATAACTCGATCCAGAATATCCACATCTCAGATTTCTGATCCATAACTTCCAAGGATCCACATTGTGCTTCTAAAACATCATACTAAAGTTTCATTACAATCCAACGGTTGGATCTCCTCTAATTGTCAATTCAAGTGGTGGTCAATGTTTTATTTTACGAACTTACAATTTCAATTTGGGAAGATCCGTACGTCAGATTCTCAATCCGTAAGTTTCTAATATCCTCAAATATTACATACCTTAATGGAACTAGGTTCAAACGACGGAAATTCGTTAATCAGACTACACATATGGAATTAGAGAATCAAATTTAATCTAGGAAGGTCAGGGGATGCCTCAGCCCATGCGTCGCCGCCACTCATCGCCGTACACAGCGGTCGGCCGCCCCGACTCGCCAAAAAATCTAATTATTTCTAAAAATTTCCAAATTTTGCCATAATGAAGATCTCAATGAGTAGAGAAAGTTTTATACTTGTGGCCAAGTCCAATTTGGCCGGTAAAAGCCCCAATTTCACTCAAACCGCCAAAAACCCTAGAAATGGGTGGCTTTGATCCATCACCTCCAGCGCTCTGCCGCCCCTATAGTTGTTTGGGTTTTGTTACAGACCTCAAAATGAGTATTTTGATGGTGGTGGTCGACTGTACTACGTTAAAAAATGAAGGAATTTGGGCCTTACACCCACGAACCCGCCGATAAGTTTATCTCGAAATCAAACCCATTTAACTCAGTTTTTTGATGAGATTGGAAGAGGAATGAGCGCTTGGTCAATTCTAGGTGGTGTGTGGCTTCTAATCGTCGGAGAAATCGTCTGAAAATGCGTCGAAAATCACGTATGTAGCCAAGTCGAGCCGCGGGTCACAGAATGACCCGGTTTGGCTGGGTGGATTTCCCCATGTTCCTCTCCTTTTCTTCCCTCTCCTTTCTCTCCTTTCTCTTGGTGCTCATTGGTTGATGTGAAATATTCTAACACTCAAATTAAAACCCTATGATTGTAGTTTATGAAAGTAGGGATCGTTTTAGGCCGGAGATTAGAAGGGCTGCTAATCTACACAAATTAAACTCTAAAACACTAAACTAGACTCAAAAACACAAAACTAGACTCTTATGACTTAAAACTGACTTAAATGACTCAAAACAACAACAAACAATAAAAAAGACTCAATTATAGACCTAACAAGTGATTTTGATGAAAATAAAATTAACTTGACTCAAAAGATTAAAAGAAAACATATTATGACTCAACTAACAAGTCTTAATGAATGGGGGGTTATTTTTGACGAATTTAAAACTTAAAACAGAAACTTTCCATAAAACACTTTATAAATACGAATTTGGTGAATTGAAAAGGGCGAAAGGCTAGTTAGAAGGTCCTTCTCCACACATGACATATGCATACAAACCAATTTCCAATTATTATTCCTTTAGACTATGAATGACAACACCCCAAGTTAACCGTGATAGCACAAATTAACCATCAGATTTTCCTTAATTCATTGAATTGGATGGAATACGCATCGCAACCAAATTATCCTTCTTAAGTTCCCTAACTATGAAAAGTATGATAGAAAGACATATCAAAGGTCATTAAGTTCTTTGAAAACCATAAGCATTGATGAGGCATTCATAACTATGAAAAGTATGATACTCCTGCCAAGGATTCACTTAACACAATCATGGCTAGTGACTTCCACTACTTGTGAATATAAGTTCATAACGATTAGGTGAAACTCCCTTATAGTCTAGCATCAAATTCATGCATGCAAATTAAGTGTCAACCCTCAGTCTACATACATAAATAAGTTTTGATAACTCAGATAAGCAAATCACATTCAAGACCCAAGAAACAATAACTGAATGTAATCAATTCATATAAAACATATAATCATGGCTTCGAATTCACCTCTAACTAAAAAGAAATTAGTTCCTCATGTCTTCGAAAACATAAAACCAAATTAAAACAAACATTGAACTAAAACTAAGGATAGAAAGAACCTAGAAACGCTCCAGCATTCCAAAGATTGAATGGCAAGTCACGGCAAAGGGTCTCCTCTCCTTCCTTCCTTGCAAATCTGCAGCACAATTGTATTTTTCTGATGTTTTGGCTCTTCTGTGTGTGGTCCAAGAAATTGTGGTTATAAATATGTATTTATATGCTAGGGTTTTAGCACAAAAATTGTGGAGGAGAAGGATTACCCAATCCTTAGGAAAAAGGACTAGGAAATTTGGCCAAAACTTCTAGAAAGGGATATCTAGCAGATTTCTAGAAGAAAAGGATAAAAGGGTGCAGCACCACTTAGGCAAAGGATAGGGCTTCTAGAAAGGGGTATTTAGGTGATTTAATGTGTAATTGATTCCCCTTGCAGTTGGAATTAAGGTAGGAAAAGATTAGGATAGGATAAGATAAACTAAGGTTAGTTTGGATAAGATAAGGTTGGATAATGTTTTAGATAATGTTCCTTCCTTTTAGCTGATTCCTTATCTTCTTTGTCTTGACTTTATTTTCTTCATCTCCTTAGCATATTCCTAGCCTCTTGAACTTCAAAAACGTCCATCCACCTTGCTCCATACATGTGCTATCCATTCTTGACCCAAAACTGCTCTAAAATGCTCCAAATTGCACTTTCTTGCCAATTTTGTCATTTAGACCTACAAACACACAAAAATAGCTTAAATCACTATAATAAGAAGAAACTAGCTACATAAATGCAAGAAAACAAGCTAACTAAGTCGCTTAAATATGCTCCTATCATTGGTCAATCACCTTCTCTCCTCTTCTCTTTCCCGATTCCCCCTCTTCTTCTTCCTCCTCTTCTTCTTCCTCCTCCTGCTGCCATTCGACAGTTTCTATTTCTTTCTCTGTTTTTTTTCCTCCCAGCCACACATGTGGCCTAATAATTTTGTAGTATAAAATAATATAATATAATTAAAATAGTTATTTCTTCAAAACACTTTCGGGTTCGTAGCTCTGTAAAACTTTAACCGTAACTCCAAATTCACTTCTGATTGCACTTATGCGTTCGTATCATCGAGTACTTCAGGAATACGCTAAAAGAATATTAAGTATGTCTCACTATACGTTGATCAACGAAAGTCAAAACCTTCCTCTAGAGCATTTTCGTAAATTTACACTTTTAAAATTTATAAAATCGTAGAACTAGGGATGGGTTGTCACATTAAATGACTAAAAGAATATAGTATTTAGTGTGATATAATAATTGTTAAAGACTATAATGTAGAGGCAAATATTGTAATTTTGTAAAACATGTGAAGGTATACTTACCATTTGAAAAGTTCATGAAATGAGCATTGATTACTACGCTTTGAAAAAAAATACATTTCTTTTAAAAGCATCTAGGCCCTACTTCTGCTTTTCTACTTTCATTGACAGCAGTTTAAAAAAAAACACACACACACACACATTTTTTTTGTTTTATCAAACACATTTTTAATAAGTTGTTTTTTTTTTAAAGCACCACAATCTCAAACCAACCATTAGCAGTTTTCTCTCAAGGATTCCCACGATCTGATCTCACTTTAATGGGAGATTGAGATTCAATAGTAACTACCCATGTACCCCCAATATTTAGAGATGAATAATCGGAAGGCAACTATTTTTCGTTTTCAGCAATTTATTGTGTGGTTTCCATTCATTCCAAACAGAAAGGCAAACAGAAAGGGATCAACAAAATCAGTGACATATCCCCTTTTTGGTTGTTGGCGTTATGGGTTATCTGCTCTACAGGCAAGGGGGGCTTTTCAAAATCAGGTATAGCACTTTTTGAAATATGTATTAATTTTGTTTGTGCCATTGATTTCAATGAAATTTTGATCCCACAACAATTACTTTGTAAATTTATTTTTTCTTCACTGAGTATGACGAATTCAAGTAACAATTACTTTGTAAATTAATCTTTTCTTTGCCCATTATGAGTGTCAATGCAATTTTCCACCGTCTCTAGTTTTAACGAACATGCACCTGCAAAGCAATCAACACCTTTAATCAAAAACCTAAGCTTCACGCACCCACAAGGTAGGGGTTAGGCCAATAGATCTCCAATGTCTAAGTTAGTTTCTATGAAAAAAGAGTAGGTGTTTAGGACTTTTAGGGGTAGCTAAAGCTTACCGAAATTTGGTAAAGATTGAGGTATTTATAGGAGGGGGGGCGGTCATGGTGTAAGAGTTTTACCCTACACATGGCAGTATCCTATTGGCCAATGTTTATGGAGAGAATATTCTCAAGCTATTAAATAAGAAATAATATCTTGAGATAATGGTGTAAATATCCCTAATTGATTTAAATAGGGATTACTTACTAGAATGGAATCAATTCTTCAATTGGGGATGTATTAAAGATAGAATTTGGATAATTAATCCTTATTTTTAATGATTTGACTTTTCCTTGCCATAGGCATGTAAGCTGTAGGCATATTCAACTGCTTGGACCTTCAAGGGTGATGAGCTGCGCGTGAGAGTATTTGAGAAGCCTGCCTATTTAATAAGGGCAATCTTATTTTTCTTGAGCAAAAGTCCTCATATCGGCTCTAAGATTTTTGAAATTATTTAAGGCTCAACAATGAGGAATTCAATTAACAATTACTTTGTAAATTTATTGTTTCTTTGCCCACTATGACAAATTCAAGTTATGCTTTAGTTTACAGTCTTTTTTCCCCCTTTTCAGTGCATGTACTAATTTTTGTTTTCAGTAGTTTAGTGTGTGGTTTCCATTCATTCCGAAAAGAAAGCGGTTGAGGAAATCAGTGACAGATCCCTTTTATGGTGCATGCATGGGGGGCTTTTCAATATGAGGTATAGCAATTTTGATTTCAATAGAATTTTTATTTTTTGGTTGCTGTTGTTTGGGAAGTCTTTGAATGTAGTATCAGAAGTCTTTGAATGTGGGGTGGGAATGATATGGCAACCATGGACGCATCACCAAGCAACACGAAGAGATAAAACAAAATGGGTGTTTTGAGATTTTGATTAATTTTGCTGAAGTAATGAATAATTTTGAGTACTGTTTTTAGTAATTAATGTTTTCATCTTTTGCTCTCTTTCAATTTTCGTAAATCCAATTAAAGTTTTTAACGAAAATTTTCATGGTTTGTGATGGTTTTACAGACTCATAGGTTGCAGGCTCATTCGTCGGGGCTCGAAGAAAACGAAAGGTGGGGAAAGTCTATTATTGCTGTAGAAGTCCTGTTGGTAGTGAGCCTTGAAGAAAATGAGTAATGAAATGATGGGGAAGGCCAGTGAGATAAATTAGTGAGGATCCAATCTTTCAAAACAAATTCTTCCCTACAAATTGAAAACTCCATCGGGTTAGTAATTCATGTTTACATTTTTCATTCTCTTCCCCTTTTATACCATCTTTTTCAATGGTGTATGAATTGTTTGCTTTCACTTGGTTTCTTTGATGACTCAGAATTGTAATACGAACATGTGCTCTTTCATACATGCGTTCAGTAGTTCATATGCATTTCTAGGGTCATTCTTTCATTTTTAGAATCCTCAACTCCAATGGTTAAAGTTTTTGCATATTATGCTAATGCTTTTCTTTTATTTTCTGTTTTCATGTCACAATTAACAATTCTATTGTCGCATTTAAGAATTGTGTAAGAATTGTTTGACCTTTCATTTAGGCTTATACTAATTGATATGAAAAATCATTTAAAAAGCATATATATGCAAGTACTAGATGACGTACAAAACAAAATCTATTTTATAAAACAATAGCAAATATGTTCAGAGGCTATTTAGTTGGAAGCAACACGAACAAATAAAACAAAATTGGTGTTTTGAGATTTTGATTAATTTTGCTGGAGTGATGAATAATTTTGAGTACTTTTTTTTACTAATTTATGTTTTTATTTTTTTGTTCTCTTTCAATTTTTGTAAATCCAATTAAAGTTTTTAAAACACATACAATTCATGTTACTAACAAAGATTTTGATGATTTTTTATGGTTTTACACACTCATTAGTTGCAGACCCATCCTTTAGGGCTCAAAGAAAAGGAAAGGTGGGGAAAGTGTACTCTTACCGTAGATTTCCTATTGGTAGTGAGCCTTGAAGAAAATGAAAGGTAAGAACAGGTAGACCTGGCATTCGTGTCGTGTTTTCCGTGTTCATGTCGTTTTTGTGTCATACACGATATCTTAATAGGTCGTGTCGTGTAACACCCGTTAAAATAAACGGGTAAAATGACCCGACCCGAAATTGACCCAATAATAATAACAGGTAATATGACCCGACCCGTTACCCGTTAAGGAAAATATATTTTAAATCAATAAATAATCAAATGAAAAACATAATACTAAATAAGTATATACATACCATATTGTCACATCCAAACATAAAAACGCATTTTTCTTTTAAGTATATTTTCACTTACCTAAAGTCTTTAATAGTTTTTTAATTAATGTAGAAGTGTAAAAAAATATAGAAAAAATATAGAAACCCTTGAAATGACAAGTTTTACAACTTTCGTGAAGAGCTTAATTTCGAAATTCACCACTATAATCATATAAATCATAGATCAAAATTTAACCGTTGATTGTTGTTTATATTTACGCTTCATTATTCTCATCAAAATTTGTTTTTTTTTCAAATTTTCTTTTTTGAAAACTTGATCTATTAGAGGATGCAGGAAGATGAACGGTTTGGATCGTTGATATTATATTCAGAGTTTTACGGTTAGTGAAAATATTACTTGATGTTTATAAAGTTTCTACAAACTATATGACATTGACTCATATTTCAGTTAACCATAAATATCGAAACGTGATATCAAAGACCTGAAATGCTCATCTTCTTACATCCCCCAGATGATCATGTTTTCAAAAAAGAAAATTTTAAAAATGAAATTTAATAAGAAGAATAAAGCGTAAATAGCAATCGGCGGTTAAATATAAATTTAAGGTTTATGAATTATAGTGTTGGATTTCGAAGCTGACCTATTCATGAAAGTTGTAAAGTTTGTCACTATGAGTGATGGTATATTTGTTTTTACATTTTTTACACTTCTACAATAATTTTTATTAATTTTATTAATTTTTCCCTCAAATAAAAAACATTATTCATGAAGGTTTGGAGGATTTTAAAAATCTAAACGATAATGTAAGTGTAACCATTATCTACTCGTGGAGGAATAATGATGAATCATGAGTGTTTATATATTTTTTCACATTTTGTATACTTGTATGTATGTTTTCTTAGTTATTGCCTATACAAATACTATATTAGTTTATTTTAATTTTGGACAACAACATGTTAAGTAAAATTTATCCTAGTAATAATAATAAGGAACTCTCATAATAAAATTAAATAATGACTAAAACTCTTTTTTTTTTTAAACTTATATAGAATAATAATACAAAACTATATATTTAATATAGAATATATTGTATATATTAATATGGCTATTGTATTTTATAATAAATGTTTTAGTAATTAAACTTTAAAATTATCAAAATAAATTTTTTCTTAACGGGTCGAAACGGGTTACCCACATGTTACCCGTGTATATACCCATTAAGAACCCGTTATTAACGGGTTCTTAACGGGTCACCCGATAATGATCCGATAAGTTATCGTGTTGACCCGATAAGTTATCGTGTTGACCCGAAACTCATTATTTTCGTGTCGTTTTCGTGTTGTGTCAGAAACTGCCGAGTCTAAGAACAGGGGAAGAGGTGGCTTTTTGCTGTTGGCCTTTTGTTTTCTTCAGTTTGCTCAATGTTGAGACTTGAGAAAATAGCTACTAATATTAAATACCAATTCGATGTGAAAATGTAACCTATCCATGCTAGCATACAAAATTCGCATTCATTTTGATATGTTTCGTTTTGCTTAGCTATAGTAATGTGTTATGGAGTTGAAATAATCTGGAACAAAAAGCCCTGATTCCGATTACTTTACTCCAAGGGGAACGAATGAGAGATAGGAAGCCATGACCCAATGGGGGGCCCAGTAAACCCACCTCTTCTTCATCAGGATGAGCGGCCCAGTAAACCCAGTGGGGGGCCTAGCTAGTGTCACCAAGTTTCTCCTCCGGCGCCTTCATGGACCGAAGGCTAAGAAATCCAATACATTTGGAGGTTTTTTGTTTTCCTTCTTTCGGATTCGTTGTGGAAACTCTTTTGAAATTGAAGGTTATGGCGGAGAATATGGAACCAACCCAGAAAGGCCATAAGAGAAGATAATAAAAAGAAATACAAAACATCCAGATCCAGCAGCAAATATGGAATTGCTCAAGCAAGCCTCAAGGTAAATATTGAAATTTTCTGCTTTTATTGGCAAACTGCTGTTATTACTTAAACTTCAATTCACACATCACTATATTACATAAGATTTGGTCACAGACAGATAGGAGACCGCCGAGCGAAACGAAACAAAGAAAAAAAATACAACACAAAGAAACTAGTTGCCATTGTTGAACAACATATATCAGTTTTGCTAATAAATAAAAACTTTGCTATTCTTCCTATCTGCTATAACTCGTTTGCTAATTCCTCTCCCTGGGCTAGCTGATTGCACGCTACTGTGGTAGTCTCGGAACGGGTGTCAGCCACCACGGCAGCACATACGGGAAGAAGTATATACTCGTAATTGCACTCTTTTCAGCTGTCATTGACCACTCCCTTGAATGTTGCACATAACAATATCTTGGTTCACACGCAGATACCAAACATCCTTGTTATTCGGGTCCACACTTGCCATTGTGAGTGGATATGCATTATTGTGGTACATTTCAGGGTCCAAGGAACAAACCCTGTGTTCTCTCAAACACAATTTCCCATCTCCTTGATCATCTTCTTCTTTCAACTCCCAAACATACAAAGTTCTCCTGACAATGTCCAAGTCATACATATGCAGACGCCCTTCACACTGATCACCTAGGCACTGAATGGAGTGTTCATCCATAGGCTCATCAAATACAATGAAATGACATTCATCATCAACACCGCGGTCTTTACTAGCGGCAGTGATGTTATTGTCGTTGAACAGATCCAACCCAAGAACCAGAAGACGGCCCTTAACGTGATTTGACCAATGCAACCTTCTGTTACTAGCAAAGCCAAAGCGATCAAACATAACATGATGGAGTATATTAAAAGAGAATACCTCTATTATAAACTTATCGGCGGAACGTTCCTTAGCACCAGGAGGAAGAATTCTAACAACCTTGCACCTGTACTGAGCATTAAGCTGCAGGACATGTCGTCCTTCCTTATGGCCTTCCTCATAGTTATAGTAGGGCATATCGCAGACGAATCCCACGTGTGCGACGATGTCCCATCGGGTAGGGGTTGGAGGAAGCGCAACCCAGGTCAAGGTGTGTGGATTGCATATGTAGTACGAACGAGCGAAATATTTGTCGTCAGAGCACAAAACCAAATCATTATACGTCCCTGCCACAAATGGATCTTCTTTCAATCCGTGGAAACCAAATCTTTGAGTTTTTCTTTTGGCAAGGTTGATGTTTTTTTTCCTGATTTTTGCGTAAGTTTATCCTGCCCAGATTATAAAGTTTGAGTGCTTTTAAGTCTCTCGATTGGAATATTTGGAAATTTTGTTAATACTAGTTAATCTAGATGCAGTGATTAATCTTAATATTTTCATTGTTACTGTGGAGTTCCCTCGTTTTTTCATTATTCAGTAGTTATATGCATGTCCTTTCTTCAGTTTCTATTGCTTTGGCACATTTAAATATTTTTAACTGCAGCTGCATTGGTTGCTTCAGGGAGGTTGCAATGTAGAACACTATTTTTTTGTTTTTTTGTTTTTTTTTGTGGTACTTAGGTGCTAATACTATGTATCATTATAACTGCATTTAACATCCAAAATTCCTCTACACCGATTCCCAAATGATAGAACAAGTTGTTTTTCATCCATTTCAGAAGATTCTTCCTAGCACATCTTCAAAATCTATCTTCAATTGCCATCGTTCTTGTGTAGTTCCGGTTACCCATTAGTTGCTTTACATTTTCTCGAACCAATTTGATGCTTTTTATTTCATGACTAGTTTCAAGACTTTTTTTAATGCAATTACCAGAAGGTTGAAGTCTTTTGTGTTGCAACTGTCAGCTGTGTTAGGCCTTTGAGTTGTTCCGACTGTTGTCTTATCCCTTTAATTTGTTTTTGTTCCTTGAAACGGAGCCACTGTGTTAGAACAATGTACAACTACGAAGAACCAGTTAAAGCAAAATGATACTACAACAGGTACGATTTTCAATCTGAGTTTCATATATTTCCATATTTTTAATATAATACCAGTCATTTTCTGACTTAGCGTAGAAGTTAACAGTTTAGTACGAAGTATGGAAGCACTGAACTTGAGATGTGTAATTGATGCAAATTTTTCCACTATAGTCTGCATTGCCTTACAAGCAAATCAGAAATCCTAAGGATACGTAACTAGATTTCAACTAGGGCAATTGCACTAGTTTTGAATTGGAGCAAAACAATAAGTTATATACCACTCAAGGAGTTAGAGTGAGAGAATATTATGGATGTAAATTTTCGTCGTCTTCTCCTTTAACGAAAATGCACTTGCAAAATAATAACACCTAAGTTAAGGCCAAATTTCTATCGCCTTCTCATTTGACGAAAAAGCACTTGCTAGGGAGGTTCTTTGTTAAAGTCTAGAGGAGGTCACCAAAATGTTCTTCTAGAAGGTCAGTAAATCGTCTATGTAACCCATAACTTGGAAAAAGCTAATATATTTTTCGTGCTTGACGAGGTGACAAAATTAGAAAATTAGGCTCAAGAACCGAGAACGCTTACATCAAGCATGTGATGAACACAATACTGCCTAAATTTATGCTATGATACCAAACTGACACACCCTGACCCGGAATGTCCACCTGGACTCCGAATTGAATTGTGATGGCCGACACCCGGAGGGTGACAAAGCCATAAAGTGTAGTAATGTGGAAAATGTGAATAAATTTAAACCTAAAAGTGCCTAAATATAAGAGTGCGCTTGTGAGTGGGAATGAACCCATTTCACATGTGATGTCATAGCATAAGTAAAGTACAGTAAGGTAGGATCATAATCATACCGTCGAAGGTAACCATCTATACCAAGATTTGCTAAGAATCCTCGTCGACATGACAGCTCAACACTAAAACCTGGAGGGGCGAAAAACAAGGGTGGCCTAAAAATAAAGTTTTATAAAAATCTTTTCGAAAACGTAATAACCCCTCGCTGTAAAACAAGTATAGTTTTCAAAATATACATACTACATATAGTAAGAAAATACTTACCATAGCCTACAATATCTCAATAATTCAATACATCACAATATTTCGTAACTAAACACATGACGTCCGTAATCACATAACGTCACATGGGCAAACATATCATATCAAGTGCTCATCGACACATGCTGACACACAAGTTCATGCAGAGGTATTCTAACATGAACATGACTGGGTGTAACAATGATATATGCTATAGTACAACAATCACATGAAGACTGGCGTTATGCGCAACACATAAGAGTCTTAATTGCCTATAGTAATCTAGGACAGGATTGGCACCTACAATGGATCCAAATTGAGCGTACGGTGTGATGTGCACATACACGTGAAATATTGGCCTTGGTCCGAGCAACTACTAACATCGATACAGTAAACGATGAGCAGATAACATAAATATAGTCATACCACAGTGATTCGATAATTCTAGTCAACATGCTAGTATTCATAGCCGTAAATATAATTATGGCATCAATAGTAATACGCATACCTATGCATCTCGTAGGACGTAGCATGGTTTCTATCAATGTTCTAGATCTTATAAACGTCACGCTAATCTAGGCGTATTGTAGAAAACTCTTTATGAAATGTATAAATGGAAACTAACAATTATATATACTATATAAAAGAAAAGACTCACTCACAGTTACTTGCAATATCACATCTGTTCAAGCTAGGAAGTCGGAATCTCTGATAGTAATCACACCTAAGCACAATATTGGGACCCCATATTAAAACTCAATTAAAATGTTTGAATTTGGAGAAACGGACGGCGGATTTGGAATCAAAGCGTCAAATTACGCTAACAGGGGTCTCAGGCAAATTTTACAAAGAGTCAACAAAAAAGTCAACGGTCAATCCTAAAAGTCAACCGAGATGTCACGGTGGTCAACTATGCTAAAACTTCGAATTTTCATTAAATGGATGTTAAAAATGGATTTGGGACATTGAAATTAGCCTATGAGAATTTTAAAGAAAATTATGAAAAAATCAACACAAAGAATATTTCAGAGAATATTCCCATAATATTCTGAACCCATTTTAGAACTGGGCCGGCTGGAATAATGGCCCAAAGGTTTGGGCCAGGCTTGGGTCAAATACTTGGATTAGGTTTTCGGCCGAGTTTGGGCTTAAGGCCCTTTTTTTTCTTTTTTTTTTCTTCTTCTTCTTCGGCCAGATTTTTCTGGTTAAATTTAAATAGTGATAACTCATTCGTTTCTCAGCCAAAATTATCCCATAATATATCAAAATGAAGCTAGGAAAGTGTAGAACAAGATTGCACATGTTTAGAGTTCAAAACATGACCGAAGATAGTCAAACAATGGCCTAAAAGGTGACTGGTCCATTGGAAATTGGGTAATTGGCCAAAAAACTGGACAAATTTTAAACCTTCATAACTTTGTCAATACTTAACAAAATTGAGTAATTCAAAAATGAATATCATACCTCAAGATGAGGCGAACATATTGGTACCATCCTCAATGGCTAACTCGTCGTGGTTTGGTTAGAATATTGGTCTGAAAGTGGTCGGATGGCCACAGTTTTGAATTTCCAGAAATCTCGAGAAATTCTTTCCCAGGATGAAATCTGCATTAGATCACCCCCTAACACATTTTAAGGTTGAAAACGTTATAAGGGCTTCCAAATAAAAAAGATTTGAGGGTCTCAAGGCATACCTTAGTTGTGCACAGTAGAGTTTTTGCCATGAATAATGGCGGTGGTGATGATGTGCTCTCTGTACTTGTAGAGATAGAAAGAGACGAGGGAGGACATTAATGAAAAAGGGAGAGTGAGAATCATGATATTCACTGATGGCTATGATGGAGTTCGCCGGGAAGGTGGTGTGTGGCGATGCCATTGCACCATCTCGGTACTTACCGAGGAATAAGGAAGCGAGTGAATGGAGAGAATGAGGTAGGGTGAGGTGACAGCTAAAGAGTGGAGAAGTGAGGTGAGGGAAATTTGAAAAAAAAAAAGGTGAGACAGAGTCCCGAGAAGTAGGGGGACACAAGAGAGAGGTGGAGGAATGGGGCGTAAGCCCCACTGGCTCACAAAATAAAGCCACAAAAGAAAAACAGAAAAAATATCTTCCACAACTTGAATTTACCAAAACGTCTTCCACATTCTGAAATTTGTAAAATCTTCGTCGTAATTCCAAATTCAATTCTGCTTGCGCCTACGTGTTCGTATCGTTGAGTACTTCAAGGATACGCTAAAAGGATATTTTGTATGTCTCACTATGCACTGGTTAACGAAAGTAATAATCTCACCTCTAGGGCATTTTCATCAATTCACTCTTTTAAAATTAATAAAATTGTAAAATTGAGAACGAGTTATTACAACATGACTGGTAGCCGAGGTGCAAGATCGGCGTAGTTGGGAGTAATGGTGACAGATCAAGGGTGATCGGGGGCCATGGAGCAAGTAGGCAAGACTTTGAGCGCGGAGTTGAAAACAAGACATGCCCTTAGTTCTTAGTGGTTGGGCTGGTGTGTCCTTATGGTACTTGTTTGCCCCCGGCGTGCGATTAGGCTGAGTTGCTGTGTTTGTCAGAATGGAAGTAATCATGGTATCCTCTAATGTATGTGGGATGGTTTTGTCTGCTCGATGTTGTTAAAGAAATGTGACCTGTTTATATTGGTCATGTGTCGCCGAAGCATTTTGTCAGTAGATTTGTTGCGTTGGAAATCACGTAATCGCTCAGTCAAGAGTCTTTGTACTTCTTCTTAAATTTACCTTTGTTGAGGTAGTAGAGCTCTCGATTGCCCCCAGTCGTGACTTGCTGGTTTAGGCTTCTCTTTCATGTGCTCAGCTCATCTATGTCGCGACTGCGGTACATGTGGTACGTTCCTAGCAAGCGAGTGAATCTCACCATCTGTCGTGTTACCTGCTTCGATGTGAGGTGGATGATACTTCTTTCGGGCCTAGCCATGAATGAACACTTTGCATGGAAGGTTACTCATATTGATTATCGGAATGTGGCCCTAATCGTGAATATATGCTCGTCTATGGGCCGAACAGAGAGTGCACGCTCCTCCGCCCACTAAGACAAGAGTATACGTTATCTCGAGGTCCCAATCGAGAGTGTACACTATCAAAACGCTAGGTTCGTGACTGGTTAAGTGGCTGCTTGTCGTAATGTTGCTGGAGAGGTTTGTCGTCTGCCCTTGTCCTACTTCGGGACATCTCGTATGGGGCACACTTCATCTCAGTACGCTGCAAGATCTGATTCACCAAGGTAGTCTGTTGCGTGAGGGCATTTGTCAACTCTTTGACTTGTCGACACAAGTGTTGTTCGCCATTTGGGGTGGAAAAGCTTGGACAGTATACGTCTCTTTGAGTAGTTGAAGTGTAATGGACTCCAGGTGTGAAATTTGAGTTGGGATTTGTCAAATCTGTGGAGAAATAAGGTGAAATACCCCCGGTTCAATCGTCAATCTAGAAATCTGAAGTAGGACGGTTGAATCGGCTTTTAACCGATTGGGATTGCTAGGAGGGCCACGTGTATGGGCTGCCCCACGTGCGGAGCGTGTGGCCGCGGTACGACCTATTCTGCTTGGTGTTGGGCCGAGGGTGAATTGGGTTTGTGCTGGGCTTGGAGCTTGTTGAGCTCACACTGAGTTGCAACTTTGGCTACTTCTCACGTAGCTCGGGTCAGCTCGCCTTGGGCATGAGCCCATGTGGGCTAGAGTGGCACTGAGCACTGTTACCTTGGGTATACATCCACCTGGTTTAGGGTCTACATCTCCTGGGCTTGCTGGGGCGCAACATTTTGGCCTGCTTCGCTCTGGGCTTGCGGCCTTATGAAGTGGGCCTGGGTCTGCTGCTGCGAGGTGGTGCTAGCCTGAGCTTGCTGTTGCATGGTTGCATGCTCACCAAAGGCAGAAAGCTCACCGAGGGCTGCCACGATGGTGCCCCGTAGGGGTGGTGCCACTCCACTAACCCTTGTGTTAAGCCTCGTGGATCGTCGTGGTGGAGCTATGCCTCGATCTCCATCGCTTGGTCTAAATCCTTGAGTGTAAGAAGTTCCATTCTTTGTGGTTTTCGAATTTCTAGTCATTGTATTTTTCTTTTACGTTTATTCAAAGAACTTATAAAAAATTCTAAGAATAAGAATGTACGAAAAATCTACAAATGAACGAGAAATGAGAAACTTTGACTGCAAGAGTCTTTTTCAAGTGTGTGAATCAAACTCTCAATGAAAGCACCAATTTGTGGATGCAAATTTCCGCTGTCTTCTCCTTTGACGAAAAGGCACCTGCAAAATAATAACACCTAATATTAAGGCCAAAAGTCTCATGCACCTATCATGAATGGGGGTGGGGGAGCTTTGGCCGAAGAATCTCCGATGCTAAAGTTAGAATTTGAGAGAGAAAGTGTTTAGGAATTTTTGGGAAGAGAATGACCTAGCATTTTAGTGGGAAAACATGGCTATTTATAGGGGAGTGACCATGCATTATGCCGACACTTTGCGAGTCTTGGCATGTCGCGACATACAATTTCCCGACATGACAAAGTCCAAGTCTCAACATGAGTTGGAAAAGTACATGCAAAGCTAATGTCTAACAAGCTTCTTTTGCGACATGAATTGGTAGCCAACTTTTAGATCGAGAAACCCTTTACTTAAGTGTCGTCGTTGTATTTTTTGGCTTGGCCAGTGCAATAACAACAATTGCTTTATTGGACTACAAAATATGTTCACATGATTTAGGACCCCAATATTAGACGGTTCACTTTTACCATTCATTAATCGTCTAACAACCCACAAACTATAACAATGGGGAGCATTATATTATGCGAGGAAAATGTCGATATTGAACGCACTGCGACATGCCATTGACAATGTGCATTAGTAGCCATAGCCTCGCTTGTTGTTAGCATAAAGTAAGGCTCGAGCACCTTTTGACATGTCATAGCAAAATCACATGGACCTTTTGACATGTTATAGCAAATCACAAGGGTTTTACTCGCCTCGCTTATTGTCGACATAAAGCGAGGCTATATGTCAAAATACACGACAAAGCTAAAGTACCAACATGACTTGGAAAAAAAACTTGGCAGACTTTAAAATCCCTACAGGCCAAAGTGTTAGGAATTTTGCACAATTGTTGGACAGGATAAAGTGTTAGGAATTTTTGCCCAATTGTTGACTAATAGCCTCGCCTTCAAACACATAAGTAAATGGAAAAGGTTGGGTGGGGAAGGAAAATGGGAGAGATGAATCGAAGTGACGCAGGGCTGAATCTTAGTGGATCGTGGCAGCAAGGCCACTCTGCCACTTACAATACCCCGTCGTGTATTTAAGTCGTCTGGAAAGGATTTTACCGGCCGCTCGGTGGAAATTACAATTCAAGGTGGCCACCACGACTTGTTCGCCATGATGGCTTGACCATCTATATGAGCCTTTAGGGGCCGAGGCCCCTACTGCATGTCGGCAATCAGGAGGCGAGTGCACGTGTCGCTTCTAGCCCGGATTCTGACTTAGAGGTGTTCAGTCATAATCCAGCGCACGGTAGCTTTACGCCACTGGCTTTTCAACCAAGCGCAATGACCAATTATGCGAATCAACGGATACTCTCGTACTAGGTTGAATTACTATTACGACACTGTCATCAGTAGTGTAAAACTAACCTGTCTCATGACGGTTTAAACCCAGCTCACGTTCCCTATTGGTGGGTGAACAATCCAACACTTGATGAATTCTCCTTCACAATGATAGGAAGAGCCGACATCGAAGGATAAAAAAGCAATGTCACTATGAACGCTTAGCTGCCACAAGCCAGTTATCCTTGTGGTAACTTTTCTGACACTTCTAACTTCAAATTCCCAAGGTCTAAAAGATCGATAGGCCACGCTTTCACGGTTCGTATTCGTACTGGAAATCAAAATCAAACAAGCTTTTACCCTTTTGTTCCACACGAGATTTATGTTCTCATTAAGCTCATCTTAGGACACCTGCGTTATCTTTTAACAGATGTGCCACCCTAGCCAAACTCCCTACTTGGTAATGTCTTTCGTTCGGATTGACTTGCGAGCAAACCTTTGTTCCAAAAAGAGGGGCGATGCCCAGTATCTGATTCACGGAATAAGTGAAATAACGTTAAAAGTAGTGGTATTTCAATTTTGCTACGAAGCTCCCACTTATACTACACCTCTCAAGTCATTTCACAAAGTCGGACTAGAGTCAAGCTCAACAGGGTCTTCTTTCCCCGCTGATTCTGCCAAGCCCATTCCCTTGGTTATGATTTCGCTGGATAGTAGACAAGGATAGTGGGAATCTCGTTAATCCATTCATGTGCGTCACTAATTAGATGACGAGGCATTTGGCTACCTTAAGAGAGTCATAGTTACTCCCGCCATTTGTAATTGTAAGATATTATGTGAAATAATATCTTGCAATTAACTTGGCAATTAATCCCAAATTGAATAGGAAAATTGGGATTTACCTTTTGAGTGAGGACTTGATAAGGAGTGATGAGAGGGTTTTGAATAAATACCATTTTGATCTCCTTTGACTCTTCCTTGATTGAGCTGTTATTATCCGTTGTATGCGCGTGGGAATCCCGGTGTGCCTCGAGGGTAATTTTGTCCTTCTCACCCTAAAGTCCATATGTTACCTTCATAATTTTCTTGATTATTTTTGGCTCGACAAATATTGTAAGGGAAAAGTGTGTGCGAGAGAAAAGAAAAGAGATAAAAGTGTATTTCTTGTTCTTATTCTTAAGGAAAACTAATGAAAATGGCTTGAAAACTTTGAGTTTTAATGATAAGGACAAAATAAAGGGTAAAGTGAATAGTACCAGGATTGACTTTTTAGTGTAAAAATGTGGTTTTTCGTTAAAGTGAACAGTACCGGGTGCTTTTCGTTAAAGTTCCCTTATTCTTATAGGTTTTTCGTCAAGTCTTAATCTAGAGGCTTGGCAAGATTATCCGTTGTACTCATTATTGATATAGTAAAGGCTTGTTGTTGCTTACCTGAAGACGTAGGCGCATAGCCAAACTACGTAAATTCTTAGTGTTATTTATCTTGGCTATTTTGTTTTCCATTTTTGAGTTTGTTATGTTTTTTCCATTCTTAAACGCATTATTCACAACATGAACTACATAACTAACGTATCTTATACCTCGCTTGTTTCCATTGGTTTTAGATTGTGATGGTTTGAAAAAAACAACTTATTAAAAAATCTGAAACATTAAATGTGTTTGGTAAAACAAAAAAAAATGTTTTTTTAAATTGTTGTCAATGAAAGTAGACAAGCATAAAAAAGCAGAAGTAGGGTATACCATACTCCTAACAAAAAGGGCTCTTTTTAAAATAAAATAAAAAACATAGTAATCAATGCTCATTTAATAAAACTTTTAAATGAAATGTATAACCCCACATATTTTACAAAATTACAATCTTTGCCCCTACATTATTGTCTTGGACAATTATTTTATCACGTTAAATACTATATCATTTTTAGTCATTTAACATATTTAAAACAATTTTTATAAAAGTTTACCAAACACTCAAAAACTGCTTTTTTTTTATTATTAAAAGCACTTTTACAAAAAAAAAAAATTTACCAAACACTTAACAATTTTATTTTTTATTGTTTATTCTCACAACATAATAGAAATAATTTTTTTTAAAAACACATCAATACCAAACTAGCTCAAGAACTGGACAGTTGGACAATAAAAACTCAACAACTTGCCCGGTCACACCAACATGTCGATGGATATATAAAAATCATGTTGATAGTGTCAGACTTTAGGTTTAGGAGTTTAATGACTGAAATAATTTGGCATGTGGCTGTGTGAGGTAATGGATGTATTATATCTACAAGAGTGCGATATTGCATTAGAGGATAAACCAGAGATCATGTAAAAAAAGTAGTCGAAAATAATTTTTCGTCAATTCTGTTTTTCTTTATGTCACATGAGAGAGAATTGAACCTGAAACTTTCCTAATCATATTTCATTACCTTAAGCTCTCAAAGTTACATCACTAGAGGTAACACTAGTGTTCCTCTTGGCAGTTGGCAAGGCTTGAAATAGTATCACGAATTGAACCCCACATGTTTAATTAAACTGATTAATAACATGTATAATTAAATAAAATGAAAAAGAAGTTAGTGCTTCATTTGCACAAGAGAAAAAACAGAAATTGCACTAGGCTCTCAATATTCATGCTAAATGTGTGAAAATGAACTAGTTTGTTATGGGTATGAATTTAATTTATTGATTTTAGCATGAATTTTATATTGCAAGTGTACACTTTTAAAGTGATTGATGTGAAAATTAACTTGACACACAAATTAAACCCTATTGATAACAATTGTAGCAAAGATATAAGTAGGGATCGTTATAGACCGGAGATTAACTAGGGATGCTAATCAACACAAATAAGACTCAAAAACACTAAACTAGACTCTATAGACTCAAAACTGACTTAAATGACTCAAAACAACAACAAACAATAAAAAAGACTAAATTCTAGACCTAACAAGTGATTTTGACGAAAATAAAACTTAACTTGACTCAAAAGACTAAAAGAAAACAGATTATGACTCAACTAACAAGACTTAACGAATGAGGGATTGTTTTTGACGAATTTAAAACTTAAAACAGAAACTTTGCATAAAACACTTTATAAAAACGAGTTTGGTGAATTGAAAATGGTGAAAGGCTAGTTAGAGGGTCCTTCTCCACACATGACATATGCAAACAAACCAACTTCCAGTTATTATTCCTTTAAACCATGAATGACAACACCCCAAGTTAACCGTGATAGCACAAATTAACCATCAGATTTTCCTTAATTCATTGAATTGGACGGGATACGCATCATAACCAAATTATCCTTTTCTAGTCCCCTAACTATGAAAAGCATGATAGAAAACATATCAAAGGTCATTAAGTTCTTCGAAAATCATAAGCATTGACGAAGCATTCGTAACTATGAAAAGCATGATACTCCTGCCAAGGATTTACTTAACATGATCGTGACTAGCAACCTCCACTACTTGTGAATATAAGTTCATAACAATTATGTGAAACTCCCTTATACTCTAGCATCAAATTCATGCATGCAAATTAAGTGTCGACCCTCAATTAACACACATAAACAAATTTTAATAACTCAGATAAGCAAACCATATTCAAGACTTTAGAAACAATAACTAGATGTAATCAATTCATATAAAGCATATAATCATGGCTTCGAATTCACCTCTAACTATAAAGAAATTAGTTCCACGTGTCTTTAAAAACTGAAAACCAAATTAAAACAAACATTGAACTAAAACTAAGGATAGAATACACCTAGGAATGTCCAGCAATCCAAGCTTGAATGGCAGGGCACAACTCCAATGGTCTCCTTTCCTTCCTTCCTTGCAAATATGCGAACAAGTATGTATTTTCTGATGTTTTGGCTCTTATATGTGTAGTGCACGAAATTGTTGTGGATGGTGTGGTGATTTAATGGTAGAGGGTGGTGACGAATTTTGGCTGAAAAGATGTATATATAGGTTCGGCCAAACCCTAGGGTGAATCAGATTAGGGTTATGAATTAGCCCATTAAGAGAATTAGGGCCCTAGGGTGCGGCACAAGTGTTTAAATCCACCAAGAAAAAGATTTGGCCCAATTAATTTCTGAAAAGGATTTGCACAACCCAAATCCATAAGGAATAAGGCTAACAAAATCAAAATCCAAGGGGAATTGGGTGAGGAAAGGAACGACAAGGATTGGGGGGAATGAGAATTGCTTGCAAGCCAAGGCAAAAGCCTTCTAGAAGGGAATAGGCGCCACTTTTGTAGGGTTTCTAGAAACAATGTGTTTTGTGGCAGAAATTAGGACTTCTAGAAGGGAATGCTTCCAGAAATAGCTTCTAGAAATAGCTTCTAGAAATAGATATTTAGGTCCCCTTGCAGCTAGAATTAAGGCACGATAAGATTAGGATAGGATAAGATAAGATAAGGTTAGTTTGGATAAGATAAGGTTGGATAAGGTTTTGGATAATGTTTCTTCTTTTGAGCTGACTCCTTATCTTCTTTGTCTTAAATTTAATTTCTTCATCTCCTTATCAGATTCCTAGCCTTTTGAACTCCAAAAACGTCCATCCACCTTGGCCTATACATGTGCTATCCATTTAGTGCCCAAAACTGCTCCAAAATGCTTCAAAATGCACTTTCTTGCCAACTTTGTCATTTGGACCTACAAACACACAAAAATAGCTTAAATCACTATAATAAACACAAACTAACTACGAAAACGCAAGAAAACAAGCTAACTAAGTCGCATAAATATGCTCCTATCAGTGATCTTGAAACACAAATGCACAAGAGTAAAGTCAATTTTAGAATAAAATATTGGAGGAAACTAAAACTTTGTTTTTAGTAACAAGGAGAAGTGGTGCTAGAGGGGTAACTACAGGAGGAGCAGTGTGCGGTGGTGCTGGAGGGGTAGCCATGAAAGTTGGTGCATCAACCTGAGGTCCAGCCATAATGGGCGGTGCAACTACTGGAGGGGCAACCTCGAAAGCTAGTGTTTTAGCCGGAGGGGAAGGAGGTGGGGAGGAGTCTCGAATAATATGATTGAACAACTCTTGTTTGTTGTTTCAAGGAGAAATGATTCATATGCATGTAGTGATTATCTCAAGTACACCCATCTAGCGAGTCTGTTCTCAACATGTAATATGAGCCCTGAAAGTCTCTTCAAACTCATTGATCGAAATTTGTGATATGTCCAATAGAAAATCATTTTCGTCCTGAGCCCAGGTCATGGCTCATTGACTGCCATTTACAAACACATATAGATGTCCAATGAAGCTTTGTTTCTATCAAATCTCACAACCAAAATATCAAATGTGTGTGTATATATACCTATATTTAGAACGATTTCACAAAAAAGTAATCAATTTCATTAGTTAGCAATTATGAGCTGTCAGAGGTGTAGAGAAATTACATGAATTTGTTGCATGCTTTGCTGCTGAAGCTTTGACTCCAACATCCGACGTTTGTTCTAGAGAGAGAAGTAGAAGTTGTATGTTGATAAGCTCATATTTATATATATTTTACATCAAATTCACTTGTCTTTTCTTAGTTAGTTCCTTATATTTTTGAGCTATTTACTTTGTTTTTGTGTTTTCTAGGATTTGTCAAGCAAAGAAAAGAAAAATAGCACAAGTTGGATATTAAGTAACAAATTCGTCAAAACTGCCTGTGCAGATCAGCTGACTTTGGAAGCAAGTTGTGAACAACTCAAAATGAATTAGAGAATAAGCCTTATATGCTTGGAAAGCTACGGATGTCTATTTTCTGGAGCATTTCACGGATTGTTAATATCATTTTTGTAGAAGAAGTTATAGCCATTTTAACACTGAAATGTTCACAAGAGACTGGGCAGTTTGTAACTGCAATGAAAGCAATAAACCCAATAAATCTAGCAGCCAAAACTGATGCAGCCAAGAACAAGCCAGCTGATACCTATTCAAATATCAGAGGAAATGAAAATAAAGATGAGGATTAAGTGGGAGTAATTGGCATAAAGGCTACCCAAAGAGTTACAATTGTTTTACCATTTCCTCTCACTTATTGTCATCACTAAATGGCTGTTAGTGGGGTGAGTTATGGAGCAGAAATAGGGTAGCAAGCATGGGCATAAAGGCTGAGGTTGCAACGGCAAAAGTGGAGTTTTTTTTAGGAAAAAAAGGCAAGGCTGCTGCGTTGAGAAAGGAAAGAAAGGAAAGAAAGGAAGGAGGAAATCTTGGCATTCTCTTCTTTCGGTTTTATCTTCTCAAACTCATGTCTTTCTTTTGGTTTAATTTGAGAACTATGTGTAACTAAATTTTTAGAAGTTAGGGGCTGTTTTGAAGCCCCGAATATGATTGCAAGTTTGTTATGACATTTCGTTTGAATTACTTTTATGAATGGATGAAAATTAGTTCACTACTTGTCTCATTGATGAATTCTTTATTTGTTTTCTATGGATGCATACTTAGTAAGCATATCTAGGATTCTAATGCTATGAATATGTGTGTGCCTGCCCTTGTTGAATGAGGACCTACATATGTTCTAGAGTAGTACTTGTTAATTGCGATTAACATGTGAACCAATTTCTAGGATAAGTAAGACAACGTCAGTACTTACGATGCCTTGTGATGACTCAAACTCTTTTCGTTCTTAATGATTTCTACTTGTTAAATCTATGAACAAGCCATTCTAGATTGCATGCTAGGGACTAAGTTAAGTTGAAAACGTCATTCTCTTAACATACTACGTAAGAAAGAGTAATAGGTTGAGTTCTAACATTGAGCCAACTTGAGCATCTTCATCCAGAAATAAAAGGAATTTGAATGAAACATAACATGTTTGCATAATTATTTGGTGGTAGATAGCAATTCCCCTAACTTGTTTCTCTTAATTTGTGAACTACTTAAAATTTGTTTCTGTCCTGTTTTTGTTCAATTTAATTTAAATAGAAAATCAACTCCACAAATCCCAAATATTTGTAGGAGTGTAGCTCTGTGTGTCTAGTATCTTCATATAAAATTTCGTAGAATGTAGATAAATGTAAGTCAGTCTAATAATTATTTTTCGATGGCTGGTCAGTAGGGAGAGCAACCAGTTTTTGTGACATTTTAAGTAGTTAGATAAATCAATCTTCTGCGGGAAAGACCCTTATTTTCATATGCTACAATTGACAAATCTTAGTGTTAATAAGGAAAATAAATAGGACATTTGTGTGCTACTTTGTGGTGTGCTTTTAATCTTATCAAATTTTTGCCGCCGTTGCCGGGGATTGTTATCTCTAATTACTTATTTTTCTATTGTTTTATTTTCTTGTTTAGTTAGTGTTTTTATTTTTGTTTTTATTTCAAGTACTCTTTGTAGTATATGCATACTCAGAGGTCCAAGAGCATTGACCTATCCTCCTACAATCCTGAGCTTGAACGAACACTTCGAAAGCGTCGAGAAATCAAAGTGGAAATTCAAAGTGCAAAGACCGGAAACGTGTTAAAGGAAAATTTGGTTATGTACACCCTTGGAGTTGATTGCAGAATTGGAGTTTGGGGGTCATTGCTTGATTTTACAGCAAATTGGGGAAGTTTTCAGTCCAAATGCTTCATTTTGTTTCTTACTATTTTATTTTATTTTTATTTTATGCATTATTGTGTTTTTTTTTTTGACATTGGGGACAATGTCCAGTTTAAGTTTGGGAGGTAAGGATTGAAAAAAAAATGACCAAATTGAAAATTTGACCTGGTTTGATTTGTTTTTGTGTTGTTTTTTTTTTCTTAGTTAGTTTTATTTACTCTAAACAAAAACACAAAAACATTCAGAAAATTTGAAAATTCAAAAAAAAAATTGTCTTGTTTTATTTATTGCTTTGAATTAGATTTTTGTTAGTTTCCCGACCCAATGATATAATTGGATTGAATTTGAACTACATGGATCAAGAACTTAGTAAGCATGTGTTGTGTGAAATTCCTTATTCTCTTGTTAGCCTTACACATGTTTAATCATCTGTTAAAAACCAAATCCACGTAGCCTTGTTGATGTGAAACTAAAGTATGGCTTAAAGCTTCGCATGTGAATATACTGATCATATACAACCTATGTGAGTTTTTGAGCCTATTGAAAAAGTGTGCATTTTTCATACACTCATATTTTTTCATGTGTGATGAACTTATGTGACTTACATCTCTAGAACTTGCGTAACGATCTTTTGAAATGTTTGTCATTTGATTGCATGAACTTGAAAAGGATAGAGGCATTAGATTTATCACCATGCCCAAATAAGATCCTGACCAACTAGACTACAACGGAACCAAAAAATTTGATAGGATTAAAAGCACACCACAAAGTAGCACACAAATGTCCTATTTATTTTCCTTATTAACACTAAGATTTGTCAATTGTAGCATATGAAAATAAGGGTCTTTCCCGCAGAAGATTGATTTATCTAACTACTTAAAATGTCACAAAAACTGGTTGCTCTCCCTACTGACCAGCCACCGAAAAATAATTATTAGACCGACTTACACTTATCTAAATTCTACGAAATTTTATATGAAGATACTAGACACACAGAGCGACACTCCTACAAATATTTGGGATTTTTGGAGTTGATTTGCTATTTAAATTAAATTGAACAAAAACAGGACAAAAACAAATTTGAAGTAGTTCACAAATTAAGAAAAACGAGTTAGGGGAATTGTTATCCACCACCAAATAATCATGCAAACATGTTATGTTTCATTTAAATTCCTTTTATTTCCAGATGAAGATGCTCAAGTTGGCTCAATGTTAGAACTCAACCTATTACTCTTTCTTACATAGTATGTTAAGAGAATGGTGTTTTCAACTTAACTTAGTCCCTAGCATGCAATCTAGAATGACGTGTTCATAGATTTAACAAGTAGAAATCATTAAGAACGAAAAGAGTTTGAGTTATCACAAGGCATCGTAAGTATTGGCGTTGTCTTACTTATCCTAGAAATTGGTTCACATGTTAATCGCAATTAACAAGTCCTACTCTAGAACATATGTAGGTCCTCATTCGACAAGGGCAGGCACACACATATTCATAGCATTAGAATCCTAGATATACTTACTAATATGCATCCATAGAAAACAAATAAAGAATTCATCAATAAGACAAGTAGTGAACCAATTTTCATCCATTCATAAAAGTAATTTAAACGAAATGTCATAACAAACTTTCAAAACAGCCCCTAACTTATAAAAATTTAGTTACACATAGTTCTCAAATTAAACCAAAAGAAAGACATGAGTTTGAGAAGATAAAACCGAAAGAAGAGAATGCCAAAGATTTCCTCCTTCCTTTCTTTCCTTTCTCAACGCAGCAGCCTTGCCTTTTTTTCTTCCTTTCCTTCCTTTTTTTCCTATCTTTTTTTCCTAAAAAAAAACTCCTCTTTTGCCGCTGCAACCTCAGCCTTTATGCCCATGCTTACTGCCCCATTTCTGCTCCATAACTCACCCCACTAACAGCCATTTAGTGATGACAATAAGTGAGAGGAAATGGTAAAACAATTGTAACTCTTTGGGTAGCCCTTATGCCAATTACTCCCACTTAATCCTCATCTTTATTTTCATTTCTTCTGATATTTGAATAGGTATCAGCTGGCTTGTTCTTGGCTGCATCAGTTTTGGCTGCTAGATTTATTGGGTTTATTGCTTTCATTGCAGTTACAAACTGCCTAGTCTCTTGTGAACCTTTTAGTGTTAAAACGGCCATAACTTCTTCTACAAAAATGATATTAACAATCTGCGAAATGCTCCAGAAAATAGACATCCGTAGCTTTCCAAGAATATAAGGCTCATTCTCTAATTCATTTTGAGCTGTTCAAAACTTTCATCCAAAGTCAGCTGACCTGCACAGGCAGTTTTGACGAATTTGTTACTTAATATCCAACTTGTGCTATTTTTCTTTTCTTTGCTTGACAAATCCTAGAAAACACAAAAACAAAGTAAATAGCTCAAAAATATAAGGAACTAACTAAGAAAAGACAAGTGAATTTGATGTAAAATATATATAAATATGAGCTTATCAAATACCCCCACATTTAGCTTTTGCTAGTCCTCGAGCAAAACAAATAAAACATGAAAAATATTAGCTTCCCCCTATGTGACCCTCATAGAACTTCATTCAAGAAAACAAATCATCAAGAACCTTAGCTAGCACCAAACAAGCTAATCCAAGCTCATCTTCCTTATTCAAATGTTAGTAGTAACCTTTTAATCATCCATGAAGTGTAGTGTGTGTAATAGCCATGCTAATGCAATTTCAAGTTTTTTTTTTTTTAAAACACCACTTGCTAACTAGTGACCTTCTCACGGGACATACACTCAATCACATATATGTTTAGTTTAACGTGTTTCACTCAAAGAATCAGATGTGAAAGATCTACCATAAGCTTGCATAAAGATCTCATCTCCACAATCATAATTGCAAAACTTAAATCAAGAGGACTTTTATTGGTTGTAATGAGGCTTAGGAAGAGGGTTATAGAAATGAAAGGATAGGTAAACACAAGTTCCAAGCTACATTGCAAGCAATTCTCTTGTTGAGATTTACAAGAACTCAAACTCTTCAACAACCCTACTAATACCTCCAACCACACCCCTAAAGTGAAACTTCAAAAAAAAGAATTATTTGCTTTGTATACTTTTTTTTTTCTTTTTTTTCTTTCTTTTTTGTTTTAATCAATTTTGCACATAACTAAATACAAACCTTTAAATACCCCCACACTTATTCTTTTGCCAAACTCGTTCGAAGTACTTCACAAATATTTCTCATAAGACAATCTCACATTGCTCACTAGCTGGCTTGGAAAGGGTAAGGAAAAATGTTTAAGGTATAAGGGTAGACATATCAGGTGATAAGAAATAAAAGGCTCAATATATATGACTCAAATTGGCAATCTAATGATATCATTTCTCTTTAGGAAACATGCTTATTTGGGCCATGGTGATAAACCTAATGCCTCTATCCTTTTCAAGTTTATGCAATCAAATGACAAACATTTCGAAAGATCGTTACGCAAGTTCTAGAGATGTAAGTCACATAAGTTCATCACACATGAAAGAATATGAGTGTATAAAAAATGTACACTTTTTCAATAGGCTCAAAAACTCACATAGGTTGTATATGGTCACTATATTCACATGTGAAGCTTTAAGTCATACTTTAGTTTCACATTAACAAGGCTACGTGGATTTGGTTTTTCACAGATGATTAAACATGTACAAGGCTAACAAGAGAATAAGGAATTTCACACAACACATGCGTACTAAGTTCTTGATCCCTGTAGTTCAAATTCAATCCAATTATATCATTGGGTCGGGAAACTAACAAAAATCTAATTCAAAGCAATAAATAAAACAAGACAATATTTTGTTTGAATTTTCAAATTTTCTAAATGTTTTTGTGTTTCTGTTTAGAGTAAATAAAACTAACTAAGAAAAAAAAAAACAACACGAAAACAAATCAAACCAGTTCAAATTTTCAATTTGGTCATTTTTTTTTTCAATCCTTATGGTTCCGTTGCCGAGACTAAGAATTTGTTTGATTTGTTTCCTTGTTGTTGCTTTTAAACCAATTCTTGCTGCATCATTTCTGCTCCATAACTCACCCCACTAACAGCCATTTAGAGATGACAATAAATGAGAGGAAATGGTAAAACAATTGTAACTCTTTGGGTAGCCTTTATGCCAATTACTCCCACTTAATCCTCATCTTTATTTTCATTTCCTCTGATATTTGAATAGGTATCAGCTGGCTTGTTCTTGGCTGCATCAGTTTTGGCTGCTAGATTTATTGGGTTTATTGCTTTCATTGCAGTTACAAACTGCCCAGTCTCTTGTGAACCTTTTAGTGTTAAAACTGCCATAACTTCTTCTACAAATATGATATTAACAATCCGTGAAATGCTCCAGAAAATAGACATCTGTAGCTTTCCAAGCATATAAGGCTCATTCTCTAATTCATTTTGAGCTGTTCACAACTTTCTTCCAAAGTCAGCTGACCTGCACAGGCAGTTTTGACGAATTTGTTACTTAATATCCAACTTGTGCTATTTTTCTTTTCTTTGCTTGACAAATCCTAGAAAACACAAAAACAAAGTAAATAGCTCAAAAATATAAGGAACTAACTAAGAAAAGACAAGTGAATTTGATGTAAAATATATATAAATATGAGCTTATCATATGTGAGTTTGAAATGGTTTTAGAGAGAGAGATAGAGAGCGGGAGACAGTTAACTTTCTAACAAAATCTGATTGCACTCGTGTAAACGGATTTAGAAGAATGAAATGAGGGTGAATTCCCTATGGCGCTGACTATTTTCAAGAAATTGTGCTCCTTTCTAGCTATTGGGGAATTGATTTGTTCGAACCACGATATGTTTTGGTTTAGATCTGCGTGTCTTTGTAGTTGACCGCCCGAATAAAATTATACACTCAGGTCCCATGGTGACGTCGAGAGGTCTCATATCCAATTTTGGACCTTTAGTGGTGGACCCAAGATTCTAATTTCGGGTGGTCCTAATTAAGGGACGTTAAGCTCTAGTTCGGAGGTGGGCTGGGGCACCTATACGCCTCTAGGCAAAGGCCTAGGTAGACTAGACGGATTTAAGTAAATTACTATATATCATACATGTAAGTGCTCATTTACACTTACAAAAATATACTTGTATTGAGAATTTGTGGTTTATTATTTTAATTAGGTTTATTATTAAATATATAACATTCAACAATATCAAAAATTTTTGCTTTAGTATTTTAGTGAATTTGATGGTATGAGATGAAAGTGTAAGTGATTACGAGTTCATAATACCTTACGAAATACTTTTTAGAGGCTATATGAATTTATGGGGAATTTTTTAAAAGTAACGATGTCAAACATATGGTATAAAAATATTGGTTGAGTAATACACCATCTGTTTGCTAATTAAAATGTTAAGGTTGCACAACCTGATTGGACAACAATTAAAAAAATGAGAGTTGTTCATGTGGGAAATGGAGAGAAAAAGTCTTTCTTCTTCGTTGTAAATAAGGTCCAAGAACAACAGTCACAATGGTCTTCTCTCTTCCATCACATGCCCACACTGTTGGATGGTCCTCAGAGATTCTCACATGCGCTTCTTCGGACGTTCAGGTTGGACCCACCCTTGCAGACCTTCTGCACCCGCCACTGCCCCTCACAACCATTCTCATCATGTTAAAATCCTGTGAGTATACAACAAGTTATGGCAAGCGTTTGTTATTTTGGATGATGCTGATGCAAGGCGCAACAGATAGAAATGAAATAAAATGAAATGAGAAAATAAATTTAAGATAAAAAAGGATGGATAGGTTAAAAAGAAATGATAGGCAAGGCTTACTATCTTCATGTGCAAGGAAAGACCTGAAAATCCTATAAACTTTGGTTCTAGTACCAACCTACGACGTAGACAACTAGAAGAACAAAGCAGCAGACTCTTAAACAAGAGAAAGACACAAATATGAGATAAAAGTCTCTCTGAATATTTCATTCATCAACAAAAAACGTCCAACTCCTCTCCTTCTAGCAAGAAGTGGGTTTTATAACCATTTTGTAACTTACATTCAAAATTTAAAAGGGCAATAAACTTAGAAACACTGAAACTTGAACATTACATAAAGAAAGTCTATTATCAGCCATAAAACGTCCTAGCTTATTATGATTTGCCAAAAAATACCTTGAAATTAATCTCATCACCCATTTGTATTAAAACACCCTCTTTATTCCAACACATTAAATTCATCTTCCAATAATTTATTGTGCTCCATGCCAAATGCATCTTTTATTTTTTGTCCTATATCAGATGCATATTCAAGATGCATATTCAAGTTTTGATACCATTGTTTTGTTTTGCATTAGAATGTTACGATCAGTCATTCAAGCGTGTTTGTGTTTCAAGGATCAGTGCATATCGGTGCTATCAACTGTAGATGGTTCGTACAACTGATCTTAGCAGAATCTTTGTTTACATATTGTTCCATTTTGGTTTAGTTCCTATTTACACCATAAATACTCATTTAGGGATACAACAATGTAGAGTTACTACTACCAATACGAATAGAGAATTTATTTAAATATGGGTATTAAAATATTAACAATTAATGCTATGATCTCTTTTTTCACTCTCCAGATTTAGGTCTCTTATGAAATCATTAAGAGGTGGCTAAAGAGTGATTGAAGATTAATTTTTCATTTAGAGAGCTTGTTACATATACTCTTACACTTGCAATAATTATGTCGCACCATCAACTATCAGACATTATTTTAAGCGTTTTTATCATAAATGGTTCTTGAAATTAACCTACTCTATTAAAATGGTTTCTAAAATTGAAAATCGATAAATGTAATCTCTAAAATTGGGTGTCGCAAATCAATGTGGTACTTCCATCTTATGTGCTAATATGACATATGCATGGGTCCTACAAATTTAATTAAATATTATTATGTGAATTAAGAATATTTAAATAATACAATTTTTATTTTTATAATTAAAAACTTAAAATAACTAAGAATCACCACCCAATCAGTAAAAAAAATGAAGAGCTTCAAATCAGCTTCAACAAACCCAGTTGTTCTTCTAGTTCAAGTCTCTCTCTCTTTCTATCCTCTGCTTACTGCTTATGTTTTTTCTTCTTCTGGGTTTTTGGTTTAAGGGCGTATGAGTCCTGAAATTTATGGAAGTGTACAGATTTTCAGCAGTAAAAAATAGAGGAAGATTCTCTTCTTTCTTAATCTCTCATCTTTCCTCCCCTCCTACTTGAACGGTTATGAATAAGCCACGTTAACATCTCATATTGATTTTTTTTTATAGAGACAATAAGACAAAAAGTAAAGTGGGAATGGAGATAAGGGAAGGCCCGGAAGGAAATGAGAATAGGAGGGAAGATGATCCTACTCTGTAAAAAATAACCTTGTTGCTCTGTTTTTTTTCAGCGGTGTGAAAAAACAGGGGAGACAATAGTGATCGGAACCAAACATGTTTTGCGAATCTTGGAGAGCTTAAACAATCAGCTACTTCCTTCCCTCACGACGACATTACTATAAAGATACCCACAACTTCGCGGGGCAGTGGGAGGGGCTGGGTTGTGGTTGTAAACATGTAGTGGGAGGGTGGGAAGGGAAGAAAATGACGAAGAATGTTCAATCATCTTCTTCTTATTTTTTTTATTGAGTAAATTGTAACAATGAGTCCCTCAACTTTAATCAAATTGGAACAATGATCCATCAACTAAAAATCTATTACCATTGGTCCTTCAACTGATAGGAGCATATTTATGCAACTTAGTTAGCTTGTTTTCTTGCATTTTCATGGTTAGTTTGTGTTTATTATAGTGATTTGAGTTATTTTTGTGTGTTTGTAGGTCTAATTGGCAAAGTTGGCAAGAAAATGCATTTTGAAGCATTTTAGAGCAATTTTAGGATGGATTGGATTGCATGCATGTGAAGCATAAGGAATGGACGTTTTTGAAGATCAAGTGAAGCTAGGAACGTGCTAAAGAGATGGAGAAATCAATTCAAGACTTGGAAGATGAATAATCAGCTGCAAGGGCACCTAAATCCCTTCTAGAAGGCCTATAACTTCACTTAAACACATGCTGGCTGCACCATCCTTTCTAGAAGCCCTAGAAAGGTGGCGCCTAAAACCCTTCTAGAAGGTCAAAATCAGCCAAAACACACTCTTTCTAGAAGCCCTAGAAAAGTGGTGCCCCAAACCCTTCTAGAAGTCCTAATTTCTGCCACAAAACATGTTCTTTCTAGAAGTCTAAAAAAGTGGCGCCTATTCCCTTTCTAGAAGCCTAAAATTCTGCCACAAACCCTAGTTCTTTTCCACCTTGGATTGGGCCAAGACTTTGCCGCAAAACCCTAGCCTTTTTCCCATCAGAATTTGTGAAAACCCTAGCCTATAAATAGATGTTTTCAGCCAAAAATTCGTGAACCACCCCCCATATAACTCAGAAACCCTTTCAGCCACATTCTACACCATTCTATACCATTATACACCTTTGCCGCACCCTTGGGAGGAAGAAGAGAAGTTTGTTGAGCCTTCCATTGGAGCAAGGACCTTGTGTACAAGCCACCTGCAACCATTGGAGTTCTAAGAGTTCTTTCTTCCCTCGTTTTAGTTTCAATGTTTATTTCAGTTTGCTTTTCAATTTCTATGAACATGTGTAACTAAGTTTTTCTTAGTTAGAGGTGAATTCAAAGCCATGGACATATGTTTAATATGAATTGATTCCTTTTAGTTATTGTTTCGTAAAACATGAATGTGATTTACTTATCTATTTGATTGATAACTTATTTTTGTGTGTTGATTAAGGATGCATACTTAGTTTGCATACATGAATCTAATGCTAAATTATAAGAGACCTTCACCTAATCGTTAGGAACTTATAATTACAAGTAGTGGAGATTGTTAGTCATAATCGTGTTAAGTAGATTCTTGGCAAGAGTATCATGCAGTTCATAGTTATAATTGCCTTGTCAATGCTTATGATTTCCATGGAACTTAATGATCTTTGAATTTATCTCTATCATGCTATTCATATAGGAAACTTGAGAAGAATAAGTTGGTTGCGATGCGTTGTCCATTCAATTCAATGAATTTAAGGAAATCTGAGAGTTAATTAGTGCATTCACGATTAATTTGGGGCATTGTCATTCATGGTTTAAAGAAACAAGACCGGAAATCAATTTATGTTGCATATGTTTATGTGTGGAGAATGACCCTCTAACTAGCCTATTTCACCATTCAATTCACTTAATTTCATACCTAGTTTGCTTTAGTTTTGCAATCTATTTAGTTTTACTTCAATTTTGTCAAAACCAAACCCCCTTATCTATTTGGTGTTTTTAGGTCAGAATCTGTCCAAACCAGATTCTTCAGAGTGTTTTGAGTTAATATAAGTTAGAATTAGTCCATAAACGTTGTTTGAGTCTGTTTTAAGTCTAATGGTTAGTATTGTACTGTTTTGAATCTTTTTAGTGTGTTTTGAGTTAGTTAAGTCGTAATCTGTTTTCTTTTAGTCTTTTGAGTCAAATTAAGTTCTATTTTCGTCCAAATCACTTGTTAGGTCTAGAATTGAGTTTTTTTAACTTAGTTTTGCTGATTTGAGTGTTTTAGGTCAGTTTAAAATTTATAGAGTCTAGTCTTGTGTTTTTAAGTCTAGTTTAGTGTTTTAGAGTTTAATTTATGTAGGTTAGCAGCCCTAGTTAATCCCCAGTTTAGAACGATCCCTACTTGCTTAATACTACAATTACATATTCAATACGGTTTAATTTGAGTGCTAGTAAAATTTCACATCATCAACTCATCAAAATGAGTAGCTATGCTTAGTCAAAATTTTGTCAAAATAAGTTATGTTGGAATGATCATTGCTACAATTGGGGTCCCTCAACTTATCAAAAAGTGTAGCTATGGTCATTTTGATCAACTTTGTCAAGTATTTTTTTATATAGCAATATATTATCAAATAGAAATGTTATAATAAAATTAACACGTTTTATGTAAGTTGGTATGAGAAAAGGGAGAGACGACCTAGGCACATAAACACGAGACCAAGGGAACATATTTCCAATTTAATTTTAATTTATTTTCCCTGGGTGAGCTCTGTTTGTGACTCAAGCAAATTCACAAGAACCCCAATTCAAGGCCAATTCCAATTCCACGCCAATTCCGTCACGCCCCTAAAACTCTAGCCAATGTACTCATCCAAGTCCGGCCGAGTTGGCGGCGGCGGCTCAGGACGCGGAGTCGGAGCCGCCAAGCTTGGCCGAGCCTCCTTCCCTCCGCCCCTCCGCTCCTCAGCCCAAACCAGCCGCCTCTCCCTCGGAGGCTCCAATCCCAGAGGCCGCAACTCAGGCTCCAATACGTCAGCAGCCGCCGCCCCGCCGGCCGTGGAAGAGCAGTTCAGTTTAGTCGCCGGGCGTAACCCACTTGCTTTCTCTGTGATCATTCGTATGGCGCCGGACTTGGTGGAAGAGATCAAGCGCGTCGAAGACCAAGGTGGTGCGCCCCGCATCAAGTTCGGTCCGTCGCCTAACAACTCCCTCGGCAATGTGAGTTTCTTGGGAGCATTTGAACTGGGGATTGCTTAAATTTTGCTAATTTCGTTGGGTTTTGGATTTCGTAGTGTTTGTGATTTGCTTGTGTGCGGCTCTGGGTTGTGTTTCAATTTTGCATTGCTCAAGTTTTTCGGTATGGTGTCGTTGCGTAATCCTTGTTGCTTTATGAAGTTTCATGGAGAAGAAATTTTGGACTTTGCTTATTTCCTTCAACTTTTCACTAGGTTCTTTATATTTCTCTTAATTTTCAGGGGCATTTTTTTTTCACTTGGGAGTATTTTAATTTGAAGTTGTTCTTATATTTTTTCAACTTTCGGTTTGGTGTTGCTTGTATAGTTGAAATTTTGTTCCTTTTTGGGGCAATTTGTTACTCTTATGCAGAATTATTACTTTGTCCACTAATTTGGTTTCTTTGAAGTTTTTCTTTTGGCAAGGTTGATGTTTTCGGAGTTTTTGCTATAGTTTACCTGCCCAGATAATAAAATTTGAGTTCTTTTAAGTCTCTCCATTGGAATATTTGGAAATTTTGTTAATACTAGTTAATCTACATGCAGAGATTAATCTTAATGTTATCATTGCTTTGAATGGTCCAATATTGCTTCAGGTTATTGATCTGGGTGGGAAGGAGTTTACATTTACATGGGACCAGGAAGTTGGTGACCTCTGTGACATTTATGAAGAGCGTGAAAGTGGTGAAGGTGGAAATGGTTTGCTAGTTGAATCAGGATTTGCATGGCGCAAAGTTAATGTGCATCGGATCTTAGATGAGTCAACTAAGAACCGTGTTAAACAGCGGTCAGAGGAAGCTGAGCGCAAGAATAAATCCCGCAAGTATGTAGTCTGATTGTCACTGTGGAGTTCCCTCGCTTTTTCATTATTCAATAGTTATAGGCATATTCTTTCTTTAGTTTCTTTGCTTTGCCACAATTAAATATTTTTAACTGCATTTGCATTGGCTGCTTCAGGGAGGTTGCAATATAGAACACTATTTTTGGTGGTACTTAGGTGCTAATACTATCTTCAATTGTCATCATTCTTGTGTAGTTCTGGTTGCCCATTAGTTGCATTATTTTTACTAAAATTAATTTGATGCTTTTTATTTCATGACTAGTTTCAAGACTTTTTTTTTAGTACAATTATCAGAAGGTTGAAGTCTGTTGTGTTGCAACTGTCAACTGTGTTATGCCTTTGAGTTGTTCCGACTGTTGTCTTATCCCTTTAATTTGTTTTTTGTTTCTGAAAACAGAGCCATTGTGTTAGAACAATGTACAGAGACGAAGAATCAGTTAAAGCAATATGATACTACAACAGGTAAGGTTTTCAATCTGAGTTTCATATATTTTCATATTTTTAGTATAATACAGTCATTTTCTGACTTGCATAGACGTTAGTAGTTTAGTGCGAAGTAGGAAAACACTGAACTTGAGATGCGTAATTAATGTAAATTTTTCCACTATAGTCTACATTGCCTTATAAGAAAATGAGATTGAACTAGCTAGAAATGCACATGAGGATCGATAAATTTTAGCGCGCAGTCTAAATTGAAAAAAATTAATGTGTTATATGTCAATGAAAAATTTTAATTGTTTTTTTCTTCTGGTTTTGTTTAAACGGCTGCTGATCGTATATGTTCAGTTAACTACTGTTTGTTACTTTTTTATTTTTATTGAAAGATTACAACTGAAACCACTGAACTGTTGGGTTTTTCCACCTCATGATGAGTTGTCCTAACTCTATTATGATTAAGAATTAATGTCTTAGAGGATTAAATTGTTTACCTAGTTAGAGTGGTTTTCCCAATTGGAGTTGGTTTCTCAATTGGAGAAGGATTCATAACTAGGTTCCAATTAGGATCAGTAATCCTTATTAAAGAAAACCTTTATTATGCAAAACAATAAGTTGTATACCACTCAAGGAGTTAGAGTGAGAGAATAATGTAAGGGCAAAATGTGTGCGAGAGAAAAGAAAAAAAGATAAGAGTGTATTTTTTGTTCTTGTTCTTGTTCTTTCAGGTTCTCTTCCAAGTGTTAATACTAGAGGGTTGGCAAGATTATTCGTTGTACTCATTATTGATATAGTGAAAGTTTGTTGTTGCTGCTCCGAGGATGTAGGCGCATAGCTGAACCACGTAAATTCTTGGTGTTATTTATCTTTGTTTTTTTTTTCGGTTTTCCATTTCCGAGTTTTTTCTGTTTTCCCCATTCTTAAACGTGATATTCACAACATGAACTACATAACTAACGTATCTGATACCTCACTTGTTTCCAGCTAATCAACCTTGGAGGAATTTCAAACGAAAGAAAGAGACTCCCTTTAAGAAGCAGAAAGTTGAACTGCCTCAAGGTGAGTGGAGCCTTCTAGAAGCTTTTATTTTCTAACCTTTTTTTTCTTTTGGGGTGGTGGTCGGTTGTTTCTTGTGCCTTTTTGCACATGATGCTGTGATTCTCTAGACCCATACCTCTACTACCTAAATGATCCACAATTAGACACTTATATTGTGCCACTGTCCATACAAGAAAAACTATTTCGTTGGAACACCCTAATATCAAGCTTCTAGGTTTCCTCTTATACTTCCCCAAGCTCATTACAATAAACTTTTATTTAAAAGTTCTCTTACTATTGTCCCATCTATTTAACCTTGTCACTATCCCCAGCCAAAGTAATCCTTGTCACTATACCTCTTCCCTCCTTTTCACTATTTTAAATTCTTTCTTCTTCCAGGCTTACAGCTTTAAAGTTGTTTTATTTGAGTTTAAATTTTTTATTGAATCGTCTATTTATTTGAATTTTCAGCTCCCCCTAAATCTACAGTTAAAACTGGAGTGTCATCAACAACTACTGCAAAGGGTAAGTACTCATCATCACCTCTTCAAACTCTACCTGAGCAATCTGGTGCTCTACCATCTCCGTTAAGAACTAGAAATAATTTGATGAGTCATGCAAGTGTGGAAGATATTATACCCTTTCAAGTGATTAAAAAAGACAAACCTGCTCCAAGCTCTGATAAAGAAATCCAAATCACGACCAGTATTGTACCACAAGAAACAGTGGGCAAAGGCAATGGTGGAGCTAATGTTACAGATTTGCAGATTATGTTGATTGCTTTGCTCACGGAGAATCCCAAAGGCATGAGAATAAAGGTATGCACTAAAAAATGACATTTAATATATTTGATAATAGCCTTAGGTCTACTGTTAAATCGTCCAATCTTATAAGGTCGTATTATGTTTTTATATTTTAGACATGACATTATTCCAAGTGGAAAAATTCCACTCTGTAAATGATATATTCCCAAATAGGACATATAACCCATCCCACCACTTCACACAAGAAGAGTGGAAGAGAGTTCTAGTTAACCTGATGTAGGATATCTAAGGGAACCCCTGGGCTTTGCCATAAAAGCTGCATCATATAACATATATTGTTGGGTTTTTATCACAAATGGTCCCTGAAATTGAAAATCAATCAATGTAGTCCCCGAAATTGGGTGTCTGAAATCAATGTGGTCCTTCCGCCACAATTCTGTTAAAAATTATGTTATGTGTTGATGTGACACATAACTAGGTCCCACAAATTTAATTAAATATTTATATGTGAATATAAAAATATTTAAATAATAGTATTAGGGAGAATGACAAGTTATCAAATATAGTTACTGTTAAATAGTTTGTTAAAGCTAAATGTTATCAGTTTTGTTAGTAACTGTAGTTAGTTAAGGTAGTTGAGGGTATTCTTGTAATTAGCATAAGGCAGCTAAGGCTATATATATTCACATCTGTACAACTGAATTATTGATTCAATACAATCAAGAAAACTTACTGTTGAAGTTTTCTGTTTCTATATGGTATCACTCCATCCTGCTTTACAGCACTGACCTTCTCTTCCGCTCGACCTCTCGATTGATTCCTGATCGATTCTTGCTTTCTTCTCTCTAATTCTTCACTTTTTTGTTCCCGATCTCTCTTGAATCTTGATCGCTGCAAGCTATGGCTGCTCAATCTGTATCGCAACCTACTGGGTCTTCTTCTCCGATCATCTCTCCTTCGGTCCAAAACCCTAATTCCTCTTCTAATCCGAGTCCTCTGAATTCGTATACTTCTCTTACGATTCACAACATCGGCAGTATGGTTCCAATCAAGCTGAAAAGTTCCAACTATTTGCCATGGCGAGCATTGTTTGCTCCAATTTTCCAGCGATACAAGCTTCTTGGTATCATTGATGGCACTGAGATTTGTCCTTCACCATTCTTGCCCGATCGCTCGATGAATCCTGCCTTCGAGGATTGGTATGAAAAAGATCAAAACCTATTGATCTGGCTCAATTCTACCCTATCAGAAGAACTCATTCCGTTCACAGTTGGTGTTTCTTCTTCTCGAGAACTCTGGGTAAAGCTTGAACAACGTTTTGGTGGAATTTCAGAGGCTCATATTCCAATTACGATCAAGACCTCAATCAATTCAGAAAGGATCTTAGTCCATTTCTGCGTATCTTCAACAAATCAAGGAAATTGCTGATTCCTTGCACGCTGCTGGTGCTTCAGTGTCTGATCGTGACCTAATTGCTGCCACTCTACATGGATTACCTGATGAATTCGAGTCTTTTATTGACTCCATCATGCTGCGGCTCTCTTCTACATCTCTTGATGAACTCCATGGCCTCTTACTCACCAAGGAGTTGTCTATGGCTCGCTGCAAGGCTGCTATTTCCTCATCTGCAACTGAACCTTTTCAGGCCTTCTCAGTGCAATCTCAGCCTCCCTTGCTTCCTACTCCATCTGTTTTTGCTGCTCAGAATCAACCATTTCACTCTGCTTTCCGATTTAACTCAAATCGTGGTAAGCCAGCTCGAGGTAATTTCTCCTCCAATCGCAGCAATCGCAATTTTCATAATAATAGGGGCACTTTCACCAACAATCGTGGCAGTCGCAATTATCAAGGCAATCGCAATTATCAAGGTTCTTCCACTTTCAAAGTTCCTTGTCAGATTTGTGGTTCTACCAGTCATGAGGCAATTGACTGCTTTGATCGTATGAATCCGGATATTTGCGGTCGAATTCCTCCAGCCAAACTTGCTGCAATGTGTGTGCTGATTTAGCAAAATCTGCTCAGCCTTGGTTAATTGATTATGGCGCCACCTCCCACATCACCAATGATGTAGCCAATATTTTTTCTCCAACTCCTTACACTGGAGAGGACAAAGTGTACATTGGAGATGGTAAAGGATTATCTATCCATCATATTGGTTCCTCATCTTTGCACACTCCTCATTCTTCCTTTAAACTGAGCAATGTTTTACATGTTCCTTTCATGAAACATAATCTCTTATCTGCTTATCAATTTCTTAAGGATAATAACTGTTCATTGACTCTTGACCCTTATGGATCCACTGTCAAGGATCGCATTTCGGGGAAGATGCTTTTGCAAGGACCTGTTAGGGATGGTTTCTATCCTCTCAACAGTTCCACCAGTTCTTCTTCTTCACCTTCAGCGTTTTTCAGCATTCAAGCACCAGTCACTGTATGGCATAAGCGCCTCGGACATCCTTCCTCCTCAATTTTTCGAAGAGTCATATCTACCAATAATCTTGCACTGCAAGGCAAGAAGACTGTTGATTTTTTCTGCTCAGATTGTGCACTTGCTAAGAACCACAAGCTTCCTTTTGGAGTGGCTTCTTCATCAACAACTCACAGTCTCCAACTTCTGCATTGTGATCTGTGGGGACCTGCCTCTGTAACATCTAATAGTGGCTTCAAGTATTATCTACTTCTTGTTGATGATTTTAGCAAGTACAGTTGGTTTTTTCCATTGAAGTCTAAGTCTGATGTATTTTCTACATTTGTTACTTTCAAAACCTATGTAGAAAACTTCACTGGCAATAAAATCAAGATTCTGCGTTCAGATTCAGGGGGTGAATTTACTAGTCACTCTCTTACTTCATTTCTTCGTGATCATGGTATATTGCATCAATTTAGTTGTCCACATACGCCTAAACAAAATGGCTGTGCAGAGACAAAGCACAGACATCTTGTTGAGACAGCTCGCACATTACTTGTAGCTTCTCAAGTTCCTTAGGTTTTTTGGGTTGAAGCCTTCTCCACTGCAATATATCTTATAAATCGACTTCCTATTTTTGGTCTTACAAAGTCACCGTGGGAACTTCTTTTCCACCATCATCTAGATTACTCTAAACTTAAAGTATTTGGCTGTCAATGCTATCCCTGGCTTAAACCGTACATTCACAGCAAATTGGATGCTAAGAGCAAAAGTTGTGTGTTTTTGGGCTATAGTCTTCAACATAAAGGCTATAGATGTCTTGATCCCGTCACTAATAGAATCTACATATCAAGACATGTTGTCTTTGATGAAACAACTTATCCTTTTGCATCATTGCCGCCCAACAGTCCCACTTCAAAGATTTCATTTTCTACACCATCTCCATCCTCTGACCTTAAATTCAGCAAACATTTTTCCAATTCTCCTCCAGTCAGTACCTTTTCAGCACCACAGTGTTCTTTTGTACCTCATCCTATCAATCGGATTACATCTTCCAATGAAACTTCTTTCTGTGATCAGTCAGTGGATAATTCTCACACTTCTTCCAGCTCTGCCTCTTTCAATGACTCCTCTCTCTTACCTATTCAGCCTAGTAATCAACCTATTTCTGGGAATACACATCCTATGATTACAAGATCTAAGGCTGGAATATACAAGTCTAGAGCTTATGCAGCAACAAAACATCCACTTCCAGTTGATCTTGACTTTGTTCCTAGTACTTATTTACAAGCATCAAAGCATGCTCACTGGCGAGTTGCAATGCAGGCTGAATATAATGCCTTAATAACCACAGGCACTTGGTCTCTTGTTCCCTCTCATCCTTCTCAAAATGTTGTTGGATGTAAATGGGTGTTCCAGGTCAAGAAAAATCCTAATGGAACCATTGATAGATACAAAGCACGCTTGGTGGCAAAGGGCTTTCATCAGCAAGGAGTTGACTTTCAAGAAACCTTCAGTCCTGTTGCTAAACCAGTCACCATTCGGATTCTTCTTACACTTGTTGTCCAAGATAATTGGTTCTTGAATCAATTAGACATTAGCAATGCATTCCTCCATGGTGATTTAAAGGAGGATATTTACATGCAACAACCTCCTGGTTTTATTGATCCTAACTCTCCCCATTCTGTTTGCAAGATGAAGAAATCCTTATATGGCCTCAAACAAGCTCCTCGAGCTTGGTTTGATAAATTGTTTCAAGCTCTTCGAACACTCGGCTTTCATCAATCTCAATCTGATGCCTCTTTGTTTGTCCTTAATGGACCTCAGTTGGTTATTGTCCTTGTTTATGTGGATGACATCTTAGTTACTGGACCCAACTCTCAACTCTATCAACAGTTTATCCAACAACTTAGTACTCAATTTCCAGTAAAAGATCTTGGTCCTTTACACTATTTCTTGGGGTTGGAAGTCCACAAATCCAACAAAGGCATCTTTCTTCATCAGACCAAGTATTTACTTGATCTTCTTAAGAAAACAAATATGGAGGGTGCCAAACCTTGTTCCACTCCTCTTGGTTCTCAGAAACTGGATCACAGTGGGCCTCTCTTGTCAAATCCTACTGAATATCGCTCTATAGTTGGTGGTTTACAATATCTCACTTGGACTCGACCTGAACTTGCCTTTGCTGTTAATCAGATATGTCAATTTATGCATGCTCCCCGAGAACAACATCTTCAAGCAGCAAAACGGGTTCTCAGATTTCTTAAAGGCTCTATTTCTCATGGTTTATGGTTCACCAAAGGTCCTATTAACCTTTCAGCATACTCTGATGCTGATTGGGCTGGCTGCACCTTTGATAGGCGGTCCACTAGTGGATATTGTGTATTTCTTGGTCCAAATCTTGTCAGTTGGAGTGCAAACAAACAAAGCATTGTTGCTCGTTCCTCCACAGAAGCTGAATATCGTTCATTAGCACATTCTGCTGCAGAATTAACTTGGGTTTGCAAAATCCTCAAAGATCTTCATTCTCCTCTCCCTACACTGCCTACCCTATGGTGTGATAATATTTCAGCAATCTCTTTGGCATCTAATCCTATTTTTCATGCTCGCACCAAGCATATTGAGATTGACTATCACTACATCCGGGAGTTGGTTCTAGCAAATCTCATCAAAGTCTGCTATGTTTGCAGTGAAGACCAATTGGCTGATCTTCACACCAAATCTTTGTCTATAAGCAGAATCTCTTATTTGTGTTCCAAGCTTCCAATTGGAATCCTATCTGATTCCTCTTTTAGCTTGAGGGGGTGTTTTAGGGAGAATGACAAGTCATCAAATATAGTTACTGTTAAATAGTTTGTTAAAGCTAAATGTAATCAGTTTTGTTAGTAACTGTAGTTAGTCAAGGTAGTTGAGGATATTCTTGTAATTAGCCTAAGGCAGCTAAGGCTATATATATTCACATCTGTACAACTGAATTATTGATTCAATACAATCAAGAAAACTTACTGTTGAAGTTTTCTGTTTCTATAAATAGAAAACAAGTTTAGTTTTATATAATTAAAAATGAAAAAGAAAAAAAAGAAGACGATGAACAATTCTTCTTCTTCACTCCCACTCGAGCAATCACTACAGTCCCACCCCACCCCACCTCACTCCGTCCTGTCGCACATGTAACCGCAGTGGACAATTTCCTTGTAGGTGCCAGTGTGGTCAAGCTGGAACCGGGTCCAGGTCTGGTCAGGCTAGGTCAAGTCCACGTCCTGAAGCGATTCGAGAATGGATTTCAGGAAGGCGACATGGAGGTGCGAATCGTTGTCACTTTTTGAGTCGGAGTCTGAAACAAGCTAAAGTAAAAAGAAGCATTCTTATATTGTGATAAGATTCTGCTCGTTCATGAAATGATTGGCCAATCCAACAGGCAAAGCTCTCTGCAGATCTTCGAGTCAAAAAAACATAAACCGAAAGATAGAACGAAGAAGGAAAAATAGTCTTGGAAAACTTGGGATTCCATAAACTAACCAATCCCATACCAGCGAAAGACTCAAAACCAAGCCAATTTGAAGCCAAACAATTCAACACGATTAGAAATTATAGAAAATTAAATAAATAAATAATATTTTTCCATTTCAGTTGAATCTAGCACGAACAACAAGCCAAAAAGAAGCTTGAAGCTTGAATCCCAATTTATTCATTTACTTCATCATCTTCTTCTTTTTTCATTTTCATTTTAAAATTTTTAATTATATAACACTAAAAACTTGTTTCTATTATTTAAATATTTTTATATTCACATAGTAATATTTAATTAGATTGGTGGGACCCAGTTATGTGCCACATCAGCACATAATAGAATTTTTAACGGAATTGTGATGGAGGGACCGCATTGATTTGAAACACCCAATTTCAGGGACTACATTGATCGATTTTCAATTTCAGGGACCATCTTGATGGGATGGGTCAATTTCAGGGACCATTTGTATAAAAACCCTATGCTGTTTTATGTAGTCGCTGTTTTTAGGTTCCCTAAAACCCAAATTTATCTCAATATGGAAAATAAGTTTCACCTAAACAGTTGTGAAACCATCGGATATCCTATACATAAATTTAACTATGCTCTGCATGCTTATTTCATTCCAAACTATAACTAAAATAGTTTTATTCTTATGACAAACAAGTTATTTCTCAATCCGTTTGAACAATAGAAAACCACTTTAAAATCTTTTTCTAAAGAAAAAAAAACCAAAAAACCACTTTAAAACCTTTTTCAAGAGAAAAAACCAACATACATCTTTAAACAGTGTCGTACATGAACTATTGTTTTTCATGCATAATAATAGGCAATCATATAATGAAACTAATATCTAAGAGCGAGTGTGAGTTCCCCTACTTTGATTCGAAAAACATTTTCATCAAAGCAGGCGGTAGTTATGCTTCTATTGCCAACTGTGCAGCATGTTAGTTTCCTACTGCATTTGTTACGGTTTTAACAGGGCGTACTAAAAGCTGATACATTATTTTATATTCATCCCTTGCTTATAAGGTTTGGTGTGATTAAAGTTCTATAGGTCTTATTGTGTTACAGACATTATAAAAGGCAAATGATAGACTAAGTATTGAGTTTAAAGGAATCCTTTGAGTGGAGCATAAGAATGAATGCCAGTTGTTGGGAGGGTGTAAGAGTGCAGCTAGGAGAGACGGAACTTAAAACTTTTTTCTCCAAGCTAAATTATGTTAAATAGAAATGGTGAGGGAAACAATCAAATAACTTTGGATATTGTGATAGTGCATCTGGAATTCTAAAAAATCCAACTCTGTTATAAATTCATACAATGTCTTGGTTTCTACTTCTGCTACTTATCTCTCTGGATCTTGCTTTTTTAATAGGATTTAGAGAAAGCTATTGCAGATTCATATCCCAACTCTATAAAGAAAATTGAGCCCATTATTAAGAAGGTAAGTGACGGAAATCCTTGATGGTATTATTCTAATAACATTAAGTGATAATATGTCTTCTCATTCAATTTTGACATCAGATTGCTAATTATCAAGCTCCAGGGAGATACATCTTGAAATCAGGAGTGGAGTTAGAAAGCTTAAAGAAACCTGTGTCTGAAAGTGGAAGGTAATCTACTTTTTGTCCAAAGGCATACTCTGTATGATCAAGTCAAATAGTGGCAAACATGTTTTCCTATTACTCATTGTCTTTTAACTAAAGGCTTACTCTGCATGATCAAGTCAATTGGTGGCAAACATGTTGTCCAGTTACTCTGTCTTTTAGCTCGTACGGAATCTTGGTCCTCAGGAAATAGATGACTTGACACAATAATAAGCCAAAATATCTAAGAATATAGAAGGAATAAATATATTCCTGATACACAATAGTATTAAAGTTAATTTGTAGAAATATAGAAGGAAAATGGGCATCCTTTAGACCGTTCAAATTCTCTTTGAGCATGCATAATATCATTAGAGATGCTTTACGAGTTATCTCCTTGGTTTGTCACACAGAAGTTATTGATATCCTGTTGCATGTTAACTCCAATCATTCTGATCTGTATATCTAAGTTTTATGAATCTTTGGTTTTTCTATCTGAATGGTTTTCAATTCTTAATCTGAAAGTTGTTGTTGAGGGTTTTGAATTTTATATCCTTAGGCCATCTCTTTTATTTTTCTATTTAAGGATTTTAGTGCCTTCAAATTTTGTACAATTTGTTCGACATATTCTGATCCCAAACTACTTTATTTAGGATCATTTAGAATATCTCAAAAGTACATGTTTTTTTATTTACTTTGATGGCTTAACCTTTACCAATAAAGATATACGGTTTTTGATTATAGTCTGTTGTAGTTGTATCTGCTTTTATAAAAACTGATTTAACAGATTGAGCAAGGGTTTTCTACTATATATTGATGCAAGTTATAGCACGGTGTATTATATTTTGATCATTCTTGTCGGCCTCTGTCTGTCATAATGTGCATTTGTTTATTTTCAGTTCTCCCGAGGAGAAACTTCGCCAGAAACCTGCTTCTGATGGTAACCGTGAATTGCCTGTTCAAGCACCACACTTTGAGGAGAAAGTTTCTCCTAATGAGTTGGAGGAGCAGGTTCACGAACGATTGGATGCTACAATTGGTCAGGATTCAAGTGCATTGATTAAAATTGATAACCAACAGCATTCCCCTGATTTTTTTGGTGAAAAAAGGGGCTCAGACGATAATGAAGCGCGAGGAGGAAGCTCTAGCGATACTGGGAGTGCCAGTGACAGTGATAGTGACAGCAGCGATACCGGAAGTGACAGTGGAAGTCATAGCAGAAGTAAAAGTCCAGCACAAAATGGGAGTGGAAGCAGTAGTGATAGTGAAAGTGATGCATCTTCTAATAGCAAGGAAGGTTTTGATGAGGATGTGGATATTATGGCAAGTGACGATGACAAAGAACTGAAGCATAAATTGCAAGGCTCTGAACAAGGGTTTTCTACTTTGCCCATCCCATGGAGAACTCCTGATGGCACGCATGTGCAGAGTGGGATTGATGAGAAGCAAGATGATCTTGAAGTTGACGCAGTTGAGATTGAAAAACAGTTGCTTGATGCTGATCAGGTTGCTGAATTGGCTGTAGTTAGTAACTCTAATCGTAATAAAAGTGAACCTCTAGAAGAAACAAAACCCTTTTCACCTGACCATGGTGAGCTGCAAGGCCGCCAAAGTTTGGTAGACCCTGTGTATGGAGGGGAGAGTTTAGCCAAGGATGACTTCAGATATGAGCAGTCTGACAGTTCTGAGAGGATATCTAAAGGTATATCCAAACAAGGTTCTGAGGTAAAGCACACTGATGAGAAATCTAAAAACAATAAAAGATTAAAAACAGAAATATCACAGCAACCTTCTATTTCTGCGGGTAAAGGTGTCCATCTTTCAGAGGCTTCTCACAATTTGTCTCCTGATAGACTTGTTGAAGGCTCTCATAAGGACCCTGTCTCTCAAATGATGGATAGAGATGATAGGGATGAGAATATTGAATCTGGATCACTAAAGGTGTGCAACCAAGCATTTTCTGGCAGATATACTTCAGAGTTTAAACAATCAAGTTGGCAGTCTTTTGATCATAATTTACAGACAAAGGTTCCTGATTCAGCAGAAAGACCAGATAGATATGCGGAGAGCTTAGGGCATGGCGGGAAGTACTCTGAAAAGAGCTCTCAAATGCATGACGGTTTCCTCTTACAAAAAGATAAATTTCATAGAGATACTCAAAATGAGGATGGTTATGCTAATGAGAGAAAGGTTCCAGGAAATTCTAAGGAAGGTGGTACCCGAGGCAAACAGTCAGTGCCCTTGGATCCTCACTACCAGAAAGATGGTGATATGGCTGGAAAGATCAAGGGAAGTGCACAAGTTTCCAGCCTGTTATTGGGTACTTCACCAAAGTATAACAGCAGAAATGGTGCAGCCGCATCCCCTGTCGTTAATGGCAAAGGCAGTAAACTCCAAAGAGAGTTTTCAGACTTGGAGTTGGGCGAACTTCGTGAGCCCTTGCCTGAGGAAATGACAGTTAATAAGCAATTTGAGAGAAAAAGTTCTTTTAAGCAGTCAGATAACAAAAAGAGCACTTCAGAGAGCCAGGTTTCTGAATTCAGTAAAGTGAAACGTGCTGGAAAGGCAAATTTTGATTCAGGAAGGCCATCCTCTCCAGATTTAAACTCTAAGTTTCCAAGTAATCAGGAAGGCTTGAATAAAAAGAGGAACTACGAAGATCGCATTGAGGATTTAACAAGGTCTCAACAGAGAGCTGTGCAGTCTGAGTCGCAACACCCGTCACGAGTAGATCATCCTGATTTGGGGCGTTCGTTTAGCAAAACAGTGGGTCTTAGTAGTAAATCTAGACAGAATGAAGTTGGAGGCAGACAAGCAATTGGTGTGGCTGGACATGGAGAAAGCAATAAGAAAGCAACCCCAAGTGCTCCTCAGCAGCATAACTCAAAACGAGGGCTAGTTTCCCACCCCATACAAGAAAGTAAAAGACATGCATCCAATATAATGGTGGATTCGACTGATGTACGAAAGAAATCAATGGTGGCAGACGGCAATGACACTGACAGAAAAAAGAGGGATTCTTCTTCAGATGAGAATAGTTGTTCCTATTCTAAGTATGAGAAGAATGAGCCCGACCGCAAGGGACCAATAAATAATTTCTCTCAGTAAGTGAACATATTCAAGCTTTTACAATAGTGAAAACCATCTGACCAGGCTTTGGCCGTGTTGTATATAATCCTGGTTTTTGACATCTGAATTACATTATACTTTTTCCTTTTCTTATCTTAGGTACGAAGAGTATGTGCAAGAATATCGTGATAAGTATGATAGCTATTGCTCGTTGAACAAAACCATAGAGAGTTACAGGTAATTTGAAGATTCCTTTCACTTCTTTTAAGGCAATGGTGTTTCTCTTTTTGATACTTGTTTGATTAATTGCTTTGTGTTGATTTTATCCAAAATTGTGTCTCAAAACAATTTATTCCTTCTAATATAGGAATGAGTTTGAAAAGCTAGGAAAGGACCTTGATTATGCTACTCAAGGCACGGAGAAATATTATAAGATCTTGGGGCAGGTGAAGGAATCATATCGTCGATGTGAAAGGGTATGCTCTGTTCTCGATTCTCTATAAAGTCTGTAGATGATTGAACTGTGAAGTAATTCAGCAAGACATTGTCTCACTGTTTTCTTGGTCAGATGTAATATTTTGATTATGCAATTTCAGTTGTACTTACTTTTGTTTTCATGATTCCCCTTGCCCAGTGTTGTTTGCATGCCTTCCAATTTGGCTTGAATAAATATACAAGTGAAAATTTTATAGATGAACGCACCTTTTAAGCTTTGAAGTTCAGTCTACCCAGCCCACCCGATAAGCTCAGTAGTGCATGTGCTTGGATTAATCTGTATTTGATGAATAAGGAAAATTTTGGGACAAATACTATAATCATATATAAATAGCTAACATTGTGTTGCTAGTGACGTGGTAACTATTATTTGAAAAAAGAATGTAAATACTTACATTATTTTTCATTGTGTTTGTTTTTTAGGAGTATTAACAATACATAAAATGTTTCAGATTTTTTTTTCTTGATTTTGTTTAATTTTTATTTCTCTAATAACTAATGTTTTCTTGTTGAGCTTTTTGGTTTGAGTCAAATAATATTGTCGCTTGCAGAAACATACGAGGCTGAAAAGAATATTTGTGGTACTTCATGAAGAATTGAAGGTGATTTGTTCTTTCCTCGTCGTAGTTGGAGTTTGTCATTGAAATTATCTACGTTGCACTTATCATTTAAGTTTTAAACTTTTTGTGCGAGTGTTGTGAATATTTTCGTGTCTTCCTGCAGCACATTAAGCAACGGATTAAGGACTTTGCAGTCTCATACATGGAGGACTGAAACCTCGTCTTTCAGGCCCGAGGGTGTGACTAGGAAGCTAGTTGTTGAAAACAGCACAACAGAGTCCTCTTGCTGAACTCATGTCACGTTGAGAGAGCGTTCGCAGTTTTGCCGTGCCCGCGCACCCAGTATACCCGTAAATAGCACTTATAGTCGTATGTTCAGGTCAGGCTTTTTGTTCTTGTTTTGCCTGATCAGTTCAGCCTATTCGGTTTATTCGGGCTTCCTGACATTGTACTTCATGTGCATGTATTTGTATGAAACCTTTAAGGGAAGGAATTCCTATTTTTTTTTTTAAATGAGGATTAGTTGTAGGGTCCACATCATATCGAACTTTAGCGATTCAAACCGTCTATTTCAAGTTGCACCTCATAAATCATCCTTGCAAAATATTAGCCAAATCGGAAATACTTTGTTATATAAGAAACAATGAAATTTTATCTTGATAATTATATAGGCAAAGGGGTTTGTATTGAATTGAATTTTTGCAAGGATGATTTATGAATCGAGACTTACAAAATAAACGGTTCGGATCATTAAAGTTTAATGTGGTGTGGGCTCCATATTTAATCCTCATTTTTTTTTAAAAAAAATGGGGATCCCTTTGCATAAAGAGCTTGTGTATTTGTATATCATATCATATTCAAAAAATGGGGATCCCTTTGTATAAAGAGCCTGTATATTTATATATCATATCAAAACTTACAGTGGAACTCAAAGAGTTAATCAAATAAGACTAAATCATTGACACGATCCATGCACGTAATTGACAATGTGTACAAGTCTTATAATGGATTTTTTATAATAATTAAGTATGGAACTCACCATCTATGTAATTGTTGAATTTTACTTTACCGTGCTTATCTAAACTTCGCGACTGTTGCTTATAGTGTCTGATTACAGTGCAAATTTTGGTTCATGAAATGAAACAACCATGTAGTCACATGTAGAACAAAGAATTATGCCATCAGCAAAAATTGTCAGGTTGTAGGAAGCCTTCTTAATTAATACAAGAAAAATGGGTGTCTAAAGAAAATGAAAAATAGGTGTTGAGAGAAAAATAAATTCATAAAAAGTAAAAGAAGGGTATACTTGGAAGTTTAGTAAATTATTTTGAGTGTCTAGAGAAATAAGGGTGTCCAAAGATAAAATTTGGGTGTACACAAAACCACTCATGTTTTATTTTCTTTGATTTATTAAGTTGTTTTCGTTGTCCTAAAAAAGAAAAGGAAAAAAGAAGAAGAAATTATTTAGTGGAGCTTGTTCCACGATAAAAATATAAAATAATTGAGAAACATACATAAACATTGCTATTTGAGAAACATATATAAACATTGCTATTTGAGAAACATATTTAAAAATAAGAAAGATTCTATGGTGCTGTATTTAAAAATTAAGGTATCGTAAACCCAGCGATGGTGTTGTATTTAGTGTATTCATATCCTTTTCGGGATATATATCTTAACAGATGTTATCGTGTCATACCTGTTAAAATGAATGAGTAATATGGCCCGAATCGAGCTCGACCCATTAAAATTAACGGATAATATGACCCAACCCTTTACCCATTAAGGTAAAAATAAATTTTACTCCAATGACTAAACAAATAAAAAATGTCATACTAAATTAGTATCTACATACACGTTATCACTAAATTAGTATCCTCATTCCCTAAACCCTTAATATCCAAATGATGACGCAACCATAGTCAAAACATAGGGAATGAGATCCTCAGTGTTCGCATAATTTTTTTTTCACATTTTTTGCACTTGTAAATAAACTATTATGAATTATTACAGATTTTCAACTCCCCTAAAAACATTGTTCATAAGGTTTGGAGGGTTTTAAAAATCCAAACAACGACGTACCCATTGTCAAATTGTAGGGATGTGATCACATGCATTTGAATATTTGTTTCACATATTTCATACTTGTAAATTAATTATATGAATGTTTAATGTAATTTGATTTTTCCTACGAAATACCAAAGTACATTAAAATTCTTAATAATTAATTTACAAGTGTGAAAAAATGTGAAAAAAATATGCATACGCCTTGTAATCATATGATTCACATCATCCACGCTTTGACGATGAGTACATCGTCATTTAGATTTTTAAAACCTTCCAAACCCTTGTGAACAATGTTTTTAGGGGAGTTCAAAATATATAAAAATTCATAATAATTAACGTGCAAGTGTGAATATTGTGAAAAAAGAATACAAACACTCAAGATTGTTTCATCAACACTTAGAAGATGATTACATCGTCGTTTTGGTTTTTAAAACCCTCCGCACTATCATGAATAGTGTTTGTATTTTAAAACCCTCCAAACTATCAAAATCAATGAAAATTCATAATAAATGTGGGACCATGATTTTCTAGGGCCAGAGCAAGGTTGATTCCAATACAGTTACGTTAGAAGCCCAATCCGGGGCAAAAGGCGGAGTCCAAGCGATTCTGCTGGATGACTATGCCTGTTCCGCAAGACATGCTGATCTGATCCGGATATGGACACGATCAGATCCTTTAAGTCTTGGAGTTCCTACAATCTAGGAATTGAAGTGAGCAACAAGTAATCATAACTCCTTAGAGGGTGCAATATCTATACCTAGATATTGTCTAGGATTCTCGTGGCTTAGAACAAGGATTCTATTATGAAAAGGTATTTCTCCTATAAATACACACATCTAAAGTTCATCTCTAGTAACATAATCTAAACACTTGAATTCTCTTACCACTGCTTGAGTCTAAAGTCATTCATTAACTTTACCATCTAAAATCATCCAATCTGAAGCAGGATACCACAACTGCAACATCTTGATTGGGTTACCCCAAATAGTAGTCATACTCCAATTTGTCGGAGTGCCATGGCACCAACGAGAAGAATTTTTGCAGAACATTTGATCCGCTCACACCTTGATAGCTCCGATTAGTCTGGCATACCCTTTCTAATCTGAACTGATCTATAGCAGCTTCATAGCTTGGAATGAAGATTTGAGTGGTCAGAGTTTAGAACTCCGATGTGGAGTCATGCGCTTCATAGAGCGTTCAGTCCTTCGAAGATGTTGTTCATTAATTACAGTGGGAGTGGAAGAATGGGACACAAGGCGGCTGCCCTCTTCTGTCCTCTTACTCGAGAAAGGTTTTGAAGAAGTCTTCAAATTAAGTGCCACGAGACTTAAATAAAACGGATTCACATGGGTAACAAGCCTACTAATCAGATATTGGGTCACAAAAATAAAGATTTGAATTTGCCCCTCCTTTCACGAAGGTCAAATCCTAAAGTGGTTTTTTCTATTCAATCTCCGATCGATACACAACATAACCAATATACATGCTTCTGCCAACTGTACTGGTGGAGTCAGTAACTTCTGCAACGACACAACTACTCCTATGAGCATGGCGGAATCTCAACACAGGAAGAAATCTCTGGGGGCAAGGTATGATCGGATCATATTTATATATATTTTTACTTCAAATTCACTCGTCTTTCTTGGTTAGTTCCTTATATTTTTGAGCTATTTACGTTATTTTGTGTTTATAGGATCTGTTATGCAAAGAAAATAAAAATAGCACAAATGAGTTTTAAATAATAAACAGAAAAGTGGAACATGGATGGACCACTAGAAATATAATGGAGCGCATAAAAAATATATGGAGGGAGTTGGTGGAGGCGGCTTGAAAAGCAGCAAAGCAGCTGTGAGTGGGATGGCAATATTCTAATGGACGGAGGAGAAGAATAGCTGCCTTTGGCAGCTCAGAAGAAAGAGGAATAAAAGCTGCCTTTGCAGCGAGAAAGAGGGAGAGACCGAGGGGGAATACAGGCTGCCTTTGGCAGCGTGAGAGACAGGAGGCGGAGAGAGCAGTAAGGGCAGATGAGAGACCGGGGGGGTGTCAGGGAGGACAGAAGGCAGACAGCTGCCTTGCGGCAGCAGAAAACCGAGGGGGAGAGAGACGCAGGAAGTGGGAGAAGGAAAGCTGCCCTGGGGCAGCGTGAGAAAGGTAGAGAGTACGAGAAGGCAGGGGAGAGAAACAGAGAAGCACAGAAAACTGTGCGGAAGAAAAAGAAAAAAAAAATAGAAAAACTGAGAGAAGTGAGGACAGATAACACGGGCAGAGAGCAGAGGTGCGAGGCAGGGGTTCAAAGGCACGGACAGACAGAACTGAAGCACTCTTCTCTCTCGGTTAAATCTTTCTAAACTTATATTTTATTTTTGTTTTAATAATGTGTAACTAAATTTATTCTGGCTAGAGGTTAATTCAAAGTCATGAATATATTTGTAATATGAATTGATTACCTTCAGTTGTGATTTCTGAGTTGTGATTTAATTTGCTTAACTGCTTGATTGATAACTTATTTTTGTATGTTGATTAAGAATGCATACTTAATTTACATGCATGAATTTGATGCTAGAATATAAGTGAATTTCACCTAATCGTTATGAACTTATATTCACAAGTAGTGAAGGTTGTTATCCACAATCGTGTTAAGTGAGTTCTAGGCTGGATTAACATGCGTATTCCATAGTTATGAATGCCTAGTCAATGTTTATGATTTCCGTTGAACTTAATGATCTTTGTTGAATGTCTCTATCATGCGTATTCCATAGTTAGGGACTTTGATGAGGAATAATTTGGTTGTAATGCGTATTCCATTCAATCCAATGAATCTAGGGAAATCTAAAGAGTTAATTTAAGCGGACCTAATTAACTTGGAACATTGTCATTCACAATTTATTGAAAGAACAACTGAAAATCAATTTAGGTTGCATATGTGTCATGTGTGGAGAAGAACCCTCTAGCTAGTCTGTCACCTATCCTTTCACCTTAATTTCATGCTTTTGTCAATTCTGTAATTTATTTAAGTTTAATTTACTTCTCGTCAAAACCAAACCCCCCCCATTATTAAATTATTTAGTTAGTTTTCATTGTTGTTAGTTTTTTAATTCAATTTCCGTCCATTTCAGTTCCTAGTGTCTAATTTGATTGTTTTCATTATTTTGAGTCATTCTAAGTGTGTTTCGAGTTATTAGAGTTTTTAGCCTAGTTTTGTGTCCTTGAGTCTTGTTTAATATTTTTAAATTAATTTAGAATAGATTAGCAATCCCTCCTAATCCCCGGCCTAGAACGATACCCTACTTACATCTATACTACAATTGTCAAAAAGAGGGTTTAATTTGTGTGTCAAGTAATTCTCGCATCAAGGTACCCCAAGAAAAAGGCATAAAGTTCAACTTCAGAGTTCCGTCTCAAATTCTATCCGAGCTTCAAACTAAATGACAAACCATGATGATGCTACAATGCAGCGTGGAAATCGTGCTATAACACAAAGAATTACAAACAGGAGATGACAATCCTAGGACTCAGGAAAAAACGTATCCAAGTGAATTCGCCAAGAATGGACCTAATTCTCAAGAGCTTCCAAGCCAAGAAGCGAAGGCATGTTTTAGCTCCGTGCGGACCAACACCTCATCACAAATTCGACCTGCAGTCCTCTCATCTAAAGTCTACATACAACTCAGTTCAAGTCCATCAACATGTCGACTGAGACAAGTGCTTGCACAAAGTTTTGGGGGTAATGTAATCATGCTAAAACCGTTTATGCGCACTCGAATGATGTACAAATGAAAAATCAACTTCCCAAATGAATTTCAATACAAAGTCAGTTGGAGATGAAAGCTAAGTTGCCCAAGATCGCTGCGTCAAATTTTCAAATTTTTTTACAAAATCGATCTTTACAGTTTTACGTACGAAGACAATGAAGCTACATTCCCATAAGAACTGCGCAGCTAGAGGAAAACGAAGATTTCAAGGCCTTACCAATTTTTCCAAGTGACGTTCCACATATGAATTGTAACTACAATATACTTATTTTTCCAGAATTTTGTGGTGGTATGACATATAGAGACTAGGGCTGGGCACGGGCTAGGCCGGGCCTAAATTTGGAGGAACTTGGCCCTACTCGTTTTAAAATGTCATGGGCTGGGTAGAAGGATTTTAAGTTTGGGAATCAGACAAACGGGTCAGTTCAGGACGGGTCCACAGGTCCAATTACTTTTTTTTTTTTTCAATTTTGGAATGGCGCCAATCTGCTGAGCATAAGTAGAAGCAAAACCAACCATTTTAGACACTCATTTGCATTACTCAGAACACAGAAAAACAAATCCTACAAACATTTATGCATTGCATGTGTTTAAACATAACCAAATCAATGTATGTACTCCACACATGTTAACGATTCTTCAAATCAATGTATAAGCAAACCATGAAATCCCAGATCCATAGTTTCTAACAGAACCCATTACTCTTACACACAAAACTACATCAAATCAATCTCACAAATAACCAAATTGTTCAAATCGCCAAATTGAATCAGTTAAATGGTACACTGAGTTGAACCCAACCTTGAAAATTACACAAAAATTAAAGAAAATCAAAACCCTAAGTCTCAATTTCTCGGCAATTGCAAGCATTACATAGAAATTAAAGAAAATGGAAAAGGAATTACCCGAATCGGCTGGTTTTTTAGGCCTGGCCATGCTTGCTACTCCCGCCGATCTTCAAAATACTTACAAAGTCTTCCTCTATGAAAACATCATCGTTATATGCCAGGAGCGCGAGGCCTTGCCAAGGCACCAAAGTCGCCGAAAGAAAAGAGTCGGTGCCTGAACTTGCTTATCCTCAGATCTTCGACTCAGTCTCCGACATTAAGACCTTCATCGGTCTTCTTCCAGATCTTCGACTCAGCCTTTGAGATGTGGTATCGAATGAAAAGCTTTACCGACATTACAGATCTGAGAGTGGCCGAAAAGTACAAAGGCTTCGACAACGTGGCGGTAGGGTTGAGTGACAATATCAGTGAGGTGAGGCTGGTGAGTGGTGAGCACTGTAAGAAGGAGAAGACGATTGAGAATTTGAGAGTTGGAGGCGAATGACTGAGGGAAAGGGTTTGAGAGTCTGATTGTGGAACTCGGGAGGAATTCATTGGGGTTGAAATCAACGATTGAAATTAAATGATAGGTTATCATTCAATCTCAACCATTCATTATAACTAGAAATAGGTTCGTCAGGGTACTCGTTTTTCTAAGTATCTGGACAAGGCTCTCCCCGTAAATGAAAAGGGCCCAGCTCGGCCCGTCTCGTTTGTTCTCTAAAATATGAGGAGCCGGTCTGTACCGCCCCAAACCATGATTACCTGCCCCGACCCGCGGTTCCTCTACCTATTTGCCTAGCCTTAATAGAGACTTCGACTTATCACGTCACACTTTTGCTCTTGGAAATTGGATATCCTCTAGAGAATATTTCCAAGTATGGGCAATTCAATTAGGCCAACAGTTTGATGTTGAGATCCATCAATTTTTTATTTTCTTTCTTTTTTTCCCTCTGATTTTATTTTTGTTTTTCAACTTCATATGAGGATAAATTGGTAAAAAAAAAAATTGTTTTTTAACAAACTATATTATTTACACTAAAGGGGAGACGGCAAACTTAGTGTCACAATGGGCTAGCAATGATGTAGTTCAAAGTTGGCTTTGGTGAGAATCAAACTTAAAACATTTACTTACAAGTGGAGAGGAATACTCCTAGACCGTAATATTAAGTGGCAAGTTAAAAAAAATTCTTATTGTTATATGATGCCTACTCTCCTTTGGTAAATATAATTATGGCCTAGACTTATGCTCTGATACCAAACTGACATACCCTGACCCAGAATGTTCACCTGGACTTCGAATCGAGTTGTGTTGGCCGACACTAAAAAGGTGATGAAGCCTAATAGTGTAGTGATGTGGAAAATGGTGAATAAATTTAAACCTAAAAGTGCCTAAATACAAGAGTGTGTATGTGAGCGGGATTGAACCTATTTCACACATGATGTTAGAGCATAAGTAAAGTATAGTAAAAGTAGAATGAGAATTATACCATCGAAGGTAATCTCCTATACCAAAGTTTGTCAAGAATCCTCGTTGACGCGAAAACTCTGTCACTAAAACCTGGAAGGGCAAAAAACAAGGGTAAGTGAGCCTAAAAATAAGGATTTGTAAAACCTTTTCGAAAACGTAATAAACCTTCACTGCAAAACAAGTGTAGTTTCCAAAAAATAGCATACTACGTTTAGTATGAAAATACTTACCGTAAACGGCAATATCTCGAGAATGCAAAACTTCACAATTTTTCGTAAATAAACACATAACATCTGGTAATCACAATATCTCAAATAAATGAACATATACTATTAGGTTCTCATCGACGTATGCTGACATACGAGTTAATGCAGAGTTATTCTAGCATGAACAAGACTAGGTGTAATAATGATTTACACTCTAGTACTACAATCACGCGAAGAATGGTGTTATGTGAGTCACATATGAGTCCTAATTGTTTATAGCAATCTAGGACAAGACTGGCACCTACAATAGATCCAAAGTGAGCGTAGCTATGTGATGTGAACATACACGTGAAGACTAGCCTTGGCCTGGGCAAGTAGAAACACAAGTGTAGCATGCATGAAGAGGAATAATATAAATATGATAATGGTACGGAAATTTCGTAATTCACAATAATAAAATAATAATATTCATGACCGTAAATATATTTATGGCATAACATCAAAATATGCATAAACATGCCTCCTGTAGAATTTATGAGAATTTCATAAATTCCACCAATACGCTAATTCTTAAAAACGTTAGTCTAATCAAGGTATAACGTAGAAAATTCTTTATAAGTATGTATGGAAACTAATTAAATATATAATATTTAAAAGCAAAGATGGAGGGGCTACATAGGTAGCCACGCACCCCATACGCCGACCACCCTCACGCGCCCACACGCCCGCGAGTATAGGCGTACTCACCTTCTTCACGCAGCCTGCAGATTTGCAGGTTGCAGAGCCAACTTTCATTCTGCTAGTTTCAGATGGAGGGGCCTGTCTCCACTGATGTAGGGAAGTTACAAAGATAAAGGCACGATGTTAAGCTTCTATAGTTTAAACTGGTTGCTACCATTTTCTGTGCTCATGGATGAGCAAATTAGTGCCTTACTGTGATAGACAAGTTCTGATGGTAGTTGCTGTCGGCATTACACGAGATTAACACTTAGCATATGTAGCTTTGACTGATAGAATAGAGATATTGGTGTATAAGATATTGCCACTTGTAATTAGATTAGAGTAGAGAAGAAGTTAGTTAAGGAAGTTAGCTATGTAGGTGTAAGACTATAAATACCTGAACACTGTATTACTTGGTTCTTAAGAAAATATATCAAGAATATTCATCTTCTCTCTAAGTTCTTTCTCTCTCTCTCTCTCTCTCTCTCTCTAAGTCTGTTACATTCTTCTTCTTCTTTACTGTATAAGATTGATCTTAGTTAACATGGTATCAATCGCCATTGTTGCCTGCGCATAATCTTCAATCCTCTGCTTTCGCTCCGATTGAAGGTGTATTCGTTCTTCTTGATTTGTGCTTTGGATCTCTGAGTCTCTTTGTCTTCCTCTAATTTGGATTTCTAGGGTTTCTTGGGTGGTCGTGATCTTTCTTCGATCATCTTTCCTGCTTCCTTCCGTCTTGCATATCAACTGTTTGCTATAATTCCTCAGAGAGTCTTTCAGACGAAATTTCAATGGTGACTGCAACGCAGCTTCAAATTGTGCAATCTCCGATCACCGCCTTAATCTCCACAATCTCGACTTCGGTTAATGTCAAATTGGATGACTCCAATTATCTCAATTGGAATTTTCAGATACAACTTTTGTTGGAAAGTAATGGTATTATGGGGTTTGTTGATGGCTCGCACCCTTGTCCACTTCAATTTTCAGTTTCTCCTACTGAATCTGGCTCTTGTACTTCTGCTGAATCAGATGCATTTGTGGTTTGGAAAATGCATGATCGGGCTATAATGCAATTGATCACAGCCACTTTGTCACCTGTTGCGTTGTCTTGTGCTATTGGTAGTAAGAGTTCTCAGGATCTTTGGATTCGTCTGAAAGAACAGTTCTCTACAGTGTCTAAGACTAGCATTTTTCAAATGAAGTCAAATCTTCAGACGATAAAGAAAGGGTCTGATTCGGTGTCTCAGTATCTTCACAGAATTAAAGAGGCTAGAGATTACTTATTTGCTGCTGGGGTTTATTTTGCTGATGAGGACATAGTTATTCTTGCTTTCAATGGGTTACCCTCTGAATATAACACTTTTCGCTGTGTTATTCGGGGACGTGAGAATGTGATCTCTCTTAAAGAGTTTCGATCTCAGTTGCTTGCTGAAGAGGTCATTGTTGAAAACTCCACAACTGCACCTTTTATTACTGCCATGGTTGCTAATACTGTCCCTTATTCTGGCAAGAATCACTCATCTAATCTTGCATCTGGACAGTCTCCATTTTTTTCTAGAGGATACAAGCAGTTTAATGGGAATAAAAACAAAAGGAAAGGCAAGTTTAATCAAGGGGCTCGTTTCTATTCACCCAAACAGTATACTCAAACCCATGTGCTCCCTACACCAAGTCCAGGCATACTTGGTCAATCACTAGTACCATATTTTGGTCCTCCAAGTGCACCATTGCTGCCTACTTGTCAAATGTGTAATGTTGAAGGACACACTGCTCCATATTGTCAGTCTAAACCTCCTGATAGAGTTCCCTGTCAAATATGTGGCAAGCACAATCATAGCACATGGTACTATTTTTACAATGACAATGGTCCTAATTTTGGTGGTCCTACCCGACAGTTCTATCCTTCTCAAGTGCAAACATCCCCATATGGTGCTCCAAGCTATAATGCTCCATTTCAGCATTCATCAATGCCATTTCAACCTTTTCATCCTCATCAATAATCTCCACAAGCATTGCATACTGTGATGACTCAATCACCATCCTCACCGTCTACTTCTTATTCTAATTCTCAAGTGTGGATCACTGACTCTGGAGCTACTAATCACATGACTGCCGATCTCAGTAACCTATCTCTGGCATCTCCATGTCCTACATCTGAGACCATTCAAACTGCCAATGGTGAAGGTTTGCCTGTGTCTTATATTGGTAGCACAGTTCTCAATGTTTCTAAACTGAATTATGTGCATCCAATTAAGCTAAATTCTGTGCTTTATGTTCCGAAGTTGACACAAAACTTGTTATCTGTGCATCGAATCTGTTTAGATAATAACTGCTGGCTAATTTTTGATGCTTTATGCTTCTGGATTCAGGACAAGGCCACAGGGAGGATCATTTACAAAGGAAAATGCAGTAATGGCCTCTATCCCATCCCTTGTCTTTCTGCCCCCTCTCATTCCACACATTCAGCTCCATTTCAAGCTAAAGCATTCCTTGGTCAGCATTTTCATTCTACAACTTGGCATAACAGACTAGGTCATCCATCTAATAACATTGGTTCTTTGATGCTAAAGCAAGCTAATATCCCTTGTTCAAAGTCTTCATTACCTGTAATGTGCTCTAGCTGTTTGGAGTGCAAGTTTTGTAAACTTCCATTTTCACTAAGTACCAATAAGTCTGTAAAACCTTTTGCTGTTATTCACAGTGATCTTTGGGGTCCAGCTCCTTCTATTTCCATTGATGGTTACCGATATTATGTGACCTTTATCGATGAATATACAAGACATTGTTGGCTGTTTCCATTGATCAACAAATCTGATGTCTTTGCTACTTTTGTTGCATTCTATTCATTTGTTCTTACTCAGTTTGCAACTGCTATTCAAACCTTACAGAGTGATGGAGGGGGAGAGTATGTCAGTAAGGCTTTTCAGTCCTTTCTTCTTGCTAAAGGAATTACTCATCAACTTTCTTGCCCACATACACCCGAGCAAAATGGTCTAGCCGAGCGAAAGCATAGGCATGTTATTGAAACCACTGTGACCCTATTACAAACAGCTAGGTTACCTGCCAGTTTTTTGTCGTATGCTTGTCAAACAGCTGTCTACCTCATTAATCGAATGCCCTCTTCTGTGCTAGGAAATAAATCTCCTTTTAAACTTTTGTTTGGTCATCTTCCTGTTATCTCCCATCTCCGAATATTCGGTTGTGCGTGCTATCCTTTGTTAAAGCCTTATAATGATACTAAATTACAAGCCAAGACCACCAAGTGTATTTTTCTGGGGTATGCTACCAAATATAAAGGGTATATATGTTATGAGGTTTCTAAACAGAGAGTTTATATTTCGAGACATGTTGTGTTTGATGAGAATCAATTCCCTTACACAACCTTGTTGGTACACTCTAAACCCTCATATCAATCTTCTTCGGTTCCCAATTTCCCACTTCCCGCACCTGTGATTTCTAATGACAATGTTGTGTTGCCTATGCCTCTTTCATCCTCTAGATCACCATCATCTCATACTAATCCTGCCTCCTCATCCTCACCTGCTTATTCTCCCATATCAATCTCTCCCATTCCTTCCTCACCACTATCTTTTCCATCAATTACTGATTCTTCCACTTCTAGTCCTCCAGTCCCTGTGGCACTTGTCAATGGTTTTGATGCTTCTCCAGAGGAGCCATTTGGTCCTGGTACTTTGCAAGTGGTGTTGGAGGTTCCACCCCTCAATTTGCATCCTATGCAAACTCGGAGCAAGAGTGGTATTATCAAGACCAAAGCTTTATTAGCTACTATTCAGGAGTCTGATTGTACTGATTTGTCTCTTATTGAACCAACTTCTTATAAAACTGCAATGAAGGATCCTACTTGGTTGAAAGCTATACAAGAGCAGATCAGTGCTTTACATAAACAAGGTACTTGGAGTTTGGTGGTATTACCTTCTACAAAGAACTTGGTCGGTTGCAAATGGATATTCAATATTAAGAAACATTCTGATGGCACTATTGCTCGCCATAAAGCTCGGCTTGTCGCTAAAGGGTTCAGTCAAGAACCGGGTCTTGATTATGGGGAAACCTTCAATCCTGTGGTTAAACCTACCACGGTTCGCCTAGTATTGGCTTTGGCAGCTCAATTTAATTGGCCCCTTAGGCAACTCGATGTAAAGAATGCCTTTTTACATGGCATTTTGGATGAAGAGGTGTATATGACCCAACCTCCTGGTTTTGCTGATGCCACTACTTCTCACCTTGTTTGCAAGTTGCACAAGTCCTTATATGGACTTAAGCAAGCCCCTCGAGCTTGGAATGACAGATTTACCAAGTTCTTGCCTCATTTGGGTTTTCAACACACTTATTCTGACTCCTCCCTGTTTGTCAAGACAGTTGATTCTGGTATTGTCATCTTGCTGCTTTATGTGGACGATATTATTATCACAGGGAATGCAGCTGCAGCTATGCAACAGGTTATTAGTGCTTTAACCAATGAGTTTGATATCAAGGATCTTGGGGATCTACATTTCTTTCTGGGCATTCAAATCTTTAGCACGGCCCATGGCTTATGTTTGTCTCAATCCAAATATATTTTGGATCTTCTTACTAAAACTGAGATGCTTGAGTCCAAGTCATGTGAAACTCCTTGTTTGCCCTATAACCGGCTTCTCAAAGATGATGGTGCTCCTTATACCAATCCAACGTTGTATAGGAATGTAGTAGGAGCATTGCAGTACCTCACATTTACAAGGCCGGATATAGCATTTTTTGTCCATCAAGTATGTCAATTCATGCAACAGCCTATGATTGCTCATTTCACTGCTGTTAAACGCATTTTGCAGTACCTAAAGGGTACCCTTCATCATGGCCTCTTTTATTCACACGGACCACTGCAATTAAGGGCCTTTAGTGATGCTGATTGGGTAGGTGACCCTAATGATAGGCGTTCTACTACTGGCATGGCTGTGTTTTTAGGAAACAATCCTATATCTTGGTCATCAAAGAAACAATTGACAGTTTCTCGCTCATCCACAGAGGCTGAATATCGAGCCTTGTCCTCTACTTCCGCTGAATTAGACTGGATTCAGCAACTGTTAGTCTTTCTGCAGGTTCCTCTTACATCACCTCCAGTTTTATTTTGTGATAATTTGTCAACCATTGCTTTGGCTTTTAATCCGGTTCAACATCAACGTACTAAGCACATTGAGGTTGATGTTCATTTTGTGCGTGAACGAGTTGCCAAGAAACAGCTTTCTGTTCAGTTTGTGTCATCTAAAGAGCAGTTTGCTGATATTTTGACTAAAGGGTTGAGTTCTCCTTTGTTTCGTACTCACTGTACCAATCTCATGCTTCGCGCATCGAATCATGTGTTTGCGGGGGGATGATAGAATAGAGATATTGGTGTATAAGATGTTGCCACTTGTAATTAGATTAGAGTAGAGAAGAAGTTAGTTAAGGAAGTTAGCTGTGTAGGTGTAAGACTATAAATACCTCAACACTGTATTACTTGGTTCTTAAGAAAATATATCAAGAATATTCATCTTCTCTCTAAGTTCTTTCTCTCTCTCTCTCTCTCTCTAAGTCTGTTACATTCTTCTTCTTCTTTACTGTATAAGATTGATCTTAGTTAACATTGACATTTCTACTGGTTTGAAGATCAATCCGTTCCCTTGAATTTCTCGTAAGGTTATGTGTTCATGATCAAATTTTACGAACGAGAATGATGGGCTTACTGCATTTGTTTACGAAATCGTTGGCTACTTGCAAATAGATTGAAGCAGTTGATTCAACAATGAATTAATTAGCTTTCAAAAAACTATCGTCATTTGATCAACGAAGGAAAAAGAATAGTGTGTTATAATTACATAATATTCACAAAATCGTTAGTTCAAGAACTATATAGTAAACATGTAATAAAGGTGAACGTTGGAAATGTCTTGAAGAAAACTGTCCCTTGTCTTTCTGAAGACTTATTCTAATTTATGATCACCTCATTCTTCTTTCTTTCGGTCGTTTTTAAGACCATCCACCTGTTCTTCCTCTAACAACCTCTGTTATAAAAGTTGGATGGTGGAGGCATGCAACATGAACCACAACCCGACCGATTTATGATCACCTCATTTTTCTTTCTTTCGGTCGTTTTTAAGACCATCCACCTGTTCTTCCTCTCACAACCTATGTTATAAGAGTTGGATGGTGGAGGCATGCAACTTGAACCCCAACCCACCCACCCCTGCAACGAAACGCCTAGTTGTGATCCATGGGCGGATATTTAAGAACTTTGGCGTTCATTGTTTCAATGCAAACCGAGAGCACCAACGCAACATGTAAATGTCTCTATTATACATTATCGGTTTTGCTTGACGTGACATGACACTGGTTTCATAACTTTATTTGGACGTATAATTTACTTGAAGAAGACAGTCTGCTTTAAGGGCCAAATTTGGAAATTCATCAAATTGGTTATTTGGTAAACGATAAATGAAATGAAAATCCTACCAATATGCTTGCTCTTTCTTTGGTACACACCAATCCGAAAAATAATAAAATTCAATTTAGAAATTGTTCAAATGACTCGAACTGATGAACAAGATGACCTAATTGCTTAACTTATACGTGATCCAATGTGACATTATAGTTAATAAGAATCAACTAGCCCTTAGTCTAGAGACAATTTCTCCTCCCCTGACCTAGTTACTTGAATACGTGGTCAAATGTTACATATAACTTGGTTAAAAAGATATCAACTAGCTCTTAATTTAGAGTCGTTTCTCTTCCGATAGTCGGAAGAAGTCTCGAGTGATGCCTACTCACCTTTAGGATGCCCTTATGATTTTAATTTCTTCTTCCTACTTAGATGTTGTGCTTCTATTTCGCCTGCTTCCTGACCTAGTTACTTGAATACGTGGTCAAATGTGACATATAACTTGGTTAAAAAGAAATCAACTAGCTCTTAATTTCGAGTCATTTCTCATTTTCTCTTCCAGTAGGCGGAAGAAGTCTCGAGTGATGCCTAGCCGCCTTCAAGATGGCCTTCTGATTTTGATTTCGTCTTGCTATTCTGATGTTGTGCTTCTATTTCGCCTGCTTCTTGCTGTCCACTTGGATTGGTTGTCTGTTTGCAGGTTTGGTCTCCCCTTGCAGCTATTTTCCTCTGTTCAATTTGCCGCTGTCAAAAAATTTTCGTAGCCATTAGGATGTTTTGGTAATCAAAAGATGACTCCTTGTTCAAGAAGCATATATATATACCGGTTTATGAACAACAAAACTCAATAGTTTTTCGCATTACTACATGCGTTGTATCGCACATTTTCTACAAAGGTAAAGTTCATTTGCATATATTTGCTAGATTCGTATGATGATCATCGATGCAGTTAATAAAAAAGAAAGCAAAACTTGATTTGATTTTGAAAGAACAATGAATTAATTAGTTATGAATAAAAGAATTTTCGCTATTACATCCTCTTTTACTGGTCATAAAAAACTATATGGTGAATTGGTGACAAGAGTATCTCTTCTTTTGTGGGCATCTGAAAACCTATCTAGCATATGAAACTAACAAAATTGGAGAAAATCGATACACCATCAAGGGATCACTGAAACAATTTTACAAATTTTTGTTTCCAGTCTGTTCACATATAATTGCTTGTTGAAGAAGGAAGGCTCCTTTTTATAGCAAAACATCGTAATGGCTATAAAAAAACTTGACAGAAAAATAAAAGATCAGATCGATGTGGCAGCCGTAGTGAACACAGAAAAACAGTGGCAAAGAAATGCCAAAATAACAAAGAAAGCCTAAGGGACAAGAAGAAGACATTAAAGAAGCAAGCTTTCCATGTCACCAGATTACCAACTTTCCATGTTTTTGCAGTTGCGAACACATAATGATGTTTACCATCTACCTACTGCAAAGTGTCGTTGCATTGTGGCAGTCATATAAAATTTTTACGCTAGTAGTAGTGAAGCGTTATAAAAATGCGCGATTAAGGGTCTAGGTAAATCCGCTTCTCTTTTCTCCGTCAAGACTATCGTCTGCAATCTCAGAGTAGTCATAATTCCTCTTCTCTTTTCTTTTTATCATTCTCTGAAGAGTTGATCGGAACACATTTGATACCCTACTCCTTTAGCACATCAGACAGATCCATTGGAAACTATACCGGATTGCGAAGCATTTCTAGACTCATGAACACGGTTACTTATCAATAGTTTGTTCATTATCTGGGTCCAATCTGCAATAGTTTGGAGTTCATCCTTGTTTTCAACTTGGCAATGGGCGATTAATTTCCTCCAAGATCTCACACCAAAGAAACAAATAAAGAAGAAATATAGTTATTAATTTCCTCTCTATACAAAGCACAGAGCTAATACAACAAAAGGCAGCAGCCTAGCCACACCCGTGGCTTTTCATATGGGCTAAATAAAGGCCCATTCAATTGGCTGGTGACATCAACTAAAAGGCCCAATGTAATTCGGCTCATTCATTTTCTTGCAGCCCAACGGACAACAAAACCTACCTTAATCATGCCATTCAATCATAGCTCATTATCTTCCAAATCTCACAACGAAAATATGAAATGTGTATGTGTGTGTATATATAACATATATACACATTAGTAAGCACTTTTCTTACGAAGCTTGAGGTAAGAGAAATTACATGGATTTCTTGCTTGCTCTGCTATTGAAGCTTCGACTCAAAGATCTCGATGTACGGTTCCTCCTGAGAGATCAGAGCCTGTGAGTCTGATACGGTTTTATAGAGAGAGTTGTTGAATTTCTCAACAGAATCTGATCGCGAGCAAGCCAACTTGTGTAAACGGATTCAGAAGAAATCCAAGAACTTGCGGTCGTTTGTTAATTTTTACGATTTTCTGTTGTACCGATTGGTGCGGACCGGGTTGAGACATTAAGTGCTTTTAAAGAGAAGGTTTTACTTGAACTAGTCATTTTTGTGTTACCTCCATGTTCTTATCAGTTGATTGAAGCTATATGATCACAAGTTTGCAATTTACAATGATGTTATATGGATGCTACCGGGAATGCTAAGCTACGCTAAACGGATTTCAAGAGCTAGGGAAAATTTTATGATTCTACTCATTTGCTCATTCTTGTGATAAAGATAATAATTTTTCTCTACTTTTTGTTGCTGCAAAGACCTAAAGCACTGTTAGAAAATCGAGCGGTTTATGTGCTCTTAAAGGCCTTATATCAATTAAAAAGAAACAGAAAACAGTACAGAGAAGTTTGCTTGAATTAGTTTTTTTGTTCTTGTCAGTTGATTGAATCTGCGTGTTTATTTTTTTGGTGATAGAAGGTGGAACGACGAATGTAGTTACCATGTTTGATAACGGAGAATGCTAAGCTACGCTAAACAGATTACATTTTAGTATTTCAGAAGATTCCAATTTGTTTATTGCATGCAGCCAACTTCCATGGCTTTGTCGGTATTCAAGAATTCAACGACACTGACAACAAAGAGGCTCTAAGCAAATGAGACCCTGAAGAAAACTCATGGTGCAGTCAGTTCCGCCACTCGAAATGATGTTGCTCGGCCCAACGAGGTCTATCAGTCCAAGGTGTTGAATTAGTGGCCAAATTACATTGGGTTGGTAAGATCAACTAATAGGTCTGACGTAATTTAGCTACAAATTAACACTTTGGACTTGTAGTCCTCGTTGTGACGTAAAGCAGCATTCTCAATGACGGAACCGACTGCATCTTGAGTTTTCTTTAGGGTCTCCTTCGCTTGCAACCTCGTTGTTGTCAGTGACTCTAAATTCTTGAATAGCGACGAAGCCATGGAAGAAATATATTAATCAGCTTCGATAATCAAGGATACTGCATTCGTCATTCCAGCTTCTATCAGCTGAAAATAAACATGCAGATTCAACTAATTGACGAGAGCAAAGAAACTAATTTAAGTAAACTTACTTCGCTACTTTTTAATTGATATAAAGCCTCTAAGAGCATATTTTCTTTTAGCGCGTCACGCAGATCCTCTTGAACTCTCTATCGGATTGCGAAGCATTTCTAAACTCATGAACACGGTTGCTTTGCAGGGAACAAACTGGAGCGACTGGTTAGTCCTCTTATACCTTGGATGTTCTGCAATCTTTGTCGCCACATTTCCAAGCTGATTAATTTCCTCTAAGATCTCACATACCAAAGAAACAAATAGAGAAGAAATATATTAATTAATTTCCTCTCTATACAACTACGCACAAAGCTAATACAATAACTACAACTTTGATGAATGATTGCCAACCCGGGCAGCATGACTTCTTCTCTACACCTAAGGGGTTGTCGGCTCCTAGACTTTTCTCTACACCTCGTTTGACACGTCTGTACTGACTATTTCAGTTGGATAAGATAAATGGTTTTTGGATCCTACTGACTAAATTAGTTGAGTGTTTGGTGCAACATCGGACTAATAGTCATATTATTTATATTGTATTTGTTATTATCTAGAAACCTAGAGACTTTCAAATCCTATCTTCAAAACAAGAAGCAAATAATAAATCCCCCAGACATGAGCAAAACCTAAATTCAACTATGTTTGATTGTGCGTTGGATTAACAAAACTTTAGATTATAATTATTATTTTTTAATAATTTTTAAATAATGATTGGTGGTAAATTGAAGAAAAAAGGCAACTACACAAGAAAAATTAAAAAAAAAATCAGAAAAAAAGAAAAGAAAAAGAACAACATAGCACTGCCACCATTGTGCTTCTCACCACCGACTACAAACCATCATCTCTCCTAATTTATTGAAATTCCAGATCGAGTGGGGAGAGAGATTATGGTTCAAGAGAATTTCCAAGGAGCTAGACAACTGTTGAGAATTCCTAAATTTGCTGAAATTTCCAGATCGAGAGAGAGACAGAGATTATGGTTTGAAGCTTTGAGAACCTAGAAAGAGGTTGTTGGGTTGAAGAAGAAGATGAGGAACCAGATGACATCATGTTTTTTATTCAAAGAGGGAAGAGAGAATGGGCAACGTGTTTTTGATTCAGCGTCCGAACTAATTATCCTTCGTCTTTCGAGATGAGAGTATTGGTAAGTGGGTGCTCACCATATAAAAGAAGCTAGACCGTGTTATTAATTCCCCCCCCCCGCCCCGCGACTATTTTATACCAAAGTGCACCAAACACCCGAGTCCATATAATTAATCCTATATGATTCATTATACAAGGTGTCAAACGAGGCCTATGTCTCTCTTGTTCTCAATACAGGGCAGCTGCCCATTAAAAACCCTAGCCACACTTTAGGTTTTTTCGTGTGGGCTAAATAAAAGGCCCAGATAGTCCTAGTTGTGCCTAGCATCAGCATTCCGAGTGACAGAATTGACTGTATCTTGAGTTTTCTTCAAGGTCTCCTTCGCTTGCAGCCTCTTTGTTGTCAATGACACTAAATTTTTGAATAGCGATGAAGCTGTGGAAGTTGGCTACATGCAATGAACAAACTGGAATTCTCAAAAACAAAAATGTACTATGTTTAGCTTAGCTTAACATTCTTGGTAGGCTGAGCCAATAAGTCTTATTGTATTAAAAATGCATGCTTGCATTTATCGTGCTGGAGGCTTTTAAAAAAAATATTTGAAACATCAAATGTGTTGGGTAAAAAAAAAAAAAAAAATTTTTTTTTTTTTAAATTGTTGTCAATGACAGTAGAAAAGCAAAAACAGGTCTACCATGCTTCTAATAAAAGTGTTTTTTTTTTCAACGCATAGTAATTAATGCCATTTATGAAATTTTCAAATAGCAAGTATACCCCCGTATATTTTACAAAATTACAATGATTGCCCCTACATTATTTTGTTTGAATATTATTATATCACATTAAATACTACATTTTTCTTAGGCATTTGACATATTCACAACAATTTATATAAAAGTTTACCTAATACTGGGACATTATTTTTTTGTTAAAAGCACTTCTACAAAAAAGGGTTTACCAAACAGAACTTTATTTTACAGTTGTTTATTCTCACAGCACATCAGAAACAGTTTTTTTTTTTAAAAGTACAATAATACCAAACTAACCCTTATTAACATGAGAAACTTTAAATTCATTCTTGAATTTGTATAAGCTTTGAAGTTCGGTCTACCCAGCCCAACAGATAAGCTCAGTAGTGCATATGTTTGGATTAATCCTATATTTGAATAATTTGAGCAAAACACTTTGATCGTATATAAATAGCTAACATTGTGTTGCTAGTGATGTGGTGTTGGTAACTATTATTTAAAAGAATTTAGATACTTACTTTTCAGGAGTATTTACAATACATAAAGTGTTTCAGAATTGTTTTTCGTAATTTTGTTACCGATAACTCTAAACTTAACGCTTAGTGGTTTGATTTTTATTTCACTAGTTATTTGCAAGCAATTGGTTTTCAAGCCTCTCTCTCATATTCAAGCCTTTTTGTTAAATCAGATGGGGACAATGTGGTGATATTACTTCTCTACGTTGATGGCATCATTATCACAGGTTTTAGTGTTTCCTTAATTCAATATGTGATTCATGTAAAGGTATAAAAACACAGGATCAATCTAATGGATGATGTGCTGCCATGTGTCAATAGATTAAGCTGATAAGTTTGTTAAGTTTGTTCTGAGCTAACTTAGTTCGTAAGGAAAGTGCAGTGTATATATAGAAATAGCTTGTAAGGATTCAGTGTGAAAAAACATATATAACTCAGAAGAATTGTTTTCTCTTACTCTCTAACTTTCTGCAATCTCTCTCTCTCTCTCTCCCTCTCTCTCTCTCTCTAAGTGTGAAATCTCCATTGATAAAGCTTCAAGCTTCTCTTCTTACAATTCATACTTTAAGTGAGGTGTTTGATCTCAAAGACATGGGTAAACTGGATTTGAACATCTCATGGTCCTAAACGTTTGATCTCAAAGCATCCAAGATATCATTCTCAGAAGCTGTAAACATCTCATGGTCCTAAATGTTTCTGGATTCATAACACGGTGGATTTGTACGGAACAAACTTGAGAGGCTGATCAGGCCTCCTATACCTTGGATGCTTAGCAATCTACGTCGCCACTGCTTCTGGCTATGTTTGTTTGTTATCTTGGTCAAACCCAGAACAGTTTCGAGTTCATTTTTTTTTCCAGTATGGAATTGGGTACATTAGGAAGCCACGACCAATGCTTTGAACTGATACTCCTCGTCTTACTGAGCAACAGCATTCCAAGTCACAAAACTGACGGCATCTTAGTTTTTCCCAGTGCGGCCTTGGCTTGTAGCCTCTTTTAGCAGTTTGGCCAATTTTTTAAATGTCGACAAAGACATGGAAAGTAGTGAAAGTAGGCTTAATGAACAAATTGAAATCTGGAACAAGAATAAAACTGAAAGGAAATCTCTATCTTTGTATTGAATGAGCTCGACATAACGAACTTCTGAGCTGATTCAATATAAACAGAGATATTTCATTTCAGTTCTCTTCCTGCTTGAGATTTCAATTTGTTCATTGAAGCCAACTTTCATTACTTTCCTTGTCTTTGTCGACATTTAAGAATTTGGCCAAACTAACAGGAAAGATGCTACAAGCAAATGAGACACTGGGGAAAACTAAGGTACAGTCCTTTTCGTGGCTTGAAATCCTGCTGCTTAGTGCAACGAGTAGCATCAGTACAAAGCGTTGGTCGTGACTTCCGAATGTATGTCATTCCATGCTGAAAAAAAAAAGGAGTGACGACATAACTGTTCCAGATTTGACCGACATAACAAACACATAACAAACAGACATAGAAAGGAGTGACGACATAGTTTTTAAAACATATAAGAGGCCTCATCAGCCGCTCAATTTTGTTCCGTACATAGAAACCGTGGTTGATCTCGTCATATCCTTAGCAAAAGGCTATCGTGCTGGACCACCAATAAAGGGTGTCAACTAAATGAAGGATCATCATCCCCACCTCCAATTTAAAAATCACTCTCTTCTCCAAGCTTTCGAACCACCAAGTGATGCTTCTATGCCTGATGAATCAAGTTCATATATCCATCATGGAGTTCATCCTTGTTCCAACTCCTGTTAGCAACATTCGCCATGACAGTCTTGACCGAAACGCAATATCCCGCAGCATCCATTTGTAGATTAATTAATTCGTTTTATAACATTATCTAAAATCAGAAAAATCTAATGAATGCAAATTTCTTCCTCCTTAATCTTGGAAAAAATTGCACCTACAAAAATAATTAACACCTTTGATTAAGGCCAAAAACCTCACACGCCCACGATAATTTTTTTTTGGGGAGGGAGAGGCTTTGGCCGAAGAACCTCTAATGCCAAAGTTAAAATTTAGAGAAAAAAGTGTTTAGAGAGTTTTGAGTGTTTAGCAAGAGTGAAGACCTCGGTTTTTAGAGAAAATGGGGTTCAATATAAAGAGCATGGCCAGTCCTCCTTTTGAGAAAAGGTGGCCGGCCCTTTGGGGTATTTTTGTGTGAAATGGGTGATTTAATTGGTAATTAATGGATTAATTAGGAATAAATCCATTAATTAGCCAATTAACTCAATTTATATGGAATGTTTTGAAGGTTATGAAATAATTGTCTTGTGGAAAATATAGGATGAGGATGGATGAAATAATTTTGAATTTGTTACCTATTTTGGGCGTTTTTGACTTGATTGAGAGATGATTGTCCATTGCTTGTGCATAGGAATCCCGATGTGCCTCGAGGGTAATTTTGTCACCCAAAAATCCACGTGTCGCCTCTTGATTATTTTTGGCTCCACAAATGCCCCCACACCTGTTGGGCTACTCACAGTAAAGGGCATCAGGTGTAGAGATCTTCTTGCTTGAGGAACATAAGATTGTTTCCTATTTTGATGTTGATTCCCTCTTTAATTGGAAATTAGATCCTTATAGGAAAGGGAAATAAATTTGCCTAAAAGCCTATTTAAGTCCACTTATTCTACCTTACAAGAGAGAAAGCTTAGAGGATATTTGTTCCCCTTCCTCTAGCAATCTTCTACATCTTGCCCGTGCAAAGAACCGTCTTTCGTTGCTTTCTTCGTCTTCTCCGCGCTACACCAACAACAACAACAAAGCCTTTTCCCACTAAGTGGGGTCGGCTATGTGAATCCTAGAACGCCATTGCGCTCGGTTTTGTGTCATGTCCTCCGTTAGATCCAAGTACTCTAAGTCTTTTCTTAGGGTCTCTTCCAAAGTTTTCCTAGGTCTTCCTCTACCCTTTCGGCCCTGAACCTCTGTCCCGTAGTCACATATTCGAACTGGAGCATCAGTAAGCCTTCTTTGCACATGTCCAACCTACTCATTCCTAATCTTATCCTTTCTCGTGAGCCCACACCTCCAACGAAGCATCCTTATCTCCGCTACACCCATTTTATGTACGTGTTGATGCTTCACCGCCCAACATTCAGTGCCATACAGCATAGCAGACCTTATCGCCGTCCTATAAAATTTTTCCTTGAGCTTCAGTGGCATACGACGGTCACACAACACGTCGGATGCACTCTTCCACTTCATCCATCCCGCTTGTATTCCATATATTCTGTCTTTGATCGGCTTAGGCGAAGACCTTTAGATTTCAACACTTCTCTCCAAAGGTTAAGCTTCGCATTTACCCCTTCCTGAGTTTCATCTATCAACCCTATATCGTCTGCGTAAAGCATACACCGAGGAATAACATCTTGAATATGTGCTGTTAACTCATCCATTACCAATGCAAAAAGGTAAGGACTTAAAGATTGTTAATGCACAAAATCAGTGAGGACTTTGGTACAACAAAAAGTATTAAGTTTGTGACCTTCGCTAGATTGCTCCGGTCATTAGTGTGGATAAGTATGTAAAAGGATAGAGACAGGAGAGCAAACACAAGATGTACGTGGTTCACCCAGATTGGCTACGTCTACGAAGTAGAAGAGTTCTCATTAATTTTGAAGGGTTTGCACAAGAACATAGGTTCAAGCTTTCCTTTAGTGGGTACAAGTGAATGATTTAGTACAAATGGCATTAGGAAATATTTTAGGAGAATGATCTCCTTTTATAGAAGAGAATTTCTAGCCTTGTTCTGACATTGTCACGTGTCGTGTTGTGATTGGCTTCCGATGTTGACATGTGTTGCACTATGATTGGCTTCTGATGTCAACACGTGTCGCTCAGTGATTGGCCTCCTGGTTGGAGGGGAAGCTCCTCGGTTGGGGACTTGCAATATCCAAGCCACTGAGTAATCACGAAACTTCTATGTACCGAAGTTTGGTATCGTCTTCACTTGCCTTATCTGTCTCATAGGTAGATGTGGCATCTTCTTTGGAAGTACTCTTCTTCCGTCCAGGGGTGGTATCTTTAACTGGTGAAGATGCACAAGGTAATGTATCAATTTCACTTGAAGCTTACTCGTAGTTCAGGCGTGGTCAAGCGCGATACAAACCATGTAGTAGGAGTCCCCCAAGTCGCCGAGCTAGGGGATCTGCTGAAAGAGGTGACAGACGAGGTAAGCAATCAGAGCTCCAAGCAATCAGTCCTAGATCAGAAGTTTGATTTCGAGTTCCGGCTGATTGTTCTCATTCTCCTTATCTTGCAGGCAGCATAAAGGATAAAGAGAAGAAAAGGAAAAGAGATGATATGAGATACTTTTGCTTTTGAAGAAGTAACTTTCCACAAGCTTATTCTTGAACTGGGTTGGAGGGTTTTCTGGTTACCTCCAGAGTATAAGGCCGACTGAAGAATTTGATGGTCAAAACAAGTCCATCAAATCTAGAGTACGTTCGACCCTGTTGATATGGGATACTTTTGCTGTTGACAAAGTAGTGGAAGTATCGGCATGTGTTCTGTTACGCTTGTCTCCACATATTTCCTTGTATCCTTCTCACTGGCCCTATCTGTTCCTCAGGCAGATGTGGTATCTTCTTTGGAAGCATAAGATGTTGAAGATGAGTACTCGAGAGCAATGCCAGGTAAGTAATCAGGTAAGGGGTTCCAGGCAGTCAGTTCCTGACTAGAAGCTTGATTCCAAGTGCTGACTGATTGCTCTCTTTCTCCTTGTCTTGCAAGTAAGAACAAGGCCAAAGGAAAAGACAGGGAAAAAGCATGATATGGGATACTCTTGCTTTTAACCCTGATGATATGAGATATTCTTGCTCTGGTGTAGCTTGTTTGGAGAGGTATTATCGGGGGGAAAGAAAGCTGAGTATTTTGAGAGGCTTCGTTGGGAGTGCCCTCTCAGATATGAAGAAGGGTTGAGCATTTTTGCAGGTCTGCCTGTCCGTTGGGGATGGAGGTCGACATATATAGGAGTCTCCCTAACAACAAGTAGTAATGCTATTCCTTTACCCTTCTTGATCATAGCACTAAAGTGGGAGCTGCCCGCTTCACGTGTTTGAACTCTGTCAGAGCACTTTGAAAAAGTGGTATGTGGTATCTGGAAAGCTGATGTTGCGTGTGAAGATTACAGACAAGCTTTATCCAAGGAGATCTGGCTCTCGAAGTTGAGAAAGCGATGCCTCTTTGGTTTTCGAACAAGCGATCCTGTTGGGGAACTGGCTCTCAAGATTCGGAGAACGGTGCCTTTTCGATTTTTGAGAAAGCAATCCTGCTGGGAGTCTAGCTCTTGAAATTCGAAGAGCGGTGTCTCTTCAATTTTTGAGAAAGTAATCCTGTTAAGAGTTTGGCTCTCGAGATTCGAAGGGCGGTGCCTCTTCGAATTTGGAACAAGCAATCTTGTTAGGAGTGTTTTCTCGAATGTGAGTAAAGGTTGGGCATTTCTGCTAGTCTACCTTGCCACGGAGCACAGAGGTTAACACACAGGGACTTTCCAATTATCCAGTAGTGGTGCTGTTCCTTTACCCTTGTAGGTAATAATATGGTAGCTGAACCTTCAAAATTTATGTGTATAAACTTTGTTAGTGCTGTTTCTTTGCTATTCTTTTACCCTTCTTGGTCATAGCGATGTAGTGGGAGCTGCAAGTTTCACGTGTCTAAACTTTGTTAGAGATCTTTGGCAAAGTTATCTGTGGTACCCATGTGCTGATGTTGCGTGTGGAAAGTGGATGATGGAACAGTAAGATTCACGTGCTTTCTACTTCACCAGAAATCTTCGACAGATTGCCCTTAATTTCCACAAAGCTGAGTATACATGTGACAGGTGCTGACAAGGCTGAGAAAGCAGGTGCCTCTACGATTTCTGAGATTGGCCCTCGTGGTCTCTGAGCAGCCCAGCTTTTAAGAAAGCAAGCGCCTCTTCGATTTTTGAGATCGGCCCTCGTGGTCTTTGAGTAGCCCAACTTTTGAGAAAGCAAATGCCTCTTCGATCTCTGAGATCGGCCCTCGTGGTCTCTGAGCAGCCCAGCTTTTGAGAAAGCAAACACCTCTTCGATTTTTGAGCAGGCGCCTCTTCGATTTCTGATGCTTCATCGAGTGCAGATTTTTATAGAGGCTGGCATTAAGTTCCAAAGCACACTTCAATCTCCACCAGTAGAAGCTCCCTTCTTGCACTTCTAAGATCTTGATTTGTCCAACCTCTTATCTCTTCAACACCTTTGAAAATGTCTGGCCCTTCCGACCGTCGTTTTGACTTGAACCTTGGTGAAGAGGCAGTCGCGCCTTCTCCAGACAACATATGGCGCTCATCATTCTTATCCCCTACTGGTCCTCTTACCGTTGAGGATTCTGTGATGAAGAATGATATGACTGCTGCGGTGGTGGCCAGGAACATTCTCACTCTCAAAGATAACAGACTTCTTTCCAAATGGTCTGATGAGTTGGCTGTTAAGGATTCTCTGGATTTCTGTGTTCAATGTGCATGTTCTGTGTCGAATATGGCCCAACGCCTATTTGCTCGAACCCGCCAAGTTGAATCATTGGCGGCTGAAGTGATGAGTCTCAAGCAAGAGATTAAAGGGCTCAAGCATGAGAATAAACAGTTGCACAGGCTCGCACATGACTATGCTACAAACATGAAGAGGAAGCTTGACCAGGTGAAGGAATCTGATGGTCAGATTATACTTGATCATCAGAGGTTTGTGGGTTTGTTCCAAAGGCATTTATTGCCTTCGTCTTCTGGGGCTGTACTGCGTAATGAAGCTCCAAATGATCAGCCTCCGATGCCTCTTCCTTCTAGGGTTCTGTCCAGTACTGAGGCTCTGAGTGATCACCCTCCGGTGCCTTCTCTTTCTGGGGCTCTACTGACTGCTGAGACTTCTCCTAAGCAACCTTTGTGAAGGCCCCCTCTTGTTTGTTTATTTTAACTCATGTATATGTACATATTTGTAACTTATTGGAGATATCAATAAATAAGCTTTGCTTCATTTCAACGTATTGTGTTAAATACACCAAAGCCTTCTTCACTAAGTTCTTTGAATTTTTCTTTTGTTGAAGCTTGTATGTTGAAGCTTTGTGAGTGAAACATGTAGGTTGAGGTAGTGTTCCCTTAATTTCTCGAGTGAGGAAAACTTCTCAGTTTGAGACTTGAAAAATCCAAGTCATTAAGTAGGGTCGGCTATATGAATCTTAGAACGCCATTGTGCTCGGTCCTATGTCATGTCCTTCGTTAGATCCAAGTACTCTAAGTCTTTTCTTAGAGTCTCTTCCAAAGTTTTCCTAGGTCTTCCTCTACCCCTTCGGCCCTGAACCTCTATCCCGTAGTCGCATCTTCTAACCGGAGCGTCAGTAGGTCTTCTTTGCACATGTCCAAACCACCGTAACCGATTTTCTCTCAGCTTTCCTACAATTTCTGCTACTCCTACTTTACCTTGGATATCCTCATTCCTAATCTTATCCTTTCTCGTGTGCCCACACATCCAACGAAGCATCCTCATCTCCGCTACACCCATTTTGTGTACGTGTTGATGCTTCACCGCCCAACATTCTGTGCCATACAACATCGCCGGCCTTATTGCCGTCCTATAAAATTTTCCTTTGAGCTTCAGTGGCATATGACGGTCACACAACACGCCGTATGCACTCTTCCACTTCATCCATCCAGCTTGTATTCTATGGTTGAGATCTCCATCTAATTCTCTGTTCTTTTGCAAGATAGATCTTAGGTAACGAAAACAGTCTCTCTTTGGTATTTCCTGATCTCTGATCCTCACCCCTAACTCATTTTGGCCTCCATTTGCACTGAACTTGCACCCCATATATTCTGTCTTTGATCGGCTTAGGCGAAGACCTTTAGATTCCAACACTTCTCTCCAAAGGTTAAGCTTCACATTTACCCCTTCCTGAGTTTCATCTATCAACACTATATCGTCTGTGAAAAGCATACACCAAGGAATATCATCTTGAATATGTCTTGTTAACTCATCCATTACCAACGCAAAAAGATAAGGACTTAAGGATGAGCCTTGATGTAATCCTACAGTTATGGGGAAGCTTTCGGTTTGTCCTTCATGAGTTCTTACGGCAGTCTTTGCTCCTTCATACATATCCTTTATAGCTTGGATATATGCTACTCGTACTCCTTTCTTCTCCAAAATCCTCCAGAGAATGTCTCTTGGGACCCTATCATACGTTTTTTCCAAATCTATAAAGACCATGTGTAAATCTTTTTTCCCCTCTCTATATCTTTCCATCAATCTTCGTAAGAGATAGATTGCCTCCATGGTCGAGCGTCTTGGCATGAACCCGAATTGGTTGTCCGAAACCTGTGTCTCTTGCCTCAATCTATGCTCAATGACTCTCTCCCAGAGCTTCATTGTATGACTCATTAGCTTAATACCCCTATAGTTCATGCAATTTTGTACATCACCCTTATTCTTGTAGATAGGCACCAAAGTGCTCTGTCGCCACTCATTTGGCATCTTCTTCGTTTTCAAAATCCTATTGAAAAGGTCAGTGAGCCATGTTATACCTGTCTCTCCCAAGGCTTTCCACACTTCGATCGGTATATCATCTGGGCCCACTGCTTTTCTATGCTTCATCTTCTTCAAAGCTACAACCACTTCTTCCTTCTTGATTCGACGATAAAAGAAGTAGTTTCTACACTCTTCTGAGTTACTCAACTCCCCTAAAGAAGTACTCCATTCATGTCCTTCATTAAAAAGATTATGAAAATAACCTCTCCATCTGTCTTTGACCGTGTTCTCTGTAGCAAGAACCTTTCCATCCTCATCCTTAATGCACTTCACTTGGTTTAGGTCTCTTGTCTTCTTTTCCCTTGCTCTAGCTAGTTTATAGATATTCAACTCTCCTTCTTTGGTATCTAGTCGCTTATACATATCGTCATAAGCCACTAACTTAACTTCTCTCACAGCTTTCTTCACCTCTTGCTTCGCTTTTCTATACCTTTCACCATTTTCATCGGTCCTATCCTTATATAAGGCTTTACAACATTCCTTCTTAGCCTTCACCTTTGTTTGTACCTCTTCATTCCACCACCAAGATTCCTTTTGGTGTGGAGCAAAGCCTTTGGACTCTCCTAATACCTCTTTTGCTACTTTTCGGATACAACTAGCCATGGAATCCCACCTTCGGCTAACTTCCCCCTCTCTATCCCACACACACTGGGTGATTACTTTCTCTTTGAAAATGGTTTGTTTTTCTCCTTTTAGATTCCACCATCTAGTCCTTGGGCACTTCCAAGTCTTGTTCTTTTTTCTCACTCTTTTGATATGTACATCCATCACTAATAAGCGATGTTGATTAACCAAGCTCTCTCTCGGTATAACTTTGCAATCCTTACAAGTTATACGATCCCCTTTCCTCATTAGAAGAAAATCTATTTGTGTTTTTGACGACCCACTCTTGTAGGTGATCACATGTTCTTCTCTCTTCTTAAAGAAGGTGTTGGCTAAGAAGAGATCATATGCCATTACAAAATCCAAGATAGCTTCCCCATCCTCGTTTCTCTCCCCAAAACCATGGCCACCATGAAAACCTCCATAGTTGCTTGTCTCCTTGCCCACGTGTCCATTTAAATATTCTCCTATAAATAACTTCTTCGTCTGAGCAATTCCTTACACCAAGTCTCCAAGGTCTTCCCAAAATTTCTCATTCGAACTCGTAGCCAACCCTACTTGAGGTGCGTACGCACTAATCACATTGATTAGTTCTTGTCCTATTACAATCTTGATTGCCATGATTCTATCTCCTACCTTTTTGACATCTACAACATCTTGTGTCAAGGTCTTGTCCACGATGATGCCAACATCGTTTCTCGTTCTATTTGTGCCCGAATACCAGAGTTTAAACCCTGAGTTTTCTAGATCCTTTGCCTTAAGACCAACCCACTTAGTTTCTTGTAGGCACATAATATTTATCCTTCTCCTCACCATAACTTTCACTACTTCCATAGATTTTCCCATTAGGGTTCCTATATTCCACGTTCCTAAACGCATTCTACGCTATTGAACTCTACCCTTCTGTCCTAGCTTCTTCAACCTCCCCCGTCTAATAGGATTAAAGTACTTCTTTTGTGTGTCCTGTGTAAAGTTGATAGGAGCATATGCTCCCAAACAACTTTGAGTGTAGTCGTTCGAAAAGAAGTTTCTATGGCCCCCTTGCTCATTTAACACTGCATCTGGGTGTCGATGGAGATACAGCGACCCTTGCTCACTTATCACTGTGCTCGGGCCACACAGCGCGCCACTTATGGGTGACGCCCTAGCTTTAGCGCGATTTCGTTCTGGATTCATTTTCATAAGGATTCGACGTAAACTAGGAGTGCCGGCTGTCGACTACCTGACGCCCTCCCCCTCCTCCTTTATCCGGGCTTGGGACCGGCAATGTAAGATAAACTTACACAGGCGGAGTTCTCCGCGCTACACCGAAGTAAGAAAATTTTAATTTTCCTTGTCTTCTTCTTAGATAGTGCTGTCGCGGGGCAATTGTCGGGGTGGTGCGGCACGTCAGCTGGCAGAGGCCAGGAGTCGGCTCAGCATGGGCCAATGAGGTGTTGTGGCAGGGACCACTGCTTGGGCCGCTTGGCTTGGTTAATGCCAAGGGCAACTTGCATGGTTGGGGCCGTGGATTGAGGCGCTAGGGCATAGTGCTAGGTGAGTTGCATGGTTCTTGTCTTTTAGGCTATTGGTCCCGACGCGGGCTAGCCCGACGATTGAGAGAACTGAAAAGGTCTTGGGCCTTATAGACTGCTAGAATGCTGGGCATGCAGGCCTTATGCCTGCTGGTCCGAGAGAAAAAAAAAAAGGGAAAAGCCAGTATGGGTTGAGCTCCCATGTTGAGTACCGTGAATGGCGTTGACTGCTTAGTTCTGTTCTGATGTGGTATAAACTAACACACAAATTAAACCCTATAATTTAGATTATTGTAGTATGAGGAAGTATGGATCGTTCTAGGCCGGGGATTAAGAGGAATGCTAATCAACACAAATTAAACTTAAAAACTGAAAACTAAGCTAGACTAAAACAAAATAAGAACTGAGGGGGTTTTTGGACGAATTTTAACAAAAATAAAGTAAATTGCAACAAACGAATTAGGTCTTGTACGAGATATAGGTGAAAGGCTAGCTAGAGGATTGTTCTCCACACATGAAACATATGCACACAAATCGATTTCCAGTTATTATTTCTATAAATCATGAATGACAATGCCCCAAATTAATTGTGAACAACACTAATTAACTCTCAGATTTTCCTAAATTCATTGAATTGGACTCAGCGACGCAATCAAATTATTCTTCTCAAGTTCCCTAACTATGAAAAGCATGATAGAGATACATCTCAAAGATCATTAAGTTCTGTGAAAATCATAAGCATTGACAAATCATTTGTAACAATGAAAAGGATGATACTTCTGCCAGGAACTTACTTAACTCAATCATTGTAACACCCTAACCCCCAATTATATGTATAATTTTGTTATTCCCCAAAATGTTTATGAAATTATCAATTTAGTCCATTTCTCTTTTACCCAATTGAGCTGCCACGTGGCAACACCCTATCAATCCTCGTGCTCTCTCTCTGTCTCTTCCCTGTAACCCCTTATTTCTTCTCTCTTTCTCTGCACTATACTTTCCCTCTCTCGGAACTCTCATCCCTCTCATTCTCTTGCACCGTGACCACACACACACACACACATAGAGCTACACCACCTGCACGAGGAAGACAGTCAACATCACCATCAAAACCTCATCTTTCTCTCTCTTCCCTCTGTCATGACAAGCACCGAGAGGGTGCAATGACGAACTCCGGCGAACTCCACCATTTCTGAGCAGGTGAGCCTCAGAAATCATTTTACGCTGCCTTAAATTAAACGTTAGTACAAATTTCTGAGTATGTATGCTTGTTTTGGTGAAGGTTGAACTTGAAATCAGTTCGGGTGTGTTAAACCCAGAATTCGGCGAATGCCTATGGCTTTCAAGTCACTTTCTGGACATTTCTGATTCTTTTCACGGTGAATTGTCGGTATAGACCTCTTCCTTTCATCTAGTCTTTCATTTTTATACCTATATTAGAGTCTAAGAATATAGTTTGCAGTCGACCGGAGCTCTACAGCTCCGGCGTCTTTCTTCGGTGTTCTTCTCGACTGCACCTAAGCCACCCAGGCCATCAGGCCTTCTCAAACTCCTCGGGCCTTAGCCCATTCTTGGATCAACCCATTTCCCTTTTTGGTTAATTGGTCTGCGGGTCATGCCCTGCATGGGCCGGGTTTATGTGTGAGGTGTGTTTTGGGATGCACAGTGTGTGTGTGCAGGCCCCGTGTATGTGTACAATGCGTATGTGTGTTGTGTGTGTGTGTGTGTGTGTGTCCGTCCATATGTGGTGTGTGTGTGTAAGCATGTGCACATGTGTGTGGTGCACATGTGTGTATGTATGTATGTGCAGGTGGGTGTTGTGCATGCTTGTGCTTGTGCTAACGTGTGTGTATATGTATTGTGTGTGGGTTTGGGCTCAAGCCCAAACCACCCATTTATTCCTATCCAAACCAAAAACCCTTAGGATCCTAAAAATTAGACCTTAACCCATTCAACCCAAATCCTTTATTTTAATTAGTTCAAGCCCAAATCCTTTAGAAAATCCTTTTATTTATTTATTACATTTTTGTGCTTAGGTGAAGTTGCTAGTGAGGGAATTCGTAATCCTTATCCGCACAACTCTACTGCTACGAAGTACTGTGAGTGGACCCCTTCTAAAATTACATGATTTTATAGTTCAATTGCATAAATGAATAGCATGCCTTACAAGTTTATGATTTGATTTTATGTTAAGCATGTTTATTGAAATTGTTGATTTTTGTCTCATGTTTTTGGTGAGGAATTAATTTTTGGCCTATATTGAGCTATATTTTAATATATCTTATTTTCTATAAAAACCATGAACTGGTAGACTATCTGATGGATAACAATAGGATGCTAGAACATGTTTTAGAAACCCTCTTTATAGTATAGACGATGGATGACTTTATACTATGAAGTGGTTATTTATGAGAGGCGTAACCATTTGTGCGTACCTAGTGGACACTATGCCGCCTGGGGCGAGGATCTGGTGTTGGCAGATAGGCCGGGAGAAATAATCCCTAGCGATGGGCTATGGGACATGGAGCAACATTGGGCCAGGAGTTGGTAATCTCTGGCTACGGGCGCAGAGACCATGGTGCTGGCATAGGGCAGGGAGAATATATTTAATTCAGTGATCTTACTAGCAGTACACCGCGCTTACGAGACAATATACGAGATGATACACGCGATGATTTATATGATGTTTTTCCGTGTTATACCTGTTGAGATGTTTTATGGCATGCTAGAGTTCAGAAAACCTATCATTTATTATGCTAGTAGTTTTCATTATATATAAACATGGGGGTTAGTATGTTTATAATTGTTTTCGTATTATGTATGTATATAAACTTGGTCCACTCACCCCTTTTTTTGTGCCCCTTTCAGGATTTAGAATCGAGGCATACGATCCCGACGTCAACACTTTCGCATTGGCATATTCGAGTCCTCTCGGTGTAGGACCGACATCCTTTTATTTATTCGATTTTATATTAATTCTTTTAGAGCTCTAGTTAGTTGTATACTCTGAACACGTTCCTAAATTATTAATTCATTTTATTTTAAATTCATAACCCTTATTTATTTCTTATTCTTAGCTTTTGTATCAATTAATGGCTTTCGTCACCTTTGGGTGTCGGCCAGCACGTGGCTACCCTGATATTCTGGGAATATCAGGGTCGGGGCGTGTCAATCATGACTAGTGACTTTTACTACTTGCAAATATAAGTTCATAACGATTAGGTGAAATTCCCTTATATTCTAGCATCAAATCACTGCATGCAAACTAAGTATGCATCCTTAATAAACATACAAGAATAAGTTCTCTATAAAGCAGATAAGTAAATCGCTTTCATGTTTTATGAAACAATAACTGGATGTAATCAATTTATATAAAACATATGATCATGGCTTCGAATTCACCTCTAGCTAAAAAGAAACTTAGTTACACATGTTCATCATAATTGAAAAGCAATCTAAAATAAATATTGAAACTAAATAAGAGTAGAAAGAACTTTGAAAACTCCAATGATTTAATGGCAGATTCGGCACTTTTCTCTAGATGCAGGATGCGGCATTCTTTTTCTCCTCCTGATATTTGCGACAACAATATGTATATATAGGGCAAAGAGCACGACTAAACCCTAGGAGGAAACATATTTGAATTATTTTAGGACTCCTATAATCATATAGGAAGTGTTGGAATGTGATAAGGATTCCTCTTTGCAGCTAGAGATAAGATAAGGTAAGATTGGATAAGATAGGATAAGATAAGGTTGGATAAGATAAGATTGGATAAGGTTGCTCTTTCCTGTCTAATTCCTTATCTTCCAAGCCTCAATTTTAATTCCTCCATATTTTAGCACAAATCCAGCACCATTTAAACACCAAAAACATCAGCCCAAATGCTATCCAAGCCTGCTGTCCAATCTAAGTCCAAAACTGCTCCAAATTGCTCCATTTTGCCATTTATCATCATTTTTCCCAACTGGACCTACAATAATACGAAAATAACATAAATTACCAGAATAAATAGAAATTAACTAAGAAAATGCAAAGAAATAAGATAACAAAGTCGCATAAATATGCTCCTATCATCATTGCTGGGAGAAAGGTGGGCTGCTCCCGAGAGAGAAGGTAAAGAGGATCGAGGCAGATGCATTGGCTCGTCTGAACGCTGTCATGGAGCCTATTATGAATAAAGGTGGAAAGAAGAGATCTTCCCCGCCTGCTCAAAAGATGCCGGTTGAGAAAACTGAAGACTTCCTTCGCTACTTGTGAGGGTCCGCCCGTTGCCGAGAGTTCTGTGATTGACATGACTTCTTCCAATTGGAAGAAAAATAAGGATGTTAGATCTGAGCAAGTGGCGCCTGCCATGTCGAGAATGGCTTGTACGATTGTTGATAGTATTGCTCAATGTAAAGGTCTTGTCATGCCCTAGTGCCGAAGTCTGTGCCAAGACGTCTGTTGGGAGTAAAGTTCGGTTCTCCTTCGGAAATGCTTGCTATTATGAAGAGGGATAAGGTGGACTATGCTATTAAAGTGGTGCTAAGGCCCACTCCCTCTGCTGTTGGGAAGGAAGAGACTGCTCGTGTGGGCAATTGTGAGAAATCCACTAAGTCTGCTTCTTGGGAGGCTACTGAGATCTGTATGCTCTTGAAACTAGATCTGCTTGAAGACATGGATGTTTGTGCCAAGTTTGTTGATGGTGTTTAGAAAGGTTTGTTTGCCCAATTTCCTTTGCGAAGTATACGACCCAACATAGAATGACTGCTCTGCTTGCTATGATGTGGATATATCAAGGTTGCCAAGAAGGTGGCGAAGACTATGGTAGCTAAAGCTTATTCCTTGGCTGAGAAGATCAGGAGGTTGGATTCTGAGCTCGTTACTTTGAAGGGGTCTACTATTTCTGCCCCCACTTCTCTCAAATTCAAGATCTTGAGTTTGCAGTTTCTGAGCTTCGTTTCGTTGTTTATGCAAAGGATGAAGAGTTTAATTCCTGCTTATAATTAAATGATCCACTTTAAGAGAATCATTGATAGGTTTAAACCCAAGTGTTAGAACTTCAAGGTGTACTAAAGATCAACAAAAGTCTGAAGAATGAAGTGGATGAGCTGCAGCGCATTCGTGTTGGTCTGCTCGAAAGGGATGAGCAACTGAAGGGTGAGAATGATGGGCTCGAGGTTTTGAGACCTTCTCTATTTCTTCGGAAGACTTGCTTACTTTTACTTTTGAGGCTTCCATTGATGAAGTAGTTGGAGAAGTTGGTGCCCAGGCTAGGGCAGCTAGAGGTGAAGCGCTGGATGATGCCACTACTAAGAGCGTCGTGGCTGCTAAAGGTGTGGCGACCGAGTAGTCGTGGGATGTCCAAGCTACTGAAGTGTAGTCTTCTAAGTAGCCTTTAGGATTTTCTTTGTTTTTCCTTGTAGCTCTTGTTTTGGTTGAACTATTTCGGCCTTTGCTAGTTGTTTATAAACATGTTTCCTTCGTTTTTCTTCATCTTCACTTTTTTGTTCATGCCCTAACCTTTAGACTTTTTAGACCAGTGGAATGTGTGCTACTTTTCTATAAGAAGACAGGCTCGCATAGCCTATGCAGCCATAGGTGTTAGTGTAGAACTTTGCAAAGTTGTTAGCCACAGGGTTGGTAGCTGGATGTCTTACTTACAGAAGTAGACAAGTTCGCATAACCACTAGGCTGTTAACCTTGGCTTTCTCCAATTCCATAAGTTGCGTAGCAAGTATCACAACACTTTAGAACTTGGTGTAGGTTGTTTTGTGCTTGGCAGAGGTGAAGCTTATCAATTACATAGCATGTCAGCAGTGGATAAAGCTTCATATATGCACGCTAGCTTATTTAACCTTTCACAAGAATGTGCGGTTGTATAAGTCTAGTGTGGTTTTACTGCTCGAATGGCAAGCCGTAGGTAGTCTTCCTGAAATCGTAGGCTACCTTAGTGCACTCAGTAGCACTTTGGGGTTCCAGGGCAACCGTCTATAGAGTGTACTGCGTAATGTGCCCCCTAGTCTCTAGGGCCCGGTTCCTAGCGAATTAGGCCAAGAGACCCAAAATCCTTTAGTTAGCTAAGCCTTGAAAAAGATCATTGTGGCTACTTTTAGGAATCCCGATGTAAGCCATCGTGTATCTAGTTATACTAGGGCAGCCAGGCTCATCCACGTCTGGATATTCGGAGTGTAGAGTTTATCCTCCCGTCTTGGAGAGTTGACCCATGTGAGTGTCTGGGAATTGGGTTACCCTATCGCATTGGAAAGCATGGTTGGTCCCTCAAGGAGCGCAATTCCTACGATGAGTCCTTAAGAAGGGCGCGGTCTGCTTTTGAAGTGTATGAGTGATCAGTTGTTGTAAACATGCAGCCGAGCCAAGTTGTGATTACTTCTAAATTCCTCATTGAAAAATGAGTGAAACGAACGAGAACTTAGCTGTGAGGTAGGAACTGCATAACAACTGGATAGTCCTCGGCTTGTGAGGTGGTGTCCGTCGAGCTAATTTAGTCTTCGGCCTTTAATGTAACAGGAGGTCACACATGGTACTTCCTTAGATTGTAGGTGCTCCACTTCTTTTTTATCTTTTTATCGTTTCATGGTGGCGATGGTGTAATTACTCTTACCATCTACTCTATTGATCTTGTACGGACCTTCCCAGATGGGATCCAACTTTTTGAAGCCTTCTCTACGGGCAATGATAAAGGCTTTTCTTAGGATTAGATCTTCGGGCTGGAACTGTAGGATCTTGGCCCTTTTGTTATAGCTGGAAAGAAGTTGTTGCTGGTAGGTTGCGATGTAGGTGATGGTCTGCTCGCGCTTCTCCTCCACCAGATCTAAGTTTGTGGCCATCTCCTTAATGTTCCGCTCAATGCTTGGTAGTAGAGCGAAGATACTTGGCTTAATGACATTGGGATGAATGATTGCTTCTGAGCCAAATGCCAAAGAGAAATGAGTCTCATCGGTTACTCGTCTTTTGGTAGTGCGATATGCTCATAAACATCCAGGGAGTTCGTCTAGTCATTTTCCCTTCTTGTTGTTGAGGGATTTCTTGAGGCAATTGAGGATTATCTTGTTGGATGCTTCGGCCCGCCTATTACCTTAAGGATATCTTGGTCGTTGTCAGTGACAATGGATTGAGGGATGCCAAATCAGCAAATGATGTTCCTCTATAAAAAAAGGTTCTATGTCCGTGTGAGTCGTTGTCGTCATGGGTTCTGCTTCTACCCATTTGGTGATGTAGTTGTTTACCACGCTCATCATGTCTCTGCCCCTAGTAACAAGTGGCATAGATCATACCAGATTGATTGCCCACTACATGAATGGCCAAGGATTCGTCTGTAGGTGTAGCTCACTGGCATGCAGTGATGGTACCGGCTTGTAGCGTTGGCAACAGTGGCACTTTTGTACTAACTCATTAGCATCTCAATGCATGGTAAGCCAGTAGTAACTTGCGTTAAAAGCCTTATGTGCCAATAATCGACCTCCGGAGTGATTTCCACAAATGCCTTCATGGATTGAGCTTAGAACCTTCAAGTCATTGGGAGGCGCTAGGTAGCGGAGATGTGGTCTGGTGTAAGATTTTCGGATGAGAATGCCATTCCACATGTAGTAGCATGCTGCCTTAATTTGAAGCTTCCTAAACTACAATCTTTTCGTGGGGAATGCGTCATTGACCAGGTAGTCTACAATGGAATCTTGTCCGTTTGGAGTTGTACTAACTTATGACACCTTGGCTGCTGGTTTCACCTCTATGCTTGGCTCGTATAGATACTCCACCGGAATAGAGTGTTTAAGTTGATGGTTGAGGGGCCTAGGCCGACTAGTGCATCCACATGAGCGTTGTTTGCTTGTTGAACTTAAGTGAAGGTGTAAGTCTGAAACGCCTCAAGTAGTCTGGCTAGTGATTAGTTGGAAATCAGAATGAATTACGATCTCTTTCACCGCCAAGTCTTTTGCCAATTAGAGGTCTGCTAGTAGGGTCTCGTGTTCTGCTTTGTTGGATGCTTTAAAGCTTAGAGTGATCTCCTGCTCAGGCATCGAACCGTCTGGGTCACAAAGACTATACCTGCTTTCAAACCTTTGTAGTTGGATATGCCATGGACGTGCAAATGCCAGAAGTCTCTATCAGGTGGAGCAGGCACGGCTAAGGTTTGCTTAACTACCTCCAGGGACTCGTTGGGCCGCTTTGTTGTGTCGTGAATGTGTGGCAGGCTGGGACCATGTGACACGTAGCAGGAGGTGGTGCTCAACTGCCGGTACATGCTGCTCCTATGTAGAATCTTTTGGGGCGACGAGGACAAAACTTGCTTCCAAGTATGTCCTTTCAACGTTTGTCTACCTTTGGCGTGTCTTTTGGGCTGAGTTATTGCTTTCGTCAGAAAACTTTGCATTCGCCAGGGTCTTACGCCTTTATCATCGCATGTCTGGATTGGGCAAAATAGTGTGTCATGAGGATAATTGCATGCGTTTGAAGGTAAAACTTAAGCTTCCGGATTACAACAACTATCGCCAAAGTTAGCTTTTGAATTTGTAATAGCATCAAGGAAAGCTTTTAAACTGTAAAATACAGGTAGTCGAGCCTCCAGCTCTTCTCGCATGATGGTAGAGCTTATTGCTGCTTTAGATACCGTCAAACATGCGAATAAGTCTTCCGCTACTTTCAATTTGGATAGTAGGGAGGTGATGTCGGGTACTTCTTCAAGTCCTTGAATGTGTAACGGTAAGTCTCGTCCCAAAGTGCATACTTTTCTGCTAAAGCGAAAGAGTTTGCCATAGTTAGATCTTCTTTCATGATTAATTTTTCGAATAGCAGGTGGTCTGCTAGAAGTCGTTTTTGGAATGCTGCTCTAGCTATTGAGTCGTTACATCTGACTATCCTTGCCTTCTTATCTTTGAACCTCTTCACATAGTAGTGAAGCAACTCATTTGGGTTCTTCTTAACGATGAACAAATGGTCGGACTTCTTTTTTATCGAGCGATAGGATGAATATTCTTTGGTGAAAACCAAAGAAAGTTGAAACTCCGAATAGATTGTGGTAGCAGGGTGTAGAACCAATCTTGTGTCTCGCCTTGTAGAGTGGTGGTGAATATCTTGCACATGAGATCGTCGTTGTTTCGATAGAGGATCATTATGCTTCAATAGTGCTTTAAGTGTCTCTCTAGGTTTTCATCCCTTTTGAAAGATGTGAAATGTGGCATGCTGAACTCGTGTGGAGGCTTTACCTGCTCGATCTCGTCCATAAAGGGTGACCTGCTTATGTTGGTCATGTTTCGTCGTAATGCCTTGTCGGTGACCTCGTTACGTTGGAAATTACCCAATCGCTTAGTCAAAAGTCTTTCTACTTCTTCTTGAATTTGCCTTTATTGGGGTAGTGGAGCTCTCGGTTGCCCCCAGTCGTGACTTGCTAGTCTAGGCTGCTCTTCCATGTATTTGGCTCATCTATGTCACATATGCGGTGTGTGTGGTGTGTTCCTAACAAGCGAGCGAGCTCTTCGCAGGCTGTCGGTTAATTGAGCCAGATTGAGTGACTGCTTTTCTCCGTCTGTCGTGCTGCCTACTCCGATGTGAGGTAGATGATGCTCATTGTGGGCTTAACCGCGTATGAACACTTCAATTGGAAGGCTGCTCATGTTGACTATCAGAGTGTGACCCCAACCATAAATATATGCTCGTACATGGGCCTAGTCGAGAGTGCACGCTCCTCCACGTGCTAAGACGGGAGTATACACTATCTCGGGGGCCCAATCGGGAGTGTACACTGCCTGAACGCTCGGTTCGTGGCTGTTTGCTGGGACGTTGCTGGAGAGGTTCTTTGTCTGCCCTTATCCTACTTCGGAACATCTCGTTTGGGGCACGTTGCATCTCAATGCACTGCAAGAGCTGGTTCACCAAGGTCGTCTACTGTGTGAGGGCGCTTGTCAACTCTATGACTTGTCGAGACAAGTGTTGTTCTCCATTTGGGTTGGAATAGCTTCGAACAAATGCGTCTCCTTGAGCAGTGGAAGTGTGGTAGACTCCGAGCGCGAGATTTGAGTTGGGAAATGGAAAATTCGTAGAAAAATATGGTGAAAATGCTCTTGGTTCAATCGTCAGTCCGAAAATTTGGAGCTAGGATGGTTAAACTAATCTTGGATCGATTTGGGCTGCTTAGAAGGCCACGAGAGCAGATTGGGTCACGGGAGCAGGTTAGGCCACAAGAGTGGGCTGCTCAGCGAGAGTAGGCTAGGCCACGGGAGCAGGCTAGGTCATGAAAGTGGGCGGCATGGAGAGAGTAGGTTGGGCCATGGAAGCAGACTGCTCGGCGGTAGTAGGCTGGGCCACAGAAGTGGGCTGCTCGGCCTATAGCGTACGTGGGTGCGAGGCTAGGGCTCAATTTGGCAACGCGTTAGCTCACGTTGGGCTTGGAGTGACATGGTTTGGGCCGTGGCTTTGGTCCCATGGGCCTTGGATGTCACGGCTTGGGTCGTGGTAGTAGTGCCATGGACCTCGCCACGGGTGGTTGCCATGGTGGCCACCGCGATGGTTACCGTGGTGGCCACCGCGGTGGTTACCATATTGGAGCCTCGTAGTGGTGATGCTGCTCTTCTTATTGTCACATTTAGCCTCGTGGATCGCCGCGATCCTATCTCTTGAATATTGGAATTTTCACTTGTTGAATTTTCTAAATTTCTAGTCATTGTACTTCTCTTTTACGTTTTATCAAAGAATTTTTGGAAATAAAAAAAATTCTAAAAATAAGAATGTACGAAAAATCTACAAATGGACAAGAATATAGAAAACCTTATATGCGAGAGTCTTCTACGAGTATAGGACTCAACTCTCAATGAAAGCACCAATTTGTGGATGAAAATTTCTTCCTCCTTGATCTTGGACAAAATTGCATCTACAAAACAATTAACACCTTTGGTTAAGGTCAAAAGCCTCACGCGCCCACAATGAATGAGGGGGCTTTGGCCGAAGAACCTCCGATGCCAAAGTTAGAATTTAGAGAGAAAAGTGTTTAGAGAGTTTTGAGTATAAAGCAAGAGTGAAGACCTAGGTTTTTAGAGAAAATGGGGTTCAATATATAGCCGGTTCCCCTTTTGAGAAAAGGTGGCCGGCCCTTTGGGGTATTTTTGTGTGAAATGGGTGATTTAATTGGTAATTAATGGATTAATTAGGAATAAATCCATTAATTAGCCAATTAACTCAATTTATATGGAATGTTTTGAAGGTTATGAAATAATTGCCTTGTGGAAAATATAGGATGAGGATGGATGAAATAACTTTGAATTGTTACCTATTTTGGGCATTTTTGACTTGATTGAGAGATGATTGTCCACTGCTCGCGCGTAGGAATCCCGATGTGCCTCGAGGATAATTTTGTCCTTTTTACCCAAAAATTCACATGTCGCCTCTTGATTATTTTTTACTCCACAAACTCCATTCATTCTTGAGGTTTACATATCATAAGGTATGAAAATCTTCTGTTCATAACCAATACAAGAGTGTACAACAACCCAAAAAAAAAAAAAATCCATGGCTATAAGTGCAGGCAGATTTACGAAACCCTTGAGACTTCATTGTTGGGCTAGTTTGGTATTTATGTGCTTTGAAAAAAAATTGTTTCTGCTGTGCTGTGGAAATAAACAGTTGTGAAATAAAGCAGTAATGTGTTTGGTAAACTATAGTTATAAAAGTACTTTTGGCAAAAAAAAAACAATATTATAGTGTCTGGTAAATCTTTATATACAACAGCTGTGATTGTGTAAAATGACTAAAAAGGCATAGTACTTAGATGTGCTATTAATTTAATTGATTGACAGTTTTTTGGGCCAACACAAACAAATATCAATTATTAAACATACTTTGCTGTTTTTAAAATATTCATATCTTAATTTAAATCTATTCTAAATACTAATTAGTACCACAAATTACTTAAAAATATCAAAATCTTTTAAACTGAATATGATAAGATCTTCACTACTAATTTTTTGCTATTTCAGCTAGCTACATGACAAAAACATCAATAACTAATCAATTTATCGTTAGCATCTCCAAAATACCCATCTTTTTATGTTTTATTATCATAATTAAAAGGGAGCCAACCCACTTTCTTTCCAGAAGCACCTCTCAAACACTCTTTCTCTCACATGTCTCTCTTTCCTTTCCCTTTCTCGTTGTTTCCGCCTTCTTCCCATTTCACATTTTCTTTCTCGATCATCCTTTCTCCATGTGATCTCTTTCTTTCTCAATTGAAATCCTAAAAAATTTTCCTTCGTGCTGGATGGTTCATTGGCGGGTTAGATTGCAAGCTCGAAACCAGGTCGACAATGGAGGAAGAGGGGCCTGGGATAGCTCTTCTTGGTCTGAAAGCTCAAGGTCCGCCGCTCCAAGGCCTTGAAGTACGGCCTCACGATCTTGAATAACCTCAAAAAAAATCCAGTCTCAGCATGGAAGGTGAGTGTTTGAGCTTCGGAATGTTGGTAATTCCATATGGGTTTTTTGTTAGTTCAATTGGGTTGTGGGGATATTACCATCAGAGGTAAACAACCATCGAGAAAGGCACCTGGCGCCGCCGTAGACAGAGAGGGTTGGTGTAATATTGCCCGTTGCATCACCACCTTGACTCCGACTGATTCCGAAAGCAGGTTGTATGATTGTAAATTATTTAATTGCTTGAGGTCATTTTGGGTATGGTCATTTTGGGTATGTGAGATTTTCATTAAAGACTCAGCGCCTATTGGAAAAGAGGTTTGCGCAGAGGCTGAAAATTTGGTTTTTTAAAGTTGATTTTTGCTGCTTTGAACTTTTAGCTTTTTTTTTATCAAAAATTGTGAAAAAAAAACTGGTTATAAGACGTTACCAAATGCTGGAAAGATCCTAGCTTTTTTTTATAGCCGTTTTTTTTTAAATATAAGCAATACCAAACTGGTACTTAGTTTAAAGAAAAGAAAGACTCCAGTCCACTAAGCCTAACAAAGCGTAATTTAAAAGAAGTTTTAACAAAACACTTTTAGTATTGTTCATTTTTAACGAAAAATCATATTTTTACATTTCCTTGATATTATTTACTACATCTTCATTTATCATTTTTCATTGAAATTAAAATTTTTTGAACTTTTCATTAGTTTTCCTTAATTTAAAAGTCAAAACATCAATATCACTTTTCTCAAGTACTCCAAATCAAGTAACTAGAACTAATAATTCAATTATGCCAAAAACACATAAAAAATACACCAGAAATCCAAAATTACTTATTAAAAAACATAAACAAAAAATGCTACAAATTTTTAGGGTAAATTACATAATAGCCTCTCAGGTTTGAGATCTATTACAACCCCATACAACAACTTTAAAACATTTCACTTTCATACATCAAGTACCATTTTATTTCAAAATAACACCTCCGTTAGATTTTCCATCCACTAGTCTGTTAAATGCTAACATGACTTCCACATTTGTGCTGATGTGGCTGCCACGTGGTAAAAAAAAAAAAAAATTTATACATTAAAAATATTATAATATAACACTATTAAAAAAAATTAAAAAAAAAAAAAAAAAAAAACCCTCAACCTTCTTCTTCCCCGCTCCCATATTCCCCCAACCTATACCCCGCCGAAACCCCATCTCCTTCATCTTCCCAATCCGTCCTCCCTCACTATAACCCAAATCCAAAACCACTCCCACCCATCCTCCACCTCCTTCGCGCACCCATCTTCCCATCTCCCCCACCCCCATCCAAGCCCAACCTACAACCTAGAAAGAAAAAAGAGAGAAAAAAAAAACCCCCATCTTCATCTTCCTTGCAACCCACCTCTTTCTCCTCCCTCTCGTCTTCCCCAAACCCACCGTGCACCCATCCTCCACCTCCTCCTCCGCACCCAGTATCTGCAACCCAGAAAAGAAAAGGAGAAAAAAAAAACCCATCTCGTCGGGGAGGGGGATTTAACGGGAGTGGGTCGTCGGGGGGGGGGGGGGGGTGGGATTTGATGGGAGTGGGTCGTCGGGGGAAGGGGGATTTGACGGGAATGGGTCGTTGGGGGGTGGGGGGGAGGAGGAGGTTGCTGCGCTGGGTTTCTGGTTTTGGGGGTTGCGGGTAAAGGTTTCAGGTTTTTTTTTTAATATTTAGAAGATTAGATTTAAAAAAAAAAAATTTAAATTAATTTTTTTGCCATGTGGCAGCCTCATCAGCACAAATGTGGCAGCCACGTCAGCATTTAATAGACTAATGGATGGAAAATCTAACGGATGTATTATTTTCAAATAAAATGGTACTGGATGTATGAAAGTGAAATGTTTTAAAGTTGTTGTATGATGTTGTAATTGACCTCAAAACCTGAGGGGCTACTATGTAATTTACCCAAATTTTTAATTCCAATCATCCCCAACTCATTTTTCAAAATTCAACAACACCCACACGTTAATTCTCAATTTGAACAGAACCTAGAATTCAGAAACAAAAAAATTCGTTGAGTATCATAAGAGCAGAAGAAGAAAAGAATAAACTCGAAACGTTTCAACTGTCCAAGTGGGGACTTTGAGCAATTGTTCTTCTCCAAAGCTGGAACCTTTGTCGTGGGAATTGTGGAGGAGGATCAGAATCTTGAGTGAGAAGAAGAGAGGAGAGATTGTGTGGTAGAAGAGTAACACAAAACAAAAAAGGGTACATTAAGTATGAGAGGGTTGTATTTGATGAAATTGAGTTCTACTATAAAACCAATTTACAATATATTGACAATATTAGGAGTAACCCAAGACCATATAAGCACATAGCAAACATTATCCCTCACTGATGTGGAACAACTCTTAACACGCCCCCGCACGTGTGACAGATTTTCAAGGCTACACGTAGACAACAACTGGGTGATGTGGAGCGCGTGTGGCCGTTTGGCTTCACACGAAGACAACCCGCTCTGATACCATTATAAAATTGGGGTTCCACCATAAAACCAATTGACAATATGGTAAGTAGCTCAAGACCATATAAGCACATAGCAAACATTGTCCCTCACCGATGTGAGACAACTCTCAATGGTATTTGTGTAGGTGGGGTTGTGACTGATGGGATGAAGAGTGAAGTAGTATAAGAGGGTGTGGAAGGGACAAGCTCTGTCGGAAAAGATGATGGGCAATTTAGGGGATAACAGTTGCAATCAGAATGAATTCCTACTTGTGCTCCGCCACCAATGTCGTCGAAACTAGGGAGCGAGTGAACCTTTGCTTCCCATGAAAGGAGGAAGTGCGAGGTCGGCACCATACCGCGGACCCATGTGGACCGTGGCCCTAATTTGTAAAAGGAAGAAGGTGCAGAAAAACTGTTGGAGCAGTTATGTTTTTATTTAAATATTTAAATATATTTATATTTTGTTTTATTACCAATATTATATATATAATATTTTCCTTTATTACCAATGTTAATTTTCAAACTGTTTTGTTTTCTTTTTCAGTTTGAATTGACTACGTTTTGTCCCGTTGTGATTTTTTGTCCGTTTTGATTACCATGATTCCTGGCGTTTTGGCTTTTACTTGCATTGATTCCAACAGTTTGCAATCTCAACATATTTTTTATTATTATAATGTATACATACATACACACATGCAATCATGATTTTATAAAAATGGCCATCTCAACGGATACCAGGACACACACCAACACATATATATTTGTAATTTTGGGTTATGCGGATTAGAAGTAAAAACAAGAAAAAAAAGTTTTACATATATTGATTTATAAGCAATATATTGAGAGGGTGTGAGTTCGAAGGCTCTTCCACTATGCAAGGAAAAACTTTATCAGAAGAAGAAGGTTCTGGGCTGTTTTGTCCTGGGGACGACGTGGTGTTTGTGAACTGCTTGCACACTTTGGGCAAAGCCGTGAAACGTCTTAAGCGACTTAGTCCGCGACTCATCCCAAGAATCATTCATCACTCAAGACTTCTACATTTTTCGGGTAATTTCGTTCATTTTCTATTTCATTTTACAACAAAAACGAAATAAAAGCACAAAGAGAGTAAAATTCGTTCATCTCATTCATCATGCCTTTCCAATGACAGTTCCATGCGTTACATCACCTTCAGTAGAGGCCTAGACGCATCTCCAACTAGTAGAACCCGAATACCCACTCATACTATGACCCGAATTTATTGACCCATTAAGACCAACTGCAACTACCAACCTCAAATATTTAAGTACATTAAAAGTTGAAAAAAAAACAAAAGTACATTAAAAGAAACAATTTCTTCTAAAAACAAAGACCAAATTTTAATCTGTGAACAGTGATGTAACTCATCTCTAGACCTAAATTTCAGGATTTAAAATATGTTAATTGTTGTGGAATGGCCTTAACACTATTTTTTTTTTTGGAAAGAATTTTTTTACTTTGAATTATGTTATCCTAATTTAATTTTATGAATGTTTTCACCTAAAAAAATTTAAAATTCGACCAAATTTTCAAAACCGAACAAATTACACCAACCAATCACTCAACCAACAAAACTTTCAACATATACACCAACCAACCAACCAAACTTCAATACGCATACCAACCAAACTTCAATATACAAACCAACCAACCAACTTTAATATACATCAACCAAATTTCAATATTCACCAATGAAAATTGCCTAAATAATGACCAACTCAACAAACCAAACTTCAATATACATCAACCAATTCACCAGTGAAAACTACCTAAACAATGACCAACTTAACCAACCAAACTTCAATACACACATCAACCAAATTTTAATATATAGAAACTAACCAACCAAACTTCAACATTTATTATTCAAAACTACCTAAACAATCACCAAAGAACAATAAATTTTCATTTGAGAAATCGCAACACCAAACCTCACATATAGCTTGATCTTCTTTTTTTTCTCCCATTTTGACCTCTTGCATTTTGTCCTAAAGACAACTAAAAAAGACGAAGAAAAGAAGGATGAAAATTATGTGAGGAAGGAATTGATTTTGTATAGATAAACGACAAATAAATGAGTATTTATAGAGTTTATGATTTTTTTTTAAATGAATCTGTTTTAAAATAATTACTTTATTATTTTTGTCGTTAGATTTAAATTTCAGCGTTGAGTTTTCATTTTATCGTTATATAAAAAAGAAGTGTAAGTAGACAATCTCAAAGAATAACACTATGTTTAGAATTTCCTTATTTGGATTCATAAACATGAAAATTTAGAATTTCCGCGTAGAAAAAAAGCTTGGAATTTGGGACCTTCAATTCCCAAGTTCAAATTCCATATAAATAGGTGTCATTTCCCAATTTCTATGTTTAGAGTTTAAAAATAACAAATTCAGTGTTCAATTCCATTGTTCTTTTAGATTAACCAAACAAGAAAATTTACAAATTCTTGAAAATAAAATCTTGTCATTTCAATTTCCGTCATTTTAAAATTTCTTAGTAATCTTAAATTTCTTCATCCAAACATAGTGTAACAGAATTTGAATATTACCCTCCACAAAGGGCGAGTTTCGTAGTAAGCAATTATCTGCACGAATGGAATCAATGATTTAGTCCCATTTGATTAACTCTTTGAGTTCTTCCTACCCACCATATCAATGTGCTGTGATATACAAATATATGCACGCATATATAAACCGAATAGGCTGAAATGGTCAGGCAAAACAAAAACAAAAAGCCTGACCTGAATACAAAACTAATGTACAGAGCTAAGTGCTACTTGCAGGTATACTGGGTGCGCGGGCACGGCAAAACTGCGAACGCCTCTCAACGTTAGACCTGACATTTTCAACCCGATATGTTAATCCGATCCGATCTGACCTGTTAAAATTAGTACTCAGATGAGTGATAAACGGATCAGATGGTTAACAGGTCAACCCGTTAATCACCCGTTAAATAACGGGTTATTTTGGGTGAACCCACGAATCCGTTAACCACCCGTTATGGAGGAACACAGGCCTGGTGAACAAAGTCGACCATGATTGCGGTGCCGCTGATGTAGGCGGGGCCTGAGCTCTTTGTTTGCTTCAAAATCCTCAAGTCTTTCCCTTTTTCGCTTCTGGGTTTTTGTTTTCTGCATCAGTTTTGCCTCAATTTTTACATTTACCAGAAAAACAAGCATGCAACTCGCCTGGGTTCTTAATTTTTTCCATTGATGGTATCTTTTTTGTTCCCAAAGATTATGTGTTTTTTACTTATGAACTAAAGATGAAATTTGAAATATTTTATCTGATTGATGATTATAAATATAAAACTTGAATTTTTGTTTTGTTTTATCCCATTGAATGTGCAATGTGTTAATTTGTTGTTCTGGTCATGTATGTATGTCAATGCCATGGTGTTTTATGTTGTGAGACAGTAGTTGGGCAGGCAGTCATCAACCATGACGGTGACACCGCAGATTTCGATCAATGATGGGAACCTGGTGGTTCATGGAAGGACCAGTTTGACTGGAGTTCCAGACAACATCGTACTTAGGGGTGTCGAAGAAGCTGCCGTAGGTGGAAAGAATGGTGATGGAGAACTTGTGGGGACCGTAGCGGTGGATGAGCTTGCCGAGCTCCACCATGGAGATGATGTGACTGTTAGAATTAAACATAAACCAATAACAAGTTATATGAGCTACTGTTATCAAAACACAAATCAATGTTCATTAAACCAATGTATGGAGAAAACCGTACCTGTAGATGAACTTGAACCGGTTGCCATGTCTGATTTCTGTAACAATGTTGCAGTGCACCTTCTCCTCTCTTCAGTGTTCAAGGTTCTCAACTAATAATAGGTCTTAGTCTTGTATTGAGTCCACACTGCGAGAGCAGAGGCCACCATATATATACTATACAATCTTAGCCAAATTCTATAAGGATTCCCCTATTAAAATCCATATGGAATACCAATTCATTCCAAATAGCAGTCCAGTTACAACATGGATTTACAAATCCATTCTCAACAAGACTTCCTATTCAATCTCTAATCCTACAACCAAGTTAACCGATTCATACTCATGCTCATATTCTAACATTCTTTCACTTGAGCAAGTATGAACCAAGAAAACTAGTTCGATTAAGACTATAATAGGTTGATCACAAAGTCTTTTGTTTAACATCATAAACAATCTATCCGTGCATTTCAAAACATGGGACCAAAAGCTGTCAATTACAACATATATGTAAATGCTAACTTCAAATCACATATGTTCAATTTGCACTTATAACATTATGACCAAACTAACATCAGTGGACCTTAATATCCACTCCCACTATTCATTAACTTAATTCGAAACAATTAAGTCCAACAGATAGTAAAACTATCAACTAGTAATTCATTCCAATATAAAGAATTACCAATATATGAATTCAACCAACTGCTCAAGTCAAATCACAAAGATTCTCAAGCATCAAACTGAATCCAAAACACATATTTATCCTTCTTATAACTTGACAAGGATTTCCTTTTACAATCCTTATAGAAAACAACTTATGTTTTCCAAGCCATATCAGTTCAAATATTTTTAACAGAATCCTTCAAAAATAAGGATTTGTTCACAACTTCTCATAAGGCTTTCTTATTCTAATTGGACTTAACCATTCACCGTCAAAAACACCCAATCTCATGTTCATTTTCTTACATTTTTCTCCCACTTGAACATGAGATCAGTTTCAGACATGAACTTCTCCAATTTAGTGATCACAGGGCCTCACCTAAGAATCCATCTTTATGACCATCATTCTATTCACCAGCTTTTATAACTTGTTATTGGTTTATGTTTAATTCTAACAGTGACCCGTTCCTGGAGCTGCGTACAGCACTATTACGTCACACATGGCGGCTGCTGCTGCTGATTTGTATGCGTTTGGTGTTTGTGTGTTGTGTTTTCTCTTGAATTTATTTGATTTGATTTGATTTGAGAGAAAAGAAAAAGAAAGAAAAAAATTGTTAACAGATGAAATGGATAATCCGCTAGTTTAACGGGTTAAATTCGGATGACCAGTTAACTTAACGAGTTGGATTCAAGTGATCCGTTAAATTAACGGGTCGAATTGAACCCAATCCAAACTCAATAAACTCGATTTGTTTACAGGTCTACTCAACGTGACATGAGTTCAGCAAGAGGACTCTGTTGTGCTCTTTTCAACATCTAGGTTCCCAGTCACACCCTCGGGCCTGAAGGAAACCACGACAATATTCACAATACTCGCACAAAAAATTAAACTAAGTGCCAAGTACATAATTGCTATGGGTAACACGAACTAAATATTTTTTTCAGTCTCTTATATTTCTGCAAGTGACAATATTATGAGTAAAGCCAAAAAGCTCAACAAGATAATATTAGTTGTTAGAGAAATAAAAATCAAACCACTAAGCGTTAAGTTTAAAGTTATCGGTAACAAAATTACGAAAAACAATTTTGAAGCACTTTATGTATTGTAAATACTCCTGAAAAGTAAGTATCTAAATTCTTTTAAATAATAGTTACCAACACCACATCACTAGCAACACAATGTTAGCTATTTATGTACGATCACAGTGTTTTGCTCAAATTATTCCTTATTCATCAAATATAGGATTAATCCCAACATATGCACTACTGAGCTTATCTGTTGGGCTGGGCAGACCGAACTTCAAATCTTATACAAATTCAAGAATTAATTTAAGGGAACTTTAACGAAAAACCACATTTTTACATTAAAACGTCAATCCTGGTACTATTCACTTTACCCTTTATTTTGTCCTTATCATTAAAACTCAAAGTTTTCAAGCCCTTTTCATTAGTTTTCCTTTAATTTTTAAAGTTTCTCATGTTAATAAGGGTTAGTTTGGTATTACTGTACTTTTTTAAAAAACTATTTCTGTTGTACTGTGAGAATAAACAGCTGTAAAATAAATAAGCTACAAGCCAAGGTGGCACTGGGAAAAACTAAGATGCCGTCAGTTTTGTGTGCTGCTGCTCAGTAAGACGAGGAGTATCAGTTCAAAGCGTTGGTCGTGGCTTCCTAATGTACCCAAATTCCATACTGGAAAAAAAAATGAACTCGAAACCGTTCTGGATTTGACCAAGATAACAAACAAACATAGGCAGAAGCAGTGGCGACGTAGATTGATAAGCATCCAAGGTATATGAGGCCTGATCAGCCTCTCAAGTTTGTACCGTACAAATCCACCGTGTTATGAATCCAGAAACATTTTGGACCATGAGATGCTTACAGCTTCTGAGAATGATATAGCGAACTAGCTAAGAAAGAAAGTATTTAGGAGTAGTTTAGGGAACAATAACTTAATCTTTTGAAAGATTTAAGGAACAATAATGTTGATGCACAACATCGGAGGGGTCTTGGAACAACGTAAATTCGATCGTGAATCTGCAAGAAAGTAAATAACACAAGATGTATCGTGGTTCACCCCAATGTTTGGGTTACGTTCACATTGATATTGTATTTCTCTGAGAGGATTGTGATGGAGAGAGTCTCTGTAATGAGAGTGAGGCTTTTCTCTTAATATGGGAGGCTTGAGGATCTCAGGCCTAAGAATTGGCCTCCCCTAATGAGGAGAGGGAGTCATTTTATAGAATAAGGGTTTTTTCACTTATTACATATTTGCCTTTTTATTTATTATATAATTACATTTGAGTTCCTCGAGTATTTATACGAGATCTAAATACAAAGACTCTAACTATAGTACAAACAAATCATAAAATTGATTGTTGCTCGAAAGGTTTTTGTACGTAATTTCTTTTGTCATTATTAGTGGTACTCTGTTTTGTTGTTTGAGGTGTACTATGTTTTCAAGAGTATATATATGTGTTTAGCTCTCAACTCTAGCGAGCTTTGGAGCCCACAACTTTTGAAAAACTTCTGCAGAAAACTTTCGCTTTGATATCATTTGGTACATAGGACGGGATAGAACGGAATGAGACAAATCGTTCCGTCCTACGTTTGGTGCGTCTAAAACAGGTGGAATGCACTATTCCACGGGACGAATTTTTGGTGAATTTTCGTTCTGTCTCACCCCTGGAACGACTCGTTCCACATCCGTGGAACACAAAATTATAACCTCTCCGTCTCCTTCTTCTTCCTCCTTGTTTCCATCCAAGGACATCTTTGTTCCCTCTCCGTTCTGTCCCGTCCCGTCGTCTGCATATCAAACGATGGGAACTATTTTACATTTTTCATATAAATGGTTAAAAAATAGATCAACCCATTCATATGTTTCTTTTTTTAAGAAAATTATTTGAAAATCTAAGTTCATTAAGCAACATAATAAATGCATTTAACAATTAAATAGTGGAAGCATGCTTGTATGCACTTTAAAACAAAACTTAAACCATGAAGTTCAAAGCTTGGGAATGGTAGTGAACCATTATTCAACTGCAAAAACAGAGAGTTGAAAAACTTGTATACCTTTGAAGCACCTCTTTGCTTAGCAAAGGATATTCATCCTCTTAACTATGGAAATGAAATGCAGAATTAAAGATTGCACAAGGAAATTAGCAGGAAATCAAAGCTTGAAGAAGAAGATAATGCTTTGTTATATTTCACAAAGAGGCGGTTTTTACAATACTTCACACTTAAGGGAAAATACAATCAGTAGGGAAAAGCTATATATTTAATTACATTGGCTTCAGGCATACGCAACACTTATCTTAGTTGTACGGTGACATGGCATATTCAGCCAATACCCCCCCTTGAGTCAATCTTAATTGGGATAACCCAATTTAAGATTGAAGCACTACCTTAGAAAAACAGGACTATGAAGTCCTTTTGTCAAAACATCAGCCACTTGATCTTTGTTGCACAGGTACTAAACTGTTAAATCCCATTTTTGAACTCGTTCTCGAACAAAATGGAAGTCAGTCTCTAAATGCTTTATTTGAGAGTGCTGAACATGATTTAAACTGAGAGCTATTGCAGATTGGTTATTAAAAAACACAACTAATGGAGAAGGTAAATATGCATGCAGATCTTTAAGAATAAGTCTGATCTAAGCAATATCAGTTGTGGTATGAGCCATAGCTCGATACTCCGCCTCAGTTGAACTTCGAGAAACAGAAGACTGTTTCTTAGACTGCCAAGATATTGGATTATCCCCCATATACACTACATATCCAGTAATAGACATGTGTGTATTTAAATTCGCAGCCTCATCAGAGTCACTATAATCTTGTAATTGTATGGAACTTGCAGATGTATAGGTCAGTCCACATGTAGTAGTACCTTGCAAGAATCTCAGAATTCTTTTCACCATTCCCAAATGAATATCATTAGGGGCACTTATGTATTGACAAATGATATTAACAGCAAATGCAATATTTGGCCTAGTGTAGGTCAAATATTGTAAGGCACCTACCAGACTTCTATAGAAAGAAGGATCATTGAGTAAGACACCATCATTTGTAAGAACTTGATTATGTGGCATACAAGGAGTAGAACATGGTTTGTTGTCAACTATACCAGCTTAATGAAGATCTTTAACATACTTTCCCTGATTAATGAATAGATCACCATTGGACTTGTAAACCAATGAAATAAGCCAGTTTACCCATGTCTTTAAGATCAAACTCCTCACTTAAAGTATGAATCACATATTGAATTAAGGAAACACTAGAACTTGTGATAATGATGCCATCAACGTAGAGAAGTAATATCACCACATTGTCACCACTAGATATTCCAATTCCTTTCCCATTATGCTCTTGGTCTCCTAACCAGCCATATTCTCTTTGGATTCTTTATTTGGGCTTCAAAACAAGTAACAACTTTATTTGGACTCCAAAACAAGCCACTAAACTTCTCTCCACGTTTGAATAAGGGTCAGCTCCAAAAATGGCATGTTTTCACTTCTTTTGCCCTCAAATTTATCCTAAAGTACATGTAACTGCACACTAACACAAAATAAGGTAAAATGCAACCAGTTTAACTCAAAAACATCACAAAGAGATTAGGAATGGATGGTATAAACGCATGAAATATATGAGTTATTAGCCTGTCACATGTTTATCAGAAGAAGGTGGGACAAGAACCCAAGTTCCTTGAGTTTAAAGTGCATCAAACTCTTATTGCATTGTCACTTGCCATTGTGGAATTTGAGAAGCCTATTTGAAAGTCGATGATTCAGATGCATCCATAATATTTGCAATGAAGGTAAACCCTCCTGAAAAATGACTGTCATCAGCAAGTGTTAAAGAATGAACTTCTTGAAATATGGTAGTGAGAGCAAAGTAGCCTTTTCTGGTGATTGTACCAGTTTTCAATCTTGTTTGTATTCCCTGGGAAGAAATAACAGGATATGTGGACATGAATTGGATGAATTGCAAGCTGGCAACACAACCTTAGGTTGATTAGTGTGGAGGACAAGCAACATTGGAGTAGGGTTGGAAAGAGTAGTATTTGACCGTGATTCATGTGCATGGCAAGAAGAACTTGATGAAGTATTCTCATGAGAAATTAACCCATTTTGTGATTGATCAATAAAGCTGAGAGAATCATTTGTAGAAATACCTTAAGAAACATCAATTGTAGTAGTCAATAGCATTATCACCAAAAATAGACAATTGCACAACTATAGGTCTATGTGAAACTGGAGTGAAGAACTGAGAAGTCTGAGATTTACTAACAGTGGAAGTACCTTGCAATTCTACATAGGGAAATGTTATCTCATCATAAAGAACATGTCTAGAAAAAATGATCTTCCTTGTGAGTAAATTATAACACAATGCCCCCTTATAACCTGAAGAATAACCCAGAAACACACATTGTATAGACCTTGGTTGTAATTTGTTTGCATTAAAAGGCCTAAGATAAAGGTATATTGATGCTCCAAACATTCTCAAATTAAGAACATCTGGTTTCTTACCAAACAACTTAGTAAAAGGAGAACACATTTTTAGAGTTTTACAAGGCATCAGATTAATGAGAAAGGTTGCATGATACCAAAACTTATGGGGTAACTTTGCAACTGATAACAAAATAATGGTTGTCTCAATAAGATGTCTATGTTTTGTCTTAACCTAACCATTTTGCTGAGTCGTGTATGGGCATGAGATATAGTGTAAAATACTATGTGTATCCAAATAGTTCTTAAAACTATTACTAATAAACTCTCCACCACCATCTGATTGTAATATCTTAATCTTGGCATTAAACTGATTTTCAACATATGCATAGAATTTAACAAAGGCACCAAAAACTTCATATTTATTCATATAAGGAAACAACCATACAAACCTAGTGGCTTCATGTGACATCCCACATCGCCCAGGGGAGTGATCCTTAAATGTATATTCTCATCCCTACCTAGCACGAGGCCTTTTGGGAGCTCACTGGCTTCGGGTTCTGTAGGAACTCCGAAGTTAAACGAGAAGGGGGCCTGAGCACTCCCAGAATGGGTGACCTACTGAGAAGTTGCTCGTGAGTTCCTAAAAACAAAACCGTGAGGGAATGGTAAGCCCAAAGCAGACAATATCGTGCTACGGTGGTGGAGCGGGCCCGGGAAGTGGTCCGCCTCGGGCCGGGATGTGACAATTGGTATCAGAGCCTAACCTTGGCCGTGGTGTGCCGACGAGGATGTCGGGCCCCTAAGGGGGGTGGATTGTGACATCCCACATCGTCCAGGGGAGTGATCATTAAATGTATATTCCCATCCCTACCTAGCACGAGGCCTTTTGGGAGCTCACTAGCTTCGGGTTCTGTAGGAACTCCGAAGTTAAGCGAAAATGAGCCTTGAGCACTCCTAGGATGAGTGACCTACTGGGAAGTTGCTCGTGAGTTCCCAAAAATAAAATTGTGAAGGAATGGTAAGCCCAAAATGGATAATATCGTGCTACGATGGTGGAGCGGGCCCGGGAAGTGGTCCGCCTCGGGCTGGGATGTGACACTTCATCTATAAAGGAAACATAGTATCGAAACCCCTCGATAGATACAACTGGAAAAGGTCCCCAAACATCACTATGTATCTCAGAAAATTTAATGTCAATCCTATCAAACCTTTTTGAAAAATGAAGTTTACTCCATCTTCCTACTAATACAATGTGAACAAATTTTGACATTCTCATCAGCATTACAAACAATATTGGAATCTCTAAGCATACTTATAAGTATCTCATTAGATGGATGATCAAGCATTTGATGCCATAAGAAAGTTTGGACAGCATGTCCGGGATAACCAGAAGAATGTTTTGAGTACGGTTAGAAAAACATGCACAGGAATTCTGAACAATTCATCTTTACTATTCTTTCCGTGATGAAGAATTACCCATGTTGCCTTGTTCTGCATAAAGAACTGAACATCTTTACAAATAAACCAACTATGATTATCCTTGCACAATTGTTTAACGGAAAGTAGGCGAACAGTCAACATAGGTATATGTAAAATGTTCCTAAGATGCAAAACATGTGAATTAGATTGCAATTTTCCATGACCAATATGGTAACTTCCAAACCTTCACCATTGCCCACAATTATAATTTCAAAACCTTCATAAGGAGTTTCTTTTGTCAACATAGAAAGGTCAGGACTTATGATGAGAAGCGTCTGTGTCAATGATCCATGACTCTTCATTAGTGAACCCTTGAGAAGGCTAAGCAGTCATAGTAGGTAAACCAGATGAATATGATGAATTAGGAAAAGACACCACTTTTGGTTGAACATATTAAGTGACAAGATTATGTGGGTTGTAATAAAGATCAAGTAAAAACAATCATATCAGGATGAGAGAATGGTTGAAATCCGAGAGTATTTGGTTAAAAACCCTGTGAAGCATAATTTGCGGAAAATGAAGGAGGATGAGGTTTGCCTTGATAGGCATAATTGCCTTTATGCCTACAATTGAGAGCTATATGACATTTTTTACCATAAATTTGGCACTCCTGAACACTTTGATTAGAATCACTCTTATGTAAACAGGTAATTGTTGTATGTCCCTTGCGAGAGCAAATTTGACATTGAGGAATAAGCTTAAACATTGTAGAAGTATTGCCTGCCCATGGCTACCAAGAATTATTAGACCTTTGACCATTAAATCTAAGTTTGTATCCCTCATTTCCTCGTGGCCTATAGTTATTAGATCCAAAAGATCGACCTCTATTTGAACCACCAGAATTAAAATGATTCCCATTAGATCTATAACTACCACCAGAGGAAGATTGAGGCATAAGTGATGATCCAGGACCATTGAAGCCATAGCCAAAATTCTGAGAAAATTGAGGAGCTAAAGAACTTCTAGAATTACTAGCATTCCCACGAAAAGATGAAGACTGAGGTGAGACATGCACATTAGGATCAGTAATTGTAAGGTTGGTATTAATATACATGGCTGCCGTACTTCGAACTAAAGAATGGACTCTAGTCTCAATGGTCTTCTTTGCACCAATCAATTGATGGTCTTCTTTTCTCCAGCAACTTGAAGTTGATCTTTGATTGCTTTTAAATGCATAAGGTATTTATTAATACTATCACCCCATTTTGCATAGTATGAAGTTCAGCTTTTAAGTGATTAATGCTAGCACTGGAAACGGATATATACCTATCTTATAAAGCTAACCAAGCCTCATGAGTTATTTTACATCCAACGACATGCTCAATAGCATCATCACTCAGAGTTGCAATCAAAAGACTTAACAATGTTATATCTACCTTCATCGATTCTTTATAAGCAGCATTAATTTCAAATGTAACCCTTAATTCAGAATTAAGAACAAACTTGGGTGGACAAACAGAATCTCCAGTAAAGTGATTAAGAAGATCATATCCAAGAAGAATTGAACAGAATTACAAACTCCACTTAATGAAGTTATCATCATTAAGCTTGATCGTAAGCATCCCTAATAAACTTTCAATTTTCATAGAACTCAGCATGGTTATGTCAAAGATTGAGAAACGAACAAATAGAAGAAGAACAACTCATATCAACAATTTCCCAAATGGAACTTTAAGTCGGCAAGAAAAATCCAGATGCAAATTTAAGTCATCAAGAAAACCCAGATGACAAACTAAAAAATCTAAGTGCAAAGCAAGAATAACACCAACTACAAACAATCTACTATTGTAAATCTTTAAGAATCAGAGAAAAATCCATCATTGGCATCGGTCTTTAGTAATCAAGAAACTATCAACAAATCAAAGAAAACTTGGCATTGGCCTTCATACAATTCAACAAAAGAGCATCAAGAAACCTATTGTCATGGCATCGACCTTCAGTAAATGTAATAACCCGAAAAAAAAATCAATATTTAGTAAGAAATTAAATTCTTTAAAACAACATCACCTAAACACACAATCGTAAGCAGTGGAAACAATCAGACCGGCCATACCACGTGAGCGAGATCGGCTCTAAATACCATCTTAACTATGGAAATGAAATGTAGAATTGAAGATTGCATAAGGAAATTGGCAGGAAATCAAAGCTAAAAGAAGAAGATAATGCTCTGGTATATTTCACAGAGATGAGGTTCTTACAATACTTCACACTTAAGGAAAATACTTGAGGAAACGTGCTTCTGGGCTCTATGTGTTGTTAGATTTGGATGGAGGAATGAGTTCTCCAAAAGCCCCCAAAGGATATGGCCTATAAAGTTCCGGCACCAAGGATGATTAAGGAATGGGATGAGTGACCATGGGAACAAAGATTGTTAGCTAAAACTCCTAAGGTGCGTTTGTTGCACCGGACTGTCTCAGACTGGACTAGCTTCAGGGACTAAGCTGGACTGACTTAGACTAGATTAAACTGGACTGATTTAGTGAAGCGTTTGATGTAGTGTCGGACTAAAAAGCAGGACTCATGTATTATATTATTAAATTTATATTTACAATATTTTATTATTAATTTAATCTATATATACTAATATTTTATTATTAAATTATCATTTTCCCTTCTAGAATCTCTCAATTTTGTGTCCGCCCCCTACATCCTCTCATCTTTCCCTGCCATTTCATCTTCCTCTCATTTTTTTGTCCACCCACTGCATCCTTCCCCTCTCTTCTTTCTTTGCCATTTCACCACATTCTCTCTTTTTTTTTGTCCGCCCACTGCATCCCTTCTCTCTCATTTTTCTCTGCCATTTTATTTGTGCCACTGTCTCTTTCCCTTTTCCTTTTTCTAGGTTCAATTTTTCTGGGTTTTCTGGTTGTGGGAAGCAGGGAAGAAGGAGATGTGAGGGGCAAAGCGGAGCAGAGGTGGCAATGGAAGAGGTTAAGGAGGATAGAGCCCGAAGTCCTTGCCGTAAAAAATTGAGGTCTAGGAAGAAGGAGCCCAATCGGTGGGCACGACTGATAAGCTTGGTATGAGCAGGGCGCGACCGACGGAGCTCCTGAGTTCTCCAATTAAAGTTCGAATCAATGTCTCTTTGTTCATGATTCAGGGTTGGGGATGAAGAGAGAGGGAGAGAACGCGAGCAGAGAAAAGAGTAGGGGACGCGAGCAGAGGGCGACGAAGGGATTAGCTAGTCCCATGGTTCCCGATGTCTCTCGCTAAGACCGTCTAGCACGGTCCTTAGTCGAGGCGAGTCCGGTTTACTCCCACTAAAGCTAGTCCCGTGAAGTAACAAACATGGGACTGGACTAACTATTACTCTAGTCCGGTCCAATGAGGGCTAGTGAAGGGAAACAAACATAGCCCTATGGTTTGGCCAGCCACCTAGAGAGAAAGAGAAAGTTTGTGTTCTTTCATATTTCCTCAAAGAAACTTTAATGAAGTAAAGGCTATAAAGTTGCTTTTATACCTTCCTTCATTTGAGTGGCATACTTGTAATAAGTTCAAAACCACTATCTCTCTTAGCAAGGCTGGCCTCCCTTTGTTTAGTAGGTTAATTGCCCATTGTGTTTTAGTTGTAACATAACTTAAACTTAATGGGCCTTGTGGACCAAAACCACTTTGGGCTCCGGAACCCGAAACTAATTTAAGGCCCTATACAAACCTTTTGTATGATTTAATTAACATATTAATTAATCTTTTCCATATACAATTAAAGTATTTAATTGTCCTTACTCATCTTCGTTATATCCTTCAATCATTACTTTACACTAGGGGTGGTTCGGTATGGGATACCGAACCGAAACCCGTGTCCCGATTCCTAAACCGAAATTTTTGGGAATCCCAAATCTAATACTGATCCCAAACCAATTTTTTGGGAATCCCAATTTTCAGGAATCCTGAAATAATTTCGCGATTTCAAGACAAATCGGGAATCCCGAATTGATTTTGGGCTTTTGGACTAAAATTTAACATACTATGTTTTGGGCTAAAATTCAACCTTTTATATTGGGCAGCCAATCTGTTGCAAACTAAATTTTCTTAATAAATTTCATAGGCCATTATAAGTTACAAGTATACAACCAAACCAATCTATTGCAATAAAAATAAATTTAATCTGTAACTTACAATTTAATATGTGCACAGATTAAATTTCATGGAGGACCTGAGCATCAAAATTCCCATTAGTCATTAGCGTGCATTTCACTCATCCTTCCCAGCTTTATCTGTCCTAGTCATTTACAATGCCAAATGCCAAACTTTTTCGCGTTTCCCATGCACACACAGACACACATATATACATTCACACCCAGAAGGATAAATCATACACAATTTATATGCAACGGTTGAGATTAAATCTCAACAGAATTCAACGGCTATTAAAATTCTAAATATATATTTAAAAATTAAATAATATATATATTTTTCGGTTCGGTTTGGGATTACCAAAATCCCAAAAACTTGAGACCAATTCCCGTACCGAAATTTCGGGATCGGTTCGGTATTGGGTACCAAAATTTTTGGGAATTTCGGTTTAGGATTTTTTCGTTTCGGTTTCAGGAATTTTTCAATTCGGTTTGGGATTTTTTTCCAACCCTACTTTACACGGTGTGCGATCCATTAGGTTCCTTTTAGCGAGGTAGTGGGCGATTAAAAATCTTACTAATCAATTGTGAATTGAAACTTACTTTCAATTCTCCCTTTGATGTTTATACATCTTCGAGGCTTCCCACAAGCCATGAGTGACACCTAACATTATGTCATGACTACCCAAGCTAATCAAAAGAGGTTTGGAGAACCTATTCACCTTGGGATTTCAAATGCAATACGGTCTTTCTCTAATTTAATACTCTTGATCACATTGTTTGGTTTGATACTTTATTCATGTCTATTATCCAAAGTAGTTCTATTTTTCTATATGATTACCATGAATGTGATTTGGAAAGGCTTCTAAAATTTCATTCGTACTCTGGCCAGAGATTCTTAATCATATAATAGAGTATTTTCCCTCAATGGTTTGAAGGTTAGAGATCTTTTGTTGCACATTCACATGCCCCATGATTAAGTGGCTTACTATGTCGTGAACACTCTCAAATAGAATGCCTTTAACACAGTCAAAGACTAAAGACCTAACCACACGACAACTATAATGTATCATGTCAAAGGATTTGCATTATCTCAATCATGAGTTCTCATGTGACATGAGTATGAGAACTCATTGTTGATCGTGTTCAATGGACTCATTCTCCATTGAGCACCTACATACTTGTCTTGGTGTCAATCACACTAATGACTCAAGAACAACAACTCTCTTGGGAGAGAAGACATAACATGTACTGATCTATCCGGATCGTCAATGCCCAATTTGCAATCCTATGTCAAGAACGTTTAGGATATGTGTACAAGGGAATGGTCTCCTAAATCTAACTTCTTTAGATCACATTCTCCTAATTACGTATTCCTTCGACTTATCGTTTCAATATATAACATTTAACGAGACGACTTTAAACAATAATCTTTACCCAATTAACCTAGTTTAGTTTACATGTGAAATGTTTGTAAAGATTCCAACATCTTTGATCTGAACTTGTAGCTCTGCATATAGATCTTTAGAAAAAAAAATCATTCAAGCTTCTCAATCTATTAATGTTCAATTATGGATATTTCATCATTTAGCTGGATTCATAATTTTCATCTCATCTTAGTCTCATTCACATCATTGATGCCACAAGAGCAGAGCTAAAGTTCAAGTTGCCACAACAGGGAAGACTAAGATTAATTTGAAGAAATACAAGCTGAGAAGGTGCTTCTTTAGTTTAGTCTAGAATTTGAGGTTGTATTATTTGTATATGAACTTGTTGTTTTTCAGTTGATGGAGCTCTTAGAGTTCTCTCGATTTTTTACCCAGTGAAGGGTTTTTCGGGCACAAATATTCATGCGTGATCAAGTTATGCGTGAACCTTAACCAAAAAAAAAAAAAAAGTGAAAAGACAATTCTTTCTCATAAGTAATAATGTAATTTCCAATAAATCAAAATTTTCTGTTTTGTTTCTTTTATTACTCACATGTCAGACTATGCTATGATGACGTAAGATTGCACATAATTTTTTATTTATTTTTAAATAAATGATAGTATTTACACTAAAAGGTGGGAAGTTAACTAAATCTTACAATAAATTTGCCTTAATAATATAACTCAATTTCATTTTTATCAAGAATCGAGTGTCTCAATTCTAATTTCTAAATAATGATTAATAAATTTTTTGTGTTAACGGGTAATTTAGACAACAAGACGATCTCTTTTTCTTTTGTGTTACTGTTCTACCATACAATCTCCCCTCTCTTCTTCTCGCTCAAGAATCTGATCGAACGACTATACAGACCCGTTCATCTCACTCTTTGCGTCGTCCTCATCGACAATTCCCGCGACCCTTTGTTCCAGCTTTGGAGAAGAACAACTGCTCAAAGACCCAACTTTGAAACTGCAACTTGATACGTTTCGAGTTCATCCTTTCGTCTTCTGCTCTCACGGTACTCCACGACGTTTTTCGTTTCTGGATTTTGGTCTTTGTTTAAAATTGAGAACTAACGTGTGGGTGTAGTTGAATTTTGAGAAATGAGTTGTGGGATGATTGGAAATGGATTTGGTTTGTGGGGTTTCTTGATTCCTATCTGAGAATGAGAATTCAAAGTTCATGTTTTTTTGTCTGTAATTTTGGATTTCTGGTGTATTTGGATGTGTTTTCAGCTTAATTGAATGATTAGTTACTTTACCTGGGTTTATAGAGTTTTTAAGGATAGCTGAGAAGATGATGTTGTGAATTGGTGCTTTGGTTCTTGTTGTTTTGGCTTCTAGGGAGTCAGAACTGTTATCTAAGTTATGCATATGCTTTGTTAGGCTCAGTGGACCAGATTTTTTCGTTTCTTTAGGGGGAACAAATCCTAAGTGGTATGAGCAACCAAGGGTTCAGCTAAACTAATTATGAAGTCTCGAGGGTTTCGTAATTCTACGTGCACTGATAGCCGTGGATTTTATGTGCCTTTGTACACTCTTGTATTGGTTATAATATAGTTACGATGTGTGAAAAATATAAATAGAAGATTTCATGCTATATGTTGATTCATACCTTATGAAATGTAAACCTCAACTTGGTGGCTACTAGTGTTGTAAGGTTTGCTACGTTCTAGGTTGTGAATGAATGGAGTTTATAATTTTTTTTGGTTATATTGTTGTGTGAAATTATTTTGTTTTCTAATTTATTCATTTAGACAATTGTAAAAAGGAGTTAATAAATCTCTCCGTGACAAGCGGATGCAGCAGGATTTTGGGTTTCAGTTAAGACTGTCATGCTGAATGTTGCTACCAGGAAGTGGAATAAGGATGAACTCCATGATGGATGATATGAACTTGATTCAGCAGGCACAGAGGCATCACTTAGTGGTTCGGGAGCTTGGGGAAGAGATTGATTTAGAAATTGGAGCTGGGGATGACGATCCTTCATTTGCTAACACCCCCCTTATTGTTGTTCCACCACGGGAACCTTCTGTTGAGGATCATGACGAGAGTAAGAATATGGTAATGGCTTCTCAACTCGCTAGTGATGATCAAGACATGTCAAAGGGACAACCAGTAAAAAGGAAGAAAAAGGTTGTGAAAAGATGGAGAGAGGAATGGGCTGATACCTACAAATGGGCTTATGTTGATGTCAAGGAAGGGACAGCTAGGATTTTTTGCTCTGTGTGTAGAGAGTATGGTAGGAAGCATAGAAGAAACCCCTATGGAAACGAGGGCAGCCGGAATATGCAGATGAGCGCACTTGAGGAACACAACAATAGTTTGCTTCACAAAGAGGCACTTCGCCTTCAAATGGCCTCCAAGGATAAGGTCGTTGCTGACAAACCCATTTATGTCAAAGGTTAGCACGTTCTGCTCAATTTTCTTTTAGTTTGCTTTGGAAGTTTCAAATAATGACCATCTGAATTCTGCATTAATTATTTGCAGAGTGTCTCCCAGGAAATTCTTTTCGTGAAGTTTCGTTATTGTTAATTTTCATGTTTATGAAAGTGGGCCTTGCGGTTAAGTTTGCATTTGGGATTTGTAATTTTTGAACTCGTTGCTGAATGAAAACTTTGGTTCAGTTGACTTATTTTTTGCGGTTCAGCATGCACATACCTAAATACTTCTTCTGGCATTAAATGGAGTTGTCAACATTAATTTGTTGATATTTGCAAATTATTTACACCTTCATATGACTGAAAGAAATGAATTTTGAGTTTAAACTTTAATTTGTAAATATTTTTTCCCGTTTTGTTGATTTTTCTTTGGAATTACTCCTAAATGTAGCTCTTATGTCAAAAACGGCTGGATCGATTGTTGAAGCTGCACTGAAAAGGGATCCTCATGAGGTTGAGTTCATACAATCGGTGCATGAAGTGGTTCATGCTTTAGAAAGAGTGATTGCTAAAAATTCTCAGTGAGTTTCCTTCGGATGGTGTATTATTTTAGTCAAGCTGTTTAACAAAAACAAAGTCTTATTTCTGATTTCTGTAAAATTATTAAGTGGCTTTTTCTCTTTTCAGTTATGTAAACATCATGGAGCGCTTGCTAGAACCTGAGCGCACGCTTGTTTTTCGAGTTCCCTGGATGGATGATAGAGGTGAGACACATGTTAACCGAGGATTTCGAGTACAATTTAACCAGGCCTTGGGTCCATGTAGGGGTGGCTTCCGGTTTCATCCTTCTATGAACTTGAGCATTGCCAAGTTTCTTGGATTTGAACAGGTATTAGTTGTTTTCTTGAGTTCTTCTGAGTTGACTTGTCTTCTTTAGGTTGGGTCAAACTTTTTCCAAATCTTTTTCTTCCCATACCTCTGTTGATTTGTGTATTCTAGTGATTGGTGCTCATAAGAACACCAAGCTAAATACTAGTGGCGAGGTTAAACCCTTCAGATTGGAAGTGACTAAGTCTTGTGACGACTTTGCATTGTGCTATTTACCTTATGTACAGACTTTAAAGAATGCCTTGTCACCATACAAAATTGGAGGGGCAGCGGGAGGTAGTGATTTTGATCCAAAGGGAAAAAGTGATAATGAGGTAAAAGTTTTCAATTTGTTATATGTTGTTATTCGTCATTTTTAGCCTCCTCAGAAGTTGTGAATGATTGTTTCTAAAATGGCAGGTTATGCGTTTTTGCCAAAGTTTTATGAATGAAATTTATCGTTATTTGGGTGTTGACAAGGTAACTTCAGGAAGATTACATTCCATAAATAATATTTTTCTCCATATGGAATTTCGGTGTTGTATGCATGTCTGGTTTAATGCTGTATACACTTTAGGACCTTCCTTCAGAGGAGATGGGTGTTGGTACTCGAGAAATGGGATACCTTTTTGGACAATATAGACGTCTAACTGGTCACTTTCAGGTACCAGAAACACCGGTAACAAACTATTTCTGAATTTATCTTCTTACCTTTTGTGATGTAATTTAGTATCTAGATGCCATTGATGACATTGCTTTTTCTAAATCTGATGTAGGACCATAGGGTTATGGAAATTCGGAAAATAGTAATTAAATAAACAATCCTATTGTTCTTTTCTATCCTGACAAAGACTATTACTCCTTTCTATCCTGACAAAGTCTATTGTTCGTTTCTATCCGTATGAAAGTTAAGATTATGCTTATCTTTTTATCATGGGAAGATAATTAAGTGATATGTCTTTATCTATTTAGTGTTCTTTTCTATCTGTACAAAAGTAAAGTTTCTGCTTAAGTGTTTCTCATGGGAAGAAACTTAAGTAATGTCTTTATGTTTTTATATGCATGCCTTACTTATGCAGGGAAGTTTTACAGGGCCAAGGATATTTTGGTCTGGCTCTAGCCTTCGAACTGAAGCTACCGGATATGGACTGGTAACTAATATCACAACTTTCCCTTGCTCGTGTTTAGGCTTTCTCTTTTTCTTTTTCAATTTTTGATTTTTTGGTGACAACTTACTAGATATGTCTATTTTTTGTGGGTATTATAAGCTCCCTATGTAATTTTCCTCTTCATTTCCGATGATGTGAACAAAGTTCCCATGCTTCTCCAGGTTTTCTTTGCACAACTCCTACTTGCAGACCTCAATAAAGATTTCAAAGGATTAAGGTACCTTTTACCAAACTTTCAGAAGTTTTAAAATTTTCACGAAACACCATAGGATATTGACATAAACAGCACATGGGAGTTCTTTCTGTTTATGTAGCCTTTTGAAGAATCCAATCCTGTTCAACATATCTTTGAATTTTTGTATACATATCTATGTATTTGTGTCCACAAGAGAGAATGTATAATTTGTGATTGCTTAAAGGTTATTTTGAAGATGTCTTTATAAATTTCCCTCCAGGTGTGTTGTAAGTGGTTCTGGAAAGATTGCATTGCATGTCCTGGAGAAGCTTATTGCATATGGCGCGATTCCGATTACAGTTTCCGGTATTTTCTTATAACAAGTATTTTTGGAGCTACTTGAATGATGTCTTTTGATGGAAATTTTTAGTAATATACATATCTGGTATGAATGTTTGACATGAAAAAATTTCCATTTGTCATACCAGTCATGTGTAGTAACTACTTGAACTCTGACATGATTTACTTGCTAAGAATGTTTAAATTTTAAATGTTTGACGTGATCATAGTGATGAATGATCTGGAGAACAATCATATTGTCAACAATGTTCCTAGCACTTCTTCATCCAAAAGATTATAAAAACAATGAACTTAGCACTTAAGTTAAAACCAGTGTGTGCTAGGAGTCAGTTTGTTTGTATCTTCTGTGGCCTTGAATGGTTTTGTATCTTGGGTTGTAAAGATGATATGTTAACATCTGTGGCTGTATTTGGATCGAAATAACAAAATGAATTAGTTTTCTGATTGCATCTGAAGAAAGAGAAAATATATGAAGAGCGAGAGTACTTGTCCTGTGAATGTGGTGTTAAATTCTTTTTCCCCCCACAATTATTATATGCGGAAATATTGGCTATTTCATATTCTAGTTCCATGCTTTATTTAGATTACCTAGGGCTTTGTGTCAGGAAGTTAGGATTTTCGAAGTTGTAAACATTTAGAGTGAATTTTCCCAAAAAAAAAAAAAAAAAAAAACATTTAGAGTGAATAAGACTGGTTATTGACATTTAATAACACACATGGCTTTTATCTGCAATTTATTGCATATAGACTCGAAGGGTTATTTGGTGGATGATGAAGGATTTGATTACATGAAAATATCATTTTTGAGGGAGATCAAAGCTCAACAGAGAAGTTTGAGGTCTGTGTTTCTTGTCATCTGTTTTGCATCTGTTTATCAAATCGCTTGGTATAGTTACCTTCAGGGGTTCATTGGTTTTACATCTCATCTGCAGAGACTATTCAAAGACTTATGCTCGATCTAAGTATTACGATGAAGCTAAACCTTGGACTGAAAGGTGTGATGTTGTGTTTCCTTGTGCTACCCAGAACGAAATTGATCAGACTGATGCCATTAATCTGGTTAATTCAGGATGTCGTATACTAGTAGAAGGTATTGATTACTGGTAACAACTGGCATAGTCTTTTTTTAATTTTTTTCATTTGTTTTCATAATCATTAACGTTAGCCCTGTAACACCTATTATTTGTTGTTCTTTTCTTGTATCTAGGTTCAAACATGCCTTGTTCACCTGATGCTGTTGATATTCTGAGAAAAGCTAATGTTTTAATCGCTCCTGCAGTGGCAGCTGGTTCTGGTGGAGTATGTGCTTGAATGATGCTATTATGAACTTTATACGTATCATGTTTTTATTTAGTCCAAAATGTTTTTGTTTGGTCCAAATTTATGCCAAGTTCAAGCCAAGCTTGTCTGTTTATGAAAATATGGAATTCTTCGGTCCAGACTCCAAAGAAAAAGGGAATTCAGTAGTACTAGCGCATGAGATCATTCAACATCAAAGTTTCTGTTAAGAATATAAGAATCTCACATCGAGTATTCTAATCCATCTCTCTCGATAATGAAATCAGGAAGCTCTCATTTATCCTTTTACACATGGCATCAGAGGGGGCTGTTCATCCATGCGTTAGGTTCAGTCATTCATGCTCAGCATCACCCAATATAACTTATTCACATTTTTGGCCTTGTGAATGGGTGCATTAAATACAAAAATATCACGTCGGGTATTCTAAGCTTGCTTCTAATATATGAAAATATGGGCCTCCAGTTATTGCCAATTGGTTTTGGGCTCAATACTTCAATTTTAGCATGCTTGAAAATTCTACGAAGTGACATTTGGGAATTAAAATTTAATTATTTTTGTCAGTATGGCTTCTGATTATCTTCTTCTTTTCCTTAAATTTATGTTCTCCCCTTGTTGATTAATGGTAGCAGGTGGTTGCTGGAGAATTTGAATTGAACCATGAGTGTAATTCAGTGAACTGGTCCCCCGAGGACTTTGAATCCAAATTACAGGTGACGCTGTGTATATTTTATCTTGCTGGTATAAATGTTAACAGTAAGTAGTTGTAGGAGTTTTTAAATACGAAACTTTCATCATTGGAAGCTGAGAGGAATGTAAAGTTTGCTCTCGAAGGTTTGACCTGGTATGTTTTTGTTTTTCTGTATGATTTCTGATTTGCATCGTAACTCTCAGGAATCAATGAAACAGACTTACCAGAGAACCCTCAAAGCTGCGGCTGACTTTGGTTACCAGAAAGAAAGTCCTGAGTAAGTGCTTTATCGTATTGATGCTTGCCTACTCTTTTCCTCTTGAATCTTTGAAGAAAGTAGATAGCTTCTGTTGTTGTTGTGACTTTTGCGCTGGCTATGTAAAAGTTGCGTACTGTTAACGTTAAACACTCCAAGAAGCAATTTTTCTTACATGCTTGACAGGTCTTTGGTCCACGGAGCCATCATTTCTGCTTTTCTGACTATTGCTCAAGCCATGACTGATCAAGGATGTGTATAGAGCAGAAGAATATTGTACAATTACTCCCATGTTCCTCAAAGCTGATCGGTGTCATAAAGAATGAAAAATTCTCAGAGGTGCGCATACAGTAGATCCTTATTGGCTTTACCGTGCCGATTTCAAGATCAAGGTGGTATTTCAGATATACAAGGTTCCATTGTAACATAAAAATGTGTAATGTTGAAATAGCCGTGACTCGGAAAGAGCGAGGACAAATTATAATCGGCGGAGTGCAAGTGAAAATTGTCTAGTAGGTGAGTGGGATGGGGTAGGAAGGGCGTCAAATGTTTCATAGCAGGAAGCACTTGTGGATTGACTCGGCTGAGATTTCATCAAGTATTTATTGCCTGTCTTGTGGAATATTTGGATACTGAACTGAAGTTGGAAATAAAATTGGCATATTTATCGATTTGCCCCCCAACACTTATATAGAGTTGTCAATTTTCCGTGAACTTTAAATTTAGCCAATTACCCCCCCTAAGTATTGAGCTTCAGAAAGTATGACCGAAATATCACTATCAAAATTCATCCAAATTGTGAGTAACGAGTATTCGAACAAATGTAAAACCACAAGTTTACCAACCGTGAAGCAGTTATTTTATATTTTGCAACATCATATCTTCTCCCTCGGCTCTCTACAAAGAAAATCATAGTCATAAAACCTACAATCTCCTCTTTGTCCTCGACGCCTAAAGTAAAGCATGAAATACATATGAGGACAGCCAAAACTAGGCACATTGTTCATCAGATGATGCGCTCTCATTCTGTTGTTTTTAGATCTAGTTATTGACCCTCTTCGAAGAGTGAGTTGATGAGTCCGACTTCTCAGCCAAATAGTGTTCCAGCATATCATCTTCGTCATCTGCCATTAACCACAAGACAAGATGATTTCTTCATCAGATTGTGAACACAAAGGATTCCTTCACAACAAAATTCAGTGATTCGACTGATTTTGGTCTCATCAACATAAGACTACATGTGCTATAAGGAGAGTGAATCACCTTCAAAATCATCAGAATCGAAGTCAATCTCGTCCTCATCCTCTTCATCGGACCCTTCAGAGGCTGGAGCTGCACCTTTCTATGGTGTGAGGAAAAGTCACTCGTATTACTTTTTATTCTTTGAAACTAAGCCATTATATGTTCCAACAATAAAATCCTCACATGTAATAACCCAAAACCTCCCCTCGTATTAACCCTAAATAATATACCATGAAACTAACTCAACCATCAAATCAGACCAGTAACGCATTAGTTTAGTTTTCGCTGTATTTACTTGTTTTTGGGAAAACTGAACAATGTAAGATGTAGGTAAAGTTTAGGGTAAAATAAATTACCACAGCATGTCTTCCGGTTTCAAACCACTGTCTACCTGTGAGCCTCTTTTCCTTGGGTGCTGAAAGTGCAGCGTCAGGCATTAACCTTGGAAATTAATCACCATTCGTCAGAAATGAAAATAAAGACTTCAAGCAGAAATATATGATGATCTACTATTGGGAAATTGTTAACTTTCAAGAAGGATTCCTTGGAATTTATATATTTCTTTTTGAACGGAAAGTCTTGGTTAAGGGGCTAATGAACCGTCGCAGCTTCTTTTTTCCTTCTTTTCTCATACCAAACTTTTTTAGTATGATTTGAACCTACAACTAAACCTAACCATCCCACCGCATAACCTGCTAAACAAAGACCTGGCTCTTGTATATGTCTCTTCTCTCTCTAATGTCATGTCTATCATGTACAACATAATGTCCTAAAGTACATGTAGAAATGAATTCCGCATCTCATGCCTCTCCAGCATAATTAGATCTTTCTTCCCAAAATGTAGAACTTTTTGGTGAAAAGATATCAGAAACAAAAACATCTGTACGAACCGATATTAGTGATCCCCACTTTCACATGCTTTATAATGACAAAATTACTGAGAGTTAACGAAGAAAACCTTATTGAAATTATACAACGATAATACTTACTTGGCTCGTTCCAGGGCCAACTCTGCTTCAAACATCTCTCTCCATGCCAGAAATGTTTCAACTGTAACTGGTTCTCCATGTGGTATGATTACCTAAAACAGGAAGGAGCAGGAAAGTAAGAAGCAGCTCCTGGAGACAATCTTTTTCAGGTGAACAATCCTTACCAGAGATGCAAACATGCAACTTTGAATGAAAAAAGTAAATCCCATCGGAAAGTGTGAAGCTGATTATGCATTTTTTCACTAATATTCACAACCAACTGCATCAAATTCACGCCGAAAATTGCAAGATGCAGAAGAGAAAAGATGGACACCCTTTGAAAAAGTATGGTTAATCTTCTAGAAGCTTCACCTTTCCAGATACACTACTCATCCAGACCAAGGAGAAAGAAAGAGGGTCTCTTAGAGAGAATAGCTAGCAGTTCTATTGACAACCCCAATGATTTCATGACTTAACTTCTTCCAGCTATCTTTAGACATGTAAAAGCCTCAGCAAGACTTAAATACATACAAGCGACACCGACACCGGAGTGTGAATAACTAACTAGCACATTGTACATTCAACTATCTCCCAAGGACATTGAGTCAAACAGGTTTGCAAGGTTTTGGGATCTTGAATGTATAGTTTTCAAGGAATAGTAGGACGTAAACTCCATTTATTCTTAGAGACTAAGAAAGAAAATAGCCACAAGATGATTAGATATGAAGACGTAGGACAAAAGGCATACATCATCCTTTGCTGCTTCTTCTGCTTCAGCATCCTCAAGACTAGTGTCTTGACAATATTGTTCAGAAAGCCATTCCTTGGCTGATGTAACTAGTGTGTAGATCATAGCCATACCAAGGTTTTCAGATGCCTGTAAAAATATAGATATTGAATCAAAGTCTGCAAATCAGATAACTTCACATCATCTATAGGACAGATAAAAAATATGCTCACTAATCTTTACATGTATTAGGACAGATAAAAAACGACACAACAAAAAGCTGCATAGAGAATTAAAGAGTACCCAAAATTACCTCTTGCAGAAGCTTTTCTTTCAAAATTCTTAGATGTTCTCCTTGTATACCGCGTAAACTAGAGGGAAAAAAATCAACCATTAGAATAGTTCCTCATAAAGCATCATGCATCCGCACTTCTGACTTTCCCACAGCCTTACTGAATAACACAATATCGACGGAACAGTTATATCTGAACAATAATATTTTTTCTCAAACTTCTTTCTTTTCTTTTTAGTAGTATTTATATATGCAGTTACAAGAAGGTACTAAGTAGAACTTGTATTTGCTTTGTCCAGAAGAAAAAGGGCAATGAAAATGATCAAGTTCTTTCCATCATTACGAACAATGAAGAGTGGAGAATAGCACGATTTTGTGCCATACCTATTCAAATTCAAAAGTGGAGGTTCATCTGGGTATCTTTCTGTGTGTGAGAAAATCAAAGCCAGCTGAACTGAAACAGAAGTTTCCAAAACAGCTTATGTCCAAATGAAATGTAAAAGATACAAAATACAAAAAGTCAAAAAAGAAGAACTCCTGAACATTTCTAGATAAAAAAAATCAAGTTGGTTATCCAACTAAGAAGTAACACAAGGGCATCATTCAAGACATCGTATAATGCAAAAAGAAAATACCTGGATTGGTTGTTAATTCATCTGCTTCATCATCCTGTTGAAAAGAAAGAAAAGAAATACACATAAGGAAAACCTGAACATATGTCTAGTGAAGACGGAAACGTTCTCGGCTTGACATGAGGCTGTTATAACAATTATGCCAGTAGAATGAAAACAGCAAGAGAAGGAGATACCTACCACTGGAGATACTTTTATTTGAAAACACCTCTTGGAAGTATTTAACCCGCTCTCACCCGAATGTATTTCTGGCATATCGAAAACAACAGTAAAGAACATTCCTATTAATTTCACTACTTGTGATAATAAAAAATGAAAACAGATAACAAATTTTATAACAAATGTTGGTCTGCAGAAGCACCACATAGCAGATACCTTTGAAGTCATCCGCAAGTATTGCTTCCAACGCTTCAATTTCCATCTCCTGCTCTTGTATATAGTCTGTAAACATAGTAGTAAAACACACAGTTAAGCATAGTAGTAAAACACACAGTTAAGTAAATTCCATAGCTTGAAACATAATTTAGTAAAATTTCATAGCCTTCTGCTAAAAATCACACATTTCGATCAAATCCCATATCCTGAAAACCTCAACAAAAAAAAAAATTATATCAACAAAATCCCATTTATTATAACTCCTAATGTCATTTGTACTAAATCATTCACCTGTACTCACTAAAGGAAAGCTTGAACCTATGTACTTGTGTAAACCCTTCACAATTAATGAGAACTCCTCTATTCCGTGGACGTAGCCAATCTGGGTGAACCACGTACATCTTGTGTTTGCTTTCCTATCTATATCCATTTATATACTTATCCACACTAATGATCGAAGCAATCTAGCGAAGATCACAAAAAGCGACCGTTTTCGCTACCTAGGATATATCGTGCAAGAGAACGGAGAATTAGAGAGAGATCTCAACCATAGAATAGAAGTTGGAAAGATGAAGTGTAAGAGTGCATCCGGCGGGTTGTGTGACCGTCGTAGGCCACTGAAGCTCAAGGGAAAATTTATAGGACGGCAATAAGGCCAGCGATGTTGTATGGCACAGAATGTTGGGCGGTGAAGCATCAACACGTACACAAAATGGGTGTGGCGGAGACGAGGATGCTTCGTGGGATGTGTGAGCACACAAGAAATGATAAGATTGGAAATGAGGATATTCGAGGTAAAGTAGGAGTGGCCGAAATTGAAGGAAAGATGAGAGAAAATCGGTTCCGGTGATTTGGACATGTGCAAAGAAGGCCTACTGACGCTCCGGTTCGAAGATGTGACTACGGGACAGAGGTTCAGGGCCAAAGGGGTAGAGGAAGACCTAGGAAAACTTTGGAAGAGACTCTAAGAAAAGACTTAGAGTACTTGGTTCTAACGGAGGACATGACACAAAACCGAGCGCAATGGCGTTCTAGGATTCATATAGCCGACCCCACTTAGTGGGAAAAGGCTTTGTTGTTGTTGTTGTTGTTGTGGAGTTTCTGGGTAACTTTAAATTCCACAAAAAGCAATTTAAAATACCAAAATCAGTGACAAACTACAAAACCAACATAAAAAAATCGAAAACTTCAAAATTCTATTTAAAATACATTCTTCAATAGAAATTCAATGCTACAAACCCAACATTAAAAAAAATTAAGAATATACAGCTTCATTGGGCGGCTAAAAGTTATACAATTAACTTAAATCGCGACCTTTTAGTTCATCAAATCGATAAAGAAACAAAATTTACAACAAAAAATAGTGTAATTAGCATCAATTACCCGTCATGATTTCGAAATTCTTCTCTGATTTCGACTCTTCTCGCTACTCAGAGCCGAGGTGTCTCCGTACCAAATCCGCTACACTCTACGAGCAGAAGAAAACCTAAGGCCCCTGAAACGCTGCGTTTTGTTCTTCTTATTTCGTTATCTATTATTTCGATTTATACAATTTATTATTCATTTATGTATTTATTTATTTTTTTAACGAACGATATTATCTAATCTAATAGGAAGAGAGTTAGCGGTAGGTGCAACTCGGGCGGGTTGAAAGGTCAACCCAATCATAATCCAACTTTTACAATTCGGATTCGAGTTCGGGTTGGTTTTCATTCAGGTTCATTTGAGCTCGGGTTTAATTATGTTAGGCTTTGCTTGGGTTGGGTTCGGATTGCCAAACTTTTTCAATTTAATCTTGTAACAACTTAGTTTCTAAGAATTCCTAAAAAAATTAAGCTAAGTAACATCAAAGCTAGCTAACTTTAATTTCATAAATCAATCTACAATAAAATTTTAGGATTTAGAGATTATGAATATGAGCTGATTAATCAAAATCTCTTATCTCCTAAAAGCTTAAGTAATTATAAAGGGTAATTTACTATAAAAAAAAAATATTAGAAAGGGCATTGGTTTTTGGACTTGACTCACTTGGGTATAGTATAAACATTAATTGATATATGTTACAATCTGGTTAGATTGGGTTTGGTTAGTCGATTACGTTGGGTTAGGGATGGATGGGTGAATGATCAATCCAACTCAACCTAATCAATGAATGGGTTGAAATTGGGTTGGGTTGGGTTTGGGTGTCACATCCCACCCATGCCTTTAGCACATCCCGAGCTCGACTCTGTTGTAGCACGATATTGTCCGTTTTAGGCCCCAGCCACGCCCTCATAATTTTGTTTCTAGGAACTCATACGAGAACTTCTCAGTGGATCACCCATCCTAGGAATGCTCTAACCTCTTTCTTGCTTAACTTCAGAGTTTCTACGGAACCCGAAGCCAGTGAGCTCCCAAAAAGTATTGTGCTAGGTAGAGATGAGAATATACATATAAGGCTTACAGGATCCTCACCTTTAGGCAATGTGGCATCTTACAATCGACCCCCCTTAGGGGCCCGACGTCCTCGTTGGCACACTTCTGGCCAGAGATTGGCTCTGATACCAAGTCACATCCTGGCCCGGGCCCCCACCACATTCTGGGCTCGACTCTGCCGTACCACGATATTGTCCGCTTTGGGCCGACCACACCCTCACGGTTTTGTTTCTGGGAACTCACACGAGAACTTCCCAGAGGGTCACCCGAAGCCAGTGAGCTCCCAAAAGGCATTGTGCTAGGTAGAGATGAGAATATACATATAAGGCTTACAGGATCCTCACCTCTAGGCAATGTGGGATCTTACAATCCACCCCCCTTAGGGGCCCGACGTCCTCGTTGGCACACTTCCGGCCAGAGATTGGCTCTGATACCAAGTCACATCCCGGCCCGGACCCCACCACATTCTGGGCTCGACTCTGCCGTAGTACGATATTGTCCGCTTTGGGCCCGGCCACACCCTTACGCTTTTGTTTCTGGGAACTCACACGAGAACTTCCCAGTGGGTCACCCATCATGGGAATGCTCTGGCCTCTTTCTCGCTTAACTTCGAAGTTCCTACGGAACCCGAAACTAGTGAGCTCCTAAAAGACTTGTGCTAGATAGAGATGAGAATATATATATAAAGCTTATAGGATCCTCACCCTTGGGCGATGTGGGATCTTACATCGGGCGGATTATAACCAAAAAAAAAAAAAAACTCACTTGTTTGGGTTTAAAGTCAGGTTGGACATGAGCGGGTTCGGATTAGCCCAACCCAAGTTACACCCCTAGTTGGCAGATGTTGTCGATAATCTAACATAAGACTTCTTCACTTGTAATAACCTCGTACTTATAAATGAAGAGAAATATCATTAGACTTAGCATTACAGCCTAATGATATTTTTATTCACTTTTCACTTGTAAGTGAGGTTTTTAGGTTTGATTCTCGCCGAATGATGAAATGTGGTGGGGCCCCGACATGCATAAGAAACAAGTGTAGGGATTTTAACATATGCATGTCCGTGTAGAATCTAAACCACTTCTTCTCACGAGTTGTGTTTTTTCATGTGCTGCTTTGCTCCCACCAAAAGCTGCAAAACGGGTCGGTGCCTCGAGTCTTTAGTTTCACTTCACTACACTTTTAGGGGTATTTCTAAAATATAATTTGAGATATTTCACTACAAAACATTTATTTCAAGAATATAATTTGTAGATTAAAATAGTGGATATTATCTTCCAAAACAAATTATAATATGTCGATTAAAATAATTAAGAATATCTCCACAAAAAAAAAATATAATCGTTTTGTGTAAAAGAACATATAAATAATTAAATATTTCACAAATAGGTATGCAAATATTCGTAAAAATGGAAAGATTTATGATAAGATTAGTCGTGAATGAGCACAAGCGATTTCTGACAGTTGATGAAAATGTGGTGTCCAATTACGAGTTTTATACACATTTACAATTCAAAGCTCAAGTAATTGATTTCATCGTGACTTAACACTAATAAGGTATATTAATAATCAAACGAAAATGATTTTTGGTTTATATGTTCTTTTATAGGAATGAGTGGATGAAACTTGAATAAGTAACATGTGTTGCAAAAGCCAGTAATACCTTATTAATTACTTACAACTTAGGGTTTTAACTCTTCTGATATCTTTCATCATTGTAGATGAATATTGGACAAGAAATTAAAAATTGAGGTTTCACATCATGAGATCGCAACAGTCGTAGTGGGCTATTAATTACTAGCAACTTAGAACTTTAACACTTCTAATATCATTCATCAATATAAATGAATCCTGAACAAGAACTTAAAAATTGAGGTTTCATATCAAGAGATTGCAAGAGTCGGTAGTGCCTATTAATTATTGACAGCTTTAAGCTTTAATGCTTATAACATCATTTAGATTTAAATAGAATCTCATGTGCTACATTCTCATATTATAAAAATGAAAGCTTTTGCTACACATGTTTTGCTATTATTAGAAACAAATACAATATAGCATCTTTATTAGTAAAATATTGACTTACGTGATCAACGACTCAAATTAACAATGTGGAAAGACAGTTGATGAAAATGTGGTGTCCAATTATAGGCTTCATACACATTTATAATTCAGAGCTCAAGCAACTGACTTCATCGTGACTTAACACTAAATAGATATATTAATAGTCGAACGACAACGAGTTTTGGTTTATATGTTCTTTTATAGGAGATGTATTTGTTGATTTGCCTCCTGAACTTGTATGGAGCTGTCAATTTCCCCCTGAACTTTAATTTTAGCCCATTACCCCCTTGAACTTTTTTAACTAGCCAATTTCTCCCTTGAACTTTAATTTTAGCCGATTACCACTAAACTTTAATTTTAGCCAATAGCCAAATCTCCCCCTGGTGTTAGATTTTAAAAACTTTTATTCAATTTTTCGTCCTTTTTGCCCTTATATGTTGTCATGTGTTGTTTTCGTGATCAAGATGAATGAAATTTTTTAAAATCTAACACCAGGGTGAAATTGGTTATTTATAAAATTTTAGGGGGTTAATCGGTTAAAATTAAGGCTCAAGGAGGAAATTGGATAATTTAAAATTTTCAAGGTAGTAATCGGCTAAAATTAAAGTTTAAAGGGGGAAATTGGTAGCTCCATACAAGTTCAAGGGGTAAATCGATCGACAAATATGCATGTATAGGAATAAGTGGATGAAACTTGAATGAGTAACATGCGTTACAAGAGCCAGTAATGCCCTATTAATTACTTACAACTTAGGATTTTAACGCTTCTTATATCTTCCATCATTATAGATGAATTTTGAATGAGAAATTAAAAATGAAGTTGAAAATTAAGGTTTCATATCATGAGATCGCAAGAGTTGGTAGTGGGCTATTAATTACTAGCAACTTAGAACTTTAATGCTTCTAATATCATTCATCACCATAAATGAATCTTGAACGGGAACTTGGAAATTAAGGTGTATAATGAGATCACAAGAGTCGGTAGTGCCTATTAATTACTGACAGTTGTAAGCTTTAACTTCTAACATCATTTATATTTAAATAGAATCTCACGTGCTACAATCTCAGACTATCTATGTTGATGCACAAAATCAGTGAGGACTTTGGTACAACAAAAAGTGTTAAGTTTGTGACCTTCGCTAGATTGCTCCGGTCACTAGTGTGGATAAGTATGTAAATGGATAGAGACAGGGAAGCAAACACAAGATGTACGTGGTTCACCCAAATTAGCTACGTCCACGGAGTAAAGGATTTCTAATTAATTGTGAAGGGTTTACACAAGTACATAGGTTCAAGCTCTCATTTTGTGAGTACTAGTGAATGATTTAGTACAAATGACATTAGGAAATATTGTGAGAGAATGATCTATATTTATAGAAGAGAGTTTCTAGTTTCATTTTGACATTGACACGTGTCGTGTTGTAATTGGCTTCTGATGTTGACATATGTTGCACTATGATTGGCTTCTGATGTCGACACGTTTTGCGCTGTGATTGGCCTCCTGGTTGGAGGGAAACTCTTCTGGGTCTTTGATGGTATAACGTTAATCGGTGCTCAGTGGTTTCAGGATTGGTCAAGTATGGTACAAACAGTGCTCCCCTAAGTTCTCGAGTGAGGGAAACTCCTCGGTTTGGGACTTGCAAGATTCAAGCCATTGAGTAATCACGAAACTTCTAAGTACCGAAGTGTGGTATCATTTTCACTTGCCTTATCTGTCTTATACGTAGATGTGGCATCTTCTCTGGAAGTACTTTTCCTCCATCCAGAGGTGGTATCTTTAACCGATGAAGATGCACAAGGTAATGTATCAATTTCACTTCAAGCTTACTTGTAGTTTCGGGCTTGGTCAAGTGCGATACAAAACCCTATAGTAGGAGTCCCCAAAGTCGTCGAGCTAGGAGATTTGCCGAAAGAGGTAACAGACAAGGTAAGTAATCAGACTTCCAAGTAAACAACCTGGATCGGAGGTTTGACTTCGGCTTCCGATTGATTGTTCTCATTTTCCTTGTGTTGTAAACAGCAACAAGGATAAGGAGAAGCAAATGGAGAAGAGATGATATGAGATACTTTTGTTTTTGAAGAAGTAACTTTCCACAGGCTTATTCTTGAACTGGGTTAGAGGGTTTTCTAGTTTCCTCCAGAGTATAAGGCCGACTCAAGAATTTGAGGGTCAAAATAAGTCCATCAAATCAAGAGTACGTTCGACCTTGATGATATGGGATACTTTTGTTGTTGACGAAGTAATAAATGAATCGGCATGTGTTCTGTTACGCTTGTCTCCACATGCTTCCTTGTATCCTTTTCATTTGCCCTATCTGTTCCTCAGACATATGTGGTATCTTTTCTAGAAGCATAAGATGTTGAAGATGAGTACTCGAGAGCAATGCCAGGTAAGTAATCAGGAAAGGGGTTCCAAGCAGTCAATTCCTGACTGGAAGCTTGATTCCAAGTGCTGACTGATTGCTCTCTTTCTCCTTGTCTTGCAGGTAAGAACAAAGGAAAAGGAAAAGACAGGGAAAAATCATAATATGTGATACTCTTGCTTTTGACCCTGGTGATATGAGATACTCTTGCTCTGGTGTGGCTAGTTTGCATAGGTATTATTGGGGGGAAGAAAGCTGAGTATTTCGAGAGGCTTCGTTGGGAATGCCCTTTCAGATATGAGGAAGGGTTGAGCATTTTTGTAGGTCTGCCTGTCGATAGAGGATGAAGGTCGACATATATAGGAGTCTCCCCAACAACAAGTAGTAATGCTATTCCTTTACCCTTCTTGGTCATAGCAATGTAGTGGGAGCTGCAAGCTTTACGTGTTTTAACTTTGTCAGAGCACTTTGAAAAAGTGGTACGTGGTATCTGGAAAGCTAATATTGCATGTGAAGATTGCAGACAAGCTTTATCCAAGGAAATCTAGCTCTAGAAGTTCGGAGAGCGATGCCTCTTCGATTTTCGAACAAGCAATCCTGTTGGGGATCTGGCTCTCGAGATTCGGAGAACGGTGCCTCTTCAATTTTTGAGAAAACAATCCTGTTGAGAGTCTGGCTCTTGAGATTCGGAGAGCGGTGCCTCTTCGATTTTTGAGAAAGTAATCCTGTTGAGAGTCTGGCTTTCGAGATTCGGAGGACGGTGTGTCTTCGATTTTTGAGCAAGTAATAATGCTATTCCTTTACCCTTCTTGATCATAGCAATATAGTGGGAGCTGCAAGCTTCACATGTTTTAACTTTGTCAGAACGCTTTGAAAAAGTGGTCTATGGTATCTGGAAAGCTGATGTTGCGTGTGAAGATTGCAGATAAGCTTTATCCAAGGAAATCTGGCTCTCGAAGTTCGGAGAGCGGTGCCTCTTCGGTTTTCGAACAAGCAATCCTGTCGGGGATCTGGCTCTCGAGATTCAGAGAACGGTGCTTCTTCGATTTTTGAGAAAACAATCCTGTTGGGAGTCTGACTCTTGAGATTCGGAGAGCAGTGTCTTTTCGATTTTTGAGAAAGTAATCCTGTTAGGAGTCTGGCTCTCGAGATTCGGAGAGTGGTGCCTCTTCGATTTTTGAGCAAGCAATCTTGTTGGGAGTGTTTTCTCGAATGTGAGTAAAGGTTGGGCATTTTTGCCAGTCTGCCTTGCCACGGAGCATAGAGGTTGACACACATTGGGACTTTCTAGTTATCAAGCAGTGGTGCTGTTTCTTTACCCTTGTGGGTAATAGTAGGGTAGCTGGATCTTCAAAATTTATGTGTCTAAACTTTGTCAAAGATCTTTGGCAAAGTTATCTATGGTACCCGAAGAGCTGATGTTGCGTGTGGAAAGTGATGCTTCTTCGAAATTCGGAGACTGGTGCCTCTTCGATTTTTGAACTAACGACCCTGTTGCCCTTTCTTTTATAAGGGCACCAATTATGTGCAAGAAGCACATTCAGAGAGTTATTACTTGTAGGAATTTTCTCCTTACTTCAGAGATTTATTGCACCTCATTTCTCATTCATCATTTCTGAGAATGTCTAGCCCATCCGACCTTCGTTTTGACTTGAACTTTGGTGAAGAGGCAGCCATGCCTTCTCAAGACAACATATGGCACCCATCATTCTTATCCCCTACTGGTTCTCTTATGGTTGGGGACTCTGTGATGAAGAATGATATGACCGCTACGGTGGTGGCCAGGAACCTTCTCACTCCCAAAGATAACAAACTACTTTCCAAATGGTCTGATGAGTTGGCTATTAAGGATTCTCTGGCTCTCAATGTTCAGTGTACAGGTTCTGTGTCTAATATGGCACAACGCCTATTTGCTCGAACCTGCCAAGTTGAATCATTGGCGGCTGAAGCGATAAGTCTCAAATAGGAGATCAGAGGGCTCAAGCATGAGAATAAACAGTTGCACAGGCTTGCACATGACTATGCTACAAACATGAAGAAGAAGCTTGACCAACTGCACGAATCTAATGGTCAGATTTTACTTGATCATCAGAGGTTTGTGGGTTTGTTCCAAAGGCATTTATTACCTTAATCTTTTGGGGCTGTACCGCGTAATGAAGCTCCAAATGATCAACCTTCGGTGCCTCCTCCTTCTTAGGTTCTGCCTAGTACTGAGGTTTCGAATAATCACCCTCTGGTGCCTCATCTTTCTAGGGTTCTGCCGACTACTGAGACTTCTTCTGAGCAACATTTGAGAATGCTCCCTCTTATTTGTTTATTTTGATTCATGTATATGTACATATTTGTAACTTATCGGAGATATCAATAAACAAGCTTTGCTTAATTTCAATGTATTGTGTTAAATACACCAAGGCCTTCTTCACTAAGTTCTTTAAATTTTTCCTTTTGTTGAAGCTTGTATGTTGAAGCTTTGTGAGTGAAGCATGTAGGTTGAGGTAGTGTTCCCTTAATTTTCCGAGTGAGGAAAACTTCTCGTTTGGAGACTTGAAAAATCCAAGTCACTGAGTGGTCGTGAGACTTCCGAGTATCAAGGTGCAGTAGCATATGGTAGGAGTCTCCCAAGTCTCCGGTCAAGGGAGTTGACGAATGAGGCATTTCCTTTCTAAGTGGTAGCCCAAAACTCCTTCTTCATATATATTTGTTATGAAAGTTGTTAGGCCTAAAGAAGATGAGGCCTAGGCAATTTTCTTTTTTTTTTGAATTTTTTTATTTTCGATTTTTTTTTCTTTTCGAATTTTTGAATTTTTGAATTTTTGAATATATATATTTTAAAGCTTTGTAGGTGAAGCTTTGGTGTTAAAGCTTTGTAGGTGAAGCTTTGAGGTTGAAGCTTTGTTGGGCACCATGAATTGATTTTGCTTCACACTATCTTGATCAAGATAATGTGAAGCTTTTGTAGGTGAAGCTTTTGTGGGTCAAGCTTTTGTGGGTCAAGCTTTTGTAGGTGAAGCTTTTGTGGGTCAAGCTTTTGTGGATCAAGCTTTTGTAGGTGAAGCTTTTGTGGGTGAAGCTTTTATAGGTGAAGCTTTTGTGGGTGAAGCTTTTATAGGTAAAACTTTTGTGAGTGAAGCTTTTGTGTTGAAGCTTTTGTGGGTGAAGCTTTTGTGTTGAAGCTTTTGTAGGTGAAGCTTTGGAGTTGAAGCTTTGTAGGTGAAGTTTTGGAGTTGAAGCTTTTATTGGGTACCATGAATTGATTTTGCTTCACACTATCTTGATCAAGATAGTGTGAAGCTTTTGTAGGTGAAGCTTTTGTGGGTCAAGCTTTTGTGGGTCAAACTTTTGTAGGTGAAGCTTTTGTGGGTCAAGCTTTTGTAGGTCAAGCTTTTGTGGGTGAAGCTTTTGTGGGTGAAGCTTTTATAGGTGAAGCTTTTATAGGTGAAGCTTTTATGGGTGAAGCTTTTGTGTTGAAGCTTTTGTAGGTGAAACTTTGGAGTTGAAGCTTTGTAGGTGAAGTTTTGGAGTTGAAGCTTTTATTAGGTACCATGAATTGATTTTGCTTCACACTATCTTGATCAAGATAGTGTGAAGCTTTTGAGAATTTGTAGTTATCCTCCATTGATGAAGCTTTGTTGAATTTCCTTTTTTTTTTTTTTTTTTTTTTGGGAATTAGAAATTTGAAAATGTGGGAGAGACAACATATACAAATTTTGCTTCCACACTGTTGAGCAAGAGATTATGATGTAAGCCACACCTTATGGTAGTCGAAGGTTTGGATGAACCATATAAATTGAATTTGCTTCAAACAGTCTTGAATTTGCTTCAAAGGTTTGAGAATTGTAGTTGCCTTCCATTGATGAAGCTTTTGTTGACACCATAAACTGGTTTTGCTTCACACTGTCTTGATCAAGAGTGTGTGAAGCTTTTGAGAATTGTGGTTGCCCTCCATTGATGAAGCTTTTGTTGGCACCATAAATTGGTTTTACTTCACACTGTCTTAATCAAGAGTGTGTGAAGCTTTTGAGAATTGTGGTTGCCCTCCATTGATGAAGCTTTTGTTGACACCATAAATTGGTTTTACTTCACACTGTCTTAATCAAGAGTGTGTGAAGCTTTTGAGAATTGTGGTTGCCCTTCATTAATCAAGCTCTTTTTGGCACCATAAATTGGTTTTGCTTCACACTGTCTTGATCAAGAGTGTGAAGCTTTTGAGAATTATGGTTGCCCTCCATTGATGAAGCTCTTGTTGGCACCATAAATTGGTTTTGTTTCACACTGTCTTGATCAAAAGTGTGTGAAGCTTTTGAGAATTGTGGTTGAACTCCTTTGATGAAGCTCTTGTTGGTACCATAAATTGGTTTTGCTTCACACTGTCTTGATCAAGAGTGTGTGAAGCTTTCTACGAGTTGTAGTGTTTGCATTGTTACAAAGGGGAAATGTTTGAAGCAGATGCAAGAGGGCTGAATAGCTTGATCTTCGTATGCCATGCACTGAAGTTGTTCTTGGCTTGCAATAAGACTTTGTTGGTGACTATAACTCTTGTTGGGCATAAGTGCTCCCCTAGTTGAGTTGTCAAGCTTGAGGGTTTTTAATTATTTGTGATTGCTAGGAGTTCACATGTACAAGTTGTACCACTCATCTTCTGGTAAGTGGAATGAATGGTGAGTTGCTTTCATCACTTGGTTGGTGGTACAAAGGTGAGTTCCTTTATAACCTTTCATCACATTTCATCACCTGGTTGGTGGCACGAGGATGAGTTCCTTCTTCCCCTAGTTGGTGGCATGAATGGCAAGTTGCCAATTGATATTAGAGTACGGGTTGTACATTTCATCACCTAGTTGGTGGCATGAAGGAGAGTACAGGTTGTACATTTCATCACCTGGTTGGTGGTATGAAGATGAGTTATTTCTTCACCTGGTTAGTGGCATGAGTGGCAAGTTGCCAAATGATATTAGAGTACGGGTTGTATATTTCATCACCTGGTTGGTGGCATGAAGGAGAGTACAGGTTGTACATTTCATCACCTGGTTGGTGGCATGAATGGCAAGTTGCCAAGTGATATTAGAGTACGGTTTGTACATATCATCACTTAGTTGGTGGCATGAAGGATAGTACGGGTTGTACATTTCATCAACTGGTTGGTGGCATGAAGATGAGTTCCTTCTTCACCTGGTTGGTGGCATGAAGGAGAGTACGGGTGGTACATTTCATCACCTGGTTGGTGGCATGAAGATGAGTTCCTTCTTCACATTTCATCACCTGGTTAGTGAGAATAAGGGCAAGGTGTATAGGCACATTGTATCAAGTGTCAAATGACACAAAGTATGTTAAACCCTTTCAAATCACAGTTGGCTTATGTATGAATGGGTTGGAATGTATGATTGAACGAATATACTGTGAAGCTGTTCGTTTATTTGTATAGTCTTGTTGACATATACTTAGACTTTGTTTCATGTTGGAAGCATTCATGGTGAAGCTTTGAACCCGAATGTTTCATTGCTAGGAATGTAAGAGGATTAGGATAGAGTTGTCTAAATCACCTCTTTATTGAATTCATGCCAAATAGTCTTCGTTACATAGGATGCCGAACGGCTGAAGCTTAACACTTGTACAATGTGAGTTTACTTGTAATAGTACTTCAAGTGATTAGCATTCCATGGATGGCCAAGGGTCTCGCCATCGGAGCTTCTAAACTTGTAGGAGCCAGGACGAATGATGCCAACAACTTCAAATGGTCCATCCCAGTTTGGACTAAGTGTTCCTTCACTCGGGACTCTGTCGCAGAGTAATCTTTTCTTCAATACCCAATCCCCCACTTTGAAAGAACGAGGTTTGACCCTTGAGTCATAGTAGTTGGAGATGAGCTGCTTGTAGGCGACATTCCTCAAGTGAGCCTAGTTGTGTTCCTCGACTAGATCTAAGTTGAGGGTAAGTTGTTTGTCATTTTCGCTTTGCACGTAATTCTGGACTTGGAACGCTGCTTGCTCAAGCTCAACTAGGACAACTGCCTCTGTACCAAAAGCAAGTGAGAATGAGGTTTCTCCTGTTGATATCCGATACGAAGTGTGGTATGACCAAAGAACTTGGGGTACAAATTTTGGCCAACAACCTTTAGCCTTGTCCAAGCTGGTTTTCAAAGTTCACTTGATTATTTTGTTAATGGCTTCAACTTGTCCATTAGACTGAGGATGAGCTGGGGAGGCAAAACATAAGTTAATGTTGAACTTAGAGCAGAACATCTTGAACTTATTGTTGTCGAACTATCGCCCGTTGTCAGTGACTATCGCATTGGGAATGCCGAATCTACAAAGGATGTTCTTCCATACGAAGTCTTCTATTTTTGCCTCAGTAATGGTTGCCAAGGGTTCTACTTCGGCCCACTTTGTGAAGTAGTCAACTGCAATGATTGCATAGCGAACCTTGCCCTTCCCTGCAGGCATTAGGCCGATCAAATCAAGTCCCCATTGGGCGAAGGGCTAAGGGCTGATCATAGGAGTGAGCGGCTCAGGAGGGGAGTGAGGAATAGTTGCGTAGCGTTGACACTTATCACATGAGTGTTGGCATCTTGGTGGAGTGTTGGCCAGTAATATCCTTGGCGAAAAACCTTATGTGCTAGGGATCGAGATCCAGCATGATCTCCGCAGACTCCTTCATGTATTTCCTGAAGGACAGTTTCTGCCTCTACAGGCGTAAGGCATCTTAGGTATGGTAGGTTAAAACCCCGCTTGTAGAGTTGGTCATTAATGATCAAGTAACAGGTAGCCTTGTATCGAATCTGCTTAGCTTGGACTTTGTAATTTGGAAGGGTGCCATGAGCAAGAAATCTATAAATTGGGGTAATCCAACTATCCCCCTGTTGTAAGTTGCACACTTCCGCAGCCATGGTGCTTGGTGCTGCCAACATTTCGACTTGAATTTTTCTCCCAATCTTGTCTTCAACCGTTGAGGCGAGGCAAGCCAAAGCATCTGCATGACTGTTTGCCGCTTGAGGAATTTGGGTGATCTAGTAGTGGAAGTGCTTGAGCAACAATTGTGTTTGTGCCATATATGCTGCCATGGAGCTATCCTTAGCGTCAAAGTTGTTGGTGACCTAGTTAACCACTAATTGGGAGTCTTTGAAGATATCATTTCGTTTAACCCCAAGGTGTTTGGCCAAACGTAAGCCTACTATGAGGGCTTCATATTCGGCCTCATTGTTCGATGCCTTGAATTTGAAACGAAGAACATACTCTATCGCCACTTTATCAAGGGTCGTAAGGACTAGTCCTGCTCCATAACCTTGTTGGTTGGACGAGCCATCAACATATAGACTCCATGCTGGGGCTGTTGGTTCTATTTTCTAAGCTTCCGAGGGTAATGAAACCACTTTTTTAGGCGTAGAAACAATGTCAACAGGATATGTGAAGTTGGCGATGAAGTCTGCCACTGCTTGGCCCTTCTCAGCTGACTTTGGTTGGTAGGAGATGTCAAACTCACCTAATGTTGTCGCCCATTTGATCATTTGCCCAGAAGTGTCAGGATTTTGGAGTATCTGTTGAAGATGATGATTGGTAAACATGATGATAGAGTGTGCGTAGAAGTAAAGGCGAAGTTTTCGAGCAGATATAACCAATGCTAGAGCCAATTTCTCAATGTTGGAGTATCGTGTCTCCGCATTTTGTAAGGCCTTGCTAACGTAGTAGACAGACCGTTCGACATTACCATCATTTCGAATGAGAACAGAACTTACCGTTGAAGCCGATACCGACAAATAGATAATGAGAGTGTCACCAACCTCAGGTTTGGAGAGCAAATGGGCTTTACTCATGTAGTCTTTGAGGTTCTTGAATGCCTATGCACATTCATCAGTCCATGTAATGTACTTCTTACTTCTCTTAAGTGCTTTGAAGAAAAGAGCACATCTGTCTGTGGCCTTAGAGATGAACCTAGTTAAGGCTGCCACCTTGCCAGTAAGGCTCTGGATGTCTTTTGAAGTTACTGGTTCTTTCATGTCGAAGATTGTTTTGATCTTCTTGGGATTAGCCTCAATGCCTCGTTGGCTTATCATAAAGTTTAAGAATTTGCCAGAGCCTACGCCGAAGGCACATTTATTGGGGTTCAACCTCATTCGATACCTCTTCAAAATGGTGAAAGTTTTAGATAGGTTGGTGATGTGTTGGTCAGCATGTTTGCACTTGACTAGCATATCATCAACGTAAACTTCCATGCTCTTTCCAACCTGTTCGGCGAACATTGAATTGACCAGTATTTGATAAGTCGTTCATGCATTCTTTAGGCCGAAGGGTATGACTTTATAGCAATATAGTCCCATGTCAGTAGTGAAGGCTATGTGTTCTTGGTCCGGAGAGTTCATGAAGATTTGGTTGTATCCTGAGTAAGCATCCATGAAGCTCAGGAGTTCACACCCTGCCGTAGAGTCTATAAGTCTGTCTATGAGAGGAAGAGGAAAGCTATCCTTCAGGCATCCTTTGTTTAGGTCGATGTAATCGACACACATTCTCTACAAGACCTTTTGGAACAGGAGACTTTCCTTGGTCGGATTCTTCTTAACAAGGACAACATTTGCTACCCACGTTGGATAATTGACTTCGCGGACGAAGCCTATGCCTTTGAGTTTTTCAACTTCTGCCTTCATTGCCTCGTACCGTTCAGCGTCATAAGATCTTCGCTTCTGTCTCACTGGCTTGGTCTTGGGGTCAATACTTAAGCGATGACAGATTATATCGGGAGAGATGCCTGGCATGTCCTCGTATGACCAGGCAAAGACCTCAGTGTTCTTTTGTAAAAAAGAGATCAATGTGGTACCAATCTTCACCATGCGATCCGGATAATCTTTTGAGATAGAGACCTTCTCCAACTCTTCAGCGGATTGTGCTTGCTAGGTGAAAGAGTCATCTCGAGGATTGTCGGGTTGACTGTTGCCACCGTGAAGATCCAAGTTGGCTTCGTCTGGGCTGGTCTTTATGACTTGATCATGTATAGAAAGGGTTTCCTTGGGCACAGGTAGGTGTTGTTGCTTAACCGAAGTGTTGTAACATGATCGTGCACTAAGTTGATCTCCTCTGATGTAACCATTGCCATAGGGGGTTGGAAATTTCATCAACAACATATGTGTGGACACCATGGCCTTGAGATTATTGATGCCTGTTTGTCCAAAGATGACATTGTATGCCGTTGGGCAATCAACCACCAGGAAGTTAGTGGTAATGGTAATTGTGTAAGGGCCTGTACCAATGGTGAAAGGTAAGCGTATGCTCCCCAAAGGTTGCACGATATCACTAGAGAAGCTTATGAGAGGGGAAATCGAGCTATCGAGCAAGTGTTCAGCTACATTAAGTGCCCTGAAAGCTTCAGCAAACATGATATTGACCGAAGCCTTCGTGTCTACCAGGATTTGTCGTACTTTAAAGTTGGCTATGTGAGCTTCCACGATCAGTGGGTCGTTGTGAGGGTAGATGATACCTCTTTCTTCCTCAGGGTAGAAACATATTGGATCCCAGTTAGGCTTTTGATACTTACCTCTCCTGATATCTTCCACGTGAAACACTTGGTGGCCAGACCTTAAAGCTCGTTCACTATTTTTCATGGCCCTGTTGGAAGATTTAGATATGGGTGTGCCACCACTTATGGAATATATCACATTCACCTGACGTTGGTTACGGTTACCCCTTAGAGGGTGAAGGAGGAATTGATCAATTTTTCCTTCACGTGCCAAAGCTTCAATATGATCACGAAGGGAGATACACTTCTCGCCTTCATGGTCGTTATGCTCGTGGTAGCAGCAAAATGTGCCCGTGTTCTTCGTGGGCTTGTAATCCGGGTGCCTCGGCTTTGGCTTCGGTATCAAGTATGCTATGCTGGGGTAAATGGCCACGCATGTGGTGTTCAAAGGTGTGTATGCCTCATACCTCGGGGTAGGGGCTGTCCTGACACGTGTTTGACCCACTATGTTGACTGCTTGGGGTCGAGGATTATCATGGCGATACCCTTGGTTATCGCGATAGTGTCCCTTACTCTTTTTACTAAAATGAGACTGGTGAGGATGGAAATCTTTCATTTTGCCCTGAGATTGATATGTCTGTTGACTTGGCAAAGTATTAAGTAAGGCAGGGGGAGACACCGCTGCCGTTTGGAAGGTCGAGGTCTTCTCATTTGGTTGGATCTGGCTTCCACTCCCTACTTGCTGATAAGGGGTGGTTGTGGGAGGTTTCCCTTGATATGTCCTTGCCTCGGCGGAGGCATGGTTGTAAGCTTGTGCCATCACCTCAGAGTAAGTCTTCCAAGTGTTGGCATTAATCATGTACTTGAAGAAACAATCACGTAGGCCTACCGTGAAGGCCTTGAGGGTGGTCTTGTCATCTGCCTCAGCGCAGCGAGAATACTCATGGCTGAAACAACCAGCATACTTTCGTAGTGACTCGTCCGGCTTCTAGCGAATAATGTACAAGTCATATGCAGAATGCAAGCGATCGGTTTGGAAGATGTGTTGAGAGACAAACAGTTTCCTCAGTTCTTTAAATGAGTCTACTGTCTCAAGTGGAAGACGACAATACCAGTTTAGAGCTCCGCCAGACAGGGTGGAGGGGAAGAGAAGACATCGTTCTTCGTCGGTGTATATCCGATATGCCATGGTGGACTCAAAGAGGTTAAGGTGTTCAATTGGGTCATCCCTTCCAGTATAGAGTTGTAAACCAAGCTTTTAGTTTGTCTTCGCTTGAAGGGGGGTGTCGAGGATCCTCCTTGTGAGAGGGCCAGGCCTGGGTTAGTTCCAATCAGGTATCTCGGCCTGACGTTCGGCCTTCAACTTGTTTACTTCCTTAAGGAGCTGTAGGACAAGGGGGTCCTGAGTGGAGTCATGTACCATTAGGATTTTCTTTCGTAAGTCTCCATCACCTCTTGGAAGTAGGAAAGTTTGAGCAAGGGCATGTGATTTTTCCTTGGACTCGCCGTACTGACTTCTAGGGCGAGTCTGTTGGAATACCTTAGAGTCCCTTGTACCTTCGTGTTTCTCTAAGACTTGTTGTCCCTTCCCCAAATTGGTAGCCGGTCTGGGACATGGGAGATGATCGAGTCTTTTAGAGACCCTTGGGTCATTGATCTTCGAGCTTACATGGATGGGATTGTCTCAACGTTGCTTTAGGAAGTCTCGACAGTCGCGATAAACGGCTTTCGATCCTTCCACTCATTCTGTAATGAAGTGTCTTCCTCCACTTCTCCTGCTTCGGGTCGAAGCATCTGGGTTGAGAGAAGTCTCATGTTGATCAATATTTTGATGATTAGCTCGCTCCTCATCAGGGATACCCATGTCGAAGGAAGGTGACCCTCCGTGTTGGGGGGCACCCAGATGATGGTTGATGTCCACAGGGGTAATGAGCTCGTGTGTTTGAGTACGCCTAGTTTCATGGAGCGTCTCAAAGAGCTTCTTATACTGCTCCTGGATGACCTCATTCTTCATTGCTATCTTGTTGTTCTGAGCTTCTAACTCATCGACTTTAGCTTGAAGAGCAACCCTCTTTCCTTCCTTCTTTCGTTGCTTCGCACTAGGTGCAAGATGGGTGTCATTCTGTGTGCTGTGGCTTCCTTCGCTCCCTATGTTGGACAGGGATGCCTGGTCAAAAGAGAGTGTACGAATGGTGGAAACCAGCTTGACAAAGCTGAAGAGAGTGGGAATAAGTGTCGTTCCCACAGACGGCGCCAAATGTTGATGCATAAAATCAGTAAGGACTTTGGTACAACATAAAGTGTTAAGTTTGTGACCTTCGCTAGATTGCTCCGGTCACTAGTGTGGATAAGTATGTAAATGGATAGAGACAGGGAAGCAAACACAAGATGTACGTGGTTCACCCAGATTAGCTACGTCTACGGAGTATAAGAGTTCTCATTAATTGTGAAGGGTTTACACAAGTACATAGGTTCAAGCTCTCCTTTTGTGAGTACTAGTGAATGATTTAGTACAAATGACATTAGGAAATATTGTGAGAGAATGATCTCTATTTATAGAAGAAAGTTTCTAGTTTCATTTTGACATTGACACGTGTCGTGTTGTGATTGGCTTCTGATGTTGACACGTGTCGCGCTATGATTGGCTTCTGATGTCGACACGTGTTGCACTGTGATTGACCTCCTAGTTGGAGGGAAACTCTTCTGGATCCTTGACGGTATAACGTTGACCGGTGCTCAGTAGTTTCGGTATTGATCAAGTATGGTACAAACAATCTAAATACATTATGACAAAAAAAAAACATTATGATATTGGATTCATAAAATAAAAGTTTTTGCTACATGTGTTTTGCTATTATAAAAAACAGATACAATCTAACATCTTTATTCGTAAAATATCGACTTACATGATCAACAATTCAAATTAACAACATGACAAGATAGCTTGTGAGATTTCATATAATAAATTTTATGTTTCTATGTTTAAACAAAAATAATAAAAGTAAACCATCAAATATCTGATCTAAGCAAGCTCTTGTCATAAACATATTATGTTGTCACACTTGCAGATCTAAGCGATATATCATGGATTCTCTAATTTAAATGCACAATCTGTCACTTAGTACTACGGTGTTTTTACTTGTAAGTGAGGTTTTAAATTTGATTTTCGCAAAAAGCGAATTTGAACCACATAATTATTAGCTCATTGTGAGGCTAAATCCACATTCCTCCATCATAATATAGATAATATCGTTTGTTCTAAAAAAAAATGCAGGATCCAAATCACATTGTATGTAGATAGCATATAAACATATGAAGTGAAACCCTACAAACCGTGTACAGGAAACCGTATATAACCCAATACTACCTCCATTTTTCATTTTTATTTTCTTTCAGTGTATTTCCTTCTACCTCACTCTCATTCTCTCTCTCTCCGTCTGTCTGCTGGCAAAAGAGATACAAAAAGGTACGGTTTTGATCCAAGCACAAAGCTCCTTTGGTATTTCACTCTCCTCCCTCCCCCCACCCTCCTCTGTGCCTCCGTACACGGGCGAGCTCGAAGAAAAAATTTCAGAGCTAAATCCAATAGTGCAAGATCAGAAAATCAAAACCCAGAAAACATACAAATTAGGAAAATAAATTTATAAATATTTTTTTAAAAAAAACCCCATTTTCCAGATCCTTCTGTGCGTTCTTTTCCCCATAAACCCTTTACATCTGGTCCTTCTCTATCTCCTGGTTTTTATTTAACGTTTTTTTTTTTAAAATTTCTGGGGTTTTCTTCTTATTTTCTTCTGGGTTTTGTGTCGCATGCAGAGTTCAATTTATCTGATATTTTCTGGGTTTTGTTGTTTTTATTGATTTAGGTTGAGGAGTTTTTGCATTTTTCCGGGAAACTGAGCCTCCAGGCGATTTTGAAAGCTCGAATTTGGTTGAGAATGGAGGGCGGAGATTGAAATTTTGATTTTTCGAGATCAGAGATTTATTGGGTTTCAATTGTTTTCTGTTTTCTCTCTCTCTCTACCGCTCTCTGGTGGGGTTTGGTTGAGATGGGGAGTTCTGGTGAGACCAGTGAAAAGAGCATTGACGCGTCGGTGGGTAGTTTGGTTTGGGTCCGCCGCAGAAACGGGTCCTGGTGGCCGGGTCGGATAATGGGTCTGGACGAGTTGCCAGACAGTTGTGTGGTTTCGCCGAAATCGGGCACTCCGGTGAAGCTTCTCGGCCGTGATGACGCAAGCGTGTGAGTACATTTCTTTCCCCCTTTTAAGCTTACCATAATTTCTATCTAATTGATTGCTTGGATGAACTTTGTGTCCGTTGGCTTACTGATTTGCAATTGTCTTAACAATCTTTGTTTTTCAGCTTCTAGGTTATGTACATTGACCTTTGAGTAGAATCGGAATTAAAAGATGCATTTGGCTTGAGATTTTCATAGGTAGTGTTGGGGGAAAATTTTGGTTTGCGGGTTGGTGGATTTAGTGTTGCTTTCTTATTACCTTGTTTCACATTATCTTTATTCTCTTTTTTAACATTTGGTTGATTGATTGTTGTTTACTTTGGTGTTTCCGTTGAGCTCAACTGGATCATCATTTCACTTAATCATGGTTTTTCTTGTTCTATAGCTTGAAAGTATTATCTCAATGATTTGGTTAGCTTGCACTTAAATGTGAACTTGTTACTTGAGACATTAATTTTCTCTGCCACTTACTATGTGGCCCTCGGGTATTAAAAACTACGCACTGATTGGAGATGCATTCTCTGCAAACAAAAAAAAATCTTAGATGGTATGTTGTTTTATAAAAACGAAAGAATGATAAGTTTGAAGCTTGAAAATACATTTGTGTATACAAATTTCTGATGTATGAATACCTACTGCTTGTGTTGTATGGAAGAAAGAAGAAAATGCTCATACTTGAGGGATGGTTCTTTTCATCAATATAATTGAGGAATAGTTGTTTTGCAGTCCTAATGCATAGAAAGATACATATTAAGTAAATGAATCATGGTTTGCGGGAACAGATACATCATAAAAATGTCTTGTTATGGCTTCTCAAATCTGATTCTACTCATATAAATGATGAAACTTAGGTTGAAGTTAATTGCCACCCTGTTTGTAAAAATTCAATCATTTAATGGCATTATATTTGAGGTAGACTTACATGAATGCTTTGTTACGTCGGGGAATTCAAACAGTGAGAACTGCTGGACTGGATGATTATTTTCTTTATGTGGTACCGCAGCTATGTATAGAGATTGGCCTTGAAGAGTAGAGCATTAGATTTTGAGGCATTCATGAGGCACATTGCTTAAGCTGGATGCTTTTTAAACGGTTTAGATGGGTGCTACATTAGAGACCTAGGAAAGAACCCTTGTTATCTCTGATTATTTTACATGAAAAATAGTACCTTCCTGTACGTGTTAGTCATTGATCCATGCTTTACTTTACCATTTCAGGGCTCATCATACAGTGTCTGAGAATTCTTTTGTTTTGATTTTCAGCAGATTGTGTTGTTGTGGTTCAGGATTATGGCATTCTCTTTAAGATTCTTTTTAATACAGATTACAAACTCCTTGTGTAGGTGTTTAGCTTTCTATTGATATATGAACATTGTCTGATCTTGATCCTGTTGGTTTAGGGACTGGTATAACCTTGAAAGATCCAAAAGGGTGAAAGCTTTTCGTTGCGGGGAGTATGATGAATGCATTGAAAAAGCAAAGGCCCATGCAGCCAGCGGGAATAAGAAAAAAGTTAAATATGCACGGAGGGAAGATGCTATTATCCATGCTCTTGAGATTGAGAACGCTCGCCTAGGCAATGATGATTTGAACTTCAGCGCTCGAATGGGTAATTCAGGTGGTGACCATGGTTGCTCAGCCAGAGAATTACCTGCCATGTCTCATTCCAGCGAGGAGAATGAAGATATGGTTGACGATGTGAGTGATTCTGAAGACAATCCAGACTCAGGGCCAGAATTATCTCAATCTGGTATATCTTTTGAAGAGCCAAATCATATCAGTTCTTCTAAGTTGCAAACTCTGCAGGGAAGGAGAAGAAGAACACCAAATGATTCAGAGGATGATGGAACAGAAGGAGTTAAGCGCATGAGAGGACTTGAGGACCTCGGAATGGGTGTATTGTCAAAAAGGTCAGTCCAGACTGGAGGGCTTCTTGAACAAGTTCAACAGGATGGTGCTTCACTCTTGGATTCGAATGCTCGGAATGGAATGCCTAATGGAAGTCCTGTAAATGGAAGCAAAGGTACTTCATCACTGAAAAGAAAGAGATCTCAAGTGGCAAATGTTAATGAACTCTCAAAAAGAAAGAACCGCAGTCGACCATTGACAAAGGTGTTGGAGAGTACTGCAATGGTGTCTATTCCAGCTATGCCTGACCAACTTCCAAGTTCATGTGATTCACCTCTTCAAGGGTTATCTAATTGCAGGGTTTCCGGATTAGAATCCAATGAGTCAAAAGGGAGTTTATCTGCGGACCACACTGGAATTTCGTGTGAGAATGGAAATGCTCCTGAACTAGCTTCTGGTACTTCCTTTATCAATGACAAATTGAAAGACAGTGAGATTCCCAGCATATCTGGGATAGCGGAGAATGATTCTTCTGATGATAAGCTATTTGATGTGCCATTTGTTGGAGAGGAAAAAGACCCTTCAGGTAATGGTCATTCAAACTTTTCAAAGTTATACAGCACTTTTAGTCTGTATCTTTATCAGTCTGTAGTTATTAACTTATCTCTTATAGTCCTATGGGGTATCTCTGCACCATTTGTTTCTTCTTGCATTTAATATGCCTGCATTGAGGTTCCCCTGCGACTCTGTTACTCTCTCCGTTCTGTTTAGCCTTTTTCTTGCTATTAGTTATGTATTTTATTACTTGATTATGCCTGCATTGTTTGCATTTAGGTACCCTGCAACTCCGTCACTCTCTCCATTGTCTTTAGCTCTTTCTCGATCTTAATTATATTTAGTATTACTCAAATATGCCTGCATTATTTACATTGGGGCATTCATGCAACTGTCTGTTATGGATCCTCTGCACCCCTGGGATCTATAAACCTTTTGGATCTTATAACGTTCTTTCCTTTCTCTTTATCTTATTTTTTGCTAATTGCAGAAAATAAATTAGCATAGTCTTTCTTTTGTGCTGATTCATCATCATTTCTCTACCAGGTTCTTCTCCTATACTTACAGCTTGTTCATCTGGTAAGCCTCAAAATGGTGCAATGGGAAGGCAATCTAGTCAAAGTCGTCAAGCTGAATCTGTAACTTTGAAAAATGAGAGAATTAACGAATCTGGTTGTACGAGTTCAGCTGCCTTGCATGATATCGGCATAAGTATAGATAAAGGTAGTTCAAAGTGGCAGTTAAAAGGAAAGAGGAATTCAAGACAAACAAGTAAAGATAGAACACATGACTCCAGAAGATATATGGACATGGATGATGGATCCAATACTTATTCGGCAGGCATCAAGCATTCCAATGGATTGTCTCCAGGTTCTTATCAGAAAGTCAATTGCAATGGCATTAGCGGTTCTGGTGCATATAATGGCACATTACGACCAAAGTCCAAACATGTTACTGAATTGCCTGATGGTCCAACTCAGAGATCACTTCCCTATCGGCAGTCTCGCTTCACAGTGCCTGCAAGATATCAGACGGCAGATTCTACCGCCCGCAATTCATGCTCTGATGGTTCATTGTATGATGTCGACCTTGAAGTGAAATCCAATTACCGGCCACAACATGTTCCGCTGGTTTCCCTGATGAGTAAATTGAACGGCAAAGCCATTGTTGGTCACCCACTAACAGTTGAGGTTTTGGGTGATGGCAGTTCTGATTGGGAAGTTGGTAAAACAGGCTATGCAATAAAGCCAAAAAAAGAAATTGGAAGAATCCCAGCCAAGGGATTGGCAGTGCAGCAGCGAAATTCACCAAGTAGGTCTCCCAAAACAAAGAAATCTGGGCTACAGCCAAAAAAGATCAGGAAACTATCTTCACTGACTGGTCACAAGCAATCTGAAGAGAGAAAACCACTGGTTCCGAAGCCAAAGGGTCCTGTAATAGCCTGTATCCCCCTTAAGGTAGTGTTCAGTAGGATAAATGAAGCAGTGAATGGGTTGGCGCGACCATCACATCGTGTTCTAAGATCAAGCAACGCTTGAATAGGGCTTCTTGGGGGGAGAAAAAGATGTTGCAATGGATGTATTCTTCTGGTGAATTTGGTTCTTGATTCAGGGGTATGATTCCCTTGTGCATCCTAGTTGCTGATTCTCATTTATTTGGCCATGTTAAGTTTGCAGCAGAGTTATGTCTGCTGCCGTTTTAAGGCTTAATCCATCTGTACAATTCGAGAAACTGCGTTGTTGTCGAAGCGGAGGCTGCTTTGTGCTGTGTATATAAATGTAACATTAGCTGAGGTGTAACTAGTATTAGGCATTTGGTGACCTGATATTTGGTTATTTTATTTTATGAATTCAGGTTCTTTTGGAGGCTCAGTAACTTTATTATTCTCCCAGCTTTACTTCTGAGACTGAGGCCACCTTTTGTGCCGAAAATTGATGCATTGAACTTTCTTCTGCTGTGTAATCTTTTGTGTCTGTTGCTTTGAACTATGATGCACTGATGGTACATGGATATTGTTCATGTGTACGTTGGGTGATGGAAACGACGCCTGGTGCACAATTATCTTGGACCGAGCATCATGATTTCGAATCCGCTCCAGGGGAAGTACCCCATTGTTCTTCAACAAACTCTACGATCCGTTTGTATTCAAAGTGTTGTGTTTGCATGGATGCATGCATGGATCGATTCCAGTTAGCAGCGAAGGAGGAAATCAGTGTGTAAATCTTCTCTGCCCTAGCTGTTCCCTAGTTGTTCCCTTATTGTCAAATGAGCAGACTTAGTAGGGTCTCGTTTCCTTAATTACGGTGTATCTTACTTTATCCTCCTCTTGACTTTCGACCCCTTCAATCAAGGACCAAGGGTGGCGTGTGCGCGCCTTCTATGCTCCCTTGTGTTGCTATATGTAATGGTTCTTTGCATTTCTTAATTGAACACATAAAATACCAAAGAAACCCTTGTGCGTTTTTCAGCCAACACAAATGGCAGAAGAAGGTTCAGTAAACCAAGGGGCAGAAAGCTCACTTGCTTCTCCTCCTTCAAACATCTCAGATGGTGAGGTCAACCCTAATCAAAGGTTGTGTTGAGTTGTACTAAATGAGTCCAACTATCTCCCTTGGTCAAGAGCACTCACTTTGGCTCTCGGTGCAAGGGCCAAACTCGGCTTCATTGATGGGGTTGTTCAAGCTCCAGAAGCCACTTCTCCAAACTATGGCACATGGCTATGCAAAGACCAATTGGTCATGTCATGACTACTCAACTCAATGGAGGAAAAAATTGCCGAAATATTTAGTTATTCAGACTCATCTGAACACCTACGGGAAAAAGTGAAGGAGATGTATGGAAATCAAAACAACGCAGCTAGAATATTCCAGCTCAAAAGAGATGTTGCAGCTCTTCAACAAGAATTCAAGTCCTTCATGCAACACCTTGGTGATCTCACTGCAGTGTGGAACGAGCTAGATGTCTATCGTCCACAGACTACATATGCTGCTGTGCTATTAAAAAGGGCTGAGGAAGATAAAATCTTCCAACTTCTTGCTAGCTTGAGTCTAGAATATGAAGACCTCATGTTTTGATGAGCTTTGAGCTTCCCTCCTTCTCCAACGTATGTGCGCTTCCATCCAACATGAAGAGGTCAGAAGGCGTATAATGAACATGGATACAAAGGCAACCATACAAGAGTCTCAAGCCTACTTGTCAAGCCACAGGTTTGGTGAGCCAAGGGTTTACAAAGGAAAACGGCTAGGTTTGAAATGTGAGCATTGCATTGGGCTTGGTCACCTTGGGATTGGCCACACCAAGGATAGATGCTAGACAGTCCATCCAGAATTGAAACCAAAGTTCAACAATGATAGCAAGGGAAATCCCAAGTTTTTTCCTGGCTCATCATATAGAGCAAACCATGCAGCAAGTGTAGCATCTTCATCAAACAATAGCCTGTTCGATTTCACTTCTAATCCAATTATGTTGCTCAATGATTTTGCTGCTTACCTTTAAAAAGAAAGGGAATATTGAATGTGAGGAAGCAACAGAAGTTGGAGCTAAGAAACACATTGCCTTACTTGGCAAATTTGCTGGATTTCTGGCTGAAGTGAACCATGGAGACACTACAGGTATACTTAATGCCTTCTCAACTGCTCTAAGTACAAGTCCTATACGTGATTGCTGGATCAATTGATTCTAGTGGCACCGATCACATGACAAATAAAATTCAAAGCTTGAGTGCTTTTAAAAATGTCATCCAAAGTTTCCAATCCCAATGGGAAAGGAGTCTATGTCATGAGTAGTGGGAAGATCCATTTAGTCTCAAAACAAGTTAAAACCATAGCTATTTATGTTCCTTCATTTCCATTTCAACTCATGTCCGTAGAAAAAATCACTCAAACTTTAAATTGTCTTGCAATTTTCTCACCTTATAATGTGATATTTCAGGACATAGCTACCAAGAAGAAGATTGGTGAAGTTTTTTTTTTTTTTTTCAAACTGTTCTTTACTATGTGTCAAAGAATTTCCAACCATCAAGCGGACTACATGTTAGTTCAAAGCAACCCCAAGACCCATTCTTGTGGCATCAACGTCTAGCCCACCCATCCGAGCAATTTTGCTTAAGTTGTTTCCTAGTTTGTGTCAATAACATTTCATGTGTGACACGTCATTTCTCCAAATTTACTAGGTTACATTTTAATTCCTCTTTGTCTATAGCTTGTAAACCTTTTGAACTTGTGCATTCGGATGTTTGGGGTCCCATTTTTGAGTCCTTTGATGGTTATAAATACTTTGTAACATTTGTTGATGATCTTACAAGAATGACTTGGTTGTATCTTTTGAAGTCTAAATGTGAAGTTGTCAATATGTTCAAAGACTTTTATAATCTTGTCATCACCCAATTTGGTTCCAAAATTCAAACTCTAAGATCGGATAATGGCACCGAATACATGTCTAGCACATGTCACAATATGATGCAGGACGAACCAAATGACCAAGGGAGATAGCCTGGGAATAACTCAACCAGGGGCAACGAAGCTCGATTGACGTTGCGAATCGTGGCTTCACTCACACGAACAAGCCAAACGCTTGATTTTAGATGGAGAAACAACTCACTTCAATTGCACAAAGCAAATAATATTTTGATTCATTCAAGTCTATCTATGGCTTCTAATACATGATATTTATAAAGAGTACAAATACAAATAAAACCCAAGTCCGAATTGGACTTTTAGACTCCACAAAACTATATAAAACATTGTTAAATGACTATTTAATTATTTGTGTTGCTTTAAAACTTAATTAAATATGGGAATAAAAGAGACAACTTACCGGAAAAATAAACAAAACAGGCTCTCTAGGTTTTCTCCCGAACCCTAGGAGAGCGGCTGGCGACGAACGGAAATCTTGGGATTTCGTTTGAGTTTCCGGTTGCCGTTATTCAGTGCGGCGGCGCAGGGAGGTTGATGTGATATAAATAGCACACAAACTTAAACCTTCCTTTTGATGGTTGTAGTATTTGTAAGTAGGGATCATTCTAGGCCGGGGATTAGGAAGACTGCTAATCTACACAAATTAAACTCTAAATCACTAAACTAGACTCAAAAACAGAAAACTAAACTCAAACTACTCAAAATAAGCTAAACTGATTCAAAACACATAAACTAAGTTAAATTGACTCGAAACATGAACTAAAGGGAAGTTTGGACGGAAATTAAATTAAAAAGACTCAGAATACTAAATGGGGGGTTGTTTTGAAGAATTTAAGATTTAAACAAACAAACTTGCAGAAACAAACTAAAGGGTATGAAATTGGGTGAATTAAAGGGGTGGAAGGCTAGCTAGAGGGTCCTTTTCCACACATGACACATATGCATACAAATCGATTTTCATTTATTCTTCCTATAAACCATGAATGACAATGCCCCAAGTTAACCGTGAACTACAAAAATTAACCATCAGATTTTCCTAAATTCATTGAATTGGACTCAGCGACGCAACCAAATTATTCTTATCAAGTTCCCTACATATACTGCATAATAGAGATACATATCAAAGATCATTAAGTTATGTGAAAATCATAAGCATTGACATGGCATTCGTAACTATGAACTGCATGATACTCCTGCCAGGAATTTACTTAACGTGATCGTGACTAGCAACCTCCACTACTTGTAAATATAAGTTCATAATTATTAGGTGAAACTCCCTTATATTTTAGCATCAAATTCATGCATGCAAACTAAGTGGGCCCCCTTAATCAACACACATGAATAAGTTATCAATCAAATAGTTAAGTAAATTGCACTCACGATTTATGAAATAATAACTGGATGTAATCAATTCATATAAAACATATGATCATGGCTTCGAATTCACCTCTAGCTAAAAAGAAATTTAGTTCCTCATGTTTGCAATTAAACAAAGACAATTAAAATTAAACATTGAAAACAAAAGATAGAATACACCTAGAAACGCTCTAACAATCCAAAGGTCTTGAATGGCAGGCATGGCTCCAAGCTTCTTCTTCTCCTTCTTTGCAAAGCTGTAACACAAGTGTGTTTTTCTGATTTTAGGCTCTTCTGTGTATGTTCAATTATGCGGCACCTTTGATTGTATTTATAGGCTGAGGGCACATCACAGAAGTTGTTTTGGAGAAGGATTTGGCATCCCAATTCCACAAGGAAAAGGCTAATTATACGGCAGAAACCAGGGAGGATAAGGACTAGAATACTCGGCAGGTTCCTAGAAGAAGGGATAGGGGTGATCGGATCATATTTATATATATTTTTACTTCGAATTCACTCGTCTTTTCTTAGTTAGTTCCTTATATTTTTGAGCTATTTACGTTATTTTTGTGTTTATAGGATTTGTTATGCAAAGAAAATAAAAATAGCACAAATGAGTTTTAAATAATAAATTCGTCGAAAATTGCTTTAGTCGTTCTCATTCTGTCATGGATTATTGGTAGAATTATGTCACGGCATAAACAAAAGAAATGGGGAGAGTCGGTCAAAGAGGGAGCAAGAGAGCATCATGATTTATATTTTTTTTACCTCGTTGACTCCCATATTCTTCACTTCTGAAAACAACAGGAAGCTGCTTTGCAGCTGGAAAGGAAGGAATCCAAGACGCAAAGGCAGGGACCAGAAACGAAAAGAATAATAGAATAAAGGATAATTGGGGAAGGACGTGAGAAGAAAGGGAAGGCAGCGAGGCTGCCAGAAAAAAAAGAAAGAAAAAAATATAAAAAAGAAAGAAAACAGAAATAAATTGTGGGAGACAGCTACGGATCCAAGGGAAGGCAGCGAGGCTGCCAGAAAAAAAGAAAGAAAAAAATATAAAAAAGAAAGGAAGTAGCGGGAGAAGTGAGTAGAGGGGGAGCTGCCCTTTGGCAGCTCGCAGACGTGGAGAACGGGAAGAGAGAGGACAGCAGTGGGCTGTCTTGGCAGCCCAGAGGGCAGTGAGCCTCGGGGAGAAAACAGAGAAGCAAAGCTGCCTTTGCAGCTAGAGAGAGAAGCCCTTGCGCAGCAAGCCCTTGCGCAGCAGGCCCTTGGCAGCGTGATATAGGCAGAGCGGTGCAGCAGAAAACGAGGGGCAGACTGGCACTGAATCACTCTCTTCTTTTTCGGTTTAATCTTTCCAAACTCTTATTTTATTTTTGTTTTAATAATGTGTAATTAATTTTATTTTGGCTAGAGGTTAATTCGAAACCATGAATATATTTGTAATATGAATTGATTACCTTCGGTTGTGATTTCATAAGTTGTGATTTCAATTGACTTATCTGTTCGTATAAAAACTGATTTGTGTATGTTGGTTGAGAGTGCACGCTTAATTTACATGCATGAATTTGATGCTAGAATATAAGTGAATTTCACCTAATCGTTATGAACTTATTTTCACAAGTAGTAAAGGTTGCTAGTCACAATCACGTTAAGTAAATTCTTGGCAAGAGTATCATGCTTTTCATAGTTACGAATGCCTCGTCAATGCTTATAGTTTTCACAAAGTTTAATGATCTTTGATTGTATCGCTATTGTGCTTTTCACGTAGGGGACTTTTGAAGAATGTTTTGAATTGTTGTATGCGTTTTTCCGTCCAATTCAATAACTTAAGGAAAACTTGAAGATTAAAAAAGTGCTGTTCACGGTTAATCTGGAGTATTGAGATTCACAATTTATTGAAAGAACAACTGAAAATCAATTTAGGTTGCATATGTGTCATGTGTGGAGAAGAACCCTCTAGCTAGTCCGTCATTTATCATTTTACCTTAATTTTATGTTTTTGTCAATTCTGTAATTTAATTAAGTTTAATTTACTTTTCATCAAAACCAAACACCCATCCATTATTAAATTATATTATTTAGTTAGTTTTCTTTATTGTTAGTCTTTTAATTTAATTTCCGTCCATTTCAGTTCCTAGTGTTTAATTTAATTGTTTCCATTATTTTGAGTCATTTTAAGTGTGTTTCGAGTTATTAGAGTTTTTAGCCTAGTTTTGTGTCCTTGAGTCTTATTTAATATTTTTAAGTTAATTTAATAGATTAGCAATCCCTCCTAATCCCCGGCCTAGAACGATACCCTACTTACATCTATACTACAATTGTCAAAAAGAGGGTTTAATTTGTGTGTCAAGAAATTCTCGCATCAAATTTTGGCGCCGTTGCCGGGGATTAGTAACTTTGCTAATCCCTTTATTTTTGTTTTTGTTTATGTTTATATTGGTGTTTGTGTATTTTACTTTTGATATTTGATTTATTTTTCTTTCTTTGATTTTAGGTTCAAATGGTGCCGAGGGAAATTTAAAGGAAAGATGCGTCCGGCTAAAGACGTTAAATCAAGCGCTTCTTGGGAGGCAACCCAAGCATTCAACGAAGGGAGACTTTGGAATTGCTAACCCAATCAGCTTTGCATTCTTCCACCCTTATCTTTACTGCTTTCATTTTGTTTTGTTTAGTTAGTTGTGTTATTTGGTTGATTTCTGTGAGTTTGTGTTATTTAGTTTAAGTGTGGGGGAAGGTTAACCAAAGTCTCTTTACATTAATTTACATATAAAAAAAAAAAAAAAAAAGATAAAATTTAAAATTAATGATAAAAAAAAAAAAGTACATAAAAAAAAAAAAAATTTAAAAATTTAAAAAAAAAAAAAAAAATTAAAAAAAAAAAAAAAAAAGTACAAATATTTTACAATAATGTAAACTAATAGTATTCATTGGTCGGGTGGTGCTTCAGTAGTAGGCGGGGCTTCAGTAGTCGGCGGGGCCACAGAAGGAGGAGGCAACAGAGGTTGATCAGTTGGAGCTTCACTACGCGGTGCCGCTCCAGAAGATGAGGGCAGATGCTGTTGGAACAGACCCACAAACTTCCGATGATCCAGTAAAATTTGACCATCAGTGTCCTGCATCTGGTCAATCTTCCTCTTCATGCTGGTGGCATAGCTGTGTGCAAGCTTGTGCAATTCTTTATTCTCATGCTTGAGCCCTTTAATCTCTTGTTTGAGACTTTGTATTTCAGCCACCAACGACTCAACATGACGGGTTCGAGCAAATAGGCGTTGGGCCATGTTGGACACAGAACTCGCACACTGCACGCTAAGAGCCAGAGACTCCTTAACCGCCAATTCATCAGACCGTCTAGCGAGCAGTCTGTTATCTCTGGGAGTGACAAGGTTTCGGGCCACCACTGCAGCGGTCATGTCATTTTTCATCACCGAATCCCCCACGGTAAGGGGACCGGTGGGAGATATGAAGGATGGGCGCCATATGTTGTCTGGTGAAGGCGGAGCTGCCTCTTCACCAATGTTCAAGTCCAAACGACGGTCGGAAGGGCCAGACATTTTTCAGAGGTGGTGAAGAAAGAAGAGAGTCGGACTGATTAAGATTTTGGAAAGTGCAAGAAGGGAGTGTTTACAGGAGGGTGCTCAAGTGTGTTGTGGAACAAGCTTAACGCCTCTATAAAAAGAAGAAATCAAAGAGGCGCTCCTCAGAGAAGCGTCCTCTCGCAAATCGAAGAGTCGGAGTCTCCTTTCTCAAACGCCTGATTCTTTTCTCAAAAGAGGCGTTTAATTTCTTAAAAGTTGGGCTTGCTCAGAAACCACGAGCCGAATCCCGGATTTCGAAAGATCACTTTGTCCAGACGTGTTGTCACTCGTCACATGCAACCGGTAGCTTTGCGGAAATCACGGGCAGTTTGTCGAAGCACCAATTCAGAAATCGAAGAGGGAAATTCAATAGTCAAAGACACGCTAGCTTTCTCAAAAGCTGGGCTTCAACCCACGGGCAAATCTTCTTTTCCAGATTTATCCGCACGTGTCACATGCTACCTCTACAATCGACGATGCTCAGAGCTCGAAGCGCCGATTCCAGATATCAATGAGGAATCTGCTTTGCGGAAATTACGGGCAGCTTTGTCAGAAAGCGCGTAATTTGTACTATTCATCCATCTACCGGCTGCCGACAATGAGTGAGAGAATAGTTCCGGTTGTGAAGACAAGTCCTATAAGTTTCTACCTTCGCCTTCCACAGCAAAAGCACACTCTCTCAGCACACCCTCTCAACACTTCTTCATCTCCGAAAATGCATTCCCAAAGAATCCTCCTAAGTTACTCTGTGTTCCTCATTCCTTGGGATACTCCTGAAAACAACCCATTCAAAGCAAAAGTATTTCATATCATGAAGGTTGAAAGCAAGAGTATCTCATATCATGCTTTCTCCCTGTCCTTTCTCCAGCCAGCACTTGCTCTCGAGTACTCATCATCTTGTGTTTCCTCTTCGTCTCTTACGTATAAGGGAAGTGAAGATGATACCTCGAAGCATGTGGAGACAACGTGCTGATTCATCCTCAGCTAGGGACAAGGAGAAAGAGAGCAAGAGGTGGGCACTTGGAAAGATTGAAGAAAGAAACAGACCAATACCTCTACCTCGTGCCTGCCCGTTGTGCAGAAGAAACAAGCAGAGAAGAATGCAGCTTGCGCAAGCATCCCAGCGGAAGGAGTCTGAGATGAAGAACAAGAGAAGCTGCCACATCTGCTTGGAGAACAAATAAGGAACTGCAACATTCCCAAAGAGCAAAGCCTTGCAGTACAATAGCATAAAATCATCACTTGCAAGTGAAAAGCTAAGTGTCACCCTGTTCAAGAGGAAAGCTGTGGAAAGTCAACAAGCACGACCAATGATTACTTATTAGTTTTATTCATTATCTTTTATCGTAATTTTCAATTTTTCGTTTGCAATTTTTTTTTAATTAATTTTCTTGCGTACTTAACTGAATTTTTCCTTTTCTTTGCAGGAACTTTTGGTTATTTCCACCCTTGAAGTTGATTGCAGAATTTTAGCTTGGGGGTCATCGCTTGATTTTACTGCAAATTAGGGAAGTTTTCAGTCCAATTGTTTTATTTTGTTTCTTATTATTTATTTATTTTATTTTATTTTTTATTTGCATTATAGTGTTTTCTGACATTGGGGACAATGTCAAGTTTAAGTATGGGGGTAGAAATCTCCAGAATTTCATTTGTCTCTGTGTTGTTGTTTTTTGTGTGTTCTTAATTAGTTTTGTTTTTTTTTTAAAAATAAAAAATAAAAAAAAAACTGTGTTGTTGTTTTTTGTGTTCTTAATTAGTTTTGTTTTCTTTTAAAAAAAATTTAAATTAAAAAAATTTCGGAAAATTTAAAAATCCAAAAATATTGTCTTGTTTCCCTTATTGTTTTGAATTAGATTTTTGTTAGTTTCCCGACCCAATGATATAATTAGATCAAATTTGAATCACGATTATCAAGAACTTAGTTAACATGTGTTTTATGAAATTCCTAATTCTCTTGTTAGTTTTGTACATGTTTGACCATCTTTGAAAAACCAAATGCACATAGCCTTGTTAATGTGAAACTAAAGTATGACTTAAAGCTTCATATGTGAATTTAGTGACCATATACATCCTATGTGAGTTTTTGAGCCGATTGAAAGTGTGTGCATTTTTCATACACTCCTATTCTTTCATGTGTGATGAACTTATGTGAGATACATCTCTAGAACTTGCGTAACGATCTTTCGAAATGTTTGTCATTGATTGCTTGAACTTGGAAATGATAGAGGCATTAGGTTTACCACTATGGCCCAAATAACCATGTTTCCCAAAGAAAAATGATATCATTAGTTTGCCAATTTGAGCCGTATTTGTTGAGCCTTTTATTTCTTATCACCAGATATGTCTACCCTTATACCTGAAACATTTTTCCTTACCATTTCCAAGCGAGCAATGCGAGATTGTCTTATGAGAAACGTTTGTGAAATACTGTGAAGATGTTTGGCAAAAGAATAAGTGTGGGGGTATTTCATGTTTGTATTTAAAAAAAAAAAAAAAAAAAAAAAAAAAAAAAAAAAAAAAAAAAAAAAGAGAGAAAAGAGAAGAAAAAGAAAGATTGTATACAAATGAAATAAAAGTTTTTAAAGTTTCAGTTTAAGGGTGTGGTTGGAGGTGTTAGAAGAATTGTTGGAGAGCTTGAGTTCTTATAAATCTAGACAAAAGAATTGCTTGCAATGTAGCTTGGAACTTGTATTTTCCTATTCTTTCATTTCAATAACCCTCTCCCTAAACCTCATTACGTCCAATAAAAGTCCTCTTGATTTAAGTTTTGCAATTATGACTGTGGAGAAGTGATCTTTATGTAAGCTTATGGTAGAACTTTCACATTTGATTCTTTGAGCGAAACACATTTAAACTAAACACATGTGTGATTGAGTGTATATCCCGTGAGAAGGTTGCTAGTTTGCATATGATGATTTTAAAAATATAAAAATTTTGAAATTGCATTAGCATGGCTATCTCACACACTACACTTCAAGGATGATTTAAAGATTACTGCTAATATTTGAATAAGGAAGATGAACTTGGATTAGTTCATTGATGCTAGCGATGGTTCTTGATGATTTGTTTTCTTAAATGAAATTCTATGAGGGTCACATAGGGGGAAGCTAATGTTTTTCTTGTTACTTCTTGTTCTTGTTTTCTTTGTTTTGCTCGAGGACTAGCAAAAGTTAAGTGTGGGGGTATTTGATCGGATCATATTTATATATATTTTTACTTCGAATTCACTCGTCTTTTCTTAGTTAGTTCCTTATATTTTTGAGCTATTTACGTTATTTTTGTGTTTATAGGATTTGTTATGCAAAGAAAATAAAAATAGCACAAATGAGTTTTAAATAATAAATTCGTCGAAAATTGCTTTAGTCGTTCTCATTCTGTCATGGATTATTGGTAGAATTATGTCACGGCATAAACAAAAGAAATGGGGAGAGTCGGTCAAAGAGGGAGCAAGAGAGCATCATGATTTATATTTTTTTTACCTCGTTGACTCCCATATTCTTCACTTCTGAAAACAACAGGAAGCTGCTTTGCAGCTGGAAAGGAAGGAATCCAAGACGCAAAGGCAGGGACCAGAAACGAAAAGAATAATAGAATAAAGGATAATTGGGGAAGGACGTGAGAAGAAAGGGAAGGCAGCGAGGCTGCCAGAAAAAAAAGAAAGAAAAAAATATAAAAAAGAAAGAAAACAGAAATAAATTGTGGGAGACAGCTACGGATCCAAGGGAAGGCAGCGAGGCTGCCAGAAAAAAAGAAAGAAAAAAATATAAAAAAGAAAGGAAGTAGCGGGAGAAGTGAGTAGAGGGGGAGCTGCCCTTTGGCAGCTCGCAGACGTGGAGAACGGGAAGAGAGAGGACAGCAGTGGGCTGTCTTGGCAGCCCAGAGGGCAGTGAGCCTCGGGGAGAAAACAGAGAAGCAAAGCTGCCTTTGCAGCTAGAGAGAGAAGCCCTTGCGCAGCAAGCCCTTGCGCAGCAGGCCCTTGGCAGCGTGATATAGGCAGAGCGGTGCAGCAGAAAACGAGGGGCAGACTGGCACTGAATCACTCTCTTCTTTTTCGGTTTAATCTTTCCAAACTCTTATTTTATTTTTGTTTTAATAATGTGTAATTAATTTTATTTTGGCTAGAGGTTAATTCGAAACCATGAATATATTTGTAATATGAATTGATTACCTTCGGTTGTGATTTCATAAGTTGTGATTTCAATTGACTTATCTGTTCGTATAAAAACTGATTTGTGTATGTTGGTTGAGAGTGCACGCTTAATTTACATGCATGAATTTGATGCTAGAATATAAGTGAATTTCACCTAATCGTTATGAACTTATTTTCACAAGTAGTAAAGGTTGCTAGTCACAATCACGTTAAGTAAATTCTTGGCAAGAGTATCATGCTTTTCATAGTTACGAATGCCTCGTCAATGCTTATAGTTTTCACAAAGTTTAATGATCTTTGATTGTATCGCTATTGTGCTTTTCACGTAGGGGACTTTTGAAGAATGTTTTGAATTGTTGTATGCGTTTTTCCGTCCAATTCAATAACTTAAGGAAAACTTGAAGATTAAAAAAGTGCTGTTCACGGTTAATCTGGAGTATTGAGATTCACAATTTATTGAAAGAACAACTGAAAATCAATTTAGGTTGCATATGTGTCATGTGTGGAGAAGAACCCTCTAGCTAGTCCGTCATTTATCATTTTACCTTAATTTTATGTTTTTGTCAATTCTGTAATTTAATTAAGTTTAATTTACTTTTCATCAAAACCAAACACCCATCCATTATTAAATTATATTATTTAGTTAGTTTTCTTTATTGTTAGTCTTTTAATTTAATTTCCGTCCATTTCAGTTCCTAGTGTTTAATTTAATTGTTTCCATTATTTTGAGTCATTTTAAGTGTGTTTCGAGTTATTAGAGTTTTTAGCCTAGTTTTGTGTCCTTGAGTCTTATTTAATATTTTTAAGTTAATTTAATAGATTAGCAATCCCTCCTAATCCCCGGCCTAGAACGATACCCTACTTACATCTATACTACAATTGTCAAAAAGAGGGTTTAATTTGTGTGTCAAGAAATTCTCGCATCAAGGGGCCTATGCGGCACCTTTTTAGGAAAAGGGTGTGGCTTCTAGAACTAGGTTTTTAGGTGTCCTAATATGAAAATAACTCCCCCTTGCTGCTGGAATTTAGGTAAAATAGGATTAGGATAAGGTAAGATAAGATAAAGTTAGTTTGAGATAAAACAGGACAAGATAAGATAAGGTTGGTTAAGATAATGTTTGGATAAGGTTTTGGATAATGTTCATTCCTTTTAGCTGATTCCTTATCTTCTATGTCTTGAATTAATTTCTTCAACTCTTTAGCACATTCCTAGCCTCTTTTGATCTTCAAAAACATCCTTCCACCTTGCTCCGTTCATATGTTGTCCATTCCAAGCCTAAAACTGATTTAAAACGCTTCAAAATGCCCTTTCTTGCCAACCTTGCCATTTGAACCTACAAACACACAAAAATTGCTTAAAACACTCTAAAAAGTAGAAACTAATTACGTAAATGCAAGGAAACAAGCTAACTAAGTCGCATAAATATGCTCCTATAAGAGGTTTAGGCCTTCTTAGGGTTTTTGATTAATCATGATGTGGGGAAGGCTCCGTAAGGGTATCGTGCAGTGCTTCCTGTTCGACTCACGAACGTGGGGTTGGGTTATGAATAGTATCATGGTAATGGAGGATCTGATGGCAAAGTTTGCAGGCCATTTTGTGATCACGGAGAAAGAGCAGAAGGTGATTGTCGTGGATAAGATGAAGGCCGCTATGTTGAAGTCATCGAGAGTCTTCCTTGTGGGAAGGGTGTTATCACCCAAACCGGTGAACAAGGAAGGGTTTAAATGGTAAATGCGAAACTTTTGGCGTCCTAAAGCAAACGTCGTAGTGACAGATTTGGAGGATGATCATTTTGCATTTGGATTTAATTCCATGTAGGAACGTAACACCATTCTTCGAGGAGGGCCTGGGTTGTATAATAAGCAATATCTTGGTGCTTGGAGAGGCAGATAATTTGACTTACCTAGCTTAGATCCCGCTCCATTTTCAAGAATTTTGGATGCAGTTTAAGGGAACCCTTATGTTACATGGCTCGGCCTATGGGGAAGTTTTTAGGGAACTTGCTGGGAGAATATATCCTGACAGACCAAAGTCGCAAGGAGGAACAATACGGTAGTATTCTTCGAGTATGGGTGCGACTAGATGTGAGGAAGCCGTTGAGAAGGTTTGTGAATATACAGTTGGAAGGCATGCCAATGCAAATTGATGCTAGGTATGAGAAATTACTACTCACCTGCTTTCTTTGTGGAATGATGGACCATGTTGAAGACCAATGCAAGTGCTATGAAGGACAACAATTGGATAATAAGGCAAAATCGTATGGTAGATGGTTCTAGATGGATGTGCTTGATAAGGTTTATAGACGTCCTACTAGGAAACGCTTTGGTTTAGACGCGGAAGGTGGTTGGGTAATGAGGGCTCTGCCGGCGGAGGAGATGGATGAACCCATGGATGAGGATGGAGCGAACTGGTGGAGACAAAGACACATGGGATAGGAAATGACTCAATACCGGACCTGAACGAGGCAGTTTACACTTAGGACAGCGAGGTCAAGAATTGGCATTAATACCTTTTTTACCGAGGGAGCAGGGTAGATAACACATGGGGCATATGAATGTTAGAAGGGAGATGATAGTGCCAGGTATGATGCAGCCATTACGTTTGTTTTGGTTCGAGATTGAACCGAGTGTGGGAGACGAGGGAGTAAGCCAGGAGCCGCAGGGGGGTGGTGAAGAGAATATCATGTTATCGTTGACGAGACTTTGGAGAACTGGCAAGGGAACGGGGGATTCTCCTCGGTCCATGGACTTTGACCTGTTCAATTTGGCACCATTCATCTTTGGCATGGGATTTGAATATGGTTATCAATCAGGAGGAGGGCATCTCGCAGGAAAAAATATAGGCAATAAAAAACTAAACGTGTTATCCTCTCGAAGTTAGGAAAAAAGGGACAACGTGAGAAAGAGGAGAGGGGGTTGTTCTCGGCCATAAAGAGGCGTGCAGATTCTGTTTCACTGAATTTTACAATGGCGGAGGCTGACAGAGATCAGCCCTGTCGAGTCCAATGAGTTGTATTAGCTGGAATTGCTGGGGGCTTGGGAACCTTTGGGCAATTTGGGCTCTTAAGAGACTTATTTTCTTTAAAGATCCTATGGTGATTTTTCTGTGAGAAACAAAAAGCTCGTAGGAGCATATGAAAAGGTTAAAATCACAGTTGAAATTTGATTTTATGTTTACTATTCCGAGTTCGGGAAGGTCCGAGGGGCTGTGTGCTATGTGGAGAGCTGAGGGTAACCTTCTGCTAAGGTCGTATTCGCCTAATCATATTGATTTAGAGGTAGGAGGAATAAGTGATGTTAATCATTAGAGACTTACTTTCTTTCATGGCTTTCCGACGGAAACGGAAAGGCACAAATCTTAGAGTTTGCTTCAAATGCCGAGTGACAATTCGGAGTTTCCGTGGTGTTGTATGAGGGATTTCAATGAGATTTTATGTGCACATGAGTAGGAAGGTGGTGATATTTGTAGCGAACGTCAAATGGAAGGTTTTTGGAATGCCCTTACTAGCTGCGATTTACAAGATTTGGGGTATGTTGGAAATAAATTTTCTTGGGTCACTACACGGTGTGGGGGAATTAAAGTAAGATTAGACAAAGTTGTGGCGACGTAGAATTGGATAGATATGTTCTCTGGGTTTTGAGTTTCTCATTTGAAGCCAAATTCTTCAGACCATATACCTATAATGTTAGAATGGATGCTAAAAAACCAAGTTAGATTCAAGAAAACCTTTCGGTATGAGGAAGGGTGGTCAGTAGAAGAGGGTTGTGAAGCTGTGGTAGAACAAGGGTGGGCGACAGAGTTTCATGGCTCCCCAATGTTTTGAGTCATGGAGAAGATTAAGGTGACACAAATACAGTTGGCTAATTCGGCCAAATCAACAAAGCATTCAATTTCGGGGGAAATTTCTGAAATGAAGGATTAGTTGAATGCATTATTTGGAAAACCCTTTACTGAAACAACCATAGCCCAACGACATGACTTAAATACCCGGTTGCAATCCTTATTGGCACAGGAAGAAGCCTTTTGGAGGCAGAGGTCAAAAGCAAAATTGGTTAAAACTTGGGGATCAAAACACAAATTTTTTTCACCAAAAGGCTATTTGAAGACAACGAAGGAATGCTTTGCCGGGGTTATTTGATGACGCATGGGTGTGGCACGAAGACAAAAGGGGTATGGAAGCAGTGATCGTGGATTATTTTTCGAAGCTCTTTGACTCCCAGGGTGCGGTGGATATTGGACATATTGAGGGTTGTGACTCCCATAATGTTGGCAAAGATGAATAAAGAGATTTTATGGCAGGTTTCGAATGAGGAAATTAAAGATGCGTTGTTTCAAATGCATCCGACTAAAGCTTCAGGACCTGACAGTATGTCATCGGGTTTCTATCAGAAGCATTGGGAGATTGTCGGCCAAGATGTGTGTGATGGGGTAAGACATGTTCTTTCATTAGGTCATATGCTTAGTCTTTGTAACGTGATTTATAAGATTTGCTCCAAGGTTCTTACTAACAGATTGAAAGTCATTATTCTGGAAATTATTTCACTGTCGCAAAGTGCCTTTATATTGGGAAGGTTAATTTTCGATAATTGTATGGCAGCTTTGGAAATTGCGCACTGCATGCATAGGAAGAATAACGGGTGGAATGGGGCGATGGCACTGAAATTGGATATTAGTAAGTCTTATGATCGCATTGAATGGAGTTTCTTGGTGCAAATTATGAAAACATTGGGTTTTACAGATGAATGGATACACTGGATAATAATGTGTGTTTCGACGGTGTCTTATTCGTTCAAACTGAATGGGGAGCCTCTGGGGCTAGTATATCCAAAGTGGGGAATTCACAAACGTGATTCATTGTCACCGTTCTTTTTTCTTTTATGTGCAGAAGGCTTATCGACTTTATTTGATACGTGGGAAGCACAAGGCCGAATTCAGGGGGTTCAGGTTTGTAAAGGGGCACCAAGTGTTCATCATTTACTATTTGCGAACGATAGTTTTATATTTGCTAGGAGTTCTATTCAGAAGTGTTTGCAGTTGAAGGAATTATTATGTACTTATGAACGGGCCTCTGGGCAAGCGGTCAACCTGTCCAAAAGTAGTGTTGCGTTTAGTAAGAATCTCATGAAAATGGATGTCCAGTTATTAGCCGATTGCCTAGGGATGGAGCCCGTGGAGTACCATGACCGATATCTTGGGCTACCAGTGTTTATCGATAGCTCCAAGAAATATACATTTGCTTATATTAAAGATCGGTTGTGGAAAAAGTTAAATGGTTGGAGTGGATCGTTGCTTAGTAGTGTGGGTAAGGAAATTTTGATAAAGACGGTGGCATAAGCAGTACCATTGTAAATGATGCAGACATTCTTGCTACCAAAATTTTTCTGTGATGAGCTAAACCAAATGGTGGCACAATTTTGGTGGGGAAGGGAAACAGGTAAGCATAGAATACATTGGGTGAAATGGTAGCGGTGGTGTAAACCAAAAAGTGAAGGTGGATTGGGATTTGAGGATTTATATCCGTTCAATCTTGCTTTGCATGCGAAGCAAGGGTGGCGACTATTACAGCAGCCTAATTCTCTTGTTGCATGAATTTTCAAAGCTCGGTATTATCCTACCACAGAGTTTTTGCAGACTCCTGTTAAACCTAATTCTTTCTATTGTTGGTGCAATGTGGCGGCATCTCGGATAATTATTTTTCGAGGTGCGAGATGGAGAAGTGGGTGATGGTCTACGAATTCGCATTTGGGGGGATAGTTGGCTACCATGAGAACATTTTTATTAAGTCCTCAGCCCTCTACCGATAGGGGTGCACCCATTTCTTACGATGAGATCTTTGATGGTAGAGGATGATGGAGTCCGGTGGAACTTGAATTTAGTGCGTAGATGGTTTTTGAATGAGGAAGCGGATTTGATTTTGAGTATCCTTTTGAGCTTATCCCATCCCGTTGATTCTTTGATTTGGGTAAAAGGACAAAAGGGGTTGTTCATAACTAAGAGTCCGTATTTTGTGGCAAGATCGTGCTAGGGAATGGGTGGTGATGAGCCCACAGGATCGATGGTTAATGAGAACACAAAGTTTCTTTGGAAAGCCTTATGGTGAGCCAAAGTTTCGGGGAAAGTGAAAATCTGTGTATGGCATGGGTATATGAATGTGTTGCCTTCCAAAGTGAATCTAAAGAATAGACGGGTGTACTTACGAAGGATATTTGCGGATTTTGTGATCAAGAAGATGAGATAGTAGAACATGCATTATTAACATGTCTAGAGCAGTAGCTGTGTGGTTTAGAAGTCCGTTGGGACTTCGGTCGTTTATTGGAAGTGAAGGTGGGTTTGGCGAGTGACTAGAGCATATGGTACAAAAAGTATCTAAGGAAAGCTTTGAGCTGCTCCTTGTTCTAGTTTGGAGTATTTGGCAGGTACATAATGACTTTATTTGGAATGGTGTTAATGTTTCTTCGTTGGATACCCAAATCAAAGCATAAACATGGTTGGCTGAATTTAAAAAATGGAATGATGTTGTACCACAACACTCATCGGCACGAATACGTCATTGGTAGACTCTGGCTTCTGGGTGGATAAAGTGTAATTTTGATGCAACATGGGATGAAAAAGGGGTCACTTGGAGGTTTTGGACTGGTAGTTAGAGACTCGGAGGGAGGTTTTATGGTGGCTCAGGTGGGCAGGGAGGAAGGCGTGCGATCTGCACTACACGCTAAGGCTGCTGCTGCACGGGCAGAGCGTTGTTCGTGCGCAAATTGGTCACGGAATAGGTCCAGGTGGAAGGGCTGCATTGTTGGTGACTTCAGCAATTCATAATGCAGGTATAGTGTATAGTGGTCATTACGGGCATCTATTTGAGGATACAAGGAGGCTTCTGCAAGAGTTCAGGCATTGGAAAGTTACTTTTGGTTGAAGAGAGACGAATAAGGTAGCTTAGCGCCTTGCAAGGTTTAGTCTAACTATTGATCACCCAGTCTCTTGGTTCAAAGAGCCTCCTGATGTAATTTTTGAATTATTATTGGAGGATAGTACTAGTAGTTAATTTGATGTGGGACACTATTTTTCCATTCGATTGGGTTGAAAGCCCCGACAAGGTTTTTATTGAGGTCCAATGTAAGCACCCTATCGTCGATTTGTAGTATTTCAATCTTCAATGAATATCGTACTTCTTCTAAAAATAAAAATAAACTTAATTAAATATATTTGATGGTTCCAATACCCATAAGACTCTTAGTAAATTTCAATATATTGCATGAGAGCCTTGATTACTACATCATTCTCATCTTCTCTGAAGAAACTCCTCCTCAAGTTTAAATCTTCATTTACTCCGTTGTAATCTTGAAATTGATTTTTGCCTTTCCACATGAATAAATACTTGAAATATTTTTATTCTTGAAATGGTAAATTCACGCTCCATGACAAATCTTGCAATCCAACTGATATCAATCTTCATTTGATTGACTAAAACAACCAAAACTTGAGAAGACTTCCAATTAAAAATATCAAAACCAATAAAATCAATGTATTCATAAATAGTATCTTCCTTCAAAGATTCTCGGGATGAAAACCTTTCCTCTCTTCCACATAAATTTTTGTAAGACGCCCATTCAGCATGGCGTGGGTTAAGCTTTTTCTAAGCACTAAGAAAATGAAGTCCCTCAAGATCGGAGTTCAATACGAATTATGCATCTTCTAATGCCCTTGCAAGACGTTCCATAGTTACCATCGAAGAACGTGCATTGGAGCTTGACGAATCATCATCAACATACTCATCATAAATTTGCAGAGAATTCCAATCTACCAAACTAATCTATTCAACTATTTGATATTCAAACGGATAGAAAATATTACCCATGATCTTCTAATGCAGCAGAAAACCTGCTCTGATGCCACTTGACGCAGTAAAAGTAAGGAAGTCTCGAGGAGATGGGGGATAGATAACCTAGGAATTGCTCAACCAGGGGGGACAAATTCGCTCACGTCTCTACGGGGATAGAACTTGGGAATCACTCAACCAAGGGCAACAGATTCGCTCGATGTTGCTAATCGTGGATTCTTTCAACACGATCAAGCCTAACACTTGATTTAATGAAAGAGAAAATAATTCTCTTCTTAGATTAACTTTAATTCACTAAATTGGCTCTTAAACTTAATTAAATATATTTGATGGTTCCAATACCCATAAGACTCTTAGTAAAGTTCAATACATGCATGAGAGCCTTGATTACTGGATCACAATACTTGAGCACAAATGACATTCTTCATCAACAAAGTGGGGTGGCCGAGAGGAAAAATAGGGATCCACTTGAGAAAACTCGTGCACTTATGATTTACATGAACATTCCAAAAACAATTTTGGTCTCAAGTGTGCTAACTGTAGTATACCTTATCAATTGACTTCCTAGTTGAGTGTTAGAATTCAAATCCCCTTATATATCAAGTAATAAAAAACCGTCCTATTGACTTGTCTCATTTAAAGGGTATTTGGAAGCCCTAAGTTGGAAAAGATTGATAGGTCGAAGAGTGAGATGTTTGAGAGTTGGAAGTTTTGAGGAATATGTGAGAAAAAAGGGAAAAGAAGAAAGGTGTTTCGAACCAAGAGAGAGAGAGAGAGAGAGAGAGAGAGAGAGAGAGAGAGAGAGAGAGAGTGTGTGTGTGTGTGTGTGTGTGTGTGTGTGTGTGTGAAGGAGTGAGTTAGTCTCGGCCAAAAGAAACAAAATCAGAAAATCTCAGACTCACCCCTCAATCTCACTGACAATAAACCTACTTTCTCCCTTCTCTCTCTGTTTGGCTTTTCTTTCACAAAATCAAACACCCATTCCCATCCCTCTCAACTCTCTCCCTTATTTTAGCAATGGCAGAAATGTATTTGGCTAGCTTCCAGCGAAAATTCAGTAAATAAAATCAAATTCCCAATCTAGTAGTAGCTTAGTAAATAAATTAAAAATCTCACAATTGTTACTGTAGCTTATCTACAGTGCCTCAATCCCCCTAGTTTCAGACTAAGTAATGGTTCCCAATTGGAATACCTTAGACTTTATTGTAGTTGTTTAAATAACATTGTGTACACTTGAAGTTTTATACACTTGTTCGAATTTAGAACCACTGTAATTTATTGTTTGAGGTTTATTATAAGAAATTGTAATGTAATTGTTTATGCTCAGTTTCAAAAGTTTGAATTAGTTTCTTTTTGCTCTTAAAAGTGAATCAGAGTATCACCTACTCAGGTCTTGTTCAGGCTAAATCCAAGGTGTGACAGACATGATGGCAATGGTGGTAGAAGTGATGGTAGTGGTTGTGGTGGCGGTGTTAATGGTGGTTTGGGTGTTAGTCTAAATGTAAAGTGCACCAATATTATGAACATGGTGGTTTTGGCTCAACATGGGTTGGAAATTCAAGGGCATGCTTTTACTAATAGAATGTCGGACAAGTGGGTCATAGCCCGAAAGTCAAAAAATTAAGTTTAAAATGTAAGAATCCTTATTGGACTCAACTAATAGTGATAAGGGTGAGTGCACACTAACATCATAAATTAGTTTGAGTTTTGTAAAATGTGGAAAACCATTCCCACAATTGAGGAGTTACATCCACTAAGTGCTTCCAACTGAGCACGTAATGCTTCCACTCATGTACGACTGAAACTGTAGTCAATGGGGTGAATAACCAATTCCCACAATAGATAGAAGTCGAATAAACCTTGCTATATATGTTGGATTCCTTACTCACGGAGAATCACTTCTTCGTTGGGACTATCACCATAATAGTATACAAGTCTCGAGTGAGTAGAAGAATCCTATTTTCAAACTGAGATCATCACTACTACAAGTTAGAGTTTTGATCTAACCATATTGTGTTCTAAGGTTTAATGTTAGTTTCATATATATTTCAAAATTTTGGTATCAGAGCCATCTAACAGGCCTTGGATCCAACATAGATAAACAATATGTATTATAGTTATTAGATTTCCATGTGTAGTTGTAACTTAATAAAGGTGTAGTGATGTTAAAACGCATCAATGTCCATATTTTTCTCAAAGGAAATAATATATGAATTGGCGACAGTTCTAAGTCACACAAGTAGTGTCTTTGTTCAATAAATATTCTTGTCCAAAGACTTGAAATTAATGCATGAAAAGATATCTCTAGCAATGGTGGTTCATACTGCAGTGAATACTTTTGTGATGGGTTTGTTTTCCATTGAGCCACTTAATGGAGGGAACTACAAAAGGTGGACGCAAGACATCGAGATCGTTCTTGGGCTAATGGATTTGGCTCTAAGGGAGGATGAACCATAACCTCTTAATTCAACCACTGAGCAAATATTGAAACATGACAAGTGGGAGAAGGCCAACAGAATGTCATTGATGGTTATGAAGAGGACCATGAGTGAGGTTGTGAGAGGAGGAATCATTGTGTGTGACAAAGCAATGGACTTTATAGAGGCTGTTAGGGTAAAGTTCAGGGAGTTAGAAAAGACTGAGATGGGGAGCTTCATGACCACACTCACATCTCTTAAGTTTGATGGAAACAAGAGTGTCAGAGAGCACATTTTCAAACTGGTTGAGACCGCTGCAAAACTCAAAGACTTGGAGGTGCCTGTGGATGATGCTTTTGTAGTTCATATGGCACTTACTTCACTACCAAGCAGTTTTGATTAGTTGAAGATCTCCTATAACACTCAAAAGGAAAAGTGGACCTTGGATGAGCTCATATCCATTTGTGCCCAGGAAGAAGAAATGATGAAGATGTATAGGACTGTCAACCATATCAACTTCATTCAAGATTACAAAGGTAAGTAGCAAGCATATAAGTCTGGTAAAGACTTCTAAGCCGCTGCATTCTTATGGTAATGCAATTACTGCCTCCTCCTTTAAGGGACTTGAGATGCTTAGAGATAATTTAGACAATGTCAAATGTTATTTTTGCAAAAGATATGGGCATTTGAAGAAAGATTGTGACAAACGCAAGAATTGGAAAATGAAGAAAGGTATTTCTTTTATTGAAATCTTTGTGTGCTTTGAGACTAATCTTGTAGAAGTCCCTCCAAACTTTTAGTGGTTTGACACTGGGTATTCGATGCATATCACCAATTCCTTGTAGGGATTCACAAGAGGAATCACAACAACAACAAAAATGAAGTCTTTCAAGTCTACATGGGCAATGGGAATAAAGTAGCAATGGAATATATAGACAATCTAAAGTTGAAGCTGTCAAGTGGTCATGTTTTAGAACTTTTTTATGTACTCTGTGTATCTTCACTAAGGAGGAATTTAATTTATGCATCCAAACTTGTAAAATCTGGTTATACTTTCATTGTTGATGATGAATGCATAAGAATTTCCTTGAAAAAATAATCCAAATAATGTTCTTGGAATTTGCTTTTTGGTGAATGACTTATGGCAGTTATTGTGTTCAATTTTCTTAAACTCAAATTGTTTGAATGTTGAGTTGTGTTTATCAAGCAAAAGGTTGCACACAAGTGAATCTTCATCAATGTTGTGGCATAAAAAGGCTAGGTCACATTTCTAGGGAAAGAATTGAAAGATTAATGAACGATGAAATTTTGCTGGTTTTGGATTTAAGAGACTTGAGTAATTGCATTGATTGTTGTAAGGGTAAAATGACAGAGTTAAAGACGAAGGGTTCGATTAGGAGTAAAAAACTTTTGGAAGTGATTCACGCAGATGTGTACGAACCGTTTCCAGTTAAAACTCTCTATGGGAATGTTTACTTTGTCTATTTTATAGATGATTTCTCAAGGTTCACTTATCTCTATTAAATTAAGGATAAATCTTCAGATTGTTTTAAAATATTTAAAATGAAGTACATAACCAATTGGATTTGTCCATTAAAGTATTAAGGTCAGATAGGGGATAAGAATATTATGGTAGGTACAAAGAGATTGGTCAGGCGAAACTTCCTTTGGCGATTTATTTGGAGCAGTGTGGAATTCAAGTTTAGTATACATCATAAGCACACCATAACAAAATGGTGTTGTTGAATGAAAGAACAGAACATTGATAGAGATGGTGAGGAGCATGATGTGTTGCACAAAGTTGCCACAAAGTCTTTGGGGTGAAGTCTTGCAATTGGTGAGTTATATATTGAACAAGGTTCCAACGAAGTCGGTGTGTAAAACCCCTTATGAGTTGTGGATTGGTCGTAAGCCAAGTCTCAATCACCTTTGAGTTTGGGGTTGTCAAGCAGAAGCAAGGGTATATAATTCTAAAGAGAAGAAACTTGACTCAAGAACAATATCTTGTTATTTTGTAGGGTTTTCTGCGAAGACAAAGGGGTACAGGTTTTACTCCTCATATTTTCCCATGAAAATATTTGAAACTGGCGTTGCCAAATTTATTGAAGAGGGTGAAACTTCATTGGACTCTCACATGGAGTCTAGTTTTAATTTCAAAGAGAGGTGATATTTTGCCTGACAACATTGAAGGGATGGAGACCACAGGGATTAACAATGAAGCTATTAATGAAATTCAACAACAAATTGAATTTCAAATTTATGGTTTTAGGGCTAGTTTAGGGTTGCTGTGTTGTGAAAAAAAAAACGATATTTTCAAAAGTAGGGGTTAAGCTGTTTCTGCTTTCTGCTGTTTTGGATCCATAATTTTGCAAAAACATTTTTTTTCTTATTTACCAAACAAAATTTTAGCCCCAGCATAGTGGAGACCTCAGTGCAGCCAAAGATAGGGACCTCATCACAACCTTCCAATGAGTTACTTGAGCAGCAAGAAACAGTGACAAGTTTTCCTGAAGCAATGGGAACTCATGAGTCAAGTCAATGGAAGGAGGCAATGATTGATGAACTAAAATCCATGCAAATGAATAATGTGTGGACTTTGGTTGAAGCATCGTTGGATAGCAAAGCAATTGGTTGTAAATGAGTCTTTAAAACCGAAAGGAATTCAAGTGGAGAAGTAGAAAGGTATAAGGCGAGGTTTGTAGCCAAGGGAGTCACTCAAACTAAAGGAATTGACTACATAGTAATCTTCTTTCTAGATTCAACTAAAGACAGCTTGAGGGTAATTCTTTCAATATTGGTTGCTCATTATAAAATTGAACTCCATCAAATGGATGTCAAGACGACATTCCTTAATGGAGAGTTGGATGAAGAGATTTACATTCAACAGCCACCAGGGTTTGTAAAGGCATGAGAAGAAAGCATGGTTTGCAAGTTTTTAAGTCTATACATGGTTTAAAGCAAGCATCAAGGCAGTGATTCATGAAATTTGATAAAAAAGTGACGACATTAAGGTTCAATGAAAACAAAATTGGCGACTGCATATATCTTAAGGTATGTGGTTCGAGATTTGTTTTTCTTATCCTATATGTGGATGACATACGTTTAGCCAACAATTGTATGAATATGTTGTAAGAAACAAAAAGGGTTGTTATCGAAAATCTTCGAGATGAAGGATATGGGTAATGCTTCATTTGTCTTAGGTATTGAGATAGTGGGAAACATATCAAAGGGCCTATTGGGGCTCTCTCAAAGGGCTTATATTGAGAAAGTGTTGCAACGGATCAATATGCAGAATTGTTCACTTGGAGAAGTTCCAATGGGTAAAGGAGACAGACTCAACAAATCTTAATGTCCAAGAAATGAAATTGAGAAACAAAGGATGTCTACCAAGCCTTATACCTCTCTTGTAGGCAACCTCATGTATACGCAAGTATGCACTAGACCTGATTTGGCCTATGTAATAAGTGTGCTTGGTAGATACCAAGCGAATCCAGGAAAACAACATTGGGTAGCGGCAAAGAAATTCTTGAGGTACTTACAAAGAACCAAGGGTTTTATGTTGGTATACAAGAAAGTTGAAAACCTAAAGTTGGTAGGGTATACAAACTTAGACTTTGCAGGGTGCACAGATGACAAAAGGTCCATGAGTGGTTATGTATTTTCTCTAGGAGATACTGCAATATCCTGGAGAAGTGAGCAAGTTCAACCATGGAATTTGAGTTCATTTCCTTGTTGAAGCAACAAAGAAAGGGATGTGGTTGAAGAATCTTATCACTTTCATGAGAATGGTTGATACCGTTGTGAGACCATTGACAGTATATGGTGATAATAAGGTAGTTGTGTTCTTTTCTAAGAACAACAAGAAGTCTGAAGCAACTCGTTTATTGGATGTTAAGTATTTATTTGTAAAGGAACATGTGAAGAAAGGTGAGATGCTGGTTGAACACATACACTAAAAGGATGATTGCTGATCCCTTGACAAAACCTTTAGCAGTAAGAGTGTTTAAAGATCATGTGTCGAGCATGGGTGTTCATGAAAGCTTCGATTCTGCTGAATTGTGGGAGTTATGCATTTCACTACATAAACTATGATTATGCACTGATCACATTGCATGTTTATAAGTTATTGTTTCTTTCATGTTGAATGTTGAATTGTTATTTTGATTCATGACTCAAAGTTGTTTAAAGTACTTAATGTGAAAAATGTTTGCTCCAAAAAACACATTGCATTAGTTTGATTTGTGCAGGGAGCTTGACATGGACATGAGGTTCATATATTTGAGATGAAAGAGTCTCGTTTAAATGCACTGAATAAAAGTGTGACAATTAGAGTGGGAGGTCATACATGGATTGTATGATGGAAATGTGCCCTAAAACCAATCATATGATGATACTTTACGAACATTTCACATGTTAAACTAATCTAGTTTAATATCAAGGGCAAAGATTATTGTTTTAAGTCATCTCATATAAATGTTATATGCTTAAACGATAAGTCCAAGGAATATGTAATTAGGAGAATGTAATTTAAACAAGTTAGATTCATGAGACCATTCTCTTTCGTATACATATCCTAAACGTTCTTGATCATAGGATTGCCAATTGGGCATTGACAGTCCGTTAAGATAAGTACGTGCTGTGTCTTCTGTCAGGGAGAGTGACTGGTCTCGAGTCATTGGTGTGATTGACACCAAGACAAGCATGTAGGTGCTCAATAGTGAATGAGTTCACTGAACACGATCAACGAGGAGTTCTCATACTCATGTCACATGAGAACTCATGGTTAGGATAATGCAAAGTAGTCCTTTGACCTGAGGCATCATAGTTGTTTTGTGGTTATGTCCTTGATCTTTAACTATGTCAAAGTCACTCTGTCAGAGGGTGTCCACGGCATAGTTGGGGTTAAGCCACTTAGGCATGGAGGCAAGTGAATGCGCAACAAGGGATCTCTAACCTTCAAACCATTTGAGGGAGAATACTCTATGATATGATTAAGAATCTCTGGCTAGAGTATGAATGAGATTTAGGAAGTCGTTCCAAATCACATTCAAGGTAATCATATAAGTAAATGAATCACATTGGATAGTAGACATGATTAAACTATCAAACTAAACAATGTGGTCAAGAGTATTGTATTAGAGAAAGACCGTATTGCATTGTAATCCTAAACTGAATAGGTTCTCCACCTCTTCTGTTTAGCTTGGGTAACCATGACATACTGCTAGGTGTCACTCATTGTTTGTGGAAGCCCTAAACGTGTATAATCATTAAAGGGAGAATTGAAAGTAAGTTTCAATTCACAATCGATCGTTAAGAGTAACAATCGCCCACTGCCTCGCTAAAAGGAACCTAATGGATCGTACACCGAGTAAGGTAGAGATTGAAGAAACAACGGAGATGAGTAAGGATAATTAAATGGTTATTTATGGCAAGGATTAATTAATATGTTAATTAATTAAACGAATAAAGTTCGTTAAAAGACCACGGGTTAGTTTTGGGCCTCAAGGTCCAATGGGCTTCGAACGTCAAGCCCATTGATTTAAGTTGTATGACAACTTAATGACTAATAATTCACAAAGGCCCAAAAAGCCCAATAAAACCCTATGGCCAGCCATAATGATAGTGGAGTGGGTTTTGGACTTATTACAAGTTTGCCACTCCAATGAAGGTAGGTATAAATATGACTTTATAGCTATTTCTTCATTAGGATTTCTTTTGGAGAAAATTGGAGAGAACATGTCTCTCCCTTTCTCTCTAAGAGGCCGGCCCCCTTGGAGGAGATTAGCTGGCAATCTCTCATCCTCCAAGGTCACTCCTCTCTTCTAGAAGTCTCTCCTTGGTGTGGAAAAATTAGAGGTTCTCTATTTTGAGAACTTGGAGAATTTTTCTACCATCCTCCTCCAAGAAATCGATGGATCTAAGAAGCAAGGAATGAAGGCCCTCTCCTTGGGTGATTAGCCTTTGCTTATGCAAAGAGGAATCAACAAAGGTATAATATTTCTCAACTCACTTTGTTCTTGAGTTGAGTCATGGTTCACCTAACTATTAGGCTTTGAATTTCATGGGTAATGTTTTGTTTTTGAGTGCATACAAGCATGATTCCGCCTTTAATTGTTAATTGCATGCTATAGATGTTGCTTAAATGAACATGTTTTTCACAAAATTTCCTTCATTGTACATATGTGTTAATATCATTGATATCATACAACAATTCTTTAGACACTATGATTCCAGGGTGCATGCAATAGCTTTATATGCATTGTTTTCTTGAGTTCATGTTTTAGACGGTTGTTGGTAGATATGTATAGAATATGGATTGCGTGAAATTCAAGATGATTGTAAAGAATGGTTTATGGTTAATGAGTTGATTCAAAACAACACTGTTAGTTAACGTCCAAGTGGGAGAATGTAAGAATCCTTATTAGACTCAACTAATAGTGATAAGGGTGAGTCAGCATGCTAACATCATAAATCAGCTTGAGTTTTGTAAAACGTGGAAAACCATATCTTCTAATTGAAGAGTTACATCCACTAAGTGTTTCTAACTGAAGCACATAATACTTCCACTCATCCACAATTGAAAGTTTAGGCAATGGTGTCAATAACCAACTCCCACGATAAATGGAAGTTGAATAAACCTTGCTATATAAGTGGGATTCCCTACTCACAGAGAATCACTTCTTTGTTTGGGACTATCACCATAAGAGTATACAGGTCTTGAGTGAGTAGAAGAATCCTATTTTCAAACTGAGATCATGACTACTGCAGGTTAGAGTTCTTTGATATAACCATATTGTGTTTTAGGGTTTAATGTTAGTTTCATATATATTTCCAACATAAAGTGAACCCAATCTAACCCATCATGGTTGGGTTGGATAGGTAGATCGGGTTGTCTAAAGAATTGCCCCGCCTAGTGTTTATGCATCTGAAAAATGAAAAATAATTTCAAAATGTTACAAAACGCGCCCTTGGTGTTTGGGATAGTGGAGATGGAGGCAAGAAAACATCAATGATTCCTTGAATAACCCAACTCAATTAACCACTCCTAGTCCTAGTTAGATCGCAAAATTATACTTAACACAAAATTTCAGTGTTAAAGTTTGAATCTTATCAGATCGTGCTGATAACCAATACACTTATTGACAAAACGGGTCGTGTATGTCCAACACGACCAGAAACCTAACATGTTTGTCAAGTTTACCCTTAATAACAAATGGGTCAACAAAATCAGAGTACATATAACCACTTAGTACTACAATCTAGTCACTTGTGAGTGAGAGGTGTTAGGTTTGTTTCTCGCCAAAGGTGAATTTGAACCACATTATTATGGCTAGTCCGGTCTGAGGTTTAGCCACTCCCTTAATTGTTTGTTAAAAAAAAAAAATTAGAGGACATTTTGGTAGGGGTTTTGTCAAAAAACTGAAAACAAAAAAAAAAAGGGATTGGACACAGAACCGAAACCGAAAACCGAAAAAAACCAAATTGAAAAAGGGAAAACAAAACCAAACTTTATTGGTTCGGTTTCAGTTTTGAAGGATTGGAAACCAAACCAAACCGAATCCCTTTAGGGTGCGTTTGTTGCACCAGACTATCTCAGACTGGACTAGCTTCAAGGATTAAGTTGGACTGGTTTAGTGAAGCGTTTGGTACAGTATTAGACTAAGAAACAAGATAATTAACAAACTCAAATATTATATTATTTAATCTATATATTACTATATTTTACTAATAATTTATTATTTTATTTATTTCTAGAATCATCTCACTCTAATGGCCATCATTTTTATTTTCTTTTTTTACTAGCATCTCTCTTTAATGTATTCCTCTTTCCCCTACCACTCTCCCTCCCCTCTCCCTCTTTTTATCCGGTTTCACCATTTTCTAGAATTTCCTTACTCTCTCCGTATACCTTTCCTTATTTTCCCCGCCCATCTCCCTCCCCTCTCCCCTAACCTCTCCCTATTTTCCTTATGTAGAGGATTTGTGCATAGGATTTATCAGAGCTCTCCACCCAGCGCCTCCTCTGATTTTTTCAAAAAATCTCAGGATTTTTTGTGATTTTGTGTTTTTGTTTTGAATTTGTTTGGGGGATTCGTCCACATGTGCTTTTGGGGGTTTTGCATTTTTTGTTTCAAATTTTAGGTGTTGGATTTTGAGATTTAGGCAGTGGATGACGGGTGGGTTTTAGATAGAGAAAATTAGAATGCCCTACAATTTTTCTATAGTTTTTAGATTGAACAATCATCCTTTTTAAAGATTTGATTAAGGTGCTTTGACCAATTGTCACCTCAATAACTTTCTATTTATTTAATTTCCACATCATTAATTTAAATGCATTTATATAGAGGCATAAGGTAGCTTAGCAACTAATTGCCTATAATATAAGAATTTAATTTCGTCAATCCCCTTCTACGCATTAAATGACATTTTATTAATAAATTAAAATAAAAAATTAATTAACTAATTCCTTATTTTCACATTATCAATATTAAAAAAACAGTTCTATTTCTATTAAAATCGTCTGAATAAAAAGTCTTCAATACATTCGTTCAAAAAAAAAAAAGTCTTCAATGTTGTAGGCATAATTTACTGAACAATTATAGAGGCCTTAGAGAGAGGGGTGCGGCAATAGGTAGAGAGAATGAGAGAGATGTGTAATTGTGGGGTGTGTTCTATTCCACCCGATTGTGCCTTTATTTATAGTAGTAGGATAGGTAAAAACCTTTCCCTTTAGGATTACAACATTTAATAGGTAATCAACCCCTAATATGAATATAAGAGATATTCCAAGATATACTAGGATTTACACAATCACATTCCTAATCTAATAGGATTGCAACACTCCCCTTTAAGTGTGTAAATACTCAAGTAAATAGCGCATCAGGTCTTCAGTGATGAAGGAAGTATAGTTGATGAAGTCATCGGCATATTGAGCGAATGCGAGTCTCAAATCAACGGAAGAATGCATAAAAAGTAAAACTCACAAAACCTCGCTATGGTAAAACCCAAGGTGGAAGAAAAACCCATAGTCTAAGGAGAAAAGTGAAAAGTTGCATTAAGTCAAAACTATAAGTCTTTTGGACGTAAGTAGAAGAGCTCACAAGGGTATGATCAGCCCAGGATGGGTGGCTTGTTAAAACCTAGTTAGGTAGCAAAAACCCAGTGAGAAAAATGCTCCTAATTGTAGGGAAAAAGAGTACATTAAGATCAAGTGAGTATACTTCTGGATACTCCCCCTGAGTTTGACATAACTTTCAAATGAGAACTACAAGCATTGCATAAGAATAGTCAGGCATACCAATTCCTCGAACAAGCTTCTGGAAGGTTGACTACGGTAGTGACATCGTATAGAGGTTGGCAAGGTTGTCTAGGATCGGCTTGCATGACTTCAATCTCTTGATGCTTTGCTGATGTAGATGTAGATGCAATATGTCTTGGTGTTGACTCCGTTGATGTATCATGGCTTGGTTGGGTTGATATATACAGCATAATCTTCATGGATCGTTGTTGGGACTCAACGATAGATGAAAACATAGCAAGTACTTCGAAATTGCTCAACAAGAACTCTTAACCATGTTTTACTTGTGGCGTAGTGAAGTGAGATGAGTTTTGGAACGATTTGAAGATTTTGCAACTAAGGTCATATCATGGACCTCCAAGATATTGCGATATCCCTAACGGTAAAGACAAAACCATTTGGGATTTTGCCTTGTATGAGTTTCATAAGTAACCTGCGTCAGGATAACAAACAAGGCAAGTATCATTCTGAGGATCAGGGGGTTGGTTCCGCTCGAGATGCGTTAGGATTTGCCCATGTAGTACCTTCAGGGTACGTCTTTAATACCAATTCAGTGTATGCGTGTAGGCGTGGTGCTGCATCTTCACCAAGATCAACAACGAAGGAGATGCCCTATCTAAATACAATGAGCTAAGTACAATGAAGCGCAAAGTTGAACTTAGATATGAAATTTCGGATTCCATAACCTCTTCAAGGGTCTCATTTGCATATAACGTATGGACGATCAAAGGTATACTCAAAGGTGACACATTCAGGGTGTAGTTCGACTGATAGACCAAAATACCGTCATAACAATGCTTCAACTTCGGGTTAAGGCATAAACGAGTTTTCCCAAGATCTTTCATCTCAAATTCCATCTTCAGGTGTGAGGCAGTTTTCTCAAGCTCTTCCGGAGTCTTAGTGAGATTCGTGTTAACAACATAAATTGTAACTCTAGCAATTTGGAATAAGGCTTTATCATTTAACACGCAAGGGCATAATTCATATCCCTGACTGATCAAATAATCACTTAGATGGGTATACCACATCCGTCGGATTGTATGTGAACGCCTCAAACAAGTTAAGAGGGTGTTCCGTGGTTTTGGAACAATTTGAACCAATCCATGTAATTCTTCGAGAACTTACATGTAAATCTCTGTATATATATCCCTATGGAGAAAACACTAACCACATTTCATAATGTTGCTATCAATCACAGGACGTTTGAGAGAAACCTTGCGCCATAAGGCGTGCATTATATTGCACTATTTCATTCATCTCATAATGCTTCATTTCCCATTTGTAACATAAAAGGGTTACCTTGGGCAGTGTAGGAACGATAGGTCTAAACACACTTTGGTAAGGAATTTGACTTGGATTGTAACTTTAGTTATCCAATCAGTTCTACGTTGTCACTTAATCAACGGAACACAGTTCGATATCGTCGCTTTTCATTTATGTCGGTAGCTACCATATAAGTGAAAACATCATCAATGATAATTTTATTTCAATTCCATTTTCTCATCCAAACTAGTATACTAGACCAAGAACTTTTAAGACTCGGGAGAAATTCAGATTAATCTCATGAGATGGAAATGATTTGAGACAGCGATCAAGTTTAGATTCATTGTTGTGCCGTATCTTCCTCTTCTAGGGAAGTGAATCCTACGAACTGAATGATTGTATCGTGCTCTAGGCCAACAAATTGATTGGTTATCTGCCGGTGTACCGGACCGTCCAATATGGGCGTCCAAACCCTCCAACAGGGGCGGCACACCCTCCAGGGATGTTGACTCGACGTCCGTTAAGTACATATATCCTTGCATGTATGTTTGCAGCTAGTATATGATCTCATCACTTTAGCTAGATCAGAGGAATACGTCTGGAGCAACATTATGAAAACTAGAATTCATCGCACTTGTTTATCACACTTGTGCGGTATGAGGATCGAGATGAGGCATAATGGGCAACGTCCATGCAAATTCGAGCCATTCTACCAGAATGTTGACGTTCTTTTCTCCTCCTAACGGCGGGAAGACTGTCTCATTAAAGTGACAACCCGTAAATGAGCGATAAAGAGATTGCATGCAAGGGCTCGAAGAGAGCTAGTGTGAAGGAGAATCATGATCGACAAAAGATACACATTCTTTTTTGAGGATCCATGGTGGTACGTTGCGGCGGTGCAACTTGGCACATGGAATGCACACCCAAATGCGTAAATACAAAAATCGTCAGGTTCGTACCCAGTAACCAACTGTAACGTCATATAGGTTGGGTGGTAATGGGCCTCAATATGGACCAACATAGCTGCGTACAAGGTTGCATAGCCCTAGGCAGAAATCGAAAACTTGGTACGTTTACCAAAATTTAAGCGATCATTTAAATTGCGCTTTATGATCACCAGGCGAGGCTATTAGAGGTGAACATGGGAATTTGATGTTCAATTATAAACCCAAAATACATGCAATACTTTATCGAAAATCATCGATGTAAACTCTCCGGCATTATCCAGTCTCCTGGACTTTAAGGGATAAGTAGGGTGATGAACCCTTAATCGGCCAAAAGGTTTAGCAGCAATGTGTGTGGACAAACATGTGACCAGTTTGTCGATTCATAAACCAGAACCATAAGTATTTATATGGTCCGCATTTTGGTTAGATTAGTCCACATATATTCCCTTGAATCCACTATGAAAAAGTGGTGATTTCATATCTTTGAGATGGATGATATAGAAAATCGATTTCCCTAATGAGCAGGCTTGGCAAAGTGTGATTGTAGGCACAAGATCCTTACTTCGGGTAAAGGGATGCGTCGTAGCATCATTGTTCGACCTAAGTGTCCTAAATAGTCGTACTAAAACAAGTACACAGCTCAATCACCCAGCTCTAAGCTGGCCACATGTGGTGTGTTTCTAGTTGGGAGACAACCCATTGGCCCCAAATCAAAGCTTTAGGCTTATTTTTGGAGGTGGTGCAAAGATATTTCACTCTATTTTCTGTAGTGGTTTCATTTATGATCATTGTCATCTCGAATATCCTTAAAAACTCAACGTCAGGGAGAATTTAAGGTCCCTTAAATGGTGATTCAGTACCATTCATACAACGAGGAGCGTGCCAATGCTCTTAATCAGGTTGGATAGACCTGAAGTCGTTGTTAGAGATATGATTTAAGTGTAAAGTTAGTGTGCGTAGTACGCATTCATCCAGACAACGAACTTTCCCACACTCCTACCTAATCACGTGTTTAATTGAATTAGTCACATGTATTAAGAAATATGATTCAATTAACTCATATTCGAGGACATTAACAATAAGATTATCCATAAGAAAAACATACACCAAACGTGAATCCAAGAACATGGAAAAATGTTCACAAAGTAAATGGTTTACTAAGGGGATTCGGCCAACAACGCCAAACATGTCAAAATTTTGTTATTCCAACGGTGTTTGGTGGAGGAAAATTAGTTTCACGTCTTGACTACTAGAATGGTGCTTCCTTAACAACATTGGTAGGGGCACGAACAGGTGCATAACCAATGGTCGATTCCATCGAGATAGAAATAGATTCTGCAGAGTTAAGGTTCGGGAATATTTTCCCTTATTCTTGAAGTTTTAGGTCTTAGGTACCAAGGGTCATGCTTCAGGCATGATGTCATACCTTGGCAGGCCCTGATTCTACCATATGTTGTAAAAAGAAACTTAAAATTGGATTGTGAGAGAATTTGCCATTTAGTGTATCCCTGCTGAAGCAGTGCATCACCATTTAGTAGGCTTTGACCGAACTAAGTCCCAGTCGAACTGAGTCCATACCGTTCTCTCACATTTGTGGTAGTAATCAGATTCGAGAATTTGGTAAACTTCTGCTATCTACATTGCTGCTTTAGGGGTGAGTTAGAAATAAGGAAGGACGAGAAAAGTATTCTCTAGTCAAAATTTGATTGGATTTATAAACTTCAGAATTGTACTCATTCATGGACATAATCATGGTGTGCTTTAAGCAATGTATTTCCATTTGTAATGCTTTGGGCAAAAGTCTTCAAATGAAGATCATGGTGGAGGCTTATTTAGCTCTTCCTTGCCATTGTTGGCTTCAATAGTTTCTCAGCTTCTTGATAGTCAAGTGGAGATTTCACGTCTTGTACCCCACATAAAGTGGCTTCTATTAGAAACATCCAAATCAGGAAAATCGAACTTGTGACGGTTCGACAATCCACTGAATTGGAGGGAACAAGATTGTGATTGGTGATATGGGAATGAATCATTCATAAGCATCAAAGTTAGAACATTCGAGTTCTAAGACATGGTTGTCATGAAAAAACGTCGGGTTTTCATGGGTGTATTGTTTTATGAAATCTTCGGGTTTCAAAGGCACTAGATTTGAAACTACATGTTCAATTTAGTTTATGAACGTTTAGTTCATAAAAGAGAGGTTTCTGCAAGAACACAGAATGCAATATACAACTAAGTGTAATGGATTTGAGGTTCTTCGGGAACTCAAGTGTGAGTACTTTGGGACTACGAAAGTAAGTCAACGGTTCAAAGTATAAAAATAAATTATTGAATTGTTAATGTCCAAAAGTGACTTTCAGGTCAATAATTTTGGATTCATTATTAGATTAATGGACTGAAGGTCACTTTTAATTAATTAAATAGATCAGGACCATTCGGGGTCGATCGTAGAAGCAAAAATAATAATAACATTCAGGTTAAAATTATTTAAAATGCTAAATAATAGTGTTGGGTCGAAAATACCATAGCCCAAAAGATAGGGTTGGGTGCCATAAGCCAAAAGAGGGGCTCGGGTTGGGTATGGCTGCAAAAGCAGCCCACGGAATGGTCTTCAGGCCATAGGCCGAGAGCATGGAGCCCAGTAGCAGTAGCTGCTAGCTCTTTGGGCTAAATGAGGGGCATGAATCAGGCCCGATGAAATGCTGGCCTGCGGGTTGGGTCCGAGGCAACTTAAGCCCAGCAGGTCAAGACTGGGGGGAAGCCCAGTGAGTTCACGGGCCAAGGGACACACGACAATGGGCCAAAATCTGCTGGTTTTGCAATTAGGGACTGCAGGTCCTATAAACAGAGATAGGCCGAAAGGCCTAGTACGGATTAACGCAACAGAGCCCTAGGGCTGCTGCCGTGAGGGGTCCAAGGTATCCGCGGTGGTGGTGCCGCAAGTACCCATATTTTTTCGACAAAATTAGGGTTTGAAAACCCTAAATTTCTTCTAATTTATTTTATATAATTTGACTAACAAATTCCACATAGCAAATATAATTGCGTAGTGCATGAAACAAATATATATATTGACAAATATATGAACATATACAATATATATATATATATATATATCGGAAGGAAAATATAAACATAGGGGGGTTCATGCATCATGGGGAATGTTTTCATGCTTCAAGTCATTTCAAATATCTTACTTTATTTTAAGTCTATCTGATTGGCAGAAAACAACAAAAGCCTTTGAACTTGTAGAAGATCCTTCTCATAAAGCCGGAATTGCATCTCCAATGCGTTGTATCACGTTCAACACAAAAAAAATTAAATTGAATCAATAGCATGTAGATCAATTCAATAAAATAAGAATTAATCATAAAAAAGAATGATTAAAACGTAATACTCCCTTGATTGAAAATCAAACTCTCATTAGCACAGCGTCAAGACCGTGCTGATAACGTGTTGTAGGCATAATTTACTGAACGATTATAGACGCCTTAGAGAGAGGGGTGCGACAATAGGTAGAGAGAATGAGAGAGATGTGTAATTGTGGGGTGTGTTCTATTCCACCCCATTGTGCCTTTATTTATAGTAGTAGGATAGATAAAAACCTTTCCCTTTAGGATTACAACATTTAATTGGTAATCAACTCCTAATATGAATATAAGAGATATTCCAAGATATACTAAGATTTACACGATCACATTCCTAATCTAATAGGACTGCAACATTCAATACATTTTTTTTCCCAACAAAACTACATTAACTTATTAAATTTCACGTATAGATATATAAAACTTATGGTACATTTGAGAACAAAAGTATCAATTTTTTGTACGTTTAGATTTTAAATGTACCGAGAAACCAAATGTACCAAAAATTTAAATGCCTCATAAAACCAAATGTACCCATGGTTATGTATCCCATTTGGTACGTTTAGATTTCAAATGTACTGAGAAACCAAATGTACCATAAAACCAAATGTGTCCATTGTCAGATAACCCTTTTGGTATGTTTAGATTCCAAATGTACCAAAAAACCAAATGCACAAAAAAAATCCCAAATGTACCACAAAACCAAATGCACAAGAAAATCCCAAATGTACCACAAAACCAAATGTTTCTATCAGATAACCCTTCTAGTACATTTACATTCCAAATGTACCGAGAAATACAAAAAATCAAATCCAATATAAAACTAAATGTGTCCATATTATAGGTAACTAGACGTAGATATATAATCAAACAAATCTTTATTATGTGCTGGGTCTTTTCAAATAATCAAATCTGATAGTTTTTTTATTATTATAAATATTCTACTATATTCACAAAAAAAAAAAATTTATAACATACAATAAAAAAAAATGCATAGAGATGGATAATATATGCAAGGATATGAGGATAATAGGTAAAGAAAAAAAAAAAGAAAACAAACTGTCCAGGAGAAGTCGTGAAACACTAAAATTCTAAACAAAAGTGAACCTATGTGAAAAGCTGAAATTAATAACCAAAATTTTAGGAAAATGTTTGATCAAATTTTTAAAAGGAGTGTATGTTTAGTCTAAAAAATTAAAAATTGAGATGCCTATATCAAAACGCCCCTTTTAGATATGGGCATGGGTAAGGGAGTAGGAGTTGCAGACAATGTTGGAGACGAGATTAGCAATCCCATGCTTTATGGGGGGTCTCAATAGGATGACCTAGCAAAGCACTTAGTCGGAACGAGTCCGACTTAATCTCATTTAAATTTAGTCTAGCTTGCACCAAACAAGGGATTAGTAGTCTTAGCAAAGTAATCTAGTCCAATGAACTTTAACGAGGGCAAACAAACACTCCCTTACACTTTATAAATGTGCCTATAATGTTTCTTTTGTGAACTTTTGTTGCCAAGTTTGAAAATAAGTCTGGGGCTTTTTCAAGGAGCATACTTGGTTCAATTAGGTAAAGTTTGGTACGTGGGACGGGACGGAACAGAGTGGGACGAGGCGTTCCGTCCCACGTTTGGTGCGCCTAAAACGGGTGGAACGCGCTGTTCCACGAGACGAATTTTGGGTGAATTTTCGTTCCGTCTCACCCCCTGGAACGCCTCGTTCCACATCCGTGGAACACAAAATTATAACCTCTCTGTCTCCTTCTTCTTCCTCCTTGTTTCCATCCAAGGGCATCTTTGCTCCCTCTCCGTTCCGTCCCGTCCTATCCCGTCCCATTCCGTTTCGTCCCGTCCCGTCTGCATACCAAACGATACCTTAGGGAAGTTATTTCATTGGTTATAGAGTAAAGTTTTGGAAGGCAACTTCTAAGAAGCCAATTTATATTGAGTATGCAAATGATGTACTTGAGTCTGTTTTGGAACTTGAAAGAGCTTCTCTATTTTTCTACATTCAAAATAGATATGGTGATCATTTTTTTTTTTGCAATTGAGGTTTTTGATAGAATAAGATTGGTTTATATGATCTTGTACCTTCCCACTTTTCCCATTTTTTTTTATTATTAGTCTACTAATACAAGTCTCTTTTCTGAATTTCATATTAAAAAAAAAAGGTTTACAAAATTAAAAAAAATGGGAAACTGAACCATAAAAAACTAAACCAAGAAAAAAATTGAACCAAAAAAAAAATTGAATTGAATAAAAAATTTCAGTTCGGTTTTGATTATGGTAAAAAACCGAATCGAATAAAACCAAAAGCACCCCTACATTTTGGAAAGAAAAAAAAAGTGGAGACATAATCGTAATAATGATGCCCCTCGGGACCAAAGAATATAACTTAATTAGGGTTTCACCCACACATATAAAGGGCAATGATAAACCCCCGCTTCTCCTGTCTCTTCCGTAAACCCTAAATCCCCAATCTGAGCAGCTGAATCAAAATCTCGGAGATGGCGACGGTTCCAGGGCAACTGATATGGGAGATAGTGAAGAAGAACAACTCTTTTATGGTGAAGGAGTTCGGGAGGAGTCACGCCGGCGTGCGGTTCACCAAGGAGCCCAACAACCTCCTCAATCTCCACTCCTACAAGCACTCTGGTACATTTCACTGCATCCCCTTCCATTTATTTTCTGTTAGGTTCCGAGAAAATATTGGGTTTTTTTGGTTTTTAATTGAGAGATGGTTTGAATTAGGGTTGGCAAACAAGAAAACCGTGACCATTCAGGGTGTGGGCAAAGATCAATCTGTGCTGCTGGCGACAACTAAGACCAAGAAGCAGAACAAGCCCGCTGCTCTGTTGCATAAGTCTGTGATGAAGCAGGAGTTTCGCAGGATGGCCAAGGCGGTTGCGAATCAGGTAAATAAACGTTCTGAAATTTGCCCTGCTGAGTGATTGTTTACTAAGACCAGGATTGCCAGTTTATTATGCAGTGATAAGCCTTGAAATGCTTGAAGTGTCATTTCTAATAGATTTTTGAAATTAAATGAAATGCACTTCGTTATGTTCGCTTCTGAGCATGCATTGTGTTTTTTTATTAGATCGAATTTGTTATGTTAAAATCTTATAGGTTTATGCTGCAGTGATGAGCCTTAGATGTTAGAAGGATCGTTCATACATTTCTGTGGTTGGAATTTGTTCCCACAGTTCGTTCAATAAAATACACTTGTTATGCTTGGCAGGCATTGTGTTTTAATTAGGTTGGATTCACTATGTTAATCTTTTCTATATATATGTAGGCAAGTTTTATGCTTTTATGTGAAAATTTTGAGATGCGTTTTCTCAAAGATCTGAATGATTAGTTTTCTAACAAGATACTTGTAGTTTTAAGCTTCCGTGATAATAACATGTTAGAGGGATCATTTATGGAATTGTTCCTTCAGTGAAATCCTTTTGTTATGCTTGGCTCATGAGCGTGCATTATCTTTTAAATTTGGTCGGGTTCTCTTTGTTAAGCTTCGTTTATTTTCTGCAAGAAATCTGACATGGGTTTATCTCAGGGATCTGAATGATTATTTTAGTAAGAAGATACTTGTCGGTTTATGATGCAGTGATGAGTCTTAACATGTAACATAGAATATTTAGAGTGTTTTCTCATCTATGAAATATTCTTGTTAAGCTTGTCTTTTGAGAATGCTTGTGTTTTTTATTATGCACTGGACTCTGTTAGTCCTTGTGTTGGAAGATTCAAGTATCATCATGTGTTTTATTGTATTGATTCAATGAATCTTTATTAGCCTTGTCGGGATGTCTCTTACATTATTTGTCTCTGGTTTTCATTTTGTGTTCCCCATCATTGCAGGTGGCGGATAACCATTACAGGCCGGATCTGAAAAAAGCAGCCCTTGCAAGGTTGAGTGCTGTTCACAAGAGCCTCAAGATTGCCAAGTCTGGTGTCAAGAAGAGGAACAGGCAAGCTGTTAGAGTCTATGGCAGGAAGTGAGTTATAGGGGGTTACTTTTCATGATTTTGGATTGATCGTGTCGTCCTTCGAAGCTCAGTTGTATTTGGATTTTGAGATTATATTCAGTTTGTTTTGCATAATTTTCGTGGATATTTGAAATTATGAGTGTTGGATTATTTTTTTTCAACTAAACGGAAGAGATTACAAGTTAATGTTCATATTTGCAAGCACCCGCATAAACAAAACAAGAGGTTTTTTTTTTTTTTTTTCTCTTGTCTTTTTTTCCCTGGAGAAGTTGTATCCAATCAAATGAATATAGATAAACATAAAATTCTGTGTGGTAATATTGACGTTACAATGAACTGCGTCGTTGACTGAATTATTTGAATAACTTCTTGAATTTCTAAACGAACGAATGAAGGTGGAACCAAGTATCATGAATGTCTGCTGTACAGATTATAAGCTGGCTTGTCGAAAGGTGCCAATGCAGAAACCACACGTTCTGCAAATATGTGGAACGTCCGACCACCATCAAGAACGCACTCCGCCTCGACGGCTGAGTCAAGATGAGCAACATGTGGTCTTTTGGGTGACCGGTTGTCCACGCATGTGCACGGTGGATGGTTTGTTGGCACTCATAGGTTGCGTTGCTATCCTGCAACCCGAAAGCAGAAGGGAATGTTACGGAGACTGAATTACTCTTAGATCATGGATTCATAGAGAGAAGTAACATGTAAGAGGAACTCACCTGTTCTTTATCTCAGTAACCATAGTCATGAATGCCTGCTCTACATTAGTCGAATTTTTGGCGCTCGTTTCCAAGAACGGAATTCCTAGCTCGTCGGCAAATGCCTAAAAACCGGGGGATGGGGGAGAAGAGATTTTTTAACAACGTAGTTAGAAATGTTTAAGTTGATCAACGATGCACGCTTATTGAACTCATGACGATTTGATTTCACCGAAAGATTAATTAGTAACGCAAATACCTTGCTAGCTTCAGAAGAGACCACTTTCTTGTCAGCCAAGTCACTTTTGTTTCCAACCAAGAGCTTGTTCACATTTCCAACCGCAAATTTATCGATTTCTTGCAGCCAGGTCTTGACGTTGTTGAAGCTCTCTTGGTCCGTGACATCATAGACAAGCTAGCAACAAAGTCAGGAGAATCTGGTAAATACTTACAAAAGACCACATTCACGAAGAGAATCCTACGAAAAGCTTGTAGAACCAAAAATCTACGTTATGGGATATAAAAATGTGAATCAATGCTTACGATAATGCCATGGGCACCGCGGTAGTAGCTGCTTGTAATTGTTCTGAAACGTTCTTGACCAGCAGTGTCCCACTACGCAGAAGAAACGGAGATTTCATATTTTGCGGTAATGAACTTTGATTTCAATCCAATCCGGGCTTAATAATAAACATACTTACAATTTGAAGCTTGACAACCTTCCCGTCTTGCTCCACTGTTCGAATTTTCTAAATAGAGGAAACAAAGAGATGAAATCACTGCCATGACATCAAAGTAACCAGACATCAGAAATGCTATCATATGTGATATTACTTACAAAGTCAACACCAATGGTACTTATGTAGCTGTCGATGTAAGAATCATCCTACAGAAAGTGAGTGGAATCGTCAATAAAGCTTCAAAGAAGGTCACCGCCAATTTCGAGTGCATTATGCAGAATAAAAGCATTCTTCTGGTCATCGGAATGTTTAACAGAAGACCGAAAACTCAGATCACTAGCGCAGGTGCCACTTGTGCTAGTGCTACAAATTAGCGATGATTAAACTTTAGGAAGAAATGCAACTGCATAGGTTAGCCATAGTGTATAATATCGAGCACACACGATAAGTGAGGAGGTAATGCTGCACCTTGGTTAATGGTGAAGAGGCGAAATTGCACTCAGAATACAAATATAAAGAGAAGAATTTTATGTGCATCTATGGTCGAAGGGTGGCATATATATGTTAAGAAAAACATCGCCCTATACACAACATTGTTAAACTTTTACCGCAAATCTCAGTAGAAGGCATGACTTGCCAACGCCGGAGTCTCCAATGAGCAAAAGTTTGAAAAGATAATCACTGCAAAATGGGGGAAGAGAACTAATTAGAACCTCAAACTTTATGCTAAAGTAATTACGCAAAGAACTCAAGAATGTTTATAAATCATCGAATCTTAATAACAAACTACACTTATTCTGTGACAACTAATGTGAATAACCGATAATATGTCATGTGTATCTAATTTATTGCGTTGGAACGAAATTATACAGGAAGTCAAGATCTGGATTCCATGAAATCAATCAAAAAGATTATAGGTGCCTAATAAAGCACCAAGCCACAATCATTTCACAGGTTCCTAAGATACTCATCTTATTTAGCAAATTCGTAGATCACTACACATATATTATGTTTCGAGTTCTTGAAATGAAATGGGATCCCAACATTAAATTTCATAAGAAGTTTCTTCCACCAAAATGGCAAATCAAGAACCAACCCACATACCCAAAATTCAAATCCAATTAAAGGAAACAACCAGATATCAATCACACAGGAATTTTCATCTATAACAAAAACGTGAAAAACATGTAGACATGCATGCAATTGGTGATGAGAGAGAGAGAGAGAGAGTACTATTCAGGGATCATGACTGGGTTGATCGACGAGGAAGATTGAGAAATGGAGCGTAGCTGGGTCTAAAATTACGTAATTGGGAATGTTAAAGGAGGGAGGGAGGGAGGGAGGAAGAGAGGAAGAGAAGAAGGAGAAGACTTTGCTGTGTGTTTATAAATATGGACGGTCAGTTTGCGTCACATTGAAAGGTTCGTAGTTCGTACTACGTCCTACTCAGCCACCAGCTTGGAACCTGACCCCACAAACACTTAACTTATTTTTTTCCTTCTTTTTTCGTTGGATCTATCCAATGGTTCGTGCCGTTACCCAGCATTACCACTCAAAGTCTAACATATTGGCAATTTTTTTTTATTTTAGGAAAATTAACGAAAAGTTCAAAAAAACTTTCATTTTAATGAAATGTCCTTTTTAAAAGGTATAATGAATAGTAATAGAGAAAAGTATAAATGTGGTTTTTAGTTAAAAGTAAATAGTACCAGAAGTGTTTTATTAAAACTTTTTTTTTTCTGTTTTTTTTTTAAAAGGTGGACAACTGATGGCAAGTCACATTTATTCTCTCCCTTCGGGCCTGGAAAGGTTATGGAGAATTTCACCTTACCCATAGCCAAAGTCAAGCAGACTCACTAGCTCGAAGCATCGGAACCTCCCACATTTTTTTGTTTATTGGAGAGCCCCAGTCTGCGTCCTTACGTCAACATGTTTTCTATTAATATATATTTTAAAAGTGAGACATATCAATTATATCATTCATCTTTATTATAACACTTGAAAATAATACACTATGTGACTTATATTCTAAATACCATTAAAATTTTCTCAATTAACACAAGACACACCACACGCACACCCTACCATATAATTGTCACAGCCCGTCCCGGGATTTTATTTATCGAGGACGTGAAATGACGGAATTACCCTTGATGGGTGCTAAGGTATGTGTGTGTGACATATTATTGGACTAAATACATACATTCCTAAACTTTTGGAAAAATAATTTAAGTTGGATTAAAATTGGTTTGTATTTTATGTGGTTAGGGATTAAAGGAATTTGGATTTTTGGATTGTTTTGGTTGGATAAGTTGACACACAAATTAAACCCTATTGATGACAATTGTAGTATTTAAGCAAGTAGGGATCGTTCTAGACCGGGGATTAACTAGGGATGCTAATCAACACAAATAAGACTAAAAAACACTAAACTAGACTCTATAGACTCAAAACTAACTCAAAACACTCAGAACAGCAAGAAACAATAAAAAAAGACTCAATTCTAGACCTAATAAGTGATTTGGACGAAAATAGAACTTAAAAGACTTAAAGGAAACAAGTTTTGACTCTAAAAACAAGACTTAATGAATGGGGATTTTGTTTTGACGAAATTGAACTTTTAAAACATAAACTTTGTAAACAAACTTAAAGACTCACGAAATTGATGAAATAGAATGGTTAAAGGCTAGTTAGAGGGTTCTTTCTCCACACATGAAACATATGCATACGACTCGATTTCCAGTTACTCTTTCAACAAACCATGAAGGACAATGCCCCAAATTAACTAGATTGCACCAATTAATTCTCATATTTCCCTAGATTCATTGAATTGAATGGAATACGCATTACAACCAAATTATTCTTATCAAGGACCCTAACTATGGAATACGCATGATAGAGACACATATCAAAGATCATTAAGTTCAATGGAAATCATAAGCATTGACGAGGCATTCATAACTATGGAATACGCATGTTACTCTTGCCAAGGATTTACTTAACACAATCGTGACTAGCGACTTTTACTACTCATGAATATAAGTTCATAACGATTAGGAGAAATTCCCTTATACTCTAGCATCAAATTCATGCATGCAAACTAAGTGTCGACCCTCAACCAACATACATAAACATGTTATCAATCAAATAGATAAGTAAACCACATTCACGATTTATGAAATCATAACTGGAGGAAATCAAGTCATATAAAACATATGATCATGGCTTTGAATTCCCCTCTAACTACAAAGAAATTAGTTCCTCATGTTCGCAAATAAACAAAGATAAATAAATTTAAACATTGACATAAAGATAGAAAACACCTAGAAACGCTCCAACAATCCAAGCTCCTTGAATGGCATGCATGGCTCCAAGAGTCTCCTTTCTTCTCCTTTGCAAACTCACGGCACAAGAGGGATGTTTGGGTGAATGGTGTAGTGAAAATATGGTAGAGGGTGGTGACTAAATGGTGCAGCAAAGGATGGTATTTATAGGCTGAAATTCGCAGCCCCTATGTAGCAAAGGAAAAGGATTTAAAGGCCTAATTTGTATAGGATAATAACACACAATCCTTGAAGGAAAAGTCTAAGGCTTTTAGAAATCAAGGGGGAAAGGAATAATCAGGTTTCTAGAAGTTCTAGAAAGGTTTGGGGCGTCACTTTTGTAGGACAAGGGATAAGGCCTTCTAGAAAGGTTGTTTTGTGGCTGATTTCTAGAAAAACAAGGGATAAGGTGTGGCACCTTTGTAGGAAGGGATAAGGCTTATAGAAATCAGGTTTTAAGCATCCTAATATAGTTAGGAATCCTTCCTCGCAGCTGAAATATAGGTGGATTAGGATTAGGATAAGATAGGATAGGATAAGGTTTGTTTGGATAAGATAAGCTAAGATAAGGTTATGGATAATGTTTTGGATAAGGTTTGTTTGGATAAGATAAGCTAAGATAAGGTTATGGATAATGTTTCTTCACTTGAGCTGATTCTTTGGCTTTAACTTCCCTTCTTCAAGTAGGAAGCCTTGTTTGAGTAGGAATCTTCAATCTTCTAGAAATCCAACTTCAACTAGGAATCATTCTTCAACTAGGAATCCATTGTTGACTAGGATTTCATCTTCAATTAAGCATTTTCCTACTTCAATTAGGAAACTTTGCATCTTCAATTCTTCAACTTTTAAAACACATTCCTAGCTTCTTCAATCCTTCAAATTTGTCCATTCTTTGTGCTCCACATGCATGAGCTCCATTCTAGCTCAATTTTGCTCCAAAATGCTCCAATTTGCATCTTTTTGCTTACTTTGTCCTTAAAACCTGAAAACACATGAAAATAGCTTAAAAGACTAACTTAACTAAGAAAACACAACATAAATGCATAAGAACTAGCTAACTAAGGCGCATAAATATGCTCCTATCATTGGACCACACGGGACATCTTCCCTCTCCCTTCCCCCGTGCTCTCTCTCTCTCCTCTTCGTTTCAGTCTCTCTCTCTCCCTTTCAAAATTGTACGGACAAAGGGCCAAACCCTTGAACTTTCACGGATCGACGCCAAAAAGGTAAGGTTCTTCATCCTTTCGACCTCCTGAGTTGAATGATACTAGTTTTAGAACGGGAAACCTTAGAAATCATGTTGAAAACCCGAGGTCCGATTTGAGTACTGTTCATGCATTCGTGATGTGTTGATTTTCAGGGAATTCTAAGCTTATAGTGAGCTTAGTGAGGTCCTAAGGAAGCTCGGAGTACTTAGTTTGAAGGTTTTGGACGTCGGGATCGTTGAGTTCGAAGTTGGCCGGTTTTCTTGGAATTTCTCCAGTGAGATTTCGTAGTTTTTAGAGCCTTAAAGTAGTGTAACGTGATTCTACATGCTTAGGGCTTCATTTTGATATAAAATACATGAAAAATGGTTGAGAAATGACGGAGAACAAGGAGATTGAAAAATCTCCAGTTTTCTGGCCACCGGAAAAACCAGTCCGGCGAACCCAAGGTAGGAGACGCGTGTGGGGGCACGTGGACCCGTGCCTGTCCCGGCGCGTGGGGGAGCGTGACAAGCCCAAAAATTATTTTAAAAATATGTCGACGTCCGTGACGTCGAGTAGGTCACTGTGGTATATTCATATACCCAAATTGAGCATCGTATGAGAAGTTATTACGAATTGTCGGTTATGTGCTTTACATAACGTTATTTTAGTTGTTTCGCATATAGGTGATACCTATCCCGAGGACGAACGCATCCAGGGACGTCATGGGGGTTACGACCCTTTGACTTATCAGTGAGTGGGCAGATATTTTCTGTATTTACCTATATACTATCGATTTTCCCAGAAATTGAATTTAAATGAAAGTATGTTTTTCAAATGCCATGCATGCATATTATGAAGTATATGAATTAGTAATTGATGCATATATATGTGAATTGGTGTTGTGGACACATAGGTGAGTATCAGGTGAGTTTTATGTTAATCATGTGAATTGTTGATAATGTGAATTATGTTGAGAGCTCATAACCTGCACCCCTGGTGTTAGTGCTTATAGTATTCACCGCACCGCACGCTCACCTTGGATCTAAGTAGGTGCATGTCGTACAGACCATGAGAGGGTTCCGACATGCTAGTCGTACAGATCACTAGAGGTGGTTCTGACTGGTAGGTGACCTTAGATTATGCGCGCAGATGATTGATGAGAGAAACACTAGAGCGTATCCTTACACCTTTCTTGTCGTACAGACTCCTTTAGGTAGTTCCGACTTATGTGCAGAGTAGCGCTGTACAGGTCACCGTGGTGACTCCGGCTGGGTTGGATAGCTATAGAATTAACCGTACAGGACCAACTGCAGGGTCTCCGGTTGATTCATTATGTCACCTGTTATATTGATGCATCCATATTCTGTCATTGACATTTATAGCATGGCATATTTGCTGGATTTTGATAAAGATTGATGTTTTGAGAGATATGAACAAATATTATGCTATTATGTTTTTTTCTGGGAAAGTATACAGGTTTTACAGTGAGGGGTTAAAAATGTTTTAAATGAAATGTTTTGGAAAACTTTGGTTTTACTGACCCACTCAATTTTGTTTTGCGCCCCTCCAGGTTCTAGTTAGCAGTTGGTGGCTCACGAGGTTTTCTTCGGCGTTCTGACAGACTTCCTGCATGTAGGACTCACCTGCGGGTGTTGTAATTTAATTATAGTCCTACTTGACTGCACCTAGTATTTATGCTCTGAAATTGTGTACTGCACACTTAAACTCACTCTTGCATGCTAGTTGGATATTATTGCTAGTAGTTGGTTTTTATTCTTCGTATTTCTCATATCTTTTGCTTCCGCATCGCACTTTTGGTTATGTCACGCTCACATGACGGCCAGCACGCCTTGATTCTAGGATCGGGGTGTGTCAATAATTACTTCACTACTTTGGGTTGGGCTTAGCACAATAATATTCTGTGTCAAATGACTCAAATCCCCGTGTGTGAAGAATTACATGTGAGTTATGGTGGTTGGTCGGAGCAACTTATAAAATCGCATTGAAAAATAAAAGCATAAAAACATGACAAATGAAAGTTTTCTATGGGTGAATTAGCTATGACAACCACAGCAAGTGTGCGGCTCCTCAATAAACAAAAAAAATGTGGAAGTCCTTAAGTTCGATGCTCTAAGCTAGTGAGTCAGCTTGATTGTGACCACAAGTAAGCTGAAATTCCCTATAACCTTTTCAAGTCCGAAAAATATGGATAATTGTGACTTGCCACCAGTTGTCCCATTTTTCTTAAAAAATAAAAAAATAAGGATAGCCAAGTTAAAGATTGAAGATGAGTTAACCATTGACGGAATTATCCCTTCAAATCACTACTGGTTAGTAGGTGGAGTTTGAAGCCAACTTGGTGGGGATTTAATTCTAATGGTGAATTTGTTAGAGCTCTCTGCATTTAAGTTCGAATATTTCTTATATAATTAAAAATAAATTAAAATATCACTTGAGTATAAGTTTGATTATTATCAACTCCCTCCTTTGATTAAATGATTATATGAGAACCTTCCAAGATATTGGGAAAATATTTGCTTCGAACGTACCCAAAAAATCACCAATCATTTGGTGTCTAATATCAGCCTACACGTACATACCTGCGAATCAAAATATAAAAGAGTAGCAGGTTAAGCTCTCACTTCTGAGAATTTTTTTATTGTGACCGGAACACAGGTGGTAAAACATGTGTTTTTGTACAAGTGGTAGGAATTTATATTTTTTAAGTTATTAATTTTTTAATACATATATCCCACCATTTATATAGTAACATATGATGTGCCATTATATATTCCGGTCACACTAAAAAATTTGTCCTCACTTCTCAGGTTATTTCTTTTTTTTTATAGGAAAAAAGAATAAATTAAAAGGAGAATCCTCTGGTACAACCATAACCAATACGTCAAATCGAAAAGCTTGTAAGGCTGAAGGGGAAGACAGTGATCCCGAAAACGGGGATTTGAAATCGTAACTCCCACATCAGCTAGACTATCAGCCACAAAATTGGACGAATAGAGTGGAAACTAGCGGCTAACCATTTGATATTTTCAAGTAGAATGGAGGTGTCAAGGTGGCAACCACAACAACAACAACAACAAAGCCTTTTCCCACTAAGTGGGGTCGGCTATATGAATCCTAGAACGCCATTGCGCTCGGTTTTGTGTCATGTCCTCCGTTAGATCCAAGTACTCTAAGTCTTTTCTTAGGGTCTCTTCCAAAGTTTTCCTAGGTCTTCCTCTACCCCTTCGGCCCCGAACCTCTGTTCCGTAGTCACATCTTCGAACCGAAGCGTCAATAGGCCTTCTTTGCACATGTCCAAACCACCGTAACCGATTTTCTCTCATCTTTCCTTCAACTTCGGCTACTCCTACTTTACCTCGGATATCCTCATTCACAATCTTATCCTTTCTCGTGTGCCCACACATCCCACGAAGCATCCTTATCTCCGCTACACCCATTTTGTGTACGTGTTGATGCTTCATCGCCCAACATTCTGTGCCATACAACATTGCTGGCCTTATTGCCGTCCTATAAAATTTTCCCTTGAGCTTCAGTGACCTACGACGGTCACACAACACGCCGGATGCACTCTTACACTTCATCCATCCAGCTTGTATTCTATGGTTGAGATCTCTATCTAATTCTCCGTTCTCTTGCAAGATAGATCCTAGGTAGTGAAAACGGCCGCTTTTTGTGATCTTCGCTAGATTGCTCCAGTCATTAGTGTGGATAAGTATATAAATGGATAGAGATAGGAAAGCAAACACCAGATGTACGTGGTTCACCCATATTGGCTACGTCCACGAAATAGAGGAGTTCTCATTAATTGTGAAGGGTTTACACAAGTACATAGGTTCAAGCTCTCTTTTAGTGAGTACAAGTGAATGATTTAGTACAAATGACATTAGGAAATATTGTGGGAGAATGATCTCGTAATCACGAAACTTCTAAGTTCCGGAGTGTGGTATCGTCTTGACTTGCCTTATCTGTCTCGTAGGTAGATGTGGCATATTCTCTGGAAGTACTCTTCCTCCATCCAGGGGTGGTATCTTTAACTGGTGGAAATGCACAAGGTAATGTATCAATTTCACTTGAAGCTTACTTGTAGTTTCAGGCTTGGTCAAGCGCGATACAAACCATGTAGTAGGATTCCTCTAAGTCGCCGAGCTAGGGGATCTGCTGAAAGAGGTGACAGACAAGGTAAGCAATCAGTCCCAGATCAGAACTTTGATTTCGAGTTCCGGCTGATTGTTCACATTCTCCCTATCTTGCAGGCAGCATGAAGGATAAAGAGAAGAAAAATGAGAAGAGATGATATGGGATACTTTTGCTTTTGAAGAAGTAACTTTCCACAGGTTTATTCTTGAATTGGGCTGGAGGGTTTTCTGGTTTCCTCCAGAGTATAAGGCCGACTGAAGAATTTGAGGGTCAAAACAAGTCCATCAAATCTATAGTACGTTCGACCCTGCTGATATGGGATACTTTTGCTTTTGACAGAGTAGTGGATGTATCGGCACGTGTGCTGTTACGCTTGTCTCCACATGCTTCCTTGTATCCTTCTCACTTGCCCTATCTGTTCCTCAGGCAAATGTGGTATTTTCTCTAGAAGCATAAGATGTTGAAGATGAGTACTCGAGAGCAATGTCAGGTAAGTAATCAGGTAAGGGGTTCAAGCTAGTCAGTTCCTGACTGGAAGCTTGATTCCAAGTGCTGACTGATTGCTTTCTTTCTTCTTGTCTTGCAGGTATGAGGAAGTGCCCTCTCAGATATGAGGAAGTGTTGAGCATTTTTGCAGGTCTGCCTGTCTGTTGGGGATGAAGGTCAACATATATAGGAGTCTCCTTAACAACAAGTAGTAATGCTATTCCTTTACCCTGCTTGGTTATAACATGGTAGTGGGAGCTGCCAGCTTCACATGTTTTAACTCTGTCAGAGCACTTTGAAAAAGTGGTCTGTGGTATCTGGAAAGCTGATGTTGCGTGTAAAGATTACAGACAAGCTTTATCCAAGGAGATCCGGCTCTTGAAGTTGGGAAAGTGGTGCCTCTTTGGTTTTTGAACAAGCAATCCTGTCGGAGATCTGGCTCTCGAGATTCGGAGAACGATGCCTTTTCGATTTTTGAGAAAGCAATCCTGCTAGGGGTCTGGCTCTCGAGATTCGGAGAGCGGTGTCTCTTCTATTTTCGAGAAAATAATCATGTTGGGAGTCTGGCTCTCGAGATTCGGAGGGCGGTGCCTCTTCGATTTTGGAGCAAGCAATCTTGTTGGGAGTGTTTTCTCGAATGTGAGAAAAGGTTGGGCATGTTTGCTAGTCTATCTTGCCACGAAGCACAGAGGTTGACACACAGGGACTTTCCAATTATCCAGCTGTGGTACTGTTCCTTTACCCTTGTGGGTAATAATATGGTAGCTAGACCTTCAAAATTTATGTGTCTAAACTTTGTTAGTGTTGTTTCTTTGCTATTCTTTTACCCTTCTTGGTCAGAGCGGTGTAGTGGGAGTTGCAAGCTTCACGTGTCTCAACTTTGTCAGAGAACTTTGGCAAAATTATCTGTGGTACCCATGAGCTAATGTTGCGTGTGGGAAGTGGGTGATTGAACAGTAAGATTCATGTGCTTTCTACTTCACCAGAAATCTTCGACATAATGCCCATAATTTCCGCAAAGCTAACAGGTGCTAACAAGGCTGGAAAAGTAGGTGCCTCTTCGATTTCTGAGATCGGCCCTCGTGGTCTCTGAGCAGCCCAGCTTTTGAGAAAGCAAGCGCCTCTTCGATTTCTGAGATTGGCCTTCGTGGTCTTTGAGCAGCCCAACTTTTGAGAAAGAAAACGTCTCGTGGTCTCTGAGCAGCCCAGCTTTTGAGAAAGCAAACGCCTCTTCGATTTCTGAAGCTCCGTCAAGTGCAGATTTTTATAGAGGCTGGCATTAAGTTCCAAAGCACACTTGAATCTCCACCAGTAGAAGCTCCATTCTTGCACTTCTAAGATTATGATTTGTCCGACCTCTTCTCTCTTCAACACCTTTGAAAATGTCTGGCCCCTCCGACCGTCGTTTTGACTTGAACCTTGTTGAAGAGGCAGCCACGCATTCTCCAGACAACATATGGCGCCCATCCTTCGTCTCCCCTACTAGTCCTCTTACCGTTGGGGATTCCGTGATGAAGAATGATATGACCGTTGCGGTAGTGGCTAGGAACCTTCTCACTCCCAAAGATAACATACTACTTTCCAAACGGTCTAATGAGTTGGCTGTTAAGGATTCTCTGGCTCTCAGTGTTCAGTGTGCAGGTTCTGTGTCTAACATGGCCCAACGCCTATTTGCTCGAACCCGCCAAGTTGAATCATTGGCGGCTGAAGTGATGAGTCTCAAACAGGAGATTAGAGGGCTCAAGCATGAGAATAAACAGTTGCACCAGCTCGCACATGACTATGCTACAAACATGAAGAGGAAGCTTGACCAGATGAAGGAATCTGATGGTCAGGTTTTACTTGATCATCAGAGATTTGTGGGTTTGTTCCAAAGGCATTTATTGCCTTCGTCTTCTGGGGCTGTACCGCGTAATGAAGCTCCAAATGATCAACCTCTACTGCCTCCTCCTTCTAGGGTTCTGTCTAGTACTGAGGCTCCAAATGATCCCCCTCCTGTGCCTGCTCTTTCTGGGGCTCTACCGACTGCTGAGACTTCTCCTAAGCAACCTTTGTGAAGGCTCCATCTTGTTTGTTTATTTTGACTCATGTATATGTACATATTTGTGACTTATCGGGGATATCAATAAATAGCTTTCCTTCATTTCAACGTATTGTGTTAAATACACCAAAGCCTTCTTCGCTAAGTTCTTTGAATTTTCTTTTGTTGAAGCTTGTATGTTGAAGCTTTGTGAGTGAAGCAAGTGGGTTGAGGTAGTATTCCCTTAATTTCCCGAGTGAGGAAAACTTCTCGGTTGGAGACTTGGAAAATCCAAGTCACTGAGTGGGATCGGCTATATGAATCTTTGAACGCCATTGTGCTCGGTCCTGTGTCATTTCCTCCGTTAGATCCAATTACTCTAAGTCTTTTCTTAGAGTCTCTTCCAAAGTTTTCCTAGGTCTTTCTCTACCCCTTCGGCCCTGAACCTCTGTCCCATAGTCGCATCTTCTAATCGGAGCGTCAGTAGGCCTTCTTTGCACATGTCCAAACCACCGTAACCGATTTTCTCTCATCTTTCCTTCAATTTCGGCTACTCCTACTTTACCCTGGATATCCTCATTCCTAATCTTATCCTTTCTTGTGTGCCCACACATCCAACGAAGCATCCTCATCTCCGCTACACCCATTTTGTGTACGTGTTGATGCTTCACCGCCCAACATTCTGTGCCATACAGCATCGCCGGCCTTATTGCCATCCTATAAAATTTTCCCTTGAGCTTCAGTGGCATACGGCGGTCACACAACACACCGGATGCACTCTTCCACTTCATCCATCCAGCTTGAATTCTATGGTTGAGATCTCCATCTAATTCTCCGTTCTTTTGCAAGATAGATCCTAGGTAACGAAAACGATCGCTCTTTGGTATTTCTTGATCTCCGATCCTCACCCTTAACTCGTTTTGGCCTCCATTTGCACTGAACTTGCACTCCATATATTCTGTCTTTGATCGGCTTAGGCGAAGTCCTTTAGATTCCAACACTTCTCTCCAAAGGTTAAGCTTTGCATTTACCCCTTCCTGAGTTTCATCTATCAACACTATATCGTCTGTGAAAAGCATACACCAAGGAATATCATCTTGAATATGTCCTGTTAACTCATCCATTACCAACGCAAAAAGGTAAGGACTTAAGGATGAGCCTTGATGTAATCCTATAGTTATGGGAAAGCTTTCGGTTTGTCCTTCATGAGTTCTTACGGCAGTCTTTGCTCCTTCATACATATCCTTTATAGCTTGGATATATGCTACTCGTACTCCTTTCTTCTCTAAAATCCTCCAAAGAATGTCTCTTGGGACCCTATCATACGCTTTTTCCAAATCTATAAAGACCATGTGTAAATCCTTTTTCCCATCTCTATATCTTTCCATCAATCTTCGTAAGAGATAGATTGCCTCCATGGTTGAGCGCCCTGGCATGAACCCGAATTGGTTGTCCGAAACCCGTGTCTCATGTCTCAATCTATGCTCAATGACTCTCTCCCAGAGCTTCATTGTATGACTCATTAGCTTAATACCCCTATAGTTCATGCAATTTTGTACGTCGCCCTTATTCTTGTAGATAGGCACCAAAGTGCTCGTTCGCCATTCATTTGGCATCTTCTTCGTTTTCAAAATCCTATTGAAAAGGTCAGTGAGCCATGTTATACCTGTCTCTCCCAAAACTTTCCACACTTCGATTGGTATATCGTCTGGGCCTACTGCTTTTCTATGCTTCATCTTCTTCATAGCTACAACCACTTCTTCCTTCCGGATTCGATGATAAAAAGAGTAGTTTCTACACTTTTCTGAGTTACTCAACTCCCCTAAAGAAGCACTCCTTTCATGTCCTTCATTGAAAAGATTATGAAAATAACCTCTCCATCTATCTTTAACCGCGTTCTCTGTAGCAAGAACCTTTCCATCCTCATCCTTGATGCACCTCACTTGGTTTAGGTCCCTTGTCTTCTTTTCCCTTGCTCTAGCTAGTTTATAGATATCCAACTCTCCTTCTTTGGTATCTAGTCGCTTATACATATCGTCATAAGCCGCTAACTTAGCTTCTCTCACAGCTTTCTTCGCCTCTTGCTTCGCTTTTCTATACCTTTCACCATTTTCATCGGTCCTATCCTTGTATAAGGCTTTACAACATTCCTTCTTAGCCTTCACCTTTGTTTGTACCTCCTCATTCCACCACCAAGATTCCTTTTGGTGTGGGGCAAAGCCCTTGGACTCTCCTAATACCTCTTTTGCTACTTTCCGGATACAACTAGTCATGGAATCCCACATTTGGCTAGCTTCCCCCTCTCTATCCCACACACATTGGGTGATTACTTTCTCTTTGAAAATGACTTGTTTTTCTTCTTTTAGATTCCACCATCTAGTCTTTGGGCACTTCCAAGTCTTGTTCTTTTTTCTCACTCTTTTGATATGTACATCCATCACCAACAAGCGATGTTGATTAGCCACGCTCTCTCCTGGTATAACTTTGCAATCCTTACAAGTTATACGATCCCCTTTCCTCATTAGAAGAAAATCTATTTGTGTTTTTGACGACCCACTCTTGTAGGTGATCACATGTTCTTCTCTCTTCTTAAAGAAGGTGTTGGCTAAGAAGAGATCGTATGCCATTGCAAAATCCAAGATAGCTTCCCCATCCTCGTTTCTCTCCCCAAAACCATGGCCACCATGAAAACCTCCATAGTTGCCTGTCTCCCTGCCCACGTGTCCATTTAAATCTCCTCCTATAAATAACTTCTCCGTCTGAGCAATTCCTTGCACCAAGTCTCCAAGGTCTTCCCAAAATTTCTCCTTCGAACTCATATCCAACCCTACTTGAGGTGCGTACGCACTAATCACATTGATAAGTTCTTGTCCTATTACAATCTTGATTGCCATGATTCTATCTCCTACCCTTTTGACATCTACAACATCTTGTGTCAAGGTCTTGTCCACGATGATGCCAACACCGTTTCTCGTTCTATTTGTGCCCGAGTACCAAAGTTTAAACCCTGAGTTTTCTAGATCCTTTGCCTTAAGACAAACCCACTTAGTTTCTTGTAGGCACATAATATTTATCCTTCTCCTCACCATAACTTCGACTACTTCCATAGATTTTCCCGTTAAGGTTCCTATATTCCACGTTCCTAAACGCATTCTACTATCCTGAACTCTACCCTTCTGTCCTAGCTTCTTCACCCTCCCCCGTCCAATGGAATCAAAGTACTTCTTTTGTGTGTCCCGTGTAAAGTTGATAGGTGCATATGCTCCCAAACAACTTTGAGTGGAGTCGTTCAAAAAGAAGTTTCTATGGCCCCCTTGCTCATTTAACACTGCATCCGGGTGCCTATGGAGATACAGCGACCCTTGCTCACTTATCACTGTGCTCGGGCCACACAGCGCGCCACTTACTGGTGACGCCCTAGCTTTAGCGTGGTTTCGTTCTGAATTCATTTTCATAAGGATTCGACGTAACTGTGGAGTGCCGGCTGTCGACTACCTGACGCCCTCCCCCTCCTCCTTTACCCGGGCTTGGGACCGGCAATGTAAGATAAACTTACATAGGCGGAGTTCAAGGTGGCAACCGAACCATCAAAATTTAGCTTAAGCCAACCTTGATCAGGAGGCCGCCAGTTGATAAGACCTTCATGCATCTTCGAATTTAAGTCCCCTATCTTGGCATTAGAGTGAAAGTAATCCAGACCCACGTACACATCTAGTCGGGAGTGGGATCACACTTCGGAACACCTTGTTATTCCTCTCATTCCAAATTTGCCAGCAATTTAAAAGGGATTTGCTTAGAATACTCAAATCCTTCTTTTCAGAACAGCAAAGAGAATCCAGCCACTCACTCATGCTATTCCACTGGTTAGAAGTACTCAACCCATAATTTAACGAGGAAGTGACCACACTTTTTCTGCAAACTCACAACTAATAAACAGATGTACTGGAGTTTCCTCCTCCCTACCACAAACAGGGCAAGACTTATCTAAAGACTGGATAAACCTACCAAGCCTCTCTTTTGTATTTAATTTTCCTTTGATCAAAAGCCAAGCAAAGATTTTGACTTTTGGCGGAATCGTTAGTTTCCGCATTTTCTTTAACAAATTTTTGGGAACTTTAACGAAAAACCACATTTTTACACTAAAAAGTCAATCCTGGTACTATTCACTATATTCTTTATTTTGTCCTTATCGTTAAAATTCAAAGTTTTCAAACTTTTTTCATTAGTTTTCCTCAAATTTTTCCAATTAACAGTTTAGTTACTGTTACCTTGAATCCATATAGCAGATTTAATGGAGAACTTCCCTGAGGAAGAAAAAATCCAAATAACATAGTCTTTGGTGTCCCTTAAAGGAATGGTCACAAGACAGTTTTTCCTTACAAGATCAGCATCCAGAATACTTAGTAATTTATTGGTATCCCAACGGTTATCATCAATAAAATCGCTAACCCTCAAATTCCAATTGATATTCTGTCTTTGCGTGTAAAGTAAGAGGTAGAACAGCGGGTAAAAAAACCCAACAATGGGACCAGAAGAGGATCTCCCTACCATTACCCACCACCCATCTTAATCCCATGTTAAGATTATTACTATTCTGAAGAACGCTTTTCCAAGCAAGAGAATGATTTTGTTTAATCTTGCAATTAAGAAAGTCACTTCTTTTCAAGTATTTACGTCTAACTATTGGGAGCCATCAGTTCTTATCATTTTTCAGCACCTTCCAGCCCAATTTGACCAAGCAAGCATTATTAAAATAATCAACTAGGCGGATACCTAGACCACCCTGATCCTTTGATCTACAAATGTTGTTCCAAGCTACTAGAGCAAAATTTCGATCACTTCCCCAGAAGAATTTCTACATTCCTTATTTAAACGTTTCGTCACCCGAGTGGGACAACTAAAACAAGACATAAGATGATTTGGCATACCTAATAGATTTTATTTGATAAGAGTGAGTTTGCTAGCTTTAGATATCGTCTTCGCTTTTTAGCCTGCTAACTTCTGTTTGACTCTCTTAAAAAGCTTTTGCTCGTTTACCAGGTCCTTCCAAAAAATAATGTTATGTGTCCCCAAATACTTACCTATTGTCGTTTTATGCTGTATTTGAAGAATATTAACAATGGCATTTCTCAGATGGGAAGTTGTATTATCCGAGAAATAAAGAGAAGGTTTGTGAAAATTAATTTGTTGACCAAAAGCTTTTGCAAAAAAAATTTAACACCTAGAGAATATTTCTAGCTCCTTTAGTAGTAGCTTTAGCAAATAAAAGACAGTCATCATCGAACACTAAATTAGAAACTCTAAACCCTCCCCGGGAGGAGAGGATACCTACATGGTTTTTTGAATTAGTGGTTAGCAAATTAAGATGGCGAATAAGAGGTTTTATACAAAGGATGAAAATATAGGGCGACAATGGGTCGCCTTGTCTAATACCCCTAGAAGGGTAGGAGTACCCATGTGCAGAACCATTGATTAGGATAGAAAAGGAAGTGGACGTTAAACTCTCCATAACCAACTGAACCCATTTCTCAGCAAATCCAAACTTTAAAAGCACATACCTAATATAGTCCTAGTTCAGGAGGCCATAGGCCTTCTCAAGGTCAATCTTGGTGCCCATGGAACCCACCCTTCCTTTCTTACTTTCAAAACTAAAGAATATTTCATGTGTAGTTAGAATATTATCATGGATCGAGCGACCAGGAACAAAAGCCCATTGAGACTCAGAAATACAACAATCCAGTAACGGTCTTAATCTCTTAATGATAATTTTCATAATAATTTTATAACTTACATTACAGAGACTAATAAGTCTGTAATTACCAACCGTTTTCAGATTATCCACTTTTGGGATAAGAGCGATATTCGTATGGTTAATTAGCATAAGACTCGAGTTATTAAGAAAGAAATCTTTTATCATTGGACTTACCGAATCTTTGACGATGTCCCAGCACTCCTGGTAAAATCCAGCACCAATCCCATCTGGACCAGGTGATTTCAGCGCTCTAATACTTTTGACAGCCTCCCAGATTTCATTGTCTTCCACCGGCTTGAGCAAAGCAACATTGTCATCCATACTAATACAGGGGTAAACTAAGTCAGTTGAGTTAGCAAGGTCCGTGGAAGAGGGAGAGGAGCCCGTAGAGAAACGCAACTTAAAATCCTGCACAAAAACCTGTTCTAATCCCTCCCCAAAATTCCACCCGAACCCACTACCATCCTTGATCTTCTTAATTTCATTTCTCTTTTTCTTAATAGTAGCAGCAGTTTAAAAAAAATTCGTATTTTTATCACCTAGAAACATCCAGTTAGCTTTAGCCTTTTGTGCCCACAGTCTCCTCTTTTCTTAACACAAGATTAAGATTTTCATTAATTTTCCCTTCCAATTCAAGCTCATCAGTTAGATATTGATTAGTCATTATTTTCATTTGAATTTCAGTAAGGTCTTGTAGAAGCTTATCTTTACGAATTTTAACATTACCTAAGGTATTCCTGTTCTAATCTTTGACACGGTATTTAAAGGTGTTGGCATAAGCACGAAAATTATGTCCAGGGCCCATGTCCTCACCACATCTCCAAGCATCCTTCACAAAATCCTTAAACTGAGGATGGAGTAACCTAGAGCTGCCAGTTTCTAACACGATACGGTGACACGACACGAAAACGATACGAAAATAATAGGTTTTGGATCAACACGATAACTAATCGGGTCATTATCAGGTGACCCGTTAAGAACCTGTTAATAACGGGTTCTTAACGGGTATACACGCGGGTAACACGTGGGTAACCCGTTTCGACCCATTAAAAAAAATTATTTTGATAATTTTAAAGTTTAATTACTAAAAGATTTATTATAAAATACAATAGTCATATTAATATATACAATATAATCTATATTAAATATATAGTTTTGTATTATTATTCTATATAAGTTATAAAAAAAATTTTGTCATTATTTATTTTTATTACGAGAGTTCCTTATTATCATTACTAGGATAAATTTTACTTAACATGTTGTCCAAAATTAAAATAAACTAGTATAGTATTTGTATAGGCAAGAACTAAGAAGACATACATACAAGTATGAAAAATGAGAAAGAATATATAAACACTCATGATTCATCATTATTTCTCCACGAGTAGATAATGGTTACACTTATATTATCGTTTAGATTTTTAAAATCCTCCAAACCCTCATTTTATTTGAGGGAAAAATTAATAATAATTATTGTAGAAGTGTAAAAAATGTAAAAAAAATATACAATCACTCATAATGACAAGCTTTACAAATTTCATAAGGGAGTCAACTTCGAAATCCAGCACTATAATCCATAAACCTTAAATTTATATTTAACCGTAGATTGTTATTTACGCTTTATTAAATTTTCTTTTTTGAAAACATGATCATTTGGCGGATGTAAGAATATGAACAGTTCAGATCTTTGATATCACGTTTCGATATTTATGGTTAACTGAATTATGAGTTGATGTCATATAGTTTATAGAAACTTTATAAACATCAAGCAATATTTTCACTATCCGTAAAACTCTGAATATAATATCAACGATCCAAACCGTTCATCTTCCTGCATCCTTTAATAGATCATGTTTTTAAAAAAGAAAATTTGAAAAAACAAATTTTGATGAGAACAATGAAACGTAAATGTAAATAACAATCAACGGTTTAATTTTGATCTATGATTTATATGATTATAGTGGCGAATTTCGAAGTTAAGCTCTTCATGAAAGTTGTAAAGCTTGTCAATACGAGCGTTTATATTTTTTTCTCTATATTTTTTACACTTCTACATCAATTAAAAAACTATTAAAGACTTTACTTAATTAATTAAGCTATTAATTAATTTATACCCATTTTGTTTTAGAAGCAATGGATGCTAGAGATTCAGATTCAGTAAACCTTAGTGATGAGAAGTCCGTGGAGATTATAATGGGAATAGAATGAGATCTTGAAGGTGAAAGTATAGACAATACAAATACGAGTCTTGCAAAGAAAAGGCTAGAGCAATCAATTTAGGTAAGCAAAAATATACTTAAAAGAAAAATGTGTTTTTATGTTTTGGATGTAACAATATGGTATGTATATACTTATTTAGCATTATGTTTTTTATTTGATTATTTATTGGTTTAAAATATATTTTCCTTAACGGGTAACGGGTCGGGTCATATTACCTATTAATATTATCGGGTCGATTTCGGGTTGGGTCATTTTACCCATTTATTTTAACTGGTGTTACACGACACGACCCGTTGAGATATCAGGTATGATACGAAAACAAAACGAACACGGAAAACATGACGAATGCCAGGTCTAGAGTAACCACATAGCTTCAAATCTAATTGGATAAAATTTCCTCCTACTAAGACTCTCACGATTTAAAGCCAAACGGATTGGACCATGATCTGAGCCAAATATAGGGAAATTATGAAGATTGAAATTAGGGTTTTCATTTAACCAGGACCCATTCACAATAGCACGGTCTAATCTTTCATAAACCCTTATGCTGCCATCCTGATTATTACACCAAGTGAATGGAACCCCAAAGGCATTGAGGGAAATAAGTCTCCCTTTATTAAGGAAGTCCATAAATATATTCATGAAAATCGTGGTTACTTGACACCCACCCTTCTTTTCAGATAAATCCAAGATATTTTTGAAATACCCCACTAGGCACCAAGGCTTATCCCCCGGATCAAGTCGAAGCAGATTATCCTAAAGACCAACCTGAAGATGCTTTTGAGGAAATGCATAGACAAAAGTAACTAGAGATTCATAGTTCGAGGCCTTATCAATCACTAGAAAATGAATAAAGCGAGCAGTACTTGAAATGACATATAAAATAACTTCGCCAGAGTTCCAAAAGAGAACTAGACCCCCAGTTCTACCAGTGGGATTAGAGCTAACAACATGATCGAAAAAGCTACCATAAAAGTTTCCTTGGACCTTATCCAAATTCATTTTAGTCTCCATTAAGCAAAAAAGGTCCATTCTAAAGCTAGAACACAAAAAACTAAAATTACTTTTGAAATCTGGCCTCCCAAGGCCCCTACAATTCCAAGTTATGCACTTCATCATTCATTTTTTTCAAGCTGGCTATTGTAATTTGCCTCTGCTTCTGCAAACTCCTCGTGGATTGTCTTCCTTGGACTTATCAACCTAATTGTTGGTCTGGTTGGAACCTGAGTGGCCTCAGCAGCCATGCTAACCACGACAGTGTCCCAACACTCAAACTACTTTCTCCCAGAAACTTACTGCAGCCATGCTAACCACGACAGCGTCCCAACACTCATGCTACTTTTTCCCAGAAACTTACTACCCCATGCAAACCTATTTCCTAGATATAAACACAGTAGCCAACCACTACTAAACTAGGAGCACCAACAATATAGCACATGCAAAAAAAAATTTGTATAAACACAACACAACACACAGACAGGGGTTAAAATCCACTCAAACATGCCAGCAATAGCAGTTAATAACTAATCTATTATTCAACCAATCAAACAAAATGGACTTAGTCCAACTCATGTAATTAAGACTTGTAAGTTGTAGTTACCTTTTGGGATTGCTCCATCCCTTTGTCAGTTTTCCTCCAATCCTGCACTAGATCTGCTTGAGCCATGCACTTGTTCTTCGCTCCCTTGCTGCTTTGTTTGGGAACACTTGTAGGAAATATTTGTGAAAACTAGTTCATTTGAGCAACATCTATGCGTGCAATTAACAATCAAAAGGCGGAATCATGCTTGTATGCACTCAAAAACAAAACTTAACCCATGTAATTCAAAGCCTAATAGTTATGGTGAACCAAGATTCAACTAAAAAATAAAGTGAGTTAAGAAATCTTTTACCTTTGTTGATTCCTCTTTGCATAAGTAAAGGCTAATCACCCAAGAGAGAGGGCCTTCATTCCTTACTTCTTAGCTCCATGGATTTCTTGAAGGAGGATAGATGAATGGATTCTCCAAGTTCCCAAAATAGAGAACCTCTAAGTCTCTACACCAAGGAGAGCATTAAGGAAGAGATTAGTGACCTAGAGGAAGGAAGATTGCTAGCTATGTTCCTCTAGGGTGGCCGGCCTTCATTAGAGAAGAGAGAGCATTGTGTTCTCTTCTCTTCCCTTAGAAAACTCTTAGGATGAAATGGTTATAAAGTTGCCTTTATACCACTTCATAATGGAGTGGCAAACTTGTAATTAACACAAGTTTGCCCACTCTTCACCCTATGGCCGGCCTTGATGGGTTTATTGGGCTTTGAGGCCCTTTGTGTTTTCAAGTTGTCATATAACTTGAGTTAATGGGCTTGACATTCAAATCCCATTGGGCCTTGAGGCCCAAAACTAACCCGAGATCTATAACGAACTTATTCGTTTAATTAATTAACATATTAATTAATCCTAACCATAAATAATTAAACCATTTAATTATCCTTACTCATCTCCATTATTTCTTCAATCTCTACCTTACTCGGTGTACGATCCATTAAGTTCCTTTTAGCGAGGCAGTAGGCAATTAGAACTCTTCAAATTGATTGTGAATTGAAATATACTTTCAATTCTCCCTTTAGTGATTATACACATTTAGGGATTTCACAAACCATGAGTGACACCTAGCAGTATATCATGGCTACCCAAGCTAATCAGAAGAGGTGGATAACTTATTCAATTTAGAGGATTACAATGCAATACAGTCTTTCTCTAATACAATACTCTTGACCACATTGTTTGGTTTGATAGTTTATTCATGTCTACTATCCAATTTGATTTTTTTACTTATATGATTACCTTGAATGTGATTTGGAACGACTTCCTAAATCCCATTCATACTCTGGCTAGAGATTCTTAATCATATCATAAAGTATTCTCCCTCAAACGGTTTGAAGGCTAAAGATCCCTTGTTGCGCATTCACTTGCCTCCGTGGCTAAGTGGCTTAACCCCAACTATGTCGTGAATACCTTCTGATAGAGTGACTTTGACATAGTCAAAGATCAAAGACCTAACCACAAGATAACTATGATGCCTCAGGTCAAATGACTATTTTGCTATATCCCAACCATGAGTTCTCATGTGCCATGAGTATGAAAACTCCTCGTTGATTGTGTTCAGTGGACTCATTCTCTATTGAGCACCTACATGCTTGTCTTGGTGTCAGTCACACCAATGACTCGAGACCAGTCACTCTCTTTAAGAAAAGACATAACACATACTGATTTTAACGGACTATCAATGCCCAATTGGCAATCATATGATCATGATCATTTAGGATATGTATACGAAAGAGAATGGTCTCATGAATCTAACTTCCTTATATCACATTCTCTCCAATTACATATTCCTTGGACTTATCGTTTAAGCATATGACATTTATATGAGACGGCTTTAAATAATAATCTTTGCCCTTTATATTAAACTAGATTATTAGTTTAACATGTGAAATGTCTGTAAAGTATCATCATATGATTGGCTTTAGGGCACATTTCCAACAACATTGTCTTCCCAAACCTTCTCACTGGCTCTCTTTTTGTCAGCTTTACGACGCCATCTTGGAATCACCGTCTTCCAACCCTCATCATTTGGGCCTTCACCATCAATTTTTTGAACTCCCTCCTCAGCTTCCAGATTCTCCTCATCCTGTGTCATAGCCACAGGGAAACACAATAGCACATCACTTTGCAACGCTTCCTTAATATCATCTTCCACTTGGATATCTTCTAGGAAAATCTTTGGCTCATCATAAAAAACCCTATCAATCATGAAACATCCATCATCAACTTCCTTTTCAGGACAATAGTGGTTACCATTCCTCCAACTTCCATAGTAGAAACATACTTCAAAGATTTTTTCGTAGCTCACCAAGATAGGGTTTTTATCATCTCCATTTACTACCAGATCACTTTTCAGCAGGAACCTTAAGTCTACCTTGACCAGCACCTTGACGAACAATCCATTGAGGTTAAGTGTGACATCATCAACCCTAATGATATCTCCCAATGGCTGAGCAATAGTTTTGATGATTTTGTCCTCTTTATACTGCAGAGGAAGCCTAGGCAGTCTAGCCCAGAGAACAAGTTCACCAATAACATCCATGTCACTAAATTAAGTTGACCAACGCTCCAAATGAAATACCTGACCCTGGACATATCAAGGTCTATTATTGAAGACGAAGTTCAAGTCATCAGCATCCACGAATTCAAGTGCGAACCATCCCCTAGCATAATGATATAGATATAACTTATCCTTGACCCCATTCTTACAGAGTAACCCCAGCTTCCATTTGATCAAGCGAGCCTCCAAATGCTGCCCAAACATTCTACCCATGAGGACATGAGACTTCATGTACTCCACACTAAGGTCAAAACACATAGTGGTACTAACCCTAGTAACCCCATGCTCCATGGTAAAGGATCTAAAGCCTTCTCAACAACAGTAGGATCCTTCCCAGGTTGGGGAAGGGGAAAGGGATTCGCCCACCTAGGAATATATTGGTCTGAACAAATCCTAAGTCTTCTAGGGTTAGCAAAAGAAGAAGCAATGAACTGAGAGTTGGCCATAATGGAGAGAATAAGCAAACAAGATAAGAAAATGTGTAGGGTAACAAGGGTGACTGCAACCAAACCCAAACCTCACTTAATGCCGAACATCTGGGGGAACCTAACCGTCAAAGAACATGATACACTTCCAACGAAAGGAAAAACCCTCCCCTAAATGACAAAAGGAAATCCTCATGATGTAGAAACTTGATAGGTGATTGGGCACATCAAACGTCACAACCCAAATTAACAAGAAATAATGTCTTGAACCAAAACACAAACAACTCAGAACACTGCCCAAAGCAGCAAAGAAACTCAAACGACTCTAAGACATAAACCAAACCAGCAATAAAGGCACATCAATCAAGTAAGCATGGCAAAAGTAATAATTAGCACAACTTAAAACCCTAAGCACAAATGGCAAAGCAGAAAACCAGCCAATCAAAAGCACTGAATACCAAGCATTTACACACTCCATTAAGAAACCTCTAACCCTACGAGGTCTACACTCACAAACCTTGCTTAACCAAAACCCTAAAACCCATAGAGAAAAACCTCTCCACTTCCAACCAGACCAATCCCAGCCAAGAAAGATCTGCACTTGAGACCAAACCCTAAAGTAAGAAAGGCAAACTCTTCCAGTCTTAACTCCTACACTCCAATTAATAAACTTATCTTTCCTCTTTAGAAAATTTACACAATTTTCAGACTAATCTTGAAACATCGTTCCGAATTATCCAAAGCACCAAAATTAGCACCCACACATTTAATTACCTCTAATGCCTTTGAGATCTCACCTGAGACCACGAGGTTAGGCGGCGACGCCCTTTTCTCCAACCAAACCCTAGAGAGCCCATTGATCATAGACCACATGCACTCCTAAACATGTGCTCTAGTTAAAATAAGGTTAGATTAGTTTTTGACAGAGATGGTGGCAATTTCGCAAAGATCTCTTATTTAGTGAGGGGAAGAATCCACATGAATCGAATTTAAATTTTAAATACTCTAATTTATAGTAAGAGATTCGAACTTCACATAAGAAGAGATGACACACCGTCATTGCTAATTAACTTAACTCACATATGGCACCAAATTGTCAAAAGTAAATGTTGTTAAGTACCTTATTTCTCTCTCTCTCTTTCTTTCTATTATTTATTTTAATTATTTTTTATTTTTGAGTGAAACGATACAGACAAACTTTCTATTATTTGTTTTAATTATTTTTTGTTTTTGGGTGAAACGATACAACGAAATTGGTGAGCAAGTATTGTACGACTTCTTTTTGGGTGAAACCCTATTTCAAAAAACTGCTGAAATCCAACCGTGTAAAGAAACTATAAGAAAAAAATTACATATAGAGTGTACTTTTAATATTTAATTTTATATTGAGACAACATATTTTAAATATTTCATAAAGAGACAAAAGTTAATACATGTGGAAGATGACATCATTAACTTTTTTGTAAGTTACAAAAATACCCTTTATAGTGGTAAAATATTTTCACACCTCTAACTCCTTCATCTTTTGCTCCCTTCTCTCTCTCTCTCTCACAAAAATATTGGCCCCATTTTTGCTTTTATCCTTTTCTCTTAACTCATCTGCTCGGCTACTATAACGTTTTTGCACCAGCAAATTTGATACTTTGAGGTTAATTGAAATTAGGAAGAAACAAGAGCAAAAGTCGAAGCTGTAAGGTGAGATCCGGCTCGTCTGGTTATTGTTTTGGTTGTTGTGATTTCGAAATTGCTGCTTGGGTTATTCTGGTTTGCAATCTGCATATGCAAATGTTGATGCTTTCTTACGAAACTCGAACTTTGGCCTTATTTTCTATATCAGTTGATGGACAAAGGAAACAATATTATTGGATTACTATTAAATTGGTTTAAGCTGGACGTAGTTCAAACTTACTCGTTTAATAGGCTTTTCCGAATAAACTTGCCATCGTATACTGATGATCTTATAGCTTTTTCCTAATAAAAGTTATCATCTTATACTGATGATCTTTATTCATGAGCCAAACATACACAATTCCTATGAAAAGATTCTTGGTCAATCAATTGGATGCATGCATTCTGTGCTTAACAGAAAAAAAAAAAAGAATGGCAGCTTATCCCTAAAGTACAATTGGCACGTTAATTCATACTCACTAAATTAAAATTTGGAGGCCCTGCAGAAGATAGACCAGTCATCTCTATTAGCAAAATTAGGGTTCTCATTCATTTTCTAATCAAATCTAACAACTCCGTACCAAGCTTAGCTGTCAATAGTGCACTATGTACCCGTGAGCTGCTTCAATTTGCTTTTGCTTTTTTTTTTTTTTTTTTTTTTTTTTTTAACTTTGCGTTTTGTTTACAAATAGATGACTAATTTTTTTGTTAAAAGACCAACACAAACTCAGGCGGTGCATGAAAATTGTTAGAAAACTCTAGAAAGTATAGGCACAAGATGGAAAAGCCAAGTCCACCTATTTAGGCTATGAAAATCTGGAAAAATAATGGTTGAAGACGGATTGAACTAATTTTGTAAAAATAGTCGAGTATTGATTGAATTGATTTTGCAAAAATGGTTGAAAACGTGTTGAATTGATTATGCAAAAATGGTTGAGAATGATCGAGGACGGGTTGCACTGATTCTGCAAAAATGCTCAAAGACGTGTTGAACTGATTTTGCAAAAATCGTAGAGGATGGGTTGAACTGATTCTTCAAAAATTGCAAAAATAGTCGAGGACTGGTTGAACTAATTCTACAAAAATGGTCAAAGACGGGTTGAACTGATTCTGCAAAAATAGTCAAGGATGGGTTTACTTGATTCACTGATTCTGAAAAAATGGTGGAGAACGGGTTAAACTGATTTTGCAAAAATGGTCGAGGATGGGTTGAAATGATTTTGCAAAAATGGTCGAGGAGCGATTAAACTGACTCTACAAAAATGGTCAAGGACGAGTTGAACTGATTCTGCAAAAATGATCGAGGATGGGTTGAACTGATTATAGTAATAAGGATACAAACTGATTCTATATATAGTTTCAAAACTGATTCTGTAGAAATAGTCAATGATGGGTGATGCGAAATAGATAAGCACACAAATTAAACCCTCTTTTTGTCAAATTGTAGCAAAGATGTAAGTAGGGATCGTTCTAAACCGGGGATTAGGAGGGATTGCTAAACACTTGGAAACTGACTTAAAAACTCAAAAACAAAGTTTAAAACACTAAACTAGACTCAAAGAATGCAAAAGTAAAGGTTAAAAGACTTAAACAAACCTAAAACTCAAAACAGCAACTAGAAGGCTCAAAACTGCCTAAAAACCACTTTCTGGGCAGTTTTGAGCACCTACACTAATTTGGACGAAATTTGATGAAAACTTGAATCAAAATACTTAGAAACACAAATCAAAATACTTTCTAACTAATCTAAGACTTCAGAGGGGGATTTGTTTTGGACGAAAATTTAACACAAAACAGAAACTTTAATTAGCACAGATTGTAAAAACGATTTTGGTGAAATAGATGGATAAAAGGCTAGTTAGGAGGTTCTTCTCCACACATGTCACACTTGCAAACAAAACGATTTTCAGTTGTTCTTCCAATAAATTATAAATACTCAACGCCCCAGATTAACCGTGAATTGCACTAATTAACCCTCAGTTTTTCCACAAGTTATTAAGTTGGATGATTGCATACGACAACCCAAAACATTCCCTACAAGTTCCCTACATGAATTGCATAATAGAGATACAAGCAAGAATCATTACGTTCTATGAAAAACATAAGCATTGACGAAGCATTTGTTACTATGAATTGCATGAAACTTATGCTAAGAATTCATTCAACGCGATCGTTTTCAAGCGATCTTCACTACTTGTGATTATAAGATTGTAACTATTAGGTGAAACTCCCTCATAATCTAGCATCATATTCATGCATGAAAACTAAGCGTGCACTCTCAATCAACATACATAAATAAGTATCAATCAAATAGATGAACGAATTGAATCCACAACTTATGAAATAACAACTGAATGTAATCGAATCAAATTGCAAGCATGTACATGGTTTCGAATTACCCCCCAACTAAGGGGGTTTAGTTCCTCATACTCACAACACAAAGTTTATTGAATTGAAACATTGAAACATAAGAAAGATCACACCTAAAAATTCCAGCAATCTAAATTGCACAACAGGAACATCTAAGAACCTTCCTCCTCTTCCTTGGTTGCGGCACAGGGGTTTGTGATGGTTTTTGGGGGTTATGGATGGTGTAGAATGGTGGAAAAGTGTGTAGGATAGGTGTATGGGACGGCTAGGGTGGTTTTGGGTCAGAAAATATGGTGAATGATGAAGGATAGGTGCTGTTGAAGATGGGGAATGGTTTCTGGCGTGAAGGATTAATTTCTGGATTATGGAGAGGGTTGTAATTCGGCCAAGGGAGGTAAAACATATATATATAGGCAGCCAAACCCTAAAGAAATCAGATTAGACAAATGGGCTAGGGTTTAGGTGCGGCTAGGGTTAGGAAATCCACCAAAAACTAGGGTTTCTAGAACATTAGGTGCGGCATGGGCTTAGGGTAAGTAATCAGATTTTTTTCATGTGAACAAGGCCTAGGTGTGGCTGATTAAGTGGGCTAGGGTTAGGGTTAGGTGCGGCATAGGTCCAAGAGGCAAAGATGGGTCATCCAAAAGCCCAAAGCCGAGAATAGAAACTCTCGAAATTGGAAACCTCCAAAAATAGAAACTTCCAACTTTAGAAACTTTGGTTGCCAATTCCGATTTAGGAAAGATCAACCCAAAATGGAAACTTTTAGGCTTAGCTTTCCTACTTCAAGTAGGAAACCTCAAATCTTGAACTCTTCAATTTCAACCCAACCTTGTGTTCCAAGCATGTCCTTTTCATTCCAAGCTCACTTTTTGCTCCAAAAGCTCCAAATTGCATCATTTCATGTAATATGTCCTTTAAACCTGAAAACACATGAAAGTAGCTTAAAAGACTACTTTAATGAAGAAAACATAACAAAGATGCATAAGAACTAGCTAACTAAGGCGCATAAATATGCTCCTATCAAATTCCCCCACACTTAGCTTTTGCTAGTCCTCGAGCAAAACAAACAAAAGAAAGAAAACGAAACGAAACAAACTAACCAAAACAAACCTAAACCTTCCAACGTTTGCCTCAGGGATTTCCAATGCACATGACATGTTAAAGATTGCTATCCCCACAGATTTGAGTCATCTTTACACAAGCACATACTTAATTAAAGCCACCACTTACTAGTTCACAAGTAATCAATTAAAACAATGCTTTTGAATGTAGTAACATGCCTTAGAGACTTCCCTCAATTCCTTACAAGATATACACTCTATTTTCACTCAGATTTTCTAACTCCACACCCTACACTAGTCATATGTGAGAAGATTGATGTAGATATGAAAACGAATGCTCACATATATGTTTCACAAAGAACGCAATTTCTAGAGTTAAGAAGCATGTTTAGATATGATCTCATGAATGGAATGCTACTACTTAGATGCGAGAACCAGTGACACCATATGCTCATACCAAATTCAAACTCCACAAATTGAAACACATAACACTCAAGGTAGAAGTTAAGGGTTGTAATGGGGCTTAGGTTGTTGGTTAACAAGGAAAGGATGGGGAAAACAAACGTTCTTCAAGCAATAGTAAGCAAAGCAATGAAATTGAGACTTAGAATTCACTTAGATTGCAGAAATTAACTTTAAAACACAAGGGGAAGACTTAAACAACTCCTTAGGGCCGAATTCATTGTTTTGGACCCTTACTTCAACAAACAATACTTTGGAACTCTTTTTCTTTTTTTTTTTTTTTTTTTCAAACTGTTTTTTTTTTTTTTTTCATACTTTTCACACTTTTTTCTTCATTTTTTCTTTTTCCACGAATTTTTTTTTTCTTTTCTTTGCCGTGCCTATGGCACACAATTCCTCATGAAAAATACTTCCCCCACACTTGGTTTCTGCCAACATAGATCAAAAGGAATTCAATTCGAATCATGCTTTACTATGCTTTAAGAACAAGGGTATGGATGGTCCTAAACTAGGCTAGGTGAGGATAATGTGGGTTAACAACAACATAGGCTAAACAAGGCTCAACGGGGTTAAAACCTACAAAACATAATGACATAGGGGATTCATGGCTTTTTGGCTAAGGTGGTGGTCACTACACAACTTCATCTTGAATATGTGTTATGCAAATCAATAACATGCTTTGAATGAAATGGGCATGAGTTCTAGCATTTGGAACTAAATGATGAAACGCCTTCTAAGTAGCAACCAAGCAAGGAATAATGAGATCATGCAACGACTTAGAAAACAAAGAATGCACAGATTTTAACTCTCCAAATAAGCGTTTAGGCTCAAGTCTCACAAGGTTGTATCGTTAGTTTGAGTTCCTTCCTTCAAGCATGTTACAAAAACTGATTTTTTTCTTTTATGATTGCATGTGAATTCATAAGTTATAACCATAACTAAGCATAACAAAGAGTAAATCAAACTTTCATCCATGTGAATCACTCTCTTTAACAGCCATGTAATTACAAACCGAATCCTCATCATTGTGTTGGAAGGTAACCTAAGACACAAACAAACACACAAAAACAACTATTTTTGGGTTTTTAAAACAAATTTTTCAAATTTTTATGTAATTTTCGGATTTTTACTTCAAAACACACTAAAACACATCAAAACTGCTCAAAAACACTTAAAAACAGCAAGGAACAAGTCTTCAAGTTTAGGGTGATAAAATCCCACGAATTTGCATCTAAAACACTTAGTTACCCCCCCACACTTAAATCAAACATTGTCCTCAATGTTTCAAGCATGAAATCACACTAAACAAAAAGAAACACACAAACAGCAACTAAAACAACTAAATAGGCAGATTCAAAATAAATAACAAAGGGAAGAGTTTAGGAACGCAAATCTGGAATTGGGGTGATTCCTTGGTCTTCCTCTGTTGAATTGCATGGGTTGCCTCCCAAGTAGCGCTTTCTTTTACGTCTTGCAGCCGGACAATGCTCCTTTGAAGGTTATTGAACCCCACGGCATGGAGGGGTGTTTCCTCTACACCTTGTCCTTCGAACCACTTCATGCATTGGGTCCTTGAATGGAATGGGATAATGATCCTTTCGTAGTGTCGTGTTGTGCTTCTCTAAATCAACACGAACTCTCCCACCATATTGACTTTGATTAGGTACCTGCACCGTACAAGGTAACAACCGATTAATTGAAATGGGAATTGAAATTGGATCAGGTGGCTTACCTAGGTGCGGCATAGGAGTGGGAGTACAATGGACAGATGCACAAAGGTTGCACTCGGCCAAATTTGGTGATTTCAAGGTTGAGGCCGTGCATTCTTTGTTGCTCACTCCAATTCCCTCCTCGATGGTAGTTCGAGGTGCATTCTTCTTGACTAGTGTTGAACATTCCTGCCCTATATTTTCAATTACATTAATGGCACAACAAGAACGAACATCATTAGTATTCTCAATTGATTCAGGAATCTTAAAGTTAATCATATCACCACCAAAGGCCATAGTTACGGCTCCCTTGGCCACATCAATCTTGGTTTGAGCCGTTTTCATGAATGGTCGTCCAAGCAAGAGTGGTGATGGTGGAGAGTGGGTTGAGTCCTCCATATCAAGCACATAGAAATCTGCAGGAAAAATCAAATGGTCTACCTGCACCAAAACATCTTCCAACACTCCCTTGGGATATGCATTAGATCGATCGGCTAATTGAATTATAACGCCATCATTTTTAAGTTTTCCTAGATTCATAGATGCATAAACAGAATATGGCATGACATTAATTGATGCACCTAGATCTAGCATAGCATGTTCAAATCTTGTATTACCAATTACACAAGGGATTGTGAAACTACCTGGATCTTTGCATTTAGGTGGTAGCTTCCTTTGCAACATTGCAGAGACATTCTCGCTTACATGTACCACCTCTTTCTCCCTAATCCGCTTCCTCGTTGTACAAAGCTTCTTCAAGAACTTGGCATACTTCGGGATTTGCTTGATTGCATCCAAAAGAGGTATGTTAACTTGAACTTTCCTAAATGTCTCTAGAACATCTTTTTCCTCCTCTTCATTCTTGGATTGCAAAAATCTGCTAGGAAAGGGCACATTGGGTGGAATAATGTTAGAATTAACTGAACTTGGACCTTTCTTACCTAGGGTGGACGGATTGGAGGACTTAGGATCAATGGTTGCTTGCGGCAAAGGTTGCTCCACCTTTGCCGTGGGTTGCTTTGGGTTCTCCTCTCCAGATTTCAACGTTTCATCTTCTTTGGGACCTGATTTTGGTGGTGTAGGACCTGCCCCAACTTCTTTTCCACTCCTTAGCATGATTGCATTTGCGGTTTCAAAGCCTCCATTTGGATTTGGAATGGTGGAACTAGGGAGTTGTCCGGGATCTCGAAACTTACCTACAAACTCGGCAATCTGCCCAATTTGTTTCTCAAGTTGATCCACCCTTCTGTCTTGGTTTTGCATAGCTTTAGCTTGATCTTCCTGCCCATTAGACAACTTAGTTAGTATCTTAAGAAGTGCATCATTGTCAAGAGACGTACCTGAGGCACTTGGGCCGGATTGGGCTTGATTTTGGGGTGGGCCGTAAGTTTTGGGAAAGAACCCCGGGGGTTGTTGCCTAAAGCCTCCTTGGTTTTGAGGTTGTTGGGGCTCCCTCCACTTGAAATTTGGGTGATCTCTCCAACCGGGATTATATGTGTTTGAATATGGATCGTTCCTTGGTTGGTTTTGCCCTTGAAACCCAATTGCATGGGCGCTTTCCCATCCACCATTTTCAATCAATTGTGGACATTTTTCAGAGACATGTCCTTGGATGGAACATACGCCAAATACAATTGGTCCTTGCATCTTCATGCCCTCGGCCATCTGAGACACAAGAGAAGTAAGATTAGCCAATTGTGAATGAAGATCAGAAGTTGAACTTACCTCATGTACTTGGTGTCGTGGGGGTCCTCTTTGGCCTACACCCTCGTTCAATGCTCTATTAGCAATCAAGACCTTGGCAGCCATGGGTGTTTTGTCCACCAATGCTCCCCCCGCCGAAGCATCAAGCATTTGACGTTCTAGAGGTAGGAGACCCTCGTAGAAGTATTGCAAAAGCAACTCCTCCTTCATCTGATGCTGTGGACAAGAAGCAACAAGTGATTTAAATCGTTCATAATATGTAGGAAAAGACTCACCTTCCTCTTGCTGAATTCCGCTTATCTTTTTGCGTAGGAGGATGATGCGAGAAGTTGGAAAGAACTTCTCCAAGAACGCTCTTTTCATACTCTCCCAAGAAGTGACAGTGCCGGGAGCTAACTCGTATAACCAATCCTTGGCTTTATCCATCAAAGAGAATGGAAAAGCCTTCATCTTCAAGATATTTCCGTCAACATTGACGGGAGTCATACTAGAGCAAACTACTTCAAATTCTTTCAAATGTTTGTTAGGATCTTCCATGGACAAGCCATGGTATTTAGGAATATGATGAAGCAAACTTGACTTTAATTCAAACTCATCCGTCTTACCTTGGGCAGCCATGGGGTATTGAATGCACAAGGGTGCGGCATTATCCAAACCTGAGGCGGAAAGCTCCTTGAGTGTACGATTGTCCATGGCCATGCCTTGGACTTCTTCAAATATCCCTGCCGTGGCTTCCTCCTCCTCTTCTTGTACGTTTTCTTCAAGGTCAGATTCGGAATTGGGTGGATGGTGTTCTTGCTGGTTTCTAGCTCTTCTTAACTTCCTCTCAAAATCGTCGTCAAAATCCAAGACGTTTGCACGAATCGGTTGAGAGCTTCTAGTCATACATTAGTACCTAAGAAACAAGAAACAAAATTAGGTCAGAAACTTAAACAAAGTCAGAAACAAAGTGAAATAAAAGAAACAAAAACAATCCAAGGGCTTAGCAAAATTGCTAATCCCCGGCAACGGCGCCAAAAATTTGATGCGAAATAGATAAGCACACAAATTAAACCCTCTTTTTGTCAAATTGTAGCAAAGATGTAAGTAGGGATCGTTCTAAACCGGGGATTAGGAGGGATTGCTAAACACTTGGAAACTGACTTAAAAACTCAAAAACAAAGTTTAAAACACTAAACTAGACTCAAAGAATGCAAAAGTAAAGGTTAAAAGACTTAAACAAACCTAAAACTCAAAACAGCAACTAGAAGGCTCAAAACTGCCTAAAAACCACTTTCTGGGCAGTTTTGAGCACCTACACTAATTTGGACGAAATTTGATGAAAACTTGAATCAAAATACTTAGAAACACAAATCAAAATACTTTCTAACTAATCTAAGACTTCAGAGGGGGATTTGTTTTGGACGAAAATTTAACACAAAACAGAAACTTTAATTAGCACAGATTGTAAAAACGATTTTGGTGAAATAGATGGATAAAAGGCTAGTTAGGAGGTTCTTCTCCACACATGTCACACTTGCAAACAAAACGATTTTCAGTTGTTCTTCCAATAAATTATAAATACTCAACGCCCCAGATTAACCGTGAATTGCACTAATTAACCCTCAGTTTTTCCACAAGTTATTAAGTTGGATGATTGCAAACGACAACCCAAAACATTCCCTACAAGTTCCCTACATGAATTGCATAATAGAGATACAAGCAAGAATCATTACGTTCTATGAAAAACATAAGCATTGACGAAGCATTTGTTACTATGAATTGCATGAAACTTATGCTAAGAATTCATTCAACGCGATCGTTTTCAAGCGATCTTCACTACTTGTGATTATAAGATTGTAACTATTAGGTGAAACTCCCTCATAATCTAGCATCATATTCATGCATGAAAACTAAGCGTGCACTCTCAATCAACATACATAAATAAGTATCAATCAAATAGATGAACGAATTGAATCCACAACTTATGAAATAACAACTGAATGTAATCGAATCAAATTGCAAGCATGTACATGGTTTCGAATTACCCCCCAACTAAGGGGGTTTAGTTCCTCATACTCACAACACAAAGTTTATTGAATTGAAACATTGAAACATAAGAAAGATCACACCTAAAAATTCCAGCAATCTAAATTGCACAGCAGGAACATCTAAGAACCTTCCTCCTCTTCCTTGGTTGCGGCACAGGGGTTTGTGATGGTTTTTGGGGGTTATGGATGGTGTAGAATGGTGGAAAAGTGTGTAGGATAGGTGTATGGGACGGCTAGGGTGGTTTTGGGTCAGAAAATATGGTGAATGATGAAGGATAGGTGCTGTTGAAGATGGGGAATGGTTTCTGGCGTGAAGGATTAATTTCTGGATTATGGAGAGGGTTGTAATTCGGCCAAGGGAGGTAAAACATATATATATAGGCAGCCAAACCCTAAAGAAATCAGATTAGACAAATGGGCTAGGGTTTAGGTGCGGCTAGGGTTAGGAAATCCACCAAAAACTAGGGTTTCTAGAACATTAGGTGTGGCATGGGCTTAGGGTAAGTAATCAGATTTTTTTCATGTGAACAAGGCCTAGGTGTGGCTGATTAAGTGGGCTAGGGTTAGGGTTAGGTGCGGCATAGGTCCAAGAGGCAAAGATGGGTCATCCAAAAGCCCAAAGCCGAGAATAGAAACTCTCGAAATTGGAAACCTCCAAAAATAGAAACTTCCAACTTTAGAAACTTTGGTTGCCAATTCCGATTTAGGAAAGATCAACCCAAAATGGAAACTTTTAGGCTTAGCTTTCCTACTTCAAGTAGGAAACCTCAAATCTTGAACTCTTCAATTTCAACCCAACCTTGTGTTCCAAGCATGTCCTTTTCATTCCAAGCTCACTTTTTGCTCCAAAAGCTCCAAATTGCATCATTTCATGTAATATGTCCTTTAAACCTGAAAACACATGAAAGTAGCTTAAAAGACTACTTTAACGAAGAAAACATAACAAAGATGCATAAGAACTAGCTAACTAAGGCGCATAAATATGCTCCTATCAATGGGTTGAGCTTATGGCACATATTAATTTTGTTGTTGTGAGGGTTGAGTTCCATTAATAGAGCCCTAAAGCCATAGGGGTATGGTTGCTATTTAAAACATTGTTTCCATGTTTTTGGGCAAAGCTTTAATTTTTTTTTAATGTTTTTGTCTCTCACATACATGTTTAAAAACTAGTGGAGTTCCTTGAAATATAGTGAATTTTTTTTGTCTCTATATGTAAATCTTTCAAACTATAACACGTTGTATTATAAAAAAGGGAAATATAAACCTACATCGTTTGTTTTTGATAATTTTGTTTAATTTATTTAATTCGATGTTTTTTTTATTGCAAGAGATATATTACACTATCAACGATAAAGAGGAAAAAAGAATGTTTAAACGTGTTGAAGAGTACTAACAACCAATGTAATTTACTACTTGTCAATTTCATGTTTAGAAATAAAGAAGTTTGCTTAGGAGCCTAGAGGGCAAAAAGAATTGTGAAACCTTGTCCCAAATTTTACTCTTTAAAATTAGGGATTTTGTATTTTGAGTTTCGACGCGTTTATATTTGCGGCGTTTAATTTTTTTTTTCTTGAAATGGATAAAAGACAGAAACGCCCCTCTTGTGCTAAACTGGATATTACATGGATGTATTTGATCCTTTCATATTTTTCTACTGTTCTTGGCATATTTAGATAGTATGTGTTACTATGAACGCGTAAGTGTAAACGGATTGTAGTTTGAAATTCGAACGAGAAAGTTATGAATTTTCTAAATAAAAAGGCATTTTGGTAAATTTGAGGGGAACTTTCTGGAAGCCAATGGCTTCCTTTTTCTTCCTCTCTACGTTTAAAACCGGGGGCTCGGCTGCTTTTTACCACTTGGCTCCCCTAACTTCAAATCTTCACATTTTTTTCATTCGGTTATCATTTTCGACAAATTTTATATCAAAATCTAAGCCTCATTAACCCTAACACATTTACCGCCTCAATGTTTCCTCAAAATGACCACGCAGGGCAGGACAAGGGCAAGAAAGGAAGCAAATCCTGCCGAAGAAGCAACAAATTTCGGCCAATTAATCGGAATCTGACCTTAAGCCAAAGGAGAAGTTTAATTCTCTTCTCATGGGATTCCTTTCTATGTAAGTGGTTTCCTTTATTTTTTTGAATTGGGTTATGGATGCACAGTTGCTTATTTTCTTTAAAGATTTCCTTCTTTCAATGTTTTGGATATGATCTGCTTTTACATTGAAGGCCGATGCCACATTAGAATGTTATATGAAGAATGTATGATGATTTGTTTGAAGGCCGATGCCAGAATTCTTGATTTTGTGAAAATTGTGTTGATTCTTGAAGGCCGATGCCAAAGAAGTTGATATTTTCTTTGATTCTTGCATCGTTTCTCAGTATTGTGTTGGTAGTTGATCTGTTTACTTGATTGTAGTGTTCGATTTGTGCGATTTCTCATCTGGGTTTTTCTTGCCACTTCATTTGAGATCTGGGTTTTTCTGGGTTGTAAATTGTTTGAGTATTTCTACAAGTTACTTACGACTATCAAGATGACTTCTTTGAAAATTGAAAGTCTACTGGGAATGATTACCATCAAATTGAATGATGACAACTTCATCAAATGGAGCTATGAATTCTGTTCTATTCTTCATGGTTATGATCTTCTTGATCATTTTACGGGAGAGTCTGGTTGTCCTCCAAAATTCATTCTTACTCCTGAGTTGGGTGTTACCAAGGAGATGAATGATTCATACAAAGAGTGGGTTAAGACTGATATGACTTTGTTAAGTCTTCTAATTGCCACATTAAGTGATGATGTAATTGAACATGTTGTTGGCTGTAAAAATGCTATGGAAGCTTGGAATGCATTACATGATAGATATATGTCAGTTTCTAAAGCTAGAATCAATCATTTGAAAGCTGAATTACATATTATGCAAAAAGGGGGAGATACAATTGATAAATATCTTTTGCGGTTGAAAGCTAGTAAGGATCAGTTACAAGCTGCTGGAGAAAATGTGACTAATAATGATCTCATTATTACTGCTCTTACTGGATTACCATCTGATTATGATGTGATTAGAACTGTCATTTTAGCTAGAGACTCACCAATCACTCTTAAGAAGTTTCGAGCATAGTTAATCGAGGCAGAAAAGACTATTGAAACTAGAGTGCAAACTTTAGTTCAGAATATGGCTACAATGTATGTTAATACTCATTCTCCACATGGTAATGCTGTGAATGCTTCTGGTTTCTCTAACTCTTCTAGTAGCAGTTCTCAACCTCCATTTTCACAGCCCTATGATAACACATTTTCTAGTTCTGGTTCTTCTTCCATGTCTTTGCCACAACAACCTTCTACTGGTGGTGTTCAAACTTATAATGGTGGCAATTCATCTAATGGTAATCATTTTCAGTTTAATGGTGGTTCTAATGGAGGCAGGCCTTTTCATGGCAACAATTACAGACCTCGAGGCAATGAAGGTTATAAACCATGGTTTAATGGGTCCATAAATGGTAATACTTGGCAACCTTGGTCTGGTAATTCTTCAAATAGATTTGAACAAATTCCTGAATGTCAAATCTGTTTAAGGAAGGGTCATGTGGCTGTCACTTGTTTGTATCGAAATGATGGTACTACCAATCAATATCCTCAAAAGTGTCAAATATGTGGAAAGCGTGGACATATTGCTCTCAATTGTAGACATCGAGGTAATTATGCTTATCAGGGATCTCAACCTCCTGCTTCATTATCTGCACATTATGCCTATCAAGGGTTTAATGTGCCTCCACCACAGTTTTCTTCACTACAGTTTCCTTATTCAGCTGATTTGATCATGTCTCATTCACCACAAGTTCATGTGTCTGTTCTTTCGCATTCATATGGTTCTACACAACAGTTTTCTTCCCCTGTTGGTTTTCAAGCTATGAGTACACCGAGTTGCTATGTAGGTGCATCTGGAGAATCTTGGATTGTTGACACTGGGGCTTCTCATCACATGACTCGAGATATCACTGTTTTGATCAGGCTGCACCTTATGAGGGTATTGAGAAGATCATTGTTGGAAATGGTGAAGGTTTGAAAGTTCAGAATATTGGCAATGGGGTTTTACACACACAGTCACATGACTTACATCTTAATCATATTTTACATGTTCCCATGTTAACTGTTAATCTTTTATTTGTTAAAAAGTTATGTAAAGACAATCACAGCTGGTTTATTTGTGATGATATTCAATTCTTTATGTAGGACAAGGCAACAGGGGTAATCCTCCACCACGGAAAAAGTAGATAGAATGAGTTGTTCAAGATTCCTGTGCATATTTTTCCTACATTACTGAATCAGGGTGTGCATTCTTCTGCATTTTTGGGGCATGCTGTCAAAATTTCTCTCTGGCATCAAAGACTTGGTCACCCGTCTAATGACATATTAACTGCAATGCTTAGAGAATCAGATATATCTTGTGTTCTTGATGAACTTGTAAAAATCTGTTCTCATTGTCTTAGTGGTAAAATGAGTAGGTTACCATTTTTTGATAGGATAGACAGAATTCGTATTCCATTTTGTAAGATCCATAGTGATGTTTGGGGCCTTCTCCAGTTGTTTCTCTTGAAGGTTACGGATATTATGTTTCCTTTATAGATGAAGCTACTAGGTTTGTATTGATCTATCCTTTAATCAATAAATCTAAGGTTTTTGATGCATTTGTAAAGTTTTGTGCTTATGTTGAGAATCAATTCCGTACCAAGATCAAGGTTTTCCAATGTGATGGCGGTGGAAAGTTTCTAAGTAATCATTTTAAGAAGTTTTTGGATACCAATGGCATTATACATTTATATCTCTTGTCCATATACTCCCTAACAGAATGGATTGGCTGAAAGAAAGCATCGATATCTCATTGAAACAGCTATTACCTTGTTGTCAGTTGCTAAGCATCCTCACAAATTCTGGTTTTATGCAATGTCCCATGCAGTACTTGATTAATCGGATACCTTGTAAAGTGTTACAGATAAGTTCACCATTTACGCAGTTGTTTAAAAAGAAACCAGAGTTGTCCGGTATGAAAGTATTTGGTTCAACCATGTATCCATACCTCAGACCTTTTAATGTGCATAAATTGCAATCTAGATCTGTTCAATGTGTCTTTTTGGGATATTCACCAGGATATAAGGGTGTTATTTGTTATAACATTGAGACAGGGAAGATCATTATTTCTAGGCATGTCCTTTATGATGAAACCATTTTTCCTTACAATGAAATACCTAGAAATTCTGGTACTGCTTCATGTCAGCCATCTTCTTCTAGCACTAATAGACTTATAATTGTTCAGTTCCCTTCAGTTCAGTCTTCTACAGAGGTAGTTGAGCCTGTTAATTCTAGAGTGTCTTCTAGTCAATATCTCAGTCCATTGGTACAATATGGTGGCAGTGATGGTGATAGTTCAACTCATAATGCACAGGAATTCAGTTCCAATGATAGTTCAGCTAATAATGCACAGAAATCCAGTTCCAATGCTACTCTTTCAAATGTTAATGCCCTGTTGCCTGTCCTTCAGCCTACTCAACTTCAGGTTGTTTTGCCAAGTATAAAGTTCTCATCTTATTTAAGTTCAGAGAGAGTTATTCTTTCTTCAGGTATTTAGACAAGATTGTGCACATGAACAATCACTAGACAGGATTATTCAGCTCTTAGTGCAATGTTTCCTGAAGTTCAATCATTAACTCTTGATGATGATGATCATTTTTCAGGAGGCTTTACCTTTCTTGCCGATATTGTTGATGCTTCAGAACCATCCACTTTTCGACAAGCATCTCAAATAACTCAATGGCAAATGGCAATGCAGGAAGAATTTGATGCACTTCAAACTCAAGGTACTTGGGTTCTGATTCCTTATTCCGATGATAAGAATGTTATAGGAAGTAAATGGGTATATAAAATAAAGAGAAATAATGATGGTTCAGTTTCAAGATATAAAGCCCGATTGGTCGCACAAGGATTTAGTCAAGAACAAGGGCTTGATTATACCGAAACATTTAGTCCTGTTGTTCGCCATACGACTGTGAGATTAATCTTATCTTTAGCTGCAACACATAAGTGAGATCTTCGACAATTAGATGTTAAGAATGCTTTCTTGCATGGTGAATTGCAAGAAGAGGTTTATATGAAGCAACCTCAGGGATTTATAAATCCTCAGTTTCCCACTCATGTTTGTAAACTAGTGAAGGCCTTATATGGTTTGAAGCAAGCTCATCGGGCTTGGAATGCTAAATTCACTAGTTATTTACAAGCAATTGGCTTTCAAGTCTCTGTTTCTGATTCAAGTCTCTTTGTCAAAGTGGTTGACACTCAAATTGTTATCCTTCTTCTATACGTGGATGATATTATCATCACAGGATCCAGCACTCAGTTAATCCAGTCTGTGATTCATACTCTTAGTGAAGTCTTTGATCTTAAAGACATGGGAAATTGGCCTATTTTCTTGGTCTTCAAGTTACATATAAGTTCAACAGTGATTTGTTTATCAATCAAGCTAAATATGTGAAGGATCTTCTTCACAAGGAAGCTATGGATGATTGCAAGTCTTGTTCTACACCATGTAAGCCTCACAACTAGATTTTGACTTTAGAAGGAACATTGTTTCCGGAGCCTACTTTATATAGGAGTCTTGTCGGAGCTCTTCAGTATCTAACTTTCACATGACCTGACATAACATTTGCTGTGAACACCGTGTGTCAGTATATGCATGCTTCTACAGATATTCATTTGGGAATGGTTAAAAGGATTCTGCGTTTTCTTAAGAAGACTATGCACTATGGTTTAACTTACATCTCAGGTGGTTCTTTACAGCTAAATGCTTATAGTGATTCTGATTGGGTTGCTTATTTGAATACTAGGCGATCTATTACTGGTTATGTAGTGTTTTTGGAAGCAAATCCAATTTCCTGGTAGTCGATGAAACAATCATCTGTTTCCCGTAGTTCTACGGAAGCTGAATATCATGCATTAGCTCATACCATTGCAGATATTGCTTGGATCAAACTTCATCTCAAGGATTTACATGAATGCTTGCCTATTCCACCTGTTATATTTTGTGATAATCAGTCTACTATTGCTCTCAGTTTGAATCCTGTTCAACATTCTCGCATCAAACACTTGGAGACAGATTTCCATTTTGTTCGTGAACGAGTACACAGTGGCAATTTATCAGTTCAATAAATCTGCACTAAGGATCAAGTTGTTGATGTCTTAACCAAAGGACTTCATGGACGCGATTTTCTACAGCATTGCTTCAATCTTATGCTAGGTTATCCTAGCTAAGATTTAGGGGGGGTATTGACCTTAGTAGTGCCATGTCAGCAGTGCCACCTAGGCAATAGTTGCTTAAGACATAAGTCAGTGTAATTGAGATGTAGTATAAAAACTGATTTCCCTCTCATTGTAAAGGTACGAAAGTCAGTTGTGTTGTAATAGAACATTTTATCAAATACACAAAGCTTCTCTCTTCCTTCTTCTTCCTCAAGGTTTTACTTTTGGGATTTTTCTGATTTCGTAGATTTGTATAGCTTAATTCACAATGTTATCAGTAATCGTTTGAACTGGTGAAACATGGAACAAACTTTTCTTCTAAAAGTTAATTAGGCTATTCCTACACCTAATGTCATTGGTTGTGTGAGTACTTCTCATGAACGTTTTCCTTGTCATCTTAAGGGATGGAAATAGCTGACACTATCATTCATGCTATACATACATATATATTATGGTCTTAGTTATATCAATTTAGTGGTAAATCTGTTTATGTGGCTGGTGTGCGGGGCATCTATAACTTGTAGTAGTTTTATTCTTTATGTAATAATCCTAGATTTGTAAATGTCCTGCTAGTCTATTTTGGTTTATGAAGCAAAAGTATATTATTGAACTTCACATTTTGCTAAAACGATCGTTGGTAGTAAAAATGTTCAAATCATGGTTAGTAAATTCCTTCAATATGGGTTGTTTTGATTGTGTCCTGTGACTGACTTTAATATATGCGGTATCAATGATTACCCTAAAAATTCCCATGCTAGTATATTTAGTGGATATGGTATGGTTTTACAAATGTGTGTTGTATTAAAATATTACTTTTAAATTCTATCATCTATCTATTGTATAAAAATATGAGTTGGAAGCTCGTTAGAATTATTCTGTAGAACTCATTTGTCTGGACGATTGGAGATTGGTTAGTTAAGTGGTATCGATAGCTTGTACGTTTGAATTTGTGATTCATGATGAATTGACACATGTTATAGAATGTGTATGATGTGATTCAATGTTCGTTGTCTTGTTGGATTGATGGTGTGTATCTGATTAGCTCAATTCAGGGATTGGAGGTAAGGTTCTTTAAGTGTCCTTTTGATTTGATTATGCCGTTGTCAAGTTTCTTCCATAAACTATATATAATTGTATTTAATGGTTTGGTTCATCAACTACTAATCATTGGCAAAAGCTTTATGCATAATAGCTAGTATATATTCATATTTCTTAGTAAGTATATATATATGTGTGGATCAATGTATTAAAAGCGTGAGGCATGGGCAAGGCGTCCGAGGGATAGCCGGGCCTAGGCGTGAGGCATGAGGTGAAGCCTCACGAGAACTAAATTTTTTAATATATACACAGAGCGTACACATATATTATATTAAAAAAAAAATTATTAACCAATAATCACCTTGAGCACACACATATATAGACATATTATATATATATATATATATATGATAGAGGATGAAAAGTACAATGAGCACACATATAACAATGCACGCAGACAGCACACACATCCATTATATATAAAAAATAAAAATCATAAAAAGGCAGAGAGATGATAGTGCAAGGAAAAGGTATGAGGCAGTTAAAACCCTACTTGAAATTTGGGTTTGTGAGTTAAAAAAAGAAAAGAAAAGAAAAAAAGAAGCCCTAAGGCGCGCCTAGGCGGCTCCGACGACGCCTTACGCCCACTCCCTTAAAACAAAGGCGGCACCCTCAAGCCTAGCCTCAAAGGGCGCCTAGGCGCACCCTAAGGTGAGCCTTTTAAAACATTGATGTGGATGTGTTTACTGGAACTAAACGAAGCTAGCTTTCACGGCATGAAACTATACACTTGTGTGCATATTTTTATATTTATTGTTTCATCTATTTTAAGTAAAACGTGTGTTTGGAGTTGATCAACCAAAACTACTTTTGAATTAGTATTGTGGAATTAGCTTCACAAATCCAACCCTACAAGATTTCTATCTTTGCAATACTGCTTTATATACGATATTACTTTGGCTGCTAATTGATTATTTCAAATGCAAGAAAGGATTAGGGAACAAACTACTTCACTTTTAGTCAACTTGTAGCTTGCACATATGGGTAAACCTTCCAAATTTCTTTATTCTTCTAATGACTAATTATAGGTTGTTATTGACATAATTAATATGGTTTATGGTTTAGAAAAGTAGGAAGTAATAATTAGAGGGAAACCCGATGGCTCTTTCTATTTTGATTCATTGCTTTGTTTATATGCAACATGATATGTGATTTGTATAATAGGGATTTACAGTAAAGAATTATATATGCCTATTGGTTTTATGTATAGAGGCCGATATAGATAAGGTTGTATATGGTATTGTTTAACTTTTAATTGATTTCAAAAGATAGCATACTTATATTTGACTTTTACATGTTCCATGTTTTCTAAAGTTGTACTCGTACAATTGTTATGTCGTGACCATGTTATTATTTGCATATTGTTAGGTTAAGTGGAGTAGATAGTGTTATTATTTGCAACTGCACCATGTAGCAGTGGTATGTGGATGATCCTGCTTGGTATATCCGCAATAGGGGACCATACGTATTTCAAGGGTGATCATGCTTGGTATATCCACGATGGGTGATCACTGCCTACATGATTAGACTATGCTTATGGTTCTGTTCGGTTTATCCGCAATGGGGGACCATACGCATTCTAAGAGTAATCATGCTTGGTATATCCGCGATAGGGGACTCTTAGAGGTGATCATGCTTGGTATATATGCGATGGGTGATCACTGCTTACATTATTAGACTATGCATATGGCTTTGCTTGGTTTATTTGCAATGAGGGACCATAAGCATTCTAGGAATGATCATGCTTGGTATATCTGCGATAGGTGATCACTGCTTACATTATTAGACTATGCATATGGTTTTGCTTGGTTTATTTGCAATGGGGGACCATACGTATTCTAGGAGTGATCATACTTGGTATATCCGCGATGGGTAATCACTGCCTGCACGCTTAGATTATGCCTATGGTTCTGCTTAGTATATCCGCAATGGGGACTGTTTGAACCATACTTGACCAATCCCGAAACTACTGAGCATCGGTCAACGTTACACCGTCAAGGACCCAGAAGAGTTTCCCTCCAACCAGGAGGCCAATCACAGCGCGACACGTGTCGACATCAGAAGCCAATCATAGCGCGACACGTGTCAACATCAGAAGCTAATCACAATACGACACGTGTCAATGTTAGAATGAAACTAGAAACTCTTTTCTATAAATAGAGATCATTCTCTCACAATATTTCCGAATGTCATTTGTACTAAATCATTCACTAGTACTCACTAAAGGAGAGCTTGAACCTATGTACTTGTGTAAACCCTTCACAATTAATGAGAACTCCTCTACTCCGTGGACGTAGCCAATCTGGGTGAACCACGTACAACTTGTGTTTGCTTCCCTGTCCCTATCCATTTACATACTTATTCACACTAGTGACCGGAGCAATCTAGTGAAGGTCACAAACTTAACATTTTCTGTTATACCAAAGTCCTCACTGATTTTGCGCATCAACATTTGGCGCTATCTGTGGGAACGACACTTATTCTCACTCTCTTCAGCTTTGTTAAGCTGGTTTCCACCATTGGTACACTCTCTTTTGACCAGGCATCCCTCTCCAACATGGGGAGCGAAGGAAGCCACAACACACAGAATGACACCTCTCTTGCACCTAGTGCGAAACAACGAAATAATGAAGGAAAAAGGGTTGCTCTTCAAGCTAAAGTCGATGAGCTAGAATCTTAAAACAACAAGATTGCAATAAAGAATGATGTCCTCCAGGAGCAGTATGAGAAACTCTTTGAAATGCTCCACGAAACTAGGCATACTCAAACACGCAAGCTTGTTACCCCTGTGGACATCAACCATCATCTGGATGCCTCCCAACAAGGAAGGTCACCTTCATTCGACATGGGTATCCCTGATGAGGAGCCAGCTAATCATCAAAACATTGATCAACATGAGACTTCTCTCAACCCAGCTACTTCAACCTGAAGCAAGAGAAGTGGAGAAAGACACCTCCTTGTAGAAAGGTTGGAAGGATCGAAAGCCGTTTATTGTGACTGCTGAGACTTCCTAAAGCAACGTCGAGAGAATCCCCTCCACATAAGCTCGAAGCTCAATGACCCAAGGGTTTATGAAAGACTCTGTCCCCTCCCATGTCCCAGGCCAACTACCAATTTGGGGAAGGGGCAACAAGTCCTAGAGAAACACGAAGGTATAGGGGATTCAAAGATGTTTCGACAAACATACCTTGAAAGTCAGTACGTCGAGTCCAGGGAAAAATCACGTACTCTTGATCAAACCTTCCTACTTCCAAGAGGAGATGGAGATTTACAAAAGAAAGCTCCAGTGGTACATGACTCCACTAAGGATCCTCTTATCCTACAGCTTCTTAAGGATGTAAACAAGTTGAAGGCCGAACGACAAGCTAAGATACCTGATTGGAACCAACCTAGGCCTAGCCCTCTTACAAGGAGGATCCTCGACACCCCATCCAAGCAAAGACAAAGCAGAAGCTTGGCTTGCAACTCTATACTGGAAAGGAGGACCCGATTGAACACCTTAACCTCTTTGAGTCCACCATGGCATACCGGATGCACACCGACGAAGAATGATGTCTTCTCTTCCCTTCCACCTTCTCTGGCGGAGCTCTAAACTGGTATTGCTGTCTTCCACCTGAGACGGTAGACTCATTTGAGGAATTAAGGAAACTGTTTGTTTTTCAACACATTTTCCAGATCGATCGCTTGCATTATGCAGATGACTTGTACACTATTTGCCAAAGCCGGACGAGTCACTACGAGAGTATATCGGTCGCTTCAACCATGAGTATTCTCGCTGTGCTGAGGCAGATGACAAGACCGCCCTCAAGGCCTTCACAGCAGGCCTACGTGATTGTTTCTTCAAGTACATGATCAATGCCAACACTTGGAAGACTTACTCTGAGGTGATGGCACAGACTTACAACCATGCCTCCACCGAGGCAAGGACATATCAAGGGAAACCCCCCATAGCCACCCCTTATCAGCAAGTAGGGAGTGGAAGCCAGATCCAACCAAATGAGAAGACCTCGACCTTCCAAACAACAGCGGTGCCTCCCCCTGCCTTACTTAATACTTTGCCAAGTCAACAAACATATCAATCTCAGGGTAAAAGGAAAGATTTCCATCCTCACCAGTCTCATTTTAGTAAAAGGAGTAAGGGACACTACCGTGATAACCAAGGGTACAATGGTGCTTCCCCCTGCCTTACTTAATACTTTGCTAAGTCAACAAACATATCAATCTCAAGGTAAAAGGAAAGATTTCCATCCTCACCAATCTCATTTTAGTAAAAGGAGTAAGGGACACTACCGTGATAACCAAGGGTATCGCCACAATAATCCCCGACCCCAAGAAGTCAACACAGTGGGTCAAACACGTGTCAGGACAGCCCCTACCCCGAGGTATGAGGCATACACACCTTTGAACGCCACATGCGTGGCCATTTACCCCAGCGTAACACACCTGATACCGAAGCTAAAGCTGAGGCACCTGGATTACAAGTCCATGAAAAACACGGGCACGTTTTGCTGTTACCACGAGAATAACGACCATGACGGCAAAAAGTGTATCACCCTTCATGATCATATTGAAGCTTTGGCATGTGAAGGAAAAATTGATCAATTCCTCCTTCACCCTCCAAGGGGTAACCGTAACCAACTCCAAGTGAATGTGATATATTCCATAAATGGTGGCACGCCTATATCTAAATCTTCCAATAGGGCCATGAAAAATAGTGAACGAGCTTTAGGGACTGGCCACCAAGTGTTTCACGTGGAAGACATCAGGGGAGGCAAGTATTAAAAGCCTAATTGGGATCCAATATGTTTCTACCCTGAGGAAGAAAGAGGTATCATCTACCCTCACAACGACCCACTGACCATGGAAGCTCACATAGCCAACTTTGAAGTACGACGAATCCTGGTAGACACGGGGGCTTCGGTCAATATCATGTTTGCTGAAGCTTTCAGGGCAATTAATGTAGCTGAACACTTGCTCGATCGCTTGATTTCCCCTCTGATAAGCTTCTCCGGTGATATCATGCAACCTTTGGGGAGCATACACTTACGTTTCACCATCGGTACAGGCCCTTACACAGCTACCATTACCACTAACTTCCTGGTGGTTGATTGCCCAACAGCATATAATGTCATCTTGGGACGCACAGGCATCAATGATCTCAAGGCCATGGTATCCACACATATGTTATTGATGAAATTTCCAACCCCCTATGACAATGGTTACATCAGAGGAGATCAACTTAGTGCACGATCATGTTACAACACTTTGGTCAAGCAACAGCACCTGCCTGTGCCCAAGGAAACCCTTTCTATACATGACCAAGTCATAAAAACCAGCCCAGACGAAGCCAACTTGGATTTTCACGGTGGCAACAGTCAACTCGACGATCCTCGAGATGACTCTTTCACCCAGCAAGCACAACATGTTGAAGAGTTTGAGAAGGTCTCTATCTCAAAAGATTATCCGGATCGTATGGTGAAGATTGGCACCACCTTGTCACCACCCATTCGATTGACATTGATCTCTTTTTTGCAAGAAAACACTGAGGTCTTTGCCTGGTCATACGAGGACATGCCAGGCATCTCTCCCGATATCATCTGTCATCACTTAAGTATTGACCCCAAGACCAAGCCAGTGAGACAGAAGCCCTATGACGCTGAACGGTACGAGGCAATGAAGGCAGAAGTTAAAAAACTCAAAGGCATAGGATTCGTCTGCGAAGTCAATTATGCAACGTGGGTAGCAAATGTTGTCTTTGTTAAAAAGAATCCGACCAAGGAAAGTTTCATGCTCCAAAAGGTCTTGTGGAGAATGTGTGTCGATTACACCGACCTAAACAAAGGATGCCCGAAGGATAGCTTTCCTCTTCCTTTCATAGACAGACTTATAGACTCTACAGTAGGGTGTGAACTCCTGAGCTTCATGGATGCTTACTCAGGATACAACCAAATCCTCATGAACCCTCCGGACCAAGAACACACAGCCTTCACTACAGACAGGGGACTATATTGCTATAAAGTCATGCCCTTAGACGTAAAGAATGAAGGAGCGACTTATCAGAGACTGGTCAATTCAATGTTCGCCGAACAGATTGGGAAGAGCATGGAAGTTTACGTTGATGATATGCTAGTCAAGAGCAAACATGCTGACCAACACATCACCAACCTATCTGAAACTTTCACCATTCTGAAGAGGTATCAAATGAGGTTGAACCCCAACAAATGTGCCTTCGGCGTAGGCTCTGGCAAATTCTTAGGTTTCATGATAAGCCAACGAGGCATTGAGGCTAATCCCGAGAAGATCAAAGCAATCCTTGACATGAAGGAACCGGTAATTTCAAAAGACATCCAAAGCCTTACTGGCAAAGTGGCAGCCTTAACTAGGTTCATCTCTAAGGCTACAAACAGATGTGCTTTTTTCTTCAAAGCACTTAAGGGAAGTAAGAAGTACATTACATGGACTGATAAATGTGCTGAGGCATTCTAGAACCTCAAAGACTACATGAGTAAAGCCCCTCTGCTCTCCAAACCTAAGGTTGGTGACACTCTCATTATCTATCTGTCGGTATCAACTTCAGCAGTAAGTTCCATTCTCATTCAAAAGGATGGTAATGTTGAGCGGCCTATCAACTACGCTAGCAAGGCTTTACAAGATGCGGAGACACGATACTCCAACATTGAGAAATTGACTCTAGCATTGGTCATGTCTACTCGAAAACTTCGCCCTTACTTCCAAGCACACTCCATCATTGTGCTTATCAATCATCCTCTTCGACAAATACTCCAAAGTCCTGACACTTCCGGGCGAATGATCAAATGGGCGATAGCATTGGGTGGACATCTCCTACCAACCGAAGCCAGCTGAGAAGGGCCAAGCAGTGGCAGACTTCATCATCGACTTCATATATCTTGTTGACATTGTTTCTACGCCTAAAGAAGTGGTTTCATTACCCTCGGAAGCTTATAAAACAGAACCAACAGCCCCATCATGGAGCCTATATGTTGATGGCTCGTCCAACCAACAGGGTTATGGAACAGGACTAGTCCTTACGACCTCTGACAAAGTGGCAATGAAGTATGCTCTTCGTTTCAAATTCAAGGTGTCGAACAATGAGGCCGAATATGAAGCCCTCTTAGCAGGCTTACGTTTGGCCAAACACCTTGGGGTTAAACGAATTGATATCTTCAGTGACTCCTAATTGGTGGTTAACCAGGTCACCAACAACTTTGACGCTAAGGATAGCTCCATGGCAGCATATTTGGCTTAAACACAATTGTTGCTCAAGCACTTCCACTACCAGATCACCCAAATTCCTCGAGTGGCAAACAGTCATGCAGATGCTTTGGCTCGCCTCACCTCAGCGGTGGAAGACAAGATTGGGAGAAAAATTCAGGTCGAATTGTTGGTAGCACTAAGCACCATGGCTGCGGAAGTGTGCAACTTATAACAGGGGGATTGTTGGATTACCCCAATTTATAGATTCCTTACTCATGACACCCTTCCAAATGACAAAGTCCAGGCTAAGCAAATTCGATACAAGGCTACCCGTTACTTGATCATTAATGACCAACTCTACAAGCAAGGTTTTAACCTATTATACCTAAGATGTTTTACGCCCGCAGAGGCAGAAACTGTCATTCGGGAAATACATGAAGGAGTTTGCGGAGATCATGCTGGATCTCGATCCCTAGCACACAAGGCTTTTCGCCAAGGATATTACTGGCCTACACTCCACCAAGATGCCATCAGAATATCTCGCTCATGTGATAAGTGTCAACGCTACACAACTATTCCTCACTCCCCTCCTGAGCCGTTCACTCCGATGATCAGCCCTTGGCCCTTTGCCCAATGGGGACTTGATTTGATCGGCCCAATGCCTGTAGGGAAGGGCAAGGTTTGCTATGCAATCATTGCAGTTGACTTCTTCACAAAGTGGGCCGAAGTAGAACCCTTGGCAACTATTACTAAGGAAAAAATAGAAGACTTCGTATGGAAGAACATCCTTTGCAGATTCGGCATTCCCAATGCGATAGTCACTGACAACGGATGACAGTTCGACAACAATAAGTTCAGAATGTTCTGCTCTAAGTTCAACATCAACTTATGTTTTGCCTCTACAGCTCATCCCCAGTCTAATGGATAAGTTGAAGTCATCAACAAAATAATCAAACGAACTTTGAAAACCAGCTTGGACAAGGTTAAAGGTTGTTGGCTAGAATTTGTACCCCAAGTTATTTGGTCATACCACACTTCGTATCGGACATCAACAGAAGAAACCCCATTTTCACTTGCCTTTGGTACAGAAGCAGTTGTCCTAGTTGAGCTTGAGCAAGCAACGTTCCGAGTTTAGAACTACGTGCAAAGCGAAAATGACAAACAACTTACCTTCAACTTAGATCTAGTCGAGGAACACAGAAACCAGGCTCACTTAAGGAATGTCGCCTACAAGCAGCGTATCTCCAACTATTATGACTCAAGGGTCTAACCCCGTTTTTTCAAAGTGGGGGACTGGGTATTGAAGAAAAGATTACTCTGCGACAGAGTCCCGAGTGAAGGAACACTTAGTCCAAACTGGGATTGATCGTTTGAAGTTGTTGGCATCAGTCGCCCTGGCTTCTACAAGCTTAAAAGCTCTGATGGCAAGACCCTTGGACATCCATGGAACGTTGATCACTTGAAGTACTATTACAAGTAAACTCACATTGTACAAGTGTTAAGCTTCAGCCGTTCGGCATCCTATGTAACGAAGACTATTTGGCATGAATTTAATAAAGAGGTGATGTAGACAACTCGGTCATAATCCTCTTACATTCCTAGCAATGAAACACTCGGGTTCAAAGCTTCAACATGAATGCTTCCAACATGAAACAAAGTCTAAGTATATGTCAACAAGATTATACAAATAAATGAACAGCTTCATAGTATATTCGTTCAATCATACATTCCAACACATTCATACATAAGCCAACTGTGCTTTGAAAGGGTTCAACATACTTTGTGTCATTTGACACTTGCTACAATGTGCCTAGACACCTTGCCCTTATTCTCACCAACCAGGTGATGAAATGTGAAGAAGGAACTCATTTTCATGCCACCAACCAGGTGATGAAATGTACAACCCGTACTCTCCTTCATGCCACCAACCAGGTGATGAAATGTACAATCCGTACTCTAATATCATTTGGCAACTTGCCACTCATGCCACCAACCAGGTGAAGAAGGAACTCATCTTCATGCCACCAACCAGGTGATGAAATATACAACCCGTACTCTCCTTCATGCCACCATCCAGGTGATGAAACGTACAACCAATACTCTAATATCATTTGGCAACTAACCATTCATGCCACCAACCAGGTGATGAAATGTACAACCCATACTCTCCTTCATGCCATCAACCAGGTGATGAAATGTACAACTCGTACTCTAATATCATTTGGCAACTTGCCACTCATGCCACCAACCAGGTGAAGAAGGAACTCATCTTGATGCCACCAACCAGGTGATGAAATGTACAACTCGTACTCTGCTTCATGCCACCAACCAGGTGATGAAGAAACTCATCCTCATGCCACCAACCAGGTGATGAAATGTGATGAAAGGTGATGAAGGAACTCACCTTCGTACCACCAACCAAGTGATGAAAGCAACTCACCATTCATTCCACCTACCAAAAGACAAGTGGTACAACTTGTACATATGAACTCCTAGCATTCACAAATAATAAAAAACCCTCAAGCTTGACAACTCAACTAGGGGAGCACTTATGCCCAACAAGAGTTATAGTCACCAACAAAGTCTTATTGCAAGCCAATAACAACTTCAGTGCATGGCATACGAAGATCAAGCTATTCAACCCTCTTGCATCTGTTTCAGACATTTCTCCTCTGTAACAATGCAAACACTACAACTGGTAGAAAGCTTCACACACTTTTGATCAAGACAGTGTGAAGCAAAACCAATTCATGGTGCCAACAAGAGCTTCATCAATGGAGGGCAACCACAATTCTCAAAAGCTTCACACACACTTGATCAAGACAGTGTGAAACAAAACCAATTTATGGTGCCAACAAGAGCTTCATCAATGGAGGGCAACCACAATTGTTAAAAGCTTCACACACTCTTGATCAAGAGAGTGTGAAGCAAAACCAATTCATGGTGCCAACAAGAGCTTCATCAATGGAGGGCAACCACAATTCTCAAAAGCTTCACACATTCTTGATCAAGACAGTGTGAAGCAAAACCAATTCATGGTGCCAACAAGAGCTTCATCAATGGAGGGCAACCACAATTCTCAAAAGCTTCACACACTCTTGATCAAGATAGTGTGAAACAAAACCAATTTATGGTGCCAACAAGAGCTTCATCAATGGAGGGCAACCACAATTGTTAAAAGCTTCACACACTCTTGATCAAGAGAGTGTGAAGCAAAACCAATTCATGGTGCCAACAAGAGCTTCATCAATGGATGGCAACCACAATTCTCAAAAGCTTCACACATTCTTGATCAAGACAGTGTGAAGCAAAACCAATTTATGATGCCAACAAGAGCTTCATCAATGGAGGGCAACCACAATTCTCAAAAGCTTCACACACTCTTGATCAAGACAGTTTGAAGCAAAACCAATTTATGGTGCCAATAAGAGCTTCATCAAAGGAATTCAACCACAATTCTCAAAAGCTTCACACACTCTTGATCAAGACAGTGTGAAGCAAAACCAATTTATGGTGCCAATAAGAGCTTCATCAATGGAGGGCAACCACAATTCTTAAAAGCTTCACACACTCTTGATCAAGATAGTGTGAAACAAAACCAACTTATGGTGCCAACAAGAGCTTCATCAAAGCAGTTCAACCACAATTCTCAAAAGCTTCACAGACTATTGATCAAGACAGTGTGAAGCAAAACCAATTTATAGTGCCAACAAAAGCTTCATCAATGGAGGGCAACTACAATTCTCAAACTTCGAAACAAATTCAAGACTGTTTGAAGCAAATTCAATTTATATGGTTCATCCAAACCTGTGACTACTACAAGGTGTGGCTTACATCACAATCTCTTGCTCAACAGTGTGGAAGCAAAATTTGTATATGTTGTCTCTCCCACATTTTCAAAAAAAAAAAAAAAAAAAGGAAATTTAACAAAGCTTCATCAATGGAGGACAACTACAAATTCTCAAAAGCTTCACACTATCTTGATCAAGATAATGTGAAGCAAAATCAATTCGTGGTACCCAACAAAAGCTTCAACTCCAAATCTTCACCTACCAAGCTTCAACTCCAAAGCTTCACCTACAAAAGCTTCAACACAAAAGCTTCACCAACAAAAGCTTCACCCACAAAAGTTTTACCCACAAAAGCTTCAACACAAAAACTTCACCCACAAAAGCTTCACCTACAAAAGCTTCAACACAATAGCTTCACCCACAAAAGCTTCACCAACAAAAGTTTCATCAATTAAGGATAACTCCAAATTCTCAAAAGCTTCACACTATCTTGATAAAGATAGTGTGAAGCAAAATCAATTCATGGTACCTAACAAAAGCTTCACCTACAAAGCTTCAACTCCAAAGCTTCACCTACAAAAGCTTCACCTACAAAGCTTCAACTCCCAAAGCTTCACCTACAAAGCTTCAACTCCAAAGCTTCACCTACCAAAGCTTCACCTACAAAAGCTTCAACACAAAAGCTTCACCCACAAAAGCTTCACCTACAAAAGCTTCAACACAAAAGCTTGACCCACAAAAGCTTCAACACAAAAGCTTGACCCACAAAAGCTTCACCCACAAAAGCTTGACCCATAAAAGTTTGACCCACAAAAGCTTCACCTACAAAAGCTTCACCCACAAAAGCTTCACCCATAAAAGCTTAACCCACAAAAGCTTGACCCACAAAAGCTTCACCTACAAAAGCTTCACCTACAAAAGCTTGACCCACAAAAGCTTGACCCACAAAAGCTTCACCTACAAAAGCTTCACCTACAAAAGCTTGACCCACAAAAGCTTCACCTACAAAAGCATGACCCACAAAAGCTTCATCTATAAAAGTTTCACCCATAAAAGCTTCACCTACAAAAGCTTCATACTATCTTGATCAAGATAGTGTGAAGCAAAATCAATTCATGGTGCCCAACAAAGCTTCAACCTCAAAGCTTCAACACCAAAGCTTCACCTACAAAGCTTAATATATATATATATATATGAAGGAAGAGTTTTGGGCTACCACTTAGAAAGGAAATGCCTCATTCGTCAACTCCCTCGACCGGAGACTTAGGGGACTCCTACCATATGCTACTGCACCTTGATACTTAGAAGTCTCACGACCACTCAGTGACTTGGATTTTTCAAGTCTCTAACCGAGAAGTTTTCCTCACTCGGGAAATTAAGGAAGCACTACCTCAACATATATGCTTCACTCTCAAAGCTTCAACATACAAGCTTCAACAAAAGAAAAAAATTCAAAGAACTTAGTGAAGAAGGCCTTGGTGTATTTAACACAATACGTTGAAATGAAGCAAAGCTTGTTTATTGATATCTCCGATAAGTTACAAATATGTACATATACATGAATCAAAATAAACAAACAAAAGGGAGCCTTCACAAAGGTTGCTCATGAGAAGTCTCAACAGTCGGCAAAGCCCCAGAAAGAGTAGGCATCGGAGAATGATCATTCGGAGCCTCAGTACTGGGCAGAATCCCAGAAGGAGGAGGCACCGAAAGTTGATCATTTGGAGCTTCATTATGCGGTACAGCCCCAGCAGATGAAGGCAATAAATGCCTTTGGAACAAACCCATAAACCTCTGATGATTAAGTAAAATCTGACCATCAGATTCCTGCAGCTGGTCAAGCTTCCTCTTCATGTTTGTAGCATAGTCATGTGCGAGCCTGTGCAACTGTTTATTCTCATGCTTGAGCCCTCTGATCTCCTGTTTGAGACTTATCACTTCAGCCGCCAATGATTCAACTTGGCGGGTTTGAGCAAATAGGCGTTGGGCCATATTAGACACAGAACCTGCACACTGAACACTAAGAGCCAGAGAATCCTTAACAGCCAACTCATCAGACAATTTGGAAAGTAGCCTGTTATCTTTATGAGTGAGAAGGTTCTTGGCCACCACCGCAGCTGTCATATCATTTTTCATCACAGAGTCCTTAGTGGTAAGAGGACCAATAAGGGATAAGAAGGATGGGAGCCATATGTTGTCTTGAGAAGGCATGGCTGCCTCTTCACCAAAGTTCAAGTCAAAACGACGATCAGATAGGCCAGACATTCTCAGAAATGATGAAGGAGAAATGAGGTGCAATAAATCTCTTAAGCTCAAAAATAAGGGGAAAATTCCTAAGCAATAACTCTCTGAATGTACTTCTTGCACATAATTGGTGCCCTTATAAAAGAAAGGGTAACAGAGCTATTGGTTCAAAAATCGATGAGGCACCACTCTTCGGATTTCGAAGATGCACCACTCTCCACACTCAACATTAGCACATCGAGTACCACAGATAACTTTGCCAAAGATCTCTGACAAAGTTTAGACACATAAATTTTGAAGGTCCAGCTACCCTACTATTACCCACAAGGGTAAAAGAACAGCACCATTACTTGATAACTAGAAAGTCCCAATGTGTGTCAATCTCCGTGGTCCGTGGCAAGGCAGACTGGCAAAAATGCCCAACCTTTACTCACATTTGAGAAAACACTCCCAACAAGATTGCTTGCTCAAAAATTGAAGAGGCACAGCTCTTCGAATCTCGAGAGCCAGACTCCCAATAGGATTACATGCTCAAAAATCAAATAGGCACTGCCCTCCGAATCTCGAGAGCCAGACTCCCAACAGGATTACGTGCTCAAAAATCGAAGAGGCACCACCCTCTGAATCTCGAGAGCCAGACTCCCAATAGGATTATGTGCTCAAAAATAGAAGCGGCACCGCCCTTCGAATCTCGAGAGCCAGACTCCTAACAAGATTACTTTCACAAAAATTGAAGAGACACTACTTTCCGAATCTCAAGAATCAGACTCCTAACAGGATTGCTTTCTCAAAAATTGAAGAGGCACCGCTCTCCGAATCTCGAAAGCTAGACTCCCAACAAGATTACGTGCTCAAAAATCGAAGAGGCACCGCCCTTCGAATCTCGAGAGCCAGACTCCTAACAAGATTATTTTCTCAAAAATCGAAAAGACACTGCTCTCCAAATCTCAAGTGTCAGACTCCCAACAGGATTGATTTCTCAAAAATCAAAGAGGCACTATTCTCTGAATCTCGAGAGCCAGATCCCTGACAGGATTACTTGTTCGAAAATCGAAGAGGCACCGCTCTCCGAACTTCGAGAGTCAGATTTCCTTAGATAAAGCTTGTCTGCAATCTTCACACGCAACATCAGCTTTCCAGATACCATAGACCATTTTTTCAAAGTGCTTTGACAAAGTTAAAACACGTGAAGCTTGCAACTCCCACTACATTGCTATGACCAAGAAGGGTAAAGGAATATCACTACTACTTGTTATTAGAGAGACTCATATATATGTTGAATTCCATCCTCCACAGCCAGGCAGACCTGCAAATAAAAAAAAATGCTCAACTTTTCTTCACATCCGAGAGGGCACGCTCAGCAGAATCTCTCGAAATACTCAGCTTCTTTTCCTCCCAATAATACCTCTGCAAACAAGCCACACTAGAGTAAGAGTATCTCATATCATCAGGGTTAAAAGCAAGAGTATCCCATATCATGCTTTTTCCCTGTCTTTTCCTTTGGCCTTGTTCTTACCTGCAAGACAAGGAGAAAGAGAGCAATCAGTCAGCACTTGGAATCAAGCTTCCAGTCAAGAACTGACTGCCTGGAACCCTTTGCCTGATTACTTACCTGGCATTGCTCTAGAGTACTCATCTTCAACATCTTATGCTTCCAGAAAAGATACCACATCTGCCTGAGGAACAGATATGGCAAGTAAGAAGGATATAAGGAAGCATGTGGAGACAAGTGTAACAGAACACGTGCCGATACATCCACTACTTTGTCAATAGCAAAAGTATCCCATATCATCAGGGTCGAACGTACTCTAGATTTGATTGACGTGTTTTGACCCTCAAATTCTTGAGTTGGCCTTATACTCTAGAGGAAACCAGAAAACCCTCCAGCCCAGTTCAAGAATAAGCCTATGGAAAGTTACTTCTTCAAAAGCAAAAGTATCGCATATCATCTCTTCTCCATTTGTTTCTCCTTATCCTTGTTGCTGTTTACGACACAAGGAGAATGAGAACAATCAACCGGAAGCCGAAATCGAACCTCCGATCCAGGTTACTTGCTTGGAAGTCTGATTGCTTACCTTGTTTGTTACCTCCTTCGGCAAATCTCCTAGCTCGGCAACTTGGGGGACTCCTACTATAGGGTTTGTATCGCACTTGACCAAGCCCGAAACTACAAGTAAGCTTCAAGTGAAATTGATACATTACCTTGTACATCTTCATTGGTTAAAGATACCACCCCTAGATAGAGGAAAAGTACTTCTAGAGAAGATGCCACATCTACATATGAGACAGATAAGGCAAGTGAAAATGATACCACACTTCGGTACTCAGAAGTTTCGTGATTACTTAATGGCTTGGATCTTGCAAGTCCCTAACCGAGGAGCTTCCCTCACTCGGGAACTTAGGGGAGCACTGTTTGTACCATGCTTGACCAATCCCGAAACTACTGAGCACCGGTCAACGTTATACCGTCAAGGACCCAGAAAAGTTTCCCTCCAACCAGAAGGCTAATCACAGCGCGACACGTGTCGACATTAGAAGCCAATCATAGTCCGACACGTGTCAACATCAGAAGCCAATCACAACACGACACGTGTTAATGTCAGAATGAAACTAGAAACTTTCTTCTATAAATAGAGATCATTCTCTCACAATATTTTCGAATGTCATTTGTACTAAATCATTCACTAGTACTCACTAAAGGAGAGCTTGAACCTATGCGCTTGTGTAAACCCTTCACAATTAATGAGAACTCATTTACTCCGTGGACGTAGCCAATCTGAGTGAACCATGTACATCTTGTGTTTGCTTCCCTGTCCCTATCCATTTACATACTTATTTACAGTAGTGACCGAAGCAATTTAGTGAAGGTCACAAACTTAACATTTTCTGTTGTACCAAAGTCCTCATTGATTTTGTGCATCAACAGGGACCATACGCATTCAAGGGGTGATGAAGATTAGTTGTACTCGGTACATTTCGATAGACGACCATAATTTAGTCGGATTCTGGTGAGTGTCTAGAATTCATACTCTTGCTTATTTCCATAAAGTTAGTACGATCCCAAATTCGAGTGAATAGGAATCGCTCACAGCAAACATTGTGTTTATAAATTAGATTTATCATGTTATTACTTGGAATCCAAGTAGGGAATTATGTAGGATTCCTTTATTAAATTTTGTGAATTGATATGTGATCTTATTGATTGATTAACGTAGTTAAATGTTAATATTGTGCATCTTCGATTCATGGAATTGATTAATTGGAGTGATTGTGGAATGATGTTGGATATGATTCTTATTATTATGATTAGACTCATTGACCAATGTGGCTAGAGAATAATATTGTGTTTCGTTAATTGTTCCTTGAGATGCTACATGCTATGAATTGCGGTATTATGTTGAAACATAGTGACTTATATGATAGATGAAGTGGAAATCTTGATTGTCATGTGAGTTTGTTATGTAGCCCTGAATCTAGTAATTTCATTCTTGTCAAGTTCTAATAATTGATTGAAGGATGCTATGCCTTTCTGTTAGAACATACTGTGATTAATGTCGGAGTGTAGTAAATGGTGAACTACGAATGGCTTGATCCCTATTTAGGGTATGTAGACAGTCTAACACAAATGTTAGATGCAACCATGAAATAAAAGAAAGTTAATGCGTGGTTGAATCATAGATTGTGTTTTGGACTTTTCTCGGAGACGAGACATGATAAATAAACAGGGATGAGTTGACGTCACGTGTCCATCTTGGACATTTGTCAGGATTGGAGTGTGAGAATAATGCTAGGGAGGCTAAATTTTAAAACCAAATGATGTGTCACCAATAAATAAATAAAGCTCATTAATCGATATTTAATTAATAATTCAATCATCTACACCCCTATCATTTGGTTTAAAAAATTTAGTCTCCCTAGAATTCATATATTGTTTATTGTGGCCAATTTATCTGACAAGGGAAAGAAGGGTGCAGCAAGAGAGAGAGTGGAGAAAGTCTATTGATTTCTCTATGTGTATGAGAAGTGTGTTATCCCCTACATAGTGCCTATATTTATATTGAAAATAGGAGAGGAATACTTGTCCTCCAAGTAAATACAGTCCTAGTAGGGAAAAATGAAGTTTAGAGATGTGCGATTTCACATGGGTCAATCAACTCCATCTTCACATGTCCATGTTCTTAACAATGATGGGTTACCTTGCCCTCCTTAAACTTATTGTAATGGTAGTGTAAGGGGTGATGCCTTAGCCTTGGTTGCAGCTTCCTTCCCTCTTGTATACCCTTACATTGTCGGGCTTTATTTCTATTACTTAGTTTATTGCTTGCCTCTATGTAGGCTTTCATTGTACGTTTGGCATCTTTGCCTTGGTAATGAGATTTCCAATTTACCAAAAAAAAAAAAAAAAAAAAAAAGGGTAGTAACTAAATCTATCTAGAATGTGATGACTAGTAACCAAATCTATCTAGGATTTGCACAATTACAACCACAATTTAATATAATATCTATAACACTGTTCTAAATTTCATATAACTCGTTCAAAATCAAATATCATATTTTATGGTTAATGGTTTAGTTGGGTAATAAATTATTAACTAATGAATCTCTTAAACACGTGCAATTTACCATGTCTCACATGAAACACAATTTGTGCATGGCAAGTTTAAGCCAGCAAATTCATCTTTAAACCTTTTTAACATTATTTGACTTTCACGAATGGAACATATTGAAAGGGTCTTAGTCAACGAAGTTCTCACACGGATTAAAGAGAATACAAATGCTGATTACTTGCCTTGATACAATTCCCTAACCCCTATAAATTGCCACATTGTTCAACCTCTAGGTTCTCAGCCAACAAAACCCAGAAGCCATGTCTGTCAAGAAGAGTCTCTCTCTCAACCGTGGCGGAGCCGGAAAGCGGGGAGCAGTGGCAAAGAGGACAAGGAAGAGCCTTTCTCTGAACAATGGTGATGCCAGGAAGGGCGCCGGAGATGTGGTTGCAGCAAAGCGCACACGCTTTCATCGTTGTTTTTCTTTCATAGAGGTTTCTACTGAACCTGGAAAATCACTTAAAGACATGGATTCTGAGAAGTTGAAGTCTGGGATCATGAGGTGGGCTAAGGCTGTCGTTGCATACGCCCGCCAAGTGAGTGGCCGCTTTGGAAGCACTCGTGGCTAATCACAAGCCTAATTCAAATGTCTCGAGAATATTACTGCGATTGACGCGAACCCAACACAAAGATCAATGTGTTGCTTACATTTGCACATGGGAGCTTCAGAAGAAGATGGACCGATTGGTGAAGGACGAGTTGAACATATTGTTCTAGAAATTTCCACCTAGCGCCTCTTAGGAGTTAAATGGTTGATCATCACCTTGATTAATCCCTAGGCGTTGAAAATTAAGAAAGGGCACCTAGACTTGCTTAGGCGCCCGCTTACCCCGCCTAGACACCCGCATATGCCGCCTAGGTCACGACTCTCGCTTAAACAAAAAATAGTTAACTTTCAGTTTTCGTTTTTTTTTTCACTAAATTGTAAGACTTGTTGAATACTTGGATGACACTCATTATATGCTTGTTCCTCATGTTTTTAATATGTTCTAATACTTTATAATTTATAGGTCAATTCTACTTTACAATTTATGTATTCTAGTACAATTATATATTTTTAAGGGTAAATATCAGTTTACTACCCTCAAGTTTCGTGGTTTTCAACATTTAGTACATAAACTTTTTTTCGTTCCAGAGTCATACTTAAAATGTTAATTTTGAGACAATCTCATACGTCCGTTAGTCTGGCTGTTAAGTTTTCCGTTAACTGATGACGTGGCGTCCATGTAGACAATGACTGGGCATCTCGTGTTATTAAAAAGATCCACATGAAAATTAAAAATTAAAAAAAAAATTCCTGCCCAAATTTTAACCCATAACATTCCTTTTTTTCCACCAAATTTTTTTTTTTATAAAAAAAATCAAATTAGATAGTGAACGACCCAGAGCAGTTTTGATTTCTTCCACATAGGCCACATTTCTAATGGCTCCGGCAGCATGGGTCTGGGTCGCCAGAGACTCAAATCAGCAGGCTTCGATGAGGACTGAGATGCCATAGTAAACGGAAACAGCCCAGGCGTTTTCTGGGTCTGCGGTGAGCGCCTCTATCGCCATCACAGCCTTCTCTTACAAATGGGTCGACCCAGATTTGAGTATTCTTAGCAGAGGACCCAGACTCCCTTAATCAAACATTGCCTTGCACGATGACTCGTCGTCCGCGGTGGCCAGGAGACAGACGGCGAAGATAGCCTGCTCGTGGACTGTTAGAACCCATTATCCCACATCAGCCAAGAGGGAAAAGAGAAAGCACTTTAAATAGAATTACCCCACTCTAACTAACACCGAGGCCTTTTGTGATAAAACCCCACACCTGAGGATTGTGCAGGTGGTTAAGTGGGGACAGTATCGGTGTTGTTGAAGTGGACCCTCAGAGCCAGGGGGCGGGCCCGTACTGCCACGTGATTGGGTGGGTCCCCATTGGCCCCGTGCGATTGTCCACATAGGCCAAATATTCCACGTGTTTGGGTGGGTCCCTAATGACCTTGCACGATTGGGTGAGTCCCGACATGGCTCCACGTGGTTGTCGATGTGTGGAATTTCACGTGTGACCCATAAATGGGGTCTCACGTGCGGGGAAGTGTTGGAACCATTGTCCCACATCGGCCAAAAAGGAAAAGAGAAAGCACTTTAAATAGAATTACCCCACTCTAACTAACACCGAGGCCTTTTGTGATAAAACCCTACACCTGAGGATTGTGCAGATGGTTAAGTGGGGACAGTATCGGTGTTGTTGGAGTGGACCCTCGGCTCGTTGACCTGAAAATTTCAACATGGACGGAACGCTGGTGGTGGAAATCGAGCGTCGGTACATTGGTCGCATAGGGCAGTGAGGCGTTGAATAATGGATAGGAGTAGAGGTATGAGGGTGTGAAGGAGGGGGTTCCGGGCCTAGTGGGGGGAGTCGGAGATGTCATGGACGGAGGAGTGGAGGATGCGAGCTTGGAGTGGAAGGCAGTCCAATGGCCAACGAAGGAGGGGACAGTAAGGGAGGAGCAAATGAAGAGGGAGAGGGTGGAATTGATGAGGTCGAGAAAGGTTTGGAGTGGGTTTGAGGCGGCGACGGCTCGATGCATTTAGGAAGTGGGGGGCCGGATTAGAACCGGGTCGTGTTCTGGTTTGTTTCGGGCATCGCTGAACACTGCATGAGAGAAAGAGAGAGAAATGCTTGGAAGTAAAGAAAAATGAGAGCAACAACAAAGTGAAGGAATGCAGTGAGTTATAGGTTAAAAATGGAGAGAGTGATCGAGAGGAGTGTGGGGAAGAGAGCAACAATGGCAGACCAATTTTATTTTTCAAAAATATTTGGCAGGAAAAAAAAGGAATGCAGTGAGTTATGGGTTAAAATTTGGGCGGGAATTTTTTTTTTTTTTGAATTTTTAATTTTCACATAGACCCCTTAATATTGTCACATCCCGATCCGGGCCCTCACCACATCCCGAGCTCGACTCCACCATAACAAAATATTGTCCGCTTTGAGCCCTGACCACACCCTCACAGTTTTGTTTCTGGGAACTCACACGAGAACTTCCTAACTTCCCAGTGGGTCACCCATCCTGGGATTGCTCTCGCGTGAACTCGCTTAACTTCGGAGTTTCGATGGAACCCGAAGCCAATGAGCTCTCAAAAGGCCTCGTGCTAGGTAGAGATAGAAATATATATATAATGCTTACAGGATCCACTCTCCTAGGCGATGTGGGATGTTACATTAATAACACGTGGCGCTCAGTCATTGTCTACATGGGCGCCACGTCATCAATTAACGGAAAGCTTAACAGCCAGACTAACAGATATATGAGATTGTCCCAAAATTAACACTTTAGGTATAACTCTGGGACGAAAAAAACTTCATGTACTAAATATTAAAAACCACAAAACTTAAGGACAGTAAACTAATATTTACCCATTTTTTAAAGTATAAATAAGTATTTATTTATATAATATATAATAAATTTATTTAAATCTGTCTAGTCTGTCTAGGCCCTTGCTTAGACCCCACCTAGCCGTTAGGTCCCAGCCTGCTGTCTAACTAGCGCCTAGCCGCTTTTAAAACCTTGGTTGAAGGTGACTCTCAAGGACGATCTAGACAACATGAGTTGGTCTCTCTTATATATTTATATATGCTTGTATCTTCTTTGTTTGCTCAAAATATTTAAGGAAAACTAATAAAAAGAGTAGGAAAACTTTGAGTTTTGACGATAAGGACAAAATAAAGGGTAAAGTGAATAGTACCAAGATTGACTTTTTAGTATAAAAATGTGATTTTTCATTAAAGTGAGCCGTACCAAGAACTTTTTGTTAAAGTTCCCAAATATTTAAGGGGACAAGTACCAGCCTTTATCTTCATTTCAACCCGACACCATAACTGGACAGTTAGTCATTGGCCAGGCATATATACCAACCTTTTATCTTCTAAGAAAATATTATGGGACACTGGATTTTCTTTTTGGTTGCAGAGATGAGTGTGAATATGAAGAATATAATGGGAAATTTTCTACGACATAACGACCCCGTATTGACAACTACCTATAGCTATATTACAACAATATCAACAATATTGTTTGAACACTTTCGATACCTCAATACTGTATCTATACATGAATATCAATATGGACATCGTATCAACAATATCTACACTATTTGAATACTATATGGACACCGATTCGTTCTCTTTCAATAATATCTACACTATTTGAATGCTATATTTGGTTTTCTCACTGCCTAAAAAACAACTCTGTAATCATAACCACAAGGCACTCAATGAGTAAGGCAAACATCATATCTGAACCGAAGATCACCAACAGCAACAAGCTAGGCAATCACACAGCCACTGGATCTGCCTGCCACACTATCTCTTCATGGTCCTCTCTTCAATTTAATACCAAGAAATAAAATAAAAGCGACCAAAACACACTGACATGTTAAAGGAGAGGGCAGCGAAAGCTTAGGTAACCGGCGGCTGGTGGTTGAACCTAATATGGTGCAACAGATGGAGGAGAGGGTAAGAGAAGGGGGATTGGGGATTTCAGTGACCAGAACAGAAAAATTGAAATATGGTGACGAAAAGTGATTTTAAGTCAAAATACAATGACCAGAAATGTGTTTACCCTACTTATTAAGGACATTGATCACATACCAAAAAAGAAGAGAAATGTTGAAAATTTGATTGACTAAACTATTACTTCTTATGCTAACAATATGTTACAAGCTACTTTGATACTATAACAGAAATTCGTACGAAACATTCACTTTAAACCACCAACAGTTTTCATACCAAGGTATTTGCTTCTACATATTTTTCCACAGCTTCTTTTTGGTCTGACAAAAGAACACTCATGCACCCCCTTTTCTTGTGGTCAAATTCATACACGTTTGGGTGGTATGTATTGCACCTGCTCATCTTCACATAAATTCTGCAAAAAGAGAGAAAAAAAATTATAAGAATCTGAGACAGTGTGTGATTGATCTATGAAAAAGAACAAGCAAAAGGAACCATAATCCATGGGCAAAAATTATAAGAATCAGCAGTAATTGAAGCTCCTATTCCGGTAGTAACGAAATTGGAAGGAACAAGTGGGCAAGGATTTATATCTCCCACAACACTACATAAATGATCTTATGTCCTAGGGTTACCACAATTCTGCTTTGTTGGTAATTCTATCAATGTAACCATCACTATGAATGATCGAAGAATTGAGTCATGATTAATAAACAGTAAACGGTAGAAGTATACACTGCAGACAATTCATGGTATTTAAAAAAAACAGAGAACATAAGAGAGCCTTTTTTATATGCTTTACGACCCACAGACTGTCAAATAAATGAACAAACATGAGCTCGAACAATAGCTCGATGTCCAAAACCCAAATCACAGTGTCTCTTCGGGGTATTTTATTTTCCTGTGTTTTGGACTTCAACCATTGATACAAAGAACTTATTACAAAAGCTAGTCATATTTGACTGATTTGTTGGGCACACTTCAATTTCCTAACTCCTATTGTCTTGTATGGCAGACTTTTTCATTCGTTTGAAAGATATGGTAGCTAACTAGCTATTGGAGGACAGGATGCCAACCCAAAACCCATCTAATTTCGTGTGGCATAGATTTATTGATCGACCATATAATTAACATAGAAATGGTAAAGTATGATTGTCCACTACGGAATATAAGGAAACTTTGTATGATTAACATGAGAAAGATATTGTATTATCTGCAAATCCTCTGAAAGAACCTCTGAAACGGCAAGAGTGTAAACACCAGGTACAAATCTTCCTGTAAAAAATTAAAATCCATACCAAATTACTGATAAATACATATAAAATGGCAAGTTGTAAGCATAATCTAGAGCATTGGAAATGCTTAAAAGTAAACAAAGCCGAGCAGGATTTAGAAGCTTAAGGGTTAATCAACTGGGATATCGTGTTAAAATAATGTAAATAAAGAGACATAACAATCTATACAAGATGAAATACGCCTATGTAAATCAAAACAGAACCTAAAGAAACGTAAAACGGGCAACAAACGACAAGTATTTGTGAGAACCCAATATCTCACATAAGCCACTTAGTACTACAGTATAGTGGTATTCGTCTTCACTTGTAAGTGAGAGATCTCGCTAACGGGGAAGTTGGACCACATTATTATGGTTGTAAGGCTTAGCCCACTCCCCCACTGCCGTGTATATACTATCGTTTGTTCCTAAAAAAAAAAGGAATTTCACATGAACCCAATTGTCTAGAAAAGAAATAAATAACTTTGCAACGACTTAAATGCATAAATGCAAGCTGAAAGGAAAAAAAGCATACCAATTCGAAGCCATTTTGCAGCCCAACTCCTAGTTGGATCCGTAACTGAAATAATCCTACAATCCAAGCAATGCATCAATTAAATAAAAGACAGAGAAAAAACAGAGAAGATTAAAGAGAAAAATGTGAGAGAAGAGTAGTAAGGAAGGAGGGACGACGAACCCATTGAAATTGGGGGTGGTGCAATCGGCAACGCGATCGAAATCTTCCTCCATCTTGAAGAAGGGGCAGTTCTCACATCCTGATTCTCTGAACTGCATTTTGTATTTTGAATTTGTATTGGTGTTACGATTGTGATTATCTTGATCGCAATTAGTAGCTTACTAGTACTTTAATTAGTAGTAATCAAGTTGTTTTAGTCGTATGGCCAGCTGGCATTTGGTGTTAGTGGAAACATATATGTAATCAATTTGGTGGGGTTGACCTCGAACTTCAATACAAAATTACAAAAACAATTATCTCTCTCTTCTCCTTCCCTATCTTCCTCCGTTGCTATATGGTAACTTGCAGGTTGTGAAAGGGGTTGCTAAGATTTGGTGCTATCATTGGTATCATCCTCTCGATCCTGAGCCTCCCTCTTGTATGCCCCGCCACACCACCAATTCTCGGATGTCTACACTGGAATTGCGCCTCTCCGTCGTGGAAACTGTTCTGGAAGCTCTTCCTTAGCAGATCCAGGCAGCTTCGGAAGCTAGATTCACCTCCTTGGAGACGAAGTTTGCCCTTTTCTTGGAGCATCTTCATCACGATCCTGGAGTTCAAGGCGGCGCTGGGTCTTCTACTGCTCAACCTCCTTCGAGACCCGAGTCGTCGAATCCTACTCCGTTCGTGACTGACGACGACGATTTCCGTTATCTTGAGACTCCGTGTTTTCCACGTAGAGATTCTTTCAACAGAGGCGGTTTCACTCGGCGCCTTTAGTGGCCGCATCGTCTGGATTTTCCCCGTTTCACCGACGGTGACGATCCCTCAGCTTGGATCTACAAGGCTGAGCAGTACTTTGCTTACTATCACACACCAGATCACCAAAAGGTCCTGACCGCCTCTTTTCACTTTGAGAATGAGCCGCTGTAATGGTTCAAATGGCATAATTGCAGCCATTCCACTCCAAGGGCCGAGTTCACCATCGCACTGTGCTAGGAATTTGGTTATTCGGATTTCGAGGATTACACTGAATCCTTATTCAAGCTCAAACAAACAGGTACTCTCAAAGATTACATACTCGAATTCAGGCGACTCGCTAATCATACTACTGATGTTGGCCCGATTCTGTTGAAGAGTTGTTTTATTGGTGGATTAAAGCGTGAATTGAAGTATGATGTTAAATTGCTGAAGCCTACTTCGGTGCATGATGCTATTGCTCTCGTCGTGCAAATTGATGTTATGCTCATGGACCTTAAAATTGTGTCCCATAAACATGTTCCTCTGGCCAGACCAAACCCTCTTCCTAATCCCACTCCGGGATAGAACTGAGTCCCTACCTTACCTTATAAGAAATTAACACTTGAGGAGGTTCAGCGAAAGAGAACGGGGTGAGTGTTGGTTTTATGATGACAAGTGGGATAAGGGACACAAATGTGCTCATAAGCAACTTCTCATGTTGGATATAGTTTCTGATGATGAGTTTGGAGATGAAGAACCAATGCTCTTCTTGTGGAGTTACAAAGCATGGCAATGAGTGAGTGTGCCTTACATGGCATTAGTGCTAAGCCCTTGGTTCAAACTATGAAGGTGGACGGTTTGGTCAATAATCATATTGTTAGCATGTTGTTAGACTCTGGAAGCACCCATAATTTTATTAACTCTAGACTAGTCAAGCAATTGGAGTGGTCACTTCAACCAACAAAGCCATTCGAGGTGGTGATTGTTGTTGGGGGTATAGTTAAAAGTCAAGGTTGCTATAGACAAGTTCAGTTGAAAGTGGGACAATATGATTGCTTCATTGATCTATTTATTTTACCTCTTGGGGGTTGTGATGTTGTCCTAGGGGTCCAATGGCTATCCACAGTAAGTCCAGTCATGTAGGATTTCCAAAATTTGACTATGGAATTTCAGGTGGGACCCTAGCAATTTAAATTGACTCATTGTGCACCTTCACAATCTTTCATACAAGATATTTCAGTGCATCACATCAGCAAAGGGTGCTCCACTTCAAACTTGGGATTATTTTTATATTCTCTGGAGGCTGAAACAAGTGACACATCTGAGCTCACTCCTTCCCAATTCAATGAACTGCACATGGTTTTGAGCAATTTCGAGGTGGTTTTTACTATTCCTTCCACATTACCTCCATCACAAACTCATGACTATAGGATTCCATTGCTACCAGGAGCAAAGCCACCCAATATAAGGCCCTATCATTATGGACCTTTACAAAAAACTGAAATTGAAAAAGCAGTCCAGGAGTTGCTGCACTCTGGTTTTATCAGACCTAGCCGTAAGCCTTTTTCCTTTCCCGTTTTACTGGTTAATAAGAAAGAAGGCACTTGGAGATTATGCATAAATTACAGGGAGTTGAATAGCATCACCATCAAGGATAAATATCCTATCCCACTCATATATGACATGTTAGATAATCTATTTGGGGCTAGGTACTTCCAAGCTGGATTTAAGATTGGGTTACCATCAGATTCAAATGCATAAGGAGGATGTGGAGAAAACTGCCTTCAAGACCCATGAGGGACAGTATGAATATTTGGTGATGCCCTTTGGGCTTACCAATGCCCCAGCAAGCTTTCAAAGCTCGATGAATGATATTTTTAAACCCTATCTCAAGAAGTTTATATTGGTATTTTTTTATGACATATTAGTCTACAGTAAAACATGGGAGGAGCACCTATCTTATTTGCACCAGACCTTAGAGTTGTTATTACAGCACCAGTTATATGTAAAGAAGTCTAAATGCTCTTTTGGTCAGCAACAAGTTGAATACTTGGGTCACATAGTTTCCAGTGATAGAGTTGCAGCTAATCCCACTAAGATAAAAGCCATTTTGGATTGGCCAGTCCCTAGGAATGTGAAGGAGCTAAGGGGGTTTTTGGGGTTAACAGGTTATTACAGAAAGTTTGTACAAGGCTATGGCAAAATATGCCAGCCTTTGTACCAACTCACTAAAAAAGATGGGTTCATATAGTCTAAGGCAGCAGAGTCAGCTTTTCAAGAATTAAAAAGGGTCATGACATCTCTTAAGGTGTTAGCCCTTCCTAATTTCTCGATCCCATTTGTTATAGAATATGATGCTTCTGCAAATGGGATCGGAGCAGTCTTGCAGCAATAGAGAAAACCCATTGCTTTCTCCAGCAAGGCTTTGGGCCCAAGAACCAGGCTCTGTCCACTTATGAAAGAGAACTCATAGTTGTGGTGCATGCCATCAAAAAGTAGCAAAATTACCTCCAGGGGCAACATTTCATCATCAAAACAAATCACAATAGTTTGAAATATTTTTTAAATCAAAGAGCCATTACCCCATTCTAGCAAAAGTGGGTTTCAAAGCTATTAGGATATGATTATGAGATCCAATATAAACAAGGTGTGGAAAATATGGTGGCTGATGCTCTATCAAGGGTACCTAGTGCCCCTACATTTACCTATAAACCATAGTGAAGAGTTAGTGGAATGTGTCATTATCACATACCCTTACTTTGGGTGGTTGGATGATTTGAGGAGACAATTGGAAAAAGATGAGTGGGTAAGACAAAAGAAGGAAGAACTGAGGGCTGCCACCCACGCCAACACTGTCACTTCCCATTTGTCAAAGTTCCACATTGATAATGGGTTCTTAAAATACAAAGCTAGGATTGTGATTGGTCCTTAATCAACTTGGAGACAGAAGATCTTTGAAGAGCATCATTGCACTCCTATGGCCGGCCATGAAGGTGTTCAAAAAACCTACCCCAGATTGAAAAGAAGCTTTTATTGGGTGGGAATGAAAAAAGATATTAAGTCTTGGGTAGCCAAGTGCAGGGTGTGCCAACAGTTCGACATTGGAAATGAGTCAAAGATTTTCTACGATACCTACGTGGGACAACAGACATAAGCCTCCTCTACTCCGAGAAACCCACAAATGATCAGAATATTGTTGGATATGCAGATGCTGGTTTTTTCCCTAATCCACATAAAGTCCGCTCACAAACTAGATATGCATTCATGTATGGAAATATAACAATTTCATGGCATTCAACAACGCAAATATTAGTTGCTACATCTTCCAATCACTTGGAAATACTTGTTCTACATGAAGCCAGTCGTGAATATTCTTGGTTAAGATCAATGATCTTTCACATCCGAAATCCATGTGGTCTACCTTCAAAGACAGACTCTCCAACTATCATTCATGAAGATAATGCAGCATGTGTTGCCCAATTGAAGGAATGATTCATCAAGGGCGATTAGACTAAACATATATCTCCAAAGTTTTTTAGTGCACATGAGCTTCATAAGGCTAAAGTTATTAAAGTCCGACAAATCTGTTCTAATGAAAATTTGGCAAACCTATTCACCAAATCTTTACCAAAGTGTACGTTTCAGAAGCTAGTGCATGATATCGGATTACGCCAGCTTTATAATCAGTCAAATTGAAGAATGCATAATTATGGGGAGATACTACAGAATTAGGGGGAGATACTCATCAGGGGGAGCATCTAAGACACATGCATGTTGTACTTTTTTTTCTTCGACTAGGATTTTTCCCACTGGGTTTTTCCTATCAAGGTTTTAATAAGGCAACATAAGCATACTTAACACTATATCAACAATCCAAGTAAAGTTGTACTCTTTTTCCTTTGCTGCAGTTTTTTTTCGTTGGGTTCTTTCTAGCAAGGTTTTAATTAGGCAATTGGAGTTGATATATGGGCATCCAAAGGGGAGTATTGTGAAATCTAGTGTGATGCCATATATGTGATTGTTTTAGGAAGCAAACCAAAACAAACTTTGGTGACATCCATGGAAAGTCTTGGGTGAAAAAGTGTTAGGGAGGTAAAAAAATTCTTCATGCATGTAAGGTTGTGTCAGATCAAAACCCTTATATATAGATGTATGTTTGTAACCTCATTACAACACACAAGAGAGTGGAAGTAATAATACCAATATCCCCTCTCTCTTTACCTGCATTATTTTTTTGATACAGTTACGAAAATAAACAATATGATACATTGCACCCGTTCTACTTCTATCTCTCGCAAAGGTTATCCTTCTCACTTTTGCCTATTTTTATAACAGAGAATATATTGATTGGTCTTATATATATTGCGGTACACAGATTTCTCCTCTACTCCGAGAAACCCACAAATGATCAGAATGTTAGGTGAACTGTCGACTTAGTCCCTGAATTATCACCTTAGTGAAAATTAGGTCCTTGCATTACTTTTTCGGTAAAATAAGTCCTTAAATTCATTAAAAAAAACTGTTAATTTCATCCCTACTATTATATTCAAAGCTATTTTATCCAATTTTTAATCAATTTAAGTCACTTGACACATTTTAGAGTGTAATACCGTCATTTTCTCGCCTTGAAGCTTTTAACATTTTGTTTGTACCATACTTGACCAATCCCGAAACTACTGAGCACCGGTCAACGTTATACCGTCAAGGACCCGGAAGAGTTTCCCTCCAACCAGGAGGCCAATCACAACGCGACATGTGTCGACATCAGAAGCCAATCATAGCACGACACGTGTCAACATCAAAAGCCAATCACAACACAACACGTGTCAATGTCAGAATGAAACTAGAAACTCTCTTCTATAAATAGAGATCATTCTCTTACAATATTTTCTAATGTCATTTGTACTAAATCATTCGTACACTCTCTTTTGACCAGGTATCCCTTTCCAACATGGGGAGCGAAGGAAGCCACAACACACAGAATGACACCCCTCTTGCACCTAGTGCGAAGCAATGAAAGAAGGAAGGAAAGAGGGTTGCTCTTCAAGCTAAAGTCGATGAGCTAGAAGCTCAGAACAACAAGATAACAATGAAGAATGAGGTCCTTTAGGAGCAGTATGAGAAGCTCTTTGAGACGTTCCATGAAACTAGGCGTACTCAAACACGCGAGCTCGTTGCCCATGTAGACATCAACCATCATCTGGGTGCCCCCCAACACGGAGGGTCACCTCCCTTCGACATGGGTATCCCTGATGAGGAGCGAGTTAATCATCAAAACATTAATCAACATGAGACTTCTCTCAACCCAGATGCTTCGACCCGAAGTAAAAGAAGTGGAGGAAGACACCTCCTTGCAGAAGGGTTGGAAAGATCGAAAGCCGTTTATCATGACTGCCAAGACTTCCTAAAGCAACGTCGAGAGAATCCCCTCCACATATGCTCGAAGATCAATGACCCAATGGTTTCTGAAAGACTTGATCCTCTCCCACGACCCAGGCCAGCTGCCAATCTAAGGAAGGAACGACAGATCCTAAAGAAACATGAAGGTATAGGGGACTCTGAGGTATTCCGACAGACTCCCCTTAGAAGTCAGTACGGCGAGTCCAAGAAAAAACCACACGCCCATGCTTAAACTTTCCTACTTCCAAGAGGCGATGGAGACTTACAAAAGAAAATTCCAGTGGTACATAACTCCACTTATGACCCCCTTGTCCTACAGCTCCTTGAGGAAGTAAACAAGTTAAAGGCCGAACGTCAAGCCGAGATACCTGACTAGAACCAACCCAGGCCTGGCCCTCTCACAAGAAGGATCATCGACACCCTCCTTTAAGCGAAGACAAAACAAAAGCTTGGTTTACAACTCTATACTGGAAGGGAGGACCCAATTGAACACCTTAACCTCTTCAAGTCCACCATGGCATATCAGATGCACACCGACGAAGAGCGATGTCTTCTCTTCCTCTCCACCCTCTCTGGCGGAGCTCTAAACTGGTATTGCCGTCTTCCACCTGAGATAGTAGACTCATTTGAGGAATCGAGGAAACTGTTTGTCTCTCAACACATCTTCTAGACCGATCACTTGCATTCTGCAGATGACTTGTACACCATTCGCCAGAAGCTGGACGAGTCACTACGAGAGTATGCCGGTTGCTTCAGCCATGAGTATTCTGCTGCGCTGAGGCAGATGACAAGACCGCCTTCAAGGCCTTCACGGCAGGCCTACGTGATTGTTTCTTCAAGTACATGATCAATGCCAACACTTGGAAGACTTACTCTAAGGTGATGGCACAAGCTTACAACCACGCATCCGTCGAAGCAAAGACATACCAAGGGAACCCCCATATGGTTAACCCCTATCAACAGATGGGAAGTGGAAGTCAAGTTCTACCAAGTGAGGAGATATTGGCCATTCAGACACCCATTGCATCATCTCCTACCTCATTTAGCTACTCGCTAAGTCACCAAACGTATCTCTCTCTTGGTAAGAGGAAGGATTTTTACTCTCAGCAAGCCCATTACAACAAGAGAGATAAAAGTTTGTATCAAGACAACCAGGGGTGACCGTACCGTCGACTATTATAACTATGGGGCCAAGCCTCACTCTTTCAAAGTGGATGACTAGGTACTGAAGGAAATGCTATTATAAGAAGGCATACACATTACAAATGTTTTGACTCTCAACCGCTTGAGATCTTTGGTCACACAAGCCATTCAACAAATATTTAAAGAAAAAGGAATTCAGACAACTTCTTTTAAGTCTTTTGCGTTCCTAGCACTAGAACACTTGGTCTACGCTAACCTACCCTTATACTCCAACTTAGAGCTTCAACATGCGTACTTTGACACAAAGTATGTGGTACTAAGGGTTACAACCAACATGGTTCACATATCAAAAGCATGGATCCCTTCATGCATAGCAAAACATTTATAAGCATCACTCATATCAATCAACATAAACATTATACATTCCAACACATTCATACATAAACATCATACATTCCAACACATTCATACATAAACATCATACATTCCAACACATCCATACATAAGCCAACTGTGCTTCGAAATGGTTTAACATACTTTGTGTCTTCGACACTTGCTACAATATGCCTCGATACCTTGCCCTTATTCTCACCAACCAGGTGATGAAATGTACAACCCGTACTCTTCTTCATGCCACCAACCAGGTGATGAAATATACAACCCGTACTCCAATATCATTTGGTAACTTGCCACTTATGCCACAAACCAGGTGAAGAAGGAACTCATCTTTGTGCCACCAACCAAGTGATGAAATGTACAACCTGTACTCTCCTTCATGCCACCAACCAGGTGATGAAATGTACAACCCGTACTCTAATATCATTTGGCAACTTGCCACTCATGCCACAAACCAGGTGAAGAAGGAACTCATCTTCATGCCACAAACTAGGTGATGAAATGTACAACCCGTACTCTCCTTCATGCCACCAACCAGGTGAAGAAGGAACTCATCTTCATGCCATCAACCAGGTGATGAAATGTACAACCCGTACTCTCCTTCATGCCACCAACCAGGTGATGAAACCAGTACTCTAATATCATTTGGCAACTTGCCACTCATGCCATTAACCAGGTGAAGAAGGAACTCATCTTCATGCCATCAACCAGGTGATGAAATGTACAACCCATACTCTCCTTCATGCCACCAACCAGGTGATGAAATGTATAACCCGTACTTTAATATCATTTGGCAACTTGCCATTCATGCCACCAATCAGGGGAAGAAGGAACTCATCCTCGTGCCACCAACCAGGTGATGAAATGTGATGAAAGGTGATGAAGGAACTCACCTTCGTACCACCAACCAAATGATGAAAGCAACTCACCATTCATTCCACCTACTAGAAGACGAGTGGTACAACTTGTACATGTGAACTCCTAGCATTCACAAATAATCAAAAACCCTCAAGCTTGACAACTCAACTAGGGGAGCACTTATGCCCAACAAGAGTTATAGTCACCAACAAAGTCTTATTGCAAGCCAACAACAACTTCAGTGCATGGCATACGAAGATCAAGCTATTCAGCCCTCTTGCATCTGCTTCAGACATTTCCCCTCTGTAACAATGCAAACACTACAACTCGTAGAAAGCTTCACACTCTTGATCAAGACAGTGTGAAGCAAAACCAATTTATGGTGCCAACAAGAGCTTCATCAAAGGAGTTCAACCACAATTCTCAAAGGCTTCACACACTTTTGATCAAGACAGTGTAAAGCAAAACCAATTTATTATGCCAACAAGAGCTTCATCAATGGAGGGCAACCACAATTCTCAAAAGCTTCACACACTCTTGATCAAGACAGTGTGAAGCAAAACCAATTTATGGTGCCAACAAGAGCTTCATCAATGGAGGGCAACCACAATTCTCAAAAGCTTCACACACTCTTGATCAAGACAGTGTGAAGCAAAACTAATTTATGGTGCCAACAAGAGCTTCATCAAAGAAGTTCAACCACAATTCTCAAAAGCTTCACGCACTCTTGATCAAGATAGTGTGAAGCAAAACCATTTTATGATGCCAACAATAACTTTATCAATGGAGGACAACCACAATTCTCAAAAGCTTCACACACTCTTGATCAAGACAGTGTGAAGCAAAACCAATTTATGGTGCCAACAAGAGCTTCATCAATAGAGGGCAACCACAATTCTCAAAAGCTTCACACACTCTTGATCAAGACAGTGTGAAGAAAAACCAATTTATGGTGCCAACAAGAGCTTCATCAATGGAGAGCAACCACAATTCTCAAAAGCTTCACACACTCTTGATCAAGACAGTGTGAAGCAAAACCAATTTATGGTGCCAACAAAAGCTTCATCAATGGAGGGCAACTACAATTCTCAAACCTTCGAGGCAAATTCAAGACTGTTCGAAGCAAATTCAATTTATATGGTTCATCCAAACCTTCGACTACTACAAGGTGTGGCTTGCATCACAATCTCTTACTCAACAATGTGGAAGCAAAATTTGTATATGTTGTCTCTCCCACATTTTCAAATTTCTAGTTTAGCGAAAAAAAAAAAAAAAAAAAAAAAAAAAAAGGAAATTCAACAAAGTTTCATCAATGGAGGACAACTACAAATTCTCAAAAGCTTCACACTATCTTGATCAAGATAGTGTGAAGCAAAATCAATTGGTGGTACCCAACAAAGCTTCACCAACAAAAGCTTCATCAATGGAGGATAACTACAAATTCTCAAAAGCTTCACACTATTTTGATCAAGATAGTATGAAGCAAAATCAATTCGTGGTACCCAAGCTTCACCAACAAAAGCTTCATCAATGTAGGACAACTACAAATTCTCAAAAGCTTCACACTATCTTGATCAAGATAGTGTGAAGCAAAATCAATTCATGGTACCCAACAAAAGCTTCAACTCCAAAGCTTCAACTCCAAAGCTTCACGTACAAAAGTTTCACCCATAATAGCTTCACCTACAAAAGCTTCACCCATAAAAGCTTCACCCACCACAAAAACTTCACCCACAAAAGCTTCACCCATAAAAGCTTCACCCACAAAAGCTTCACCCACCACAAAAGCTTCACCCACAAAAGCTTCACCCACAATAGCTTCACCCATAAAAGCTTCACCCACAAAAGCTTCACCCACAATAGCTTCACCCATAAAAGCTTCACCCACAAAAGCTTCACCCACCACAAAAGCTTCACCCACAAAAGCTTCACCCATAAAAGCTTCACCCACAAAAGCTTCACTAACCACAAAAGCTTCACCCATAAAAAAGCTTCACCCATAAAAGCTTCACCCACAAAAGCTTCACTCACCACAAAAGCTTCACCTACAAAAGCTTCACCCATAAAAGCTTCACCAACAAAAGCTTCACCCACCACAAAAGCTTCCCCCACCACACAAAAGCTTCACCCACAAAAGCTTCCCCCACCACAAAAGCTTCACCAAAAAAAGCTTCACCAACCACAAAAGCTTCACCTACAAAGCTTCAACACAAAAGCTTCACCTACAAAAGCTTCACACTATCTTGATCAAGATAGTGTGAAGCAAAATTAATTCATGGTACCCAACAAAGCTTCACCTATAAAGCTTAAAATATATATATATATATATTCGGAAATTCGAAAATTCAAAAATTCAAAAATTCAAAAATTCAAAAAATTCAAAAAATTCAAAAATTCAAAAATTCAAAAATTCAAAAATTCAAAAATTCAAAAATTCAAAAATTCAAAAATTCAAAAATTCGAAAATTCAAAAAAAAAAATGCCTAGGCCTCTTCTTCTTTGGGTCTAACAACTTTCATAACAAATATATATGAAGGAGGAGTTTTGGGCTACCACTTAGAAAGGAAAATGGTGAAGTTTTGTTACTTTGGAAACTTGGCTACTAGCAAGACACCTCATTTGTCAACTCCCTCGACCGGAGACTTGTGGGACTCCTACCATATGCTACTGCACCTTGATACTCGGAAGTCTCACGACCACTCAGTGACTTGGATTTTTTCAAGTCTCCAACCGAGAAGTTTTCCTCGCTCGGGAAATTAAGGGAGCACTACCTCACCTACATGCTTCACTCACAAAGCTTCAACATACAAGATTCAACAAAAGGAAAAATTCAAAGAACTTAGTGAAAAAGGCCTTGGTGTATTTAACACAATACATTGAAATGAAGCAAAACTTGTTTATTGATATCTCCGATAAGTTAAAAATATGTACATATACATGAATCAAAATAAACAAACAAGAGGGAGCCTTCACAAAGGTTGCTCAGGAGAAGTCTCAGCAGTCGGCAGAGCCCTAAAAAGAGAAGGCACCAAAGGGTGATTATTCGGAGCCTCAATACTAGGCAAAACCTCAGAAGGAGGAGGCACCGAAGGTTGATCATTTTGAGCTTCATTATGCAGTACAGCCCCAGAAGACGAAGGCAATAAATGCCTTTGGAACAAACCCACAAACCTCTGATGATCAAGTAAAATCTGACCATCAGATTCCTGCAGCTGGTCGAGCTTCCTCTTCATGTTTGTAGCATAGTTATGTGCGAGCCTGTGCAACTGTTTATTCACATGCTTGAGCCATCTGATCTCCTGTTTGAGACTTATCACTTCAGCCGCCAATGATTCAACTTAGCAGGTTCGAGCAAATAGGCATTGGGCCATATTAAACACAGAACCTGCATACTGAACACTGAGAGCCAGAGAATCCTTAACAGCCAGCTCATCAGACCGTTTAGAAAGTAGTCTGTTATCTTTGGGAATGAGAAGGTTCCTGGCCACCACCGCAGCGGTCATATCATTCTTCATCACAGAGTCCCCAACGGTAAGAGGACCAGTAGATGATAAGAAGGATGGGCGCCATAGTTCAAGTCAAAACGACGGTCGGATGGGACAGACATTCTCATAAATGATGAAGGAGAAATAAGGTGCAATAAATCTCTGAAGTAAGGGGAACATTCCTACAAGCAATAATTCTCTGAATGTACTTCTTGCACACAATTGGTGCCCTTATAAAAGAAAGGGCAATAGGGTCGTTGGTTCAAAAATCGAAGAGGTACCACTCTCCGGATTCCGAAGAGGCACCACTTTCCACACGTAACATCAGCTCCTCAGGTACCACAGATAACTTTGCCAAAGATCTCTGACAAAGTTTAGACACATAAATTTTGAAGGTCCAGCTACCCTACTATTACCCACACGAGTAAAGGAACAGCACCACTCCTTGATAACTAGAAAGTCTCAATGTGTGTCAACCTCCGTGCTCCGTGGCAAGGCAGACTGGCAAAAATGCCCAACCTTTATTCACATTCTAGAAAACACTCCCAGCATTATTGCTTGCTCAAAAATTGAAGAGGCACCGCCCTCCAAATCTCCAGAGCCAAACTCCAATAGCATTATTTTCTCAAAAATCGAAGAGACACTGCTCTCCGAATCTCAAGAGTCAGACTCCTAACAGGATTGCTTTCTAAAAAATCGAAGAGGCACCGCTCTCCAAATCTCGAGAGCCAGACTCCCAACAAGATAACGTGATCAAAAATTGAAGAGGCACCGCCCTCCGAATCTCGAGAGCCAGACTCCCAACAAGATTACTTTCTCAAAAATCGAAGAGACACTGCTATCCGAATATCAAGAGTCAGACTCCCAACAGGATTGCTTTCTCAAAAATCAAAGAGGCACCGTTCTCTGAATCTCGAGAGCCAAATCCCCGACAGGATTGCTTGTTCGAAAACCGAAGAGGCACCGCTTTCTGAACTTCGAGAGCCAGATTTCCTTGGATAAAGCTTGTCTGCAATCTTCACACGCAACATCAGCTTTCCAGATACCACAGATCACTTTTTCAAAGTGCTCTGACAAAGTTAAAACACGTGAAACTTGTAGCTCCCATTACATTGCTATAACCAAGAAGGATAAAGGAATAGCACTACTACTTGTTGTTAGGGAGACTCCTATATATGTTGACCTCCATCCTCCACAGCCAGGCAGATCGGCAAATAAAAAAAAATGCTCAACTTTTCTTCACATATGAGAGGGCACTCTCAGCAGAGTCTCTTGAAATACTCAGCTTCTTTTCCTCCCAATAATACCTTTGCAAACAAGCCACACCAGAGCAAGAGTATCTCATATCATCAGGGTTAAAAGCAAGAGTATCCCATATCATGCTTTTTCCCTGTCTTTTCCTTTGGACTTATTCTTACCTACAAGACAAGGAGAAAGAGAGCAATCAGTCAGTACTTGGAATCAAGCTTCCAGTCAGGAAACCTTTGCCTGATTACTTACCTGGCATTGCTCTCGAGTACTCATCTTCAACATCTTATGCTTCCAGAAAAGATATCACATATGTCTAAGGAACAGATAGGGCAAGTGAGAATGATGCAAGGAAGCATGTGGAGACAAGCGCAACAGAACACATGCCGATTCATCTATTACTTCATCAACAGCAAAAGTATTCCATATCATCAAGGTCAAACGCACTCTTGATTTGATGGACTTGTTTTGACCTTCAAATTCTTGAGTCGGCCTTATACTCTGGAGGAAACCAAAAAACCCTCCAGCCCAGTTCAAGAATAAGCATGTGGAAGTTACTTCTTCAAAAGCAAAAGTATCTCATATCATCTTTTCTCCATTTGCTTCTCATTATCCTTGTTGCTATTTACGACACAAGGAGAAGGAGAACAATCAACCGGAAGCCGAAGTCGAACCTCCGATCCAGATTGCTTGCTTGGAAGTCTGATTGCTTACCTTGTCTGTTACCTCTTTCGGTAAATCTCCTAGCTCGGCGACTTGGGGGACTCCTACTATATGGTTTTGTATCGCACTTGACCAAGCCCGAAACTACAAGTAAGCTTCAAGTGAAATTGATACATTACCTTGTGCATCTTCATCGGTTAAAGATACCACCCCTAGATGGAGGAAAAGTACTTCCAGAGAAGATGCCACATCTACATATGAGACAGATAAGGCAAGTGAAAATGATACCACACTTCGGTACTTAGAAGTTTCGTGATTACTCAATGGCTTGGATCTTGCAAGTCCTCAACCGATGAGCTTCCCTTACTCAGGAACTTAGGGGAGCACTGTTTGTACCATACTTGACCAATCCCGAAACTACTGAGCACCGGTCAATGTTATACCGTTAAGGACCCGGAAGAGTTTCCCTTCAACCAAGATGTCAATCACAGCACGACATGTGTCAACATCAGAAGCCAATCACAACACGACACGTGTCAATGTCAGAATGAAACTAGAAACTCTCTTCTATAAATATAGATCATTCTCTCACAATATTTCCTAATGTCATTTGTACTAAATCATTCACTAGTACTCACTAAAGGAGAGCTTGAACCTATGTACTTGTGTAAACCCTTCACAATTAATGAGAACTCCTCTACTCCGTGGACGTAGCCAATCTGGGTGAACCACGTACATCTTGTGTTTGCTTCCCTGTCCCTATCCATTTACTTACTTATCCACACTAGTGACCGGAGCAATCTAGCGAAGGTCACAAACTTAACACTTTATGTTGTACCAAAGTCCTCGCTGATTTTGTGCATCAACACATTTCAAATAGGTTGTGAATCTAATGTCTAATTCACCAAAGTTAATTTCATACACTATTTCTATATGAAAAATATTATCTACCCTCCAATGTATATCACATGCAAGTAACATGAATTAAATTTCGAATCTAATGTTAAGGATGTAGTTGGCAGATTTTTATAATTCAAGGATTGTATTTTTTTTTTTTTTTTTGAAAAATAATTTAGGGATCTAATTTTCACCCAGATGATAATTCAGGCACCAAATCAGCAATTTACCCTATTAGTTTTGTATGTCTAAATAACAACTCTTTTTTGTCAAAAGATAGATTTTATTCATTCAAGTCTAATAGATAAGTTTACACCCTTAGGAAGAATATTAAAAAGAAAATTAGGACTAATACAATCCCAAATAAAACAACCTCCTGTTGATTAAATGAAAGTCGCTACATCGTGCGCCACTTTGTTGATTTCTCAATGAGAAAACACAAACTCTACGAATTCCATACAACTTGCAAGGAGCCAAATATCATGTAAATTGCCCTCCAAATTCACACCAGCAAACATTTGTCGATTTATCATCTGAATAATCATCTGGGCATCTGACTCAATAATTAACTTAGTAAATCAATTCCTTCCGCATTCCCTAGAGCATCCCTCATGGCAACCGCTTCAGCCATTTGGGCATTGGCTACATGAAGCTCAGCCGTGCCACCTGCCAGTTGCAGCAACCTAACGAAGTCGCGAATGACCCACCCCACCGCACCAGTTCCTCTATTCACATGCCATGCAGCATCACAGTTTACCTTCCATGAGCTAAAAGGAGGCTCCTTCCATTTCTTCTGTTCACTTGGTTGCAGGACCCCCTCTGATCTCCTTGTCTTCCCTCTCTCCTCTTCCTCCCTTGTTTGCACCTCCATTTCTCGATACTCCCCTCGGTTCCATTGCCAAAGCCTGATGGCGGACCCATTGAAATTCCTATCATTCCGGCACTTCCATAACCTCCACAACCCTTGTCGTCGTGCAAAGTCAAGAAGAAAAACACGGGGGTGATTATTTTGGCACAAGAATCTTGCGCTATGAAAAAATGGACTTTGCGTGACAAAGGATTCGTCGCGCAAGGTCTTGAATTAACTACAGGTGAATCAGAGGAATCAATACTGCATTTAGTACAAATGTTTGAGCGATGAAGCATTCGTCACGCAAAGGCCCTAACTTCCTAAATATGCGTTTCTGTTGTCCTTATTCTTCACAATTATATTCTCCTTATTCATCACAATTCTGTTCGTTGTGAGATGGAGGATAAAAACAAGGATCAGAGTGTGATCGATGCCGACCCAAATAATTTGAGGCAGCATTTTCAGTTCACGCATGCGATTGTTGTAGCCATGGGGAACAATTGTCCTACTGCTGAGTGGCGTTCTTGGAAAGATGTGCCCGAGAATGTGAAGAAGGCGGTGATGGAAGAATTATTAATATGTATATTGTTGATAGATCAATAAGTAATTTTGTGAAATTTTTTATTATATTTTGGAATTAATTATTTGCATATATGTATAACAGTGTAAGTATACTCTTGATGATGATACGAACGAACAGTTGATGGAGGATGCATTGGAGGGAGGTTACAATAGGTGGCGTTATGAAGTCCAGCGGAATGAAAGACCATCAAAATAGCAGTTTTAAATTTATGTTTTGTATGACAATATTTAAATTTAAGGTTTTTTTTTTATAATTTATGTATTTGGACTTAAATAGGCTTTAATTCCTGTTTGGGTTTTTAAATAATTGAATGGATTAAATCAATTTATTTAAGGTTTTAATTATTTGTAGAATAAATATTATAACTGAATATTTGTTTGTAATTATTTAAGGTTTTAATTATTTTGCGGAAAGGTTTTTTTTTTGTCTTCCAATGTTTGAGCGACGAACAGTAGTAAGCGTTGCATAATACGTCTTTGCGCGACTAAGAGCCATTCGTCGTGCAAATGGTTTTGAAAGAAGTATGACTGGTCAGCCAAGCATTAAACGCAAACATTTATAGTGGGCAGTTATGAAGACCTTGCGCGACCAAGGGTTCATCGTGAAAAGTGTGTGAAGTTGTATATAAACACTATTTCATTACCCTATTTTGCAAAATTTTTATATCAAACGATGGCCGATTAAGTTTCAGAGTCAACGAAAGGTTGGGATGGAAAAGGCTCTCGTGAGGGGAAAGGTAAAAATAAATTATTGTTGACTTAATTGTTTTACATTTGATATGGTTGAAATTATTGTTTTAATAGGCTATATTACGTTTTAAATTTTTGTGGTAGGAAAAAAAAAGAAGGAAAACTAATGAAAATGGCTTGAAAACTTTGAGTTTTAACGATAAAGACAAAATAAAGGGTAAAGTGAATCATGATTGACTTTTTAGTGTAAAATTGTGGTTTTTCGTTAAAGTGAACAGTACCGGAAGCTTTTCATTAAAATTCCCCAAAAAAAAATGAAGAAATCTATGGTGACATTAGAGAAATACTGACGTAAGCGTTTGCCCTCGTTTGCTAACAAAAGTTCGGTTGAAGCGTACACCGAACTTATCTACGATATAGGGGGATTGGTGCAGGAGAAGTGTTTTACCGAGTTCAACTCTTGGAAAATGGTGCCTATGGTAATGAAGAGCTCAATGGTGCAACAGTTATCGATAAGTTTATATTATAGAATGTGTAATTGTTTTTGTTTAAAAAAATTTGTTTGCGATATTTAATTTAATTTTGTTGCCATTACAGGTTGTTTGGGATGTTTATGAAACCAATGAGAAGTAGCAGAAGTATGTGGATGACCTTTTCAAGATGAAGTTTCAGGAGTGGAAGTTCGATGTACAACGAGCTGTAGATCGTGCACAAGTTGATAACGCTGCTATCGATGCACCTGCTGATGAAGCAAAATAAGAGTGACCTAATTTGAATTTTTTTTTTTATGAAATAAAATTTATTTCAACATTATGTATTTGAACGTTACATTGGAGTTTATTTTAAAAATTTCTGTTACATGCATGGATGGCTTAAAGTTTACATTAGTTATAATATATATTTTAGTTAATAAATAAGTTTTAATAAATATTTTGGTAATATATAAGTTGGTTTGATAATTTGAATTGGATATAAAAAAAATTTACATTAAGAAGAAATAAAACGGCAAACAAAAATGAAAAATAAAGAAATAATGAAGAAAAAAAAAAGACACATGCACGACGTACATAAAATTTTCGTCGCATTAAGGGAACTTGCACGACAAATTATATGTTCGTAGTGCAAAATGGTTGTCCCAAAAGTGATCTTTATAACCTGACGTTATAAGTTGCAGAGGGAGAAAATATTCCATTTGTTTTCTTCAATTATGGATCCGTCGGTCCCATTTTCTCTCAATTTCTTCCTTTAAAACTTCATTCATCTAAATCTCTAGGTTGATCAAGGTATTTCATTGTGTTTGGTAAGGGTTTTTTTATTTTCATTTAAAATTATCAATGTCAATTCATAATAACACCGTAAAATTTGTTGTGTATAGGAATATTGTGTGTGACTAGCGCTCGGTGGATAACGATTTGGAAGGTATTTTCTTCATTTTATTTTAAAAAAATATGAATTAGTTAAAGTATATTGAAATTATGTTGATAAATTTTTTTATATTAAGTTGTTAAATTATATTAATTTTTATGTTATAATTATGTATAATGTTGAATTGTATATATACAAATTTGTACGAGATGTACAAATATGTGTTGTTATGTACGGAGTTAATTGAAATTATCTTCATACTTGGTTTTTTTAGTAAAACTTAGTCTCCCGTTTGAGGATTAGTTGGATGTCGCGCATGGATGTGAAAGCATGACTGCGGTCTAATTGATTCTTGAATTGTCCCATTATTTGGACAGTTTGGGAATGCAAAGTTATGCCACGTAGTTTACAGTTAAAGGATTAGGTTTCGGTCGTGGGAATTTCGATGTCATCTCCGTTCGTTCTTCGGGTGGCACATAGGTATTTCATATCTATGTTGTGCACTTGAAGAACTGTACAGAGATGCTGCCAAAATTTCTCCACGTCAAAATCTAATCCGAAGTAGCCATAAATTATGTGACATAATTTTGCATTCCCCATTGGGATAGGACCCTTACCGAAGGCATAAGGTGAGAAGATCATGTAGAAGTTGTTGTGATTGTTGTACTATTATTGTGGTTGCAAGAATGATGGACAGAACGTGGATGCATAACCTGAACAGATGTGCCAACGAATACTTGAACAAAATCGAGGATTTTATTGACTTTGCACGTACACACAACCCGGGTGCAACTAGAATCCAATGTCCTTGTAGGAGGTGTAACAACACGTTAGGGAAAACTTTTGAAAATATTCAATTTCATTTAGTAAGGAATTGAATGGTAGAGACCTATAATATTTGGAACCATCAGGGGGAACAATTACACAATGCTTTGTCTTCAAACGTGACAACAGTGGGCAATGTTGAACCAAATATGGATCCTAATGAACAAGTCATGGAAATCTTAAATGACATTTTTCCATTTGCGTTAAGAAATACCAATCAGGAAGTGGAAGATGAAGTGCCAACACCAATGGATAAGGGAGAATTCGAAGAATATGAAAAATTATTAAAAATTGCCAACCAAGAGTTATACCCGGGGTGTGATGGATTTTCTGTTCTCACAGCTATTGTGGAACTGATGCAAGGGAAAATAAAGTGTCGTATGTCAAACCAATGTTTTGATTATTTTTTTGGGGTTTTCAAGAGAATGCTACCAAAGGACAATTGTTTGCTGAAATACCATAGAAATGCTCAAAAGGTGTTGAATGGTCTTGGATTGGGTTTTGAAAAAAATTCACGCTTGCAAAAATAATTATGTATTGTTTTATAAGGAGAATGAAGTGTTGGATAAATGTCTTGTATGCAATGAGTCGAGGTTCAAAATGACATCTCAAAATAGATTGATGAAGATCCCACAAAAGTCATGCGTTATTTGCCTTTGAAGCCTAGGTTGCATCAGTTGTATATGTCAACGCATACTGCCACAGACATGAGATGGCATAACGAAAAGCGGGTTGATGACGATGTGAGATGGCAATTGACGCCAAGAACGTTGCGAAACACAAACGTTAATCAGTTGCGCCATGACATTGTGCAAGTTCTATGAAAGTTTGAGATGATATTTCCTCCAGCTTTCTTCACAAGTATGATCTATGTGATTGTTCACTTACCAGATGAGGCATTACTTGCCGGACTAGTCAACTTTCGATGAATGTATCCAATAGAAAGGTATATACTCCTCGTCATTTTTATTAATCAATATTAAAATCTTACAATTAGTAAAATTTGTATCGTATTGTTTTATTTTGGCAGGATTCTCGGAAACTTGAAGAAAAGTCTACAAAACAAAGCGAAGCCTACTGATCCATTATACAAGCTTGGGTGGCATATGAGGCGCTTACCTTTTGTGGAATGTATTTAAAGGATGTTGAGACAACTTTCGATCGTCCTCCTCGCAATAATGACGGGGGTGTGAAAAAGGAGAAACTTTCAGTTTTTGTCCAATTCGCTCGACCATTCTGAGATCCAATACGAGGCGAGTCATTTTCCAAGAAGGACATGGACGTAGCACATTGGTTCGTATTCAACAATTATGACAAGACACTGTCATACCTAGACAAATATGAAAATATGATGAAGCAGGCACATCCTTTGTATTTGTATGCCAAGAAACACCGTGAATTGTTTCCGCAGTGGTTTCTCGAATATGTAAGTTTGAAGTGTTTTGTATTGGACATATATATTGTACCAATTAATTTGCTTGAACTAACAAATTTAAATGTTTGTCTAATATTAGGTGAATCAATTGAAAGCATCGAATTCCCCGGCGTACAATGAAGAGTTATATAACTTAACGTTCGAACCAATTTGCGTTGAATTGTACTCGGGTTGCCATGTCAACGGCGTTAAGTTCTTAGCAGGTGCATGAGATGACAAGTTGTATACACAAAACATCGGTGTTCATGTCCCAGGGGGGAGGCGAAAGTACAAACATTGAATTCTATGGCAAACTAACAAGTGTCGTGCAATTGCAAGTGATCCTATTTAAGTGTCGATGGTTTGATACAAACCCAAATAGGCAGGGAAGTGTGAAAAGAGATCATGGATTATGTAATACCCTGAAAATTTAAAATATATAAATATGTGGAGTAAATTGAAAATAAATCGATTTATGGTTATGAAAATTGAATTGAGAAATCTTAAAGTTTTGTTTCCGAAAATTATTATAATTTACATCGTAAAAATTTATTGATAAGTGAAAAAGATGAAAATGCCCTAGTTAACTTCATGTAATTATATGAGGATGTATTTTATCCTCATATATTTTATCGGATTTCTTGATATATTTGGATAGAGCTCGATCCCATGAGCGTGTAGGCAAAAATCATTCGTGAAACGGAGTTATAACGAATAAGTTATTAACGTTCAAAGTCGGGGGTATTTTAGTAAATTTAACCTTCTTTTCTAGAGGGCTCCAACAAAATCTGGAGCAGTGAGGAAGCCACGTGTGTCACCCAGATGAAAGGAAAGGAGAAAAATGGACAGTGGATATGGAAAAGAAAGAAGATAAAGGAGGGAGGTGGACAAATGAGATGGGGGGAGGAATGAGAGAAAGGAGAGGGACGCCCAATTATAAAGCAAAAAAAGGAGAGAAAGGAGAGGGATGCCCAATCAGGAAGCAAAAAAAGGAGAGAAAAGAGGGGGAATGGGTGAATCAAAGAGTGGGGAAATGAGGGAGAGCATAGCACCGGATCCCCTTCAACCTGTTTCGAAATCGTGACCTGGTTCCTGGCGCCATTGTCCAACAAGATTTCATCGGGTTTTGGGCGTTTTGTAGCCCTCTGCCTCCATAAATCAACCCAAAGATCTCCCATCTTCGTTTCTCCATCAAACCCGAGCTGCTTTGAGCTTTGTTTCACGACGAACTGAAGTCATCGGCTTCGAGGACACCCGGCAGCAATCCACCCATTTTTGAAACAATTTCCTTCGATCTCCACCACCATTATACTCTCCTTGAACCCAAGAACAAAGCCTAAACAACGGTAAGGACGGTGGAGCACCGGAGGTGACGAATCGAAGCCACCAATTTCTAGGGTTTCCAGCGGGTTTGAGTGAAATTGTGGCTTTTCCCGGCCGAATTGGACCTTGGTCTAGGTATGAAAAATGTTCCTCTCCTTGAGTTGTACGTTCCTGCAAAATTTGGTAATTTTTGGAAATAGTTAAATTTTACAACTAGTCGGAGCAGTCAACCGCCACCCGCGGTGGCGTGTGGCCAGTGGGCCAACGCTGTCTTTTTAAGCAGATTTTGATATTTTAAATCCTTAATTGGTATCCATTTGGTGTGATTCGATTGTGAAAACTAATGTTGAATATTTCCGCTATTAGAGTATTTTTGGAAATGGATAAAAGGATTAATGGTGAACTACGAAAGACTTGATCCCCCTCAAGGGTATGTAGGCAGTCTAACAGGGTTAGATGTAGCCTTAAATAATTGAGATTAATCTTTCGTTGGGAATTTGAATTAAGAAAATAAAATTGGTGATTAATTGAAAAAAAAATTAAATCTTATGTTTTGGTATTTAAATTTTGGTTATGGATTTTGAGTGATTAATAAGTTTAAATAAAGAATTGTGATTAATGGTAATTAGATAAACAAGAGTTTAATTTGTCCTATCACGGAAATTATATTCCGAAACCAATGTTTCGGGGCGGGGCGTTACAAATTACTATCAGTGAATACTACCAACACTTGGTACGATGACGACCCTTACATCTTAGTAACCATGGCAAAACAATTGTGTATCTAGATGACCCTAAACCCGGGAGGGGTTGGAAAGTTGTTCAGAAGATAGATCATAGGAACGTGTATGTTATACCAGAACAAGACCCTACTGACAACGACATCGACAATGTTGCTTACCAACGTCTAGAATCTTCGATGGAAAGTGGTGTGGGAACACTCCGAGATACTGATCTTATCCAAGAACCATTTTAGATAGAAGAAGTATCTTCAATTGAAATACCGATCCAGTGTGCACAAACGATGATGGTGACGTATGATGAGGAATGGGACACTGAAAATGATGATAGCGACGAAAGTGAAAGTTATTATAGTTCGGATGAAGATTAAGGCAATTTATTTGTAACTTTTTTTGTAAAACAAAGGAAATGGTTAATACATTATATAGAGTGATGGAAAAAATGGTATGAATGATTCCCATTTTATATGTGAATTACTTTGTAAATAAATTTATTTTATTTGTATTTTATAATAAATTGTAATCAAAATAATAATAAAAAAAGGTAAAACAACCATTTTAAAACTTAATTGCACGAAGCACAACAACTTTTGGTCGCATAAGCGTTTTAATTTTACGCTGGAAGATCGAATTTTCCGACACTTGCGTGACGAATACATATATTTCGTCGCACAAAGCGTATTTGCATGATGAAACATATGTATTTGTCGCGCAAGTGTCTGAAAATTCAATTAAGGTGTCTTTTTTTTGCGAAAATTTTAAAAAACTTGGGCAACGATTTTTAACCTTGCACGACAAAGCCTCATTCGCGCAAGATTATCTATTTTTTACCCCCATATGTCTCTTTCCTCCCTCATTTCCCTCTTCTTCCTTTTTTTTCCTGCGCGATACCCTATCTTTCCTTCCTCTGTATCTTCGTCCGTCTCTCCTTCACCCACCTCGTCTCTTCGTCCCTCTCTCTGGTTGTTGCCTCTTCGTCTCTAAGAGGTAATTTCCTCTTCAGTTTTTATTTTCAGTTTTGTTTATTGAGTGGGGGTAAGAATTAGGGTTTTTTTTTTTTCAAATTGGGGGCGGTGGGGTTAGATTTAGGGTTCGTAAATTGGGGGTTACATTTAGGTTCTTAAATTAGAGTTTTTAGGGTTCTTAATTGGGGTTAGATTAGGTCTTAAATTAGGGGAATGGTTTTGGGCAGTGAGGTTAGATTAGGTTTTCTTAAATTGGGGGTTAGATTTAGGGTGCTTCAGTGGGGGTTAGATTAGGATTCTTAAATTAGGGGCTTTTTAATTTCAAGTCAAGGGTTTGAATTAAGGCCGTGGGATTAGATTTAGGGCCTTGTCTCACTCTTGATTGAATGTGAATAGAAAATAGGGTAATTTATTTTTACTGATTATTATGGCAGTAAAATCTGTATTGGTAATGTTTTTGTTTCCATGGAGATATAACTAGATTATTTGTAAAGAATATTGATAACCAGGTTCACAGTTTCACACTTGCAGTTCTCATTTTCTTTGTTTGATATTCCCATCATTTCTCAGGAACCAAACAAAGCTTTAACTTACAATTTGTTTCGATCGAAATTTTCGCTGCAAATGTTGTTTCTGTGTAATTTTCAATGCAATCATCATGTAATTTTGACTGCTACTGTTTCTGTGTAACTAGACCAGAATGTAGATGAAATGATTTGTGAAATTTTAAGAATTGTGTGTTGACTGTGTTTTCAAATTGTAAGGGTGCAGATGGCTTCGATGTCAAAGCATGAAGCAAGAGATAATTGTAGGATTAGTGCATTGCCAGATGTACTTGTTTGTCACATACCTTCCTTCCTTCCATCACTGTATGCAAAGTAATTTAGTGTGTTGAGAAATAATGGAAATCAAATAAGAAATTAAACGCATGAAGACATAAGTAGTGTTGTAGCTTAATTAGTTAGTCATACAATCGGACAGAGATAGTTATAGAATTAGGGCCATGGGGTTTTTTAACTTGAAGAACAAAAATAGCTTAATTAGCCTACTAATGCTTCTCTCTCGAAAGTCTTGACTCCTAAATAGATAGAAAGTGTTATTTGCTACTACTCACTCTTTTCTAAATATATTGCATGGTTAATTATTCCAGTTAGCAAGCTCTATTTATATCCAATAGTCATATGATTTCTATATGTAATGTGGATGTTTAAAGAGAATGAGAATCACTTTATATGGTCCCTTTTCTTATTACTACCTGTGAAACTATTAAGTAATTATGGTGGAAAATGTTTGTATTTATGTTGCTTAGTACATACACACACGGCACACACACACACAACTTGCATACATCAACACACACACACACAGAGTACATGGAAAATTAGCATACATCAACACACACACACACACCCAAAATCAGCATACATGGACACACACACACACACAGACAGAGTACATACACACACCCATACACACAAAGCACGTACTTACATACAGACGCATACACTCATAGACTATGATTTTGCCTCTAACACAGAGTACATGGAAAATTAGCATACATTAACACACACACACCCAAAATAAGCATACATGGACACACACACGCACATAGAATACATACACACACCCATACACACAGAGCACGTACTTACATATAGACGCATACACTCATAGTCTATGATTTTGCCTCTAACTACTCCTTTATGCTAGTTTCTTCTTATAAGCTATAATTGTTGGGTCTATATCTTATCTGAATTGATTAGTTTGTGTATAGTAGATCAATTTTAAGTTTTGTTTCTGCCAAACTTGAATTGAGTTTAGAATTAGGGTTTTTAAATTTGGTTTTAAATTTGAGTTGAAATTATTGTGCATGTGTACGGTAAGTTAAATCTTTGAGTACGAAACAAATTTATTTCCAATTTTGTAGATGTCACAACTCATTAGAACCTGAAGGGCGATGACTTCTACACCTAGTCCGACGACCACACCTACTACTACCGCCACTACTCCAGCAGAGATGGACCATAGGTCGGTGAATCCATTCGGGTTCAAGGCAAAGGCGAACAAGATCAATTGGAAGAAGAAGACTCTTCTCCATCATTCAAGGCCTTTCTTCTATAGGATGGAGGTGCGGCGAAGGGTATATATTACAGCATTCATTTCCAATTTTAAAATGTCGCTAATAATTTTTTTTCCTTTTCGTACTAATAGTTTCCTTATCTTTTTCTATTTCAAGAGGGTTCAAAATTTCCAGAGATCGACGCCTTTGTTGATGTTTATGTTCGGCCTGGGGATGAGTTGACCCAGTCCCTTCATGTAAGTAATTTCTTATGCATTAAAGATTTATACTAATTATTTCAAATTCTTTTCTATTAATAATCCATGTTTCTTTTTCACAGGCGACTATGGTGGAAAAGGGTCAGTCGGTGCTTCAGGAGTCCACCTCCCAACTTCCCTCGGACACGCCTATTGAGTTTGTGGATCCCCCTGAGGATGCGGGGTTTCACATCCTGACAAAGACATTGGACCAGACTTTCGGTCGGAGGCCAGGGACATATTGTTGGGGGATGGGAAATGCCAAGCGATGGGAGAGTGGAGCCTCGTCATCCTGGCAATCAAAGGACCAGGTTACGTCTTTGACGCAGGAAGTCACTGGCCTGAGTTGAATTATATGGCAGGAATTAATTTTATATCTACATAATCCTTACATACTCTTTATGACTCACGCTAACAAACTCCATGGTGAACTTAGCCTTGTCATACAAGGAAGGCGACGAATAAGTCTCCAAATGGTTAGCACCGGTGAAGTCCTCCGACAACACTCTGCTCGCTTCGACTGGAGCTTGGCTGACGAAAATGGCTACCGCTAACGTGAAGATGATAAAATGAGGAGTTGGGGGTGTTGATCTACCAGCTGTGCTTGTGTTTCTGGTAGGAGCTTTTGCCTTTTGGGGGCTTGATGGAAGCGCATGAGAAAGCTTCAAAGTGTTTCACTTATAAATGGGGAGAGTTTGTGTATTAAATGTTGTGGGTTTCTGGTGGGCGTGTGGGGTTTTACGTGTTGACCAAGGAGCTCTGAAAGGTTCCATACATGCGAAAACGAAAACTAATAGGGTAGTGAGGTTCATCTTCATTTGTAAATAAAAGATCTTAGGTTTAAATCTCGCAAATGGCAAGTTCGTAATCAATTTATTCATGCACTCATTAGTCTAATTATATCTTCATCTAAAAAAGAATACTTATTACACACCGATTATTTTGGTCATCAAAAAAACTTTTGCAAGTGGCGAAGGTTTTCTCTTTTTACCCCATTACGTATTGAGTTCAAAACTTCCTCTTTATCCTCAATGTAACTTAAAATGGTAATATTATTTGGAATACTATATAAAAATAAAAGAAAATACCTTATATCTCAAAAATATCTTATGACTCTAATAATTAAAAGTATTTATCACTTGACACGTAGTTTTGTGTTTAGTTTCCTTTATCTAAATCTCCTCTCCCTTATCTATAAATACTAAGAAAAAAGTCACAAGGGCGATATGGATCATTTGAAAAATAAACATATTCGTTCTAAAGCAAATCTCTTACAAGATCAATTCGGATTGGCTCTAGTTTGTTTGGAAAATATAGTTAGAGGGACTATATGCGGAGCAATTAAGTATAAATTGATACTAACTCCTTAGAATTTGGTAACTTCAACTCCGTTAATAACCACTTATGAATCTTTTTTTCGGATTACACCCATTATCTTAAGTTTTGGATTGAACTAATCCATTGACACAAATAGTTCATGGAAGAAAATCGAATTATCTGGGCCCTAGAGGATTGACAGGGCGAACGGCTAGCTTTCGTATACGAGATATCCACCCTAGCCACTATGGACGCATTTGCCCCATTGACATGTTTGAAAGAATCAACGTTGGATTTATTGGATCCTTTGCAATTCATGCAAAGATTGGTTATTGGGAGTCTCTAGAAAGTCCGTTTTATGAAATTTCTGGCTCGAATCTTTAGTATTCTATTATTTATGACCTGTATCTACTATCTAGGCAGAATACCGTCACCTATTGTTACTAAGAAACAGAAGGAAACCTTTCTTTATGTTCTTTAATTTGAATTGAGTGTTTTATTTTTTTGGGCAAAAGTTTGAATTAACTACCTCCCCAAGAAAGATTTGAAACAAGTTTTAAGGGAAGCCACCGAGATGCTAGCGGCCGCTAAAAGATGAGCATACCATTCTCAAATTTTGGTCTTACAAATATGTTTTGAGAACAATCTCTGCTTTATTTTGTATTTTTGTATTTATTATATTTTTTTTTATAAGTTTGAATACACTAAAATAGAAGAGAACTAAAGAACCTTTTTTTTCATATATATATATATATGCAGTAACAGTAATGGTCATGCAATGTCGATTCATTTAAGCTTTCGATCCAACCCATGTAACGAGCTTTAGGTCAATGACTTCCAAACCACTAGGGCTTTAGGCCACTAGGTGCAGAACAACCCCAAGGACTTATTAACTCGAGCTGAAAAGGCTACGAAACCAACTAACCACTCTACCCCATGCCAAGACTCTATCGTTTGACGCGAGAATTACTACTGATTAGGCAGGATTGGTCGGTTACTAAATAAGTCTCGGGTGGAACAATTATTACTTTATTTATAACACATACTAAACTTTACTTTATTTCAAACAACAATTAAAAATGAACTTAGAGGAATAGTAAGTGATTCAATCTCACTCCCCACAAACCCTATTGGTGTGATGTACAAACTTTTAAAGTATAATTCATGAATTAGTGTCTAAGCAAAAACAAATAGAAAGGACATTAGTATGAGAACTAAAGAATTTAAACAAACATAGGTGTGAATAAATGAGATAAGGCGTGCCTATTTTTTAATTATTATGCTTTTCTTTAAGTTTGTGTGGGGCTCAACTTGCCACTAGACTGTGCTAAGTGGCACTACCATCCACTCAAAACGTGTCATTTGTTAAACCAAATTTAATCTTGTTCACTTCATCTAACCTAGAAAAACCTTGTTATTTTTCTTCCACTCATCAAATTCTTTATTTGTTTGAATAAATATATAGCATATATTGTTTATGTGTTGTTTTAGGGTTTATCGAGTGAGAATTGCTAAGAAAGAAATAGGAGGGTTTTAACTGGTGGGGGTTTGGCGGTTTCTTCTCGATCACTTTTTTCAATTAATCATACCGAATAAGCTAAATACGTATAGAAACCCTTCTTCCTTTACTCACTTTTTTCAATTAATCATAAACCCAATAAGCTAATATGTATAGAAATCCTTCTTCCCTTGCTCAGCTATTTTAATTTCCTAAGCTACAAGAGATTGCCATTTTCATTTGTCCCAAGGTCAACATCTTTATAATTTGGATATGAACATCTTTGTGACTTTGACATATAAGATGTCAGAAGCCTTCTTATCAGATCAATATTTCTACCTGCCACCTCCACCCCTTCGTCTTTCCGATGGAGGTGCACTCACGTTTTCATCTTGTACCCAAAAAAATTTTTGGGTTTAATGTTAATATTCTGAAACTGTTAAACAATTATTATATTTCATGTTTAACAAATGGCAAGTTTTGAGTGAGTAACAATGTCACTAACTAAAGTCCTGTGGTAAATCGACCACCACACAAGTTTTTCTCGAATAAATGAGATAAGGCATGCGCAAAAATCATTTCCATATATAAATTGGGTTTAGGGCAATCCAGATATCAACAAGTGGTAATTTGAGGCAACCTAGAATGGTAATAAATGTTGACTAGAATATGTTAGAATTTTAAATTAAATAATAATTAAGGGGCAATAAAAATCGCAAGATACACACACCCCTCTTATTTCCTCTCAAACCTTGTTAAGTTCTAGATTTTACATACATGAATCAAAGAATAATTAAACAATACAAATAAGCGAGAGTGAGCAAAATGAAAAACAAGTATTCGTGAAAATCATTTTCCTGAGCTATATAAGCCCTTAAATAATTTTGAGCTTGAAAAACACAACACAACACAACACTTAACCCTAAACGAGTTTAGATGAAATTTAATATCTCCGTCCATGAAGCGCTCTGGTTTCTCATAGATCTCAAAAGACTTGGGATTCATTTGAAAGCGTTATTAAAATGAGCCATTTCCATGATTCACTTGCATTTTTACTAAGAATTTGTTCCAAAAAAAATTTCACCAGAAGCGCCTTAAGCATTTCAAAAGCACTTCCAAACCAACTCTTACAAATTAAAGTCTGATTATTATCATTGATCAAAAAACAACTAGAATTAAAGGCTTACAAATTAAAGTTAAACCCCCCCATAAATCTCAAAAGATCATGAGATGATGAGATGATGAGATGAGCCAAGCAAACACAAAAGACACGCATTTAATCCATAACCTGTACATTAACAGGTTGTTCCACCTGCATTATCCAGAAAACTGGCTTTGCTGCAGCAGAGTTGAATTACAAGAGCATGAAAATACTATGACAATGAAGCACTCTGATTTGGGTTCGATCTCTAGCTATACAGCGTTAATCTTTCGTCATTTCTGCCTATATAAATGCTAACCAGTTCTCAAAGTAAAACCAACTTCATATTTGCGTTTAAAGAATTCCAATATTGGTACCTGCAGAGAAAATCTTAGAAGTCCTTGGCTTTTCTTCTCAACTCATTAAGCTCCATCTCAATTTCAGAATCTCGAAATGGATATGCCTTGTTACTGGGAGCGGCTGTTCTTCCGGGCGGGAGCTCTCCTTTCTGTAGGATAGAGGGAAAAAACGTCAACAAACCTAGCAGTTGAGAGGCCATTAGGACACATGGTTGGAATTCATCTCGTTATGAATTTTTCAACAAAGGGAACAATGAACAGAAATGAGTGGAGGAGCATTAGATTATGGACAAAGCTGTTTCCGATTATTTATTCTCCACTTTGGTACCAAACAACACAATATAGGAAAGAACCATAGCAACCCAGATAAATGGACTGCACGATTCCTCTTAATGCTTCTTTGGTCAACCCAATTGAGCATGATGGAATTACAAGAAAATTAGACACCTAATATGTAACAAATAATGGGGCAGAAACCTTAAGGTTAAGAACCTAGTTCACGGAAATATATCAGCGGAAACTTGGAAGCACCATCTCGTGAATATATAAATGTCCTGGTCAATATACCATACCTTTGAACTACCAGATAATTCTTTCTTCAAGTTTGCAAGATCATCGTCAACTGAAGAGCCCTCTAGCAACGCAAACTGCAATTTTGGTGTAGGTTAGGAAATGGTAAGAAATCAATTTTCAGAAGGGAAAAAATCAAAAGCATGAATAAATAATATCCTCAGTATTATCCCTTAGGCAGATATAGTATGTGTGCAAAATAATCATCTTAAATTATCACTTCAAAATGGGTAAGTTTCTTTGCTGGGACAGAAGCTCATTTCCATATAGATTATATAGTTAAGGTACAATTGGAAGAATGTAGCTGGTTTGCAGAACATTTGTCAAACATGAGGATCCAATCCTACTATGTTTACATTTACAAACAAGAGCTGAAGAAATATACAATCAACATCGAATCAATGATTCAAATTTTGAATTGTCCAATGGAAACTATCAATCTTTAATTTCTATTGGCAATTAGTTGTACTCAGCTTGTATATCAAGAACTACTGGTAGATGTTTGGAAAAGTTAAAAAACAAAGAACCAGTTAATCCTCCTTTCTAAGATCATTTATGATATGTTATAGTTTATAACTGTGTTCTCATGGGTATCTACGTGAATAAAACTTCCTAGCTAATGTGTGTGAATCCATGTGGGCACATGTACGTGTAATTGAAAGAGTTAACAGGATCTGGATAAAAATGGAATCAGCAAAACAAGCTGGCAAGAGTCCTGATGTAATTTCCCATTAGCGTCCCTCCCGGTTCTTTCGTAATGCCAAACATCCCACTTTCCAACAACACATCACTATTGCTACATTACTACTGCCAGGCCAGAGAGATCATGCATACATCCCAATTAAATTAAGTGAGACGCTATCCATGTTCCCCTTATTGCAGAAACACTACAACATTGTCAATTGTGTCCCAAGAATGAGCAATGTAGATGCAATAGAAACATTTACAAGCCAAACATCGTAAATCTTCCACTTTGGTTTGACCATTGACGTTGATTCACAAGCATATATCAATCGAACTCCTCATACTTTTGTTGTAAAGGAACTGTACAGGATGCCACTTATAAATGCCATATAATATATAGTGGTTCCTATGATGGTCATGTTCTCTGGGTAGTTCAACAGGATTTCTCTTTTGCAAATGTTTAGGGCCTGTTTGGTATCCTATTTGAAAATTTTATCATTTCTCAAAACATTTCTTAAGAACATTTCTTGAAAACAATTTTCTTTAAGATTCAAAAAGGTGATTGGTTTGTGATTTAAAAATTTTAAATCTTACAACTTAAACTAGACAAAGAGATCTAAAAAGAGGGGGTCGCAAGAGAGGGAAAAAGAGGAAAGTGGAGGAAAGAAAGTAAGAGATGATTGAAGGAAAGAGAAAGAAGGGAGAGGATCGGACGAGATAGAGAGGAAGAGGAGTGAGAGAAAGAACCAAGAGAATGAAGATAGCGGATTAGAGGAGAGACGTAAAAGGTAAAAAAAAAAAGAGGAAAGAGAAAGAAGAAAAGAGAGAGATAGATTTGGAGTGGGAGGGGAGAAGGGAGAGAAAAGAAATGAGTGAGTTTAAGTTTAAAAACTCTAAAAACTCACTTTTTATGTTTTTAGAGAATAGACTATATTTTTTAGTTAGTCTTGAGTTCAGTTGTTGATGCTTCACCGCCCAACATTCTGTGCCGGGCGGAGATGAGGATGCTTCATGGGATGTGTGGGCACACGAAAAAGGATAAGATTGGGAATGAGGATATCCGAGGTAAAGTAGGAGTAGCCGAAATTGAAGGAAAGATGAGAGAAAATCAGTTCCGGTGATTTGGACATGTGCAAAGAAGGCCTACTGACGCTCCGGTTCGAAGATGTCACTACTGGACAGAGGTTCAGGGTCGAAGGGGTAGAGGAAGACCTAGGAAAACTTTAGAAGAGACTCTAAGAAAAGACTTAGAGTACTTGGATCTAACGGAGGACATGACACAAAACCGAGCACAATGGCGTTCTAGGATTCATATAGCCGACCCCACTTAGTGGGAAAAGGCTTTGTTATTGTTGTTGTTGTTGTTGTTGTAGTCTTGAGTTCAGTTTTTGAAAATAGTCCTACCAAACAAATTTTTAAGGCCTAAAACTTGAAAATTATTTTTGAGTTTAAAAAGTTGGATTCAAGTAGAGTACCAAACATACCCTTAATCACCTCTCTAAATTTTTTTTTTTTTTTTTTTTTTTTTTTTATTTTTTATTTTTTTTTTTTTATTATTCTTCAATCTTTGGCAACTCTGATCTGGATTTGAAAATTTATTCTAGTTTCTAGGTTCATAATCAAAACAAACAAGAGGGAGAATTTAGAGGAATGGGAAGGTTGCATAAAATTCAAAATTTTCATTTTCATTTAATGGCTAAAACGGATATCAAAAAGTTGAACACCTTTTAGACATGGAAAATTAAGAAATCCCCAATAGCCCATACGTTTACACTAATGGCTAAGAGAGGCAACACTCTTAAACTAAAGTCGCACTTTTAACAACTTCCTTACCAGTTAATTCTCACGTACAGCCAAAGCAAGCACAAGCATAATAGAAGAGACTTTGGGAAACAGAAGAAAACAAAGGTTTTATACCATGATAATGACCTAATTCATCCCGTAACCATATAGAAAATGGCCTAGACAAATACAACAACAACAACAAAGCCTTTTCCCACTAAGTGGGGTCGGCTATGTGAATCCTAGAACGCCATTGCGCTCGGTTTTGTGTCATGTCCTCCGTTAGGTCCAAGTACTCTAAGTCTTTTCTTAGGGTCTCTTCCAAAGTTTTCCTAGGTCTTCCTCTACCCCTTCGGCCCTGAACCTCTGTCCCGTAGTCACATCTTTGAACTGGAGCGTCAGTAGGCCTTCTTTGCACATGTCCAACCCACTCATTCCTAAACTTATCCTTTCTCGTAAGCCCACACCTCCAACGAAGCATCCTCATCTCCGCTACCCCCATTTTGTGTGTGTTGATGCTTCACCGCCCAACATTCTATGCCATACAGCATTGTCGACCTTATTGCCGTCCTATAAAATTTGCCCTTGAGCTTCAGTGACATACGACGGTCACACAACACGCCAGATACTCTTCCACTTCATCCATCCCGCTTGTATTCCATATATTCTGTCTTTGATCGGCTTAGGTGAAGACCTTTAGATTCCAACACTTCTCTCCAAAGGTTAAGCTTCGCATTTACCCCTTCCTGAGTTTCATCTATCAACCATATATCGTCTGCGAAAAGCATACACCAAAGAATAACATCTTGAATATGTCTTGTTAACTCATCCATTACCAATGCAAAAAGGTAAGGACTTAAGGATTGTTGATGTACAAAATCAGTGAGGACTTTGGTACAACAGAAGATATTAAGTTTGTGACATTCGCTAGATTGCTCCGGTCATTAGTGTGGATAAGTATGTAAAAGGATAGAGACATGAGGGCAAACACAAGATGTACGTGGTTCACCCAAATTGGCTACGTCCACGGAGTAGAGGAGTTCTCATTAATTGTGAAGGGTTTACACAAGTACATAGGTTCAAGCTCTCCTTTAGTGGGTACAAGTGAATGATTTAGTACAAATGGCATTAGAAAATATTTTGGGAGAATGATCTCCTTTTATAGAAGAGAGTTTCTAGCCTTGTTCTGACATTGACACGTGTCGTGTTGTGATTGGCTTCCGATGTTGACACATGTCGCCCTATGATTGGCTTCTGATGTCGACACGTGTCGCTCTGTGATTGGCCTCCTGGTTGGAAGGGAAGCTCCTCGGTTGGGGACTTGCAAGATCCAAGCCGCTGAGTAATCACGAAACTTCTAAGTACCGAAGTGTGGTATCGTCTTCACTTGCCTTATCTGTCTCATAGGTAGATGTGGCATCTTCTCTGGAAGTACTCTTCCTCCGTCCAGGGGTAGTATCTTTAACTGGTGGAGATGCACAAGGTAATGTATCAATTTCACTTAAAGCTTACTTGTAGTTTCAGGCTTGGTCAAGCACGATACAAACCATGTAGTAGGAGTCCCCCAAGTCGCCGAGCTAGGGGATCTGCTGAAAGAGGTGACAGACAAGGTAAGCAATCAGAGCTCCAAGCAATCAGTCCCAGATCAGAAGTCGAGTTCTTGCTGATTGTTCTCATTCTCCTTATCTTGCAGGCAGCATGAAGGATAAAGAGAAGAAAATGAGAAGAGATGATATGAGATAATTTTGCTTTTGAAGAAGTAACTTTCCACAGGCCTATTCTTGAACTGGGCTGGAAGGTTTTCTGGTTACCTCCAGAGTATAAGGCCGACTGAAGAATTTGAGGGTCAAAACAAGTCTATCAAATCTAAAGTACGTTCGACCCTGCTGATATGGGATACTTTTGCTGTTGACAAAGTAGTGGAAGTATCGGCACGTGTTCTGTTACGCTTGTCTCCACATGCTTCCTTGTATCCTTCTCACTTGCTCTATCTATTCCTTAGGCAAATATGGTATTTTCTCTGGAAGCATAAGATGTTGAAGATGAGTACTCGAGAGCAATGTCAGGTAAGTATTCAGGTAAGGGATTCAAGCCAGTCAGTTCCTGACTGGAAGCTTGATGACTGATTGCTTTCTTTCTTCTCATCTCCGCTACACCCATTTTGTGTACGTGTTGATGCTTCACCACCCAACATTCTGTGCCATACAGCATCTCCGACCCTATTGTCGTCCTATAAAATTTTCCCTTGAGCTTCAGTGGCATACGGCGGTCACACAACACGCCAGATGCACTCTTCCACTTCATCCATCCAGCTTGTATTCTATGGTTGAGATCCCCATCTAATTCTCCGTTCTTTTGCAAGATAGATCCTAGGTAGCGAAAGCAGTCGCTCTTTGGTATTTCCTGATCTCCGATCCTCACCCCTAACTCATTTTGGCCTCCATTTGCACTGAACTTGCACTCCATATATTCTGTCTTTGATCGGCTTAGGCGAAGACCTTTAGATTCCAACACTTCTCTCCAAAGGTTAAGCTTCACATTTATACCTTCCTGAGTTTCATCTATCAACACTATATCGTCTGCGAAAAGCATACACCAAGGAATATCATCTTGAATATGTCCTGTTAACTCATCCATTACCAACACAAAAAGGTAAGGACTTAAGGATGAGCCTTGATGTAATCCTACAGTTATGGGGAAGCTTTCGGTTTGTCCTTCATGAGTTCTTACGGCAGTCTTTGCTCCTTCATACATATCCTTTATAGCTTGGATGTATGCTAATCGTACTCCTTTCTTCTCCAAAATCCTCCAAAGAATGTCTCTTGGGACCCTATCATACGCTTTTTCCAAATCCATAAAGACCATGTGTAAATCCTTTTTCCCCTCTCTATATCTTTCCATCAATCTTCGTAAGAGATAGATTACCTCCATGGTTGAGCGTCCTGGCATGAACCCAAATTGGTTGTCCGAAACCCGTGTCTCTTGCCTCAATCTATGCTCAATGACTCTCTCCCAGAGCTTCATTGTATGACTCATTATCTTAATACCCCTATAGTTCATGCAATTTTGTACGTCGCCCTTATTCTTGTAGATAGGCACCAAAGTGCTCTTTTGCCACTCATTTGGCACCTTCTTCGTTTTCAAAATCCTATTGAAAAGGTCAGTGAGCCATGCTATACCTGTCTCTCCCAAGACTTTCCACACTTCGATCGGTATATCATCTGGGCCCACTGCTTTTCTATGCTTCATCTTCTTCAAAGCTACAACCACTTCTTCCTTCCTGATTCGACGATAAAATGAGTAGTTTCTACACTCTTCTGAGTTACTCAACTCCCCTAAAGAAGTACTCCTTTCATGTCCTTCATTGAAAAGATTATGAAAATAACCTCTCCATCTGTCTTTGACCGCGTTCTCTGTAGCAAGAACCTTTCCATCCTCATCCTTGATGCACCTCACTTGGTTTAGGTCCCTTGTCTTCTTTTTCCTTGCTCTAGCTAGTTTATAGATATCCAACTCTCCTTCTTTGGTATCTAGTCACTTATACATATCGTCATAAGCCACTAACTTAGCTTCTCTCACAGCTTTCTTCGCCTCTTGCTTCGCTCTTCTATACCTTTCACCATTTTCATCGGTCATATCCTTGTATAAAGCTTTACAACATTCCTTCTTAGCCTTCACCTTTGTTTGTACCTCCTCATTCCACCACCAAGATTCCTTTTGGTGTGGAGCAAAGCCCTTGGACTCTCCTAATACCTCTTTTGCTACTTTTCGGATACAACTAGCCATGGAATCCCACCTTTGGCTAGCTTCCCCCTCTCTATCCCACACACACTGGGTGATTACTTTCTCTTTGAAAATGACTTGTTTTTCTCCTTTTAGATTCCACCATCTAGTCCTTGGGCACTTCCAAGTCTTATTCTTTTTTCTCACTCTTTTGATATGTACATCCATCACCAACAAGCGATGTTGATTAGCCAAGCTCTACCCGGTATAACTTTGCAATCCTTACAAGTTATACGATCCCCTTTCCTCATTAGAAGAAAATCTATTTGTGTTTTTGACGACCCACTCTTGTAGGTGATCACATGTTCTTCTCTCTTCTTAAAGAAGGTGTTGGCTAAGAAGAGATCATATGCCATTGCAAAATCCAAAATAGCTTCCCCATCCTCGTTTCTCTCCCCAAAACCATGGCCACCATGAAAAGCACCACAGTTGCCTGTCTCCTTGCCCACGTGCCCATTTAAATCTCCTCCTATAAATAACTTCTCCGTCTGAGCAATTCCTTACACCAAGTCTCCAAGGTCTTCCCAAAATTTCTCCTTCGAACTCGTATCCAACCCTACTTGAGGTGCGTACGCACTAATCACATTGATGAGTTCTTGTCCTATTACAATCTTGATTGCCATGATTCTATCTCCTACCTTCTTGACATCTACAACATCTTGTGTCAAGGTCTTGTCCACGATGATGCCAACACCGTTTCTCGTTCTATTTGTGCCCGAATACCAGAGTTTAAACCCTGAGTTTTCTAGATCCTTTGCCTTAAGGCCAACCCACTTAGTTTCTTGTAGGCATATAATATTTATCCTTCTCCTCACCATAACTTCCACTACTTCCATAGATTTTCCCGTTAGGGTTCCTATATTCCACGTTCCTAAACGCATTCTACTCTCTTGAACTCTACCCTTCTGTCCTAGCTTCTTCAACCTCCCCCGTCTAATAGGATCAAAGTACTTCTTTGTGTGTCCTGTGTAAAATTGATAGGAGCATATGCTCCCAAACAACTTTGAGTGGAGTTGTTCGAAAAGAAGTTTCTATGGCCCCCTTGCTCACTTAACACTGCATCCGGGTGCCGATGGAGATACAGCGACCCTTGCTCACTTATCACTATGCTCGGGCCACACAGCGCGCCACTTACGGGTGACGCCCTAGCTTTAGCGCGATTTTGTTCTGGATTCATTTTCATAAGGATTCGACGTAAACTAGGAGTGCCGGCTGTCGACTACCTAACGCCCTCCCCCTCCTCCTTTATCCGTGAACTTAATAAACTGACAAGCCTTCCATTTAAAGAATATCAGCCAAACGAAAATCATTGTAATTTTGTCTATCAACACTTGAATGGTAATGGCACCTGCAATAGAGTTTCGAACAATTGCTTTGAGCACTATCTAAACTTAAATGTAGCGAACGTCTAAACATTAGTATGTAGGGTATGCATACTTTAGTATGTATTTAAGTCCATGAAGAAATTACAACCACCAAATAATACAGGTAAATAGTATGTAGGATATGTAGGGTATTCATGTTACTCAAGTGTGCATTTACGTCCGTAAAGAAATTCCAACCACTAATAAGATGGGTGCTCTACTAAAATGACAGAAATTTTGCCACTACTTGAACAGTTCATTGAGCTCATTCTTTGACTTGTTTCCACGTCATATTTTTGAACTAAGTTCTGGATTTTATCCTCCCTTCCTCACCTGTTCTCATCAATCTGAAGATCATATAGAGTTGTAGAAATACAAGATCTAACATGGCATGGTGCCTAAATAAGCAAGATAAAAGTGTTACCTTTCCTTCCAGATCATCTGTAGTTAACTGACCAAGAGCTTCTGCTTGGGATTCCATTGCTAAGACTATTCAAATGAAAAATGAATAGAAGAATTAATATATACTTGATAAAAATCCACATAAATTAATGTATGGTTTTGTGTGTGCGTGTGTAATCAAAGATAGACAATCAACATGTAATGTGCGCAACAATGTGACTAGAAGTCAATCAACTTTGTGCAACTGAAGTTATATACAGAAAACATCCATAATGACAGGAACATGGCTGATAATCTCAAGCCAAGGCAGGAAGGATACTCCTTTATTTAATTAATTAACTGAATCAAAAGTGCTGATAGCTGAAAATGATTTTACTTGCATACTCGTGGTTTTCTTTGTATACTAACAACAGAAAAAAGATGTGCTAAAACTGACTATCAAGAAAATCATTTTCTAGGTGGAAGCAACGAGGCCACAATGCAATTACAGTAACAGAAATTCTTGCACTGTAGAGGGTAGAAATAAGCACCCTTTGTAAATGCAAAAAGACAAATGAAATGGGTCAAAAGGGATTGGCAAATTGGGAAGAGCAAAACGCTCAGAATTTAGCACGGTGCTACTACTGGTGAAAGAACAAACATAGGCCAGGATCAGAAAGATCGTAATCACATACAAATACCAGGCAGATTTCTTTTTCAGTTTACAAATATTAAGCAAAGTTAACACCATCGTCTAACATCACTTCATCCCAATCTTGAAGGAAGAGATGAACAATCTCTAGTTCTTACATTCAATCAGACATTGTACCTCTGGACAACTCATGTTGATGACAAAGTCTGATTTCGTCTCTAATCTTACATACCAGGAAACATACATCTAACATACTCAATCAGGAGACTGGGATGCTGTAAAATAGATGAAACAATGATTTTTTTTTCTAAAAACCAATCTTTTGGTACTTGTAAGTTGTAATACTGATTAACAACCAGGAAATTCTTTGTATGAACGTGTGTTGTGAATATCTCGTTTACGAATGGAAAAAATAGAACAAACTCGAAATCAAAAACAAAATAATCAAATAAATAACACCAAAAATTTACATGGGGCAGCAACAACTAACTTTCACTGTGTCAATAATGAGTGCAACAAATAACCTTGCCAAGCCTCTAGGATTAAGACTTGACGAAAGAACAAGAACAAGAAATACTCTTTATCTCTTTTCTTCTCTCTCACACACACTTTGTCCTCACAATATTCTCTAACTCTTAACTCCTAGAGTGGTATACAACTGATTGTTTTGCTCCAATTCAAAACTAGTGCAATAGCTCCTTTACATAGACAGAATAAAGGTCTTCTTCAATAAGGATTACTAATCCTAATTGGAAATCTAGTTACGAATCCTTCTCCAATTGAGAAACCAACTCCAGTTGAGAAAACAACTCCAATTGGGTAAACAATTTAATCCTCTAAGACTATAATTCCTAATAGACTTACGACAACTCATCATGGGTTGTAAAAACCCAACAATGTGAATGATCAACTATTTTAAATTTGACATATCACATGCTTGCCAATCATGGATTGGGCACATGAATGCTGAGCACATATAAAAGTACAATGCGATGAACTTTCTCTCAATATATTTTAAGCAGACTGTACCCTCAAATATTTAAGTCAACTAGAGTCCAGAAAGGAATTCCATACGCAAATCAGTTAATTTTGAAATTATATTTTTCTGATTTAGCAGCCATTTTAGAGCTGGTTGACTTTGGGCATCCAAAGATTTCCTCGGGCAAAACGAAGATCAGCATCAAATGGAAATGCAGAATGGAGCTTCAATAAATCATAAACTATTTCCATAATTGACAGCTGCCTCACCTTTCTCTTCCATCTTATCAAAAGCTGAAAGAGCACTACTTGTATTGACATTCCCCACCATCTCACTCACTTTAGTTGCAGTCCTGAAGCAACAGCATAGCAGCAATTACCAGTAACGCTAAGGGGATACCAGACTCTATTGACCCAGAAATTGAACTGAATTTAAATAATAAAGAGATAACAGACTTGGTAAGAAAGGAACGTGAGAATGATAGAATAAACTAACTTTGCAGACTGAGCACGTGCTTTGAGGGTATCTTTTTTCGACCTTGCCTCCTGAATCTTGCTCTCTAAAAGCTACACAAAATAGATTTCATAGAATAATTGATGGGTTTTTCTACACAAAAACAAATGTAATTTAGGTAGTCATTGATGACCTCACTATGAGCAAAATAATTTAAATTCACTTACCCGTGTGTTAGACACAAGATTATCAACAACAGCTTTTTGTTGATCAAGTTGAGATTTCAAAGTATTAGCATTATCCTGAAAACATACAAAGACAATAATGCAATGAAACCTTGGCAGCCTCACGATGAGAGAAAACTAGCTCGTGAATAACAAGGTAATTTTTTAATTGCTGGTGTGAGCTCAATTTTCCTAAACACTCCAAATAGAAGTTTTCCTTAATAATGATACACATTTCTCAAAACTAGAAATACTAATATAAAATAACCAAAAAAAAAAAGTAGAAGCACAATAAACTTACAGCAAAAGATTTACGCCTCTTCAAAGCTTCACGTGCAAGATCCTCCTCTCCTTTTTGAAGAGCTAATTGTGCTTTGCGGTACCTATAGTAACATACACCAGGATTTTAACAATTACTTGCCGCTTTATTTGAGACAATAAGATATCAACCCGATCCACATTACCAGTCCTCAGAAGCTTGTGCAGCAGCTTTGTACTTATTCTCCATCCGCTTTTGAGATGCCAACACCTTCACATGAGAAAGAGGAAAAGACAGAGAATAGGCATGATCAATGCTAGATGAACATTAAAGCGTAAAATCGAGGCCATTTAAAAAATTAAACACAAGCAATGTATAAAAGAGAAAATTATGAGATATCCAAAGTATATCTAGAGCTAACACAGTAGCTATTCATGGATGATATACTTGCCATTTCAGTTTGTCATCTACAACAAAATAGGAAAGATGAAAACTAAAAGACATAAGAACAAATGCAAAAGAAAAGGTGCAAAAATCTGCAGAGAACGTGAGGCAATTATAAAATATTGTAGAAGAAAAGAAAAACGAGTCGATCGTGAGACTTTTTTAAAACAATTGCACTAAGAAGAAGAAAAAAAAAACAAAGAAAAGAAGTAAAAGTTTTGGGAACATGAGGCTTACTTGTGCTGTGGCCTGACGCATCTTTGTCAAATCATCATTCATTTCAAGAACTGCTTGCTCTAAGATTTTCTCAGGATCTTCAAAGGTACTTACTAATGCATTTGCATATGACTGCAATTAAAAGAATTAATGAAAGAAGAAAAAGGTACAATCAGTGACCATCACATTATTATTTATTATGTGAATATAGTAATCATTCATAAGATATCACCTTGACAACTCTAGCAAACCGGTCAAATAGGTTCATACGAGCACCAAGAGCCCCCCCACGTTGTCTAGAATAACATGGTCGACTGGAAGGAGCAACCCTAATCACTTCAACTTTTAGAGCCCCCACTGAAAATAAAATAAATGTAAGCCAAGATCTAATACCTATTCTTAGGTGATTTGCAAGTTTAGTAGAACAGATACTAGAACAAAAACAAAACCTAAAAGATTAGAGTTCAAGGTTATTGCAAAACTCCACAACAGGGTGTGCAAAATGCATTGCTTACAGACCTTAATTGTTGTCCTCCTTTTACTTCTATGCATAAGTAATGTTTATATCATTAACTCATAGTATGCAATTCATGTATCTTGTTGCACACAACAAACAGGAATTCACCAAGAGAAACACATCCTCAATGACAACAGACATACATAAACCCAACAATAAAGTTCAATGGGATAACAGAAATTTAGTCAATCGCACTTGCATCTAGATGTAATTTTTTTTTACTTGCTTTTAAATGGGGGTAAGGCTAGCCGACATTCACCTCTCCCAAACCCGGCGTAAAACGGGAGCCTTGTGCACTGGGTACGACCTTTTTTTTTTTAGGTTGATAAAACTTGTGGATTAAGAATGAATTTGAAATCAATAAAAAGTAAGACTTTAAACCTAGCATATTCTTAGACTTCGTCAAGCTGTTCACAGTAGAGAGAGACATAATCATATCCAAATGCAAGCTAGCAGATTTAATTGGACAAAAGGCATTTTTTCTAGAATCACATGTTAAGATTTTGGCAAATAGGACCTTGTTTGACTCAGAGATTCGCAGCGGTAGTGTTTTCCTTTGTAAATAGTTTTTACTTATGCTATCTGAAATATGTCATAATGGATTTCAAAGAACCTTACATCCTTTTTGAAGAGATAGAATGTTATATCCTTTAATATCATTCTCATTTGACTTGAAGAAATGTAATTGTTTTTCTATAAGATAAATAAATCATGTACACGTTCTTTGAGCTTGACCATAAATTAAAAAATATATCTCCTTTACATTTATGTTGGAGAATTGTTATAGCACTTCAGAATAGTCATTTTGCACTCCTCCCACCCTCATCTTTTTCACTATAGAGAAATGCAGGAAGGTTTTTTTTTATTTTTTTGGAGCACCAGTAACAGCTCCCTCTTAAGCTAATCCCTAGTGGATAAACGTTAGTTCAAAACTTTTGGAGATATCTTGTTAAAATAAACTACTTTTCAGATGTTTCCATGACAGTAGTGTAGCTAGTAAAATGTTTACTTTACTATGAAAGAAGCGCACAAATACATGCCTGCTTGTATTTTCTTATCAGAATTAGCTACTTCATGTCGTCATCAAATCCCATGTGTTGAAGACTTGACGAGAAATTGAGATGGAGCAAGAATATCTATGTCATCCTCATATCGTTCTTGCATGGGTCTCAATTGAGAATTTCTAACCAGCTCCTTTTTAAGACAGAAATTTCTTAACAGTTGAAGCTAACGCTTTCGCAATGCAAGGAGTACTGGGTGAGACTAAATGAAGTAGCAATTGACACTTAATGAAAAGAACATACTGTATAAAGAACTGGAAGCCAAATATAGAAAGGGCCCAACTGGAAATTGCACCTCTTTTCATAAGAGCTTCAATTAGAATAACGTCGAAATATATAATCAAATGAAGTGCTTCGAAAAAAAAAAACACCTAGATGCTTATTTTTGCTTTTCTCTGCCACACATGGTCATAAGTGCTTTTGATTATCAGGAAAACGCTTTCAGCTATTCTAAAATAACTTCCAAACAGGCCCAAAGCAAATACCAAACGCAATTGTCTTATCAAAATCTAATTATCTCCCCTATTTCCCCACTACAAGTTCAAGATGGAACCTTTGAAAACAGAAACTCAATTCTCCATGAAATGTTTCCCCATTCCCCACTGAAAGCCAGCCTTAGAAGCAAAGAAAACCCACTCCCCACTAAGCTCAATACAACAATTTGGATTCCCAACCAACCAATAAACAAGTCTCAAAGCATTCAAAGCAAGTTGAAAAACAGAGCAAACGTGCAGATATGGAAGTCCAATTGAAAATCTAAAAGATACCCATTCACTGAAAACTTGAGTAAATCAAAAGGCACACCTCCGCCATTGAAGAAGGAAGTCGTGAGAGGTTTTCTGACCATGGAGAGACTGTTGGAGCTTGAAGAAGAAGCTTGGAACGAAGAGGCAGGCGTCGACGCCATGGTCAATCCTGTAAATATCTGCGATTTTGTGGCCATTCTGAGGGAGAAGTCAGTTGAAATGCTGCAAAATTTTATAGATAGGATTCAACGAGATGATGATCACTTCGCCCTTTTTCTCAATCACCACTTTTATTTTCTCAATTCTTTTCGGCCTTGTGATTTTCCTCCGAGTTGTTTATATTCTGCGGTTTGGGCCGTTAACATATGACCCGCAAATGGTTCCCGTTGTTTCTTCTGAACCAGGCCCGTCCAGTGAAGCCCATCTATCCGGTTTTGGTAACTTTTGTTTGGAAAATATTTTTATACTGTTTTTATCAAAAAGGATCTCTGAAATTGAATATCAATACATCTAGTCTCTGAAAATAGAGAAAAATTTTTGTTGGGCTTAACTTGTCATTGGACTTTATTGAATGACATTACAATCCATTCAAAAGTTTTTATCGTAATGTTGGACCTGAAATTTGTTTATTATTGTTGTTTTATGCACATAATTTCTTTTTTAATTATTTGGTGAAATAAATAGATATGGGTCTTCAATCATTTATATTTATGGTATTATAATTTTATTATTTCACAATTAAATGACATCTTGCTGTTTTTGGTAAGTTATCGTGTAAGCTTTTTCGCATTGTATATTTTGTTTACAAATAATGTTTGGCTTAATTTAGGAAAAAGTACACATAGAGTATAATTTTAATGCTTAGTTTTTAAATATTTCAAGTAGGGACAAAAAGTTAATATATGCCAAAGATGACTTCGTTAGTTTTTTTTTCTTTTTCTTGAGTGTAAATTACGAAATATCCTTTATACTAGTAAAGTCTTTTCACACTTTTATCTCCTTCATCCACTGTTTCTCTCACTTCTCTCATGATCGCCATCACTACCTCCCTAGTTGTAGCTTCCTTGCCACCGCCAGCACTCCCTCTTGCCAGACTACGCTTTGTTAATGGTGAATGTACATATTCTTTGAAGGCAGACCGTGTTTGCTGAATTGATTAGACTAGGGAGGAAGGGCTTTATGCATTATCATTCCATTTGGTAGCAGGAGAGTTGGCTTGAATTAGACACAAATGGTATTGGGAACAACATCAAATACTTAGTCAAAATCTATCAATGCTTGGAATGACATTCCTTGTCGATATGCAAGTTGGGCATGGGTGATGCCAATCTTACTGGACGCAAGATCAGTAATACTTATGGTGGACGGGGAGCCCACGGTAGTGGACCTAGTGATGCAAATATTTATATATAATTAATGTAACCTTAGTAGTTTAATTAGTATGAGAAAAGCATGAAGACTAAATGACAAAACCAATCACAAATCTTCTTTCGATTAAATATTAAATATTATCATTATTTTCTCAATGCATACATAATACCATTCAATTGCCTAAAGTGTTATGGTGGGGGTAGAAAGCTAAAAGTCTAATGACACAGTATGGTGGTGGTAGCAATATTTTGGGTTGGAATAGAAATTAGTTTTGTGTCATCAACTCAACAAGATTTAAGGATCTCTCTTTGTTTACTATTTACCTAGATTAATAATTATTTATTAGGGTCAAGTTATTTGAAATTGATTTTGCAAAAATGATCGAGGACGGGTTGAACTAATTTTGTAAAGATGGTTGATGACATGTTGAACTAATTCTGTAAAAATCATCGAAAGATGGGTTGAACTGATTCTGCAAAAATGGTTGAGAACCGTTTAAACTGCTTTTGCAAAAATGATCAAAGACGGGTTGAACTGATTTTGCAAAAATGGTCAAAGACGGATTGAACTGATTCTATTGATAAATGATACAAACATATTCTACATATAGTTTTAAAACTGATTCTAGAGATAAAGAATACAAACATATTCTACATATAATTTCAAAACTGATTATGCAGAAATAGTTGATGATGAGTTGAGCTTATGACACATATCAATTTTGTTAGAGTTGTGATGGTTGGGTTCTATTAGCAGCCCTAAAGCCTTAGGGGTATGATTGGTATTTTAAAACATTGTTTCCATGTTTATGGGTTAGGCTTTACTTTTTTTATGTTTTTGTCTCTCCTTGACATGTTTAAAAACTAGTGGAATTCCTTGAAAGATAGTGAAAGTTTTTTGTCTCTATATATAAACCTACATTTAATTTAGTGATAAATATATGTTATGATTACACCATAGTCCAATTGATAGCTTATTTATTTGGTAAATTATTTTAGATTTAAAACTGTAAATTTGAATTGGGAAATGAGTTTTGGATTTGGAAGGGGGTTTTCTCACCATTCTGATAATTCTGAGCTGAGTTGGTGTTGGTCATATTTAGCAGTTGGTATTGAGTCATGTATAAGATTTTGGTTCAAAACATAATATATATGAGTATTTTTGAAATTTATATCCTTTTGAAGGAACGCAATACTTTTAAAATATCTCAAGATTCATAATTTATTTTTTCAATTCTCATTTGTTAGTAGAAGCTGTTGACATTATATTTTATTTGTGATTTAGAGCAAAAATCTCGAAAGAAATTGATGTTAAGGATTTAAGTAGATTGGTTAGAGATCGAAAAGAAGAACAAATTCAAGGAACTAAACTAATTTTCTGATACTGCTCCAAGACCAGGTACATCAAATGCACACAAAATAGAATACACAAATGGGTTTACATGTTTTTGTAAAAGGTGTAAATCGAAACAAGTTGGTTGTCCATACTTTGTTCTTGCCTCCAAATCCTAATAATGGACCAAATGAACAAGAATTTAGAGTAATAGATCCTTTTCATGTATGTTTAGAGTTTTAGACCTTTTATTGTCCAAAAAACAGTGTTAGAACTTCCCTTTTACCCTCACGTATCTAGGGACATGTAGGAAAATTAAGTTATAAAATAAAGAGGGGTTCGTGAATCATCTTTGCTGCACCTAGGTTGCTGCTAAAAGGATGAAGATCATTTTGTTGTACATAGACTCTTAATGTAAAGTCTAATGACAAGTAGGTACAAACTAAAGGACTAATCAATGTGGAAACTTTTGAAATTGTATATAGTTCGGACTTAGAATCTAACCTGTACATATTCTACTTTTTGAGTAATGAATAGAACTGTTATTTATGTTCGATTATACTTTCAGGGTAAAAAATAGAAAAGGTCCCTGAACTATACTATAAGTTTTGATTTCGTACCCCAATTCTTATATTAGTTTCTCTTGTCCTTCAACTTAAGTTTGCTTTGCACAAGTCATTTTTTCCGTTAAGTCTGTTACATTTTTCGTTAAAAATGATCACTTTTTTGCATGTGACCTTTTAGTGGTGGGCAAATATAACATTTTGTTGGCCCAAGGGAATCTCACGTGTTATAGGATGGAGAACTTAAAAGTTTTAGGGAACAGTTCGACAGGGGATTGAGAGCTCAGTTATAGGGTTTAAGAAATTTGAATAGGAAATTCACTGTTATTGGCTGGGAATGCACTTTCCTGATTAATTATCCACAAGGCGACAATGTTTCGGTGGTCTGCAGAGCATCCACAATACAACAAGTCCTTCCTTTGTTGTTTAATTTTATATTTGGTGAATTTCATTTGGATTGCTTTTGTCTAAATATGTATTTTGTTGTTTTTCTTTGGCTTTATATGTTGGTGGTACTCTATCTTTTCGGTCAAATCATTTGTATTGACCTTATTACTATCTATTTCTCACCATTGCTCTAGCGTCCATCGCACCCAATATGCATATATTGGGGTTTGGTGAGGGTATTTATTGTAAGTATTTGATTTTGGTAAGTGCTCAGCCTCACGTTGTATGTTATCTATGGCAGGTGGTTTGGAGCTATGTATTCTTGAACTTAACCATTATGGGTTGGTAGAAGATAGAGTTTACAAGGGTGGCAAGGTATGTTCTGCAGATAATTGTGTTGATGACTATTTGTCATTGGTGGATTTACAAAAGATTGGTGTAGAACTTGGCTATAAAATTGACATAACTCAGAAGGTTACAAGTTTAAATGTGTACTATAAGAAACCTGGTAAGTTTGGTGCAAGCACATTGATAGAGGTGAAAGATGATAGTTTTATTCTGAGGTGAATTGCTTGCATTCCTAGTAATAGAATTGTTCAGTTGATCCAACGGACCTAAACACCATTGGGAGTCAACCTTTTGAGGTATGGCCAAGTTTGGATTTTAAAAACTATAATGGTGGCGCTGATAATTTAAGGGTCACCAATATTGGCTTTTTATTGATCGTCTAGCCAATGCCAACAATTCAATAAAGAAGGTCAACACATATGAAGTTGTATCTGTTGGTATACATACATAGTAATGTTCAAGAATATAATGAAGATCAAGCAGAAAAGGATAATGAAAAATAAGGTGAAAATGAAGAAGATGATGAAGTATTTGTTGACAGTGATTATGGGGTAAGTGACGATGAAGAGCCAACTAATATTGAAGAGGTAAATGGTGTGGAGGCACCAAATGAAGTGCTTGATGTTAATCATCCAAATGAAGTTCTTGATTTTCATCCTTCTAATGAAGTTACAGGGGAGATTTCATCTGATAGTGAAGACATTGATTTTCCTTATTCTAGTAGTGATGAAAAGGAAGGTGAACATAACTATAATAAATTATCCAAGAAGAGAGAAAAAAAATTACCAAGTTTTAAACAATGGAGGATAGACAAAGATTTGAGAAATCCAGAGTTTCAATTGGGAATGCAAATCGCCAATAAAGTAGAGGTAAAAGAAGCTATAACGGAGTGTGCTATTATCAACGGACGAGAAGTCAAATTCGTAAAAGATGATAAAATTAGGGTGAGAGCAAAGTGTGTTGGAAATAAGAAAATGAAGTGCCCGTTCACTATATTTCATTCCATCTTATATTCAGATGAGCCTACTTTTGTAATAAAGACTTTTTGCTTAGATCATCATTGTTGGAGAGTTGGTAAGCTAAAGTTCGCTAATTCAAAGTGGCTAGCCTAAAAGTTTGCTCACAAGATCAAGAAAAATCCTCATTGGGATGTCGGAACATTTAAGTCGGATGTATTATATCAGTACTGTATGAATGTTAGCAGACATCAAATATGCAAAGCAAAAGAGTTGTCCAAAGTGATTATTGAAGGTAGCTACAAAGAACAATATGCCAGGTTATGGGACTATGCAGAACAACTAAAGATGGCGAATAAAGGAAGCACAGTGGTTGTAAGCAATAAGAAGGAAGGTGATCAACCAGTTTTCCATATAATGTATGTGTTCTTAGAAGCTTGTAAGAAAGGTTTTTTTGGAGGGGTGTAGACTTGTGAGTAGTGGATGGTTGCCAGTTGAAATGACGTACACATGTCAAATTTTGATTGTTGTTGGAGTTGATGGGAATAATGGTATGTTTCCAATTACTTATACTAATAGTGAAAATTGGTTCAAGGATTTGGTTTTTTGAGCTTTTGAAAGCTGATTTAAATATTGAGAATGTGGCAGCTTGGATGTTTATAAGTGACACAAAAATGACTCATTCCTACTATTCAGAGTGTCGTTCCAACGATTAAGCATAGAATGTGTTGGTGACATCTATGTAACAACTTTAAGGCATTGCACTTGAGACTTGCATTGAAGAATACATTGTGGGCCTTAGTAACATCCAATTATATTCCATGGTTTGTTGTAGAGATGGAAAAGATGAAACAACAAGATTAAAAAGCTTGGATTTGGGTTCATAAAAGGCCTCCACAAAATTGGAGTAGAGCTTATTTTGCATTGCACATCAAGTGTGATATATTGTTGAACAACTTATATGAATTGTTTAACTCTCACATTCTAGATGCAAGAGACAAGGCAATATTAACATGCCTTGAGAGAATTATGGTATATATCATGCTAAAGATGGCTAATAGTGTTGCCTTGAGAAAATTGCATAAGATAACCTATTAGTTTATACATCAATGAAAGACAAATCCTTAATTAGAAGGCAACACTAAGTTGTTAACTCATATGATAGCAATTGGATTATATAGGAACCTATAGGAAGAGGAGGACAAAATATAAACACATATATAATTGGAGATAAGTTAAAAACAAAACAAATATTCAACAGTAAAAGCTAATGCACCGCCTAATGCCATTAATATTGCAAAACATGGATGAATAATTTCGACAGAAAGACACAAATTATGTAGGTTCAATTCACTTCACATCGACACATTGTGCACAATGAAAAGAGTATATTTAGAAGTTTGAGTTAACGAAATATGCAACAACAAATTATTCAGCTTCTGTAATCACTTCTGTTGCAGCATTTGCAACCAATATCATGAGAATAATCTGCACCCCATTAATATCAAACAATAAATCTTTTTTAAGAGTCTAACCGCTTAATTTCAAACAATAAATCTTTTTTAGAGTACAAGATGAAGTTGTATCCCACGCGCTAATCAACAACAAACATAGAAAACAGTCATTATACATCATAAAATTCAATGCCTTAAGTTATAAAGTTTCGAGTGCTCAACAAATTTTGAACAATGTATATTTTAATACTTTAAAGAAAAGACATGCATCAAACACTTTCAAGTAGAAAAAAACAATATGCATTGGCTGAAATGGAGATAATTACGATTTAACAAGTTTTTTTTTTTGGCTCACTAATTAGATGCAAAAGTGAGATTTATTAATAATTTTACACCGATAAACATGAATTACACAGCATTACAACTAATCTAACAATGAGAAAATATATAAGACAAAACACTAACAATATGCTAAAACACTTTTGATTGATCCAACAATAGGTTAATAGGATTAACTAAATCATTAGATACTATAACAATGAGAAAGATTGAAGATTAAAGTTCATGTTGGCTATTTTTAAACCCCTAGGTGTTGGAAAACATTTTCATTAAATGTGTCTAGGCAAATATAGAAACCCATGATGCAATTCCATCATCTAGGATAGCACATATTTACCTGGAACCCAACCTTCCAATATTTTTCTATTCTATAGTATCCATCATACCAAACAAATTTCTCAGTAGAGGTAGGAGGAGATGAACAATCATGATTGAGATTTGATAAGTTTATTTATTTATTTATTTTTAACTACAATGAAATTTATAAAAACAATTTTAACAAAACTTAAGTCCTGATAATGGACTTTTGTTCCAGTTTAAAAAATATCGACTTGTGTTCCAAGCAACGTAATGCATTCACCATTCAATTGTCAAAGGCATCACAATAATCCCTGACCAAACAAATTAAAAATCAAAACTTCTTCTCCAAGTTTTCATTCATTTTATTTCAGTTCTCCATTGGAATTTTATTTAAAGAATGACAATAGCATGCTAAAGATTAAATACCCTAATTTCAAACTCAGCTAATGCATAACTCTAATTGATTTTTTTCCTAAAAGACCAGATTAAGAGAGTGGTCAAGTTCTCTAACGCATCACCGATATCATGTTCGAGTAGCTATTACCACCTCACTCACTACTTTGGCGAGGCACTAGCTTGCCATCACCATCATATCCCACTCTCTCTTTACCGTTCTCCCTATTTCCCTCAACTCTTTCTCTTGACATTGTGCTTGCTGCACAAAAACAGCAAGGCGACCACTGTCACCATTTTTCACAGCTAACTATGCTTCCATGAAACCACGACCATTAATCTCGCCACCTAGGCAAATTTCACCAACCCTGAACCCACCTTCTACAAACTGCCCTCATCCCTTCTAATTTCAATTCTTGCATTTCTTGTAGCACATTCAAATATTTATATACCAACTAAGAATAACAATATAAATCTCCCACCCACCCCTTCTCCCCCACTCAAAAAATGCACCTAAAACCCACATACCACCACAGTTTAAGAATCCAGACATGGCCCCAAACAAAGAACACACACGGCACACACATTTAGACAAATATATTTTTAGAGAAACCAACTAAAATTTTCAAAGTGTAAAAATAGAAAACCATTAGAATCTTTAGAGAAACCAACTAAAATTGCAATTTAAAAACAAATCCACTGAATTTTAGTAGCCATGCTGCATATATTAGCGTTTTTAACCATGAGACTACATAAATGACGAAAATCCCCATGAATAAGAACGCCTTACTCACCAATCAAACCAAAACATTAATAGAATAGTTGCCTTAAAATGTATAATCAGCAAAGAAGCATGAGCTAAAAGGATCCCATCATCAACAACAGATACGCAACACACAAACATAATCCCAACATGATCAGATTATCGCTAGCAAAAAATATCCATTACTAAGAACATAAGTGTACTAAAAAGGTGAAAAAAAGAGTAGTAACAACACTTTATTCTTAAAACAATAAAAGGGTTCATTGTTTACATCATTGTGTTCATGACCGAACAAAAACGTTTGCATGACCCTTTTTTCATTTAAAAAACCTCCTGTTTCTAGATATTTAAAATCCAGAAGGCCGACACGGTGGAGATAAGCAAGAACAACAGAATTCCAACCTTCTTCTAGCGGTCAAACTTGTAGACCCAATTGAACAACCCCAAAAAGCGTTGCGAAACTTTTTCATTCAACATAACTTTTTCATTTGGTGAATTACTACGATTTTCAGGCAAATACATAGTGTGCACCACCAACTTGTTTCGATTTACACCTTTACCATAAACACGTAAACTCATCCTTATTTTTTCTACTTTTACTGCTCTCAATGCACTGGGTCCTGGAACAATTTCAGAATATCTCAGTGCTATCCCTCGAAGTTGTTCATCTTTTCGAGCCTTAACCAATTCCTTAAATTTTTTTACCAAAACTCCACCTAGAATTTGTTGTTCTTTTTTATCAATCGCTTTCTCCATTTTAGTTACCCTGAATCACAAATTCAATATAGCGTCAATATTTATGTTTTTTTTAAAATCCTTTTTAGCTTGCAGACTAAACAGCAACATTGTCAAAAATCTTAAAAACTCTAATTAATAAAGAAAATACATAAAAAAGTTTGCGAAAGTCGGATAATTAATAAAGAAAGTGTAACCAAAAACCGTTTAGATCAAATTTGGAAGAGATAGTTGACAAAGAAAATACATAAATTAATTTTTTATGGGTTAATAATACCTATAGGTTGAATGTAAATTGTAATGACCCGTCCCCAAATATTACAATTTTTATCATTTTAAAGTGTGAATTTATGAAAATGCCCCTTGAGGCAAAAACGTTGACTTTTGTGGACCACCTTGTCATGTCATGTAAGATCCGTTTTCTTAGTGTATCCTTGTAAGACTCATCACTATGAGCGTGTGGGCACAAGCGGAATCGGATTTGGAGTTATGAGGAACGTTTTACGGAATTTGAAATGTAAGGGCATTTTGGTAATTTTTCAAGCCAAAATACTTTCCACCTTGGACCACTCCCGTGCTGACACGTGATAGATCCCCTCCCTATTTCTAGGGTGTTCCTCTCCTTTTCTCGTGACCTCTCTCTCTCTAGAACTCTCTATCTCTCTCTTTTTCCCTACCTTTCTCTTTGTCTCTCCCCGGGAAACATTTTCCCTCTCTCTCAGCCATTTCCTTCTCTCTCCGAGCTCACCCACACCTGACACCTCTCCAGCGAGCCACCTTACGGACCACCGCCTCTACCAACCTCTCCTCACTGATCAAAGTCACACTCTCGAACCCCTAGCCCAGGACGATGTCTTTCTCTCTTCACAGTGGCACCATTACTGTGCAAACATTTCTTCGACGAATCCTCGCCATCTCCAACGACGGTAAGTTTCGATAACCAACCAAAACTTTGGAGATTGTGTTTTAGGGCACAATTAGGATAGTTTTGACGTGTGTGGTACGGTTTTGAACGCAGGAAATACTCAGGGGAACCTTCCTTAGTTTTCGGCGATAACCCATGCCTTCCAGACCATTTTCCGGCCAAATTCGGCCACAGTCGAAGAAACCAAAGGTACATTTCGATCCCTTACTTCTCAGGCTTCAAATTGGTATATTAGATTGTTATTTTTAGTTAAGATTCGAGGTTGAATGGAGCTTTCAAATTCTGGATTTCTTCTTCATGAAATCCGGCTTAAAACCGGGTCGGCTATACTCAAAAACCCAAAGACTCGACCTCAACCCAAAACCAGCCCAATAACTAGCCCAGCCTAATTGGATCCAACCCAGCCCATTGTCCAAGCCTAATCCCTTAACCCAATAACGAACCCGGCCCAAACCCTTGGGCCATGTAAGCCAGGCCCATGGCCCATTTACCCTAACTTGGCCCAACCCATTAGCCCAAGCCCTGACCCAGATCCTATCCTAGTTCCATGTCTACACATGGGTCGGTGCGTGGGTATGTGTCATGGACGATGCGTGGAGCACACGCGCCTCCGCCGGAGGTACTGTGCTCCGACGACCCAACTCGACGCATGGCGGTGCGTGCGGCGACGCGTGGGGGAACCCGAGGTCCCTCCTTGGGTTTCTCGACATGCCGAATCCAAATCCGCTGTCCATTTTCTAAAATTCGATCGTTTTAGTAGAGTTTACCTAAATAACCTCTATATGTGGTTAGGTGCATCGGTGGGAAATGACTTCATCCTCGCTAATTTGAGCGGTTTATGGGCAATGGAATACTATGAGTGGACCCCTTCTAAACTTGCATGATTTTATAAAATATTAGGCTTGCATGCATTCATATTTCATGAATTGATTACATTTTATCTTACGTTTGTTGGATTTCTAGATTTATGTTTTATGAATAAATTATGATTATTTTAAATTGCTTTTATGAAATATTTATAATTTCATGTATTTACATTTTACGAAAGGTAATGGATTATTGAGTTTTCTTATATGAAAGTTTATGGATTAGAGTTTTCGTATATGAAAGTTTATGGATTACAAATACGATTTATTTTACAGATTTATGAATATGTGCTATCAAGGATTGATAAGAGGAAACTTTGAGCTTTTGAGCTCTGGATTTGGATATGAGTTTTTGAGGTATGTTTTCGGTGCTTATCTAGTGGGTAATCATACAACACATCCACACAACACGGGTATGTAGACGTCTATGGTCATAGGACACAGTTGAGGAGATTTATGATATACCCCCAACTTCACTGGCAAAACCAGTGTCGGACAGCTTCACTAGCAACGGTTAGTGTCAGTGTGTGATGTTATATGTTTCTTCTCTGGCGTAACCCGAAGTCGTACAGCTTCACCTTCGGGTGATGGGGCCTACCATGTTTCTTCAATGGCGTAACCTAGTATCGTACAGCTTCACCTTCGGGTGATGGATAGGTAATGCTTTCGGGCGACTATGATACCCTTAGAGAGTACATTATTGATGAGATTTATGGATTTACCTTTAGGCAATGAAAGCACCATTATTGAGCATGGTTTTACATATATTTGTTTTACGAATGATTTCATGGCATGCTAGAGTTTTTCAGAAAACTTACTATATGTAGTATTAATATCAATTATGGTCCACTCACCGTTTCTCCCCTTTCAGGAGTTAGAATCGAGGCACATGATCCCAGCGTCAAGACACTTCCACTTAGGCATCTCGAGCCTCCTCTGTGTAGGACCCATTCCTCGGTTCGTACCTTTCTATCATAATTCTTTCACTTTATTCTTGATTAGTTGTATGCTCTGAACACGATTCTACACCAATGTATCTCTTTCTAATTACATATTTTATCGGTATGCATGTTTTTAATGGCTTTGTCGCCCTCGGGTGTCGGCCAACACGTGCCTACCCTGATATTTGGGGATATCAGGGTTGTGGCGTGTCATAAATAGTCCTAAATTTTTCTGAATATGTAAGTTGCGTTCATGTATAGTTAAAAGGCTACTTATTTTCTTAAATATGTAAGTTGCGATTTTTCGTGAAATATTTATGGTCCATAGAGAGAGTGCACTTATCAACATCACTCATTAAAGCACTTCGGGAAGGATGAGAGAGCCCACTCCCAGAAAAACCTAATGAACACACCAACCAACCAAAGCAACTGACCTTTGAACAATAATTTGGAAAATTCAACACGTAAAAAAGAAAGTAAGCAACTGGCAAAAAAACATGTAAAATGTCTAACAACATTCGATAAAAAATTAAGAACACTTGGCTAAACCAGAATCACAGAGACAGCAAGGGACCTTTGAATTGAAACCAAAATAAAAAAATAAAATAAAAAACCAAGAATGAGAAACAAAGCAGAGGGCAAAGAAATAATATAAGGCCAAAACATCAAACATCTATTAAAAAACCATAAAGTCACGCTGCCTCAAATGGAAAGCACAGGGAAACAAAGCATCAAAGTTCAAGTGGCATACCAAAGTCTTGACTCGGATGCAATGGCTCAGAACCCCTGCATCAAAGTTCAAGAGCAGATAATGATGTTGCAATGGGGGCCCGAACTAAACTGCAAAAAATTAGAGAGATTCAAAGCAAGAATTCGAGGTGAAAACAAATGGACACAGGAAATGAATTTAATCTCTGACAGTGCAATGGATTTAATCTGTGGCATATACACACATAAAAAAAATGCATTTGGACTTAAATTTTTTTTTTAAATGCACTGCATAAACACCATCATTGAGCTATTCAACGCTACAAATTTCTTTTCTCTTTCCCCCGTTTTTCTCAGCCACCAAACAAAGGGTAAGTCTGAAAATGTCAATTTTCATTTTCTTTCCTACATTTGCCAAAAGTCCACAGGGAAGTTTTTGGAACCCAATACGCCTAGGTTGGAGTGATGTCATTCTCAAAGCAACAACTTTAGCCACACATGAGGTTCTTCTGCTTGCTCAGCACAAGCAACAGCCATTAGGATCAAATATTTGCAGTTTAGGCACCATTTAAAGTAGATATACAATTAATCAGTTAATTATATAATAAATTTTGTTAGCTCTATATGGTAAATATTGGATAATAATATACAATTTTGTTTAGTCTTTAGATAGGGATGGGACCATTGCTCGAGGTTGAGCTTAGCTTTAGGTGATGCAACCACGTATACTTACCTTTAATCAAATCCAACAATGCACTCAACTGCATTTTCACTCACATACGGTTTTTTTTTTTTCTCATTGAATTAGCCTAAATATAATTATGCTAACTGAGAAAAATTTTACTCCTTATATTTGAGGGCATCGAACCTTGTACTGAATCTATACTCTTTATCATTTTATACTCGAATAAGCTGAAGAGGGAACAAAAATGCTGCCAAGACAACTCATGAAGAACTAAAAACTAATGAACACATTTATCACTGAACAAAAAAATTGATAAAGCCACAGAAAAGCACAACAACGATGATCCAATGATGGACAAATAAATAAATAAAACAACGATTCAACCAAAACAACAACCATTTGGGGGGGGGGGGAATAGATTCTCTACAAAAATCGTCTAAAACATAAGCACACATGAAAAAACAAACGCAGGATTACCCTCACAATAACAAACAACATAAGAAATGCAGAAAAGTTAAACAGAAAACAAAGATTCTCCCGTGATAACTGATTAAGCACCGAAAACACACGAACGCAATCAGTTGCGCTCATGTATTGTTAAAAGGCTACTCATTTTCCTAAACATGTAAGTTTGATTTTTCCTAAAATATTTCTGAGAGAGTGTACTTATCAACAACACTCATTAAAGCACTTCGGGGTGGATGAGAGAGTCCACTCCCAAAAAAACCTAATGAAACACCAACCAACCAAAGCAACCAACCTTTGAACAATAATTTGGAAGATTGAAAATGCAAAAAAGAAGGAAAGCAACCGACAAAAAAAACATGTAAAATGTCTAACTGATAGAAGCATATTTATGCGACTTAGTGAGCTTGTTCTTGTGCATTTACGTTGTGTTTTCTTAGTTAAATTAGTCTTTTAAGCTATTTTCATGTGTTTTCAGGTTTTAAGGGCAAAGTATGCAAAGTAGTGCATTCTGGAGCCTTTTGGAGCAAAATTGAGTTTGGAATGGATATCACATGCTTGGAACCAAAGGAATGGACGAGATTGAAGGAGTCCTAATTGAAGAAGGATTCCTAATCAACGAAGGAGTCCTAATTGAAGAAGGATTCCTAATCAACGGAGAAGTCCTAGTCAAAGATGGATTCCTAGAAGAATGAGGATTCCTACTCAAACAAGGTTTCCTACTTGAAGTAGGAAAGTTAAGCCTAAAGTTTCCTATTTTGGTTTGATCTTTCCTAAACCTAAATGGCCTTAAGTTTCAGTAACATTGAAGGTTTCCTAAGCATTTTTGGGACACAAAGAAGGTTATAGAACAATTCCCTATACCTGCCGCACCTAAGGCATTCTAGAAACCATTTTTCCTTGCCTTGCAAGGCATTCTAAAAGCCTTATCCTTTGTTTCCTTTGCTGCCGCACCTTTTGGCCTTTTCCCTTGGGGATTCAGATTGTTTAAGCCTTTTTTCCTTGTGGATTTGGATTTTACAAGTCCATATTTGATTTCCCTAGGGTTTTATGTGCCTATATATATTGTTATTTATGCTTTGGCCAAACTATCACCTCTCATACACATCATTCACGCCAGAAACATAAAGCCACTCTCTGCCGTCGCCTTCCACCACCATTCTCCATAATTCCTAATCCTAAACACCTCTTGCCGCACCAACCATCCATCCTAAACACCACCATACTATCCCCCATCCATTCTACACCATTCATAACCCCAAAACCTGTCCCTAAACTTTGTGCCGCAGCAAGGAAGAATGAGAAGTTCGTGGATGCACCTGCTGTCCAAGTTGGAGTGTCTAGGTGTTCTCTTTCTTTGGATTTCAATGTCTAAATTTGTTTATCTTTGTTTTGTGAGTATGAGAACTTAAACCCCCCTTGGCTAGGGGGGGATTCGATACCATGTTTATGCTTGCTATATAATTCGATTACTTTCAATTGCGTTTCATAAGTTGTGAATTCAATTTGCTTATCTACATGAATTAAAACTGATTTGTGTGTGTTGGTTGAGAGTGCACGCTTAATTTTCATGCATAAATCTAATGCTATGATATAAGGGAGTTTCACCTAATCGTTTTGAACTTATATTCGCAAGTAGTAAAGATTGTTGATCACAATCGCGTTAAGTAAATTCTTGGCATAAGTTTCATGCAATTCATAGTAACAAGTGCCTGGTCAATGCTTATGATTTTCATAGAACTTAATGATTCTTGCTTGTATCTTTATTATGCAATTCATGTAGAGAACTTGTGGGGAATGCTTTGGGTTGTTGTATGCAATCATCCAATTCAATAACTTTAGGAAAATCTGAGGGTTAATTAGTGCAATTCACGGTTAATCTGGGGCATTGAGGATTCATAGTTTATTGAAAAGCAATTGGAAATCGTTTTGTATGCAAGTGTGACATGTGTGGAGAAGAACCCCTTAGCTAGCTTTCCATCCATTCACTTTAATCAAATTCGTTTTAAAATCTGTTTTAGTTTACAAAGTTTTTGTTTGTTTTCAATTTCGTCAAAACCAATTCCCCCTTTATTTTGAAGTGTTAGATTAGTTAGAAATCAATTTAGTTTGTGTTTTTAAGTGTCTTGAGTTAAGTTATAACCTATTTTCGTCCAAATTTATGTTTGGTGTTCAAAACTGCTCAGATTGTGTTTTTAAGGCAGTTTTGAGTGTTTATGTGCTGTTTTGAGTTTTTTGGTTTGTTTTAGTGTTTTAGAGTTTAGTTTTGCATTCTTTGAGTCTAGTTTAGTGTTTTAAACTTCGTTTTTACGTTTTTGAGTCAGTTTTCAAGTGATTTAGCAATCCCTCTTAATCCCCAGCCTAGAACGATCCCTACTTACATACTTTGCTACAATTGATAAAAAGAGGGTTTATTTTGTGTGCTTATATATTTCGCATCACTAACATCATTCGGAAAAAAAAATTAAGAAATCTGGGTTAAACTAGAATCACAGAGACAGCAAGGGACCTTTGAACAATTACAGAATCATAGAGACAAAACTTAAACCCAAAAAAAAAAGAAACCAACAGACCTTTGAACAATCACAGGATCACAGTGACAACCAAGAATGAGAAACAAAGCAAAGGGAAACAAATAATATAAGCCCAGAAAATCAAACAATAGATTAAAAACATAAAGTCATGCTGGCTCAAGAGCAGATTATGATGTTGCGATGGGAGTCCGAGCTAAAATGCAAAATATTAGAGAGATTCAGAGTAAGAATTTGAGGTGAAAACAAATGGACACAGGGAAATGAACTTAATATGTGATAGTGTAATGGACTTAATCTATGATAGTGCAATGGACTTAATCCGTGGCACATTCCACATATACAAAAATGCATTTGGACTTAATTTTAGAAAAAATCACTGCAGAAACACCACCATTGAGCCACTCAACACTACAATTTTCTTTTCCTTTTCCCTCAATTTTCTCAACCACCAACCAAAAGGTAAGCCTCAAAATATCAAAATTGAAACCGTGTTTTTGAGGTTAGTTAGATTGCTTGATGAATATTGTGAACAGCTTTATAGCAGAATAGCCTTCGGTTCCTTAGTGAAGCGTCAGATGAGAGAAAAGATAGGGTTGGGAAATTACTGTGATGATATTTCACCATACATTGTGCTTTTTTATATAGTAAAAATAATGGGCTTACTTACCGTACAAGTAATACAATGTTTGCTAGGAAAGGATAAATTCACATAGGATTCGTAAACATAATCTATTAGGATTTACACACACATGTGATGTAATTCTAACTACAACTACAACATGTTCGTATTTGTAGAGATTTCACTAATGATGTCTATAGTGTATAGCATACAAAACATTGTGAGGTCATAAATAGTCATTTCGTATTGGGGCAAAAAATTTATTTAAGATTAAAATCTCTTTATTTTTTTTATATTATTTCTTGAAGACATTTTAGCCAAAATGATACTTGAGATTTGTATAACTCCTTACTTTGGTTCCGGAGATTTGAAATCGATAAAACTAGTTCCTGAGTATGTCCACCATCAATCATTTTGGTTCTTCCATGAAATTCTTTGTTAATAAGGACCAAAATTACAAAACTACCCTCAATTTTAATAAACAATGGACAAAATATTTTGAAAAAAAAAAGTGAGGATATTTCTACCATTTTCTCCTTATTTAATGGAGATTTTTTATAGAATGACCAAATTGATTAATGGTGGACAAACTTAGGGACCGGTTCTATTGATTTCAATCTCAGTGACCAAATTAAAGAGTTAAGATAATCTCAGGGTCCATTTTAGCTCAAAAACCTTTCTTAAACTGTTTCTCACTAACATTAGTAGTTGTTAGCGAGACTATATACTGAAGTAATGATTTCTATCATGAAACTAGTAATGCCCACATAAAGTAAGCAACCACATATAGCTAAGGGTAAAAGGTGGAAGAATAGAAGTCAAAATTATATTGCTTAAGGGGGGTGGAGTTGCTACAGAGACCACAAAAGTTGGACATAGAAGTACTAAGAACTAAAAGGTAATCTAGTCTATTTAGGGCGTGTTTGTTTGCCCTCCTTAGCCCTCACTGAATTGGACTAGACTAACATATAGTCTAATTTTGTGTTTGTTAGCAGCAGGGATTAGCATTAGTGGGACTAGGAGGAACTCACATTCACTAAAGCCTTCACTAAAGGGTCTTAGCGAGACCCTCCAAAAACAGCCGGACTACAAAGACCAGCTTCGTTCACCCCTCTAATCCTCTGCGAGCTTCGTCGATCTCGCCCTTTCTACTTTCAGACCCATGGTTTGTTAGAATTAGAAGAAAATGTAGTACAATAATGGAGGATATGCTGCAATGACTAGAGTGAGAAAGAGGGAATGAATGAGAGCAGAGAATATGACTCTGCAATTCTTCACACACGCACTATTTGATTGCTCACCTAGTGAGAGAGGAACATCTCTCTACACTTAACAGTTACACTTCCAATCTTTTTGGCAGTATTCAAAATTACATCCAAGTAATCCTAGCCATCCATCTTACACCATATGAGATGAAGACACATGTACACTCACTTACTTAAGAACTAAGAGACTTAGATAAGAAAGCATACAACCAATTTAGCTAAACATCCTAGCAATATAAGCTAGAAATACAACTACCACATCAGACCACAATTTACACACTAACAGCCCCCTTTAAATTGTGAACTGATTTAACTCCAAGAAGTTCCCTCAGATAACTGAATTGTTCTCTTGCCAATGCCTTTGTAAAGATATCAGCAATTTGCTCTTTTGTAGGACAATGCAACAGCTCAATTACTCCTTGCTGCAATGATTCCTTTATGAAATGGTATCTCCTGTTGATGTGCTTGGTCTTCTGATGAAAAATAGGGTTTTTAGTGATAGCTATGGCTGAAGTATTATCACAATTCATTGGTGTTGCAACTGTTTGCATTTCACCAAAGTCCTCCAAAACAAATCTCAGCCATGTAGCCTGTGCAGTTGCTTCAGATGCACTAATGTACTCTGCTTCAGTTGTTGATAATGCAACACATTGTTGCTTGACTGAAGACCAAGAGAAAACTCCACTGCCAAAGGTGAATGCATACCCCGATGTACTTTTCATATCATCTTCTGAACCGCTCCCGTCACTGTCACAAAATCCCATTAAGATTGCTCATTTGCCTTTCTTGTATTTCAAGCCAAAATCAAGAGTCCCTTGAACATATCTTAGTACTCTCTTTGCTGTACCAAGGTGCTTGTTGATTGGACAGTGCATAAACCGTGATAGCAGACATACAGCATACATTATATCAGGTCTAGTTGCTGTGAGATACAACAAACTGCCTACAATTTGTCTATATTGAGCTTCATCCGCAGTCCCACTTCCATCCTCTTTTCTCAATTTATCACTTGGAACCAATGGAATACTCACTGACTTACAGTCTTGAAGTCCAAATTTCTTCAGTAGAGAAGAAGCATATTTTCTCTGATGAATGAAAATATACTCCTCAGTTTGCATTACTCTTATACCAAGAAAGTGATGTAAGAGTCCAAGATCAGTCATTTCATATTTGAGCATCATATCAGATTTGAAATCATCCATCAATTCCTGACAACTTCCAGTGTATATTATGTCATCAACATAGATAGACACAATAATCATTTCTGAACTTTTCCTCCACTTGGTATACAGAGTTGCTTCACTAGTGCTTTTCTTAAACCCACAGAGTGTAAGGTATGAGTCTATTTCACCATACCAGGCCCTTGGTGCCTGCTTCAGACCATAAAGTGCTTTATGTAACCTGTAGACCTTATCTTCTTCCCCTTGTACAATAAATCCATCCGGCTGATCAACATACACTTCTTCTTCTAGTACCCCATTCAAGAATGCCGATTTTACATCCAATTGAAACAACTTCCATTTGTTCTTTGCTTCCAGGGCAATTAATGTTCTGATTGTATCCAACCTTGCCACAGGTGCAAAGGTTTCATTATAATCAATTCCGGGCTTTTGTGCATAGCCTTTTGCAACAAGCCTAGCCTTGTTCTTTTGAACTGATCCATCCAAATTCAATTTAGTTTTGTACACCCATTTCACACCAATCACAGGTTTATCAGATGGTCTTTTCACTAATTCCCAAGTCTTATTTTTCTCAATCATGCTGATTTCATCTTTCATAGCTTTCTTCCATGCTTCATCATGTGCAGCTTCATAATAGGATTCTGGTTCAACAATACACATATGACATCTTTCATAGATTTCACTCAAACTTCTATATCTCAAAGGAGTATGATCAATCTGAGATGCAGAAGTTGAGTCACTAGCACTTCCAGATTCAATGAGTGGAGAATCTGTAAGTTGAGTCTGAGAACCTTCAGCAACAGCTTGTTCCATGGAATCCAAATCCTCATCAGCTTCTTTCATCTCTGAAGATTCACTTGCAGCAATTGGAATGAACACTTCTTTGATCTTCTGTCTATCCCAATCCCATGTACCATTCTCATCAAAAATAACATCTCTTGAAATGATTACTTTCTGATTTTCAGGATTAAGCAATCTGTACCCCTTTTCACAAGTGCCATATCCAATAAAAATACCAATGACACTTGTTTCATCCAGCTTCTGTCTCAGGTTTCCAGGAATAAGAGAATAACCTAATAAGCCAAACACTCTCAAGTGTTGAATTCCAGGTTTTCTTCCACTGAATTTCTCAAAAGGTGTCACATTTTCCAATGCTTTTGTAGGACATCTATTTAGCAAGTAGACAGATGTAACTACAGCTTCACCCCAAAGACTATAAGGAAAACCTTTCTCATGAAGCATACACTTTGCCATCTCCACTATAGTTCTATTTTTCCTCTCTGCAACTCCATTCTGTTGTGGAGAGTATGCAACAGTAAGCTGCCTCTCCAAACCCAAAGCTTCACAAAACTGTTCAAATTCATTTGAGGTAAATTCTCCTCCTCTATCTGTTCTCAATTTCTTCACTGTAAAACCACTTTGAAGTTCCACCATAGCTTTGAATTTCTTGAATACATGAAAGACATCTGACTTGTGTCTCAAGAGATATATCCAGCACATCCTCGAATAGTCATCAATGAATGTAACAAAGTATCGATTTCCACTCATGGTTGGTGTTTGCATAGGACCACACACATCTGAGTGTATAAGTTCCAATGGCATTCTTGCTCTCCAGATTGACTCCCTTGGAAAGGACACTCTATGATTCTTACCAAATGCACATCCCTGACATACACCTTCACTGTCATGCATTTCAGGTAACCCAAGAACCATATCATGCTCCTGCAATTGTTGCAAACTTCTAAAATTCAGGTGGCCAAACCGTTTATGCCACATTGTACTACTCTGATGCACATTGGTTTTCAGTACCAAATGATCGTTTGACTTGAACACAAGTGGAAAGCATCTGTTTCCTTTTTGTTTCACACTAACAACTAAATTTGTCAGAGTTCTATCATCAAAAATATCCACCTTATAATCACCAAATAACAGAAAATACCCATGTTCAGTCATCTGCCCAACACTGAGAAGGTTTTCTGCAATTCCAGGTACCAACATAACTTCTCTTATGTACCTTTTTCCTTTATCCGTGTCAATGACCAAGGTTCCTTTGCCTTTCACATCAACAAGAACCCCTGTGCCAACTTGCACTTTTGCCTTAATACTTCTATCAATTTCCACAAGTAACTCCTCTCTGGAAGTCATGTGATTACTGCACGCACTGTCAATATACCAGGCATCACTCACAGCTTTCACTTCAGTTGATTGCTTGACCATGAAGAGATTTCCAGGTTCTCCCACCTTGTTTGTAAAGTTTCTTTGCTCTCCCACTTTGTTTGCAAAATTCCCTTGCTGAGCATTTTTGTTTTGATTGCAGATCCTAGCAATATGACCAGGTTTTCCACACTTGTGACATTTAATCTTCCCTTTTAGCCAACATTCACCATAGTGAAGTTTATCACAGTATTTGCATGCCCCTCCAGTGTTGTTAGCTTCATTTCTTACACTTGGAGTAAACCTGTTAGTCCACTGCTTCCCTTTGAACTTGAAGTTCTTCGGATATTTTGATCCACCAGTATTGGTATGTTGATTACCAAATTTACTATTCTTAGATGAGATATCTAAGCTAGCAAATGCACGTTCTGTGCTACTCTCTTCATGTCTGATTAATCTTAGTTCAAACCCTTTCAATATGGCAACCACATCTTGTGCATCAATTACATCAATATCTTTAGTATTTTCTATAACAGAAGCAATGCTATCATATGTTTTGGGTAAACTGATCAATAACTTTTGCACAATTCTCTGATTACTAAGATCTTCTCCATAGCTTCGCATCTGATTTATCAGATCAAACAACCTAGCTAAATATGCAGCTAGAGATTCACTTTCACTCATACGGGTATATTCAAAATCACGACGCAGACCTTGTAATTTCACAGATCGTACCTGTTTGTCCCCTACATACTCTTGCTTCAGAATATCCCAAGCTTCTTTCGCAGTTTCCAAGGTTGCAATGCGTGGAAAAATTTGATCTGATACGGCTCCCTGAATGATTCCAAGAGCCCTTGCATCCTTGACCAGATTTTCACTCCGCAACTTCGTTTCCACCTCAGTGAGGTCTCCTTCCCCTTTCGCTGAAGTGGTAAAACCTTTTTCAACAATATTCCATAACTCGTGAGATCGGAAGATTGTTTTCATTCGAATCTGCCAGAAATCGAAGTTTTCTCCGTTGAACACCGGAGCTCGAAGCTCCCCTCCACCAGATCCAGCCATGTTAGACTCAGATCACACCTCTCTCTACTATTTTCTTTGCAACGATGTGTTGCAAACACTTGCTCACTACCTCTCACAGAATCGACGCCCAGAGATTCAGACCCAACAAGGCTCTGAGGCCATGTTAGAATTAGAAGAAAATGTAGTACAACAATGGAGGATATGCTGCAATGACTAGAGTGAGAGAGAGGGAATGAATGAGAGCAGAGAATATGACTCTGCAATTCTTCACACACGCACTGTTTGATTGCTCACCTAGTGAGAGAGGAACATCTCTCTACACTTAACAGTTACACTTCCAATCTTTTTGGCAGTATTCAAAATTACATCCAAGTAATCCTAGCCATCCATCTTACACCCTATGAGATGAAGACACATGTACAGTCACTTACTTAAGAACTAAGAGACTTAGATAAGAAAGCATACAACCAATTTAGCTAAACATCCTAGCAATATAAGCTAGAAATACAACTACCACATCAGATCACAATTTACACACTAACATGGTTCTCATCCTTCGCACATCAACAACAACAACAGTAGTAGATCGATGACTACGTCATCAAATCGATCCCGCCTTCTATGGAGGCGACGCTAAGGATTAATGGTTTCAGAGGAATCGATCGACGGCAGCGACTCATGCTTCTCTCTTTCTACAGTTCAACCTCTCTTCCTTTTACAGGTAATGAATCAAGGTACTTTCTTCCTCCTCTTCCTCCTTTTTTTTTTCCTGATTCAAAACAATTTCAAAGTTTCAAATTGCAGATTGAGAATTTGTAGAATTCAATCTGGCAAAGAAAGACGTCAATCACGTACTGGAAAATCAGGACAGCGGTCTCGCACTGCAGATGCAAGACGGCGATCTCGCACTTCAAAATCAAGACAGTGATTAGAAAAATCTCTTGAAAAATTTGCGTCTTGCAATAAAAATAGTATTGAAGGATCTGAATTGTGCAGAAAAAAAGAAGATGGAGAAACGAAGAGAAAGTGATAGGGTCAAAGAGGGAGAAAAGCAGAGAAGTTTCTAGGGGAAGGGAGAGTTCTTAAGAAAATGAAAAATGTTGCACAATAATATAATATTAATAAGTATGTATTAAAATATTAATAGATATATATTAAATAATGTAATATTAAAGTTTGTTAATCTTTTTATTTTTAGTCCGGCGTTGAACTAAACGTTTCACTAATTCAGTTCAACTTAGTTTATTCTAAGTACTGGTTTAGTACTGAGGTGCTTTTGTAAAAAGTGGATATTAAAAAAAACTGAGCTCAAAAAGGTGTTTGGTAAACACTTAAAAACAACTTATTTTCACAGTTTTTTGTGAAAAAAAGCTGAAAATGTAAAGCAGCAAAAATGAGCTTATTCTCACAACATAGTAGAAGTAGTTTTTTTTTCAAAGCACAGCAATACCAAACCAGCCCTAACCCTAAGCCAGTCTAGCTTAATCCCTGAAGCTAGTCTAGTCCGAAATAGTCCGGTACAACAAACACACCCTTATACTTATTAGTGTGACAATTATTTAACTACAATGGAGTGCTTGAGTAAAGTATGATAATCCACTTAGCAAAATAATAATATAACTACAATATTATTTGACCAATTTCGGATAGAAGTACATTTATAGAAACACACAAAGAAGAAAGGACCACTTGGGGGAAGACAAGAGGGTAACCTGGAGAAAGTGCGAAATCTGATGCAGCAGTTTAGAACTTTCACTAGTCAATGGGGTGGGGGCAATTTTGGAAGCTGAATGGGTATACTTATGAATTGTGAGAATTTAAAACTTGATGGCGGGTGGGTTCAAAACCAAATAGAGGCAACTAAGAAGGAAGAAAAAGAAAAGTTTAATTGCTGAGAAAAAAGATGGCCACTGTTAGAACCCTATACACCCAACAAGTTAGGATCATACCATGTTGATTTACATATAGGTAACCAAAATGATGCACCATACTGCTTGTGTCTTTTGCAACAAGCACAGGCGCTTCCTACTCCGACTAAACGCAAACTAAGTAACTTGGTTTTGGTTTTCAAGTTTGTTCCATAAGTAAAATGCTCTCCTGATGATTGGATCAGCTGAAAATCCTTCCGCATATGCACTTATAGCAGTTAGGAGGCTCGTGAATTTCTCCCCGTTGTCCTGTAACCATCCGAAATTTTGAATCAGCTCCTCAAACACTCATTAACAACCACAAAAACGAATTATTTTCAACGTCAAAAGATTTCACACATATGCTAAATGCACACGCTCAAGCATGTTAAATTAGTTAAGCAGGATATATATTAAAACAAACTCACTTTGTACTTTTATAAACATTTTGAACATTGATAAGCTTTGGGGTTTCTGGATTCATTTTCATTATTCAAGTAACATCCAATCTAAGATAGCTTAAAATTTGAAGATATCAATGAATTTCACAAAGGGAAATACGTACTACAATGTAGTTGAGTGACCGAACTAAGCAGACTCTACATACGTTACTTCTTCCTCCATGCAGATAATAGAAAACGCTAAACCAAAAGTTATGAGTGGTCTATTAATATAGTATCACAAATCAAACAAGAAGGTTGATGTATTCGGATGACTGGGGTTGTTTAACTAAATACTCCAAAATTATAGTTTCATAAAGAAGATAACTTCGTATAAGTATAATTGCACAAACCTCAGGCTTCTGAAATGTCAGATCTTTAGTGGCAAAAGGTACCATGTACAATGGAAGATCAGAGCGTACTAGTGCCTGTCGTCATACAGAGGAAGTACATATCAAAACGATATTAACATGAGTTGTTAAAGAGTACTAGCTATATGAATGAAAATGACAACGGTTTGCAGATTTTAAAGAATACTAGTAATATGAGAAGACAATTCATATTAGAAGAATATGCTAAAAGGGCCGAAACTTGTCAACGGTTCTTCACAAGCTTGTCCATAAAATATTTATACTCAAGTTATCTTGTTCAATGAACGTGTTTGTATGGCTTTGATTTGGTTCACTTATGGATTTAAGCTTCAGCTTGACTTGATTCTTCAACAAACAAATATTAACAGGCTTTTTCTCAAGCAAAACTTGAGCTGCTCAAGAGCAGAATTACAAGGGTACATGGGTACTCCCCACACCAAAAAAAAAAAAAAAACATTTACTTGCAGTCTTAAGGTGAGAAATGACAGAAAACTACAGATTTAAAATGCTTTCATCTTATCTTCTCGATTATCAGAATTTGGATTTTTTTTTTTTGAGAAACGAGGACTGAGCCCAATTTTATCAGGAACAAGAATTCATTGTAACACTAATCACTAATTATTAAGATAAATCCGTATTTATGTTTTATGAAAAAAACTTTTTCTTTTTTGAATGGGCAAACCCCCTATCCCACCCCTCCCTTATGAAAAGAGAAACGGAGAGCTAGAAGAGAATCTGGAATCTGGATAAAGAAATATGATTACCAAGTTCTTGCTCAAGAGAGCCTGATCAGCATTTTCTATCAAGGCCTGCAATGAGAGAACAGATGCAACAGTGTGAGTTAGACATGATAAGTTCTCAACAGTTACAAATTAGCTTACAACTTTACAGGTAATACTGACTTCCAAGCCATTGAAAGGCACACGCCTAATCTAATATTGTCAGTAATCCAAGGAAACTTTTCTGAATATATGGAGAACAAATTGAAGCATTAGTCAGAATATAATAACATGTGGATCCAACTGTAGGAGGATCCATGAAAATCTTTTATCTCTACCTGTGGATCAATTTATGGTAAAAAAACCAGCAGGACAAGATCTATTCCTTATTATTGATCCAGAAAAATTCACCAAAACTTGAATGTGGTGAGGGGCAATGGAATTCAGGGAGAATTAGGTTAGATTTGTTAACCGAATACAATGAGAATTATAGCGTATTTGTTTCTTTTGAATTAAAATCCCTTTTGAACTCGAATGTGATTCTATCTGCCATAAAGTGATGAGAAGCAAGTATGGTCTCAGTGACAATGGCTGGATTCCAAGATAAAGCAGAAGTCCTCAGAAGAAGAAGAATATTTCCAAAGGTTATTGTTCTTTTCTGGAGTGTTGCCATTTTTGGGAAGACGTTTGGCTGGGCGAAAACTATCTACACTTCTCATTTCCTAGGCTGTTCAACATATCCAGGTTTCATAAAACAAAGCATCTAATATCATGCTATAACTAAATTTTAATAACTGGACTATTATCCAGTAATATGTACATATACTTGAGTCAAAATAAACAAACAAGAGGGAGCCTTCACAAAGGTTGCTTAGGAGAAGTCTCAGCAGTCGGTAGAGCCCCAGAAAGAGAAGGCACCGGAGGGGGATCATTCGGAGCCTCAGTACTGGACAAAACCCTAGAAGGAGGAGGCATCAGAGATTGATCATTTGGAGCTTCATTACGCGGTACAGCCCCAGAAGACGAAGGCAATAAATGCCTTTGGAACAAACCCACAAATCTCTGATGATCAAGTAAAACCTGACCATCAGATTCCTTCATCTGGTCAAGCTTCCTCTTCATGTTTGTAGCATAGTCATGTGCGAGCCGGTGCAACTGTTTATTCTCATGCTTGAGCCCTCTAATCTCCTGTTTGAGACTCATCACTTCAGCCGCCAATGATTCAACTTGGCGGGTTCGAGCAAATAGGCGTTGGGCCATATTAGACACAGAACCTGCACACTGAACACTGAGAGCCAGAGAATCCTTGACAGACAACTCATCAGACCGTTTGGAAAGTAGTCTGTTATCTTTGGGAGTGAGAAGGTTCCTGGCCACTACCGCAGCGGTCATATCATTCTTCATCACGGAATCCCCAACGGTAAGAGGACCAGTAGGGGAGACGAAGGATGGGCGCCATATGTTGTCTGGAGAAGGCGGGGCTGCCTCTTCAACAAGGTTCAAGTCAAAACGACGGTCGGAGGGGCCAGCCATTTTCAAAGGTGTTGAAGAGAGAAGAGGTCGGACAAATCAAGATCTTAGAAGTGCAAGAATGGAGCTTCTACTGGTGGATATTCAAGTGTGCTTTGGAACTTAATGTCAGCCCCTATAAAAATCTGCACTCGACGAAGCTTCAAAAATCGAAGAGGCGCCTGCTCAGAAATCGAAGAGGCGTTTGCTTTCTCAAAAGCTGGGCTGCTCAGAGACCACGAGGGTCGATCTCAGAAATCGAAGAGGTGTTTGCTTTCTCAAAAGCTGGGCTGCTCAAAGACCACAAAGGCCGATCTCAGAAATCGAAGAGGCTTGCTTTCTCAAAAGCTGGGCTGCTCACAGACCACGAGGGCCGATTTCAGAAATCGAAGAGGCACCTACTTTTCCAGCCTTGTCAGCACCTGTCACACGCACACTCAGCTTTGCGGAAATTATGGGCATTCTGTCGAAGATTTCTGGCGAAGTAGAAAGCACATGAATCGTACTGTTCAATCACCCACTTCCCACACGCAACAGTAGCTCATGGGTACCAAAGAATTGCAAAGAAACAACACTAACAAAGTTTAGACACATAAATTTTGAAGGTCTAGCTACCATATTATTACCCACAAGGGTAAAGGAACAGTACCACTGCTGGATAATTGGAAAGTCCCGGTGTGTCAACCTCTGTGCTTCGTGGCAAGGTAGACTAGCAAACATGCCCAACCTTTACTCACATTCGAGAAAACACTCCTAACAAGATTGCTTGCTCCAAAATCGAAGAGGCACCGCCCTCCGAATCTCGAGAGCCAGACTCCTAACATGATTACTTTCTCAAAAATCGAAGAGAGGGTAAAGGAACAGTACCACTGCTAGATAATTGGAAAGTCCCTGTGTGTCAACCTTTGTGCTTCGTGGCAAGGTAGACTAGCAAACATGCCCAACCTTTACTCACATTCGAGAAAACACTCCCAACAAGATTGCTTGCTCCAAAATCGAAGAGGCACCGCCCTCCGAATCTCGAGAGCCAGACTCCCAACATGATTACTTTCTCAAAATCGAAGAGAGGGTAAAGGAACAGTACCACTGCTGGATAATTGGAAAGTCCCTGTGTGTCAACCTCTGTGCTTCGTGGCAAGGTAGACTAGCAAACATGCCCAACCTTTACTCACATTCGAGAAAACACTCCCAACAAGATTGCTTGCTCCAAAATCGAAGAGGCACGGCCCTCCGAATCTCGAGAGCCAGACTCCCAACATGATTACTTTCTCAAAAATCGAAGAGACACCGCTCTCCGAATCTCGAGAGCCAGACCCCCAGCAGGATTGCTTTCTCAAAAATCGAAGAGGCATCGTTCTCCGAATCTCGAGAGCCAGACCCCCGACAGGTCTGTAATCTTCACACGCAACATCAGCTTTCCAGATACCACAAACCACTTTTTCAAAGTGCTCTGACAGAGTTAAAACATGTGAAGCTGGCAGCCCCCACTACCGTGCTATAACCAAGCAGGGTAAAAGAATAGCATTATTACTTGATGTTAGGGAGACTCCTATATATGTTGACTTCCATCTCTAACGGACAGACAGACCTGTAAAAATGCTCAACCCTTTCTCTTATCTGAGAGGGCACTCCCAACAAAGCCTTTCGAAATATTCAGCTTTCTTTCCCCCCGATAATACCTCTGTAAACAAGCTATACTAGAGCAAGAATATCTCATATCATCAGGGTTAAAAGCAAGAGTATCCCATATCATGCTTTTTCCCTGTCTTTTCCTTTGGCCTTGTTCTTACCTGCAAGACAAGGAGAAAGAGAGCAATCAGTCAGCACTTGGAATCAAGCTTCCAGCCAGGAACTGACTGCCTGGAACCCCTTACCTGATTACTTACCTGGCATTGCTCTCGAGTACTCATCTTCAACATCTTATGCTTCCAGGGAAGATACCGCATCTGCCTGAGGAACAGATAGGGCAAGTGAGAAGGATACAAGGAAGCATGTGGAGACAAGCGTAACAGCACACGTGCCGATACATCCACTACTCTATCAAAAGCAAAAGTATCCCATATCAGCAGGGTCGAACGTACTCTAGATTTGATGGACTTGTTTTGACCCTCAAATTCTTCAGTCGGCCTTATACTCTGGAGGAAACCAGAAAACCCTCCAGCCCAGTTCAAGAATAAGCCTGTGGAAAGTTACTTCTTCAAAAGCAAAAGTATCTCATATCATCTCTCCTCATTTTTCTTCTCTTTATCCTTCATGCTGCCTGCAAGATAGGGAGAATGTGAACAATCAGCCGGAGCTCTGATTGCTTACCTTGTCTGTCACCTCTTTCAGCAGATCCCCCAGCTCGGCGACTTGGGGGACTCCTACTACATGGTTTGTATCTCGCTTGACCAAGCATGAAACTACAAGTAAGCTTCAAGTGAAATTGATACATTACCTTGTGCATCTCCACCAGTTACAGATACCACCCCTGGATGGAGGAAGAGTACTTCCAGAGAAGATGCCACATCTACCTATGAGACAGATAAGGCAAGTCAAGACGATACCACACTCCGGTACTTAGAAGTTTCGTGGCTACGAGATCATTCTCCCACAATATCTCCTAATGTCATTTGTACTAAATCATTCACTTGTACTCACTAAAGGAGAGCTTGAACCTATGTACTTGTGTAAACCCTTCACAATTAATGAGAACTCCTCTATTCCGTGGACGTAGCCAATCTGGGTGAACCACGTACATCTTGTGTTTGCTTTCCTATCTCTATCCATTTATATACTTATCCACACTAATGACCGGAGCAATCTAGCGAAGATCACAAAAAGTGACTGTTTTCGCTACCTAGGATCTATCTTGCAAGAGAACGGAGAATTAGATGGAGATCTCAACCATAGAATACAAGCTGGATGGATGAAGTGTAAGAGTGCATCCGGCGTGTTGTGTGACCGTCGTAGGCCACTGAAGCTCAAGGGAAAATTTTATAGGACGGCAATAAGGCCAGCGATGTTGTATGGCACAGAATGTTGGGCGGTGAAGCATCAACGTACACAAAATGGGTGTAGCGGAGATGAGGATGCTTCGTGGGATGTATGGGCACACGAGAAAGGATAAGATTGGGAATTAGGATATCCGAGGTAAAGTAGGAGTAGCCAAAATTGAAGGAAATATGAGAGAAAATCGGTTCCGGTGGTTTGGACATGTGCAAAGAAGGCCTACTGACGCTCCGGTTCGAAAATGTGACTACGGGACAGAGGTTCGGGGCCGAAGGAGTAGAGGAAGACCTAGGAAAACTTTGGAAGAGATCCTAAGAAAAGACTTGAGTACTTGGATCTAACGGAGGACATGACACAAATGAGCGCAATGGCGTTCTAGGATTCATATAGCCGACCCCACTTAGTGGGAAAAGGCTTTGTTGTTGTTGTTGTTGTTGTTGGACTATTATCCAGTAAAAAGGAAAAAAAATGAAATAATCACTTTCCTCCCTTCTCATTTGAATTTTCACAAAAAACAAAATGAAAATAACCTGGAATATTATCGGATTTGTCACCGACAAGTGAGATCACATCAACCAACTGAGAAGGTTGAAGGCTTCCATATTTTTCAGCAAAATCCTCCATAAACCATACTGAGAAATCAGTACACATACATCAGCGTCTCAACTCTACAAATCCAAATAATAATAAATAGAAAAATATATGACTACAAAGTTTGGGACTTTCATCCTCCATAAAAACTGTCAAAAGAAGAAAAAAAACTGGTACACAGCACCATTTTCTTTACAAATTGTCAAGAAATGCTGCTATTTTAATTAATTTAATGTAAAAGAAAATAATACTGATGAATTCTGCCGCAATATGAGAATTTTAAGTATCCTAAACCGATCAGACCACATTTTCTGTTTGTTTTTTTATTTTATTTTGAGCAAAATTTTCTTTTCTTTTTAAAATTAAGAATTTTGAGACAATCAATCACCACTTAATGATTTCTAGAACTAAAAAAGCAAGGAATAAACTGAGCGGCAGAGGTATTTTATGCTAAACAATATTGCATGAACATAAGAAATTAAATACAAGCAAACATGTACAGATTTTAAGAATTCTTATACAGGTTAGAACATACATTACTAAGTAAAGATAGAAATTCAATAAAGTTACTTACTCAAAGCCACGTGGAGCAATTCGTAGAAGGCGCAGCGAAGGAGATAGAATCTGAAAAAAGTCTTTGTCTGGGGAGACAACCCGTACCTGTCAAAATTTAGGTCAATCAGAAAAATGACCGAGCAAAACAATTCATACAATTCTTTTCAATTTTCATACAACTATCCTACCATGTTATCTGTAAAAACTATAAATGATTTTGTTATTACACGAATTCTATATTCTCCATGGAAGAATGCTGATAGAAGAACTATATCCCACTTTCACGGGGAGAAAATCAGCTAATGGTTGCATAACTGTCTAAGACTCATCCAATCCCACAGTCACTAATTATCCAATCCCACATTCAGTAATTATCCAATCCCACAGTCATTAACTATCCAATCCCAGCACATAAGAAGTGGGGTCAGCTGTATGAATCCTAGAACACCACTGCGCTCGATTTTGCGCCAAGTCTTCCATTAGCTCCCAATCCCAGCACATGTGATGCAGAAAAATTATTATCTGGTTAATCTTACTAGGTATTGAGGAATACTTATGCATAGAAAAGCTAATGGGTTTGGTGGATTATTAATGCTGTATGCATAGTCTTGGTAGTTGTTATGGGAGTAGTTGTTATTAGTGATGTATAGGAAATTTAAAGATTCTATCTGGAAAGACTAGAGTAATTACTAATAAATTATAAAATGGCATGAGCTAGTCTGAGAAGGGACTTCAGTTTTGGACGAAGTTTATCAATGACACCAGTTTTCTCTGAAGGCTTTCCTTGACCTCCCCTTAGAAATCTCCGCTTCAATGGTAACTTGGAGTATCTTGTTCCTCTTAGAACTAGGATAACTTCTACCTTGATATTATTTAGGACCTGTTTGGGACTGCTTATTTAGAAAGCATGTTTGCTCATACGTGCTTTTGCTAGAAGTGCAAGTATTACAGATACATTGAAATTTTTATTAAAATCCAAGTGATTCCTAGAGAAACACTTGGGAGTGCTTGGTGAAGGAGTAGATGTCAGGTGCTTTTCCAGAAAGTGCTTCTATAATCCAAAATGTTTTTAAGTTTTTCTACTAAACACGGTCAAAAGTCTTTTGGTTCGTTTGGAAGTGCTTTTAAATTACTGCAAGCACTTTTAGAGAAAATATTTTTGGGTTCAAAAGCACTTGAAGCCCTCCCTGCAAGAAGAACAAGTTAGGTGCTTCTTGCAAGAAGCACTTAAAGTGCTTTTCCAGGATTAACTTGCAGTTTTACTAAGGATTGGTTTGAAAACATTTTCTCTAAAAGCGCTTTCAATCATTTAAAAGCACTTCCCAAACGAGCCCAAAATGTCAAACTGCTAAACCATAAATAGTTTTGAGACAATGACTGCAGCCAAACGTTTCACCCCCTTCTATTTACTAGCACAAAATGTGAAACTGTTAAACCACAAACAGTTTTGAGACAATGACTACAGCCAAACTTTTTACTCACCCACTTCTAAACATTTGAACCCTTTTTGGGTTGTGACTAATGAAACAGGAATTCAGTTTTGTCACACGACAAAAACAGAGAGAACACAAGATTCATTAGTCACAACCCAAAAAGGGTTCAAATGGAACACAACCCTGGTTATAGAAGACATTAAACAAAAACCAAATCACTTTAACTAGATCACACAAAAAGGTAGGAAACAATATATTCTTAGATTTCTAATTACAATTAATCTCGAACACTCTGGGAAGGTGAGCAGAGATTGAAGTCCCACTTGACAATCAAAGTGACCTATTTTCATATGGATAGAAATGAAATTTTGTTTGTACCAATTACCAAAAAAAGAAACGAAATTTTATTTAATCATTCTTTAGCTACAACCAAAAAATATAATCATACTTGGATAACATTAAGTATATTTAAAAAATAAATATAGAATAGTCTTCTTTCATAAAATAACTTAAGAGTTTTACCTTGTACCCACTATCAACACTTCTAACAGCCAATGTCCCAATCACATCATCAGCTTCCACACCGGGCACCTGCCTTTGAGTAGACTCATGATCAATCACAACATACCTATGGGGTTAACTGGTCCTATGAAGCTGTGATATGGAGCTATTTCCTCAATCACCTTAATGGACATAGCCTTGATTGATGCTTTCAAGTATTGGAGTCCCTGGACAATGGTGTCAGGTGTACGGGGGCGACTGCTCTTGTATGCGGGGTACAGAGTATGATGAAAATTCAGGCCTTCAAATAAAATAAAGATAATATAAAGACACATCATAATCTCTTATTGTTTTAAAACATTAGCTTACAAATCTTAAGACAGAAAAATAATGCTGGGGCAACAAAGCAAAAAAGAAGGAAGGAGAACAAGGATATCAGTAAATGCTAAAGTCAAAACTTACTTCACATGGTAAGCTTTAAATTACTTCAAGGTAAAGGCGTACAAATGAAAAGATGAAATACATGATATAAAGCAAAATGTGACTCTCTAAACAAAGATGAAAGATAGATAAACATTCCCAATTTACCTCCCATTTGGGTCTAAGTCAGTACATAAAACGGAAACCGGTCCAGGGTATACTAGGTTCTATGGTAGGGGCTACAGTTACACTATGTTCTATGGTACAGGGTAGGCTCTAATGCACATACTACATACATCATTAGGGGTTTTCATAATTGATTGATAATTTGGGCCGTAATCATTTTAAACTATAATCCAGAAAGGTTCAATTACTGTATAACGTTTCATATATTCTATAATTACATCGACTTATGTTTATATATTGTGATATATTAACAAACGAAGGTTAATAGGACAATAAATGATGCATGCAAACCGACAAACAACCACTACTTTCTTTTTCAGAATGGCCTACAATCTCAACTCCAACATGCAAACCAAGGGAAAAAATAAAATAAAAGAAGCATACCTTTTCCTTTTTAACACTTTCTTTGGATGAATTACATGTTTGACCAAATGAAATTCCTGAAAAGAGAATGTCTGTCTTATCAAAATTGGGCTTGGAAAACATGCTCCCCCACCTGCATATTGAGCACAGTAAGTACGACTTCACTAGCTAAACCCAAGACTTTATATGTATATAGCATTTAATGAGCTCTATGGTGATGCAATTTGGAAGTGTACAAGTAAATACAAATATAAGAATATCAATAACAAAATGAAGAGGCCAACAAAATTTGTATCACACCATCACGGTCAAACACCACCTACATGAAAAGACAAAAAAAAGAAGAAGAAAAAAGTTATTAGTTGTGTTACAGGACAAAAGTGGGGGACTATGATATCAGAAATTGAATAAACTCAAGGAGAACAAAACCAAGCAAGTTTAATGGCTCCATGTCTACTTATAAATAAAATTATTTCTAACAACTAATATCCGCATTTTATATGAAAAAACATTTGAAAGTTGAAACCACAAAAAACGGAAACAACGATAACTAGTTGATGGACAATGAGGTAAAGAAATAATTTGGGAGGAATACAATTCAATTAAGGAATTCAGTTAACTATGGATTGCCGATTGGGTTATGGAGCTACTTAATTTGATGTAGTTGATCATCTAGCTCTTCAAGACATGCTTGCATTATGGAATACTGAAGCCTGCCTATAGTTCTCTTTCGAGTCTTCCCCTCTCCTTCTCATCTCTCTGTTTTCCCTACCAGTTCAGCAGCACTAATCCTTTTAAGTTTGTTTAACCAAGGTAGAATGACCCGATCAATATGAAACACATTGCCAGCCAACTCCGTAAAAATAGATAGAGAACATGCAAACTAGAAGTCTAGAACCTACAAGTGAAATAGAATGAAAATACACAAAATACGTACTGGAATAAAATCATACTGCCACATGGGAAGGGATAAACATCAGGACATCAATTATCTGCAAGAAAATCAATTAAAAGAAAAGGCCTTAGACCAGAAAAATTCCAAATGACAAAAGACAATGTGTCTACTTTTGGTTTGGGTTCAACACATCCATAAAGACTTGTTAGTGCATTGCACCTTATATAATATTGTTATACCCAGTTATAGCACTTTAGAAAGGTTCACATATTTATCAGTGAAAAAGAAATTGTAACACGAAAATTATCATAACAAGAGGATACCCCATGGTTGTGCATATGGTCTAACTTAATCAAAAGATGCACAACTAAAACACTTCCAATTTAACCAAGTTACACCCACAAAAAGCCCTAGAGTGACATTTATTTTAAAAATAATAAAATAAATATCTTTTTAATTATTATTGGGATCAGGATGCCTCGATTAAATAGAAAAGATCATCAATAAAGTTTAGTTTTATTACACATCATATATTTACACAACAATTAATGTATCTTTGCTGTTCAGTCAACAATCTATAGACATCACAACTTCTTGAGTACATTGCAACTGAAGAGGAGAATAACATACGTTTTGATCTTATTACAAGTACATGAAAAGAAAAAACAGCAAAAAAGCTCAATCTTTTATATAAATATCACTTACAAGAGAAAGTGCTGAGAAGATGGTCAACACCCAATCTCCGTTTCCAACGGCATGTGACAGATGTCCATGATGCAGCTTTGCTACTCTCATCAACAGAAACAAAGATTAGTGGATACTATCGAATGAAAAAGAAAACAACATTAACGAAAATCAAATAAGCTAATTTTAAGATGCACGCTATGAGTAAAAGTAACATGTATCCCAATAAAACCAAACTATTGTTCAAACAAATTCTTGTGCAAGGTTCAAACAAATTCTTGTGCAAGGTTCAAAATATGCAGAAAACGTCCCAGTATAGAATTAACATGCTACTCCAACATTGCACATATGTGATCTTTTGCAAGTAAATATGTTGTTGTAAATCGAAAGTGATGACAAAACCATTAGTGTTATATATATTATGCCAAGAGAAGGAAGGAATCGACACCTAAAATCTTATAGTATGCTCTATAAATGATGGATGTGCCGTCGACGAGCATTACTCTACCATCTGAAGGGTTACTATTCACTGTTTTCTCTTCATGCTTTATCAAAGTCGAAGCCAGCAGCATGTCTCGGTGTACTACTCCCTCACTTTTAGAGTAAAAGGCGGGGGTGGCGGCAGCATCAACATTCTCACTAACAACTCCTGGTGAAGCCGAATAAAAACTACGATTGAACGCATTGCAGTAGCCCTAAATTTATGAAAAATAATTCCGGTTAAAAAATACGAGAAATTGGAAATTCAGACGCTTGCCCAAGAACCAATTAGCTAGCATATAGTGTGTGTGTGTGTGTGTGAATATGTATGTGTGTATGAAACAGCAGCAATTGAAAGAGTGACTTGTGGGAGGTATTTATACCTTATGGGAAATTAGGGGAGATTGTTGTTGTTGTTCCTACCAATCTGAAAGTGAAGCTTCTCCATCTGCAGAGGGAAAGGGATTGAATATTGGGGAGCAGCCAAGAGTGGGAGTGACAACAGGCCATCCCCGGGGTCAAAATCACAAACGCTGCAACCGCAAGCTTTGCCTCCGCACAGAAAACAGTGTCACATCCCTCCGCCTCTGTCCGTAACCATCATCTCTTCAGACTTCCAGTTACCGTTTTGCTTAAAAAAAATATATATAAAAAATAAAGTGCCAAAGTAATCTCTGAACTACCACCTCACTACAAATTAGGTGAATTATTTTTCGATAAAATAAATTCTTAAATTCATTAAAAATTACTAATTATATCCCTACTGTTATACTCAAAGTTATTTTATCTAATTTTTTGTCAACTTAAATCACTTAACACACTTTAGAGCGTAATATCGCATTTTTCTCGTCTATAAGCCTTTAACATTTCATATAGATTGCGAATTTAAGGTTTAATTTACCCTTCAAAATTAACTTCATACACTATTTCTTTATGAAAAATTACTTATCTATCCTCCAAATATAATATATCAGCTTCAAATCTAATATTAGGAATGTAATTGGCAAATTCTTATAATCCAATGACTATTTTTTCTAAAAATATAGTTTAGAAACCTAAGTTTCACTCGGGTGATAATTCATGGACTAAATTAACAATTCGCCCAAAAACATATAAAGAGTGTAATGGGCAACCACTAACATTATCTTCCACCCACCTAAAACTTTTAAGACCATCCAACTCTTGAGTCAAAACTTAAAATTATTAAATCATAAATAGTTTTTTTGCTTCAATAGTTCCCAGTTAAAATTTTAACCGCAGATTATTAAAGAATGAATTTAAATTAAATTTTTTTAACTTTTTTTCAAAATAAAATATATGCAGGTTATCATAATTTATTTTTGTGAACATTTTAACTCGAAAAAAGTTAGAAATTCACTAAACATTTTTTTGTGTGAATTTTGACATTCAGTAAACATGTATTTATAGAGTTTAGTAACAAAACTACCCTTTTATAAAATTACATATAAAGGACCAAAATTAAGAATAAAATTATAAAGGATAATTATTATTTTCATTCCAAAAAAATTCAAATGTGCGTTCTATTTTAAAATAAAAATACTTTCTTAACAAAAAAAAAAACTTTTATAAACAGTGCACAATTAAAATTTTAAAGTGTTAATAATAGTTTTTTTTTTTAAGAAACAAAAACTAAAATATTGAAGGCATTATTTCTCTTTTACTCCATCATGTTTTATTTGACATATTTTACTATTGAGACCTATTCACAAGACATGCGAGATATCTTAAGTCCAAGGATTAATGCTACCATTTTGCAGCGATGGAGTTCACACTAACATGAATATGTGTATAGTAAACACTAGCAATAGTGCCCAAGCGTTGCTGCGGGTCTTAAAACTATTGGATGTAAAAGAAGAAAACAGGCAGTACAAACTTGTAATGGATAGTTTGTAATTAACAGGTTTTTAGTATGTTCATTCTATTTAAACACAGAAAATATAATAAGAAAAAGAAGCAGAGTGTTGACAGAAAGTGATACACTAAAATTTCAACACAGTCGACTATTAGAAATATAAAAATTAACAAAATGCAAATCAAAACTAATCAATTAAATTAGATAATACTGCAGATTTCATAGGTATTTGTTAAGGTGTAAGCAGGGTTCTAAAAGTCGCTAGGCGCTAATCAGGCGACAGGCTGGGGCCTAACGCCTAGGCAGCTAGGTGGGGCCTAGGCGGACTAGGCGGATTTAAGTAAATCTATCATATTTCGGGTAAATAAGTGACTGCTTCTACTTGAAATATATATAATTTCATCATAAACTACCAAATAGAATGCATATATATCATGAAGTATTGGAACATAATGAAAACATGTGAAATAAGGGTATAATGTGTGTTCATTCAAGTATGCAATAAGTCTCTTACAATTTATTGGAAAAAAAACAAAATGCAAAATGAAAGTTATGTATTTTATGTCTAAGTGAGTTGCAACCTAGGCGGGCTAGGTGGGTGCCTAGGCGGGCTCGACGGGTGCCTAGGCGGGCTAGGAGGTGGGCTAGGGCCTAGGCATTAATCGGGGCGCGCGGGCTGGGGCCTAGGCGGCGCTAGGCGGGGATTTTTAGAACAGTGGGTGTAAGGGGTGGTTTGGGAGTGAGGTGCTTAAAAAAAACACCCATGAAAAAAAGCTGTGAGGGTTTTAGGTGTTTGGTAAACTGAAAAAAAAAAAAGGCTTATTTTGGAAGCTGCTGTGAGAATAAGCTGAAATCAAAGGAAAAAGCTGAAGCTGCTATTTGTAGCTTTGGAAAACTGGCTTTTTTTCAAAGCACCCGGAGCTACAGTGCTCCTTTAATGAAAAGACCCACTATCAGACTACTTTTTTTTCCAAAAGCACTTTTACAAAAATGTTTACCAAACACTCTGCTGATTTATTTCACAGCCGCTTATTCTCACAGCACATCCGCTTATTCTCACAGCAGCTTTTTTTCAAAGCACAACAATACCAAACCAGCCCTAAGCATAAGGCATTAAATTTATGCAAACACGTTAAGTATGTGCGTAATCTATCATAAATCAAATGTAAACAAAATATGAAAAAATAAATGGGTAAATATGGTTTAAAATCATTTCACAAAAAAGGGAATTAACATGCCATCACAACTTTTCATACCGCTATTTTATTTCTTAGGTCTCACCTTCAAGTGTTCTAAAATCATGGAGTGTGTTGCATATGTCCTTTACTTTGCAAAAATGAAACGTGCAAAACAAACAACCAAATGAAACCTGTAATCATACATTTTAGAAGCATCAGAACCATAATAACTTGTTGTTTCATACACCTTAATTCCCTTAAGGAAATAAACTTTGAAAGAAATGGAGCAACTTGAAAACAGCAACTAATATTTCTAACGAAAAACCTCTTTGCTTACCAGCATAGAATATATATTAAGGTATACATTACAACATTTGGCTATCGGCAGTAGGAACACAAAACACTCTTCGGTTAAAAACATTTAAACATCTAAAAAAGTCATTCTTATTAATGTAATGTGAGATTTTAACTTTTTAATGCATATTTCCAATACATATAAATTGATATAATATATATGCCCCCAAGGATTGATCATATTACCAATTATCAAATCACAATCTCTGTTTCTCTTTCTAACATTTTTTTCTACTCAGTTTCCAACTCATTCTAATTTTTTTTTCTTAGCCAATTCTTCGAATTGATGTAGCAAGAAAGATTAAACACCAGCTGAAAAAAAATAATAATAATAAGACAAAGATCGATCTCATGCACTAAAAATACAACAAACAAATATCAAAGCAGCATTAACATAATAATAACGACATATCAGGGGCACCAGCAGAAGTACAAACCCAAAAACAGAATAAAATTGAAGAGCTAGTTAGTCTCTTTCATATAAACTAATAACTTTTAGGGTGCAAAATAAAAAATATGACTATGGGTAGGTTGAATAAACCGAAAACAGAATCGTAACTAAAAAAATTGAATTGAAGAAAAAACCGAACTGAAAGTACAAAACCAAACCTTACCAAAATGGCTTGATTAGATTTCAATTTTCATGATTCAGAAACTGAATCGAACCGAATTTATAAAATACGACGTCTTTTTTATCCCCGAATAGCATGGGACACGTAAATTCTGTGTGAATCAGCATGGATCACTTTGCAAGGCTAAATACTCTGAAGCGAAAGTTCATTCGGAAAGAAGCTATTCAGAAACAAATGAAACGTTGTTTACTTTAGGAACAAATATAAATTAAGTAATTACTTTGAATCTTCTATTATACCAAGCAATTTGTTAACTCGAAGAAAGAAGTCCACCAAACATTAAAACATAATTCGACAAAAAAAAAATTAAATTAAAACATAATTAATTGGGGTGTGCTATCCACACATCCCTTTTTACTTCTTACACATCCCTTATTAATTTGTATCCTTTAATATTCTTCAATTCATCTGATCTGACAGCCAATTAAAAAGGTGTTTGAGAAGTAAAAAGGGTGTGTGCACCTCAATTAATTTAGGGGAAATTTGATATAAGTCTAATTTTTTGAGTCAATAGTGGGAATAATCCAATTTAATAAAATAAGTCCAATTCCTTAAATTTAATTATTTAATTATCAATAATTATCTCTTCAATGAAAAAATTTATTGTAAAAATCAAATTTCTTTCTAATTATCTCTTTGATTATTTCTTTTTATTTATTTTTTTGTTATTTCTTGTTCTTCCTCTTGCTTTATCCTATTTATAGATTTTATGCCACAGATTAATGTGTCTTACTTGTAGGTATATTATGTTTTTTCTACCTTTTAGTTAGGTTTCATATCTCACTTATAGGTATAATATACATTCATAAATTTGCTACTTGAGTTAGGGTAGAATGTTTTGCAGATAGATTTATGTTAGTATATTAGTTTTTTCTGTTATTAGATATTTGTAGACATCGAAATTTCGGTAAATAAATGTTGACCGATAAATTAAAGTGTCAACGCTCATGTATTACATAAATTTTACACGTAGCATGCAACTCAACGAAAATTGAAATGAGTTGGAAAAGTCGTCAAATAGGACACGTGTCAACACCTGGCAGAAACAACTTATTTCATCTGGGATATTATATTCAAAATTAGGCCTTGGAAAATTCTATAAATACAAGCCCATTTCATTCATTTGGGGGGACCAATTCATATTACACCTTGAAGCTCTGAAGCTCTGAAACTCCGAAGCTCTCAAGCATCCAGGTTCCCGAAGAATCAAGAAAGCCTTCTTCGTTCTTCGTTCATCGTTCTTCCAAGATCAAGCCCCGACGGCCCTTTGGATCAACAATCATCCACCAATTCAAGATCAAGCCCCGACGGCCCTTGAAGAAAGTGTTCTTCGTTCTTCGTTCATCGTTCTTCCAAGATCAAGCCCCGACGGCCCTTGGATCAACCATCCACCAATTCAAGATCAAGCCCCGACGGCCCTTGAAGAAAGCACCATCGTTCATCATCAGTTCATCCAAGATCAAGCCCCAACGGCCCTTTGGATCAACAAACGTCGACAAATCCACACATCCAACCGTTCTTCAAGATCAAGCCCAAAAGCCCTTGGAGATCCGTTCGTCACTGTTCTTCAAGATCAAGCCCAAAAGCCCTTGGAGATCCGTTCGTCACTGTTCTTCAAAGATCAAGCCCAAAAGCCCCTTTGAAGATCCGCTCAAATCCACCTTTAAGATCAAGTCCACGGCCCTTTGGATCAATCACACATCCACAAATCAATACCTTACGGAGATCGAATCAGAGGACCAAATTTGAGAGAGATTGTAACCCAAAACTATCAAATACTTAATATTTGTTTGTGCGCGTTTGTTCTTGTCTCTTTCGTTTCAGGAATTTTCCGTGTTCACAAATTGGCACGCCCAGTGGGACAATCTCTACCTCTCATCTCTTTCTCCGTTCAAGGAATCCAAGCACACCTCAAAGTCAATGGCATCAAGCAAGGGACAAGCCATTCTCGCAACCACTGAGGGAAGGATCCTAAGCACTTCTGCCGCAAACGGACAATCCATTGGCGCCACAACCGCTCCTCAACATGCCACTTCAAAATTGGTGCCGTTAAAAGAGCAAGGGGAGCATCCAAGGTGTGAGTCTGTCATCAACCTGACCTCGCTGGGGGCACCGAAGCATGATGTTGAGGCACATAAGATGACATCCCAAAGCAGCCAACGACGTTCTTCATCAGCATCCTGGATGTCTAAAGGAAAGTCACGTCTATTGGTCGCACAAGTCATGACTATCGGCGTTACCTCCGTTGAAGAACAACTGGCTCAGATGAATGAAGCAATAGCAAGGCTAACCCGAACTGTGGAAGAAAAAGACTTGCAAATCGCTGCACTCGTCAGCCGACTGGAGCCACAGGACGACGAGAACCCTAACCCAGAAGATGAGCCTCAGGTGGAGAAAAACGATGCGAAGCCCGAGCCAGACCAAGCGGCGGCACTCATGGGATCTCTTTCTATCCAGCAGCTGCAAGAGATGATCACCAACACCATCAAGGCACAGTACGAAGGGAGCTCAAATACCTCCGGGTTGTACTCAAAGCCGTATTCAAAGAAGATCGACGCCTTAAGGATGCCAAGGGGTTATCAACCACCAAAGTTCATGCAATTTGATGGAAAGGGAAACCCGAAACAGCACGTTGCCCACTTCGTTGAAACTTGCAACAACGCAGGAACCGAAGGGGATTACCTCGCCAAGCAGTTTGTGCGCTCGCTGAAAGGAAACGCCTTTGAGTGGTACACAGACCTAGAACCTGAGTCCATCAACAGCTGGGAGCAATTAGAGCGGGAATTCCTCAACCGCTTCTATAGCACCCGCCGCACTGTGAGCATGCTAGAGCTGACGAGCACGAAGCAATGGAAGGAAGAACCAGTCATGGACTACATCAACCGATGGCGTAATCTAAGCCTCGACTGTAAGGACAGACTCTCCGAGATTTCTTCAATCGAGATGTGTATTCAAGGCATGCAATGGGGTTTGCAATACATCCTTCAAGGCATTAAACCGCGGACCTTCGAGGAATTGGCTACTCGCGCCCATGACATGGAGTTGAGCATCGCCCATCATGGGAAGAAAGAACCGATCGCCGACTACAAGAACGACAAAGTTCTTGGGACAAAGGTGGAAAAGGCCGCATGGAAACCCACCAAGGAAGCGATGACAGTCAACACAGCTCCCGTCAAAATATCCACACGAGGCAAGGCGATTCAAACCGAAGCTTTTCGTGATCAAGAGATGCGTAGACGCACTTTGAAGGAGCTTGAGGAGAAGATTTATCCATTCCCCGACTCTGATGTAGTTGCCATGCTGGATGACCTGTTGGACAAGAAGGTGATCAGTTTGCCTGAGTGCAGACGGCCAGAAGAGATGAATCGTACCGACAACCCAAGATACTGTAAATTCCACCGCTTCATTAGTCATCCAACGGAAAAGTGCTTCGTACTGAAAGATCTCATCCTGAAGCTAGCACAGCAAGGGGAAATCGAGCTTGACCTCGAAGACACGGTGGCGGCACACACTACTACTATCGTGTTTGAATCACTCGATCATGTGCATCTCCGAAGCATGCATGATCATTCCCGTCAATGTTCAAGTCATATGGCACCTCCTACACAACCATCACCGGGGGAAAGCAACCAAGATGCATCTACTGGTGATAAGAAATGGCGGACATCGGTGACCTACAAAAAAACGAGGAAGCCAAGACCACAAGCCACAAGGCCAAAAGAGGAGCCTAAACTCGCCCCTCGAACTTCAGTCTTCGAAAGACTGAATTATTCAAAACCTAGAATTGCAGCACTTGATCGCATCAGTGATCGAGACCAAACTTCTGTCTTCAAAAGGCTTGAGACGCCAACACCGCAAAGATCAGTCTTTGAAAGGTTATCAAAGCCCAAGAAACAAAGCGGCACAGCTAGATCTCCTCCGCAACGGTCGGCTTTGGACAGACTTGAAGAAACTAAGAAGCCTTCTAGAAACAGGAAGACAACGCCAAAGGGAGAGAAGCTCGATAGTCTAGCAGGAAAAGACGATGTTCAAAGCTTGATTCCTTCAAGGATGAAGCGCCAAGCAACTTTGGAAGTCGACACAAAAGGACCACTGAAGGTAAGGAGGCGCACCATCATCTACATCGGCCAATCTTCACGGCAACAAACCCAAGAAGACAAAGAAGACGAAATCCTGGAAAAAGACGTCACTTCCGGCTCTGTCAACTCAAAATTTTCACCTCAATCGCTGGGGGCATGCTCCAAAAACATGCTAGTCAAGCCGAGTGAAGTTGAAGGATGGATTTATGTCACTCCGAAGAAATTGCACAAGAAGCATATGTCTTCTCCACAAGCTCACCAATGGGAAAGGGGGCAAAACAGCTCCTATTCACCTCCAGAACAATGTGAAAGTGTTGGAGATAATGAAACTTTGACACGAAGATCATCCATCCCCATCACGATGCGTGACATCTTCCCAGAAGACTTCTTCAACTACTCAGTCAAGGCTCCTTGCTATGAAGATTGCGAGGAACGACTCTCTCAGATCGCTTGACGAACCAAAGCTCCTTGTCTGTAAGAGCCTAAACTGCAAGACACAAAGCTCCTTGTCCGCACGAGCCTAAACTGTAGGACACGAAGCTCCTCGCCCGCACGAGTCTAAACTGCATGGCACAAAGCTCCTGGTCTGCACGAGCATAAAAGGCAACACCAATGCTCCTTGTCCGCACGAGCCTAAACTGCACGAACCAAATACTCCTTGTCTGCACGAGTTGAAACTGCAAACGGCACCAAAATAAAGAAAAAAAAATGTATGTATTTGAACTATGTTTTGACTTGATCTCTTTCTTTGGAAGGGTACGTAGGCAGCTTGAATATTCAATTTCAAGTTCAGTCACATCAAAATAAAAAAATATTTTTAAAAAAAAAAAAAGAAAAAAAAAAAAAGAGAATACATATGTTATTATGTTTTTACAAATGAAAAAAAAAAAAAAAAAAAAAAAAAAACAGATTCCTTTTATATAAATATATATATATATATATATATATATATATATATATATATATATATGACCTCTATCCAGCCAGCCCATCAAAAGGAGGTCATCCAAACCCAAGTGGCAGCGACCAGGCCCAAACCTATGTCCAAATCCAGCTCCAAGAAGAAGACCCAATTCCACCAGCAACAAATCCAGGCCCGGTCCTCTCTTGATCCATACACCCCTCAAGCTACAGGGCGCTGTCATCCTCTTCAATGCCTCAGAGATCTGAATTTACTCCCTTTCCTTCCCCGATGACTCTTCCACTCCCACCATCTCCGCCGCCCAGACCTTCGAAGGCCACTCCCAGGGCGTCTCCGATCCCGCCTTCTCCGCCAACAAGCTCACCACAAGCCACCAGCGAGTCTGGATGTGTGGGGTCTGCCAGCAAGCCCCGGCCGCCGTCACCTGCAAGGCTGACACCGCCGCTCTCTGCGTCGGCTGCGATACCAACATCCACTCGGCTAACCCCTCGCCCGCCGCCACGAGCGGGTCCCGGTCGAGCCTTTTTACGACGCCGTCGAGTCTATCGTTGTCAAGTCAACAACTGGCCCGTCATCCGCCGCCGCAGCTCTCAACTACCTCGTCCCAAACGGAGACGTTGTATTTAACACTAAAGACATTGAAAACAACGCCGCATCGAGCTGGCTGATCCCCAACCCGAATTTCAACTCGAAGCTCCATATGGATATCGCTCCGGACATCCTAAAGTCCTCCGATGATCTCATCTTCCCCGAAATGGATTCACTGCTAGAGTTCGATTACCCTACCTCAGTACACACTATTTCGGGTTCGGGTGCATGTAATGACAGCGTTGTTCCGGTTCAACCCGACCCGATTCCACCGCCATCGTTCAACATGAACTACAACGTTTCGGGTCCCGCCGATCACAACTGCTTCGACCTGGATTTTTTTTCAGAAGCAAGCTCTATTCTTCCTTCAACACCGGCAGTGACGATCTCCACATGACGTCGGAGCTCCGCAAATCATTCAGCCCCCTACCACTCTCACTCTTTCCCCAAACCGTCATCTGCCCATTTCGCCATCTCCTCCTGCAAGCAGCTCACGTTCTTGAACCTCTCTATGAACCACTTCAACGGTCCGATTCCAGTCATGCCCACCGACAGTTTGAAGTTCCTGTCCCTTGGAGGTAATGGGTTTCAGGGTATAATTCCTATGAGCTTAATGGATTCGTGTGCAGAGCTTGTGGAGCTCGATCTATCGGCAAGTAGCCTTTCGGGTTCGGTTCCTGATGCATTGAGCTCTTGTTCTTTGTTGGAGTCGCTGGACATATCCGGCAATAACTTTTCCAGTGAGTTGCCCGTTGAGATTTTGATGAAGCTCGCCAACTTAAAGGCTGTGTCGCTTTCTTTCAACAATTTCTATGGTACTCTGCCCGATTCTCTGTCTAAAGCTCGCCACATTGGAGAGTTTGGATCTCAGCTCCAACAACTTTTTTGGGTCAAGCCCAGCTGGGCTCTGCGGGGATCCTGGCAACATCTGGAAGGAGCTATACCTTCAGAACAATCTGTGTAGCCAAGTGTTCTGGCTATATCAGTACTAATGTGAGTCTCACAGGCACTGATCAACCTTGCGAGTCCAAAGTCTGCAACTTTGGGCTCGAAGTCTTCGTTGAGCAAGATGTTGCTGGCTTTGATGTCCATGTGGATGATGTGGGGGCTGAATCCATGGTGAAGAAAAGCAAGGCCGCGGGCTGCACCCATGGCGATTTTGAAACGTCTGTCCCAATCTAGGACTTCAAGATCCCCAGTCTGATTTCTCAGCCCAAATGTCCAGGCTCCCATTTACCATATACTCGTAAACAAGGAGCTTCTCCTCGCCAAGAGAGCAGTACCCGAGTAATGGAACGAGATTCTGGTGGTTTACCTTACCCAGGGTTTCCATTTCAGCGATGAATTCTCGATGGCCCTGAGTTTTATACTCGCTTAGCTTCTTAATCGCGACTGTTTTCCCATCGGACAATGTGGCCTTGTACACAGTTCCAAAGCCTCCATCTCCTATTATGTTTGTCTTGCAGAAGTTGTTGGTGGCTTCAAGAATGTCAACTAAAGTAAGCTTGAACAGCGGCTGCTGAAACATGGCGACGTTGATGCTCAGAGGCTCCTTTGATCAGCTGCTGCCGCTTAAGCTCTGTGCAGGATCCAGGGGTCACCCTCTGCATGGTACAAAAAAACATCCCGGCTCGTCCTTAGGCAACGGTGTGTCCTCATCTTCGCAGGAAAACAGCAACGGCAGTGCAATGGTTGTGTAGTCGCTGTGCAATGGCGGCGGTGCAGGGCAACAAGAATGCAGTGGCGGTGCAATGGTTGTGCAGTGGCAGTGGCAAACAGCAATGGCGAAAAACCTCAATAACCGCCGTCAAACGACTAGCCGGTCATGAAGCCTCGACTCCAACTCTACGTCGTCTTCGTCCTCCCTGCAAATTCCCCATCCCATCATCAAAATTTATACAAAAAAAAAATTATTAAAAAATGGGATGGTGGAACACTGCACCATAATTAAAGAAAAAAAAATTAATAAAATAATAAAAAGATGATGAAGGAACATGGTGCGTCTGGCACCTTATGAAGAAAGGGGGAGAGGTGCAGCTGTCACCATAATTAAAGGCAAAAAAAAAAATATATATATATATATATATATATATATATATTTAAAGAGTTATGGTGCATCTGGCACCATGTGCAAAAAAAAAAAAAAAAAAAAAAAAAAAAAAAAAAAAGAGAAAAGAGGAACAAATGTATTAAGAGAAATAAAAGTCCATTTTATTTCTAGAAATTTTTACATAAATTTGCATTGTACATACAAAAAAAAAAAAAAAAAAAAAAAAATCAAATCAAATTTACAAGAGTGGATCTTCAAGGACGATCAGGTGGCGCCTCACAACTCGGCAGAGCTCCAGAAAGAGGAGGTGCCGGAGGTTGACTGTTTGAAGCCTCAGCAGTCGGTACAGCCCCAGAAGACGAAGGTAAATGCTGCTGGAACAAACCCACAAACCGCTGATGATCAAGTAAAATCTGACCATCAGATTCCTGCATCTGGTCAATCTTCCTCTTCATGTTTGTCGCATAGCTATGTGCGAGCTTATGCAACTGTTTATTCTCCTGCTTGAGCCCTCTAATCTCCTGTTTGAGACTCATCACTTCCGCCGCCAATGATTCAACTTGACGGGTTCGAGCAAATAGGCGTTGGGCCATATTAGACACAGAGCCGGCACACTGCACACTAAGAGCCAGAGAATCCTTAACAGCCAACTCATCAGACCGTTTGGAAAGTAGTCTGTTATCTCTGGGAGTGACAAGGTTTCGGGCCACCACCGCAGCAGTCATATCGTTCTTCACCACCGAATCCCCAACGGTAAGAGGACCAGTGGGGGATATGAAGGATGGGCGCCATATGTTGTCTGGAGAAGGTGGGACTGCCTCTTCACCAAGATTCAAGTCAAAACGACGGTCGGAGGGTCCAGACATTTTCAAAGTGTTGAAGGAAGAAGAGATCGGACAAATCAAGATCTTAGAAGTACAAGAAGAGAGTTTTCACAAGTAAAATTCAAGTGTGCTTTGAAACAAACAGCGTGCCTCTATAAAAAATCAGCACTCGACGGGATTTCAGAGACCGAAGAGGCGAGCTCAGAATTCGAAGAGGCCATTCAAAAATCGAAGAGGCAAGCTCAGAAATCGGAGAAGCATCTTGCTTTTCCAGACGCGTCGGCACCCGTCACACGCAAACTCAGCTTTGCGAAAAATCACGGGCAATTTGTCGAAGCACCGATCCCAGATATCGAAGAAGCGCCAGTCTTTTTCAGCCACGTCATCACCCATCACACGCAAACTCAACTTTGCGGAAATCACGGGTAATTTGTCGAAGCGCCGATCCCAGTTATTGAAGAGGCGCCAGTCTTTTTCAGCCGCGTCAACACCTGTCACATGCACACTCAGCTTGGCGAAAATCACGGGCAATTTGTCGAAGATTTTCGGTGAAGGAGAAAGCACGTGAAGTATACTGTTCAATCATCCAACGGTTGCCGACACGAGTGAAAGAATAGTACATCTACAGGTGTTAAAGAACTTCCTATAATTGTCTACCCTCGCATTCCATAGCAAGGCAGACATACAGAGCCTTTCTTCATCCAAAAAAATGTTTTCCCAACGAAACCTCTCGAGTCATTCAGTGTTCCTTATTCCTTGGAGTACCTCTGCAAGCCAATGACTCCAAAGCAAAAGTATCTCATATCACCAGGGTAGAAAGCAAGAGTATCTCATATCATGCACTCTCCCTGTCCTTTCCTTTGTCCTTGTTCCTACCTACAAAGACAAGGATAAAGAAAACAATATGCCGGAACTTCCACTCAAACTCGGGTAAGGAACCGACTGCTTGGAACCCTTCCCTGATTGCCTACCTAGCACTGCTCTCGAGTACTCGCCTTCCACTGCTGCTGTACTTTCAAAGAAGCTGCCACATCTTCTTGGAGGACAGATAAGGCAAGTGAAAATGATACCTTGCAGCATGTGGAGACAAGGTGCAGAAGGAACAAGCAGAGAAGAATGCGGTATGCCCGATCAACTCAGCAGAAGGAGTCCGAACTGAGGAACTCGAGAAGCTGCCACATCCGCCTAAAGAAACAAGCACAGAAGAATGCAGCATGCACAGTCAACTCAGCAGAAAGAGTCTGAGATGAAGAACTCGAGAAGATGCCGCATCTGCCTGAGGACGGTGAACTCGTTTTGACCCTTAAATTCTTGGGTCGACTTACTAGGCATTGTGGGCTGCACGTGCCGATTCACCACCCTTGAATCAAATCCTTAAAGACCAAGTCACAAATTGGAAGAGGAGCCCATCAATCTCGAAGATCATACCGTTGACCAAACTACTCAGGTGTGAATTAGAAAGATTGAACAAAGCAACAAGTCGTCACCTTCACCTCGTGCCTGCTTGCCATGCGTTCGAGTCAGCCTTCAAGAATCAAGCCTCAACGGCCCTTGAAGAAGCTTCCAGCCAAATTCAAAATCAAGCCTCGACGGCCCTGGAAGAAATCACAAGTCCGATTCAAGATTAAGTGTCTACCACCCTTGAATCAAAACCTAGTTCAAGAATAAGCTGTGGAAAATCAACAATTGGAGGAATCCAGAAAATCCTTCAACCCAGTTCAAAATCAAAGCTGTGGAAAGTCAACAAGCGCAACAAAATACGTGCCGATTCACCCACTACCAAAGCCAAAGATCATCTACCACATGAAGCTCCTTGTGGTCCAATTTCAACCTTCAAGATCAAGCCTCGACGGCCCTTGAAGAAATTTCAAACAAAGTTCAAGAACAAGCCTCAACAGCCCTTGAAGAAATCTCAAGCCCAATTCAAGATCAAGCCTCAACGGCCCTTGAAGAAATCTCCAGCCCAATTCAAGATCAAGCCTCGACGGCCCTTGGATCGACATCTACAGTAGGGGACTTCAAAACGCATCTCCTACACGTGACAAACACATGTATACGACGCGCCTTGAAGTGGGGGCATTTGTAGACATCGAAATTTCGGTAAATAAATGTTGACCGATAAATTAAAGTGTCAACGCTCATGTATTACATAAATTTTACACGTAGCATGCAACTCAACGAAAATTGAAATGAGTTGGAAAAGTCGTCAAATAGGACACGTGTCAACACCTGGCAGAAACAACTTATTTCATCTGGGATATTATATTCAAAATTAGGCCTTGGAAAATTCTATAAATACAAGCCCATTTCATTCATTTGGGGGGACCAATTCATATTACACCTTGAAGCTCTGAAGCTCTGAAACTCCGAAGCTCTCAAGCATCCAGGTTCCCGAAGAATCAAGAAAGCCTTCTTCGTTCTTCGTTCATCGTTCTTCCAAGATCAAGCCCCGACGGCCCTTTGGATCAACAATCATCCACCAATTCAAGATCAAGCCCCGACGGCCCTTGAAGAAAGTGTTCTTCGTTCTTCGTTCATCGTTCTTCCAAGATCAAGCCCCGACGGCCCTTGGATCAACCATCCACCAATTCAAGATCAAGCCCCGACGGCCCTTGAAGAAAGCACCATCGTTCATCATCAGTTCATCCAAGATCAAGCCCCAACGGCCCTTTGGATCAACAAACGTCGACAAATCCACACATCCAACCGTTCTTCAAGATCAAGCCCAAAAGCCCTTGGAGATCCGTTCGTCACTGTTCTTCAAGATCAAGCCCAAAAGCCCTTGGAGATCCGTTCGTCACTGTTCTTCAAAGATCAAGCCCAAAAGCCCCTTTGAAGATCCGCTCAAATCCACCTTTAAGATCAAGTCCACGGCCCTTTGGATCAATCACACATCCACAAATCAATACCTTACGGAGATCGAATCAGAGGACCAAATTTGAGAGAGATTGTAACCCAAAACTATCAAATACTTAATATTTGTTTGTGCGCGTTTGTTCTTGTCTCTTTCGTTTCAGGAATTTTCCGTGTTCACAATATTAATTAGATATTTTGGAGTTGGAAAATGCATAATATTAAAAGATTTTAATTGATTTTTAATATATTTAGAAAACATTAAATATTTATAAAAGAAATAATACATATAATTAAATAATTAAACTCACTCCTAAAAACCTTTTATGATTTTGGACCTAGATCTAAAAGCCCCATTAGCTTACTAGTCTCACTCTAAAGTTTTAAACCCTAAACCCTAAAAACCCTAAACCTAGCGAAAACGATCATTTGTTTTGGATAACCGTAGCAGATTTTCAAGTTTCAACTTACTTCGTTCCGTCTGATAACTTTCTTCTGTCTCCCCGCGCCGCGCCTTCCTCAGTCGGTCACCACTCTGATAATTTTCTTGGTTCGAACTTGAGAGACTCGCAGGCAGGCTCGCAGGCTCGCAGGCTCGCAGGCTCGTAGCAGGCTGCAGCACGCCTCAACCCTTTCACCATCTTGAATCTGGACAACCCATTTTGACGTCGACCACTCGCCTGCCTCGCCGTCAACCCTAAAGCCGTCTCGGTCGACAGCTGTCAAAGCCACCTTGATTCGCGGAGGTAAGTTACCTGCGGCCATGAGCAGCCCATTTCCCACTACATGATATATATTGTCTTCAATTCAATTGTTTGCTGATAATTGGCTGAGAAGGACCCAATTGTTCTAGTTGAAGTGGTTAATTGGTTGAATAATGGTTAATTGGTTAATTGCTGACGATAGATCTTAGCAATTAGCAAATTAGAAATGGTTAATTGTTTGAATAATCAGGCAATATAATAGAAATTAGCAGAGAGGGACCCTATTGTTCTATTTGAACTTCGATCAGTTTGCATTTTTTATTGTTATGATATTGTAAGAATCAATACAAAAGAAAAAGATTATTGATCATCTTCTCTCAAATGAATATGTAACCTTTTTCTTTCGAGGAGACGTCCAACATAAAACTATAATTCTGCAGTTATCATTTCTGCATTCTACACATGGTTGAAAGTTGGGTTTAACTGTTCATCTTCAACTGGTGAATTTAAGTTTGTTGGCATCCATTCGTTTTTGCTCAATCCCCTGCTATGCTAATACATAAAAATGATAGTGAAAACTCAATATGGTTGATCTTTTGAACCCGCTTCACGTCAGGATGACCAATCAACCAATCTTGGGGGGAAACGGTCTCTTTTGTTTATATTTATTTCCGCTTAACTCTCTAACTCTTACATAGAAAATGTCTATGGTAAATCAATAGGCTCACAGATCTATTCTTCTGTACAATAAATCGCCATCTTGTAGCACCACCACGACACCGATTCTTGTTTTTTTGGGAGCCCTCCATGCTTGATTATGATGAATGAGTGGAAAGATCTTTATAGGAGTCCGTGCTCGGTCCAACCAAAGAGTTAGTATCTAAAACACATATATATTGAGGGGGGTGGGGGGTGGGATAGTGAGTTTTTTCAGAAAACACTTGCTGCCCCCCTTCCGAATCCCGTGAGTGACTAAGCGTAGAGGCTTGGTGTACATAGCAAGAACCCGCTCAAAGTGACGAGATCTCGTATGACTGAGTTTGGCAAGGACCCTATAGGAGAAAAAAGGAACTACGCAATTGAATCGGGGGTAGGTGACAACCGACAAGGTTGTGTTACCATGGCTTGTATGAGATATTTTTCTTTGACCCATCAATGCAGACAGCCTAAATGTGTCTGTGAACAGTGACTTCAGTTTGGTTTTCGGTTTCAATAAAAAAACTGAATCGAATGGAACTGACCCACCCTTAAATATGACTGTCAATGTTCTTGATAAATGGGTATTTAACTTGATGCATGTTTGTCAAAGAGACTTCTAACTTCTTTTTATTCCTTTTACTTTTTCTCTCTTTTTTGCAAAATTAATGGTATTACTTCTGAACCTGATAGTTGTAGTAAAGTTGGTATTTGCATTGTTTGGTAAATTGAATTTGTTGCACCATGAAAGTCTGTAGAACCAATTAACTCAACTGCTGCATTTACTTTGATTTTGTATATTCTTATTGAAAAAGGTTGCGAAAAAATGGGCAAGAGAGGAAAGAGTCTGAAGAAAGGCGATGGAAACCCAATTCAGAGTAAGAGAAAGCTCCGGGATGAATACAGTCCCATTCAAGATGACGACATGGATGACGAAATTGATGCCTGTATGTTACTTTAACTAAAATCATTTGTTGTTGTCTTGTTAATTGAGTTGATGTTTGCTTGTTTAATACCTCGTTGAAATTGTTTTTATAAATTAATTTAACATTTGTTACAATCACTATCGCAAGAGAATGAAATTTGGACTGGGAAAGTAACGGGTTTAATAGGTGTTTAATCTTCTTTTTGCTTTCATTTTATAATATTTCGAAATCGATGGTTGTGTATAGTTCATGTTTGGACAAGAAACTGATGGGTTATACTGAATCCTTTGGTTGCAGTTCACAAACAAAGAGATATAATTCCTCTTGATGTTAATGAAGAGGATGAAGATTCCGATGAAGACAACGAGCAACCCGTCTTTGGTTTGGAGGTTTTCTATTCATTATATTCCCTTTCATTAAGTTCTAAAATTGCTATGGACCTTTTACAACTATTTAGTAGTTTAATTTCTTTAGTTGGAGTGATGCAGAATCAGTTTTTAGTTGCTGCAATGTGCTTTTCATTTGTTTTTTTATTGATGAAATTCTTAGGTCTGTGTCATTCACAATTATGGGTTCATTTTTACTCCTTGGTAACTGAAATAACTCTCTGATGGTTTCTATAAAGAGCTTCAGTTTTCCATGAATTTTATGAAATTTTTTTGTATATGAACTTTTGAACTTCATTTTATTCCCATCTTTAAAAGTGATAATTGATATTTATATCTTCAGATTCTAATCTTGTATTGGTAATACTCTTAACAGAATATTCATGATGACGACGACGACAATGACGTTGATGATGAGCAGGATACCGGCTTTTCTGCAAAAAGTAAGATGTTCTAAGATTTTTTGGTTTTCAGATTACAAAAACTTTCCTATTATGCTTGATTTCATAGTTCTCAGTTGAAATCTTGGGAAAATTGAGTTTTGTCAAGAATAAATGTTTAATGAAGTATATGTGAATAGGTCTGCATTAGATGAAGAAAGTAATCATCTTTTGAAATTTTATGAACTTTGCAATGCCACGTATTGACAGGGTGTATAATGAAATATACATGATATGTTATTGGTCACTTTATATTCATTGTATGAATGGTTCTATCCTCATCAGGTGAACAAACTACTTTGTTTCAAACTCCATTATTCTATCTTGAAACTTTTTGTTCCTTTTGGGTTGAAAAATCATTATATTTATGTAATTACTCATGAAAAGTGTCATTCTTAACATTCTCGTGGCTATTACAAGTTACTAGTTTTAGGACCACACCCTATTTGAAGTTACATAATTGCTCATAGTCATGTATGATTACAGTTGTTAGGCAGCAGAAGTTCTTAAGGGAGAAGTTTGGTGCTGAGGATGATTTGCATGATGATGAAGAAAACGAGGAAGAAGAAAAGCCTGTATGGGGTGGAAAGAAGCAAAACTATTATGGTGTTGATAATGGCGATTTTGAGGTGAGGGCATGTACATTAAGTGCTAATATATATACCTATTTCTACTTACTGGAGTTTAGACAAATTTTCTGTTAAGCTTTTTCTTCCCCCTTTCAAATTCAATCACAATGTCCTGTGTACACATTAATATTCTTTTGTGTTGATTTTTTAAATTAGTTATTTTGTTATTGATGTAGCAAAAATCAAGTGATGATGAATCTGCTGAAGAGGAAGAAGCAGAAGTGGTGAGGCTGCAGAAAGAAAGGGCAAAATTTTCAACGCTGGATGACTATGGGCTTGACGATATTTGCGAAAATGAGAATAATAAGGAATTAACTTTTGAGGTGAGGTTTGAAGACAAGGGTTTCTTTTGAATCTCTTCTTTGGATTTGGAGAAATGGATGAAATTATTAAGTTAAATATGGTCTGTACCAAACTTCAAAAGAGGGATTATGATGTAATATTCTTTCAAATGCCCATCAAATTTCTTTATTTATGCAGGAAGTTTCAATGAAGGGAAACAGTACAAAAAGGTTTCCAATGGAAATTGATGTTGCAGATGGCACGGGTACAGCTTATGAGGAGGTGAAGAAAGATTTGAGTGCCTTGTCAAAGGAGGAGCAAATGGATGTTTTATATAAGTAAGGTTTTTCATTTATATATTTATTGAAAAAAATATTAAAGTATAAGTAATTTTTTTTTTCATCTCTGTATTTTCTTTTTAAATTAAAGATTTGAGTGTTGTGCAGTTTTATATTTTATATGTGCGTACAAAATTGCATGAACTATCATACAATGAAGCTTTGGGAGAGAGTTATTGAGCATAGATTGAGGCAAGAGACACCGGTCTCGGGCAACCAATTCGGGTTCATGCCAGGATGCTCAACCATGGAGGCAATCTATCTCTTACGAAGATTGATGGAAAGATATAGAGAGATGAAGAAGGATTTACACATGGTCTTTATAGATTTGGAAAAAGCATATGATAGGGTCCCAAGAGACATTCTTTGGAGGATTTTAGAGAAGAAAGGAGTACGAGTAGCATATATCCAAGCTATAAAAGATATGTATGATGGAGCTAAAATTGTCGTAAGAACTCATGAAGGACAAACCGAAAGCTTTCCCATAACTGTAGTGGATGAGTTAACGGGACATATTCAAGATGATATTCCTTGGTGTTGATAGATGAAACTCAGGAAGGGGTAAATGCGAAGCTTAACCTTTGGAGAGAAGTGTTGGAATCTAAAGTCTTCGCCTAAGTCCATCAAAGACAATATATGGAGTGCAAGTTCAATGCAAATGGAGGCCCAAATGAGTTAAGGGTGAGGATCAGAGACCAGGAAGTACCAAAGAGCGACCGCTTTCACTACCTAGGATCTATCTTCCAAAAGAACGAAGAATTAGATGGAGACCTCAACCATAGAATACAATGAAGTGGAAGAGTGCATCTGGCATGTTGTGTGACCGTCGTATGCCACTGAAGCTCAAGGGAAATTTTTATAGGATGGCAATAAGGCCGGCAATGCTGTATGGCACAAAACGTTGGGCGGCGAAGCATCAAAACGTACATAAAATGTGTGTATCGGAGATGAGGAAGCTTCGTTGGATGTGTTGGCACACGAGAAAGATAAGATTAGTAATGAGGATATCCGAGGTAAATTAGGAGTAGCTGAAATTAAAGGAAAGATGAGAGAAAATCGGTTACGGTGGTTTGGACATGTGCAACGAAGGCCTACTGACACTCCGGTTAGAAGATGTGACTACGGGACAGAGGTCCAGGGCCAAAGTGGTAGATGAAGACCTAGGAAGACTTTGGAAGAGACTCTAAGAAAAGACTTAGAGTACTTGGATCTAACGGAGGACATGACACAGAACCGAGCGCAATGGCGTTCTAGGATTCATATAACCGACCCCACTTAGTGGGAAAAGGCTTTGTTGTTGTTGTTGTTGTATGCAGTTTTTTTTCCATTTTAAATTATTTCTATGGAGCGACTAGGCATTAAAGAGTTAGGATTCTTTTCTTCTCTTTCTCTTTTTAGCACTTGGAACCTGAGGGTCTAGGAACCATAATATATTTTAAATGTAGTTTTAACTACATGTACCTACTATAGGGGATGTTCACTTTAGTATTTTCAACTGGACTGGTTTGGGGTGTTGCACCAAGTAATTGTGCAGTGTTTTGTTTGATTTAACACTTTTTTTTTTCCAGTTGGTTTATGAAAAGTTTAAATTTTCCGTATAATGCGGATTTCTGCTTCTTTATAAATGCTTTTAAGCATTTATTTTACTTTTCCTGTGCCTTGTTGGGTTTCTGATTCAAAATTGCACATCCTTTTGTTTTGTATTTATTTTAGTTTTTCTTTGCCTCTTCTGTTGTACCCTGCTTAGTTAATGCTTTTTCCGTCCAGTTCCGCACCAGAATTAGTTGGGTTGTTGTCAGAGCTGAATGATGCACATGAAGAGCTTGAAAGAAAAGTTAATCCACTTCTGGGCAAGGTATTGTTCTTTTTGTTTTGTTTTTTTGCAAAATCTACCTATATTTCGTCAAATTTGAGGTGTTATCCCATTTTTTTTTTTGAATGCACTCTTAAGTATCACTGCAAAACACTTTTCTTGGCATCTTGGTATGAAGGTTTCTTTTTATTACAAAAAATGGAGGGTTTATTAGGAACAGTAAAGAGGCATTTTTTCAGGATAATGTTGTGTCTTGTTTGTCCTGATGTTGAAACTAAAGCCTTTATAGTATCATTCTTATGGATTTACCCCACTCTGATGTTTCCTTTGTTTCTGTTTTTTTTTTTGTTTCCTGGAGAAGGTTTCCTTTCTACTTTTTTTGTTTCCTTGACAAGGTCTCCTTTTTTTCTCTTAGGCTTTGCAATGTTGATACTTTTCCCTGTTCTATATTTGTCGGTTTTATTCTTGCATTCATGGGTTTCACTGCTTATAGTTATAATAAAATAAATCGTGCCTGGAGATGGGATGTTCATGTCTGCATCGGGAATCTGTTTTATATTTTTCTTAAATCATTTTTAGCATTACTCCTTGATTCTGTCTCACAGATTTCTTTTTGGCCCCAAAATAATGTGACTGTTCTAAAAGATGTGATGATAGCGTTTCTATCTATATTTCCTGCAACTTCAAAAATAATTTCTAACCTACGCCAAGATGAAACTTAAAGTGGCAATTTTGGAATAACAATTTGATTGTCCAAGTTGTACCCTTTTCAAAGCATACACTGATTTTAAGACACAGGACTCATGTTTTTCTGTCTTCAGCATGAATGCCTGTAGATGTAGTGGTATGATGATCAGTCCCTTTGAGGAGTTAATATGTTGGGATAAGTTCATAATCATCCATGTATTGGGTTCCTTCTAGCTGTAAATATGCTCTTATGATTTTAAACTTCAATGTCTGTATATCAAATACTGGGGCAAGTTTGTTTAGGTTTCTTCTTATTGTCTAATTTTGTTTGATTTTTCCCCCTGGTTACATGCAAATGTTTTTGATACATTTGCGCGGTTGTGTTAAGTTTATTGAAATTTTCGTGTTTTCTGAAGGTTAAAAAAGGGGAGGTCATGTTGGAAGGAGGGATGCGCTATTTGGAGATTAAGCAGCTTCTTCTGCTTTCCTATTGCCAAGCAATAACATTCTACCTTCTTCTCAAGTCTGAAGGACAACCAGTTCGTGACCATCCAGTACTTGCTCGCCTCATAGAGATCAAGATTTTGTCGGATAAGGTGGTCTTTTTTCCTTTAGCTCACTCCCTACAGCATCTTGAACTTGCCGGCCTTACACAGATCTATAGTCTCCATAAAGATTTTAATTTGAAAAAGTAAATAATATTCACATATGTGCGTACAAATTGCATATACATTTGATGCAGTGCTTTTGCTCCCATCTCTCAAGTTATATTTTATTTACATGTTTTCTTTTGAAAAGATGGAATATGTGTGACCATTGACTAATGAGAATGTGTCCCTTCTCTATAATAAGCAACTCTCCTTTTGATACTTAGCATAAATTTAGTTGGATTGTCTGCCACTTCTTTTGGGTTTGTGGTCATGGTAGCAGACCTATAGCAACACTGGAATTTTAATTATCAGGGCAGAAACCATTTCTAAAAATCAAATGCCTGCTGAAATAGTGGTTATATCACTTATATGGTGCATATTACAATTATTGTGACTTTGGATATATAAGTATAACTGACCAGACAATAATGTCTGAACCTGTTTTCTAATCGCTCTCGTAAAATGTTGTCCCAATTAATTAAGGATTTTTAATTGTTATCTTCAAATTTATATTTTATTGGTTTCGATGGAACTATGTTGTAATTAATTTGCAATTTAAAGGTCACATTGGAGATCAGGATACTTTTGCAACTTGGTATTGTTTATAACTGGAACTGGTGTGGGGCAAAAGGAAAATTACAACCCATTTGAGTCGAACTTCAGCTTGTTTCATAATGATCCCTGCATAGTGCAGATTAACAATTACGTATGGAAGTATAGGGTTTCGTTTCCTTTTGATCTTATTATAGTAATGGTTTGTATGAAGATATGCTGTTTCATGTTCCAAAGATATTGGCTAATGTGGGTTTCCCTTACAGATGAAGCAACTTGATGGGAATCTACCATCTGATTTTGAGGAAATTTTAAACAAATATAATGGGGTGGAAGAGGTGGCAAAGTCTGGTAAAAAGACTTCTATTGACGCATCTGATTCTTTTGGTAAAGAATACAAACCCCAGCCTATCTTGGTTGAGGAAGAAGAAGCAACTGTGGTAGTTACTGCTTTAATCACTGTCTTTGAGCAGTATACATTGTATTGTTTTTCAGAAATGATATCTTAAGAGATTCATACTTTAATTCATTGCAGTTGCATGACATTGCTAAGGTAGAAATAGTGGAGCCTCTGAAGGATAATGAAAACAAGGTGGGAAAACACAAATTTCAGGTAAATGCATGGCATATTTGTTAACTAGTTTCTGATTCTGTTCTCTTTCCTAAATTTTGTAATGTATTTCTCTTTGTGGCTGCAAGAAGATTATCATTTTGTTTTATGCTGACCTCTTAGTATGTGGCAGAATGATGAAGTTGGTGTACAGAGCATGAAAATGTTGAAAGTAAGAGCTGCCCTTGAGGAAAAGTTGAAGCAGAAGGGTGTCTTCAGTTCCATCGCTCTGAAAACTGATAAACCCAGGAAACTTCTGAAGCCATTGAATGGGTACCACTTTGCTCCTATACTTACTAGTATGTACTTGTACCTATATTGTGAGTACTACTAACTCAACCAATTTAAACAGGAAGCTTGAATCATATGATGATTTTGATGATGACACTGTAAATATTGAGGGTGGCGTCCATGGATTGAACAATGGTCGTGCAAGTAAACTCTCCCAACTTGCTGCTAATCCAAATAAGTCCAAGGTATGACCTCACCACTGCTGCCTTCCCAATCAATACTTGTTTTTAACTTCTTTCCTAGGTATGATACTTATTGAAATTTATAATTAATGCCTTCATTTTTCCTTTAGAGATTCGAACTGGAAATAAACCCCTGCATTTCCTTCCACTGGCTTATACATCTGGATGCTGTTTTCCTATGTTCGGTGTTGTAGATTTTGTGGAGAATGCAATCAGAACATTAGCTGTCTAGTTGTTATGATTTCAACATAGTATCATGTAATCATGGTTCAAGATAACCTGGTGAGGAATAGGGATGGGCAATGGACACCTATAGGTACCCGCACCATCACAATTACCACAACCAGTCACCACCCCAATTAACACATACAACGTAACACCTAATGAGTACACATTGGCCATCCCTACCATGTAGTTTCTAGGAAATCTGCCTCCGATCTTTGTGGCCACTGTCAATTTGTCCCCTGAACTAGCTTTTTTTTTTGGGAAAATTTGGTTCTTAATTAGCAAATTTCCCCCGTCGTCAATTTTTATTTTTCACTTTCCATTCAATTTTCTGTCTAATAGTGTCACCATTAGGCATGTCTGTCATTTTACAGAGTACATAAGTCTTTTCCATGCCAATTTGGGTCAGAAACATCCATGGGTTAAGATATTGGTTGGTGGATATATCAGTAGTCCCAATTTATGGATATATTGGTAAAAAATATAAAGGCATTATGGATTTTATAATGAATAGAAAGTAGGAAAAACTAATGTTCATGTATAATAGAAGAGTTGTGTTGACTAACAACTAATTTTGGTATATTTTGTTAAATGAATTTAAAAGATCAACAGTTTTGGAAAGAAAGATTTGGTTAGTGCAGTGGGGACAGCTGTCTATCATCAAATGAATTAAAAACTATAGACAATTGTTAATTAATAGGGGTGTAAAGTCTGAAGTTTGAACTTTTACCGTCTTCTTCATTCTCTGAGAGTTTGAAGCTCTTTTATGAACATCGACTGGATTTTCTTCATCCATGCCCACGGTGGTCCTAGCTGGGAGGTTGGGTGGTCTGATCTCGGTCACACGATCTAGAGGGAAGTTGGTGAGCACATAATCTCACCAAAAATGGTCGATTTTCTGCTGGGTTTATACCGAATTTTAATCGTTATTTCGCTCAAGGTCGGTTATATTGGAGATTTTCCATCGTAGAATCAATATTTGATATTGCACTGAGTTTTCGTTGAAAGTAAATACAGATACTTTACCCCCCCCCCCATTTCGATTGTCAGAGGCATGAAATTACTGATATTCGGTAAATTGGTGGTGAAGGGTAGAAAAGGACAGGTAAGAGAGGTGAGGAAGCCTTTAGGTCCGTATGGTGGAGAGGCCACCGGAATCAATGCAGGAATCAGTCGGAGCACCAGATTCAAGAACTAAATGTTACTTTCCATGGAAACTTCACATTCTGAACCCATTTTGTTGAAGTTGGAGACTTGTATTTGATCCCTCTCAACCCAATTCGTGTTGAAAATACCAATATGCACTCTAAAGTGTCACAGTTGCCCATCATGTGATATACTGATGAAAAATTTGATCAGTAGGGGTAAATTGTTAGTGACCATAAAATTCTAGGGGTACATTCGCAAAACAGCATTTTTCCTCTTTCGAAAGAAAAAGAGATACACTGATGTGTTTTGTCATTATGCTGAAATATATCATTGGATTATTAAAATAATTCCCTCCGTCCTTTTTTTTTGAGAAGGCTATCTCAGGTGATGATGATTTACCTCGGCGAGATGATATTGGGGAAAGGCGGAGAAAACATGAGATTCGAGTGCTTGCAGGAGCTGGAATCAAGTCTCAGGATGACGCTGGAGATGAAGATGGCACTATTTCGGATGATGGAGATGTGGAGATGGAGGATAGTGAAACTGGAGATTCAGAAGATGACTTCTACGAACAAGTGAAAGAAAAACGAGCTGCAAAACTTGCTGCCAAAGCTGAGATTTATTCGAGGTACATTTTTCATTGTGGTTAGTTGCTACATTGTTTTAGCTGCTGTGCAATAAATGTTAATCTTACATAACATATTTCATGTTTGGGTTCATTCTTTTTTGTACGAGTTTGTTTTCATCATTGTTGCTCTCTGAGTTATTGTTGGTTGAGGAAGGGGGTTGGTGGTTTTGAGTTATTGTTGGTAATTTGTGTTGGTGCTTTGCTTCTGCAGGTCCTCGATGGTTCCATCTTTGGTGGAAACTGAAACTGTTGATGGGAAACGCCATATTACTTATCAGGTAAATACAAGCCAGTTTTGACCATGCTCATCTAATTGGCTACATAATATTTACCATTGTTTGTTGGCTCACCGTATTGTTTTCTTCCTCTGTATCTGCACCAGATGGAGAAGAACAGGGGACTTACTCGTGCTCGTAAGAAGCTGATCAAGAATCCAAGAAAGAAGTACAAGGTATTTTGATCAAATAGTCCAACACACGTAATGTTGCAGGCTATTAAATGATTGCTCTACTAACTCATCTCTTTCTCTGTGCGTGTGCAGTTGAAGCACCAGAAGGCAGTGAAGAGTAGAAAAGGACAGGTAAGAGAGGTGAGGAAGCCTTTAGGTCCGTATGGTGGAGAGGCCACCGGAATCAATGCAGGAATCAGTCGGAGCACCAGATTCAAGAACTAAATGTTGCTCATGATTTTGTCGTTGTGTCCCAATTTTGGTAAAGTGAGAATTTCTTTTGATAAAGTGACATAATTTTGAGTAACTTAAATGATGTCGCCAAATGTACTTGTATACAATGACGAAATCATGAATTGAATGGAATTGAATGTCGTCGTTGGGATAAAATCAAATTTCATATCGATTTGAGATTTGAGATTGACTAGTAGAAACCAGAACCCAAACCCTAAACCTCCAATTCTCAAAACTTGTAGGAAAGCTTCTGGGATTCTGTCGAGAATGGCTGGGAACTCCCCCCACACCAAATTATTAGTTCCTAAATCTCTCTCCGAGTGCACTCAAGACAAGTCCAATGGCAGGCGCTGCGACGCAAATGCTCTGTCTGCACTTCAAGTGCTGTTCTAGGCACGAGGGTAATGGGTAATTGATTTGAGTTTTGTGTAGTTCGACTACCAAATCTTTGTGTGCAATTCAGCTCACACAATCCTCGTCGCATCCCAATTGATTAACTTCTAAGATTTGCTTACTCTTCTTTAGTAATATTGTTTAAGAATATAAGAATCTTGCATCGCAATATTTTGACTAAATGAAATACTCACGAATTTATAACCCCCGATGAACCTCCTTAAAACCCTGTACGTATTTTGGACCCTGAAAATTACTCCATTTTACAACAATTAAAGAAGTAATACTCACGAATTTATAATTTAGAGACCAATACTAACGGATCTTCATCATCCAAATGAAAGAGCTTAGATCGAATATTCGAATTTATGGAAAACAAATCCCTTCCCTCTCTAACTTAGATTGGTTGGGGCAAGACTTGATTCGTAAGTTTAGCTTCTTTAATATGTCAGTTGGGAGGTTAACTTAAGCAACTGGCTTACATACAAGGCTCCCTAAAACCATGAGGGGATCCATTTTGACATCTCATAACTCCTAGTCGTAGAATACAAGAAGCTCCCCATATGAACTTACTTGGGAGTTAGGACCCGTTTTTCAACCATATACTTTCTCACATCTCAAGTAGAAAAAGTGAATAATAAAACGTAAAAACTAAATGGTCATCAAATAGGCAAACATGTCCTTAACATCCAAGTTTTTGTTTTCATGCCATCTCCTTCATTTCTCCCACCACCTCCCTTCATCATTCTCCGTTCCTCATTTTTCTCATCTACTTTTCTTCTATTTCAAGTATGCACAAAAACACTAAAATTTGAAAACGAAATAGTTACCAAATGAGCCGGCTTAGGTACCACTTGTAGAACACTATCAAATGATTCCTATGAGCCTTGTAATTTGGATATTGTTAAGGATGAAGTGCTGATTTTAGGGGTGGGTTCAAAAAACCGAAAACCGCACCGAACCGAAACTGCCAAAACCGAACCGAACCGAACCGAACCGAACCAAAAAAAAAAATCATATATAAATAATAAAAAAATATGTTGGCATCAGGGTTTGAACCCCTGACCTCAGGTTGGGGAGTCGTTTCAAGCCAACTTGACTGTCAGCTTTGTTTTGTTATAATTGTACCGGTAATTGATTTATAGGTTTCTAATAGTTAACGCTTTATAAAATTTCTTAACTTACAAACCCTAGCCGTCATTCACATTCCCATTTCAATTTTTCACGTTTTCTCAAACTCTCTCTCTCCCTCCGCTGCTTCCTCCTTGAGTCTCTGCCTTTGCTTCCTCAATCTCTCTCTCTCTCTCCCCTTCATCTCTTCCTCCAAATCACTCTCTCCAATATTCTCCTGTCCTCCTCGCGGATTCCTTCTTCCAAACCATGATTGTTGTTGCAGATTTCCTTTTAATTATTTTGTTGTTGTTGCAGATTTTCTTTTAATTATTTTGTTGTTGTTTCTGCGTGTTTTTGGGGTTTTTTCTTTTAATTATTTTGTTGGGGTTTTGCATGTTGGCAGCAGATGCATAAGTTTTTCTTTTAATCTTCCAATTTGGCAGCAGATGCATAAGTGTTCCGTGGCTGGCGAGAGCTTTGGGACTAAAAATAAACCCCCAAGGTAAAAAACTCTCATGGTTGCTATTTAGTTCTATTGGGTTTATTTTTAGGGAAAAATCAAAAGATTTAACACATGCATGCATTTTCTCTGAGAGAGCTCTCAAATCCACAACAAGAAATACGCACCGACACCCAATAATGTCAGATCCATGGCCGATCGTCCCAGTTTGTATTCATTTGATGCAGAAGTTTCTGCATCTCCATTGCTCAATCGTTGCAGATTTCTTCTAGATTAAAAAAAAAATCATGGAAAAAAACCGAAATAAACTGAAACCGAGCCGAAAAAAATCAAAACCGAAAAAAACCGAACCGAAAAAAACCAAAATTTTTTTGAACCGAACCGAATTGAACTGAAAATTCGGTTCAGTTTCGGTTTTGGAAAAAAACCAAACCGTTTCAAACCGAACCCAACCCTAGCTGATTTAGTCCATGAATTATCACCTTAGTGAAAATTAGATCCTTGAATTATTTTTTAAGTAAAATAAGTCCCTAAATTCATTACAAATTGCTAATTTCATCCCTACTATTATATTCAAAGCTATTTTATCCAATTTTTCGTCAATTTAAGTCACTTGAAACAGTTTAGAGTATAATAACGTCACTTTCTCGCCTATAAGCCATTAACATTTAATATAGGTTGCGAATCTAACTACTAATTTACCTTCCAAAGTAAACCCCATACACTATTTCTTTATGAAAAATTACCAATCTACCCTCCAATGTGTGTCACATGCAAGTAACTTGATTTAAATTGACGAAAAATTGAATATAGTAGCTTCGAATCTAATATTAGGGATGTAATTGGCAGATTTTTATAATTCAAGGACTAATTTTTCTTAAAAAAAATAGTTTAGGGACCTAAGTTCACCCTATTGTTAATGCCGGATGACCAAATCCAAACAGTCACAGAGAAAAAGTATGAATTGCTGATGCTATTGTAAGAAATCTTCTGACTACTCATGCACGCAAATAACCTAAGCTTAAAACCTCTGGAATAAATACACGATCAAAATTTCCAAAAAGAGGATACAAAAAATACATGATTGTGTTGAGATACAGATTAAGGTGGTGACAGAAGATAATAACAAGTATTCAGATTGCAGAAGCAGGCTTTACCTTCCCTTGCAGAAACTGCAAGATATGTTCACGCTTCCAATTGTCGATTCTGTGATAGAGATAAAATAATAAGTTTGTAGAAATGCGACTTTTCCCATAAGGAATACCAATGATGGTAAATTTCTAAGCAAGATATTATAGATGTGCATGGCCAGGTTCAGGCAACATTCAAATGGGCCGTCCATATTTTGAGAAACCTTGTGAAAGAAAATTAGAGGGATGTGTCCACTGTTTCTATGTGAATGATAAAAGGATGCTCACCTTATTGTTTCCTTATGTTCGCCTGCATCATCTAGCAAGATCAACTTTGGTGGAGAATTGAAAATGTATTGGACTTTGACTGAAGGGAACCAATTCTTCTCTTCTTCAATAAAGCCAACAATTTCGGGATAGAAAACCAGTTTCCTCATGCAGACTTCCAGTATAGCACCAGAATACGTGATCTGTAGTTATAAATAGTCATATTAAGCATTTCCTTATCTATTAAATAAAGGTTAAGAGAGAGAAGCCTCCGATGGAAACTGACAATTTGCAGAATTAGGTAACGTGTACCAATGGATAACATTTTTATAGCATAACCCTTGGAATCAAAATTCTCAAAACATCTAAAGTTGCCCTAACATGTCCTGACATTAAAATAGCAAGTCTCATGCAACTAAAACTGATGAAATCAACAATCCCTAGCAAGTCTCAGACCCAACAGGATATCGGCAGATTAAAATATAATTTCAACTTCGAGCAATCATCGTGTGTATAACTTTACTTACCTTTGTCATTGAATCATCAGAATCCTCGGTGCAACATTTCATACAGTTGGATACCAATTCTGCTGTCAAAACTAGGACTTCAGTAAGCTTGTTTGTGTCTTTATTTTTTATTTTTTATTTTATAAAGAAACAATTATATTAAAAAAAAGGAAAGAAGCAGAAACAACAGAAGGAGTGGTCAAGCAAACCACCCGAAACAGAAAATGGAAAGAGAAAGAGACAACTCCACAGAGCTGAAGAGCACCCTAACACAAAGTCACAAACTAAAAGGAAGCTGCCTTCCAATCTACTCAAATTAAGGAGAGGGTAATTCCACTGAACTCACAAGACACGGAAACCGGGAGGGCTGACAAAAACCTCCGCAAAACCAGCTCCTGCATAATCTACCTAAACCCTTCTATTTATCTCCATCCAAACCACCCAAAACTTAGTGAAAATTATCCAACCCAACATCATCTTCACTTTATTACCCTGCCAAACCAAAGGTGAGCTTTACTAAGCAGAGAGAGGCAGTCCCTTGGAATTATACAGTACCCATCTCCCTAACCAGCTTCGACCACAAACCCAATGTCATCATACAATGAAGAAAGATTGATCAACAGATTTCAAATCTAACTTACATAAGATACACCAATAAGGCGACCAGCGGTTAGAGCGGTGCCTTCTATGAACCATGTCACAAGTGTTAACCTTGACACGGGCAATTATCCAACATCTTTACTTTAGATGGAGCTCTGGATTTCCATATCGTCCAATAGTAAAGAAAGAGTTCATTGTCGTGATTAGCAATGAAACTATAGTAAGATTTGTAAGAATACCTTCCTTTGGGTTCCAGGGACAATTTCCTTGAATCCATCATAGAAGGGTGGAAAATGATATTTTACAGCAATCTCAAAAAGGGGTGAAGATTCTTCCACTTCCCCTTCGATTTCTCCTGAAGCAAAATTTCCAGTTCATCCATCCACTGGAAAAATCCACAACACTAGAAATGGCCATATTACGACAACCGGTATACTGTACTACTGTAGAGCTTGGAACTGAGATTTAAAGGTAGAATTTCCCAACCACTCATATTCCCAAAACTTGTTTCTATCAACATGTTTGCGCAACAAAGTGGCATTTTGTAATGAAAGAGTCGTAACCACGAGATCTCTCCTTCCAAGGGCTTGGACAAATGCAAGTGATCTCCAAAAAATGCAAGTGATAGTGATGTCTTATAACGCAAACACCATTAGGAATGGCCACTAATTACATCGTCTTGCCACTTATTTCCATGATCATCAGCTATGCAGTTGTATTTACATTATTCGGTACGGAATATCTATGGAATTCAAGATTCAAATATCTTTCGGTGCTCCTAATATCTATGTCCTTAATTGATACAAATGATAATTGCCAAAGTTGGGAACCTGTAGAAATGGAGACTCCTCCTCTTCAGATCACAAATTCCTTCCCAAAAAGTCAATAATTGCCATTTGCCAGTGCTAAAACTCTCAGACTTTGTTCTATGATTGCACCAATCAATGTTTGCTAACCTAAACACCTCCTAAACAGTCACTCTTTCTTTTTCTTTTTTTTTTTGGGACAATTCCTAAAGACTCACTCTAATTTGGATTAAAACACTTCAAACCCCATCAACAACAACAACAACAATTCACACAACCAAAATATACAACAACAACAAAGGTAAAGTGTGGGAATTTGAAAAAGAAAGAGAAAAATGGAGGAGAATTGGATTGGATGGGTAACCTTGATCTTTGACATACTCAGCCAAACTGTTACAATCAGAGCACAAAGCGAGACCTGTGAAACCAAGATTCTCGCATTCCCTTGTGCTCATTTTCTCTTTCGATGCACCGGAAGCTACTGCCACCGCGAGCACCACCAACATAGCCGCCATCAACGCTCCCATATCTCTTCCTTCCGAGCTCACGAGTCTCAGTCTCTCCTCCCAAGACTCAAAGCAAAAACAAAACGATGGTCTTGCTCTTGGTCTGGGCGGGCCTTGGATCGTTCCGGGCTTTAGAGCATCCGGTGTTGGGTTAGAAAAGTGATGGATATAACTTATTCTAACGAGGGGTTATATCTTTTAGGCTATATATATTTATTTATATAGTACTTTGATTAAGCGATGATTTTATTTTATTATTATTTTTTTGTGTTAGCTTTTCTTAAATTGATTTTTAGACGTGATATCTTAAATTTCTTTTTTTTATGAACCTTTCAACCTAAAAAGTTCAAATTGTGACAAAGTTAGATTTCATTATTTATGAATCGTTCGTTGGATTAGATTCTCTTATCTCAATCTCATCAGTTGAAATAAACAAACTCCCACTTCGCCCTCTGAAATAAATTTATTTTCATGTATAAACAATTTACCTAGCACCAATTGATAAATTAGTATCATACAATTTTGAAAAAAATTATTTGAAAATTTCGCCCACCAATGCCCATGAACGTTAAATCAATTTGAAATTTTAATTCTTATGAAATTTAAAACAATCATTAGTTACCCATATTGCAAGAAAAATAAGTAAGAAAAAAGATTTTAAAAAATAAAAATAAAATGAGAGTATAAATGTATTTGCAAGTGGAGAGAGAGTGATAGAATTTTGCTCACATGGGTTGCTACTTGTTTTGTGGTACCCACTGTTTTTTGGGGCTAGATGTAGCCCGATTTTATGCTATCCAAGAAAGAACGTTGCTAGCCCTAGTGGCGGATCTAGCCCCATTTTTCGGCTCATTGGGGATAAAATTTCTCGCTAAGACTTGAAATATAGTAGCCTCATGGAGGATAGAGTCCGCATTGGGGGTGCTCTTACACACCACAAAGAAATATTTCCCCAACGAAGGAAAAACATTTTTGACATCTAGCTTACGTAACGACCAATCCCGAGAAACTGCCAAATTAAGAAAAGTGCGAATGGTAGCGGGTTTAACGACGGGATTGAATGTCTCGCCATGACGTTATGTGCTACTAAAATAACATGGTGTCTTGTGCCACTAAAATAATAAGGGTGAAGTGCCGATTTAGTATTTGAACTATCACTTTAGTGAAAATTAGGTCCCTGAATTATTTTTTCGGTAAAATAAGTCCCTAAATTCATTAAAAATTGATAATTTCACCCTTACTATTATTTTCAAAGCTATTTTATCTAATTTTTCGTCAACTTAAGTCACTTGACACACTTTAGAGTGTAATACCATCATTTTCTTGCCTATAAGCCCTTGACATTTCATATAGGTTGCGAATCTAATATCTAATTCACCCTCCAAAGTTAACTCCATACACTAGTTCTTTATGAAAAATTACCAATCTACCCTCCAATATGTATCACATGCAAATAACATGACTTAAATTGACAGAAAATTGAATATAGTAACTTTGAATCTAATATTAGGGATGTAATTGGCAAATTTTTATAATTCAATGACTGATTGTTCTGAAAAATTAGTTTAGAGACCTAATTTTTACTCAGGTGATAATTAAGGGACTAAATTGACAGTTCACCCAAATAATAATGTAAACAAAAATCCAAGCTTGTTACATTTGAGGCCCATTTGTTATTTTCTAGCTTCTCTACGATTATGAATAACTTAAATTCATTTAGTTAATTATTCCATCTCCTGATTAATCATAATTAATTAGTTCAACCTGCTTTTGTAATCTTACACTATGTTTAGATGAAGAAATTTAAGATTACTAAGGAATTTAAAAATGACGGAAATCCTAAAAGAACAATGGAATTGAATACGGAATTTGTTATTTTTAAACTCTCAATCATAGAAATTGGGAAATGACACCTATTTACATGAAATTTGAACTTGGGAATCGGAGGTCCCAAATTCCAAGTTTTTTTATCCACGCGGAAATTCTAAATTTCTATGTTTATGTATCCAAACAAGGAAATTGGTACATGTAAATTTATAAATTCTGACTTTTATCAAAATTCTAAGTTTATTTCCCTCATCCAAACATAGTGTTAGCTTCCCAATAAGGTGTGTGATCCACTAGGTTTTAACCGACGAGGCAGTAAGAGCAATTAATCTCCAATAATCTGTATAGCGAACTTAAAACCTTTTTAGTACTATCCTTATTGTGAAACAGATTATCCATTTCACGAGTCTTACTAACTATGAGTAACACCTAGCTAACTATATGTTATGGTGTCCATGTCGATATGGAATAATTATACAGAGAACCTGTGTAGTTTGGAATCACAGTATAATAGTCATTCTCTACTACAATACTTTCGTTTACATTTATAAGTACAGATGATTAATGCCAAACCCTTTTGGTTATGAACATAACACCAATTTAAACTATTTTGCTCGTATGATCCTTTTAAGGCAATGAGTTTTTGCATATGCAAACATAAGTGTGCACTGATCCTTTCGAAATTACCAATATCCACTCGATAGTTCCACGTTCGGGAATAGTTTTAGGATAAACACATGAGATAATTGTCTCAATAACTTAACTCATTATGTTACTTCCTTCTTATGTATGAATTATCTATACAACTCATTGAAGTTGTCCATGGACTCACCCAAAAGATTTTTATATGGTTTAGTTGATGTTGGTGATCATGCCCGGTGATTAGCTCATGAACTATCGTGGTATTGTCCGAAATAGTTTATCAACTTGTTGATTGTTTTTAGGACATACCTCTAACAACTACATATTTCTTTTAGAAATATAGAAGAAGGATGAACTAAACTCACCCTTGAAGCTATTAGAAAAACCCTTACAAATTGCTTCACCAATCTTCTTGTTCTTCAAATCTTCTCTTTAAACTCTCCACCTTTGGTTCTCCTTTAGTTGTCAAAGTAGTCAACCTTTAGCATCACCACACGACTTAATCTTGAGTGGTTAGATGAAACATAGAAGAGAGAAATAGACTAATGAGTATCACTTAGTTGATTTCTGATTTATGCTTGAGCTGTCCCACAAGTAATGAGTGACACTTGGCCGCATGCGATGACTAATCAAGTCAGTGGGGTATATTGGAGAACATATTTAGCTAAAAATGAAATGCAATACAATACCTACATTATTACGGTCATATTATTTGTCAAACCACTAATGTAATTTTTCTGAAGGAGGGTAAGAAATAAAGAAAGATGAATACAAATAAAATCTTAAAAGCGAAAACAATTTAAAGTAAGTTTTTGTTTCTGGTTTTCAGCTTTTATTTTATTTACCTTTCTTTGTGTGTGTGTGTGTCTACATAGTTCTACCACACCTTTCCCACCATCTTTCTTACTTCTCTCGTGCCCTATCATATATTATTCAACTAGCACAAAGTAAGTTCTCATTATTTCAGTGTAGCTGGAACATAAGGGAGTAGATCACATTTCATAATATAAGTGAAAGAACATTGAAAAATATATATCATAAAGCGCGATATATCAATTTTGTCAATCACTTATATTGAAACATGTAGTATAACACTTTATATTATAATTTATTGTAACACGCGGCAAATGGCACACTCACACGTGTTACCAAAAGCGGGAAAGCCTTAACTCTGACTAGGAAATTAAGAAATTATTAGGAAATTAGAGGCCATTGTGTAATTTGCGTTTAGGTTTTTATAACGTTACGCACTCATCAGTCCCTACTTGCTTTCATCGGCCGCTACCGCCACCACCACCTTCTCTTCTCCTCAGCTCCTCACTCACTCCCACTCTCACTCACACTCTCTGGCACCTCTCTCTCTCTCTCTCTCTCTATATATATATATGTGCCAATTATGCATGTATGTCATGCTAATGATCGATACTCGTGATATTCCAACATCAATTCCTCCTTGATATTATAAGTAAGCATTCGTAAATTGATGTTATAAGAACATAGCTCAGCTCAGCTGGTGGCTATGGCTCCTGCCCAACCATTCATGGAGGCTGACCAAGACTGTAAACCATTTGTCAACCCAAAAGTTGAACTTCTTGATGATGATACAGAAATCAGGAGGGCTTCCTTGCCAAACTCTGCTTCTGCTTCGGCATCGGAGGGAAAACACATGGCTTCAATCTTCGACATTGATATAATTCAGTGCACAAGTAATCAGGAGCAGCCTGAAACTGACCATCCTGATGCTGATGCAACTGATGAATATTCAACCTCATTTGCCGACACTACGTCTGACACTGGTAGTTTTTCTGGATTTTGTGAAGAAGGTGAAGTGCAGTCCCATTCGTTTGAGGACAGTACTTTGACATCTGCTTTTGATGCATTTGCGAGGGCATTTCAAAGCAGGTGTGTGCCAGCTTCTTCTTCCCTCTTTGTAATTTATTATTTCTAGTTTATATCTAGTTGTGATTTCCATTTGTACCGTGCAAGTCGTAACTCGCACGCTACTTCATACATGATTAACTGCTTCTAGACTTGAGCCTTGGAAAGGCAGGATGAAACCCTTTGTATTATGCACATCTTGATTTGACAAGCATTTTTAATTTTGGAACAATCTACATTCTAAGGTGGTTTTTCCATCTAAAAACACTGGTCAAACATTCTCTGTCTCTCCAATTTTACAAGTATGTAAGCATAGGCATGAGTTTTTGATACTTCTGTGTCATTTTTTGGGCATGTACTTCTGGGAAATAGTATAACCCCTCACGTGAATCTTCAAACTGCCTTTGTTTCTAATTCAGGAAGAAGAAGTTGACAAATCACTGGAGAAACTTTATACGTCCAGTAATGTGGCGCTGCAATTGGATGGAATTGAGAATTAAGGAAATTGAAGAACAAGCACTAAAGTATTCCAGAGACCTAGGAGTAGCATATGGTAAAAAAAGACATACAGGACTCGACCAATTTCCTTTGGAAGAATTTGGTTCAAAGTCATTGCCATTTTGTAGTCAATTCTGCAGAAAGAAAGCTATGAAGAGGAGGAAACGCAAAAGAGTTGAAGACACAACTGATATAGCATCATATATCTCAAATCATAATGTCTTTTCCTATCTTGGTGGGAGCTTCTTCTTTATACTAAAATACACCATGTTTTTGCTCTTTCACTCTCCTTTACAAAATACACCTCCCGCAATGATATTTATCCTAGCATTCTAATGTATTGCAGAAAATAAAAGATCCGATCATGATGGCACTTCCTTTGCTGATGACTTTAGTAATGCAGGTATAGTTCTTACCATTTGTCGTTTCTTTCTCATTGTTGGCTTGCCTTGCATGGTATTTCTATATTTGTATGAGTGCTTGCATATGTATAATAGCTGTAGGACTCTTCATTCTTGCCAATCTTATTCAATTCAGCAGCTTTTTACATTTTGTTCTGATGCTTGTGTATAGTTTTTTTCTTTATTCACTTGTTCAAGCATAATTTGTTTCCTTAAGATAGACTCCGAAAAAAAAAAAAGACTAATTTTATTATTGTTGAGGGGATAGTAATCGCAGAGCAGAGTGCGGATTACAACGATAAACTCAGCAGTGGTGATAACTGGGCATTCTTTGAGTACCGAGATGGTGACAAGCCTTTGGAGCATGTCCTTTGGAAAATTGAGACAGTGCACTCTCGGGTTCACAAGTTAAAGTATCAAATGGATGTGGTGATGTCCAAAAATGCTGCTAGGTTTTCTTCCAGCGAAAATTTGAGTGTTCTTGTACCCTGTGATGCACAGACCAGCTCTGCACATAGTCCAGCATTGTCTCCTGGCACTGGAGACACAATCTCTGCGGGAGCTATATATACTCCAGCTCAACATGTCTCAAGTTTTGTGGAGGGAATCACTGTTCCTGATATAATTGAAAGCACTGTGGGACTACCATCTGCTGTTGACGTTACCTTCCATCAGCCGCAGTTTGGAGACTCAAGCGAAGATGTAAGTCTTCCCTATGGAACATAACTTTTATTCCACAACTTTCTTTTAACCTTCGCATTTTGTTCCGCTGAGTTTAAAATGATTAGTTGAAATATGCAGCAAAAATATTTCTACTCTGTGATGATAGATACATATCACATATCAAATACGGTAAAATTGACACAGTGGATGTCATCTCTCCAACAACTACCACATGTGGATACTAATTTTGTTTTAACAAAGGGCCTAATTGGGAGTTAACAAAGTTACGCCAAACCCGAAATTTTCCCATCATTATAGTTAAGATAATTAATCAATATCGCTGGTAGCTCGAAGTATTTTTGTTTGTGCATTTAGTGGTAATATAAAGATACCTTTTTAGTTACCTTTGTTTCCCTGCATAACAGAAACTTATCCCCAAATTTTTGGTCAAGTCCATCAATTACCTTATGGTAGACGGAATGTTATAATTTACAGATTGTGGATAATGTCCCGATACATAGCGAGGTGGCTGAAGCAGAGAAGCACACTTTCCAAATGATCAACGACCAACCTAAAGAGGAACATGAGCAACCAGAGAAAGACATACAAGAAGCCGTTTTTCCAACTCCACAATCAGACCCTGCTCCCTCGGCAGAAGCTGCTCTTCCTCAGGAGCAATCGACTCTAGAGTCATGCTTGGCTTCAGATGTAAGTTTTCATAGAAACAAGAGAAAGCGAGGGGAGCGAAAAGCAGGTTCGGTTGTTTGGAGCAAGAAATGCTCGGGCAAGCCTGATAGCCAGTGAGCTTCATTTCATTAAGTTATGCTGGTTCATGGAACTACATAGACATTTCCTATTATTTTTCACGAGTGGATACACGAGCTAGATTACAGTTACTGTGAACTAGCATTTGCTGTATATAGGGAAGTGGTTTCAGTTCCCGAGTTATGTCGCGGTTTGCAGCATTACCGCATACACACTGTGACAAGCCAGTTTAGTGTAGTTTGACAAGTGATATGTGGAATAGTTGGTATAATTTCGTGTTCCATCAAACAAAAAAGCGTCTGAAATCTTTAGGACCCGTTTGATAACTATTATGCCAATGCCTTCTCTTGCATCACCGGGCATGAGCTGTTTTGTTGATGAATTGTTAGTGTTTTATTTTTGGAATACATGCTAGTAAAAAATATCTTATAGTGACAAATATTTTACTTTTGTAATGGCTATTGGAATGATTATAACTTCTACTTATTATCTATGTTACATTATGTGGTCAAATCTGTTAGGATTTATATCCAAAATTGAAACTTTCATCGTCCCTCCTCGGGTAGCCTGCAAGTGAGTCTCACGTGTGAGGCTAAGATGGTCACTTCATCCCGTTCATTCCATAATCACTCTCCATTCTTTGATTGAACTGCTCCTCCTAGAAGAAGCACAATCATATCTCATGACCATTGTATTACTATAATGGAAGTTTGAATCGCATCATTTGTGATATTCCCATAGGAGGACTTCACCCATCTAATTGGGCGGCAGGATGGGGCTAGTCAACGCCTAGGCCGACTTTTAGAACAATACTTTTGCTTTTCTTTCCCCTTTTTTCATTCTTCTTCTCTCTTCTATGCCACATACAAAAACTAAAAAGAAAATGGTTATCAAGCAATCATGAAGTGCATTGTTGTGCACTACAAGAGAAAAGACTTATGAAACAAAATCTTTTATTTATTTTCAGAGTAATTTTGTTGTACCTATATTGTCATAAGATATTATGTTTTTATAACAAACTTTGTTTGGGTTTTTTGACAACAAAAAAAATCATTTAATTTTTTTTAAGTGTAAAAAAACTCTATTTTTAGCCCCGCACCATTATTTCATCTTTTTCATTATTTCTATTTGATGCATTTAATTTGATGACCATAAATAAAAGAAAGGGTGCGAGAGAGGCTAAAAAAAGTATGTGAAAAACAAATGTCTTTTTTTCTTTGAAAAGAAACTGTAGGTAAATATAGGATCAGGATCCTCTCCTAAATCCTTCTGACCAGGCCCATTGAGCCGTTCATTTTTATCCAACGGTTATAATTATTATAACTTTTAGAAGGGCCTCCTGTTTGTAACCGTTGGATAAAAAATGAATGGTCTAATGGGCCTGATCAGGAGGATCCTCTCCATCGGCTCAGGAGAGGATCCTGGTCCGTAAATATATACAACATGTATGATGATTGATTTCATTTTTTATACTAATTGATGTGATGAACAAGAAGGAAATTTAATATATTTGACCTTCATTATATTATGACCGCTGTCCCCTTTCCGTGATACAATACATGGTAACGAGTCTTTTTTATTTTTCTTGACCAATGGTAACGAGTCTTTCAGTACAACATGAATGTACAAAAGCAAAAGACGACTGTAAGCTGCCTTTATATATATATATATATATATATATATATTTTTTTTTTTTTTATTGTTTAAAAACACAGATACAGGGTGGGAGTTTTGGAATATAGAACCTCTAGGAACATAGGGCACTCCTTCGGTTATTATAGTAAACTTCTTGAAAACAACAATATTTACACAGAGTAGGGGATTTAAGCTAAGCAACATAATGAGTTAGCCATAATAATTGGTCAGAACTCGTTATCGTTGAAAATTGACTTAAGACCTCTTACCTACAAGCAAATAAGAATAACACTAGACTTTATTGTTAAGTGGTTGGTAATCATTATAAACTTAAATAATCATAAACAACTAGAAACATTAACAGGCATTACCTCGTTGATTTTTATTTTTATTTTTTATATTGGCATGGCTTGGAGAATATGTATTAATGATGACTCGTTTATATAATTGTAATCAGAATCAATTACGGAATTGAATTATTTTGATTACGGGATTATTCCGATGTTTGTTAAGTGGGTAATGCTAGGAAGACCAACTATTTTAAATCAAATTTTATAAACCATATGATATGATTGTTGATGATTTGATTATTACTTAAATGTTGATTAACGTGTTTATTTCATATTAGTAACATACCACATGATTTGCAAATTTGGTCTAAAAGATTCGTTTCTCTAGCATTACTCTAATAAATAGCATAAACCATATGATATGATTGTTGATGATTTGATTATTACTTAAATGTTGATTAACATGTTTATTTCATATTAGTAACATATCACATGATTTGCAAATTTGGTCTAAAAGATTCGTTTCTCTAGCATTACTCTAATAAATATTGCAGAATCAAAAAATTGGTGGAACACACGCCAATGGAATTGGACTCTCTACATTTAAGTGGTGTTCTAATTCTGGGTCTTTTTGGGGGAATCGGAAGTGAGTTGTTTGGGGGAATTCCGAATGTTCTTTGTTGTATTTGGGATCAGTTGTCAACCGTTGAGAAGTAAATCGGTTGATATGCATGATGGCTATTCGGGTTTGTCGCTTACGTTCTCAAACAAAGAGTTGTACAGTAGACGCATAGTTTAGAATGAGTCGAACTCAAAATTAATAAAATTCTCTTCGAAAAAAATAAATGAGGGTGAAATTATATCGAGTGAATGATTTGTTTACAGTTCTTGTACAATTTTTTTTTTTGGTAAAAGGATATTTTATTAAACACCACAAACAAACATACAAGCAAACCAAGGCCCAAAAGATTTCATATTAACAAACAAAAATATGCCTAAAACACTAGAAAGCACAAAATTAGCCCAAAAACAGTTAGACCCAAGCTTAACACCAAGCTTCCAAAACCAGAAGTATCCACAGCTTTCCATAGCTTTCTCTACCAGTCCAGTTCTAGTCCATCAGTCAGATTCCTTGTCCACCACCAAGCACCGCCTCAACAGACGTCACATCTAACTCCGATTTACTACATGAGCATAACCATAAGTTAGGGATAACTGACAACTAAGCGAGAGAAACCAACTATCAGTATGAAGCTCGTGGAAACCCACGACGATGCTGCCGGAACCAGCAGACAACAAGGAGAAAGTGGTGGTATTGGAAACACCCATGCCGGTGGATACACTAGAACTCTACGCACAATCTTGGTAGGATTCATGGCTGAAGATCGGAGCAAGGAAGAGCCAGGAAGAGTAATACCCTCGAGGATAGAGGAATAGAATAGATCGAAGTAGAAATTTGGGAGAAAAAGCAGTAGTAGCAAAGAAAACAAAAGAGAAAGAAAGCAAGAAGGCAACATCAACCAACCCCGGCCGAAGCTAGGGCCGGCGCCACTAGGTTTTCTTGGGTTTGAAAGCCTCACACAAGAAGTGAGAATAACTCTTAGTTTTGAGACAAAAGCTCTCACCATGGAGAGAATTTTTCTTGCTGAGTTTGTTCTAATTCTTGTACAGTTTTTGCTCAACAGAGGGTATGGTAAACTATCAAGTTGGAAGGACAATTTCTTAGAGCACCTCTAACAATTTTATTAATTTATGTTAGTTTAGCAGGTGAACAATGTCAAAAAATATTTTAGATAATCTCTTAAACTTTTCATCTGTAACAACACTATTTCATTTTTTAAACTACATTCTCTCTATTCCTTTTTTCATTGTCTCATGAATTCGCCCATGAGTTTTATTAATTTTTTAATATTTAGCTTATGAACAGTTGCTTTACAAACTTAAACACTAACTGTTCATTTTCCTATAATAGAGACTCTTTGAAAATTCTATTAAAATGACACCTCCTCCCCCCGAGCTTCGAATTTTGTGTCAAAGTTTTGTTGGGTAAAACTTATGACAAACATCAAATTCATCGGAAAACCTTGGGAGTTGACGTGTAGGCTAAAAAGTGGAAACTTTTTAGTGTGTCAAGAACCACGGCTCGATATATCTAGTGTCATAATATAATTGGTTGAAATTTTTTTCTTTTCAAGTTTCCAATCAATTGTATTATTACAGTTGGTGTATTTGTTCCTATCACACTAAAAAATCTGAGGTTAGTGTGGAAACCCAACAGCTGGTTCCCATCTTAACCTAATCATTGAGGACCTCAAACTATGACTTTGTTCTCTTAATTGTATACGAGTCTCACGTGTCTGACGTACCACCAACGTAGTGAATTATAGACTAACAAGCTTGCACTTTATTTTAATTTCCTCTAAAAAATAAAAATAAAAGACAATTCCCTTTATATTAATACAATAAAGGATTGAATAGTGATTAAATGGGGGCAAATTCTAAATTAACATTTCTAATTATTGAAAAAATCTCAGTGTACCCAGAACATGATTGGTACGCCACATGTTGACACACTTCAACTCAGAATGTCCACTAGGACTCCAAATCGAGTTGTGCTGGCCGACACTTGGAAGGTGACGAAGCCATAAAGTGCCTAAATATAAAAGTGCGCTATGAGTGTAAATAAACCCATTTCACACGTGATGTCAGAGCATAAGCAAAGTACAGTAAGGTAGGATGAGAATTATACCATCAAAGGTAATCTCCAATACCAAGATTTGCCAAGAATCCTCGTTGATACGAAAGCTCAGCTACTAAAACCTGGATGGGTGAAAAACAAGGGTGAGTGGGCATGAAAATAAAGTTTTAATAAAAACCTTTTGAAAACGTTATAACCCCTTGTCGGAAATGGCGAGAAATTGCTAGAGATAATCTTGAACAGTGGCAATGCCACTGTGCAAAGAGGAAAAAGGGAGAGAGAGAGTGGTTGGGTGTGTGACTCTGTCATCGTTCATCGGTGGAGAGTTTGTGAAGGAGGTGTACACCGACAAAGATGGTGTGCGGTGGCCGTGTTGCTGTCGATGTTATGATGGATGAGAGACTCGGGAGAGGTGAAGGAAGAGTGAGGGAGCAGAGAGAGCGTGAGAGTTTGAGTGAGAGAGATAAGAGAGGGAAAGAAAGAGAATGCCCGAGACTAGGGGAAGGGACATGTGGATGCAAATTTCTTCCTCCTTGTTCTTGAACAAAATTGCACCTACAAAACAAATAACACCTTAGATCAAGGTCAATAGCCTCACGCGCCCACTACGAATTTGGGAGGGGGGCATTGGCCGAAAAACCTTCGATGCCAAAGTTAGAATTTTGAGGGAAAAGTGTTTGGAGAATTTTGAGTATTTAGCAAGAGTATAGACCTAGGTTTTTAGAGAAAATGGGGTAGTAAATATAGGGCATGGCGGGCTTCCTTGGGGGAGAATGTGGCCGACCCTTTGTGGTGTTTTTGAGTGTATTTTGTAGTTAAATGGATGAAACAGGTTTTGAATAAATACCTATTTTGGGCACTTTTGACTTGAATGTGGGGCGTCCATCGATTGTGCGTGGGAATTCCAGTGCTCATCGAGGGTAATTTTGTCCTTTATGCCCAAAAATCCACATGTCGTCTCTTGATTATTTTTGGCTCCACAAATGCCCCCACACCTGCTGGGCTACTCACAGGAAAGGGCACTAGGTGTAGAGATCTCCAACTTTGATGCAAATTCTCTATTGCACTTGGAATTAGATTCTTCTAGGAAAGGGAAATAAGTCGCCACCAAAGCCTATTTAAGCTAACCTTAAGTAGGGGATTAAATCAATTTCAGAGGGCAATTATTTATCCCTACAAGAAAGAAAGAAAGCTAGAGGATATTTGTTCCCCCTCCCCTAGCACTCTTCTTTGCTTGCTTGTGCAAAGAACCGTCTTTCGTTGATTTCTTAGTTTTCTTCACGCCGCACCGATGTAAGAAAAACTTAATTTTCCTTGTCTTCTTCTTGGGAGGTGCTGCCACGGGGTAGCCGTCGGGGTGGTGTGGCACGTCGGCTGGTAGGGGCCAGGAGTCAGCTTGGCATGGGCCAATGAGGTGGTGTGGCAGGGGCCATTGCTTGTGTTGCTCAGCTTGATTGAAGCCAAAGATTTCCAAAAATGAGGAAACTGCTTAAGTTTGATTTCTCAGCTACTGCAGATGAAGCAGTCAAGGGTGGAACTGCCAAGATCAGAGCTGTTAAAGATGAAATGTCGGATGAGCGTACTATGAAGTGCAAAAGTAGCTGTTGCCCCCTGACCATTTGCTGCCTAGTTGATCTTCAAGCATTCGATCTTTTGAGCTATGTGGCCTTTTTGTACTGGAGAGCTTACCCAGATGGGTGTTGGGGAATTAGTTTACCCTCTCGTACTGGAGAGTAATTAGTTTACCCTCTCGCACTGAAGAGCAATTAGTTTATCCTCTCGCACTGGAGAGCAAACCCATATGGGTGTCAGGGAATTGGTTTACCCTCTCACACTGGAAAACAATTAGTTTATCCTCTCGCATTGGAGAGCAATTAGTTTATCCTTTCGCACTGGAAAGCAGACCCATATGGGTGTCGGGGAATTGGTTTACCCTCTCGCACTAGAGAGCAATTAGTTTATCCTCTAGCACTGGAGAGCAGACCCATAAAGGGTTTTGAGCAGTTGTCGTGGACAACAGTTGAGGAAAGCTGGACTACTGGACAATTGAAATAATCCTCAGCCTGCAAGGTCTTGTTTGGCGAACTGCTTGAGATTTCGAACTGCTTGTTGATAGAATTATATTTATGTGACTTAGTTAGCTTGTTTTCTTGCATTTTCATAGCTAGTTTCTACTTATTATAGTGATTTGAGCTATTTTCATGTTTTTTTAGGTCCAAATGACAAAGTTGGCAAGAAAGTGCAATTTAGAGCATTTTGGAACAGTTTTGGGCCAAGAATGGATAGCACATGAATGGAGCAAGGTGGATGGACATTTTTGAAGTTCAAGAGGCTAGGAATATGCTGAAGAGATGAAGAAAATAAATTCAAGACAAAGAAGATAAGGAATCAGCCAAAAAGAAGGAACATTATCCAAAACCTTATCTAACCTTATCTTATCCAAACTAACATTATCTTATCCTATCCTAATCTTATCCTACCTTATCTCCAGTTACAAAAGGAGTCCTTATTCTATTCTAAATCCTTCCCATCTGAATTTAGGAGTCCTAACCCATCTCTCACCACAATTTCGACCACCACACACATAAGAGCCATAAAACTCAGAAAATCCTCATTGTGCTGTAGCTGTGCAAGGAAGGAGAAGAAGGAGCCACCTGGAGCCGTGCTTGCCATTTAAGACGTTGGATTGTTGGAACGTTCTTAGGTGTATTCTATATCACAGCCCGTCCCGAAATTTCATTTATTGTGGATGTGAATTGATGGAATTGCCCTTAAAGGTTGCTAAGGTATGTGTGACTTATTTATTTGAATAATGCATACCTTCCTAAGTTTTTGGAAAAATTAAGTTGGACTAAAAATTGTATGCATTTTTGTGTGGTTAGGGACTTAGAGGACCACACAAATCCCTATCACTCTCTCTCTCCTATCCCGTATCTCTCATTTCTCTTAGAACTCACCCTCTCTCTCTTCCCTCACGTACGGACCACACCCAAAGAACCTTAAATTTTCACAAATCGAAGGTATTGAAGGTACCATTGTATTCCTTATGGCGTGGCGAGTCCAGGGATACCATTTTCAGGTAAGAAATCATTCGAAAACTCATGAAATCCGAACCTTAGTTTTGAGTACTGTTCATGTGGACGTAAATATGGTTGTTTCAGGGAATTTGAAGCTTTTAGGAAGCTTAGTGAGGTTCTAAGGAAGCTCGGAGAAGAAGAATCGAAGGAATTGGACGTAAGAATCCCTAGTTTTTCTAATCCCCGAATTGGTCACTATTCATGAACTTTTAAACCCTTAAGTTTTTATGAATTTTAGGACCATAGCAAGCTCAAGAAGGTCCTCACGATGCTCGGAGTGCATCGTTGGTAAAAATTGGCCCACGGGAAGCCCAATTTCGAAGTTCACAGAGGTCGCCAGAGTTTCAACCTTTCCCCGACGTGTTTTCATGGATTTCAAAGCTTGAGACAGGTATATCGTGATTCTACATGTCGTAAGCTTCAAATTGGTACCAATTATGTAGATTTTGGTTGAGAATCAAGCGAGAAAAGGGGAGTTGCATGGTTACCCAGTTTCCGGTGCCAGCGAGATTTTCCAGCGTTTGGAGGTAGGGGATGACGCACATGGGGGTGCGTGCGGCATTGAAATTTTTTTCTAAAAATATCTCAACGTCCGTGACGTCGAGTAGGTCACTGTGGTATATTCATATACCCAAATTGAGCATCGTATGAGAGATTATTACGTATTGTTGATTATGTGCTTTTAAATAACGTTTTTATAGTTGTTTCGCATATAAGTGAGACCTATCACGAGGACGAGCGCATTCAAGGGCATCACGGGGGTTACGACCCTTCGACATACCAATGAGTAGGCAATTATTTTCTGTTTATACCTATATACTACTGATTTTTCCCAGAAATTGAATTTAAATGAAAGTATGTTTTAAAATGCCATGCATGCATAATATATGAAATATATGAATTAGTATTTGATGCATATATGTGAAATGGTGTTATGGATACACATGTGAGTATCAGGTGAGTTTTATGTTGTTCATGTGATTTATTAATGATGTGAATTGTGTTGAGAGCTCATAACCTGCACCCCTGGTGTTAGTGCTTATATTATTCACTCGCACCACACGCTCACCTTGGTTCCAAGTAGGTGCATGTTGTACAGACCATTAGAGGTGGTTCCGACTTGTAGGTGACTTTAGATTATTATACAGCTGTTGATGAGAAAAGCACTAGAGCGTATTCTTACACCATTCTTGTCGTACAGACTACTTCAGGTAGTTCCGATTTATGTGTAGAGTAGCGCCGTACAGGTCATAGTTGGTGACTCCAGTTGGTTTGGATATTAAGCTATAGAATTAACCGTACAAGACAGCTGCAGGGTCTCCGGTTGATTCCTTATTTCATCTGTTATATTGATGCATCCTTATTATGTTTTGAAGCATAGCATGGCATATTTTCCTGAAAAGTGTTAAAGAATTGTGATTTGAGTTATTTGCTGTTATATATGGTTATACATATACTATTTTTCTGGGAAAGTATACAGGTTTTACAACGAGGGGTTAGAAGTGTTATTAAATGAAATATTTTCGAAAAGCTTTGTTTTACTGACCCACTCAATCTTGTTTTGCGCCCCTCCATGTTCTAGTTAGCAGTGTTGGTGGCTCACGAGGATTCCCACGGCGTTCTGACAGACAACTTAAATGTAGGACTCACCTTTGGGTGTTGTAATTTAGTAATGGTCCTACTTGACTGCACCTAGTACTTATGTTCTGATTATGTGTGTTTCACACTTAAACTCACTCTAGCATGTTAGTTGGATATTATTGCTAGTAGTTGGTTTTTATTCCTTCGTATTTCTTTTACCTTGTTGCTTCCGAGTCGCACTTTTGGTTACGTCACGCCCACGTGACGGCCAGCACGCCATGATTCTAGTATTGGGGTGTGTCATTCTATCTTTGTTTTCAATGTTTAAATTTAATTGTCTTTGTTTAATTGCGAACATGAGGAACTAATTTCGTTTTAGTTAGAGGTGAATTCAAAGCCATGAACATATATGTGATATGAATTGATTACATCCAGTTATGATTCCATGAATCGTGAATGCAATTTACTTATCTGTTTGATTGATAACTTATTCTTGTGTGTTGATTAAGGGTGCACACTTAGTTTGCATGCAGGGATTTGATGCTAGAATATAAGGGAATTTCACCTAATCGTTATGAACTTATATTCACAAGTAGTAAAAGTCACTAGTCATGATTGTGTTAAGTGAATTCTTGGCAGGAGTATCATGTAGTTCATAGTTACGAATGCCTTATCAATGCTTATGATTTTCATAGAACTTAATGATCTTTGATATGTATCTCTATTATGCAGTTCATGTAGGGAACTTGATAAGAATAATTTGGTTGTGTCATTGAGTTCAATTCAATGAATTTAGGAAAATATGAAGGTTAATTTGTGCAGTTCATGGCTAACTTAGAGCATTGTCATTCATGGTTTATAGAAAGAATAACTGGAAATCGATTTGTATGCATACGTGTCATGTGTGGAAAAGGACCATTTAACTAGCCATTCACCCATTAAATCACCAATTTTGTCCAAAGTTATTTAGAGTCTTAAATTTGTTTAGTTTGAGTCTTAAATTTGTCAAAAACCAACTCCCCTATTTATATGTCGTGTCTTTAGGTTAGAATATGTCCAATTGGTGTCTTATTAGTGTTTTGAGTCAAGTTTAGTTAGAATTCGTCCAAAGTCACCCTTAGTTTATGTTTTGAGTCAATTTGGTTGTTTTGTGCTGTTTTGAGTCATTTTAGTTTGTTTTGAGTCATTAGTTTTCTATTTTTGAGTCTAATTTGAGTTAATTAGCAGTCCCTCCTAATCCCCCGCCTAGAACGATCCCTATCTATCCATACTACAATTGTCAAAAAAGAGGGTTTAATTTGTGTGCTAATTAATTTCACATCACTTATGGAACCCACGTAAAGGTGTAAGCGCAGTGAGTTGCTCCTATAATTATTGCATCATCATTAGGTGTTTCGTTGTGTACCATTTTGAGGCTTGGTTGACGCCAGCAACATGGCATAATCGGTACAGCTGGGAGTCATGGTGCAAGATTGGCACATTTATAAGCCATGGTGATAGGTCAATGGCTATCGGGAGCCGTGGAGCAGGTAGACACGACTGCGAGATAGTTATAAGCCATGGTGATAGGTTAATGGCTGTCGGGAGCCGTGGAGCAGGTAAACACGACTGCGAAAGCAAGGCTTGGGCCAGGTTATGTACAGTAGGAAGAATTGGACCACTAGGTTTATGATACTCGACTACTGATGATGTGCTGCTTTAACATTGAATCGTCTGAAGTGTTGAGAACAAGGCCTGCCCCCGGTTCTTGGTAGTTGGGCTGGTGTGTCATTCTGGTACTCGTCTGCCCCCCTAGTGTGCCATTAGGCTAAGCTGCTGTGTTTTTCAGAATAAAAGTAGTCTTTATATCTGGCAATCTATGTGGGGTAGTCCCATCTGCTCGATCTTGTCATTGAAAAATGACTCGCTTATGTTGGTCATGTCTCATCGGAACACCTTGTTAATAGCTTCGTTGTGCGGGAAATTACGTAATCGCTTGGTCATGAGCCTTTCTACTTCTTCTTGAATTTACCTTTGTTGGGGGTAGCGAAGCTCTCGGCAGCCCCCGGTCGTGACCCGCCGGTTTAGGCTGCTCATCCTTGTGTTCGACTCATCTACGGCATGGCTGCGGTGTATGTGGTATGTTCCTAGCAAGCAAGCAAGTAACTCGCAGACTGCTGGTTGAACTTGAGCCGGATTTAGTGACTACTTCTCTCCGTCTGCTGTGCTACCTACTTTGATATGAGGTGAATGATGCTCCTTGCGGGCCTTGCCGTGAATGAACACTTCACTTGGAAGGTTGCTTATGTTGATTATCGGAGTGTGGCCCCAACCGTGAATGTATGTTTATCCATGGGCCTAATTGAGAATGCACCCTCATCCACGTGCTAAGACGGAAGTATACGTTATCTTAGGGGCCTAATCGGGAGTGTGCTCCGTTAAAACGCTCGGTTTGTGACTGGTCAAGTGGTTGCTTGCTGGGACGCTGTTGGAGAGATTCTTCGTCTACCCATGTCCTACTTCGGGACACCTCGTCAGGGGCATATTGTATCTCGGTACGCTGCAAAAGCTGATTCACGCCAGGGGCACATTGTATCTCGGTGCGCTTCAAGAGCTGATTAACCAAGGTCGTCTGCTATGCGAGGGCGCTCGTCAACTCTATAACTTGTTGAGACAAGTGTTGTTCTCTATTTGGGTAGAAAAAGCTTGGAAGAAATGTATCTCATTGAGCAGTGGAAGTGTGGTAGACTCCGAGCGCGAGATTTGAGTTGGGAAATGTCAAATCCGTAAAAAAATGTGGTGAAAATGCTCCCGTTTCGATCGTCGGGACTGTTGAACTAATCTTGGATTGATTTAGGCTGCTTGGAAGGCCAACGGAGCAGGCTGGGCCATGGGAGTAGGCTGGGCTGTGGGAGTAGGCTGGGCCGTGGGAGTAGGCTAGGCCACGGGAGTGGGCTGCTTGGTGTGTGGTGCATGCAGATGTGAGGTTTGGGCTTGGCTTGGCAATGCGTTGGGCTCACGTTAAGCATAGAGTGACTTGGCTTGGGCTGTGACCTTGGTGTCGTGGGCCTTGGATGGCACTGCTCGGGCCGTGGTGGTGACACCATGGACCTTGCTGCGCTACCGTGGTAGCCACTGCGGTGGTTCCCGTGGTGGAAACTCTTGGTGGTGGTGCCGCTCCACTTATTGTCACATTTAGCCTCGTGGATTGCCGCTGTCCCATCTCTTGAATATTGGAATTTTCACTTTTTGAATTTTCTAAATTTCTAGCCATTGTACTTCTTTTTTACGTTTTATCAAAGAATTTTTACAAATAAAAAATTCTAATAATAAAAAAGTATGAAAAATCTACAAATGGACAAGAAAAATAGAAAAACCTTGGATGCGAGAGTCTTCTATGAGTGTGAGACTTAACTCTCAATGAAAGCACCAATTTGTGGATGCAAATTTCTTCCTCCTTGTTCTTGGATAAAATTGCACCTATAAAACAAATAACACCTTAGGTCAAGGCCAATAGTCTCACACGCCCACAATGATTTTTTTTTTTTAGGGGGGGGGCTTTGGCCGAAGAACCTCCGATGTCAAAGTTAGAATTTTGAGGGAAAAGTGTTTGGAGAATTTTGAGTATCTAGCAAGAGTGTAGACCTAGGTTTTAGATAAAATGAGGTAGTATATATAGGGCATGACAGGCCTCCTTGGGGGAGAAGGTGGTCGGCCTCTTGTGGTGTTTTTGAGTGTATTTTGTAGTTAATTGGTAATTTAATTAGCCATTAATAGATTAATTAGGTAATAAATCTATTAATTAGCTAATTAATATAATTTGAAAGGAATGTTTTGAGGGTTACCTTGTGGAGAAGATGAATGAAATAGGTTTTGAATAAATACCTATTTTGGGCACTTTTGACTTGATTGTGGGATGATTGTTCACTGCTTGTGCGTGGGAATTCCGATGCTCCTTAAGGGTAATTTTGTCATTTCTGCCCAAAAATCCACCTGTCGTCTCTTGATTATTTTTGGCTTCACAAGACACGCGAGAGAGATTGAGAGGTGAGTGTGGGCCCCAGGGGCCACAAAATAAATTAATAAAATATTAAAATATTAAAATATCCTTTTAAAAATATTAAAATAAAGAGATAAAAATATAAAAATTTGAAATAAATATATAAAATATAAAATAGTAATCTTTACAAAAGTATTTTCGAATTCGTAGTTCCGTAAAATCTTCATCGTAACTCCGATTTCGATTCCACTTGCGCCTACGTGTTCGTACCGTCGAGTTTTTGGAGACTACGGTAAAATAGTAGCTCATACACGTCATGAAATGACTGTCAACGAAAGTCAACAATCTCATCTTTAGGGTATTTTTGTCAATTCACTTATTTAAAATTAATAAAATGGTAAAAGTAGGGACGGGTTGTCACAATCTACCCACCTTAAAACAAATTTTGTCCCTAAAATTTGAAATAAGTTGCTATACATAAAATACTCAAAGATAGAAAAAAATATATATAAAGAAGAAATCAAGCTAGGACGGTTGCATGAAAGAGAGTGCCATTTCGTTGCAATCGGATTGCAATGATTCTTCTTTCATACCTCCAAACTCATACTTTCATTCTTCTTCAGTACAATACTATAATATAATACTTCTTACAAAAACAATAAGTTGAAAGTATTTATATATGTATAACAGCCTCCCGTCAAAATACATATATATAATAACGTAAAGTTAAAATAATTGTACTGAAATTAACTGGAATGCCTTCCAGCACAAGAAGTGAATATGGAATCGCAATTAGAGTAGATGTTGATCGAAATGTCAGAAATCAGATAATTTCAAGAATGAGGAGTTTTACCAAATTGTCTAAACGTAGTTCCTCTAGACCAACGAAAGGTACTTGTCAAGTTGATCTATAATCACTAAAACAACACCATAATCTCCACATGTACAAGATGTCTCGTATCAGAAGTTTATGGTGATATTCTCCAGTTGCATTTGGATACAGGAAGTGATTATAACCACTTGAGTGATTTCTTGATGATTTGTAAATAACGTCAACTTAATGCTTGTGAACTCCAACTGGAATGGGATAGGAAATGTTGGAAATGTTCAAGGGTAGATATGTCTTTCGTTGTGGTAAATAGTAATTACGTTTGCACAACCGAGATGATACATAATAGTAACGTTGATTTGTTTTTTCCATCACCAATGTCAGAAATCTAGTTCCTTTCAATTGAAGATGTATTTGAGAAATCTCGGGTTGATAAATATTTTGGACATGTTTCTCCACCGAGAAGTGTCATCCGATATTTCAAATGAAGATGATAACTGTTGACTCTAGGTCACCAATATGATGGTTCATTTTGTACAGTCCCCACCATTAAGACATAAGCGATACTCCATCATGCTACATCTACCCAGCCAAAACATTCAAAGAAAATGTCACCATGGATTTCGAAATGATCAATGTCCTCGAAAGGTGTAAAATAAAGGTGAGGTGAGACAATAGTTCGATTGTCAGAAACTTTATTCATATCCAACATCCCAAACTAAACTAACTTTCCTCAGTAATAAGTGAGGAAAAATACTATAACCGAAAAATTGCTAACCAATTTTCAATAAAATTGACAAGACCAAAGATATCTCGAATTTCACAACACTTTGTGAGAATTCAACCTTCTTCTACTAAACCCTTTTTTTGGAAAAAGAAGAGAATATCGTTTATGGAGATCACGTCTCCCAAGAAAAGTACCAATTTAATCAAAGTTTACAGTTAAGGACTTTGTATAAAGTTGACTGCAAGTGTTTAGGGAATTTAATCTCTTTGCTGGGATAGGTGAGAAAGTTGTTAGCAAGACTACTATGTATTTGTCAGGCTATGGAAGAAAACTAGGGCTCAAGAAGTTTATCGAAAAGGTCAACAATTCGAAGTATGGGTTAACGGTTTTAATCATTACCCAATTGAGTTGCTAAAATCTAGGTACGACCCTAAAGTTTGGCCTTTCACCTTTACCGATAGGTTTGAGGTTCCCTAGCTAAGATGTTTTATTAGATTAATTTCTAATCGGTAAGCTTTTATAACTAAGTTGTCTCAATATGAGTTGTTTGAAAGATACGAGGAAAATTGGTGTAGTACAAGAAAGTGGATCGATGATGTACTTCACTTCACCATTTGGTGATATCTCAAGTAAAATTTGGAGAAATGACTCCAGAGATATACGTCCTCGAAACGTAAAATACTACTACCTTCTCTACGACACGTGCTAATAGATCTTCACAACTTTCTCGATATTCAATTCACTTT